>NC_141697.1:968105897-969399694 GCF_964263255.1 Lissotriton vulgaris
GTAGGGTACTTGGAGTCCAGTCTAAATTCCGATTCTCATCAATATGTATGTGGAACCAATAGGATCTTTGTATGAAGGCAGTGGAGGCGCATTACAGTACATGGATGACACACCTTAAAATGTCTTCGATTCCAGGGTATCATCACTCTATGACAAGTGCTAATTAAGCTGCAAAGTGGATGCCAAATAACTATCTGCATCGCAACCCAAAAACATAATTTATTCCTTGTCACCTAAATCCAATAGCACCTTTGACCAGCTTAAGGAACTGTATTCTACAGATTGCCTACCTACTCTCTTACTCATAGCGATCTCAGTGAGCATTTCAATGTATACATCCCTTTTCATGAGACCTCATATAAATACAGCCTCAAAAATAGAAAACTTCTACATTTAGGCTGTAAGGAAAATTCTTCTGGTATATGACCATATCAAATTTGAGGTGAATGCACTGATTGCGCCTAGACTAGACTATTGAAATACAATTTTAGCAGGCATAACACAATATGCAGTCAATCCACTGAAATCTGCTTTCAACCCCATCACCAGATTAGTCTCCTCTTCATAAATATTATTATCACATATCTCCTATCCTTGCTGCTTTATGTTGGCTACCCAGTGCTTCACACTCACTAAGATGACTCACACAAAAGGCTTTACATCTCATCACACCGTCTTACCTTATAAATCTACATAAATTCTCTCAAGGCAACTCAGGCCTGTGAATCAAGGATGTTCTCCTACTGGAAAGCTCCAAATTTTGAACACCCCTGTCCAGTCCAGCATATATTATTCTCAAGCTATGAAACTCTCTACCAAAGGACTTGAGACTGAATTCAACATGATGTCTTCACAGACGTCGTTTGGGAGTAGTCAGGCTCCTCTGTGGCTAGATGGCATCCCTGGATGTCTTTCCTTTGATAGCTAAAGACTAATTAGTTTATTGTCCATCTCCTCAACAAGGAGCTCACTAAACATTACACCTCCATGTTTAACCTACTGACTTGCTTTATAGCACCAAAGATTGATGATTGTTCTAAAATTCAATTTGTCTTCTTGTAATTGTTGAGCACTCATATGCACTTGAGTATCAGAATACCACATAAATGATAATTAAAATAGCTCTGATATATTCCTCTGATCTCACAAATACTCTTAACAGCAGCCTAGTTATTCATGATTAAACCAGATTTCCTATTCAAAGTTCTAAATGTGGTTGTCTGGTATTAGGTGACAGGCAGGTTAAGGGAAACCACCTAAGTGAGAAAAGGAAAACTGTGAAGAAGCCAGAGAAAAAGAGTTGAAGGGCATGATGGCAAAAGCAGGCAAAAATTGATATTTGAAAACAGTAAGGCAGCAGAAGGGAAAATGGAAGATAAAAGATTAATAATAACTAGGAAGACTGTGGAAGAAGGGATTACTATTGTGGTTACTAAGTTGTATCTTCTCCTCTCATTGCAGGTGTAACAATGAGAATGAATGGTTTCAGGTGCATGAGAACATCATCCGGAAGTCAAGTACCAAGTATACAGCTCCCAGCTCAAATTATGGTATTGCAGAACCTATCCGCTGACTGGTTTTCCCCCATTATCTCTGCTGATTGAATGTGATCTTCAAATTTTATAGTTCAGTGTGGCTTTGGGTGTACTTGTACATGTGCACATAAGCTTCTGGCTTCAAGAAACTTATTCATAAAGATGTGTTGTGAGTGAATGGGATTTAAATCCATACTGGAGGAAAATTGTTTGCGAATCAGGCCCTTCGTTTACTATGGGTTTTCAAGTGTACTACCGTACATAAGTCAGGATAACAGGGGTAGAGTAACAACTTCAACACAATGACTGATATGGCTCAGGCTTCATGGTTTGTGAGTAATCTGGCCACATGCTAAATTCATTACTAGAAATGAGACTAATATTGACTTTAGATTTATGATATGTGTTTAATTCTTCATTTATTTTAATGTAATGCACTTACCTGAGTTCCGAAGTCGAAGACACCACGCAGTTTGAAAATAACACAAAGAGCATCTTCAAGATAGATAGTGCCTGAAGCTTAATTTCATTCGGGGATTGCATATCCAAGTTGTGTTATATTTTTGATTTAAGAGATAGCTGCAGTCTGGCTGGCCCTCAAGTAGAAGAGTGCTGGCTCTCTTCACCACTCAGTTGTCCCTTTCTCAGTTTGCAACGCTTGAGATCCCATGTGTGTTGCGAAATATGATTTTCTTCTGATTTTTCTGGTGAGTTATCAGCTAGGTTTTACAATGGATTACCATCTCAGATGACTATTTTATGGGGTCTAGAACATGATGTAGTTTGCTGTTAAACCCCTTTTATACTTTATGACATGCATTAGTGTTTTTGACTTTGTGAAATCTAGTGAGAAATCGTGATGGTTTGCACTACCAGGTGAAGAAATGGAGTTTAGGGACTTGTTTAGAATTTGGAGGGAATATAAGATCCTCCAATTCCTGGGGGAAACTCTACTTTTAAAATAAATCCACCAGCGGCATTTCACTATGATTGAAGAGAATTATGATTGAAGAAATTCAGGTGTTGGACTGTACTTAGTAATTCCATCAGAAAATGGAAGATCTTCGGATTCCTCCAAACTCCAGATGGGCTGTTAAATTCTGATCTTTGAAGTATCTGATTTTAACAAATACAATGAATGTATGAAACAGGATTTATAAAAGCGCATGGAGTGTCCCAGTGCTGAGTTTTCAGTCATCAACAATGTGCAGTGAGATCCTCTAATCTAGTTGGATGAGACAACTCTTCAACCTTTTCTTAAACAAGGCGGTGTCTGCTACAGAGCGTAGGTCCAATGGGAGATTATTCCATGCAACTGGCCCGAGGTAGGAGAAGGTCCTTCCGCCCATTCTCATGCAACAAATCTTAGGGGTCTTTGCCAGAAGGCAGTGGCCTGACTACAGGTTACGATGAGGGGGTATTGGTGAGTTAGGTATTTACATCTGTTGCACCTTATCCCCTCTAAGCCCCCGTCCCTGCCACACGCGTCCCTGCCCTCGCGCTCATCACACATGACAACAGCTGGCATTCTAGAATGCCAGCTGACAGTTTGCTTTGACAGTTGTCATTATTATTTGAGCCTGTGACCTGTACGCACCCTACCTTCCACCCGGTGTGTTGTTGATTCTACTTTACATTAAACTTGAATTTTGGAGCTTCTCTGCGTGCCCTCATTCTTTACATTGGTGGCCACGGGGCACAACACCAGGGAACCCACGTTTAGGAAAGTAATGTAACGGAAGAGGAGGAAGATTAATGAATCTGACCGCGGCGAGATAAGATCGATATTGTAAAAGAGCACTGTCATCCAAGGCGGACTCGAATGGTGTGATTGAAAAATTCTAAGTTTCAAAGAGAGAATACTTTGTGAGCAGAACAAAAATTACCTCAGACATGAACTCTGACAGAAGTATACTCTGAAGATGAAATATATCTGAGGAAGGAGAACAACGAATGCTGACGTGTGGTGATGTAAGCGAGGAACCGGGAAGAAAGTTCAACGCGTGAAAGGAAATTGAGCTAAAGTCTCCACACAAACAAAGTGCGCGGAGAATGAGTGTGACGTAATGATGTAATGCGCATCTCAGCGCCATATTGGAATAAGAAAAGTCAATGTTAAAGACTTTATATTACGCACAGAAAAAGTGCGTGAGGCCATTTTGAGGAAACAAAGAAATACATGAGAAAAGCACAGCAAAGCATTCAATCCTGGAACAAACCAGCTGAGGTACAGATCGGAGCTTAAGGATCTTCGGGAATGTATAAAAAGTGAGTCATTTATTTAGGAAAAGGAAAAGTTTCAAGTTAAGAGTGGATTCAAAAGACTTAATGCTATAAACTGTTTAAAAAAAAGTATTGGAACTGCTAGTACATAGTAAGGATTAGAAATAGCGCATAGGGCAGTAATAAAGCAAGACATTCTCTTAAAAAAATATATAAGTTATAAAACATGGCAATATATACAACCTATCACCCCCACAATTGTTTCTGTCTGGTAAGGTGGCACCTCAGATAAAGTGGGAGGAATGGCGCAAATTTTTTAATAATTATATACCAACTTTTGATAAGCCAGATGAACCTTTACCAGCAGAAGAAAAAAAAATACTACTGCACTGCTTAGGTGCAGGTGGACTGAAGGTGTACAATAATATAAACAAATAAACAAGAAAGTACGTGAGGGAGCACAAGGAGGCATGTTTGCACATGGAAGCCTTAGACACTTATTATAAGCCCACTGTGTGTGTAGCAGTTAATAGATATAAATTTTACAGACATAGGCAAGGAAAAGAGGAGAGTATTGAAGACTACGTCTCTGCATCAAAACATTTAGCACTGACATGTAAATTTGAAAACATGCATGACGATTTAATAAGGGACCAAATAAATAGTAATGTGTGCAGCAAATCCAAACATACAGGATGCCTTATGGGCCAAGGGAGAGAAACCGCTCCAAGAAGTGATTGAGATAGTAAAAAAAAAGAAATGTCTGGTTGATGTGCTAAAGCCGTGCTAAAAGCAGATAGAGAGAAACAGAAGGAACCCAGTGTGGTGGCTGAAATAAGTAGCGGAAAAAAGAAGCACATAGAAAGGAAAGGTTGAGTTAATGAAGACACTGAATATAAAGGAAGTACAAGAAATGTTGGGGAACTCAGTAAATGTACTCAATGTGGTCTAGTGGGGCATTTTCAAAAAGTGTGTTATAGGAAAATAAAAGGAAAAGTGAAATTTGTGGAAGAGAATGAGGAATATGAATCGGAATCCTCGGATGAGTCAGAGTACAACATTATGTGTGCTCAACATAATGGAAGGAAAAACAAATGAGGAGAAGGAGGCAGTTAAAAAGAAATACCTGTGTGTGCGATTACCATAGGAGGAGTGAGCATAGAAATAGTAGCCGATTCAGGGTCACCTTGTACAATTGTAAATATTAAGATATGGAAGGAGAAATTCGAAAATAAACTAGGAAAACTGTTGAAATCAGCTGATATTACCCTAAGAACATTCACTGGTGAACCCATTGAGTTGATTGGTTGTAGAGAGCTGGAATTTGATTTCAAGGACAGAAGCACAGTAAATTATACGTCTCAGCGACAGGTCCATCTGTGCTAGGATGGAAGGACCAAGGAAAATTGGGGATCACACTCAATGCCAACAGTTCAGAGCCTGTAATGGTCTTACAAATGGAGAAAGTATGCGAATCAAAGTTTCCTGCCAGATTCCCTAAAGGCATAGAAACTAATTCTGTCCCTAAGACAGCCTGCTCCGGAATGGTGCAGTGCTCTATGGAAAAGGACTAAAGTTTAGAAAACAATTACCTATATGAAGGCAGTGGAAATCACACAAGTGCAGAGTCGTGTGTTCTTTGTAGCAGGCTAAGTAGAATGCGGGCTGCTGGATTTTGGACCACTTGAAGCTTGTTAAGCAAATTGTCTGGAAGTCCCATATATAGGGCATTACCTTCATTTTCAGAAGCCCAACACATGTTCAGATCACAGACATAGGGGCTTATCACGAGTCTGCCATTCCACGGATCGCCAGACTCTTTGGGGCATGGCTGTGGCGATCTCCCGACCGCCCTATTAGGACCAGGGTGGTTGGGCCAACCTGGGAGCACCCAGTTTCACGGTGGTCTTGAGGCCGCAAAATGCTTTGCTGGGTCGTTGCGGCCCACCAAGCATATTAGAACTTCCCTCACTACCAAACTTTTCATGGTGGTTTGAGCACCATGAAAAGTGTGGTGATGAGGAAACAAGAGTACCTACAGGGCCCCCTGGTGCCTCACACCATGTGGATACACACAGGGGAGGCACCACATGTGCCCTCCTGTGTGTATGCACACCAGTACCTGCACAGCATGGACAGCAGCAGCCCATGCCCTGCAGGTACTGCCTTCGACGCTCACATTGCGGTGGCTAGGCACCGCCTTGGGAACGCCAAAGAACTGCCGACCAGACAGGAGAAACTACTGATCTGGCTGGTGTTTCCTAGACAGATTTGACGGTGTGAGCACAGAGTACTACTGCACCACAAAACTCATAATAACGCCCATAATCTGTGGCTGAAAAGACTGAGAATTGTCAAATGTAATGCCCAAGTTCTTAAATGTTCCTCCATGGGAACCCTGGGATGAGGCTTCTTTGGGCCATAAAGTCTGCCAATCGGGAGGATTGGGGCCATAGAATAGTATCTCAGTCTTAACTGCATTACATTATAATTGATGTAAGGTCATACAGTGAAAGACAGAAATAGACTCTCCCACATTCTCCTCTCTCTTTCCATATGTGAACAGCAGCTGGGTGCCGTCAGTGTATGTAATCACCTTGGCCCTTAACTTAGGGCCTCTGCCAACTGTGTTAAAGGGGTATGGTACGCATTAAACAGTGTGGGGCTCAGAGCCGACCCCTGCGACACTCCCACTGTCAGATCATATACTCTGGAAGAATATGAGGTACTCACACTTCCTGCCCTCTGTTCTTCACAAAGGAAGCCAACCAATTCAAAGCCAATCTACCTATTCAGATGGATTGGAGGCATGCTAGAAGCATAGAATGAGGGACTGTATAGAAGGAAACTGGCAGGTCTAACATAATCAGAACAGCCCTGTCCCCCAGGTACCTCTAATGTGTTTGGTTACGTCAATCAATGATGTCTCTGTACTGAAGTTTGGCTTAAATCCAGACTGACTGGGAAGAAGCAGCTTGTTGGCTTCAAGATACTGAGAAAGATGTTGATTAACAAATTATTCCAGTACCTTGGACAATGCTGGCTATAGAGAGATTCACCTATAGTTTGGTTGCTCAATAGGGTGTTTTGTGGGCTTTTTTAGGACGGGCAAAATTTTAGCCTGCTTTCATGAAACAGGACCCCATTAGCCAGTGGGTTAAGGGTGGCGGCACCTATCACTAATAGCTAAGGAGGAAAGGATCAGCTGGCAATCCTGATTTCTAAGGCGTGTATGGCCGCCATTGGTGACGTGCATCCATTCTAGGAGTACTACTTTACCTACTCATAAATCCTATTCTCAAGCATGCAAGATGAGCACTCTACCTCTATGTAGGTGGAAATCTATGTGTTCTGTGATCACTTCACATAGATTTCCCTTTGTGAATCAGCTTCAATGTTTTCAATTGTGCAGTAAAATGGGCTTTACCATTACTTGCTTTCTTGTTGTTAAAAATAATTTCCATTTCTCTTCTTTTAGGACTGATCATCTCTCTCCAGCTCCTCCGAGGGGACATGGAGCAGGTCAGGAGGGAACACCCTATGCTGTTTAACCGGGGTGTGGCTGTGACGAGGAAGCTGGGGTTTCCTGATGTCATCTTGCCAGGTAGGCTTTGTATTCATATTCACTCCAGTAGACCACTAAGGGAGATCTGTCCATGCGATTAGGGAATTACTGCATCATAACAGTTTTCACAAGCTCAATTGTTCCAAGTGAAGAATGCTGTTTGCCCAGAGGGAGCTTGCGCTTCATGCAACTTAATGATTGGGTCATGGGCACAACATCTAACAAATAATTGACATTTCAGAATAGATCTATTTGGATATGTCACTCAACAAAGTATGTCACTCAACTAAACTTCAGTTTTCCCTTCTGTGTGTCTCATGGAGATAAGAGTCATACAATAACCAGAAGGTATACAAAATATACCTATATATATATATATATATATAAAAAAAAAATTCCTGTACAATAACCAGGAGGTATACATGATGCTGTATATTATGAAGAAGAAGTGAAGCAGTGTTAAAAGATAATTTAGATTTAGACAAACAAATTCTGAGTCACTCTGGCAGACCTTATAGCTGTATACTTGTTCAATTAATTAAAGGGTAGAAACAGACCTCTTGCAGGGACTTGTGCTCCAGCATCTCGAAAGAGAGCCACTACAATTACATGCTTTTAGAGATCCTGTGGATTATCATGTTCAATTCACCATAAAGGGAAGAATATGCTTTATAATGATGCACTCGTTAGTTTATCAAGGTTATTTCAGATTTGTTGTATTGATGAATTTAAAAAAATACAATGGGTCTCATTCTTCCAATGTTTCAACCAGTTTGTAAACTGCCTGTGTATTGCATTAATGATGGCTATAACTAGTCGCAGTAAGTTAATGTACTTTAATTTAGAGTAATACAAAGTCAGAATTAGGAATATATATTGAATATAATTTAATGTCATGTAATATAAACATATTGATAAACATGAAGGTTGTCTTAAAATATTTATTAATTGTTCAAATAGTGTATTAATTTACTAAAATACTTTAGGGTTAGAAGTATTTAAATCAAAAGCAACGTACATTCATTAATTTTGATTAAGATTGCTTTTTCTATTTAATTTAACTATCCAAATCAAAACTAATTAAGGTCTAAGGCACACTGTTTAATTTAGTGTCATTGTATTTACTTTAATCTCATGCTGATTATATTATTTCATTATTATGTAATATAATTAAACTACATCTATGGCTATGGTCATGGCCAAATAATTTAGAAAGACTAATTTGTTGTTCAGTAATTAAAGGTAATACCAGGGTACGGGATATGCATTTAATTAGGTAAAACTTAATTTAGTTTACATTAGTTAAGGTTTAATGTTAATACATTTATTACATTAGTAACACAAATTAAACTAATCAATGGCAGAGTTATAGTTACTTATTTAATTTAATTTACATTGATCTAATTTTTACAAATTAAAGGAAAGATTTAATTATTTATGTTAATTAAAGGCGATGGTTGACGTTGGCATTTGGGTTAGGATATGGTTCACTCAACATTTAGGTTAATTAAAATAAAATTAGGGAAATAAAAAGTGTTAACATTCACATTTGATAATGAATAATTATTTTGTGTGTTTAATTAAATTAATTGGTATATTTGTAAAGCACCAGTCTTTGTGGTCTCCTTGCATATAAATCCAATAAGAAACTCAACCAATTAAACTCACAGTGATTTTCAAGTGTGGTGATAAGCAACAATGATATAGTAGGGTTTATGGTTTACTTTATATGAAAGATGAGGCATATCCTAATTATTAGTACAAAATATTTTTAAGCTGTCTTGTGACTCTTTGACACTGAAGGATCTATCAACCTTCTTTAACTATGCCAAACAGTGTCAGTGTGCAGAGGTAAATAATTGTTCCTTTTTTCAGCGCTGTCTTACTCAAAAGGGAATTCATATATAGCTTCTAAGTTCATGACCAATTTGGTATGGAATAAATAAGCTCCATCAAATAAAATGTATTAAATACTCAGATCGTACCGTGCCAAGGCTGTACAAAAATTCAATTGTTTAAGCTGTTTCCGAACCCAATGAAACCTAAAACTGAATTGAGTAGGACAGCTGGAATAAGGTTCTTCTGCTGTAGATCTAAGGACTTTGCTAGGACGAGGGAGAGAGCATCCCTAGTTGGATACTACAGTGATGCAAGAGGACTTGTCATGCAAGGGTGGCTGTGGACCCAGGCCGATTATTGTCATATGCTGATTAGTTAATGGTCACTTGTAGACAGATTGAAAATTACCTTTATAATTGCAACAAGCAAGATTTTTAAAAGTTTTGTCCCTGATATTCATACCATTATTGGTTACCAACATACACTACAAAAATTAAGATCATAAGCATGGATGTGATAAGTTTCAAAGGCTTCAGGTTCTTTTCATACAAGGTGCTTGTGTAATTTAGTAACTATTTTTCTTCCACAAAGGTTGGAGTAAGTGCATTAGAATATGATGCCTTCCTTTGTAAATGGATTGGGTACTTCATAGAAATATCAGTGCAATTGTTCTAACACATAGGTTAGATACTCTCTGGGCAAAAGAGGCGCACATCAGCGCTTCAGTTTGCTTCAAACTCAGGACAACTGCAGTACGGCCAGTGGTAGCACTAGCTTCCCTAACCTGCTGTAACTATTTATTTTATTAATGTATTTTGAAGTTTAATGTAACATGGACCTAACTAATAGGGATGATGAATAAAAGAGTAAATGGTCAAATGGAAAAAGAAGAATGTACAGAAGTCGAAAATTTCACATTAGATGATATCATTAAAATCATTGTGTGTAGTATGATGAGGCTCTAGAGCTGAGCCACAAATGGTTTAGGTGACTATATGAAAACATATTCCATGTTCTCTGCTCTAAGAGCTATGCCATGTCCTCTGTACTGAGATTTCCAACAATAATTTAAACTACTGCCAACATGAGTGACCCAGAGAGACAATCCATTATGTGAAAATCATCTCAAACGTTTATTCAAATTGGGCCTGGCAGTCTAGAAATGACGGATAAAGTGGTATCAAACTTTTACCTAAACATGCCCCTTGACCATAATCAACCTCACAGTGAGCCAGAGGGACTGCGAGTTAGCTTTGCTCTTGTGGTGAGTTGCACCAGGAGTACCTCCTTAAGTCAACTATAAAGTGGTACTCTCAGATTCTTTTTAATATCTGCTTCTTCTATTTTGTGTAAATGTTTTTAGTTGGAATGCCCGTTGCAGCTAGATAATATTATTTAAAAGTCCCTCAGCTGTTTAGTTGTGTGATAGAAAATGCTTTAGCAGGAGGTGCATCTTATTCTCAGGTGATAGATGTTGTAATATAACCTGAAGTTAGTACTGTACAGTATTTTGTTATTTATTAAGGATAGATTTGCACTGTTTGATAAAATGTGAACATGAATTGAGGGTGCCAGCATCAACTATCTGAGCTTTTATATATCTAGCTCTGGAACTCTAATAGAGGATGTATCTTAGAATATTGTGCTCCCTAAATATTGTGGTGAGAATCTATCTGCTACCCACATATCATTAAGGTAAATATACCTTGAGGTTTTATATACACAAAACCATAGAAATTCAGCAGTCATAGTTATACTTGTAGTTATACTTATGTTAAGAAACTATAACTCATGGCCTAAAGTTACTTAATGGCACAAGTTATAGTTTCTTCAGGTAAGTACAACTGCTGAATTTCGATGGTTTTGTGTTGGTACAATGTCAACATAGCCATAACATTCATGTAACCTTTGGTTTGTTCTTTGAATTTCAATGCTTTTTTTAACATAAAGAAATATATAATTACCGTATGTTAATACAACCACTGCCAAGCACAGCCTTCAGCCCTTGGCCGTGGGCGGCAGGGGTCTAGCAGCCAATGACCCACGCACACCCAACCCCACGCTCTGCATGGCCTTTGGTCATGCATTGTAGGGGTTTGGTATGTGAGGGTGGGTTTATTTTTATTCCTTTGGGTTTCTGATCTGCCATGGAGTTACACTGGTGACTGCACTGAGCGCCACGGTGGAACCTTGGTTCAGCCAGGTAAAATGATTGCCTATGAGGCATCCCTCACAGACCCCTCCATATGTCCTGTAGGGTCAGGATACCTCTATCTTTACCCCTTGTGTTATATTTCATTTTTGTTTCCCCTTCCCTCCCTCAGGCCAAAGCAAGAGGCAAAATGGCAGCCGTAACTTTCTTTTCATGTTGCGGCCAGCCAATTGGGGCCTTGCTTTGCTCCCAGATCCCCCTTGGATGGATCTGAGAACTATATCCATCCCTAGATATCTGTATTTTTCTTTCTTTTATTACTCCAAAATTACTGAGCAGATTTACACAAAATTATAAAAAGCACACTTTCTGGACCAAGATCTAGCTTTCTGTTAAACTTGGTGTAATTCTGTTCAGCCGTTCGGGGTGGTCATGTATTAAAAATACACAATCCCCATAGACATTACATAAGGAAAAAGTTTTTTGGACCCCTCCCTTTTTCTCGGCACCCGCTTGACGAATCAACCCAACTTCTCAAACAGAAGCTAAGGTAACACTACTTTTGAAAATGTTGTGAACATTCGCCAAACAACGCAAAGTTATTAGCAAAAACACTTTGTCTATGGGTAAAGTTGTTCCTATCTATAACTACTTACTGGCTATTTTCAGTAAGTAATATATATATATATATTTAGTCATCAAGATACATCTATGTAGATTTAAATATAGTAAAGCTATTAGGACGTATGTATAGTTACCTTCATGATATTTTGGTTAGTTAATATTCTTGCTTCAATATGTTGGTAGTATGATATTTAAAGCTTGATATTCAGGTTGTATAATGTGATCAAAAACCATAAACAGCTAGATAATCTTCTTTTCAATGTAATGAGATGAATGGAGCCAGGAAAAACCTATTTTATTCACACTTTTTATTATTATCAAACATTGTAGATCATAAAATCAAGACCATTGACTGATGTCTTCAATAATATGATCCTATACTATGTGTAAACTTAGACATCATATTATTTTTTCTAAATATGAAACAATCCATACATAATCAGATTACAGGGAAAAAAATTGTACATATAAAACACTTTCACAATATCCATCAGTACAGTATGTGAACTATTCCTAGATATGAAACATGGCTAATTCTTGGTGGATATATATTTCAAGGCACGTTCATTCATGTCCACTTGGATTTTCATTGCCCTGTATAGACCAATCAGGTTACATTTGCAACGTTCATGATGAAGGCGTGTTGAGATACATATCCACCAAGAATTAGTCACGTTTCATACCGAGGAATCGTTCACACACTGTACTGATGGATATTTTGAAAGTATTTTATATGTAAAAAAAAGAATTGATGTAATCTGATTATGTATTGATTGTATCATATTTAGACAAAATATTATGATGTCCTAGTTAACACATAGTATAGGATTATGTTTTTGGAGACATGAGTCATTGGTCTTGATTTTATGATCTACATTTTTTGATAATAATAAAAAGTGTGAATTTCATAGGTTTTGCCTGGCTCTATTCATCAGATTACATTGAAAAGTAGATTATCTAGCTGCTTAAGGTTTTTGCACACATTATATTTTCCCTGCCTTTGGAGTGTTGAATATTAGAAGGTGGGCCTTTTGTTTTCAATTTTATTCAGGTAGTATGCCCTGATGGTACTGAGCAACCCCTAAGGTCATGCCTTTTTAGCAGCAGTTTAGAAATTTTATTCTATGTGATTTGTCACTAGGGTTCTTTCCTAGTGTGGTTTACAGCAAGTCCACATTTAGAGAATGATCAGGAAAGGTATATGTACGTTTTCAGCTATTTAATTCCTTGCCAGTTGAACCTCTTTTTCTGTACTTTGTGAAATGTTATGTCATTTATAATTTTACTTGGATATGAAGCATGCATGTTTCTCTTTTGCCCATGAATGATATTTTTGTTTTTCTCTCTTCCAAATCCACCACTATGTTGTCCTTTACTGTTTCTTCTATATTCTACTTATCCCTTCATTTGTTACTCCTTATTATTTCCTCTCCTTTCTCTTTTTCCTATCCTCAACTTTTTTGTTGCTGAAGAAATGAAGATTGTGGGGTGTAAGTTCTATGTTTTGATGCTTGCTTTTCTGCTTTTGCTTCATTCATTACTTATCATGTATTCAAACTATATGAGCTATTTTCTTTCTTCCTATCTCCTTCTAGTCTTAACTCCCAATTCCCGATCTCACTACTAAAAGATTAAATAATGAGCACTTTACCTTTCTGAGTTTTAAGGCTCAACTCACTTTCCTTTTAGTTTGCCTAAAACAGCTCCTTCACACTCTCCACCTGTGGGTATTCGTCTAAGCAATTTAGAGCATTTAAAACTCCTTTTTTTTTTACGAAATGCAAATGTGTGCACCCCTTCATAATAACTCAGACACCATTCTCAAATCTGACCTCTCTTTATCATTCAAAGACAAAGAGGATCAGAGGATGCATAGTGATTCTTTTTAAAAAAATTGTCTGTAACAGAGACTCATGATGAAGCTTATTTGTTTTTCATTTTGTCTTCCTATTTTCCTTTTTTGGTCCTGCCACCAGAGGTTTATAGCCTGTGAACATCATTTCACATCTGCTCATCATTACATGGTTTATCTCTGATGATTAAGGATCAGTCGTTCTATTGCCTGCAATTCTCTCTGAATTCAGTATTCACTCACTATTAAAATCATCTGTAGCAGACACAGCAGAGTCCCATGCCTGGAAGGCTGCTGCTTTTATTCTCAATTAGATTAATAGGCTTGTCAGACATCTTTGATATCAAAGTCTGCCTTTTCAAACAGAAAGGGCTGTGACTTCACATTGTGCTCACCTCAAACTGCAAAGTGGACTTAAGCCCCTATCTCTAACAGTATTATAAAAATGAAGAGAATGCAGGGTTGTAAAAGGTTTCCAAAAGCATATTGAAGGTGTAGAATCGTGGTGCACATTAAGGGGCTAGATCATTTTGCTCTGCTTCATGTGTCACATCTCTAAAAATACATTACTCTGAGAGGTTTCTGTGACAAAACAATGATCTGCAGATGACCAATGGAGTAAGCATCTGTTACCAAAAAAACAAATACATTTCTTACGTTTTTGTAAACTATCTTGAGAACTATCTCCATGAAATGGTCCCATGACTTTTGTGAGCCACACCTAAGAAGTGTTCAAGAGCACACATGCTCAATGTTTTTATATGTTTTTTTAAACATAATATGTATATTAGGACGGTACAGCAAGAAAGATTTTAAGTACCAGAGTCATGTCTGCTAGATAGCATTATCACACTGTTAGGAGTTTAAGTAGCAGACTTGAACAGTTTTTTTCTTGCACTTGAGAGAAACGTATACACCTTCCGATGGAAATTTTAAGAAATGACGATAACATGTTCAGGTGTAGGACAGATATGCACTCCTACGTCAGATCATTCTTTTCTTAACCTCATATTGAAAAAGCGTAGTTGGCTATATCAATCTAAAAAATTCCCCAATTCCAATAAGGGTGGGCAGATTTATGTCCCTGCAAGTAGTGAACTCACTACATTTAGGGGCTGATTATGATGTTGGGTGGAAAGCCTCCTCCCGACAGTCGGATTCTCCTAGACCGTGTAGGAACCCTTCAAACCGACTCGGCCGGTTTACAATTCTTATTGACTTATTACGATGTTCACGGTAGGACTGTAAACCAGAGCACACAGAGGAGTACAAAGTTCCCCGGTGATCGTGATACAGTGTGGAGAAGGGAGTGGATGCAAAGAGTCAAGGAACTAAGAAGGTTCCCTTGTCGGAACTAGAGAGCGTCACACACCCAGAGCATTAGGTGTGAAACACACCCTGGCTGAAGGATGTCCAGTATCATCATCGGCTCACTGCCCCTCGTCAGACCGGCACTGCAATGTCTGACGGAGTGCCCAAGGGCACTCTTTTGGCGGAGTTCTCTTGTTCCTTGCCGATGGTGAGTGTGAGTGAGGACGGAAGAGAGTGTAGTCAGTGCAAAGTGAGTGAATGTTAAAAAGGGTAATCAGTCCACAATAAGTTTTATTGACGTGGCTGATTCCCTAATTAAAAGGGGTGGGAGGGGAGCTAGAGGCTGTGGGAGTATACAGACATCTAACTCAACCCCCTGGTGTGGTCAACATGTTTCTCGCCAACCGGCGATTCGTCAGGACCTAAAGCAAGGTACTACACAAGAAAAGAAACAATTAAATGCTCATGCACAAAGTAAAAAGCAAATACAACCTCTCAGGGTCGGGTGCAAAGAGGGCCACGGGGTCCTGCTCTAATTAGGCGACCTAGAGGTAGGGGAAAAAGGGGTTAAAAGAGAGCGAGTCAAGTCATAGCTTAATTATGTGACTGTATAGTCAGAAGACGTAGAGTGACTTCAGTGAACGCTCTCCACACTGTGAGGGGTGAAGGGGGACGTGAAGGGAAACTGATCATACCGGACACTGTGTGCAATTTCCCTTCATAATCGGTCTAGTGATGGCGCGATTATTATCTCTATTTTGAGAAAGCAGAGTACAGATAAAATACTAATCTGAAGTGTGATGCCGAATCTTTCACAGTGACACCCATTCCTTGGAGAATAGCAGGAAGGTTCTTATCCTAAGGGAAAGTAACAAGGGCCTCGCAGCATGCTCCCGTGAGGCCAGCACTGTCTGGTGGGTAAACCTGTAGGGTAGGGAAGGGAGGGATTAATATGTGTATTACACCTCAAGGAGGGGGTTGGTGTGTTATTGTTATGCTAATGCATGGTGGTGGAGGCTAGTGTAACAAGTGACCTCCAGGGTTAAAACAGACGCTCCTGTGACTACTCATGGAGTAGGAGAAGGGGGGGGGAAGGTGGAGGGGGGAAGGGGGAAGAGAAGGGAGGGAAGGGGGACAACCACTCTATCCACATTAAAAGTATAGAGATCAGCGGGGCCCCAGGATGGAGCCCAGTAATGAAGTTCTGCAGCCCACTGCCAATTCATGCTAGCAGGCCTAAGGCATTATTAGAACCGGCGCTGTGGTGCTCAGGGTCACCGCGCTGTTGGATGCCTCCAAGATGTGAGTAACGTCGAGTTAGTTAGGTCGGGGGCAGGGGGGGGCGGGGCTCTCCCCATGCTCCGCTCGATTGCTGATCGTACTGAGCGTCGGTCAGTTGTAGGGTGATGAGCAATCTCAGTAGCGGTCAGGAACATGGGGCTGCAAGATTTGTTGTAACCGGCAACAGGTAACTCTCACTGATGGACGCGGGTCCAAAGCGGGGTTAGGAGCAGTTACCGTAAATGCCATGAGGGCTGGGCTGCATACATTGGGACGAGCCTCGGGGGGTCAGGGGATGGAAGCAAAGCTTACCTCAGTCCAGGCGCTGGCACGGCGGGACACCTACACCTCACGCTCACGGCACCTGGTCAGGGTGCGGAGCAGCTGGTGAGGGATCACGGAGGGGTACGCCATTAAATAGGTTGATTAGTAATCAAGCAAGCAAAAAAAAAGGACTGTAAACCACACAGTCTTTCTGACTCGGTTCCGGTTGGCTCTTGGAGAAAATGGTGTCAGTCCGACCCTCATCGTACAGCTCTATGGACTGCGTTTCCGACTGAGCAATTACGATGTCGGTTTCAAACAGCATTTCCGAGTTGACCTGTCCGACACAAAAAGGTTGTCAGAATGTGAATTTTTGGGCCCCTAGCAGGGCCCGCTTCATCCTGCGGCCTCGGGTTGGGAGCCAAGGGGGTACTTAAGAGACCCTACTGTAAAACCCTGCACTGTGTGACAGGCACCATGGCGTGCCTGCGACAGGGTGCAGAGTTTTCAGCTCTCCCCCCATTTCCCCATAGGAGCCTGTGATGTCGGGCGAAACACGGACTCCCATAGGAGTAAATTATTTTAAGGAGAAGCAAGTATGTCAATATGATAACCTGGCAATGCTAGAAGAAGCATAGCAACATTACCATGTGAGGGAGCCTGTAAATTAAGAGAATTAGGGTTGTCACAAGTCACCTTGGATTAGGAGATGCTTGTATAAATGCGGTTAAAAAGTCAATTAATTTATCCTATCAGTGTCTCTATTTTTATAACCTCCAATTCCCATCAGCTTTTCATAAATAGTAAAGCTTTGGAAGGATCATATAGTGATGTCATTTAAAAAAGGGGTGCAGTCAAGCTATTTGGAAGAAAACTGAGCCAGTACTAGAGCTAATGCATAGTCAACCAAAACTGGACAGAAGGATAAAGTATAAATGGTGGCATGAAAGCTCATATCTGGAAAATGGTGGTTTCCTATGGGAGGCAACAGCAGTTCCTTGTCTCCCTTCCTACCTGTCAAACACAGTGTTAAGTGGAAGTAGACCAGGTGGGACTTTCTTCATATGAGATTGAATGGGCAAAATGATACATTGATCTGGTTAACAGAGATAAAGAACCAAGAAGAATTGAAAGAGGGAGGTAAAGGTTACACAAGCAGGAATATTTTGAAATGGAACTGAACACATGGGGAAATGGAGAACAAGAAGGCAGAGAGGAATTCAGGATTGAAAGAGAGTTCTAAGGACAAATCGAAAAGAATGATGTCTTATTGATCAGTGAGGTACTAAAAAATAACAATGACTATGTAGCATGTTAGACAAACTGTTAATACTCTAAAGATGTCTATTTTATGTAATAAACTCTCACTTCTACTTCACATTTCTCACCATTCTCTTTCTCTCTCTCTCTCTTCTTTCCTACATTGCCTCATCCCACTCTTCCATCTCTTCCTTTTTCTGTCCAGTTGTTCTGTTTTGTCTCTCTATCGTTCTCTTTTTGTCACTTATTGCTCGCTCACACATTTCCTTCCATAGCTCGTAATTCCCTGATGCAAGACTTACTTTGGCAGATCTTCTCCCCCCCACTGATCAATTTACAGGCCTGCATGCTTTCTGTGACAGAACAGAGGGAATGTGACAAAGGGCACCATTTCTTGGGAGAGGGGAGCAGGGTGGTGGATGGAGGAGCTAGCTGCCTGCACCAGCTTACAGTATTTTGCACCTTCAGGTTTTGTCCAACCACTCCCAGCTGCACTGCGAACAGGTCTATATATCCACACTCTTTTCAAAGGTGGGGAGGTGACTTGTTGTGCCTCTGCCTGGCTGTATGCACTGGCTTCCACTGCTGAGAGCTGGTCTGAGCATGCTCACTTTTCACAAACTGAAAGCTAACCCACACACCCTCAAATCCCCTGGTAGGAAGTAATATGATGGAAGTGGGTAATATGGGCACTGTTATTCGATTGTATTTTTTCCATCTAGGCTTTAGGATCTGTGCTGCTCCTGATGTCACTGGCGCCTGAGGTCAAACCTCTATCAATGTACAACCTCAAGCCAAATCCACTTCAACCCCGATGAGGTTGCTCCTGGATTCCACTCATGCACACCGGATCCCATGCACAACTGAACTCTCTGAGTCTGACAAAACTCTTCCTCTTCCCCAAGCCTTTATTCAGAGGCTTAATTATCTTTTTCTTTCAAACTCCGATCTACCTGACGATGTCAATGGTGTCGATGGGGAAGTATTGACACTACACTAGTATGATAATAAAGACATGCATCCCTGGACACTGGGCTGGTGTCACCCCTTAGATCACCTACGTAAGAAAGCAAAACTTTTGGCATGGTAATTAGGTATGCAGCTGATGTTGATGACCTACAGCTACTTTCAAGATAAATCAAGACAAATGTCCCTATGAAGGTTTTGCACCCAGAACCTGCATTATCTGAGCCCATACTTCAATTTAATTACGACCTGACAGGCCCTTATGGGTATGTGGGAGAAGCCTTGCTCTTACAATGCAGTAAACAGGCAGGTGGCCAGTCATCACAGACCATGTTTGGGTGACTCAGACTTTCTTAAACAGTGCCAGATTCCTGAGAGTTTTGTGGTCCAAGCTTCTGCCAGCAAAGTTAACCCTAATGCATTCCCTACGGCCCTACAATCCCTCCTTCTCCTGGAGAGAGTCAAACAGTATTTAAGCATTCAGAAAGCAGAAGTGTTCTTCCTCCAGCTTGAAGCTGAGATTTGCCACTGTGGTCTGTCTAATGGGTCACTATATTTGAATCTTTTGGGAGATGACTATCGAGATCTTGCCAGCAGTCCCAAAAGAATTTCAGGACTCTAGGTCTCAAACCATTTAGTACAGTCTGGGAGCAGCAAAGTGCATCATTAAGGCTAGCCTGGATATGAATGACTGCTTGGTGTGTGCATTAGGGGCAACAGTGTGGCTTTTCAGGGTTACACAGTTGTCTCTTGTTGTTATGCCTTTTGATAGGCCTTGCCTCTTTGGCGAAAAGGATGTATCCATCCTCAATCACTTTAAAGAAAGTAGGGCTAGAGTATGTCCGTGAGCCTTTCGACCCTTGCCCAGTAGCTTCCTCAGCCATTGTGGCCCTTTCATGAATACTCCAGGGGGGTAGTTTATAGGCATCACTTAGCTCTACCACCTCCACAGCAGTCACTCTTTTCCTTTCATGGCTGAGGATGTGTATTGAGCAGGCATTGGGAACTGTTTCACCCAGGCCTCTACCCATGTGGCATCAGCCTCCAAGCCACTTTAGTTTACCCTTACCAGCACACAGCTACCTGGTGGGATGCAGGATTAGCCATTTTCTCTCATGCAGTGCATTACATCCAACAGATGGTTCCTTCTGATCATCCAGTAGGGCTATTCCTTACCATTCCTTTCCAGCCATCTCAACTCCCTTTCAGAAGACACCTATCCTTTTTGTTGCAAGAGGTTCAGGCTCTGTTGGCCAAAAGAACCATCCAGAGGGTCCCAGCCTCAGAGGTATACCAAAAGGCCTTAGTGGTTTACTCTTTTCCTGCATGTCTTTATAAATCCTCTATGTTGAACAGCTAATTCCATGTGACAACCCAAAACAGGGAACTTAATCCTATTTTGGATTTTCACCCAATGAATGCCTTCCTCTGGTTTGGACAATTTCAAAATGGTCACTTTGGTCCAAGTTCTGTCTGACTTGGATCGTGCGAATGGATGGTCACTTTGGACCTGCAGGATGAATGGCTTCATGTGTCCATCCTACAATTCCACAGACCTTACCTATGGTTTAAGGTCATCCAGGAGCTTTGTCAGTTTACCATGCTGCCCTTTGGTCATGCAAGTGCTCACTAGTTTTCAAACATGATAGCAGTGGTCGCTGCCCTTCTTCGGAAGCTGGGGATACTAGTTTTTCCATACCTCACCGACTGTCAACAGTCAGTCATGGACCACATCCAGAACATGGTGAACCGCCAGACATCTTTGTTTTTTTTATCAATGAGCCTAAGTCACATTGAATTCAGGGCCTTTCCTCCATCTCACCGAGTCCAGAACATTTGGGCTATGATCCTGATGTTTCAGCCTTGGTCCTGTATCTCAGTGAGAGTAACTTGCAGGCTTTCTGGCTTGTAGAATCCTGCATCCTTCTTGTCCACTTCACCTGGTGGCAAATGTGGGTTCTGTGGTGGACCAGCACCAAAGAAACCTTTTGGATGTCATCCAAATTTCAGAGGAGACTTCATAAGTTCTGCAGAGGAGGCTGCTAGACTGCAACTTGACTAGTGGCATACTCCTCTCCCTCCTCACCCAGAGTTGACAGTGGTGATGGATGTGTCCCTGCTAAGCTGGGGCAGTCAATTGTGAGAGGATGAGTTTAGAGTACTCTTATCTCTGGTGGGAACCTGTCTCCACATGAATCTATTTGTACACAGGTCCACTTGCATGGTGTTGAAAGCTGTCCTGCTGTTCATTAAGGGAAGGCTGGTGCAGGTTGTAATGGACAACCCCACTGCCTTGTGATACTGCAACAAACAGGCTGGAATGGGGTCAGAGAACCTGTGCCAAAAGGCAGTGAGCCTCTCGAGTTAGTTGGAATGTCAAGGCATCTCCTGATCGTGAACTACAATCTTTAAATGCCAGGACAGATGACCCCAGCTGGCAGAGCCAAGCGGATCATGAAAGGTGGTTGCATCTCGAGATAGTGCAGGACATCTTCCAAAAGTGGAGCGAACATTGGCTGGATCTTTTCACCACCTTCTAGTTTCAAGGGGCCCAATTCACAAAAGTAATCTGAGACAAAATCCTAACTTTACGACTTTCGGTATGCACAAAAGGCATTTAGGAGTAGTAAAGTTAAGATTCCTAACTTTACTACTCCTAAATGCCTTTTGTGAATACCGAAAGTCATAAAGTTAGGATTTTATCTCAGTTTAGGGGTAGAAAAGTTAGGAATCCTAACTTTACTACTCCTAAATGCCTTTTGTGAATACCGAAAGTCGTAAAGTTAGGATTTTGACTCAGATTACTTTTGTGAGTCGGGCCCAAGACCTCTGTGCTTTGGAGTTCTCTGTAACACTCTCTGAATGAGACACATACAGGCTCGAATGGCGCACAGGACTTCTATATACTTTCTTTCACTGCCTCCCATGCCCCAAGTTCTGAAGAAGATCAGGAAAGACCAAACCCATGTCATCTTAGTGGCTTCAAATTGATCCTGGAGCGTGTCGTACCTGGAAATTCTGTGCATGAGCTTTTATCATTCAATCAGGTTACTGTTTTGTGGGAACCTTCTGCTGAAGCAGCAAGGAAGGGTTCTGTACCCTGCCGATTCTACACTTCCATGTATGTATATTAAGCTGTGGTAGTTGAGTGAGTTTGACCTGCCACCTGAGGATGTGAATGTCATCCTTGCATCCCGCTGTCCTTCTACACAACCATCTAGTCTTGGCACTCAGGCAATTGTGTGGCTTGGTGTGGAGTCTGCACCATAGACTACTAATAAGCCAAACTGTCAAATATATATTCTGGGCCACTGGAATTATGTGATAGTGCGGCTCCGGCGATTTTTGCGTAATTATGGATTTGCCAGATTTGCTGCATAGTCTATCATATGCTGCATAATCTGCAGATTTTAACATGAAAAATCTTTTTCTAGCTCAAACGGTTCAAAAGTTACAAAAAAATGTAGCAACGAATGTTGCACCTTGCTGGAAGTCCCTTTGCAAAACGGGACTGGTCATCTTTCTGTTACTTATTGCTGTATTCAGGTATTACACTGGTACTAATGAGGAGCAACCAATGCCCAGTCAGTGTTACAGAGTTTAAAAATGACTAAATAATGCTATTACAAACTGTACCACATGATATGCATTTCCTGTTGCATAATTTGCTCAAACCTGCTGCAGTATTTGGTCCTCTCCTGCCTCATAATTCAAGTGGCCTTGGATATATTACTGTTTCTGTCCTTGGCCCCGCAAAGTCTTGCAGCCACATTATTTGTTGGCCCTTTTGGCCTTTTCTCACTTGCCAGACCAACTGTCCTTGTTTAAATCACTTGTTGTAATGCATTTTATTGAGGGTTTAACTCAATTTCTTCCCAAACCATTTGTGATGCTACAATGGGATCTTAATTTGGGTCTGAATTTCCTTATATGTTCCCCCTTCTGCACATGCATGGTTGCTTGCTGAGGTAAGTGCTAGAGTTGCAATGACAGACAATGTGTGGGAGCTATTTTATTTACAACCAGATCTTTAAGACTTTCATAAATCAAAGTAAATTAAGCATTTTGCGCAGAGAGAGGGGAAGCTAATTCTAGAGAAGTGATGCTCTGACCAAGAATGGCTTGGCTCCCAGTTTCATCTGCTTATTGGTAGGTACAACGACTCGAAGAACATCATACGACTGCATCATGTGTGGAGCCTTATAGTGAATGAGCTTCTGTTAAATACAGTGTGGTCCCTTTCCATAGAAACTCCCATAGACACAGCACAATGGGTTCAAATTGATCCTTGTACCCATTGGTAGCAAATACAAAGATTTAAGAGCACCGGAAGCAGATGTTAAACAAGGTCACAGTGGAGCCAGTCTAGCTGTGGCATTCTGAATATGCTGTAGCCTTTTTAAGAGCCCTGCCTCTGAACCAGGGAATAGTGTTGCAGTAGTCCAGGTGACTAAGAGTGCTCCCCTGAATAACCAACAATTGTACATATAAAGGTAGAAAAAGTAAGATTTTGTGAAACAATAATTGAAGAGAGAAAGACGTTACTGATAGATAGTTTGCTTGGCTTTGAGATGGTTAACTTATTGTCCAGATGGAAGCCAAAAGTAGGCACCACTTCAGCTTCCATAGGAGGGGAACCTTACATGGCTGGCCTTAGGTTCTTGGGAATGGCAGTGGAGAGGCTGCCATTAGAGCAGAACAGGATTTCTGTGTTTTCTGCAAGACCGGGCCAAAAGGTGGGCCAAAAAGAGGATGTATAAATTAAAAATAGTGAGGCTGGATGAGGAGCTATTTGAAACACCCTGCAGCAAAGCTCAAACCCAGAATTAAATGGGGGAAGATAGACAGCCTGATATGTGCTTTCCAAGTAAGACCTGATCCTAAGGACTGCATTCTGAATGCTTACTTCAGCCAACTTAATTAGCAGCCTATCATGGGACACCATTTCTAAAGGTAGTAGATACATCTAGCAACACTTGGGGCTCCCAGTGACCATTATCTGCCCACAATTGAAGGTCATCCAAGGTGGTTTCCATCCCATGAGTAGGGCAGAAGTCTCATTGTACCTGGTCTAAGATGTTATGCTACTCCACACATCTATAAATCTGACTCTTAAGGAAATCCTTCAAGATATTTACAGGAAAAATCGGAATTGATAATGGGCCTACATTACTTAAGGTAACAAGGCCAGTGCTGTCCTTCTTTAGCAGTGGCACAGCTAAGGCCTTTTTCCACCCATTTCACACTACCACATTCAAAATAGAATTGTTGCATTTGTTCATGAAAGAATCAGCCACAGGGAGCTAACACTTTCAGACAACTGGAGGAATGAGTCCAGAGGTGTTGTTGGTGTAAAAGGATTTGCTAAATCCATAAATCCCTCGGAGGTTAGCTTTTCAAGCTTAGAAAGCATGGGCATCTCAGCTTCAGAAGTGAAACTGTACTCTGCATCAGAATCTGTTGCTCTGATCACATAGGAGCCATTAGGCAGAGCTCCCAGAGGGTCATAGACCTTAAGAAGCCAGTATATGCTGGGGAGTATGAAGACGGAGGACAGCATCAAGAGTGGAAGTAGTCCACTCAAAATAGCTCTTATAGTCAATATTCCCTGGACCCTCTCCCATGGAAAGGTCCAGTGTTCTGAAGATGTCCATGAAATCATCGGCTGTTCATTTTGTCTATGGCTGGTATCAATATGGTCAAACTATTAGCCATTTTCAAGCCACGGTCCTCCTTGGGCCTCTTAATCCTGAAATGAATTAGACAATGATGAGATCAGACCAGCAGAACAATGTCTGCTTATCCACCAGCCTCACTGGGGTGAAAATCAAATCAAGCAAGTGACCATTCTGATGTATGCTGGTGTAGATGTTTTAAAAAATCTAACACTGATAGCATACTGATAAAATATTAAGCCTGCACATTACTAAGGAGCTCTGTCCTAACACTCAAAAAGCAGGTTCAGTGAATAATCATCAGGTCCAGGCAAAGAAATTCTAAATATAAGAAGGAGTATCTAGCAACTATTGGCAACACGTTTAGTAATGCCTCACAGATGGAATAAAATAGGGTTTACTTTCAAATAAGGATCCTAGTATAATGCTTTATCATAGTCATCAGTTTTGTCCACGGCAATTAAACAGTTCTCAAATCCAACACAACTTTGCAGCTGTCCGGCCTGCCACACTCTTGATTCTTCTGCCTCATTGGGATGCGGGGGAACTGCATAGCTTCTGACACTGAAGTCTCAGCTAGATCCAACATTAGAAACTCTTTGCAAGTTACCCATCTCATTGCTGCTTTCAATTATAATATCCTTAATCAGAGAGCAACTTTTCCCCCTTATGGATGCTACCACTTCCCATTGTAGAGGTAACCTTTTCATGGCATCAACAGTACCCCCTTCATCAACTGTATCAATGTAAAGGATTTTATGCTCATATAATGGGGACCCAAAAGCAGAGCCAATGGAGATTAAAAAAGTGAAATAGGATCTTTATTTAAATATTACGATTGTGGGTGGTATTGGTAGCAACTGCTATTAAGAGTACCTCATGAACACATTGAGGTAGGTTAATTAGTTGGGGGTCTGGGCCATTGCCTTTCTAACTCCTTCCAGTTTTATGATGAGGTCGGCCTATCCAGGGTCCCTCAGTCTATAAGGATGAATCATCAGTGCAAACATGATGCTCGATAGCAACCAATACATTTGCTCTCAATGAGGCAGCCTTGTCCGATCTTGAGTATATATTGCTACCCACACTTGTGAATATTTATTTCTTCTGATCCAATGTTGAGATCCCTTCCCATTAATAACTCTTTTTTTACTGAGTCTATATAGCTGCTGACAGCTGAGCACCCCTTACTGTATTTTGTTCTACATGCCAACAATTTTATCTGGACTCCTGATCGAGTAGGACTCCACCTGAACCGTTTACCATCGTGTTCTCCTACTGGAGCAGCAGTACCTTATAAACTACAAGCTCATGTGGTCGTCCCAAAGGGGAGAGGATCCTTCCCCAGGTCTTGCAACTGTTCTAGTTTTAGCTCAGAGCAACACATGCTGTGTTGTGGCTCCAAGCATTCTTACCAAGGAGTAATAATAATAATTCCTATTTATAAAGCGCAGACGTTTCACCCCTCTTAAGGGTTTCAAAGCGCTGGGGGCCGTAAGGGAGATTAAGTCAGCTATTGCCCAGAGTGACATGGTGTTGAGCTGAGCTGCTGCCAGTGATCGAACCGCGAGCCTGCGCTCTGTAGTCAGCCACTCTAGCCACTGCACCACACCTCTCCCTGTAAGAAGGGAAAGGAGTAACTAGGGACCCAGTAAGGAGAACTAGCATGCTCTTGGACCTTAACAACTCCCCCAGTATTCCTCCTGTCCCAAAGAATGCCACTTAAGAACTCTGCCACCCGCTCCATTACTTCAAGACTTACCTGCTAATTGAAGGAAGAGTGTCTGTCGGAAAAGCGTTCAGAATGATTATAGCACGTGAGATTGAGGCCAGTTGTAAGTGGTCGTATGGAAAGACCAATTTCAAGAAAAAATGCAAGATTTTTTCAGGAAGCACTCACTCACCCTAGTGGTGACATGCTTCATCATCGGGTCCACCGGGAGAGATCGAATACCTCCCCGGTGTGCTGCGACGCCAGGAGACTGCGGAGCAGGTTTTCGTGAGGGTAG
This sequence comes from Lissotriton vulgaris, assembly GCF_964263255.1. Lineage (NCBI taxonomy): Eukaryota > Metazoa > Chordata > Amphibia > Caudata > Salamandridae > Lissotriton > Lissotriton vulgaris. Next base: position 968,132,454 of record NC_141697.1, read on the forward strand.
GGAGTGAAAAAAGTAGTGAATTTAAAAATGTCCAAGGTTGTACCAAAAAATCATTTATTGGCTGGTCAACCTGACATATTAAAAACTTGCTATGTGTGGGGAAAACTAACCAAATAAAGTATACTGGTGTTTCCCTTTTAAAGAAAGGTCAACATGTTTCTGCCCGTGTTATGTGTGACTTTACAGGGCTTTCTTCAGGACCAGTTTGCGAGTGCCACCTTGACAGGTCTGGGCGCGCTAAGGCCCACCCTGCCAAAGGCAGTGAAAGTTAAAAATAGCACTATGTGTGAAATGGTGCATAAAAAATACAAACTTGTAAGTCTGGGGTTTTACCTCTGTTACGAGGAACGTAGAAGTCTGTGGACAAATGGTGAGACAAACAGACAAATAAACAAACAAAGAACATAAAATCAATCGATATTATTCATTTTTTAATGGCAATTAATGCAACTCGGTGGCGTGACACGTGCTGGCATACCTATCAAAGGCCGTGGCCGAGATGAATGGGATGCGAAGGAAAAGTTGTGCCACAAGCCGGGGTGGTGGGCCTCAACTAGCGCTGAGAAGTGTAATCCAGCGCGCTCTGTTGCACGTTTATCTAAGGCAACAGACTGACAAATGGAGACTTACAGTGTTAAGTCCATCCGTGCAGGAGGCCAGGAGTGGCTCCCCGTTGTTACATGGCTGCCTATAGTCGGGAGACGAGGAAATGGTCCCCGAAGTGGTGAGCGTGGAGGCAAAGCTACTGAGTAAGTACCGGTAACTCTGCTGGCCGTGACTTGTAACTCTGATCAAGCACACATATACATGAGCGTGAAAAGAAAGATTATCCTCACATCCAGTGCACGGGTACTTCAATGGGGAGTACTTTTGCTCCCAGCATAGCAGGGTTGTATGTGTATGACTTTGAAACCAAACATATTTTACCTACAACAAACCCCTATGCCTCCTCCATAGGACTATGGAGGAGGTACATCGATGACATTCTCCTCCTGTGGACGGGGAATGAAGACAGTCTCACACAGTTCCTGAGCTGGGTCAATACCCTTGACCCATACTTGAGATTCACCCACAATCATAGCAAAGAATCGATTGTCTTCCTTGACGTAGTGATAAGGATAGAGGGAACATCTCTCACCACTGTGACTCATCATAAACCTACAGCAAAAAATAATCTTTTGGAGTTCAGCAGTTTCCACCCAAGACCTCTACGAGAAAATCTGCCCTATGGACAATTCCTGCGCCTGAGAAGGAATTGCAGTACAATCACTGACTACAAGGTCCAGGCTAAAGAACTGACCGAGAAATTGAAGCAAAGAGGATACCCGCAAGGAATCCTCAACAAAGGCCAGACCCGGGCACGCAATCAACCCCGCGATGCCCTTCTTGAGGAGAATGTGAAGACAAACACAGAGGTGCCGCTCACATGTGTGACCACCTACAGCACCCTCTCAGATAACGTCAAGAAATCGATCAATAAAAATTGGAGAATAATCACAAGTAACATGAAAGATTGGGAGAAACCCCTTTTCTCCTTCAAAAAGGGCAGGAGCCTCAAAGATGCCTTAGTGCATACAAGACCCTTACCATGTTCAACACCGGCTACACTAACTAGGTCTGTTACAGAACCCTGGCACCTTCCTCCCATTACTGGTCATTTCCCTTGCACTGACTGCAGTGTTTGTCATCTTACCACCCACACTAAACAACTCAATTTGGAACCAGGAAAAGTGTGGATTCAAAAATCCCATACTAACTGTAACTCTACTAATGTAGTCTATCTGATTACTTGCCCATGTGCGAAACGCTATGTGGGAATGACAACACGAAAGGTAAAAACACGCATTGGCGAACACCGTTGCAACATTCGCTGTAAAAATGTCACCACGAAACTCAGCAAGCAATTTCTGCAGGCACATCACACCCCAAATGACATGACCTGGACAGTCATCGAGCAGGTCAACAATCCGAGAAATAGAGACAGCATTCTCTTTGAGAAAGAACAGCGCTGGGTGTATAGACTCAGTACCCACATCCATGGGCTCAACGACCAAATTCCATGGACTAGTGTCCTGAAACATTAGATTTAACACTCATTTAACACTAGCCAGAGCTGTGGTACTTTTTAGTCCAGCACTTCATTTGATCATTGGGTTACTGCGAGTCTGGGTTAAACCCAAGCACCGTGTGAACTATTTTTCTTGAATCATGGAACTAGAGGGCTCTTGTTATGCTGAGCATCATTCACTACCACTCGGAAGGAATATGTATTTTTTTATTTATTTTCAATCATACCTGACAAATCCTGCCCCATCTAATGCTGAGACACTAAGCTGAGACACAAACATCTGTTGCGTCAATACCCTTTTGCAAATTCAGAATTTATGAACAACTTTTTGTACCTGTAACTTTCTTCAGGTACAATGCCTTGAACTCTTCCACTACGAGTACCTGTTTCTCAAACTTCGCTCCCAATACAATGCTAGCCTTTCTTTACCCTATCGCAAGGCCGCCTATGGCTTGCTTCCCAAGCCTCGCTTCCATCTCGAATTCAATCCCCGTTTTGATCAAACCTCTCGCGGGAATACGGGACTTGCTTTTCAAGCCTCGCCTTGAATAGCGGCTCCCATTGGCCCGAGCCCTGTCACCTCCCTCATAATACCGGGCTCGCCCTTCACTCAGGATCCACGAGATCCAGTGAGGGAACAGCTAGGTACCGAGAGGGTGCAGAGCGTTGCGGGCGTAAGGAACTTTCTCCGGACATCTTCCACTAAGATAAGTCTATTGCACGAGACTCTGCCAGGTCTCTAAAATCCTCTATGTGTGTGTTTTTTCCTTCCCAAACAGGGTGTGCCATTTTCGCTCCCACCCCCCTCCTGAGTTCTATGGGGCGTGGTTCATTTTTTTACAAGTGAGGATAATCTTTCTTTTCACGCTCATGTATATGTGTGCTTGATCAGAGTTACAAGTCACGGCCAGCAGAGTTACCGGTACTTACTCAGTAGCTTTGCCTCCACGCTCACCACTTCGGGGACCATTTCCTCGTCTCCCGACTATAGGTAGCCATGTAACAACGGGGAGCCACTCCTGGCCTCCTGCACGGATGGACTTAACACTGTAAGTCTCCATTTATCAGTCTGTTGCCTTAGATAAACGTGCAACAGAGCACGCTGGACTACACTTCTCAGCGCTAGTTGAGGCCCACCACCCCGGCTTGTGGCACAACTTTTCCTTCGCATCCCATTCATCTCGGCCACGGCCTTTGATAGGTATGCCAGCACGTGTCACGCCACCGAGTTGCATTAATTGCCATTAAAAAATGAATAATATCGATTGATTTTATGTTGTTTGTTTGTTTATTTGTCTGTTTGTCTCACCATTTGTTCACAGACTTCTACGTTCCTCGTAACAGAGGTAAAACCCCAGACTTACAAGTTTGTATTTTTTATGCTCCATTTCACACATAGTGCTATTTTTAACTTTCACTGCCTTTGGCAGGGTGGGCCTTAGCGCGCCCAGACCTGTCAAGGTGACACTCGCAAACTGGTCCTGAAGAAAGCCCTGTAAAGTCACACATAACACGGGCAGAAACATGTTGACCTTTCTTTAAAAGGGAAACACCAGTATACTTTATTTGGTTAGTTTTCCCCACACATAGCAAGTTTTTAATATGTCAGGTTGACCAGCCAATAAATGATTTTTTGGTACAACCTTGGACATTTTTAAATTCACTACTTTTTTCACTCCCTACCCTCACGAAAACCTGCTCCGCAGTCTCCTGGCGTCGCAGCACACCGGGGAGGTATTCGATCTCTCCCGGTTGACCCGATGATGAAGCATGTCACCACTAGGGTGAGTGAGTGTTTCCTGAAAAAATCTTGCATTTTTTCTTGAAATTGGTCTTTCCATACGACCACTTACAACTGGCCTCAATCTCACGTGCTATAATCATTCTGAACGCTTTTCCGACGGACACTCTTCCTTTGTTTACTTGCTAATTGACTGGGGACCAAGAGTGCCCGAATCCCTTTCTCTCCTTTTGTTGATTGTTACCTGCTAATTGGCCCAACACAAGCTGTCTGGCTCCCAGAGTGCTACTCATTCTTTATTTCTTTTATCTTTCTCTATATGAGAACATGTTGTTGCCATACAGCTCTGGGTTGAGAAAGGAAAGACACAGGTGTACACAGGATTTCTTACAGATGCATACAAAATACAGACCTTTGTCTAAGCTGCACTTCTACTGCCAATGATTTATGTTGTCATATGCACTCTCCAAGAATGCTGGTGCCGTTTTGTAGCAGTGTCTTTCATGCATCTGATAAGGTATCTTAGCCTACATCCTTATTCTGTACTGACACAACTCTGTCTGCAGCACTCACCCCTCGCAGACTAGGAGCCACACAATATGAACAGCACTCTCACATTCCTCACTGAACAGATGTTTGTCACTACTGGCAGCACTCTCACACCCCTCACAAAGTAGCAGTCTTGATCTAACGAAAGCACTCTCGAGTGCCTCCCGGAGTGGCAGTAACAATTCAGACAGTTCCCGCGCACAATTTGCTAACTTGCAGTCGTCAATACCGACAGGCATCTCAGACCTGTCACAGAGTACCAGTCTTATACTACAAAACGCACACTCACACATTGCAAAAATGAGTAATCACACCCTACGGACAGTGCTCTCACATCCCTCACAGATGAATAGTCAGACTCTACTAGCATCATTCCTAAGCATCTCAGAGGGTAGTTGTCTTAAGTCTAATGAAGGCGCTCTCACACCCCACACAGGCTAGACTATCCTGTCCCTAACAGATTCGTTGTCACATTTTACCAGCAACACTCACACACACTTCCTAAACTACTTCTATATTTAGAAGGTCTGATTTGTAGCTGAAAGTGCTGCTTCATTGGCTGGTGAGTTTTTTTTGTGTGGGACCATAGATGGGCAAGTGGGTGTCACAAGTATGAGTCAATGGGTAGATGAATACATACATAAATGCAAGAATAAGAGACTGAGTGTAAGGATGATGAGTGACTGGGAACATGGATGTATGAAACAGTGACTGAATAGATTGATGCATCAACACTGTCAGAAGAAGTGCTAACTCCACAACATAGCATTTCACATTCAGAGCTTTAGTATGAAATGCAGTAAAACACATGGAAGATAGTGAAACAACTTGTTTAATCATGTTATTTTTAAAAACATTGTACAAGTGTAAAAAATCTGGTGCAAAAATTCAGAGCGTGCTAAACACAAATGTCATTTGCACCAGCGAGTATTAGCACATAGTCTTTGTACTGGACAATAAGTGATCACCTATGCTTTTAGCTATGAAACATAAATATGTTTGGGTCAATCATTTAAAATTTTTGTTTGCTCTTTCCCCACTCCGGCGGCTGCTTCTCTGCAATGCAGGACAGGAAGATCAGATGCCTGAGATAAATTATTTTATCACTCATAGGCCAGCATTGTTTGGTCTTTGACTCACTGGTACCTCTTGAATTCCTCTGGAGATGAATAAAAATTGATGAGTTAATAAAACTGAACTTCAGTCTCCTGAATCTTGGAGTTGCGTGATCCCCTGAGTTGTCAAAACAACTGAATGAACTTCCTGAGTAACCCCCAAGAATTTTCAGTTGCCTACCTCATGTCCTCTCAAAAAGAAAATGTTCCTGTATTTTTTTTCCTTTTCAGGGCCATCTTTCCCTTTTACATCAACATTACCCTTTCTGCTCTGGCTTAGGATGAAGATGCATAGTTTATGCTTGTGGAATCTTCCATTTTCATTGAGCTAGAATATCCAATTCCAAGATGCCATGTCATTGCCATGCCCGATCTGTATATTATGTGAGAGTAACAAGAGCGGGTATGCTGAACCTGCAAAAACCCACTCTATCATGTCAAGAGTAGGAGTCCTTGTTTAAAAATGCATGGATAGTGATTTATGCTGCCTGCCATGTATTGAAGGTTTTTACAAAGCTGAATATCTCCTCTCAATTCATAACAGAAAATAATGACTTTGTGGTAACTGCATGAACATCAACTGGGGTAGCCAGGAATAATAGTCCCATCCCTCGCCCCTTGCTTTGGTACCCATGGTAATGATCTCCTGACCCTTCAAGGGGAAGAAATAGAAATTAAAGAGGATTACAAGATCCCTCTTTACTTTCTGTTTTTTCTATTTGATGCCCTTTGCCTAGCCTCTCTGCAGCAAATAAGAAACTGCTATGGGTTAAAAGATGGGCCAACTGGCCAACTCTGTGCTGTCTTCATATCAAGGGTGGCTGACCTCACTTTCTCTACCCTTGGCAGTTTGGTGAATCGAAGTCCATGGGCGGTTGGACACAAGGACCCCATGACAAAATGGTATCTGTGGTTCCTCTTGAAGAATTATATTTCTATCTTCTGCTATCTCTCTCAGGTGTTTGACCCTATCTATATTCATCACTTGCACACATCACCTAGTGATTTTGTTGGAGCACAGGTAATTATGGTGTATCTCCAGAAATGCATGTGTAATTGTGTTTTGTGTCTCCCACCACAGGTGACATCCGTAACGACTTGTACCTCACTTTGGAGCGGGGGGATTTTGAGCGGGGAGGAAAAAGCGTCCAGAAGAACATTGAGGTCACCATGTATGTTCTGTATGCAGATGGTGAGATCCTGAAGGTAAGAACACAGGCGTCATTACACTTCCCCATATTTCAAGGGATCACTGCGTGAGACTTCTGATCAATTAATTTCCAGTTATGATCTAAGAGCAAAAAATCACTCTTTTACCTCAGTTCTCTAAGAGATTGTTCTCCTGCATCACTAGAAGCGGGTAAGTCATCACTCTCACAATTTACTACTGTAAAAGAAAGCCATTCCTTTGTTCCAGTATTCAGAGATCTCCACTGCTGTCCCCTACTTTTACTCAACACCACTTTTGGCATTATACCACTGAGAGATAAGGCATAATTCTTATAATGTATTGACTCCTCTGAAGAAGACATACCTCCACTTCATTGCTCGGAAATCCACAAATATCTTCAACACAGCTCATGGCGCTATGCGCCACAGGTACAATTCATTATGTGATCAAAAACTCTGTGATTTCCAAAATCACAGTTTCCCACTGTAAAATGGCTTTTTGGTATATATTAAATCCATTTTCCATTTCTGACTGGCAAAATGGATTTACAAACCAATACAAAATCACAGTTAGAAAGGCCCTTGAAAGAGGTATTCAATCTGAATTATGATTCACTGTTAAATGTATTAATCGTTTGAGACCAAAGTTGTGGTCACAAACTATTAATCACTTGCCAACACCACAAAGTGTGTGGTAACTGATTTGAAGTATACAAAAAATGTTGGATGGGATACTTGAAGTAATCTCAGCCACTGGTAAATACTCTGGCCACATCCCAGTCCATCGTATGCCTAAACGTTGGTCCCATGCTCACTGGGCCACTAGAACAAAGCTACATCCAACTTAAGAACCACAATCAGGGCAAAACCAACCTTGGGTTGTTTGTGTTGTGTTCAAACATGACCTGGCCTGGCAGTTCAGGCTGGACTGTTCCTATTGGATCTGGGACAAAACCAGTTTTCGTATGGATGAGTCCAAACTGAGGTGCCATGGTGAGCAAAAGAACGGTGGATTGGAATGCTACTCAAAGCGTTTGCCAGTGGTTAGACTTATTGCAAGCTTTCTTCCCATCACCTTTTATGTGTTTGATGGTAACTGATTTGCAAAGGGGAAGATCAAAGATGTGGTTTGTGGACACCTTCCCTTAGTAAATCATGGCTAGGGACAACTGACAACTCTTCCCGATGTTTTTCCTAACAGAAAGCTTTTTTTAAGGCCATACTGGTTTCTTTAAGGAACATGTGCTGCTTTAATAAAAATCCTGATTAGGAATGCAGCTGACTGGAGTTATCGTCCCTGTATTACTTTGGAGCCAAGCACAGGGGGTTTCAAAAAGGAACCTGTCTAATTCATATTCATTTGGCAGATCATTCTGTGACACCCTGTGACTGTATATTTTGTGTGGTGACATGTTTGGATGTATTAGTAAATAGGTTGCATTGCAAAATTAAAGAATGTTTGCATGGTTGCAAAAGGTTTTTTTTTGCAACAGGTCTTTTATTACATCTGGCCCTAGCAACTACTCATCACTATTACTCTTTGAGACTATCTAAAACTGTATTGTCTGTGAGACTTCATTATGGATATAGCTACACATTTTTGTTTAGGTTTGTGAAACTAAAAACAGTCCCCTCCCAGCTATCTGATATTTCTGTCCAAACTCCAGTGCTGCACAGAATCAATAGAGTGGACAGCACACGCACAAGTGACCATTCCCTAAGCATATAACTTCAATAGATGATTTTAAAGCTGTACGCAGTGAGGGCTTGTAGCATTCTACTGCATATGAAGTTGATCAACAGTTAAGCGTATTTAAAAAAAATACATATTTATAAAGGTAACATAATAGACTGACTGACATAGATATCAAGGTCCCTGCTGGGTTTTGGCTGGAATCATTTCACATAGACCTTTGCATTCAACCTTCTATAATTCAATTAAGAAATAACCTAAACATCTTTTTTATTCAATAAATAATTCTTTGATTCAATAAGTGTATCTTTCTAGCACCAAAAAACATATTTGGGTGAATATTGCGCTACATAAATATACTTGATTGAGAAAAGTCAGATTACAGTGCTTAAGTACTTGTACTGTATTGCTTCCTACAAACACCATCCTTGCATTGCATTACATTTCGATGGCAATTCTTGCATTCTGTCTCACAAAGACTTCTTATTACTATCTACAAGAGACTTTTTCTAGAGTTTGGGATTCTTGTATTGCAGTATAAAGCAATGATGGCACAGTCTTTCACTATTTGCACCACCCATTCTCTGCCGGATTACGATTTATTTGAATTTAAAAAACACTTATAGATTACGACGTATGTACCATATACCTTGAAACTTCCTGTTTAATTTTTCGTTACATCAGTCATCACCGGTTAAATCAAATACAGCCACCTCACCCACCAATCAACGAGGTCCACAACCTCTGCTTCCAAGAAGAACCCTGCTTCCAAGCATGTAGAACAATCAAGCCATTCTACATCTCCCTCAAAGCCATCCACACCAACAATCTAGATTATCCGGCAGAAGAACTGTCCTTTGGCCACACACTGGTCACTTGTCAAAAAAACACAAAGGTACTGGAGATCCACAGAGGAAGGAAAGGGAATACAAGAAGACAGGTTTTCCATTATTTTGACTCCAGTCTCTGGAGTGGTATCGCTCTTTACTTTAGACAGACCCCTCCTTATGTAGCAGATCTCTCCTCTTGCTCCATACAAATCACCTGGAGTAAAGAGCTAATGGTATGTAGAGCTGCAGTGGAAGGAAAGTGAATACAAGAAGACAGCCTTTCTTCCTGTTTTGCTTCCATCCTCCACCAGAAACTGACCCCCTAACTCCTGACCTTTTGACAAAACTCAAAACCCTTGTTTTATCCACCCAGTTTCCATTCTCCACCAGACTCAAACCATTTGACCCAGTTTGAAGCCTTATTTGATATTTGCCACTTGCTTATGTCGTGCAGTTGGTACTACACTGGTTCCTACCTACTATGTCCCCATCACTCATGTATATCCACCTATCCATCTCAAACTGCATGTCTCATGCTCGATGTACTGTGCTCAGTTGCCACAAGGGCTAAGCAATCATTACAAACATTGCAATATAAAAATAATGAAAAAGAAAACACGAGCCTGAAGCCTCATTAATGCAAGACCACAACTCCTTACATCATCATTATGTTTTATCACACCCAGAGATTCCCGGAAACCGTGAATTCTTATACAAATACATAATACTGAGAAGATTCAAAATGCAGAGAAAGTTTAATTTTATCCATTTTACTCCCACCACTAGCACACACTGTTCAGTAAAACTGAAAGCAATAAAGGCAGTGTAAATGTGATGCCCTGTCAAAATACAGCTGCATGGCTTGCCTTCTCATCACACACTGTACCCATTCGCCAACTACATTTGATGCTACGCCTATTTGTGAATGTCACAAAAAAACGTATTTTATTAAAGTACCTCCACAAATGTAAAGCTTAAACAGTGGCGGATTAAATCCGTTGGAGGTACCGGGACAGCCGAAACATTCCCCCCCCCCCCCCGAAAATGATCTTTCACTAAGTTTTTAATTTTACCAACCAACAATTTTAGTAAACTTATTTTATTACACAAAACTAAACATTAACAATTATTAATGTTATTAGACAAAAATGAATTAGAAACAATTTTGGAAAGCTTGATTGTAATTTTCGTTCAAGATCTAATCAATATTATTTTGATCTGTTGTCGTGGGGCCCCTAAGAGGAGTGAGGCCCATAGGCCGATGCCTACTTTGCCTATTTGGTCATCTGGAAATGAGCTGAAAGGGACCTCCCAACCTATTTCAGTTGTAAACATATGAACCTTAATCCATTAAGGTTACTTAGTATTCCGTACAATGTTGTGTTAATCCGATTACATGAAATGGTGAAAATTTCGCCAGTGTCAAATTGTGAAATTATTATTTTTTTTTTGCTGCAGGGTAGAGGTTCTAGGTGGAAATCTTTTACAAGAGACCTTTCCATCCAAACGAGTCCCCTAGCTGGTGCCTTGAGTGACATTTTAATGTGAGACATGTCCTTATGTTAAACCTTCACTCAGGAATCTCTCAAGTTGATTTATCATAATTTACACAACATTTTTCATAACTTTCCTGATATTTTGCATAATTTCAGAGGAATCATTCAAAAATGTTCACACCCTTAGTTCTAAGACAAATATAACCAGCAGTGCTCTAGCACACCAGTGGATAACTTGATCTGGTGGGTGCCAGTGGGGCCCACGTTTTTTCTCATCTAATATTTCCCCGAGAGCAAGAGAGGGAAAAAAAAACGAAAGGGGAAAGAAGGAGAAAGAGAAAGATGGAAAACAGTCTCAAAGGGAGAGAACGGTAATATGCAAGAATGAGGTAAAGGGACGGGGTGTCTGATAGTTGATCAAATAAGCTTGGTTTGGATTCCAGACTACACCGCCTTGGTATGCTGTGCATTGACCTGTAGTAGCACCAGCCATGGGCTTCTGAGCAGAATTTGGGTCACAGGCCCTCAAAACTCCCTACAGCAAACCTGTACAGAGCTATCCAGTTATTAAAAGTCAAGTGTACTGACTTTGTAAATAGTATTCACTGCATTAAAGGCAGGCTACAACCATTGACAATCTGTGCAAAATGTGATACCATGAGCCTATGGCGTTGACCACACCTATTATTGTGTTCGCTATCAAAAAGCCAGGCCTATGAGCTTTGACTCTCTTTCAGCATCACTGAAAAAGGAGCCGTTCAGAGCACTGAACATTTCAGAGAAATTGCATGTTTCTTGTTCGACACAAGGTTGCTAAGCAACTACCCAGGACCCAAAACACAAGGGATGAACATTCTCAGAGCAACACACAATCTCAACACTGAAAATATGGCACACTTTTCCGAAGCCATCAATTTTTCTTCTCGCAAGACGTATGGCATCACTATTCTCTCTCTGTTAGGGGTCTGGTGGGATATGACTCCTGGAACACTTCTGAAATCTGTGGGTTATCTGCTCCCTCTGGGGCACCTGCATCAGAAAATGTGAAAATATAAGACCCTGTACAGGGGTGAATGGCATACTCTTTTGCATTGAGGCCTTTCTTTTCTAGGCCTTTTATGTAGCTGTGGCTACTCCCAGGAAAGCTTTACCTTTCCATTTTGTTTTCTTTTTTTTTTAACCACTTTGTGGGTCTTCAACTATAGTGCGTCCGGCCCTTTGGGGGCACCTATGCATCTTTTTGTTTTCAGATCCACACAGTCATGATGATCCTGTGGTTCAAACATATCAGCCAACACCTACGAAGACTCCATTGGCTCCCCGTGGAAAAAAGAGTCACCTTCAAAATCCTCACTCACGCCTACAAATGCCTACACAACAACGGACCCAAAAACCTCAATGACAGAATCAACTTCCACGTATCCAAAAGGAACCTCCGATATTCCAACCTCACACTGGCCGAAACCCCTCGCATCCACAGAGCCAGAGCAGGCAGAAGATCATTCTTTCACATTGCAGCCAAAACTTGGAACAAACTACCGGCAGACATCAGACATGCCCCTTCCCTGAACACCTTCAGGAAGGTCCTCAATACCTGGCTCTTGGCTAACAGATCTGCGCCTCCCTCAGCGCCTTGAGACCCTCACAGGTGAGTAGCGTGCTTACAATTCCCTTGATTGATTGATTGATTGTGGTTCTCCTCTCCTCCCAACACACTGGGAAAGACTGTTGCCTGCAGCTCTGCCCATGGTTCTTTCCTCATAGTGGTGCAGAGCAGGCAGTGAGAGCAGGCTGTGTACTAGGTGCCTTGTGAGTCTCATCCTCCACATGGACCACAGAGTTTAAGGTTAGATTTGCCCGGCCAGGGGATGATATGTCAGTGGACCCCCCGTGTAAAAAGGGCTGATCGTTGAATCTAGCATGGCTGTGCGCCTGTCCCCTGGAGGGACATCCCACACCGGCTGCCCTGAGAGTCAGTTTAGCATTAAGTGCCTGATGTAACCTTCTGTGGCCTCCTGTCCACCCAAATTTGAGTAGAGGATTCTTCATATCTTTCAACAGCCTCGAGCAGTGCTGCTGTCACCTCTGTAGCAGCAGCTTGGCTTTAGTAGCCTGGACCTACTCTCCTAGCCAGTCTTTGCAGACTTCTGACCTAAGATATTCAAGGCATCAGCACCCCAAGTCTTTTTGCAGCTGACCCCTCTCCCACCCTGCACTCCCCAAGCACCCAGGACTTCAGTCACTTGCAGGGTGTGTGTGTCTTCAGCAGGAGACTGTGGTGCCCCCTCACGGGCACCTATAACAGGACCAGAGACAGTGTCCACAACCGTCTAGGAATAGAAGTCCAAAAACGGCGCTCCACACTTCAGACGGGTTCATGAGCAGCGATGGTTGGTCTCCAATCTCATATTACTTTTGTTCTCTGTTGTTTTTACCTATGTAGAGGTTTAAAATGAAAGTGGAAAATTCTAGAATATTATAGTCACCCACTCAAGCCATGGATGGCACATCACCCTTCCACCTTCAACTGGCACTTCCAGAAATCTGCCCACTCACTGTCCAAATCACTTTTACAGTCTTCTGGGAACAATTCAAACTAACAAATGGCTCCAAAATATTTGCACATCTCTCCCCTGCGCCCACTCAGGCTTGATACCTGCCTGCTCGGGCAACAAAGAAACTTCCTCCGATGAACAAGCCAGAGGTCTGCCCACTCTCCTTGCTGAAACAGCCTGCAGATTGCATAACATAGAGAAAAAGCAGACAGCTATAAAAATTTCACCCCGCTCCTATGCCAGAAGAAGCTCATTCCCCATAGGAGGGGCCCATTGTGTTCTGTGGGTTTTGATAAAAAGCAAAAAGAACATTTTGATTTTTCATTGGCATTTTAGTTTCTAAATGGAAAGTTTTAATTTTCTCTGCAAATTGTGATAGTGCACATAAGTCGCTATTACATTACATTAGCAACTCGCAAAATAGAATTGGTACATTGTCCTACCATTTTCTGCAGTCGCAAAAAGGCAAAATGCCCCTCTGCGACCGCAAAAAATGGTTGTAAATCTGGCCCTGATCTCTAAAGCTTTACCTTTCCATTTTGTTTTCTTTTTTTTTTAACCACTTTGTGGGTCTTCAACTATAGTGCGTCGGGCCTTTGGGGGCACCTATGCATCTTTTTGTTTTCAGATGCACACAGTCATGATGATCCTGTGGTTCAAACATATCAGCCAACACCTACGAAGCCTCCATTGGCTCCCCGTGGAAAAAAGAGTCACCTTCAAAATCCTCACTCACGCCTACAAATGCCTACACAACAACGGACCCAAAAACCTCAATGACAGAATCAACTTCCACGTATCCAAAAGGAACCTCCGATATTCCAACCTCACACTGGCCGAAACCCCTCGCATCCACAGAGCCAGAGCAGGCAGAAGATCATTCTTTCACATTGCAGCCAAAACTTGGAACAAACTACCGGCAGACATCAGACATGCCCCTTCCCTGAACACCTTCAGGAAGGTCCTCAATACCTGGCTCTTGGCTAACAGATCTGCGCCTCCCTCAGCGCCTTGAGACCCTCACAGGTGAGTAGCGTGCTTACAATTCCCTTGATTGATTGATTGATTGTGGTTCTCCTCTCCTCCCAACACACTGGGAAAGACTGTTGCCTGCAGCTCTGCCCATGGTTCTTTCCTCATAGTGGTGCAGAGCAGGCAGTGAGAGCAGGCTGTGTACTAGGTGCCTTGTGAGTCTCATCCTCCACATGGACCACAGAGTTTAAGGTTAGATTTGCCCGGCCAGGGGATGATATGTCAGTGGACCCCCGTGTAAAAAGGGCTGATCGTTGAATCTAGCATGGCTGTGCGCCTGTCCCCTGGAGGGACATCCCACACCGGCTGCCCTGAGAGTCAGTTTAGCATTAAGTGCCTGATGTAACCTTCTGTGGCCTCCTGTCCACCCAAATTTGAGTAGAGGATTCTTCATATCTTTCAACAGCCTCGAGCAGTGCTGCTGTCACCTCTGTAGCAGCAGCTTGGCTTTAGTAGCCTGGACCTACTCTCCTAGCCAGTCTTTGCAGACTTCTGACCTAAGATATTCAAGGCATCAGCACCCCAAGTCTTTTTGCAGCTGACCCCTCTCCCACCCTGCACTCCCCAAGCACCCAGGACTTCAGTCACTTGCAGGGTGTGTGTGTCTTCAGCAGGAGACTGTGGTGCCCCCTCACGGGCACCTATAACAGGACCAGAGACAGTGTCCACAACCGTCTAGGAATAGAAGTCCAAAAACGGCGCTCCACACTTCAGACGGGTTCATGAGCAGCGATGGTTGGTCTCCAATCTCATATTACTTTTGTTCTCTGTTGTTTTTACCTATGTAGAGGTTTAAAATGAAAGTGGAGAATTCTAGAATATTATAGTCACCCACTCAAGCCATTGATGGCACATCACCCTTCCACCTTCACTGGCACTTCCAGAAATCTGCCCACTCACTGTCCAAATCACTTTTACAGTCTTCTGGGAACAATTCAAACTAACAAATGGCTCCAAAATATTTGCACATCTCTCCCCTGCGCCCACTCAGGCTTGATACCTGCCTGCTCGGGCAACAAAGAAACTTCCTCCGATGAACAAGCCAGAGGTCTGCCCACTCTCCTTGCTGAAACAGCCTGCAGATTGCATAACATAGAGAAAAAGCAGACAGCTATAAAAATTTCACCCCGCTCCTATGCCAGAAGAAGCTCATTCCCCATAGGAGGGGCCCATTGTGTTCTGTGGGTTTTGATAAAAAGCAAAAATAACATTTTGATTTTTCATTGGCATTTTAGTTTCTAAATGGAAAGTTTTAATTTTCTCTGCAAATTGTGATAGTGCACATAAGTCGCTATTACATTACATTAGCAACTCGCAAAATAGAATTGGTACATTGTCCTACCATTTTCTGCAGTCGCAAAAGGGCAAAATGCCCCTCTGCGACCGCAAAAAATGGTTGTAAATCTGGCCCTGATCTCTAAAAAATATATACATTTTGACCATCCACCAGAAAATGCCCTATAAGCTTTTCAGCAGAGTTAGACTTTGTTCAGTTCCATGATTTAGTTATTATCATTATGAAAGTATTATTAGGGGGGAAATTCCCAATTAGCAGAACATAGCAGTATGAGTAAATGAGAATATGCAAAAGTAGATAACATGAACTTCACAGGCACATTCTTCAAGTTGAGTGTGTTAGTTCAATAAAAGCACTCTTTAGCATCTCTTCACCCTCTGGGAGCATCAATCAAGCTGGTGATGTTGTTCTAGCTTCTGTCCATAGTGACAGCCATGCTCGTATCATGTTAAGGATGGCAGAGAAACACAAGGGGCACCATCTTGCAAGACTTTGACGTCTGTCAATATTTTGGTCACACTCAGTGGACACAAAAGATGGACTCTATATAGCTATCCCTAAAAATGCATCCGAAGGAACTTCGAATCAGTCTTTCCAGAAACCAAACAGTTTATTGTTGAGTTCACTCAAGCAACCCCAAAGATAATTCACACACACTATATGGGCATATTCCTACTAGAGGTGTCTATTATACTTTAGCCTATTGCACAAAATACGTAGGAAAATTCACTAGTAAATGGCAACAGCAAACATGAAGAAAATATACAGAATTAACAAAAAACATCATGCATGTATATTTATTCTTACATAGCCTAGCACCCTAATTCATATTAAATAATGGTCTGGCAATAGGAAGTGTGATATGAGAGCTCCGTACTTGTGCTAAAGGCAGAATATACCAGAGTTAACTCAATTACAAATGATCATTGGGTAAGCCTAAGGAATGTACCATATGGCCTGTAAATACGGCTCTGTGGATAATCGGTCATCTCTTCCCATTATATTGAGCATTATCCCTTTCTGTAGTAGTTCTTGCAAAGTGGAAATATGTTTGAGAAGCAGTGTTTGTCCTCATGATGTGTGAGAGATAGTAGTGTGATAATTTGTTGTCAAAGCTAACTCACGTGTAGGGTCTACTGGCTTACTTTATATTTGTATTGTACCTTACAATAAAGAAGGCAGAGGTATGTACTGATAATAGGAAAATATGTTCATATGCATTATACGTGTAACATAGGCACACTCTTGTAAACATCATAAAACAGTAACACAGCTTAACATACTATTGTAGTATGATAAGTTCCATTATACAGAATAATATTGATTGCAGCCGAGAGGTTATAGGTCAGAGGTCATATATGATTAGAGCAAATATGGCTTGATATACTTGGCCTATGTCTTTTTGTACACAAAACGATTTGCAACCTGCACTCCATTTTACAATGCTACAGATGTACTAATCAGTTGAATTGCAAAATGCACATTCAAATGAGGTCATACAATCTGGTTCATTGTAATTTGTGAGGCACCAGATATTGTGTGTCTCCTTGTATATAAATGAAAATGCAGGAGGGGAGTCCGGCGAGGGACAGCAAACTTCCAACCCTGAATTTAAATTCCATGCATGTGAACACTTCTTTCTTAAAAGTAGCCCTTCTCCTTAAATGGCTGCTAAAAATATTTTCAGCTGAGGGGAATGACATCAAGGTAGCATTCAGTTTCACTCTGCATTCCTGCATTTCAGTCACGGTTCCATGCTGAGATGGCAACTTGAACAGTGTTTGGCAGAGTAATCTCAAGATTCTCTCTGGTTTTTTTTTATGTTTGAAAGCTTTATTTAAAGAACAATAATAAAATACAATAATATGGCATCAGCAAAAAGACATAAGGCAAGCAAAACAATTCAGAAAATATAGCATGGCCAATGTCAACAAAAATATAAAGCATTTTATAGGTTTTCTAAGGGACTAGAAGGGGAGGGAAGGGAAGGGTAAGTGAGGAAGTGTTATAATAAGATAATCCTATAGATAATCCTATAGAGAATAACAGCAAAACGACAAATGGTACAATTAATAATAAAAATTGAACAGTGTACGAGAATAATGCAATATGAAAACAGTGTAAACAATATTATATAAAACAAGCGGAAGAGAGTATAGTCCTTCAAGGAGGTTTCAAATTCTCTGAATTGACATGGGTAGGATTCTGGCGAGCTAGTTGATCTAGGTAGTTGGTAAGAGGTAACCAGTAAAGATCTACGTTACGAACTGGTTTACAGGAAGAGGCAAAGGCAACATCAAGTGTATGAAAGTGACAATGCAAGAGTCACCAACCTTGTATGGAGACATTCGCAAGGGATTTCCAATTAGAAGAGATGTGATGAAATGCAAGTGCGAGCATTAGATCAAAAAGACCTTGTGAGTGCGGAGGTAAAACTAAAGAGTCAGAGAGAGAGCCCAAAAAGAGAAGATGTTGTGAGGATGGAATGGAAAGAGTGAAAGTGCGAGAAATGCAAGACCACACCTTATTCCAGAAAACAGACACAGTAGGACAGAGAAAGAACATATGCATAAGATCAGCATTAGAGGTACCACAAATCCAACAATTAGAGTCAGAAGAGGACGTAAAGCGAGAAAGAGAAGAGGGAGTAAAGTACAATCTATGATAGAGAAAAAATAGAGATTGAGTAAGAGACGCAGAGAGAGAAATTTTTAAGGATCTGGACCAGAATTGATCTCAGAGAGCTATGGGGTAAGTACATGCTAGATCTTTTTCCCAAGAAAGCTCCAATTTGGTTTTGATACGATCTGTGTTAGGAGAGGCATAACATTTATAAATTAAAGAAGCTTTAGAAAGGGTAGAAAGAATCAAAGAAGGTGAGATGGAGGGGTTGAGGAGATGGAAGAAGGAAGAGAATAATAGCAATCAAGGATTAGTCCCATAAGTATAGTAAATTTCTGAAGGAAAGAGCGAGGGCATCGGAACCGGAGTTGAAACTGAGGAAAGGTGTAAGGCGACACGCCATCAAAAAGGGGATTAACCCATATGATACCTTTCGACCTCCAAGACGTCCAAAAAATAGGCCTGTTATTCAAGAGAAGAAGAGAGTTATACCAGATAGGGGTACGTAGAAAAGAGCCCTGTGACATTTCTATCGGAAAGATCAAGGGCTTCAAAAGAGAAAAAGTATGTTTAAACAAAGGAGGAGAGGTGTAGGGAGATTTGGAAGAAAATCGCAAGACTTCCTCAAAAGAGAAGGGCTATAATAAAATCTGTTCAATGCGAAGCCAAAGAGGAGAAAAAGGGGAAGGTTCAGACGAAAGCCGGCGAGCAGCTTGACGTAAAGAGAAGGATTTGTGGTAGAGACGGAAGTCGGGAAAGTGAAATCCACCATTCGATTTAGATAGACGAAGGGCAGCAAGAGAAATTCTAGAATTTTTTTTTTCCAAAGGAATTTTGAAAGAGAGGAGTCAATACGTTTGAAATAAAGGACCGGAATATGAACAGGCAGCATGGAGAGGATGTAGATAAGGATAGGGGCAATCATCATCTTGATAGAATCAAGACGACCCCACCAAGAAAGAAAAAGAGGATTCCAAGAGGAAAACAACTGGTCGATTCGAGATAAAACAGCGGACATATTTAATTTAATGGAGGATACAATAGAGTTAGAAAACCAAATACCAAGATATTTGATCTTCGTATTGTTCCAAGCAAATCCAGTCGTGGAAAAAAGATGAGGAAGACAAGATTTGGTCAAGGGAAGAAGTTCAGTTTTATCGGAATTGATTTTGTATCCTGAGACAAGGGAGAATTTAGTGAATGCAGACAGTAAAGGGGGGATAGACATTTCGGGATTTGAGATAAAAAGAAGGATATCATCTGCATATGCAGAAAGTTTTAATTGATGATCACCGTAGGGAAAGCCAGTAATAGAGACGTTATTGCCGATGGAAGAGAGAAACGGTTGAAGAGCTAAAACAAAGAGAAGAGGGGAAAGAGGACAACCTTGACAAACACCCCTTTGGAGAGAGAATGAAGAGGAAAGTTGGCCGTTGACAAGAACTGAAGCTTTGGGAGAAGAGTATAACATGATATAAGCGAATTAAAATTAGGGCCAAAGCCATGCCATTTTAGAGAAGCAAACAAAAAAGACCAATCTACTCTATCAAAAGCTTTTTCGGCATCCACAGAAATGGCAACCAGGGGGAATGAGAGGGAAGAAGCCTTATTCAAGACATTTAGAAAAAGTCGAGAATTGTCAGAGGTAAG
This sequence comes from Lissotriton vulgaris, assembly GCF_964263255.1. Taxonomy (NCBI): domain Eukaryota; kingdom Metazoa; phylum Chordata; class Amphibia; order Caudata; family Salamandridae; genus Lissotriton; species Lissotriton vulgaris. Next base: position 968,152,272 of record NC_141697.1, read on the forward strand.
CCTCCCTTTAATAAAACCACATTGTTCTTTACCAATAAGATGAGGCATAAATGGATCCAAACGGAGAGCAAGTAATTTAGCAAAAAGTTTGTAGTCAACGTTAATCAATGAGATTGGACGATAGTTTTTACAGTATTTGGGATCACGACCATCTTTAGGAATAAGGCAAATGGGGGCATCCTGAAAGGAACTTTCTGACTTGCCAGAAGAGTAGAATGACTGAAAAAGGGATAAGAGCTTGGGCATTAGGAGGTCAGAGAAATGTGAATAAAATTCGACTGGAAATCCATCAGGACCAGGTGTTTTACCTTTAGTAAGAGTAGGCAAGGCTGAAGAGAGTTCATGCAAGGAAAGATCAAGTTCAAGGTCCAAAAAATTAAGATAAGAGGTTCTCAAGATAAGATTGGATAAGAGAGGGAGTAGGAGGAGATTCTGGAGTATATAACTGTCGATAGAACAATTGGAACTGGTTGAGTATGTCTTTATCAGTATGAGGAAGGATGTTATCAGGGGAATAGACAGAGACTATGAGGGTACGTTCCTTACGGGATTTTAGATAATTAGCTAGAAGTTTTTCCGACTTGTTACGACCACCAAAGTAACACGCGCTACTCCGAAGAAGGATTGAAGAGGCATTATAAATGGTAGGTTTATTGAAGGCAATTTTCGCACGTAAAAGACTAGGGGCCATATGTATCAAGGCGAAATGGGTTCGCAAACACCGAAATTCACAGAATTTCGACGTTTGCGAACCCATTTTCGCAAAATGGTGTGTATGAAAGAATTTGGGTGCACAATAAGGAATCGCAAAATTTGCCATTCCTTATTTTACGATTGCATTTAAGGAATATCAAATTTTGCGATTCCTTAAATGCAATGTATGAAGAAAAAAAAATCCAAAATGCCCTTAAGGAATCGCAAATTACCACCAACTTGTAGTTGGTGATAATTTGCGATTTCTTTTACAAATGCACTTTATGCAATTTGTAATGGTGCCATGTGACGCTCATACATGCCCTTAGGGCATGTATGTGCGCCATATGCACACACATGTCATTTTCAGGGGTGCAGCAGGGTACCCCCACCCCCACCCTTGTAATTATTCTCAATTTGCGATTAGCAAATTGAGAATCGCAAATTGAGAATCATTTCACATTCATTCCTATGGGCCTCCTGGCCCATAGAAATGAATGGGAAATTATTCCTTAATTGCGATTAGCAATTTGCTAATTGCAATTAAGGAATTTTAAGAAATCGCTAAAAAAAAGCGAATTTCTACATACATAGCATTTTGCGATTTCTAAATAGCGATTCCTTAAAAATCGCTATTTAGGAATCGCAAAAGGGAATGTTGATACATATGGCCCCAAGTGACATGCACTTATCAGAAGAGGTGTAGAATTGATGTTCCAGTTTTTTAATATGGAAAAGAGAAAGTTTACGCTTTTGAAGAAATTGCTTTTTTTTCTTAGAAACAAAATCAGTGATAATGCCCCTTGCCGTAGCTTTAAAGGAATCCCAGAGAATATGAGAAGGAGTATTAGGATCCGAATTAAAGTGAAAGAAATCCTTAGTAAAAGAACGAAAAGAAGAAGAGAAATTAGGATCAGTGAGAAGGGTACAATTAAAACACCAGCAAGAAGATTTAGGGCGAGGAGAAAGTAAGTCAAAATCTGTTACAATAGGAGCATGATCTGCGATAACTATAGGTTCGATAAAAGAAGACAGTAAGGTTTGAGATAAGGCCTGACAAAGAAAAATATAGTCAAGTCGAGAGAAAGAGGAGTGGGGAGGAGAGAAAAAAGAATTATCTAAGGTATCAGGGTGTGAGAGTCTCCAAGAATCAGTGAGGAGTAATTGAGAAATAGTGTCTAAAAATTGTTTGTGGGGTTTGTGTGGGATAAAGCAGACTGTAGATTTGCGGTCAAGGAATGAGTCAATAATCTGATTACAGTCTTCTCCCAACAAGTAAAATTCATCTCTGTGCTGAATACCTTTGCTCGTGATTAAGGGCCAGAAAGAAGAGTCAGATTGAGTAGGACCATAAATATTAAAGATAGTTAAAGGAATTGAATTAACTAAAAGTTTAGCCAAAATCCATCTACCATCAGCATCTTTTTCTTCTAATAGAACTTTACATTTCAGTTTTTTATGAATTAAAATAGCAACACCATTTTTCTTGTTATCAGAGGGGGAGAAGAAAACTGAACCAACCCAGGATCTTTTCAGTTTGAGGGATTCAAGTTCAGTAAGGTGAGTTTCTTGTAGAAGGTCAATGTCGGGGGAGTAAGAAGATAAGTGAAAAAGTACTCTCTCCCGTTTAATGGGGTTAATAAAACCTTTTACGTTCCAGGAAACAACTCTGAATGTTTAAATGAAATAAATTTAGTAGCGGTAAAAAGTGCAAAACAATATGCAAACATCATAAAGCCGAAAGAAGGAAAGAGGCGGAAAAGCAAGAAGAAATAATAAATACCGTCAAATATAGGAGAGAGATGAAGGATGAAGTGGAAAGAGAGAAATGCAAGGGAGCAAAAGACAAGAGAAAAGAAGAGATAGTACATATCCAAAAGGACGACTGCAAAAAAGATACCTGACGGGTAAATACAAGAGAAAAGTGAGGTAATGGCGACACTCAACAAGACGAACCGCATGACGAGCAGCAAACCAACCGCATCATGACATCAGGATTTACAAAAAAGGGAGCCATAAGATGGAGGGAACAAACATTATGAAGCTGTAAATGGGAATGAAAACGGATGAGTACAAGGAGATAACAATAAGGATAAAATATAAGGTATATCACAAACTATTACATATAATCTCCTACATAAAATAAAACAAAACAAGACATGTATAAGTACAAAATAACAATAGGAACAATATGGGGAGAGACAACAAAAGTCGAGAAGATCTTAATGATGAACAAGTCAGCCACTAGAGGAAGAGGAGGTCTCCATGCCAGAATTAGATTGAAGAAGGATGACTTTTTTAATTCCCCAGGGTTTTGGAAAGTCCATGTACCATTTTGGTGAGTAACCTTGAATATGCATGGATGGAACAGTCCATAGCGGGCACGTAGAGAAGGTCGAAGAGATAACAATTATTTCCTCCCTGCTGCGGTGGCAGTAGAGACATCTTGAGAAAGGAAAACCCTCTGACCAAGCCAGGAAACCTGACGAGCTGATCTAGCCGCGGAGAGAACTGAGAGGAGATCCGTAAATTTCAAGAAGAGAATGATGACTCCATGTGGCATTGTTGAAGCAGTTGATCGAGGACCAAGTCTGTGGGCTCTTTGGATGCTGAGGGAAGTGGTTGGTGACATGTTTAACAGCTTTGGTAGGAAGGACGTGAAAAAGGTCACTGGGTCGTCACCTTCCAAAGATTCCGGCACACCATAAATACGTAGATTATTCCTTCTATTTCTATTTTCCAAATCCTCAGTGTGTTGCTGAAGGGAGAGAATCGATTTTTCCAAGGAAGAAATGCGTTGAGAATTGGATTGTATCTCCGAGAGCTGCTGTTCGACAGAAGAAATCCTGGAATCCATAGTCGTCCATTTTTCTTTCAGAATTTGCATGCCTTTGTTAGTTTCTTCAATAAACGGACGTAACGGACGTATCTCTTCCAAAATTAACTCCATAGAAATAGGAGATGAAGCCTTGTCAGGTGAAGGAGGATCCTGCTTTAAACGTTTGGATGAAGTAGTAGGAGGAGAAGTTTTATTAGACATAGCCTGCGTAGTAGAGGAGCGATGTGATGATGATCCAGCGATGATAGGTGTAGGAGTAGGAGGGAGTAGAGGTAAGGAAGAGGTTGCCGGAACCGTTGAAGAGGGCACAAAAATAAACCTTGGTGAATTCAATTTAACCATATGAAGCAAAGAACTACCAAGGTGAAGTGAATAGACAGGAGGAACCAAAAAACAAACTTCGAACCACGTAGGCAGCTTATACAAAAAATTCTCCAAACAGCAGTTGAGGAAATGGGCAGTGTTGTCATAAAGTCATATAAGGAAAGTTCCCATAGGAAGACGTTTGAGCCCCTAGTATTGATGAGAGTAGCAGGGTTATTCCAAAGGGGATATCAAATGAAGGGTCACTTGAACAACAATTACATGTCTTGAGCGCCTTACCAGAAAGCAGGTGAAAGTACTTGTGGTGGGAGGCAAACAAGGACAATATGAAGTAAAACTTGGTCACATCTGCAGTTAGCGAGGCAACTGTGGTGAGTAAAAAGGAGATTTCCACATAATAAAAAGATTGAAGACTGAAGACCATGGAGATGAGGAGACAAGGAGCAATATTCTAAGTTTTAGAATAAATGCAGAACCAGTCCAGCAACAAAAAGATGTGTATGAAGTGACATCTCAGCACAGGTGAAAGAACATTGAAGCTGAGGCAAATAACAAAAACTCACCAAATGTGCGGGAACAGAAGCAGGTGAAAGCGTTTAAAAACAGTGCCTAACGGGCTCATAGAATAGCCTGAGGGAAAACGGCACGCATAGAAAAGCGTGCGTTCACAAAATGGCAGGCGCTATGCTCGCGAACAAACAGTCAGAGCACATAGCAGGAGAAGCGCGACACATCAAAGGACCGTAAAACGCTCACCCAGCACCACAAACATTCCGATGAATGATGCTGGCAGTTAGGGACAGCGGGCTGCGTGGAAACCGCGATGAAGGCGTACGTAAGGTAAGCAATGCGGCGGAGCTAACTCATCAGCCGGGCATCCCGTGGGGCGTCCAAGCCACGCCCCCCAAGATTCTCTCTGTTTTAACATCATACATAGTAGAATAATTAAGCTTATTCCTTTCCTCCTATTGGAGGAACCTTTTTCAGGGTTCCTCTACATTAACTATCTACTACTTTCAGTCCTGAGGACGGTCTTGCATATTTGTACAACAGGAGACCGAAACGTCAACATACTTTCCACTATTTTCACATTGATTTTTCATCTTTGGGGCATTTCCTACAACACAGTTATGTTCCTTGTATTAAGAGTGAACTGTACACTCCTATCTTAGTGAAATGCAATATGGAAAGATGTGCAACCAATATGCTGGATAGATGTCTACATTTAATTTTTTTGTTCAAAGAACACTTTAAAACCTCTTGTTAAAATACATGCCAACTGAATGTCATCATATTGGTTGTACACCTGCTTCATCATTTAGTGTTTTGTTCCATGAATCTGTAATATCAGATATATGATTAATTCTTGTAAATTCCATTCAGTGTGTCATAGGTTTCTAAACGCCTAAATATTTATTTACCGTACTTCTATGTTTTTGTAATTTATTCCCTGTTTGCCATTTACTTTAGTTTAATCATTTATGCATTGCATTCCAAATTACACAAAGGTGGAGGATCCCTGTCCTCCCCCTTTCATGATTCTGAATGAGTTGCAAAAAACACTTTTTCGGTTGGAGAGATTTTCTGTCTCTTTAAGTATCCCTTTTGTTTACTACTCAGTTTCAACCCTATGTTTATTGGAATAAAGGACTTTGCAACTATAAAATCAATTTGTACACTCGGTCCGTTGTGTACATATAATAATCTGAGCATACCAGTGCATTGATGGACACCCAAATGTATCACATACCTTTGTGTAGTAAAGAAGCAGTAAGGCTATGCCTACTATTAGCTTAAGTGCAAGGAAGAATACCTGTATCACAGTCTTTTCAAGCTGCACATATGTGCAGACCGCATGGTAGAGTGGATAAAAGAATGATGGAGAGAGCTGAGCATGAATGAATTAAAACAGGCTTGTGACCTAAGATTCTGGGAGACACGTGTTTTAAGAATGTCATTGTGTAAAACAATCTTTACAAATTTCCAGTGCTTCATTCTGTAGCAGTTAATGACAAATTAACATTTCCTGGTCCAAATCCTATTTAGCCCCTCTTTGGAGCTCATTCCCATTATGATGATATTAGAACATTGACATATGTATGGTACATTTTTTTGTGAAACATTCACCAAGCCACCATTGTGTTTAGTCTGCATAAATATTTAATGTAGTGGTATCACTGGTGATCAGTGCCGTCCAGGCCTACATATGTTCCATTTGTTTCCTTTCTTTTGCTATGGAGAAGGCCCATTTCTCTGATGGGAGTATATTTAGATGTTGAGCAGAGCAGGACCTTTTCTATATGTTTAATTATTCAATAAAGCAGTCATACCCTCTCTCTTTTAGGAATGCATCAGCTTGGGTTCCGGGGAGCCGAACAGAAGCCAGTTCCACTCCTTCGTGCTATACCATAGCAACAGCCCTCGATGGGGAGAAATAATCAAACTTCCTATTCCTATTGACCGGTTTCGTGGGTCCCACCTGCGCTTTGAGTTCAGACATTGCTCCAGTAAGTGCCTCATTCTACCATCAGGGGACAGAGATGATTTTCACATCTCCTTCTCTTGGGTTGAATTAATTGTCCAATTGTATTTACTCACTGCTACATTCACTTAGGTCATGCTTGTACCCCAATTCCTCTGTAGATCTTTTAGTACAGTAATGGTTGCAGATGTAGGAGCATTGTGAAGCTTACCTCACATCCTATAAGAACCTTTAAATATTCCCCAAATCCCAGGCTTCAGTACATATCGCAGAAGTGTTCGTGTTTAGTAAATTTAAATAGATGCCAGCACAAGCATGTCTTCTGAAACTGGTATCAGAATTTGAGATGGATACAATAGTTATTTGTTTGTGGAGAAAACCATTTTAAAATCCTATGTGAAATCCAAGATCATCATGCTACTAACTATTAAAACAAGGGTTTTCTATATGTATCCGAAGTAAACTTGGCTGCATTGATATTTGTTACTTACAGGTGAATAGACTCATTTTTGTTCATTGCATGGATCAGGGTAGGAGATCTGTAGAGAGCTTGATCCTTGGGTTGAGCATTTCAGTGAAAATGGAAATCTTGTAAAATCCTGATATTTCTTTTGACATTTTGGAATGCCTATTGCACCTTTGTAATGAGTACTGACTAAACTTAAATCCCAAATGTGGTGCAATACAATAGTATTATTTCATTACTTGTTCAGTTATATTACATTGATTGTCTTTGGGTTTGTGGCATTTCAAAAATGTCCATACCAGAGAAATCCTGGCAGCAAACTTTGCCATACCCCATGGCTCATGTAAAAAAGAACCACTGGTAGTGCAGCACATGCTTGTTATGTTATATTGATTTGTATAGTGCACAAATCCCCTGAGAGTGTATCCAGGCGCTTGGGCAGGTATGAAGGTGGGAGGTCACCAAGGTGCTTATACGATTTGCTAGGTCTTCTGCTCCTTCAAGAACTCAAGTAGTGAGGAGGAGGTTCTGATGTGTTGATGAAGGTCGTTCCATGTCTTGGATGCAAGGTAGGAGAATGAGCAAACTCCAGTTTTGCTTTTGCAGATGCGGGTAATGAGTGAGAGGGAGGCAGAGAGTAGATGTCTGGTGTGTTTGTTGAAAATGTATGCTGCTGTTCAAGTATTATAAGCCTGTGTTGTGCAGGGCTTTGTTTGTGTATGTGTGAAGTTTAAATTGGCTACTCTTGTATATGGGGACCCAGTGTAGCTTTTTGAGGTGCGGTGGGATGTGGGTGCAGCATGGAAGGTTGAGTATTTATTTATTTATTTATTTTATGCATTTTTATATAGCACAGACTTTACCCGAAGGTGTCAGAGCGCTTCACAATAGGAACGCTAATGATACATGAGGAGAAAATTACAAGTGAATAAATTACAAAAGCAAACATTAAGTTACATGAGGTAAAAGTGACAATTTTGAGTTTTGCAGCAGTGTTCAGAATGGACCGGAGCCTATATATTAGCTGTTTGGAGATTCCAGCATAGAGAGTATTGCAGTGGTCCAGTCTGCTGGTGATGAGTGCTTGTGTGACGGTCCTTCTGGTGTACTCAGGCAACCATTTCAAGATCTTTCATAGCAAGATAGGAGGAGGAAGCAGTAGTTATACACTGCGTTCACTTGAGCAGTCATGTAGAACTTGTCATGTAGGATAATCCCTAGATGTCTTGCGTGTTATGTGGGTGTGGTTAATGGTCCTAGCTCCGATGGCTACCAGGTGTAGTCCCATGGGGAGGTCTTGTTGCCAAAAGCCAGTACTGCTGTCTTGTTGTAGTTGAGCTGCAGACAGCTGGTTTGCATCCAGTGTACCACCATGATCATGCAGTTGGTTAATTGGTCCGTATGGTGGATGAATGTCCATCAGGGAGAGGATGAGTTGGGTGTCATCAGCGTAGGAGATGATGGTTATGTGTTTTGATTAGATGATATTGGTGAGTGGTGTGATGTATATTAGAAAAGGGTGGGACCAAGGTATGATCCCCGCGGGATTTGGGATAACAATCGCTTGGGCTCTGATGTGAAGGGTGACAGCCTGACCCTTTTGTTTCTTCCAGTGAGGAAGAAGCAGATCGATCCATTTGAGAGCAGATCCTGGTATGCCAATGTTATAGAGTCTTCTGATGAGTGTATTATGGGAGACAGTCTTAAAGGCTGCAGATATGTTGGGCAGAATGAGGGTCGCTGTTTCTCCTTTGTCCAGCATAATTCAAATTTCATCAGTGGCGGAGGAGGTATTGCCATCCTCCACAAGTACACCCTCAAGGTCACCACCCACGCAGACGACACTCTCCACGCCGCCGAACACCTGAACTTCTGGATCCACACCTACCCCAACACCACCCTCAGAGGAACGCTCGTCTACAGACCCCTCAGACCCTGGGCCCAGTTCAGCGACTCCATCGCCGACCTCGCCAGCACCCACGCACTCGCCTCCATGGACTACATCCTCCTCGGGGACCTGAACTTCCACCTCGAGAACAACAACAACGCCAACTCCACCATGCTGATAGGCAACCTCGCCAACCTCGGCCTCAGACAACTCATCACTGCACCCACCCACGCCGCCGGCCACACCCTGAACGCCGTCTTCTCCACAAGCACCCACATCACCTTCAACCACACCACCGAACCCCACCGGACCGACCACCGCTGCATTCACTTCACCTTCAAAACACCAACCACGTACCACTGCACCCAACAGCTGCCTCCCCGCGGCTGTAGAAAAGTCACAGAAGACCAGCTGCTCACCACCCTCTCCAAGAACCCTCCCACTGACCCCATCAACCCAGACGCCGCAGCCCGGAACCTCAGACAGTGGATCAACGACTGTGCCAACACCCTCGCCCCACTGAAGAAACCCCCCAACAGCAACGCCAGCAAGAGAGCCACCTGGTTCACCGACGAGCTCCTGGCCTCCAAACGCGCATGCCGGAAACTGGAGAAGAAATGGCTCCACGAAGGCACACCGGACAACCTCACAGACCACAAGGACGCCACCCGCTGATACCACCACCTCATCAGATCAGTCAAGAGGTCCTCCTTGAAAGACCGCCTGGATAACAACGCACACAACAGCAAAGAGCTCTTCCGCATCATTAAAGAACTATCCAACCCCAGCGCCAACACCAACGACATCCCGCCCTCACAGGAACTGTGCGACTCACTGGCCAGCTTCTTCCACCGCAAGATCGCTGACATTCACAACAGTTTCAACACCATGACCGACCCGACCACGCCAGACTCCACCCCTCTTCCGAACACCAACAACGCCAACCGCCTTACCTCCTGGTCCAACATCGGCGACGACGAGACACGCAAGGTCATAAACTCCATCCACTCAACATCTCCGACAGACTTGTGCCCACTCCACATATTCAACAAGGCAGACGCAGCCATCGCCCCCCATCAATATCTCCTTCGAAACGGCGACATTCCCGGAAAGCTGGAAGCACGCTGAAATCAACGCCCTCCTCAAGAAGCCCATCTCCCTACTCCCGTTCCCGGCGAAGGTCATCGAACAAAATCTTCAACATGCAACTGACCCGCCACCTCGAAGACAACAATATATTGGACCCGTCCCAATCCGGATTCAGACGAAACCACAGCACCGAGACTGCCCTCATTGCCGCCACAGACGACATCAGGCGCCAATTAGCCAACGGTGAAATATCAGCCCTCATCCTCCTAGACATCTTGGCCGCCTTTGACGCGGTCTGCCATCGCACTCTAAAAACACGCCTTCAAGAAGCCAGTATCCAAGAGAAGGCCCTCGACTGGACCTCATCGTTCCTCTCCGGCAGATCCCAGAGCGTCCGCCTCCCACCGTTCAGATCCAAAGCCACCAACATCATCTGCGGCGTTCCCCAGGGCTCCTCCCTCAGCCCTACGCTGTTCAACATCTACATGGCCCCCCTCGCACAAGTGGCCAGCCTCCACAACCTCAACATCATCTCCTACGCTGGTGACACTCGGCTAATCCTCTCCCTCACAAAGGACTCACGCACCGCCAAAACCAACATCTACGACGGAATGAAGGCCATCTCCCACTGGATGAGGAGCAGCCGGCTGAAACTGAACTCGGACAAGACAGAGGTCCTCATCCTCGGACCCAACCCCTCGGCCTGGGACGAATCCTGGTGGCCGACCACTCTCGGGACAGCGCCGACACCCACCGACCACGCACGCAATCTAGGATTCATCCTCAATTCCTCCCTCTCCATGCCCAAACAGGTCAACGCTGTCTCCTCCTCCTTCTTCAACACCCTCTGCACGCTTCGCAGGATCTACAAGTGGATCCCGACCGAAACAAGAAGAAAGGTGACACAGGCCCTCGTCAGCAGCAGGCTGGAATATGGCAATGCACTCTACGCCAGAATCCCAGTCAAACACCTACGACGACTACAGCGCATCCAAAATGCCTCCGCTCGACTGATCGTCAACGTCCCCCGCCGCAGCCACATCACCCCCCACCTGACAAACCTACACTGGCTCCCCGTCGACAAGAGGATCACCTTCAAACTGCTCACCCTCACCCACGCACACAAAGCACTCCACAACACCGGATCCGCCTACCTGAACAGCAGACTCAGCTTCCACACCCCCACCCACCAGCTCCGCTCTGCCAGCCTCGCACTCGCCACCGTCCCCCGCATCCAACAAACAACCTCCGGCGGCAGATCCTTCTCCTACCTCGCCGCCAAGACCTGGAACACCCTTCCTACCCAGCTACGGCAGACCGAAGACTTACTCGCCTTCAGAAGACTCCTCAAGACCTGGCTCTTCCAGAAGTAGCACTACCCCTTCCCCCTCCCCCTCGCAGCGCCTTGAGACCCTCGCGGGTAAGTAGCACGCTCTACAAATATCTTGATTGATTGATTGAGTGGCTGCGATGAGTGATGTTTCGGTGCTGTGGTTCTTTCTGAATCCTGATTGAGTGTTGTCTAGAAGATGGTGAAGTTCAAGGTGGGTTCTGAGTTGCTTGTTTATGGTCTTCTCAATCACTTTCGCTGGATAGGCGAGCAGGAAGATGGGTTGGAAGTTGCTCAGTTGATTTGAGTCTGCTGTGGGCTTCTTGAGGATGGCGTTCATTTCTGCAAGTTTTCATTCATCAGCAAAAGTGGTGGATGAGATGGAGGAGTTGATGATGTGGGTCACGGTGTTGCTGATTGGTGATGTTCCCAGGTTGTAGATATAGTGGGGGCATGGGCCCATTTGAGCCCATGAGTGGATGGTCCCCATGATTGCCCCTGTTTTGGTTCTGCTGAGGGTTGTCTATTCAGTCAGGTGGCCATCTTGGTTTGTGGTGAGTAGGTTAGCAACAAGTTCTCTGGGGTTGGGTCGGTGTGCAAAGTTGCTGTAGATGTTTGTGATTTTGTCGTGGAAGAAGTTTGATAGGTTGTCACAGAGTTGTTGGGAGGCAGAGATGCTGTTGACAGTGGCTAAGGGCAAAGTTAAATCCTTAACAATGAGAACATCTCTTATCCCCTTGCAGCTGTCGTAACTTCCTTTGATGCGGTCCCGACTGATATTTTTTCGTGTTGTCTCAATTGTTGGTAATACAATCTGTATTCTGTGTGCCAGCTGTCCTGCTTGTTTGATCTACTATGCTTGTTGTGTTTAATGTGTGTAAGGGAGTCTTCAAAGTTCTTAACCAGTTGTTAAAGTTGTTGATGTCGTTGTCAAGGTTGTCTGCGGAGCTAGGTTGATCCATGCTGAGGGTGCAGAGCCTGTCTTCTTCTGTGATTTTGGCCCAGCTGCTGCTTGGATTGCCGAACCTGGGTGAGGTGTTGACTTGAGGTGTGTTGATTTGGAAGTGGATGATGAAGTGCTTGGTTCATGTGAGTGGTGTGGTGGAGTTGTATCTGATGCTGTCTCTTCTGTTGAAGATGGGGGTCCAGTGTGTGTCCTGTGGTGTGTGTCGGTTCTAGGATGAGTTGGGTAAGTCAGATTGCTCAAGCTTTTGAGGAGTGCTGGGGAGCAGGGGTTGTTACGGTCTTCCAGGTGTAAGTTGAGGTTACCAAGGAGCATTGATCAGAATAGCACCATATACACTAACATAGGTAGCTATAGGAATAGGTCTCCCTTTCTTAATATTAGGAGCAGCATCCATTGGGAGGGTCCCTAATTTGGAACCAAAATTAAAAATAGCCGCAATAGCCTGCTCCAGTGGGCTATCCCTTACAGTTTTTAAATGTACCCGTGTACTACAATGATCAAATTGGATCCCAAAATATGTGAAAGTGGCAACAGTTTTCAGTACAGTTTCACCAATGTGAAATTTAGGGGTTCTGCTGCGTGGGGGACTGCAGATCCTAGTGTATGATTAAGATTTGTTAGTTGTAAGTTCTAGGTCAGACACGAATACCACAAAGTGATCCAGTAGCTTTTGGAGTCCTCTTTCTGTCTGAGCCATTAATACACAATCATCTGCGTATTGTGAGTTCCTATCCTGGAAAGATCTATATCCACAGAAAACAAATTATTTTCCAACTCATTTATATAAAAACTAAAAATAAAAGGGGCCAGCCCACAGCCTTGTCTGGCCCCTTTTTTATCTTAAAAAAAGGGTTACCGTACTCGTGGGTCCCGAACCTAATTCTAGTTTCAGTTTCACACATTCTAATGAAGTTGAGTGAGGAGATTAACAATTTGTGGATTAGCCCTCTTAAACAATGGCATTGACCAAAACTTCCCTCTCAGAACATTATCAAATGCTGCGCTTAAGTCCATGAATGCCAGAAAGAGACAACCCTCCCTGGTGGTCATGTACTTACTACTTACTTACAACTAGATGAAGATTTAGGCACTGATCTACAATACCTAATGCATGTCTGAAGCCATATTGAACAGATGACAAAATCTGATGCTCACTTGCTCAAGTCTCTAGATGGTCTAAAAAGGATCCTACCCAATAACTTTGCTGTCAAATCAAGCACAGATATTGGGTGATAACAACTTGGATCACTCCTATTCCCCTCTTTAGGGATAGGGACAATTGTTGCCTTTGCCCATGATTTAGGGGGGGCATCCTCAATTGTATTCCTAAGCACGTTCAGAAGGATTGGAGCCTGCAGTGCCAAATCATCCTTGAAAAGATCACCAGGATTCCGTCCGGTAACTGAGAAAATGTAGATTTAGAGCTACCTACTGCTTTCGAAAAAAAGTTGTTTGTGTGTTGTCTTTGATTTTGATATGGGGTAGAATGATGAGTGGAGGCCAAGAGAGGCAACTATGGGACCCCTGTGGGTAATGCCTCCAGTCTGTACTTCTTCCATCCACCAATGTTGTAGGGTGAGCACTCTGGCAATCCATGGGTGATGTGTGTGAATGGGTGAAAGGCCGGGTATAATTTGCAAAAGAAAGGGTGCTGATGCCCAAAACTCTGCTCAGAAGCCTAGTTCAATTAAATGTTAGCGCACCAAATATCAACGCCGGTAGCCAAAATCTAGCACGCACCCCTTTAATCCACTACCAGACACTCCTTGTCCATTTATCTCACAGTTGCAGGTTCCTGCTCTCTCCCTATGTGACTGCTCCATCTTTCTAACCTGTATGTTTCTTCTTTCCTTGCACTCAGGAAATATCTGTTGCCAAAATAAGTGCCAGTCCACTTATGTGTCGGGCCACACCAACAATGGATGCTGGAAGAGAAAAATGACTTAACCTTGCAGAACCATTCTGGCTGGTGAGGCAATGGGTGTCCCCAGTATCAGAAACATGTCACCATAGTCCTATCTGCTATTCTGTGGTGGCGACACAGCAGGAGGACAGCTTAGGCCTGGTTAGGGCCATTCAGTCCCACATGCTCCATCTATGAGCAGCCATGCTCACAGAGACTAGGCTCTGCCCCATATAACAATGTCTCGATACCGGTCAAACTATGCAAACGGAGGCTAGAACAAAATAGAGCCATAGAGGGACCCGGAAAACTGTGCAGAGGAAGGTGTGTGGAGGTTCTTTGACTTCATTCAAATATAATTCCATCTGTTAAGTTCATTTTACAATCTCTTACTTGATTATGCAAGTTTTCAGGAGGTAGTATTCGGAGAAAACCTTACGGCTGAGGAAGTCTGATTTTTCTAGTCTTTTAAGACTTTTTGTTTGGCCTGGGATAGGGACATCATTCAAGGCCCACCTGCCTATATCATGTACCATCTGATGGTAAGCTGCCATGAATAAACATGGTAGGCTTGCTTCAAAATGTATAAATAGATCTTGCAGCATGAGCATGGGGCCCTACAAATGCACAGGTCTTGGTAGTCAGGCCTCCTCTGACTTTCATCTTCTAACAGCGCTGCAACCAATTGTTTCATTGTATCTCAAGTACTTAGGGCCTGATTACGATGCCGGTCAGACTCTTATTCAACCTGCACCATTGGGGAAGCAGGAACGCCCAACTAGAAGTCGTGGTCCTGCTGTTTGCATTACGGTCGTCGCAATGTGTCTATTTTGCATAGCGGCATGTGCTGCAGGCTGCATCACATGCCGCAATACAAAATGTACACATTTAAAACATCCCTGCACTATTTGTCAGTCACCATGTGGTACCTGCCACATGGTATAGGGATATTTAGGGGGGGCACCGTAGGTGCCCCCCAGGCCCTAGAGCTTTTGGCCAGTGGGGAAGAGGGCCCTGCTCAGGTCCCCCAAAGTCACTTTTTGCCTGCCCTTTCATGGTGGGTGAATGGCATGACAGGGCAGGCGGAAAGGGACATCCTAATCCCTACGGCAGTGCCTGAGCAGGCACTGCCCTCTTTGCAGGGAATAGGAGTCCGACTGCTGCCCTGATGGGATCCTTGATCCTGTCAGACATAGCGGTCTTTCCCCCCGACAGCCGTGCTCCAACCGTCTGCATCCTAATGAAGTGGTCAAACCAATGAGCTGGATGGCAGTGGGACCTCCACCGACGGCCTGACGGTGGCAGTCCCACTGCCATCGTAATCAACTCCTCAGTTCCATATCTGCCATTAGCATTCATTTTTACTACAGGTGGGTGAAATATACCATTCCGCCTGTGGAACTGAAAAAAGTTTGGAGACTCTGCATTACTTTGTAACTGATTTCCAGCCAAATTCCACCAACTGCCACGTAACTGAGTTTTTTCTCATGGTCAGCTACAGAATGGTCAGTTGCCGTGCACAAATGAGATTTAGCATTACCTGACATGATTTCCAGTTATTAGGAGGACATCTGCGAGATTTATGTAATGTGGGTGGTCGCGACGGTTAATGGTCAGAAGGCTGCCGCTTGAGTAGAAAATCTACTCAAGCGGCAGTAAAGTCAGCTCAAGTAGATGCGTCCTCTAGCGCGCCATGTGATGCTGTTTGCACTGATTTTTCAGTGTGGAACATGCTCCAGGCACTAAATCAGCGAAAGCAGTCCAGTGTGCCTATTTGTGCCTGTTCGTGGAACTCTCTGGAATCTTGTGGAGTTTTTATGTAACTTCGCAAAATTCTGTGGAGTTAAATTCCTTAACTTACGTCCACCCCTAATTTTTACTTGAGATTTAAGTTTTGCAGTTTCCATTCAGAGCAGCAATAGGCTCTTCCTTTGTCTCAGAGTAATTACCTGACCTTGCATTATCTATGTTTGTGTGATGGAATACTTCAGTCAGGATCCGTAAATGACTCGGTTAAAGTGGGTTTATTCAGTACTTTGCAAAAGGTCCTCTCAGATATCTATAATAGTAAATCATTGATGACATTTGGACATGGTGGCAATACACAAATAAGCACCGCGGATGCCTGATTTTCAGTGGAGATGTAACTGCTTCATCTGACCCTTTGCTGAGCCCCGTGCTCTAAACTTTTACAAACTATGTTATGCAGAGGTTCCACTGGTCATCTGGTTGCATCTACCATGTACAGATTTAAGGTGTATGAAGTTTTGTGAGTGTGTGAATGTGTATGATTGGGTATGAGATGTATGTATTTATTGTACACAGTCCAGGGACAGTGTTGATTGTGTATTTTGTATAGGCATGTTTAAATAATACTGATTGGAAATGATTATATTTATTTTTTGTATTTGTTAAATCTTTGACTTTGAAAAAATAGAAAAGAGATAAAAATAAAAAAAAGTAAGAAATGAAGTGAAAAGAAATGAAATAATGAAGTGATATGAAAAAATAAAGATAATGGGAAAAAGAATTTCCTTGTTCATTTCACTGTTGTGAGACTTTATATATTAACGATTGATAAGAACTACGTTTTCTTGTAAAGTATATATAGACTATGAGGGAGTGTATTTAGCAGTGTGTTGGTTCTTTCCCCTTTTCTCCCTAGTCTTCAAGTACTTCCAATAGAGGGGGTCCCCTATTTTGCACAGTAACTGCTTCATCTGATGCATACTTTGATTTAGCTCAGCTGCTAATTCTTTTATTTAGGTGGAGATCCAAACAGCATCAAGTAACAACTGTCTGTCTTTTTACCAACAGTCTGCTCATGTAAATGTGAGCCTCTTACGGGCTGAACATATCTCTTTTAGATGTTGCAAGGTCCACAGGGAAGGGAAAGCTGAAAAACGTTGGGAACTGTATACTTGTTAAGTTACTTGACTTACATGGATTTTACTTAAGTCTCATCCTTAAGTTTTTTATGTACTTTGAAGGATGTTTGTTGCGTACAAACACATTCTCACATATTTATGATCTAACCACAGCAAAGGACAAAGGAGAGAAGAAACTATTTGGCTTTGCCTTCACACCACTGATGAGAGATGATGGAACAACTTTATCGGATGATGTCCATGAGCTCTACGTCTACAAGGTATTTTGAATACTCTGCACTTGGCCATTTCTCACAGTTCTTCAGTATCTTCATCCTACACACTTCTTGAAAACACCATTTCTGTGTTGTCCTTTTTACCAGAAGGTTTCTTCCCAATATTGTATGTACACAATATACAAACACTGTTCCCACAGTCATAGAAATGCTGTATATCACAATACTCTTCAATAACCTTCATCAACAAGATATAGGGCTTGATTTAAAGTTTGGTGGAAGTGCCGACCAGTCATAAATGTGATGGATATCCCGAAAAGAGCCATAGGATATAATGCACTTGTATTAAGGCAAAGAAGATATCTGTCACATTTGTGACAGAGTAACCCATCTGCTAAACTCCAAAACAGGCCCATAGTATTTTCTTTTAATAACTGGACCACTGAGTGCTTTCTTGCTTCCAAGGCAATGAGGCCAGTGCCTTTTTTATGGACTTACATGTGAACCATTTCTGATTGATCTAGAAGGGTTATTTAGGGAAGAGGAACACATTTCTTCTGTTGCATCTGTTCCATCCTTGAACATCACGATGATCATGGTAAATTTTTCAGGATTTTATTTACATTCCGCTAGTTGGCCATTTGACTCAAAGAAGGAAAAAAAGCACGGAGGAGGGCAGAAAAGGAAAAGAGAACGAAAAAGAAAACATTGAAATAACGCGCAGCCTAGTTGCTCCAGCCTCAGATGCTTGTGACCAAACGTGAGGCAAATAAGATGGCTGTCCTCTTAAATTTCCCTGATGCATGCCGCCAATTATTTTTATTTCGGTTCAGAAAACATTCAGCCCATTAGAGGAATTTTATCTATTTTTAGAATCATTTCAATGTTCTTCTACCACTGATAAACCATGTATGTGATATTGGCAGACATAAACCGTCAATGCAAGTATACTTTCCTGCTTCCTTTTCTCTATGTTTTCAGTGTGATGAAAACAGCACTTTCAACAACCATGCACTTTACCTGGGCCTGCCCTGCTGCAAGGAGGACTTCAACGGTTGCCCCAACATCCCATCCAGCCTAATTTTTCAGCGCAGTACCAAAGAATCCTTTTGTATCTCCACGCAGCTCTCCTCTACCAAGCTCACACAGAATGGTACGACAACTGATTCTCACTAGAGCCTCAATATGATGAATACCTTACATATGCAATTTTCTAAGCGACCTGCAATAAGAAGATGTATGTTTTTCCATATCTTTCCTCCTTCTGTTGTTTTTCAATTGACGTCCTACTTATTGATATATCATAAAGTTCCCTTTTTATGTTTAACTATTGCCATCCTCATGCTACTCTGCCTTCTGTCTTCCTTATAATTTCATCGAATTTACTTCCCGTCATATTTTATATTTACATTTCTTTCCTGTGCTCCCTTATCTGTTTTTAGCCACCTATCACCTTTAATGCCTATATTGCAATAGCTATATTCTTACCTATACCTATATACTTACTTACACACATGTCCTCACAACTTCGCCCTTCCCACTGGCTTCTATTTCTAGTTTCCTATTATTGCCTTCAATCTTCTGTATGCTCCTTTACTGACCTATTTGTAGGGCAACTGGAATTATGCAATTGTGCTGCGATTTTCGCATAATTATAGATTTGCTGCATTTGCCACACAATCCATCATCTGCTGTATAATCCGCAGATTTTAACAAAAACAAAAGAGGGTTTCTAGCTGAAATGGTTCAATAGATTCTAAACATGCAGCAGCTCCTGTTATCGCACAGTGGAAGGCCTTTTGCAAAGGTTGACTGATCACCTTTCTGTGTCTTATTGCTAAATTTGGGTATTAAACCGGTTCTTAGTGAGGTGCACCCAATGCCCAGACATTGTAAACAAGTGCAAAAAGTATAATATAATGAGTACTATTGTGTGCTGCATTATGCTGCATAATTTACCTTTTTTGCCGCATAATTTACCCAACTCTTCTGCATAATTTGGCCCTCTCCTGACACATAATTCCAGTGGTCCTGCCTATTTGCACTTCCTCTCCTACTTCTGTTTGGTTTCTCCATTTCTGTCTACAGTTGGACCCACTCTTGCATCCCTATCTCTTGTTCATTATTCTGTGCCTTCCGATGTAGCCTGCTTCTTCTTTCTATTGGACACATTGCTGTTTAAAACGAGCTATCTCCTGCTGTCTTACAGTGGATCTTCTTGCTCTTCTGAAGTGGAAAGCATATCCCGATCGGATAATGGATATTTTGGGGAGGTTGCGGCTCGTCAGTGGAGAGGAAATAGTGAAGGTATGAAGCCCTCCAGGCAGATAAGTAGAATACTATTGTGTGAGAACTCCATGAACCACTGCACCTCGAGGTTCATGGGATTATATTTATTCACTTGTATTACCAAAGCTTCCATACATTCCTTACTAAGAGTAAACACTACAAGCAACAGCATGTGAAGAACTACTTGAAACAGGTGCATTTATTGTGCCTGGATGAAATTGAAACTACATGGGTTTAATTTGCATACTTTTGGGAATTTCCCTTTATGCTTGTTACCACAAATTTCCGATATTATGTCACTTTGTGTAATTACGTGCCATTCATTGTAAATATTTATTGTAAATGCTCCATATCAAAGAAGATTAACAGAATGAAAGTGGCTTTTGCCTTTTGCAGTATTTTTTTAAGGCAAAATGTTTCCTCATGTCAATAATTTACACAAGGCCGCGTTTAATGCTAAAATGTAGCACAGGTACACAGGGTGCATATTATCAGTTACAGGGTGGAAACTAGCTTTGAGAATGCCAGTAGGTCTTGGCTTTATTAATTAAAAGCCCACTACAGCGTTTTGGCTCGGGCCTTTAACAAAGGAGCGGGCCTTTAATAGCTGGTAGAGCACGCAATGAAGGGCTCTAAGGCTATTAGAGCATGCTGCCCCTAAAGGGCAGAATGTTCTAATTAGTCGAAAAAAATCGCCTTGCGGAGCTCGAGGGGTTTGAATCCCTCTGCTCCGAGAGGCCTCAGTTCACAGCAATAGCTGTGAACAAAGGCAAACATTGGAAACTTTGGAGCTCCGGGCTTCTCCCAGCCATTAGAAGCCCAGTGCAGTACGTTGTTTTCAATGAAGCTCCTAACATTCCAATGTTCAAATGAGCTAAAGCACACATGCATGTGTGTGTTTGCATGCTTCAATATATTCAAGTCAGATGCATAACAATGTTGCCACTGTCAACATTTAAAAAAAAACCAGACCAAATGTGTTGGAAAGTGCATTATAAGTGGGGGAAAATGTATATATGCCACTGGCAATAACGCCACTGACACAGTATAGGACTCAGAATAGGTCTTAAATAATGTATTCCTATGCTCAACCCTTGGTAGCTTGGCTGCGAGCCGGCAGGTTTAACTTCAAAGACAGGTATGCAAAGCATTCAAAAACACCAATTCAGTAAATAATTAAGACGCAATGCACAATAAAAATCCAACTCCAACTTATAAAACTAGGAAATATTTTTATCTTTAAAATGACAACAAATGTAGGGAACCGGGGATATAAATTTTGTAAAGATTTAGCATTATCTAGCACAAAGAAACATATAGCGCCTTATCGGAACACCTGGTCGTGATAGACCAGGTCAAAGTCAAAGTTTCAGGCCAACCGCGATGGAGCCTTGCTTGGCTACCCCTCGCGTTAGGTCTCGATCAAAGTTTTTACCTTCTGACTTAGAAACTTTTCTGGAGCTTTTCTCCCTGGGGTCTCTCGGAGCTCTCAGCCAGTCTGGATTCGGTGAGTGTTCACTGGATTGCCATGCGACGAGCTCCGGGGCAAACTCATGGAAGTCTGACCTCCGGAGCGTTCCAGCGGGACCAACCAAGGATCCAGGCAGACTCGTGGTTGAAGGCAGGCGGCTTAGCTCTAGCGGTTGCTCCCGGTCACCTGATCTTCGTTCGGACGTAGAAACTTTTCCGGAGCTTATTTTCGTGAGGTCCCTCGATGCTTCACCAGGCCGGTTTCTGTGAGGGTTTGCCGGCCTCGGATTTCGCCTGCTCCCGGTCAAACTCTGGAAGTCAGACCTACAGATCCTTTCAGCGGGATGAACCTGGACTGCAGGCCGGCTCGTGGTTGAAGGCAGACGGCTTGGCTGGCCAGTTTGAGTCGGTCCACTTATGGAGCTTTATCCCAAAGTTACTCCAAATGTCCCCAAACTTCTGGAACTTCTTCCTGAAGTTCTTCAAAGGGCCCCACGTGTCTCAAACTCACTCTAAGTGTCTGGAAGCTCCAAGATGGTCCTTTTAAAATAAGGACTCCAGTTCCCACAATCCACTAGGGCAAAACACTTACAAATCCACTGGTAGTGCTCCAGGTTGAGGATTCTTGGTGATGATGTTCCAGGAGAGTTCTGTTAACCTTTAGCTTCCAGGGAGTCCACACTTTAGTCCTTTTACAGCAAGGTAGTCCATAGGGCTGTAGTTCCAGATGGTACAGAAGGTGCAGTCTTCATAGTGCATGCCTTAGTGATTGCACATCAAACTTCTCAGCATGGCCCTTCTTGCTTCCTTAGGTTTCAAGCAGCAGGTCTGAGAGGCTCTTCCCCTCTCAGATACGTATTCCAAGTTCTCTGGGTCAAGCAGGAGGTCACTTTTGTCCTATGGTGGGCAGGATCCCTCCCAAAAGTTCTGATCAAATCCTTCAAAGTGTGGTACTATTTTGTCCCAGAGTGCACCAATTCTTCCAAATTCTTCATGGCTGATTTTTCAGCAGGGAGAGAAGAGCTGGCTAAACACACTCCTAGGATAGCTTATCCCCATAGTCTTGCCCCCTTGCATCTGTTCATTCCTTCCTTAAGCCTAGAATCTGGCTGGGTTCAAAAGAGTTGAGTTGTAAATGACACTGGTGTCTTCCCCTTCCCTTGAAGTCCATTGTTTACGACCCCTAACCCTGCTCTGTCACTCCTGTGTAACAGAACACTGCCCTCCCAGCAGAGTTGGTTAACCCCAGGGGGGCACTTTATCACCTCTTCAAATGAGCCTGTCTAATCTACTTAACTCTGACCAATCAGGACAGCCCACTGGGAGGCTGAATCTGGGCTTATAGACAAGAAAGTCTTATAACTACTTGTCCGTACAATTTAGAAGAAATTCAACCATATCATATAGATGGATTTATTAATACCATTCTGGGAAGTCTTTGAATGCTATTTCTATCATTCTCATATCAGGATTTAATAAGTAATAACTTCTTGCCATTTTTACCTATGTGGCAGGGGATGTGAATGGGGTGGCAGAGTGGGTTGAAGAACGGTGATGGATTAAACCCAGATCTTTTGACTGGGTGTGAGTGTTTGATTGATTCAGATGGTCTGTCCATCACCACCCCCTTTTGTACCGCTTTTGGCCGCCATAAGTGTGGCAGGGTATGCTCAGACGTGAGTCCCTTGCTCACTTTGCCACTGGATTCAAGCAAGCCGGGCTGAAGACGGCTGGAATGCCAGAAACCGGTCCTCGGAAGCTTGTTTCCGGTCCAGGGAAGACATGGCTTGGCAGTTCGGGCTGGACTGTTCCCATGAGGCACAGGGTCAGACTGATTTGCATATGGCCATGTCTGAACTGGGGTGGCAGAGTGGGCTAAAGAACGGTGATAGATTAAACCCAGATCTTTTGACTGGGTGTGAGTGTTTGATTGATTCAGATGCTCTGTCCATCACCACCTCCTTTTGTACCGCTTTTGGCCGCCATAAGTGTGGCAGGGTATGCTCAGACGTGACTCCCTTGCTCACTTTGCCACTGGATTCAAGCAAGCCGGGCTGAAGACGGCTGGAATGCCAGAAACCGGTCCTCGGAAGCTTGTTTCCGGTCCAGGGAAGACATGGCTTAGCAGTTCGGGCTGGACTGTTCCCATGAGGCACAGGGTCAGACTGATTTGCATATGGCCATGTCTGCACTGGGGTGGCAAAGTGGGCTAAAGAACGGTGATGGATTAAACCCAGATCTTTTGACTGGGTGTGAGTATTTGATTGATTCAGATGCTCTGTCCATCACCACCCCCTTTTGTACCGCTCAGGCTTCAGCAGTGCACACATGCAAGTGCAGAAAGGGTTCAGGGCCTCTAAACTGCCATGCCCTATTATATACTAGGGACTTAGAGGTTGTTTCAATCCCACTGCCTTATAGGGTAGGACATGCCAAACACAGGGGTACCCCAACCCATAGTGGACTCTAGTGTATGTAGGTGTTTTCACTGTATTCTAAGTGTCTCTTTCAGCATAGCACTGGCCATGGGCCTGGTTAGTCAGATCCCAGGGTCAATCAGAGTCAGTTACCACCAGTACCAGTCAGCAAAAAGTTGGGCGGGGGGAGGTGTTCAGGGCACAGGATGACGTTGCAACAATAGGGAAAACCATAGTGCTAATGTACATCCTTGAAAAGTGTATTCGATCTAAAATGTGCAAGCTTCACAATGCTTGGAGTTTGGTGACATACAGAATTAAAGCATCTGAAATGGTGGCAAACAGTGATCCATTACTTGTCTTACAACATAAAACAGATCCCTGCACCTATGTGATTGGAAATAGAACAAAAACAGCATTATAATTAAAAACAAATAAAAAAACAACTGTCAGATGAATATTCATATGGAAGAACATCTGATAAGATTCACATTTTCAGCACATATCTTGGACCCATAACATGGCCGTACCTATCTAATGATAAACAACATGGCAGAACACGTATGACTAACAAAGCTCAGTAGCGCCTATATAATGTTAGCGTTCATTAGATGACAAACAGCATGATGGCACCCATTCTGTTGTTAAACAGTATAGTGTCTGGTGATCAACAGAGTGTAAGTGTCTTAATGATGGCAAACAGCTGACAGCATCAGTTTGATTAGACAATGGGTACGGAAACTTTCCAGGTGACAAATGGCATCTGTCTGATGATAAACAGTGCTGCAGCACTTTTCTGATGGAAGACATCATGGTTGAATTGTTTGGTAACATTCAGCTCTTATCTTAAAAGTACATGTTCTGTTGTCAAGCAGCACAACGACACCAGATAAAAGGCAAACAAGATGGAAGCAGCCATTTGAAGATAACTGGCACAGACGCACATGCAAAATAACATGGATTTGTAAAGTGCACGTTCACAACGAAAGGCAGCTTGGCACTGAAAGGCCAGTACGTTTTGGCATCCAACTCACTGGTACTCATTGTTTCACCCTGAGAAGGATGAAAGACTGCATAAATCCCCCAGGATAGGAACATGTGACAATTTGGTCATGCACAAATTAACTGAACCGCCAGATCCAACTCATCTCAACACAAACAGCACAGCAATGCCTTGCTGTTGACAAGCACTAAAAGAACAATTGATGGACAGAATGCAGAACAATGTCATACATTCACCCTAGTACAGAGATCTGGGCCTAAATCTATCGTTTTTTTTGCTCACTATGCCATTCCAGTTTGAACCCTGCCATATGCAAAGCAGTCTTGACCCTGCGCCCAGTGGGAACAGTCTAGCTAGAACGGCCAGCCCAGGTCCTCCCTGGACTGGAAACAAGCATCAGCCAGGATAGCTTGACTCCAGTGGCACAGCAGCTATACCTGCTTGATGATAAACGCCCAAGGAGCACCTGTTTGAAGTTAAACAGTACAGCATCATCAGGCTGGTGATGAACAGCGTGGTACCACCTTACTGGCAGTAAACAACAATGAAGACCTCACTGATGATAAAAAGCACATTTGTCTATGTCGGTGCACAGACAAAATATCGACTCCAAAATATCGAATGGACAAAATATCGAGTTAAAAATATCGACAATAATAAAATATCGGGAACAAAAATATTGTTGGTCAAAATATCGATTTAAAAAATGATAAAAAAATATTGAGTACAAAAATATCGGCTCAAAAAAATTGACAAGACAAAATATATATAAATAGTCAAAGTAACAAATTTCGATAATATGTAGAAAAAAGGTTAAAAAAAATTTTATTAATAATAATATAAATTGTAGTTAATGTTTAGGAGCGGGATGTTGGGTTAATAGGGGATAAGGGTGGGGAGTAATTTAATAATAATTAATTAATATATGTTTGTAAATATTTTTAATTAATAATTAATTGGTAATTAATTAATATTAATTAGTTAATTAATTAATATAATTTTGTACATATTTTTAATTAGTAATTATTGGTAACTAAATAATATTAATTAGTTAATTACATTAATTAGAGTAATTTATTTATATATATAATTTTTAGTTATTGTTAATTAATTAATTGGGAAAAAATAATATTAATTATTAAATTAAATTAATTACAGCTAATGTGCTAATATATTTACTTTATTGTTATTGTTAATTAATAATTAATTGGTAATTAAATAATATTAATTAATTTTTGGTAAAGGAGTTTTTTTAGGGTTCAGGGTCAGTTTTCAGTTTTTGGGTAAAGGGGTATTTTTAGGGTTCAGGGTCAGTTTTCAGTTTTTGGGTAAAGGGGTATTTTTAGGGTTCAGGGTCAGTTTTCAGTTCTTGGGTAAAGGGGTATTTTTTGGGTTCAGGGTCAGTTTTCAGTTTTTGGGTAAAGGGGTATTTTTAGGGTTCAGGGTCAGTTTTCAGTTTTTGGGTAAAGGGGTATTTTTAGGGTTCAGGGTCAGTTTTCAGTTTTTGGGTAAAGGGGTATTTTTAGCGTTCAGGGTCAGTTTTCAGTTTTTGGGTAAAGGGGTATTTTTAGGGTTCAGGGTCAGTTTTCAGTTTTTGGGTAAAGGGGTATTTTTAGGGTTCAGGGTCATTTTTCAGTTCTTGGGTAAAGGGGTATTTTTTGGGTTCAGGGTCAGTTTTCAGTTTTTGGGTAAAGGGGTATTTTTAGGGTTCAGGGTCAGTTTTGGGTTTTTGGGTAAAGGGTTTTTTTTAGGGTTCAGGGTCAGTTTTCCCTACTGTTGCACCCACTGGAGTGGGAATAGTAATTTTAACCCCTACGCTATCCAACGCTTTCCCTACGCTTGCACTCTTTGGAGTGGGAATAGTATTTTTTACACTTCTGGTATCGTACGGTAATATAATAGTATCTTATTTAATTATAGTATGTTACTATACATATATGTTTTAACAAAAAAGATTGTAAAAAATTATTTTCATTATTTTCATTTATTATTTAATTATTATAAGTTAATTTAAGTATTTTTAAGTATATTTTAGTAATTAAATTTTAATATTAATTTAATTTAACACTGTTTTTAATAAAGTCAATATTTTTTACAACTATATTATTGTAAACGATATTTTGTACTCGATATTTTTGTACTTACCTGTTTGTAGATACAAACTCGATATTTTGACTGTCGATATTTTGGCCACGATATTTTTGCAAGTCGATATTTTGTCCCTCGATATTATTTCAGTGATCCGTCTATGTCTGATGACAAAAGACTTGTGTTTATCTTTTATATAAAAAATATGACGTTGTGACCTGACTGTGGCAAACAACACTTCCACACTCGACTGGAGGTATACAACATGGAATCAGATATCTGATGACCAGTGGCGGCTCACAGCGGTAACGCTGTGGGGCAGGGAGGCGGGGCGGGTCTGGGTAGGGGGTAGTGGTGTCCGACATATGACGGCAAAGGTAAACGTAAATAAATAAATATCTGGCGTTGTATGTCGGACTTCATTACCGGTCCCCCACCCATCCCCGCCCTGCCCCGCCTCCCCACCCCACAGCGCTACCGCTGTGAACCGCCACTGGTCATCAGATATCTGATTCCATGTTGTATACCTCCAGTCCTTAATGGAAAATGGGAAGCATTTAAAAAAGAAAAATGAAACTTTTCAGTTTCATTCCTTTTAAGGGCAGGCAGTGGTCCGACCACTGCCTCCTCTTAAAAAATATTTATTCACCCATTCACAAAGGGAAAGGGATCCCCTGGGGACCCCTTCCCGTTTGCGAATGGTTTACAACCCTTTTGAAAAGGGTGGTAAACTGTGAGTGTTTTGCAACTGCAAATGTGGTTGCAAAACAATGGTACATGCCATTTGCACTTCCTATTAGGAAGGGACTCCCTTGGCACTCTCCTTCCTAATAGCGAGTTGCAAACCATATTTTGCGAGTCGCCAATTGGTTAGCGAGTCGCAAAATATGGTTTGTACATGGGGTAGACCTTTTTTTGCCGTTGCAAACAGGCCGAATTCCCGTTTGCAACTGCAAACATTGGTCGTGCATCGGCCCCTATGCTTGCTAATGTGAATTTCCTGTAATGGTGCGTTTACACAGCGCTGCATAATTACCACAACATTGTAGTGCAAGAGGCTGTTGGTCATGTAACTTAAATTTTTGGCTCTATTTTTTTTTAATGCAAAATGCATCCATGCATCTTAAAATAGATGCTTTTTCTGATAAAATTATGGAAATAATAGCAATTGCTTTTGACATAATTAGGTGTATTTTCACTTAATTTTCTTGAAATTTTGTGTAACTATGTCAAAGCAAATTGCATGAATTTCCCACACTCCTTTTGTTTTTATGAGTGTCCAGGACCAGATTTACTGTATTTTTGTGTGGATGCTTGCATGATGAAGGGCAGCGCTTCACCGCTCTTGCAGTGCAAACGCAATGCTTGTTAACTTTTTTGGGTGCAAAACATTATTTGGGCACTGAGAATTAATTCTAGCACCTGCAAAATAATTGTGGTGTGGTGTGTACTGCGGCAAAAAAGAGTAATGCAATTGGATCACAATGCTGTGGGAATGTCGCAAAAACTAACATGTTTTTATGCAAAGCTTAATATACTAAAATAGTATAACTTTCTTTCGTGTAAAATCCTAATGCCAAATGAAACAATGCGCAAATAAATGCAAACAAAATATCACTTAATATTCTTACATGTTCTATGTGTGATGACCGTGAAATTCCAAATTTGACATGGTTTGCCCTTGTGTTCTTATCCTCATATTACAATTTGAACTGGAAGGTTGACCCTCAAATACAGCTCTCTATCATGCATCTATGGGTCGCCTTTGGGCTATAACCCTACACCTAGTATCACACTGAAAAAGCTGTTTTACTGTGAGCATTTTCAGTGACATCTCAAATAGAAACAGTAAAGGTGCACCACAATTAGTAACAATATAAATACATTTCCAAATAGAGGTCCAAAATATATGCAATTCTCCTTTCTTTATAAAAAAATTATATGATGCAAATTTTACAGCAGAAACAGCGACGTCCTTGCGCTGCAACTTTTGATGAATCTGGTGTTGTTCAATTTCTTTCCATTTTGAGTTATGCAGCGCTTATCATTTTCATGCAATTCATGAATGTTTGTTTATCTAGGCCCGAAATAGGAGTTCTGTACCTGGTGAATGATCTATTTCCAAAAGTGTTGCAATCATTCCTTGGATTATTGTATCTGCTATAGAAATATATGCAACCTGCAGGCCATAGCTTCCAAATCTGGCAAGACTTATCAAGCCATTCAGCCATTGTCTCATCCCTCCTCCCCTGACTCATCCCAAACCTTTCTGACTACTATGAACGCCCCACTATCCTGCTCAAACTTTCCCCTCCTTTTTTTACCCATGCCATCCAGCTAACAGGCACATGCTGCCTCTACTTACAAAGAACAATTGACTACTTTTTTCAAATCCGCTCTTATTGTTCTGTTCCTACTCTAAACTCTACTAAACACACAGATAATCAAGAGCACAAACCTAACACAATTTATACACACAGGAAAAGAAATAATGAAATACATAGATTTTACTAATCTACTAACTATTAACCTCTAATCCATGCCTCTGGGGTAGCGTGCTACTCGCCTCAAAGTGCTCCAACACCTTGTAAGGAGTAACTAGCTATATAAATACAATTTAAAATTAAAGTTACAATTACAATCCTACACTGATAAATTGAGTGGCAGTGCATTAGTTAACATTACAGATCTATGAAGCCTCAAGGCTGGCATCAAGGTAAATATGTAAGTCAAGGAATACTTCTACTGCTGCTAATTATTATTATTAATATTAGTAGTAGTGAGAGTAGTAGGTAGTAGAAGTAGTAACAGTATACTATTACCATTATTATACTGCTTGTAGATAAATTAGGGGTGGGCGTAGTTCACGAAGTAGCGCTATGCGAAGCTACGTGAAGTGCACTTCGCGAACTTCACGTAGCACTACGCGAGCTGCGTAGTAGCATGTTCGCACTGTGTAAGATGCGTTTTCAATGATTGCACAGTGCGGACAAGCATCCGGCACTGTACAATCATTGAAAACGGCATCTTGCACAGCGCGAGCTGTAGTTTTCTGCTGCTCGAGTAGATTATTACTCGAGCAGCAGCTTTCTCAACGCGAACTGGTAGTTTCTCATTGAGAGCGGTCGCGAGCATGCGCAACCACTCACAATGAGAAACCTGACCTCCCCACTACGCGTGTTCGCACTATGCTACGTGCAGCTCGCGTAGAGCGAAGTTGCACAAACTTCGCAAACTCCGCGAGCGTAGCGTAGTGCTTCGCCCAGGGTTATAGATAATACACTATAATATTGACGTTGTACATCAGTGTTCACAAATTGTGGCCACCCTAGGTAAAATGGTTCTCCAAGCATTCAGTGTGTGACACAAATTACACTAGCCTAGGCAAGGAGCTGGCTATTCCATTCTCATTGATTGCCTCTGTTTTATTTCTCCATCATAGTTCCTTCAGGACATCTTAGACACTCTCTTTGTTATTCTTGATGACAACACAGACAAGTATGGACTGCTGGTTTTCCAGTCACTGGTAAGTGTTCTCACACAGATTTTGATAAACTATTTCAAGATGGACGATTTTTACTTAGTAATATTTACTTTTATTGCTGCCCGAGGGAGGAGAGTTGCTTAGTAGTACACAGACATTGTTTGAACCTATAGTAAATGGCAGTAGAACAATATTATGCAATGCTTTCTGCCTGTAAGAGATACACCCTTCCATGTGTTTTAACATGTAAACTTAGGACTGGGTTAAAAACTGATTTTTTCCATGTGTATTTTATTTGAATATATTTATTTATGATGAACACGTGGACAATTCTTAACTTAAATTGTAATTAACAATGCCACTTGCAGTTATAATAGTATACTTCCTATTCACAGTCATCCTAGATTTTTATGTATAAATGCATTTCTCATATTATTTATTCATGCATAACCTACAGTGATGTCATATTCAAATTACTGCACACTAGTGGGGCTGTGTTAAAGTTATGGCCAGGGTTGTTTCATGCTGCTGTGACGAATACTTACTCAGCCAATGCCTCATAGTAAATTTAGTGAATTTGTCAATCCACCTTAATGATTCAGGTCTAAGTACTGAGTGAGTAGTATGTTGCTGGCTGTCTGGCAAGAACTGCAGAGCTAGTTTGGGAATATTTACCTTACCAAAGGATTTCCTGTGACCGTTGTCGCTGAGCGATGATTCCTAGCCTTAGATGGCTTCAGAGCACATCATGGGGCCAGTGATTCAACAACTTTGCAGCGCTGGAGTGGTCTCCACTTTTTTACTTTCAGTCGTGCTGAAAGGTGGATCACTCTGTCATATACCTCCCATTTCAGGTGATAGATATCTTGCAACACTGATGTCTATGTAGGTGTCTCCTCTTCTCCAGGGAATGGAAACCTGCACCTTCTACTTCCTTCCTAAGAGTGCGAGGATACAGAACAAATGTTTTTATTGCCTCCATTTTATGTGCAGGACCCTGGCACATAAGAGTGTGCCAATATTTTGTATTCTGCTCAGCATACGAGGCGTTCATGTTTACCCAACCAGAAATATTGGGTCAGTAGGAAAGTGTCAGTTCTTGGTCTGTGGAGACTCTCCTTTCGATCTCTCTAATGCAGAGAATCTCACTTGAGCATCTCATCATACTTGTATCCAATTTCAGTAGCTTCCAAGACATATCACAGTTTGTTTCAAATGCATTGTCAAGTGGGTTTGCAGCTTTGTGGAAAAATCACAAGATAGCTCATACATAAAATGCACGGGCAATACATTTTTCCTTTGTGGAATCTTATTTCCTCAGACCTCCATTAAATATGAATGCATACACTTTAGTTTTTACCATATATAGACATTTACTCTTGTCTTTTATAGGAGTATGTTTACCTGGCTTTCTAAGATAGTGTAAAAGTTTCATGTGTTCACTTCATTCCGCACGGCCAACACTCCCATAATTCCTACTTTCCTACCCCAGCTCATAAATAACACCAGCCACTTCACCATACTGGCAGACTGTCAATGGATTTTCCTTACTAAATATTCACATCTGAGGCTGCATAGGTGCACTGATCCTAATCTGTGACGAAGGCTCATAAAATTTACATACACAGATAGGTTTTTAGCACACATAAGTTCCACTTACATGTGCTTAAACTTTATGAATCAGACCCAAATGGTTTACCCCATCATTTTCAACTCTACCAACTGAACATACAACTAAGGCTGTCATTCTACAAAAGTATAGTTATCAACTTGGTCACACTATCTGTTAGGTGAGAGATAACAAAATGTACAAGGCTGAAGCCTGTAGTGAACTTTACCTCTGCACATGAGACTTGAATCTGACTTCCTGAAGTGGTCATGATGGCTGCAAGTCTAAGGTCTGGTAGGGCCTTTTGACCATAACAGACAGATTGTTTACCTCTTGTTCATCCTATCCAAACTTTAATGCTTTAAGAATCTTTGGCCCGATTCACAGAATGAACTTAAGACTCAATCCTAAACTTACTACTATTTTGGTATTCACAGAATGCACTTACTCATTTCGGTATTCACAGAATGCACTTACTCATTTCGGTATTCATAGAAGGCACTTACTCATTTCGGTATTCACAGAAGTTAGTAGTCCTAACTTTAGGACTCCTAAATGCCTTCTGTGAATACCGAAAGTCTTAAAATTAGGATTTCTCTCAGTTTAGTAGTAGTAAAGTTAGGACTCCTAACTTTGGGACTCCTAAATGCCTTCTGTGAATACCGAAAGTCTTAAAATTTAGATTTTTCTATATTTAGTAGTAGTAAAGTTAGGACTCCTAACTTTAGAAATCCTAAATGCCTTCTGTGAATACCGAAAGTCTTAAAGTTAGGATTTTTCTCAGTTTAGGAGTAGAAAAGTTAGGACTCCTATCTTTAGGACTCCTAAATGTCTTCTGTGAATACCTAAAGTCTTAAAATTAGGATTTTTCTCAGTTTAGTAGTAGTAAAGTTAGGACTCCTAACTTTACTACTAATAAATTGAGAAAAATCCTAATTTTAAGACTTTCGGTATTCACAGAAGGCATTTAGGATTTCTAAAGTTAAGAGTCCTAACTTTACTACTACTAAATTGAGAAAAATCCTAATTTTAAGACTTTCGGTATTCACAGAAGGCATTTAGGATTTCTAAAGTTAGGAGTCCTAACTTTACTACTACTAAATTGAGAAAAATCCTAATTTTAAGACTTTCGGTATTCACAGAAGGCATTTAGGAGTCCCAAAGTTAGGAGTCCTAACTTTACTACTACTAAACTGAGAGAAATCCTAATTTTAAGACTTTCGGTATTCACAGAAGGCATTTAGGAGTCCTAAAGTTAGGACTACTAACTTCTGTGAATACCGAAATGAGTAAGTGCCTTCTATGAATACCGAAATGAGTAAGTGCATTCTGTGAATACCGAAATGAGTAAGTGCATTCTGTGAATACCAAAATAGTAGTAAGTTTAGGATTGAGTCTTAAGTTCATTCTGTGAATCGGGCCCCTTCAAATTAATATGAATATCCATTATTTCAAAAGGGTCTTTTTACTTACTTTCTGTTTCGAGATTTTGAATGCAACTTTCCTTGCTTCAATACATTCTTTCTTCCATGGAGGTATTTTATCAGTAGCCTTATGGTGCAATGGAAAGTAGAGTTTGTTTCCCTGATTAGTTTGTCATTACAGGTCCTCAGTATGGCACAGAATACCTATGTTTTTTCTGGAAAGGCTCAATATCTGATTAAATGTCCTGCCTGCCCTGTTTTTGATGTTTCTATGACCATAAAAAGCAATCTTCCACCCTCCCACCCATCTAATTATTGAGCCAAAAAATACGACAGCATAGTGCTTGCCTTGGCTATTCTTTTACCGCCTGCCTTTTCTGGCTTCACTTACATTCAAGGCCTGCAAATATCCTAACATGGAGCATTTTACCATTTCCCCTCTTGGCTCTGGAATATCTTTCTCATTATTTAATACAATTGTCCTTCAATGTTCAGTAGAAAAGATTACATATTTTATTTAGGTCTAGTTCACCTTTCTTATTATATTCTGCATTTTAAAAAAAAATATGTATTTTGTATGAACAGAGTTCTTACCGTACAAAAGGGAACAGCTTTTATGAGTGCACTAATTATATTAAGTATGTGACAAGAGCAACAAACCATTAATATTTGTATTGGAACCTTTACATTTCTTCTGAGATAGGCCCCTTGCATGTTTACAATATTAAGACAATATAACGTCATAGTAGTATAGAATCACATTTAATAAACAGATGGGTGGTGACCTGCATACACAGCAAGGCTCATTATGTACAGTTAAAAGCATGCGCGATAATATTCTTATTTTTTTAATTCTCTTACGTGTATCCCATGTTGTCTCCTGTAGGTCTTTATTATTAATCTGCTGCGGGACAGCAAGTATTTTCACTTTCGCCCAGTGATGGACACCTACATTCAGAGGCACTTTGCTGGAGCCCTGGCTTACAAGTAAGTGCTTGCCCAATGTACACTACTCCCTTTTGAGGCACTTGATATACAGTGGTGTTATTGTTAATATTGTAGATGTTATAAAGCTCTCAAATCAGAAATTGACATTTCAGAGTACAGGGAGCGGAGAGTAGAGAAAATTGAAGCCACGTAGCTGTCACGTAAGAAACCTTGCAGTGGAGGTGTGGAAAAGATAAAGAATGAACAGAATTATTATATGTAAGGCGAAATAGTAATAATGTCTCCAGTGACGGAAAAGTCTACACGGTTTATAGTTGATGGGTCAATTTTAGGAATTTAACCGGATGCCTAATGGTTTCCCATTGTATGTCAACAACAATTATCACAAAGTTGAAGGTTTAACTTGTCTTTGCTACTGTAGTGCAGATTATCAGACAACACAGACAAAATGAAAAAGCTTTAATTGCGTTGCACGCTCTAGATCATCAATTTCCTCTCAGTATTCACAGTCTGCTGTACTGCTGCCAAAATTGAAGCATCAGAAAGGAGGTTTAATTCTTGTGTAAATGTGGGAAAATTGATTTCAATTAACTCAGAGAAAAGAATCCCCTTTTATACGTCCTGCATTTTATAGAGTAATTAAGTTTCAAATTATTTCACCATAGTTGTTCACCATGGAATGTTTAGATTGAACTCAAAATCCTTGCAGCCAAGTGGCATACAAAAAGAGGTTACATAAAAGGTGGAGTTCCAAAACAACACTGGAACTACAACAAACAAAACAATGTGTCCTCCATAAATTGCGGCCACAATTGCGTCAATGACGTTTCAACCTTTGTCATTAGTACACGGTCATCTTCAGGACAGATAATTAACTGACCATCCCACCAGACAATCATCTCCTTCCTGCAATCAATGATTGTCTAGTGGGATGGTCAGTTAATGATCTGTCCTGAAGATGACCGTGTACTAATGACAAAGGTCGAACTGTCATTGACGCAATTGTGGCCGCAATTTATGGAGGACACATTGTAGTTTCAGTGTTGTTTTGGAACTCCCACTTTTATGTAACCCCTTTTTGTATGCCACTTGTCTGGTCATGTATGTCTATCAATTGTTATATGTACCAGCTTATATGTCTGAGCCTCACAATACTTTTTTACTAAATGCATTTTTGTATGTGTTTCTAGATTTTTTCGTATATGGGCCGTATTTTCTATTTTCCTTTTTCCTTGTTTACTATTAGGTGTGCATTGTTGTTTGATTTAATTATCTGTTGCCAAAATAGGTTTGTGCTATGGTAATTCTTTGTACGCTGTAAACCATTGTTACGATAAAATATTGATGGCCCCTGGTTCAGGTGGTTAGAGCTGCCCCCGTGGTGGTTAATTACCAACTTAGATAAAACATGGTTCTCTAAATTAAAGAATATTTAGTATTTAAAATATCAAAACACTTGACAAAGAGCACATTAAACTTTTAACCTCTAATTACTTTTCTTATGTGTATGATTCATCAACACGTTCAAAGTTAGTAGATTGGTATTGTAATTACACATGAGCGGTGTGGCTGGTGGCAGTGTGAGTGATGAGGTATTTAAGGAAACCCCAAAGCCTCAAATGCCTGAATCTCCATCTAGTTTCAAAGAGGTAGGCGAGTGTTGATAACTGTAGCTATGGAAGATGAGTGGTTAATTTCAAGGATTTGGCAGAATAAGTAGACATCATTTAAAGACCTCACATGCACATAACAAATGCCTTAAGCAAAGAATGATTAGTTAAAGATGATCTCTTATGATATGAAACCTATGCTTTCTCTCATTAATTTGTTCTCTAAAACTGTCTTCTAATTATCCTTTTCAATCTGGCATGTGTTTTGACATCCTTGTCTATCCATTTTCTGCTATATTATTTCCTTCGTATGTCAAAGCCTCGTGGAAAAATTTCTGCAGGACTAGTTTGTTATAAACATATTTAAAAACATTAACAAAAAACACATTGCTTACGTTTTCCAGACACACAAGGTGAGGCTCATACTGAGATACTATTCTCTTTAAGGATAGGAGGCAGGGATAACCCTTAATGGCTTGAAGTCTGGCAGCCATTTCAATTTGAATTAGAGTGAATGAGTTGTTTTTCACTACTTCGATGGACGTAGGGGAGGTACAGCAGGCCGGGTTATTCATAGATATTATTAACATACCCATGATGAAGATCTTTGTTTGCAAATAAATATGTTATTTCTTGTCCGTCTGGGATTCATAACCACATACAAATGATCAGCAAGATGAACCTGAGAAGCCAAAGTTAAAATAGCACAATAGGAGTATTACAAATACTTAAATAGGTTCCTGAGTCTGCATTATTCCACCTGAGAATCTGCTGAATGGCAAAACTCTGCAATGAATATTTTTGCCTTAAGTGACAGTACACTAGAACAGATGGTCACACATTTTTCTGGTGTTCATCCGCATTTAGCTCCTTTGGATTCATAGTGACAGACAATCCATGATTAGCAGCTGATTTTCAATTAGGGGACTTTGAATATTAGTAAACTCAAGTTTTCACATCTCCCTCAGTCCTGAGGAGGCCAGGAATAAATATAACTGAAACGCATCAACCTTGTTCATGATTTTTAACGGCATGGGATCATTCCTGTCCCGAGAGCAAATAAAAGAGGTGTTGTTTCACCAGGATTAACTATCTCTGGGTGGATTTAACTTTTTACTTACCTTATAGCCACTCAGCAGAAGAAAATGGACAGTGAATCTTATTTCCCCAGGGACATTATAGTATAATGAGATTGTTTGAACGGTTTATGTTTGTAATATTTTCATTCCAAGTTTGCTTTTGGGGACCCATTTATAGCATGCGTGGAGAAGTGTTTGCAATTACTGTGGCAGGCTGTATATATTGAATATAACAAATTGAATAAGTAATTACATTTCCTATGTCCAATAAAAATGAATAGTTTCATTATGCGTATTAGGCAGTTCAATTTATCCCTGCATTACTCCATTCTTTTGGCTTGGCTTGTTGCCTTCAAGTGCAGCAGTGTCTGCCTACCCAATAATAGAGTGAACTTTTTGTCTCCTCATTGTGAGCCTATTAAGAATTTCATAGAAAAGGTTAACACACAACAATCCATAAAAGCAGAGATTCTGTATTTTACCAACTATTAACTCTCCTTGAGCAGAGATTCTGTATTTTACCAACTATTAACTCTCCTTGAAGACATAAAGGCAGAGAGTTGTGCTGTCTTCCATGAGATTTATTTTAGTTTTGCTTCATGATTCGACTCTAAGGAGAAAACAGAATTCTTGAATCAACAATACTGAACTTTCAAGAAATCCTTCAAAATGGAGGGAAAACTTTTGCAAACAATCAACAAACTCCTGGTGCATACTTCTAACTGCAGGTTCCTAATCTAAGAGGACTATAGAGGGGCCAGACTGGATCCTGAAACTTTTTCCAGCAATGCCTTCATGCACCAATACCTGGCACCATGTGACTCCATGATGGTTCTATGCTGCCCTGGAAGAGCTGCATATAAGCGCCAGTCCTACTCGCTGAAGTCAGCTGCTTTCTTTCAGCACTTACTGACATGGATCTGAAGCTTTGCTCTCAAATTCAACATACAGATGATTCCTAGAACCAAATCAGGTGTGTTAGGCAATGATGCCTTCTCCTAATACAACAGATTTAAAACCATGCTTAGACTTTAAAAAACAGATGTCGGTCATGGATCTGCACAAGGTCTGTCTCTGGTGTTTGGGCTTGGGACATGACTGGAAGTTGTGCGACAAGTAAACCCTCATCCACCCCAAGGCGACCTGGGATCGATGAGCAAACATGTTCATTGTCAAACATAAGAAGAAGTTGCAGCCCTAATATAAGTCCCACTTCCACTACAGGAAGTGAGTGCAGGCTTGGTCCTGCTCTCAGGGCTGTTCCCAGGAGAAGGAGAAGTCTATGTTGTGGTCGAAGTCTTCTGGTAAGTCCAAATCAAAGTCCAAAAGCAAACGCAGAAAGTGAAGCAGGACCCTATTGCATAATACCACTCTGTATCTAAGTTGTGAGGGTGTTACAA
This sequence comes from Lissotriton vulgaris, assembly GCF_964263255.1. Classification (NCBI taxonomy): domain Eukaryota; kingdom Metazoa; phylum Chordata; class Amphibia; order Caudata; family Salamandridae; genus Lissotriton; species Lissotriton vulgaris. Next base: position 968,190,177 of record NC_141697.1, read on the forward strand.
TGTCAGTAGGTCTCACTCAGGGCCCCCTGTCACAGAGATGACTTCCCAACTAATCCAAGTGCAACAAGAGTTTCCCAGGGCATTTCTGACACACAGGTCAATAAAGAGACTTGCTCGTCGACACTGGTACTGACACCACCGGTGCCAGAAGAGTATCTGGTGCTGATTCTGCTGTCTGACTCTGAACTGACTTCAGCTTTATCTCGACCGATGTCATGCTGCAAAATTATTATAGCTCAATCAGTCATCATAAAACTCTGTACCAATGCCTCTAGAAAGGAAGGATGCGCCAGCAGAGACTCCATTATATTTTTGGTTCTGACCCACATTATCACGATGACAATTTTTACTTGGACTTATAAGAGTCCAGTGGGCTTGACATCTCCTCTGATACAGGATTGTACTCACCACTTCAACAACCAATGAAGAGAGTCCCTCATTGGTGATAGTAGTCAGACAGGCAGCTGAGGTCCTGCAATTGTAGCTGTCTTTAAGTCGAGAGACCAAGAATAACATACTTGTGGAAAATGTGCATTATGCCCCACCCACATCTAGGCCTTTGCTTCGCTTTAACTTGCAAAAGCCCTGTTCACATCACAGACCAGCACTAGGTGATCCTGATTTTCTCGCTAAACACCCTACCCCAGAGAACCATGTGGTTCGGGCTTCAGCCAGCAAGGTGAACTCCAATTCATACCCCACAACTCCTCTGGTTATGGAGTTCAAATGGATTGAGGCATTTAGAAAATAAGAGTTCTCCAATGTCAGTTTGGTATTGAGATCGGCCGGTGCAGTCTGTCTTTTGAGGTGCTACATGCATGTTGTTTGGAGCATGCCCAACAAAATCCTACCAGCAGTCCTGGAAGACCCTGGGGGGCCTCTCTGGCTCAAACAATTTTTGATGGTCAGGATGTGGCCAAATGATTCGTGCTGACCACGATATTAGTGATTGCCTGGGAAGGGTTATTGGCACTAGATTTGTGCTTGACCTCATGCGTGAATGTGAGCCACTGAATTATCTTGCTATGTATTAGCCTCTCTCATGGATATTACCTTTTGATGGCTCCAGTGTTGTTGGTGAAAGATCTGATTCTGTTCAAGAGTGTTTAAGGTCAATAGAGCCACAGTATGATCCCTGGGTCTCTTGAGCCCTGCCACATGGTTCCCACATCAGTTCAGAAAATTCAGGGGCTCCACCAGGTGCCTGGCGTGTAGACAGTGACAGTCTTATCAATCACTGCAGTAGTCACCTCAGTCCTTTTGACACCAGGAACATGGGTCTGGCAGACAACACACACACCAGCATTGTCACCAGACTTCTCACTTCCCTTCCCCTGCGGAAACAGTCACCAAGCTGCTTTAGTTTGCCCTTGGTATCATGCACCCATCCCGTGGGAAGCAGGATTCAGTATTTCCTCCCAAGGTGGCGATTCATCTTGTCTGGCAGATGGGTCATACAAATCAATCAGCATGGCTAAGCCCTATACTTTCTTTTTGTTCTGCAAAATTTCCCCACACCCAAATAACTTTCAGAGGGGAACTTCTACATTCTAGTACAGGAGGTGCAAGTGTTGCTATCCAAAGGTGCTATCGCAAGAGTTCCAGACTTGGAAAGAGAAGGGGGCTGGTACTCTTGTTACTTCCTTGTGCTGATGCACAACAGAGACCACCAGCCTATGTGCACCTTCGACCATTGAATGCTTCTTGTGAAAAAACAAATACACAATGCTCATACTGGCACACACATTTCCTGTAGTGGACTTTGAGAACTGAATGATGTCCTTGGATCAGCGAGATGCTTATTTTCACATACTTTTCCTGCGGTCCCACAGAGGTTTCCGCTCGTTCAAGGTCAGCAAGGAGCACTTTCAGTTTGCAGTGCTTCCCTATGTCCTCACAGCGCCCCACAAAAGTGATGTCAGTGATTGCAGCACACCTTTGGAAAATGGGAATGCCAGTTTTTCCCTACCTTAATGACTGGTTGTTAACGGTGTGCCCACCACAGTCAGTCATAGATCCCCTACAACTGATGGCAAATATTGTGACATCATTAAGGTTCTCTATCAATGAGCAGCAAGCCGCACCTGACTCCTTAGCAGAGGTTGCCGTTCAGAATCAGAATTCTATTTATTTGGCTGCAAATAGCCTTAAAAGCATGCAGGATATGTGCAAAATAGCAACAAAATACATACAAATTATTAAAAACACGCAACTAAAATTAATAACATTATCAGGTTTGGAAAGTTAATAAACAACAATCTAAATGTCAATGTCAAAAAAGCTTTATTTTGGCTATTACAGCCATAAAAGCAAATATAAAATAACATTCTCCATAAAACATAATTCACAGGACAACATGATAATTAGACACTACAAAAAGTACAATTATCAAGTAGAATTATCATTAAAACCAATAAGAAGTTACAAGAAATAGCAAAATGTAGAGGATCACACCCCCAGAAATCGATAATCACGGGTGGGGCAGCAAACAAGGGCAAATACTATAGCAAGAGCATCAATTTCAACAATAAAACCAGTATAGTCAATTAAAAAAGGCACTTTAAAATATTAATTAAGCTAAAAAAAACTTTAAAAGAAGTTCACAGCCTAAGTTTTTACTGATTTAGGATCACAATAATAAGCCTAAGGAAACAGGATTACTAAATTCCCAGGTCAGCTTTTCAATAAACACCTATGTTTGCACCACATAGCAAATACAAAATTGGAGATTGCAACAGCAAAAACTGGGTGAGTATCGTGTTTTAGTACCCTATAGAATTCTCTATGGTTTCTTATACCCAAATTTCTGCATAATTGGAGGACCCATTTAGATCTGACCCTTCTATATGCCAAGCAGAAGAATAATTCATGAATTTCCGTTTCTTCGGCTACTAAGCACCCAAGACAGAGTTGTTTAATGGCGCCCACCCACTTATTAGTAAACGCATGGAGCAGGAGCGTCCCGTGCCTAAATTGCAGAAAAAGTTTCTATGCTGCAAGGGGCTGGATAAGATCCAACACCAACTCCAGCTTATAATGCTGTTTTGCTTTCAGGAACCCAGAAGTCAAGCTGGAAGAGTCTACTGTCTGCAAAATACATGCCAGTTTATATTCTTTCAAAGCAATTGCAAGTGATTTTTTAGAAATGACTGGACATGTCTCCTCTGGGCCGACCATAGGTCATCCCTCCCTAAGGCACGAAATGTAATCCTAATAAAAGACAATTATGGGATATTCCCCGCCCCCTATGTAGCCATAACAGCTTTTAGTTCCTCCCTGTAATTTCCTAACTCTGCGTACTCCATAACCGTCGCCAGTAAAGGAGTGGACGAGAAGCAATTAGATCTTACGATGGGGACAATGCCCAAATCCATCCTTAAGGGTATTAGGGGGGTACTTTTGGGCAAACCCAAAAGTTGTTTTATAAAATTGTTTTCTGTTAGGGTTAGAACATTAGCTGAACAATGGCCCCAAAGTTCAGCACCATACATTGATGCCCCCTCGCTTGAACCTTATAGATTTCTACAGGTGACTTATAACCTTTATGGCACAACTCCTATGCACTTTTAAAATCCCCCCGGTTGCCTGGATTAACTTAAGGTTAAATAAAACAGGCTGGAATGAACAAAACTGAAATTAAAACAGAGATGGGTACTAATTCATCACTCTACTAAAATTAATCTAAAAGCATTGACCTCCTGGATCGGACTGCAGCTTTAAGAAACAGAAACACTTGTCCACACATTTTATCGCCTGGTAATGCCAGTACAAAAATGATATGCTTACATACAAAGCCGTAGATTCCTAAGCCTTCAAAATGGTATGAGGAACTTTTTGGTACACATTTTATAATATTCACCAAAAAAGAGAAAATGTACTATAGTTTGGTTAATTTAGCACATGGGCATTCTTTAGAGTTGAGCTGGGGTTGCTGGAAAACAGAGAAAGTACTTCACTATAACTGCTCGAAAGATAATCAGTAAAAGCCAACTCTTGGTAGTATTCTGCAAATAGTTGGTAGAAGTGGCCACGGGATTAAGATATAAGTAATGCTTAACACTAGATTTTTATCTTTTAGCCCTCAACCTCTCTTCTTACCTTGCTCTAACAGCAAGACTTGCACTTGTTTTGTGACAGAAATGCCAGCGGTGATCTGTCTAAAAGCACACCAGCCAATCCAGTGGCTTCCAGGGATTTCTTGATGTATGCTATCCAGGGTGTCAAGATACCCTTATCACAAGCAGCCAAACAGTCTAAAACGACCTCTCTAGTTAATTTTGCTTTATCTGAGCTCCAGGTAGATAGCCACAAGAGAGTTGGCCGACTATTAATAAAATCGCTCAGAAAGTCTAATCCTAGTTCTTTGTGGCAAATAAAACTAGAGGTTGACACAGGGTTGACAATACTCTCTGACAGAAACAATTTTCCTTCCTTTGGAGGGCGGTCAAGTCACCCAAGCCCCATATGCCTTCCCCTTAAGTTGCTATAGGAACACAATGTACTGAATATATATGCAAAACGGGTGTAAGAACCCTCTCTCCCTTGGGTGATGGAAGGCTTTGCGGGGAGCCAACAGCTCTGGAAAATTTGGTCCTACTTTGTGCAATATGCGCAGCCCATGTCCGAGACGTGGTGAGAGTAACCCCTAGATTAGATAAGGAACTAGTGCTTGATAACACTTCTTTACCAACGGTAATAGTTAAGGGTCGTGCACTGTGGGCCACTGGTCATTATAGAAAGACTTAGTAAAATTAGTTAATAAATCCAGCCTGGCCATAAGCTTAGCCTGATTAACACAATCAAAGGCCATTGGCAAGGCCATAAAGGCTAGAGGTTGCCGTTCATTGAAGCTATTGTTGATACAGTGCAGTTCAAGGCCTTACATCCACTGGAACGAGTCCAGGGCATATGGGCTATGATCCCGATGCTCAACCTCAGTCCTGGATCTTGATGATAGTAGTTCTGAGATTTATTGGCCTCCTGTATCTTCCTGCCCAAGCATGCTTGTTAGCACATGCAGCCTCTGCAATGGAATCTGAAGTTCCAGTCAGCCCAGCACCAAGGACATTTATTGGATGTCATCCAAATATCACTTCTGCATTACTAATCAACTGCAAATCAAGCCCGGAATATTCAGATAACAAAAAGTTGTCTATGTTTTTATAAAGTTGCTGGTAAATTTTAGGTTGAAAGCAAGAAAAGTAATGCAACTTCCTAGCTCACACCCAGAGACCATATGACTATGTAAATGTGAAACAATATTAGGGGATCTATAATTACTTCTAAACATGAGAAATGTTCCAAGTTTAAAAATATATTGAAGCTAACATGGCCTTACACAATTGTGCCAAGGTTGTCTCAGAAATATGTTTGGATTTTGTCAGATCAGCAAGCCTAAGTATCTCTCCCAGTACAGGTGAATCTGAGAGGTTTTGGGGCAGGATTGGGTGCATTATTTCTGCCCAGCCTTCTTTACCTACATCTTCAAAAGCATTCTACTTTTTAGACTACTTATCAAACTTTCTTGATGGTATTGTCTATTGTTATTCAGATGGTGATGCTTTCTCTTTCACACAGGGAACTCATACGATGTTTGAAGTGGTACATGGACCGATCAGCTGAACTTGTGCGGCAGGACCACATTCAGGAGGCCATGAGGGTAAGCGTTTTTGTTCCATACCTTTGGTACTACCATATAAAGGCCTTATACATGCTTGTCAGCTCTACCCTTGCCAATTATTCATACATAGAGAAACACCCTTGCCCTTGTGAATAGCCTGTTCTTTTGTCCTACACGTTTTATTGTGTAGTGAGCGGTGGAATCTTTGGCATAAACAAACTCTTGGTAATTTGTTTTCAGTAGTGACAGTCTTCCTCTCAAACAAATACGTGGGTACTGGAGGAATTAACTTTATATGTGATAAAGTACTTGCTACTGTGCCTTATAAGGATCTTACAAGTTATTTGTATGTCCAGAAGGAAATAAAATGAGAGGGGGCCCTCAATCCAAAGGCACAGGCTCTGTATCAGAGTATAAAGTCACAAAATGTTCTCTTTAGAATCATAAATCACCCCAAAAATGCATTCATTATTGTTCCACCACACATAAATCTATGACTTATTCACAACTCATGTACACGACCCCAATCCTAAGTAAAGTGCCACAACAGTTACTGACTCTGTCAAATATCTAATAAAAAGGTGTTTTCATATAACAATATACATGTAATATAATCTGATCCGTCATGTGCATAATAAAACATATATTAAAAAATGTTTTCTTACTCTCTATTATTAAAAGTTCAGAGAGCGTGGTCTGCGGAGCGGAGCGGAGCTGGCGGGCGGGGGTGTAAAGGCCGAGTCGTTTGTTGAGGTATGCTGGGCCGGTGTTGTGGAGTGCCTTGTGTGCATAGATGAGGAGCTTGAAGGTTATCTTCTTGTTAATGGGGAGCCAGTGCATGACTTTCAGGTGGGGGATGTCGAAGATCAGGCGTTCTGGATGCGTTGGAGTCGTGTCAGGAGTTTGGCCGGGGCTCCTGTGTAGAGTGCGTTGCCGTAGTCCAGTCTACTGCTGACGAGGGCCTGGGTGACCGTCCTTCTAGTTTCGGTGGGGATCCACTTGAAGAACCTGCGGAGCATGCAGAGGGTGTTGAAGCAGGAGGAGGAGACGGCGTTGACCTGCTCTGTCATGGAGAGTGTGGTGTTAAGGATGACCCTAGGATTCGTGCATGGTTGGTGGGTGTAGGGGTAGCTCCTAGTGCCGTTGGCCACCAGGAGTCGTCCCAGGCCAAGGGGGTGGAGCCGAAGATGAGGACCTCTCTCTTGTCCGAGTTCAGCTTCAGTCGGCTGTCCCTCATCCAGTCGGCGACAGCCTTCATTCCTTCATGGAGGTTGGTTTTGGCGGTGTGGGGTTCCTTGGTGAGCAAGAGGATCAGCTGGGTGTGGTCAGCATAGGAGATGATGTTTAGGTCGTGCTGTTGGGCGACTTGGGCGAGTGGTGCCATGTAGACGTTGAACAGCATAGGGCTGAGAGATGAGCTTGGGGTATGCCGCAGATGATCTTGGTGGCTTTGGAGCGGAAGGGGGGGAGTCGAACGCTCTGGGTTCTCCCGGAGCGGAAGGAGGTGGTCCAGTCCAGGGCCTTCTCTTGGATTCCGGCGTCGTGGAGGCCTGCTCTTAGTGTGCAGTGGCAGACTGTGTCGAAAGCGGCTGACAAGTCCAGGAGGATGAGGGCTGTGGTTTTTCCATTGTTGAGCATGATACTGATGTCGTCGGTGGCGGCGATGAGGGCAGTTTCGGTGCTGTGGTTGCTGTGGAACCCGGACTGGGATGGGTCCAGGATGTTGTTCTCTTCAAGGAAGCTGGTTAGTTGTTGGTTGATGGCCTTTTTGATGACCTTCACCGGGAACGGGAGCAGGGAGATGGGTTGAAGTTCTTGAGGTCCTTGGGGTCCGCCTTGGGTTTCTTTAGTAGGGCGTTGATCTCTGCATGCTTTCAGCTCCCTTGGAAGGTCACTGTCTCGAAGGAGATGTTGATGGTTTTCCGGAGGTGGGGTGCAATGGTGCTGATGGCTTTGTTGAAGATGTGGTGTGGGCAGGGGTCTTCTGAGTATCCGGAGGGGACAGTGTTCATGATCTTGATGGTGTCGTCGTCGTCGTTGATGTTGGTCCAGGCGAGCAAGCGGGCAGGCGGTTGGTGCGGGTGGTGGTCGTGGGTGCTGGGATGTCGGATGTTGCCGAGGTGGTGACGGTGTCGAAGCTGTCGTGGATGTCTGCGATCTTGCGATGGAAGAAGGTAGCCAGGGCATCACACAGGTCGTGTGATGGTGGGATGTCGTTGTCGTTGGAGCTGGGGTTGTGGAGATCCTTCACGATGCTGAAGAGCTCTTTGCTGTTGTGTGCGTTGTTGTCTAGGCGGTCTCTGAAGGCGGTCCTTTTGGCGGATCTGATAAGTTGGTGGTGTTGGCAGGTGGCGTTCCTGTGGGCTGTGCAGTTTTCCGGTGTTTTTTTTCAGGTCCATTTTTTCTCTAGTTTCCGGCAGGCTCGCTTGGAGGCCTGGAGGTCTTCGGTGAACCAGCTGGCTCTCTTGCTGGAGTGGGTGTAGGCAGGCTTCTTGAACGGGGCGAGGGTGTTGGCGCAGTCGTTGATCCATTGTCTGAGGCTGCGGGCCGCGGTGTCGGTCGGTCGGGTCTGCGGGTGGGCCCTGGGCGAGGGCGTGGTTAGCTGGCCCATCAATAACCTGTATGAAAGAAAGGAAAGGAGAGAGCACACAAGACAATGCACTCTGTCTTAACTGTTTGCTAATTTGTACAAATAATTCATATAGGCATATGATTATGACAAGGTGCTCATCTAGTGTTCTCATCTAGTGTGCCAATATGTTCCCCAAACGTGTTTCGGTGGTTTGAAGCCATTTCTGACCACCTTCTTCAAGACAACAGTATATCTCTCACATGTCAAACTTATCGTTACTATGTGTGTGCAAACATGTAAATGATACTGGGCCAGATGTAATAACACAATTTCCCATAGATACAGAATGGGTAAAACTGTTTAATACATCTGGCTCACTATTACCAATCATATATCAACATTGGTAACCTAATCATATACATAGTTACAATTAAAGTCACATAACCATCTTATCAATTAAGAGAATAAATACATATATACTGTGTTTTTTTCAATCTGTGATCCATAATGTTACATATATATGAAACACACTAACTTCTAATGGCACTTATCTCACTCAGGCTTAGGGGTTCACCAATGTTCACTGCATGAACCAATCTTCTCTGACATAGCTCACATATCTTTTACACTTCTCACATCATGGAATACTTTCAGGCGACCTCTCTTCACATGCTATGCATACATAATTTGGCTTTTTACTTTCGCGCATAATGATGGTGGGCTATCTTTATTTATCAAGACTCACTAGGTGAACCCCTAACTTGGCCCTCGTTCGGTTTTTTCGGTATTAATCCAGATCCGATGTGTTTATTTAGCATGTAGCACAATGTGGGTACTCTCCCCACCTGCTAGATCCATCTCAGAGGTAGACTGAAAGGTGAATTTAACCCTCACCCCCTCTTGGCTTTAGGGTCGGCCATAACCTATATAGTTCATTAATCCTGATGAAGGTAGCTTACAATATTCCTACCTTTGTCCTAAATTAAATATCCCTTTTCAATGATTTGCATGGAGCTCGATTGGATTCTTAAAACTCCAGGCTTCCTGGCCAGTTTGAGCACAAGGTCAGAATTACCGGATGTCCAATCAGGCCTCCCACTCTCTATAAAACAATGTTTAAAGCATAGTTACTAAAACAGTCCTGTTTTCCAAGATGGTAAGATCTCGTTACAATATGCTCTTATTATGGGGCTCTGAGACTCCGCCCTTTTCTCAAAGTTGTTTGTTAGTCTCTCTACTCTGAAATTTCTAGAATGTAGCCCCTGTCTCTTGTTGTTTGTATGTTATTTCTATTTCCTCAGACAGGGCCGCACTCGGGCTTCGTTTTATTGTGACTTTCTGTTGTACATATCAAAAACATTCCCCAAATTACTCAGCCCCCCATATCGGGGCATTATACCTTGTGATAATCTCTAGTGCTTGTTTATTCCCCTTTGTTGTGTCGTAGGTGTGAGTAGTGGCAGCCTTAGGGGTCTCAACTTGGGACCTACACTCTGGGGCATCTAGGTGCAAGTAGGCCTTACTCGTGGCTCTAGAAATAACAGAGGCGGACACTGGGTATAACTTCTTGGCTCTCCGTCTGCGCGCCTGACTGGCATACGTGCGTGCGGGCCCCTCTTTATTATAGCAAGTCACATGACTCAACGTTGCACACTCATGGCGTCATGGGCGTGCCAGAACCAGGAACACAACATTCCTCCTAAAACATGAAGAAAACAAAAACACGCAACACTTTCAAACAGTCTATCATGATATGTTCCCTTGGCAAACTCGGCTCAACTGCTATTCAGATTACTGGGCATGATCACTGACCTAACAATCACTCTCTAGCTTTAACATTTTACTTTCGCAAAAGAACAGTCTTACGTAAGGTCGTCGCGCAGCCGACAGGAGGGTGTGGGGTTTCTTCTCAGTCCATACTGCGACTCCCCTCACCTCAGGATGTCTTCTGCCGTAGCCGGGACTGTTGACGGCGACCTACTGATTGCCACCTCGGGACACAGCATGTTCTCCAGGGCCTCAGAGCTTTCATTTAGCTCGCCATTCACTTCCGCACGATTGCTGCTTCTCTGGGGGACTTCTTGGCTGGATACTGTTTCAAGGTGAGTAGGGCTGACAGCAGCCTCGTTCCCAGCATCGAACATTGGAGGGCAGGGTGATGTTGGCTCTGGATGGAAGCGTTTGAAGTGCGACACGTTTCTTGTCACTGTTTCCCGCCCCCGAGCTGCTATGATACGGGTGCCTTTCACACCAATCACCCGCCAAGGTCCTCTTTCATAGTTCAGTCTGAATTTTCCGCTGGTTACTCTGTTTCGGAGAAGCACTAAGTCCCCTCTACTGAACTTGACCATCACAGCCCTTCTTTTCTTGCTGATTTGAGCAAAGGTGGCTCATCTTTTCTGCGCAATCCGGTCTTCGTCTGCCCCCTCAGGTGTCCACCGCGAGTGGTGGGGATGGAATCAGTCACTACCCGCCCCATGAGGACGTGTGCTGGAGCTACCCCTGTGGTAGAGTGTGGGGTCTGTCTGTAGCTCCGGAGGAACGTGAAGATAGCCATTTCTAGTGACTGGCTCTTGTTGTGTGCAATGCGAATGACTTTGTTCAGAGTTCTCATGAATCGCTCTGCCTCTCCATTAGCCTGAGGCCAGCGATGGGTGATGCGCCGATGCTGAGTGCCGAGGGAGGATAGATAATTAGCCAGTTCTTGTCCTTGAAACGGGGGCCCATTGTCGGTGCGCAGTTCACGCATTACCCCGTGAGCTGCAACGATCTTCTCCAACTTGGGTATGACTTCCCCGGCGCTCGTGCTGGTTATTATTTCCACCTCCGGGTATTTGGAATGGTCATCAATCATCACTAAGGTGTGTCTCCCGTCCGGTAGACTGCCAAAGTCCATGCTGACTCTTTCCCATGGTTGTCATGGCCGTGGTTCCACTATGATTGGGGCTTCACGAGGAGCGTCCCCGGTAACTTGGCAGGCTGGGCACGATCTCACTGCGCTCTCCACCATTTCGTCCATCAGGGGGAACCACACTTTTGTTCTTAGGCGTGCCTTGGTCTTAACCATTCCCTGGTGACCCACGTGTGCCAGCTGCACCACTTGTTCGGCCAATGCAGTGGGTATAACCAGACGATGCCCTCTCAGCAGGCATCCGGTGTCATCTTCGTTTAGCTCTTCTCTGACATGGTGCAGGCTTTCCATTATCTTTCGGGCTTCTGGTGTGAGCACTTTCCAACTTTCCTTGGCACGGTGCCAACTCGCCTTTCGGAGGGCCTCTTTGGCCCTCTGTAGGCAGACATCTTGCGCTGTGGCATTCGCTATGTCAACCACTGAGAGGGGTCGCGGACATGACCACGCTGTCACCCACTTGACATAGGCTTCTGTTTCTTCAGCCTCTTCCATTTCTTCCGGGGTCGCCGGCCGGGGATGGCGTGAAAGGTAGTCTGCCGGATTCCTTGCCCCTTGCTGGTATTCAATGTTGCAGTTGTACTCCTGCAGTTGAAGCATCCATTTCTCAATGCGGGGCGGTGGTTTTGTCGAGGTCCCCGAGAATAGGGCCACCAAGGGCTTCTGATCAGTCACCACCGTGAACGGCTTGCCATACACATAGAGGTGAAAATGTCGGCATCCCCAGTGGATGGCAATTGCTTCTTTTTCAATCTGGGAGTACCGTTGCTCCGTATCCGTGAGTGAGCGGCTCGTGAAAGCAATCGGCACCCAATCCAGTTCATCTCTTTGTTTCTGCATTAGGATTGCCCCTAGCCCGGCAGGCCCAGCATCTACTGCTATCAGGGTGGAGTTCCGAGGATCAAAGAATGCCAGGGTCGTGTTGCTCGAGAGTGATGCCTTAATGTCCTGGAATGCCTTTTCCTGTTCAGGTCCCCAGGTCCATGGCGTGGAGTCTTTCGTGAGTTCTCGCAGGGGGAGTGTGAGGTTGGCAAGGTCTCTAATGAACCTCCCACAATAATTAACCATGCCGAGAAAACTCCGAACTTCGGTGATTGTGGTAGGGGGTTGTGCGTCTTTGCCATCTTTGACCTTATCGGGGTCTGGGTTGACTCCTTCTGCGGAAAAGATGTACCCGAAGAATCCTATCTTTCTTTGTAGGAATTCACACTTCTCTCTGTGGAGCGTGAGTCCAGCCTCTCTCAGCCTACGGAATACCTGCGTTAACCGTTGATTGTGCTCTGTGATGGTACGGGCATGTATCATGATGTCGTCACTGACGTTTATCACCCCTGGTATATCTGTGATCAGCTCTTGAATAACATTCTGGAACACCTCCGCTGCGCTGGAGACTGGCTGAGTCGGGTGTACCTTCGGAGGCCTATGTGGGTCGAGAAGGTGGTTATATTTCGCGAATCCTTGTCCAGTACCAACTGGTGGTATCCCGACCGTAGGTCCAGCTTCGAGAACCAGCAGGCTCCGGCCATTTCCCCGATTAAGTTGTCAATGGTGGGAGTTATGTGACGTTCTCGCTTTATGGCTGCATTGGGGAGGCGCATGTCCACGCATATTCTGACTGCCCCTGGCTGTTTCGGCTTCCTCGTGACCACAATGGGCGACACCCAGGGGGTGGGGCCCGAGACCTTCTCAATGATGCCAGCCGCCTCCAGTTTTCGAAGTTCCTCCTCTACCAGGGGTAGAAGGTGGAATGCGATGCGTCGGTGTCTCAGGGCTACCGGCTGTACCATGGGGTCGACGTGTAGGTGTATTTCACGGCCTTTGAAACGTCCAATCCCTTCGAATATGTCAGAGAATTCCATGATGAGCTGCTGTACCGATTCTTCATGAACACCGAAGGCAAAGCCACGACGCCCAGGTCTTCGGCCGCTCTGCAGCTTAGCAGCATGCCCTGCCCTTATTCTGATACGAAGATGTTCGCGTTGATTGTTTTGTCCCCATGGCGGACTGCCGCTCGGAATTTGCCTCGGATCTTGAGAGGGGTGTCCTGCCCATACACGAATACGGTGATGGGCGTGGGGCTCAGAGCCGGAGGCGGTGTCATGGTTCTGTAGAGCGTTGCACTCATGAGGTTGATGGAAGCTCCCGTGTCCACTACCGCCATGATGTCTTGTTCAGCCACTCTGATTGAACATTGTGGGAGCGTTCTGGTGCGACGGGCGGCGGTGCCAATCATGTGTACTTTGTGCACCGACCGTTCTTCTTCTTCATCGTCGTCCATGTCACTATGGCTCTGTTCACCTTCCGGCACTGCATTTGCCACTTGGCGGGGCCTGCGGAATTTTTTCGAGCGGCACACTTTCTCGAAGTGGTTGAGCTTTCCGCATCCCGAGCAACGCTTCCCTCTAGCTGGACATTCTGGTGCTGGGTGACTCGGGCCTCCACAGTATCCACATGTATGTCCAGATGCCCCGCTCGGTGCGCGGGATGTCTTTTTGTGCCACTTGGACGGTGATTGGACCTGAAGTTTGTTGACGGGTTCCACTTTGACGGTTGCTTGTAATGCTGCCTCCATGTGTGCCGCCCTGGCTTTGGACAGTTCTTTTGTGCGACCGAGAGTCAGAATGTCGGCTAACGGTTTGCCTGATTCTTCCAATATTCTTTCCCTCAGTTTGGCAGAGGCACAGCCCTGTATTATTTGTCCTCGGATTTCCTCCGTGACGTCTGCGAAACCGCAGGATAGCGCTAACTTTTTGAGTCTGGTGTGGTAGGTGTCCAGCGACTCCTCCGGCAGCTGACGCACTTGTCTGAATACAAACCTTTCATAGTCCTGGTTGGCCATGGGTTCGAAGTGGGCATTTAAGGCATTTATCAGCGTGTGATGTGTTTTGGGAGTCGCCTCTGTGAGTGTTCTAGCGATAGAGTGTATGTCCTTGCCTCCTAAGTGGAGCACCATGGCTCTCTTTTGTTCTTTATGGACTTTCGTGGCCTTGAAGAATACAAGGAGTCTGTCCACCCACTCTTTCCATTTTGGAGCTAACGCCGAGGGCGCCCCCTCCACCACGAAGGGTTCGATGGGCGGAATCGTGGCCATCGTCCTGCCGGCGCCTGATCAAGTCTTTGATGGGCGGGGAGCCCGATGGGGGCTGCGCCCGTTGGGGCCGGATGTAGGCCTCTGCCAGGCGCGGGGCCTCGTGAGCACATGGCCCGCCCGCTCGGTGATGGTGGCGCAGATGTCCGGGGCGGTGGCACTCCCGTCGGGGAGCCCGGAAAGGCGCGTGCGACTGGCGCGCTCACCACGGGCAACCAAGGCCAACAGTGGGACCGGCAGGCGCCGCGTCCGCTAGATGCGTAAGAGGAGGCAGGGCGCCGCCCCACTCGCCGTGCGAGACGGACAGAAGCGCGCTTCACGCACATGCCGGGAGGCCAGGTGCGGCGCTGGGCGTGAGACCACCGATTGAAGTGCACACGGCCCCCTTCCGCGGGCAGGCGATCACAGCAGTGCGCTCCGCAGGATAGCGCTGTGCAGCATGGCCCCAACAGCCGGCGTGGGACGGCAGCACTCAGCTCACCTGAACACCCCCAGGAATCGGAGTCTTCACCACAAGTGTGCACAGCAAGTGCGTGTGTGGGCGTGAGGCACGAGCACCACGAGCCGAGGAACGGACTTGTGGCCGCCGCACGGGACAGAAGGCACACACGCACCCCCGGCGAGGGTTCGGCAGCCACCCTTGTCGCCAGTTGTTGTGTCGTAGGTGTGAGTAGTGGCAGCCTTAGGGGTCTCAACTTGGGACCTACACTCCGGGGCATCTAGGTGCAAGTAGGCCTTACACGTGGCTGTAGAAATAACAGAGGCGGACCCTGGGTATAACTTCTTGGCTCTCCGTCTGCGCGCCTGACTGGCGTACGTGCGTGCGGGGCCCCTCTTTATTATAGCAAGTCACATGACTCAACGTTGCACGCTCATGGCGTCATGGGCGTGCCAGAACCAGGAACACAACACCCTTGGCCGTCCCCCACATCAAGTGTGACGAGTGCCCACGGACATCTGGGGATTTTATCCTTCACGACCAGGGGCAGTGCCCAGGATTAAACTCACCACCTCTCTTAATAAGACGGGGTGTTACTGGAGCATTTGATTTCCGCCTCACCCAGGAGCCATTGTTACCACCTTTCACCCGGGGCTCGGCTCCACTCTTACATCATTAGTGGCGTTCTGCGTGCATGCGTCACTGTGCACCTCTTCCTTTTCAAATTTGGTCTAATTTGAAAAACGCCATAATCCGGAGCTTGTCCACCCTTCTTATGGTATGACATGTTTATGTTCCACCAATCATGTATTCTATTCTCTTAAGTCGGAGAGGCTGTATCGTGAATAAAGCGCCGTCTTGTAATATATTTATCTAACAATTACTACACGTCTGGTGCTTTTCGGCTGCCCACTATATCCCATTGGGCCCTCGTGAGCGTGTATCATTAATAAATGTGAAACCAAAGAGCTGTTGTTGCTATTGTAATGCATACCTGTTACGTGGCACGCCTCTCCCTATATGTTAGTCACCCACTACTGTTTATGTCAATCATGTTTCAACCTCACTTTGGTTGTGATGATTTCTATATCATTGTCTCTGTCAATATCAATATATTGATATTACTATGAGGAACCTTGTTGTTCTGCCACACTACTAGTCGTTTCCGTGTATTTTAAGTAGCACCATCTTTTAATGTGGCTAGCTAGCATGTTGGAGGCCACAGTCTGTGGACAAAAAGTCTATTGTTAATGTAACAGCCTAACTTTATTTAAGTTTCCAATGATAATGATCTTTCTCAAGTATAATGTGCACGTTTAATTCCTAAGGGCACATTAGGATGGCGGTGAATCCGCATCCTCCGGGCCGGTGGAAGCCACCGCCGGCCCGGAGGATGCGGATTCACTGCCACGGCCACAGAATACACCCACCGCCAGATTAGGATGGCGGTGGGATTGTGATGGGACCAGCGGCGGACGGCAGTCCGTCCGCCGCTGATCCGCAGGTTTTGGAGTGCCATTTGGTGGCAGTGTCTGCAAGACACCCTCACCCAAATTAGGATGTGCATCAGCACATGCTTTTCCACGGCGGCTTTTCCGCCGTGGAATAGCATGTGGTCTTTGGTGTTTGGGGGCCCGATGCGGGCCCCCAGGGTGTCGGGGGGTGGGAGGTGCACATGGGGGGTACCAATGGTACCCCCCAGCATTTACATGCACAAAGCGGCAGGCACCGCGCGGTGCCTGCCGCTTTGTGCATATAAATGTTAAACATGCATTTTTTACCTTGCGGCGGGTGCTGCTTCAAGCAGCACCCGCAGCAATGTTAAAGATACAGGATGTGACCGCCAGGGTGGCGGTCACATCCTAATTGCACCGGAGGGACCGCCGCTGCCCCTGCGGACAGTCGCTCAACCTCGGGGGTGACGGACAGACGCAGGTCCGTCCGCCATCCTAATGAGGCCCATAAGACCTCTTTTATGTATCCTCTCATTCTCTAGTTCTATGGGCATCCCCAGCAATTCAAAGTATGACTTACAGTCTGGTTCAGTTAATTTCCTTCCTGTTCCAATTATTATTTTATCTTTAAAGTAAAAGAAAGGTGCACTGATGAGTGAAAGTAAAATATGTAATTGACGTATATCAAGTCAGCTTGACAATGTGCACTAATTAACTTAAGTGAATTCTAGTGGGAATGCATCTTTCCCTTTAGAAGAGAACCAACAAGACTGATAGCATGAAATAAATTATATATATAAAGCTACAACTGTGTTTTTTCAAAAGAATACAAATTTCTGCTTCCGGTTAAAAGCGAAAACTTTTTTTTTTACCAACCATTGGCCTGAAGAAAGCTTTGTATGTAAGCAAAAGGTCAAAGCAGATTTGCAGAGTTTATTAGAAACGTGACCTTTTCGAGGAATTGGGGAACTTCATGAATTTTATTGTCTGACCTGGTTTCAACATTTTGAATGAAAACTAGGCAACCAAATAAAAAGAGCCTAGTGTGCCACTTCTTTTCATATCTAAATGTCAATGCACAGATTTTTTATGGTTTATATGATGCTGCTTAATTTGAACCTTTGCTTTTCGTCCTGTATTGATGTTAGGATAACCGTATCCCTTGACATTTGCAACTTTCAAGCAGGATCAACTTTTCATTATAATTTTCTGGACCAAATCCCTAAATCTAACTTGAATAAAGCAATGGAAATTCAATTTACGTTCAATGTATTGCTTCTGCACCATATATTATCGGTATCTAATTAAGTTTGACTCTCATATTAATTCATTTTGCTAAACAAACGTTTACAACTCTTAGGAGCCCAGGAGATAGAATCCTTCTGAAGATCAGCAGTAATAAATGTTTGTAGTTGCCCCAGTTTTGAGGGCAAACTCTCCTGATTTGTGTGACTGGGATGTGAAGTTGTCACAAAACTATAAAGTGACAGGAAGAGTCCATTACTTCAGCATTTGTATACCCAGACAACTGTTCCCCATAAGCAAATATAAATAACATCTTCACTTAAGCACATCAGTAAAGCTCTCCATAAGGACCTGGTTGTTTAAACAAAAGCAGAAAAGCATAACGAGCAAATTGGGTTTTATTGCCCATGAAGTGAATAGCTTGAGTTATACCATGTGAGATTGTAAAATGTCAATAAAATAATGTACTGCCTTTGGATTGCTCAGCGATCCAAATAAATCAATTGAGCTGTTTAGAGCGCTGAACAACTAGTGAAAACAAGTGCCTCGCAGTTGATATGAAAGACAAATGCTAAAGAACGGGGGCCTTTGCAGCCTGAATAACAACACCTAGATAGATAAATAGAGACATCATCAGTTAGCATCGGATAGTACTTCAAAGGTTGGCCTACTTGTTAATACACAGTGTTCTTCCATGATGAGTTCCTGGAGGGATTGTTATATAGAATATTGAATCAGACAAATTGGTGGGTCACAATTTCTTGACCACAATATTGAGGGACAAAATATCGGACAGGTAAGTGCTCAGAGAAAGGTAAAGATTTACTACTCTTAACTCCACATCTACATACCTTGAAGATATGCATATCACCACGATATGTGTATATATATATATTCACAGAAAAAAACATAGGTTATAGTGGATATATAGTTAGGAATTTGCATTTACAAAACCTTGAAAATTCAATGAAAAAACCATTGGTTTTAGGCCATATATAGTTAGGGATTTGCATTTACAAAACCTTTTTTTACTCGCATAAAACCATTGAAATTCCATATATAGTTATAAGCGCTAACTATATATCGCGCACCCGCAATCCACTGCTGATGATGTCACATATTACATCATTCATGACATGGTTAGTGACATCACTGATGACATCACTGATGACATCTCAAATGACATCACTGATGACATCACTGATGACAACATCCAGTGACTGTATGTTTCTGTAAAGTAAAAATATGTCTTACATATTGAAGAATGAGTGGATGTATAAGTGTCTGGATGAAGGATTTAGTAGGTGCATGTCTGACTGTATGAGTGAGTGATTAAATGTGTCTCACTGAGTGCATGGGTTAGTGACTAAACTGTCTTAATTTGTGCATCATTATGTCTGTTGTTCTGTAAACTGCTGCATGTGTTGATCAGTAGCTATATGAGTAACTATATGAGTTATTGATTGGTTGCCCAAGTATTTGTATGGGAGACTGAGTGTGTGTGTGGGTGGCTGGGAGGTGTATGACTCTGTGCATAGATGTGTGAGCAGTTGATTCACTAGATGTATGGGTTCAAAAGTGCATGTGGAAACAGCTGTATGGGCGGTTGACTGTGTGCATGAGTGTATTGGTGAATGAATGGATATCTCAGTGCTACATGTCAAAGTAAGTACATATGTAAAACACAGTACATGTGAGAGTTGACATATATAAATAACTGTGCATAAGAGCCAGTGAATGTGTGAGTGGCTGTATGGATCATTGTGAACTTGTATCAGGGATTGTATAAGAGAGTAAAGTAAATATGTGTTAGTATATGTTTGAATAAGTAAGGTGTGTATAACTGTATAGTTGAGAAAATGGAGGTGTGATTGATTTTTGGCATAACTGACTAGGTGTGTGAGTAACTCCATGGATGAGTGACAGTCTGTGACTGTCTGTTTACACTGATTGTATCTAAGGTTATATTAGAGTCTGAAGAGGTTCATGGTATTATCACATGAATGATATCATCAGTGATGTTATCAGTCATGTCAAATGAGATGTTTTCAGTGATGTCATCAGTGATGTCATTTGAGATGTCATCAGTGATGTCATCAGTGATGTCACTAACCATGTCATGAATGATGTAATATGTGACATCATCAGCAGTGGATTGCGGGTGCGCGATATATAGTTAGCGCTTATAACTATATATGGAATTTCAATGGTTTTATGCGAGTAAAAAAAGGTTTTGTAAATGCAAATCCCTAACTATATATGGCCTAAAACCAATGGTTTTTTCATTGAATTTTCAAGGTTTTGTAAATGCAAATTCCTAACTATATATCCACTATAACCTATGGTTTTTTCTGTGAATTTCATTGGTTTTTTAATAGCAAATATGAAAAGCTTTAAAATGTCAAGTATGTGATAGATAAAAACATTTTCGTATTTATGCACGCTGATGTGCTTTGAACGCTGCCCCCCCCCCTCCCCTCTTTTCTCTTAGTAGTACTCTCTCTTTGCAGATAGTGAACGGTAGTTAACGCAGGCCTTTGCCCCCGTTGTAATCCGTCGTGCCTGCTTGTCTCTCCATTTGATTGATTGTTATCCAAGCATTTACTGTTTTAGAATTGGTTCTCTTTGGATCATTCTCTATTTACAAACAAGCACAAAGTCGCAATACTCTGTTTAGTCTTTGCAGATAGTGAAAAATGGTGTAAAAAAATAAAAGTAATCGAGCAAAATCAGTAGGCCACTAATTGGATCTCTTTTTGACCTCGCTAAAATAGAAATATTAGGAACAACCCTTCATGAGAAATACGAAAATAGTGAGATGAACTGAGCTCCACACCATGAGGGCTGCAAGACAGCTCGACTCCGTCACCCACCCCGCCCAAAATAACGACAAACCCTATGCAAATATTAAAAATATAGACAACACACCAGCAAAGAAACAGGGTAAAACATTTTATTAAATAACTATTTACATAACTATTTTATACTTTTTATTGCCCGATCCGGCTAGCTCAATCGATCGAGCATGAAACTCATGCACTCTGATAGCAAGCGTTGCTACTGATGCTATGCAGACCAAAACTGGTTTTCAGTTTGTACATTTTTCTAGATTTTTCAATCCAAGGTTGGTTGACTTTGTAGAACGATGGCTTCAGATTTTCAACATACGGTGTGGTGGCGCGGACTGGGAGGGGGCGCTTCGCTCCTGCCCCCTCCCCAAGTAAGTTTTTCATACGTGAAAGTACGTTAATGGTTTTGGTCCCTGAGTTGCTTCAATGTCACTGCCATTCTCAAATGGCATAAGTTCTGGATGTTGGGTGCCATAGTTAAGAGTTCTGAGCAGTGCTTGTAACACTGTCTGAAGCTTATTTCCACCTACTGCAGCTTCACTATTCTCAAAGTAAGTGAGTGTCGTTTGTGGACCTGACTGCATTAGAAAACAATGTGATATGTTACCTTCCTAAACAGCTTGACGGAGGCCCCTGAGGGGCGGTGTGATGGCCATGGACTCGGAGAAGACGCTTTACTCCGACACCCTCCCCAAGTCTTATAGCACTGGTGTAGCCTGAGATCGCCCCCGACATAAGCGGCCGGCTCCCGGGGTCCGGCGGAACTTTTTGCCTTTTGATGACTCTTCAATTCTGGACCTTGTCCCACAATCCGTTTGACCTGAAGACACGCTGTAGTGGGGCGCCCCTTTACCGTTTCAGTTGCCATTCCGCCCGCTTTTGCTACACTGTGCCTCTTCCGCCATTCTGCTGTTTACCGCCCGCTCTTGCGACTACAGCGTCTCGCTCATCATGTAGTTGAGTTGCTCCCGCTCTTGCGGTGCAGCGATAGGCGGCTGCCACAGGACTCTCAAAATGGTGGTCGGTTCTTCGGTTTTGGACCTGGTCCACTAAAATGGCCCTGGGACACCTTTGAACTCGGACGCTTCCCTGATAGGGCTTGGGTCCCATTCTCGAAAGCGTCCCCTCAGCCGTGAAGATTCTACAAAAGTCTTGGGGGCCTCCGACTCCAGCAGGCTTCTGGTGGGGAGCGGCTGCCATGATTGCTCGTGGAATGGCCACGACGGAGCTACGAGATGGTAGTGCTCTCATGCTGACGCCAGCTTTAGTCTGAAACATCCAGAAACACTTTAGACTACCAATTCGATCAGTTCCGGTAGCGCCCCAACATGACCCGGAAGAGAAGAACTTGCCCTCCCCTCTTTGACTGATGGTTCTTCTTGCCTGTCCCCTCTGTTGTCATTTAACAGAACTTTTTGGACTGCTGAAAGGGGTTGTGTTCCGAACGCTGGTTGGTGGAGACATTTTGACTATATTCTTGACCTACGTTGTCGCGTAATGCGTTATATGACACGCCGCGTTAGCGCACCCGGAAGTGATCCGAGGCGCGGCGCGCAGCGCGTAACGTAAGCATAACAGGTCATGTGACTTGTTAATAAAACTTTTCATTGGTTCATTTTGCTTTTGTTATTTTAATGATGAAAAGCTTGGTCATATGACCTAAAAATTACGCTTTTTATTGTTTTCGAACATTATTTTTTTTAAAACATATATGTTATAATATTCCAGGCTAATGTACTTTCCCGGAAAATTAACAACTGTCCTGCAAGTAAAATATATTCCTTTTTCGAGAAAAAGGGCGTTTCTTCGTTCCATGACGGAGCCGTTGAGTAAAAGAGACTCGGCCTGCTGTCTTAGTCGTCGATACGCCTGATTATCAGATTCTTATCGATCACTTTATGTTGCAGAAATGAAAAACACAACTGCCCTTGACCATTTATCTTTACTGCGTTCCTACATATTATACCTTTTATCCGTCATGTAATTGGACTGCTTTATTTCACTTGCCTTTTACTGATTCGAAAACAGTGACTAAAAGTAAAAACTTTACCAATGTAAATACTACTACCGTGTTTTGTTTTAAAAACCTTTATTGTGAAAATATCAGTATACAAATACGGGCCTATAACCACGTGGGCCGGCCACGGAGCAAACTGAAATCGTATATGATGAGGAGACATTTACACTGTAGAGGAACGTAACGAGCGGGCCATTAGGTTGCAAGAACAAAGGTGTCTAACAGTTGCGGAATCGGTGGACGTACATTTTGTAATTAAAATACGACAGGGCCACTTACAATAACATTTTCTAGATATACATTTGCGGGCAAGGAGTTACGAGTCCCATTTATACCGGCGCCATTTTGTGCGAAGCCGGGCAGGTCCAAGATATAGTCAAAATGTCTCCACCAACGATCGGCCAGACCAGAACCCCTTTCGGCCCTTTATGCTACAAGATGGTGTCTTCCATTCAGAAAATATTGTTGGCAGCATTTTGAAAGGAAACAGAAACAGCCGTTCTCCTAGTGAGTTTCACATTGTTACATTTAGGAAGAATGTTGAAGAGTAGTATGTGGAAAATCTGAAGCCATTTTTCTACAAACTGTCAATCAGACTTGGATAGAAAAAAAAATCCTGAAGAATGTACAAACTGAAAACCAATTTTTGTCTGTATAGCATCAACAGCAATGCTTGAGTCAGCTTTGTGTCAAGCCGCCATTTTCATTCAATCAATAGCGTCCCCCTGCACACATTCAGGGACCTGGTCGTGTCTTCAGATGAAACGGATTGTAGGAAAAGAAGCAGAAAGGAAAAGGAAAAAAGTTCCGCCGGACCTCGGGAGCCGGCCGCCTATGTCATGTGCGACCTTTGGCCACACCAGGGCAATAGTGAAGCTGCAGCAGGTGCACATAAGCTTCAGACAGTCTTACAAACACTGCTCAGAAATCTCAACTGAGGCACTCAACATCCAGGACTTGCCATTCGGATCTTGGCGCCTTGTGCTGGTTCCGACCTATTCACACATCGGTCCACTACTGACATCACCTCATAAGCCAACGGTGCACCCCACGCCGACTTTCGGCGCAGCATTGTAGGATGGCCACACCAGTGCGGCAACTTGCTGGACACCACCTCGGTGCCATCCGGATCTCGGCGCGTTCGAGTCACTGTGCCAGAAGAGTGACCGGAACTCAGCTGAACACGCCGTCTTTCGGCGCAGCATTGTAGGATGGCCACACCAGTGCGGCAATTTGCTGGACACCACCTCGGTGCCATCCGGATCTCGGCACGTTCGACTCACTGTACCGCAAGAGTGACCGGAACTCAGCTGGACACGCCGTCTTTCGGCGCAGCATTGTAGGATGGCCACACCAGTGCGGCAATTTGCTTGACACCACCTCGGTGCCATCCGGATCTCAGCGCGTTGTGCTGCCTTCGGCCTATTCGCACATCGGTCCGCTACTGATGCCGCCTCACGTGCCAACGGATTTTCTACGCTTTTTGTAGCCCTATGCCGCATAACAGGTCATGTGACTTGTTTATAAAACTTTTCATTGGATCATTTTACTTTTGGTTTCCTAAAGATGGAAGGCTTGGTCATATGACCTAAAAATAACACTTTTCATTGGTTTAGAACATTTTTTTTTCCCAAACGATGAAAGCCCCACCTTGTTTCTGGATCATTCAGACTGAAGCTGGCGTCAGCATGAGAGCACCACCATCTCGTGGCTCCGTCGTGGTCATTCCGCGAGCAATCATGGCAGCCGCTCCCCACCAGAAGCCTGCGGGAGTCGGGGGCCCCCAAGACTTTTGTAGAATCTTCACGGCTGAGGGGACGCTTTTCGAGAATGGAGCCCAAGCCCTAGCAGGCAAGCGTCCGAGTTCCAAGGTGTCCCAGGGCCATTTCAGTGGACCAGGCCCAAAACCGAAGAGCCGTCCGCCATTTTAAGAGTCATGTGGCAGGCGCCTATCGCTGCACTGCAAGAGTGGGAGCAACTCAACAACATGGTGAGCGAGACGCTGTAGCCGCAAGAGCGGGCGCAACTCAGCTGGATGGCCGCCACCTGGGAAGGCCCGTTCACGCCGCCTCCCCCACGCGCCCCCCCCGGGCCGCCGCACGCAAATTTTCGGAGCAGCATTGTAGGATACCAAAACCAGTGCGGCAGTTTACTGGACATCACCTGGGTGCCATCAACATCTCAGCGCGTTCTGCTGCCTTGGGACTATTCGCACAACAGACCGCTACTGACGAGGCCTCCCCCCGCACCACCCGGGACGCCCCACGCCAATTTTCGGAGCAGCATTGTAGGATACCAAAACCAGTGCGGCACCCAGGCGACATCACCTGGGTGCCGTCCAGAACTCTGCACGTTGTGCTGCCTTGGGACTATTCGCACAAAAGACAGCTTCTGACCATTGTTGCTTTTTTGGGTGAAAAATGTTTAAATGTTTTTACAGTTTTTGTTCCGTTCATTATAGTTAAATGTTAATAAAGTTTTAAAATCTAACTTTGTTGGAGTGCTATATATGTTTAAAAAATTGGGTGAATGGGGCCTTGAATCGGATTATTGTCATGTGTGGGCTTTGCAAGTGTACTGCTACAAGATCGGACATTTCAAACTCAAATGCACGTTCTTTTTCTTACCTTTCCGAAGCATGGAGCGCAATAGCAGGCAGAGAAAGGGTGATGCACGTGTTGAACACTGCCTGGCCTGGCAAGTTGCTGGCAGTGCCCCCCCCGCCCGCTCCTGAAAGAGGGCACACACACACCGCCGCCCCGAGTACTTCATAAATCTTTAAAAGACCATGCGCTTGTTCATGAGGCTTAAATGGTTTATCACCCCTTCTAGAACCCCTGCATCGACCCTCTGACGTTTCCTGGAAGAATTAGCACGTAACACAATACCAAGCCCTGTCAGCTGAAACCCCCGAGAAATCATGGGGCATATTATCAAGGGGGGTTATTTCCGCTTTTTTGGCTTTAAAAGCCAAAAAAAAAAGAGATAAAATTATCTCCCTATTACCAAGCTGTCGCTAACACCAGTTAGTGACAGCTAAAAGGAGATAGCGACCATCTTGGGCCCCGCTTTGCATATCAGTGATATTTATCACTAATGACATGCAAAGTGGGCGTGCCAAGATTTTAGCGACTGGAAACAGTCCCTAACCATCGCTATCTCCTATTACCAACTTTTGGAGATATTCGCGCTAAGCGCGAATATCTCCAAAACCTAACACCTGCCCTGAGCAGTTTTAGCCATGTTATCCAATGGGAAGTGGATAACATGGCTAAGAGCATTTGCTGGATAATGCATGAATATCGCTGACTTTTCAACGATATTCATGCATTGCGGCCGTTTTTTATCGCATTTGCGAGAAACCTTGCTAATAGCGAGGTTTATGTGCGATAAAATTCGCCGATGTGCGGCGATAATTTTTGTCTCTAAACAAGTTAGAGACAAAAATTATCGCTAGTTGTTGGTAATATGCCCCCGGGTTTTTGCTTGCAGGAATCGGGAGGCGGGAGACTAGCACTGAAATCAGTAGTCTCACGCCTGAATCGGGAAGGTTGGCATGTCTGGATACTCTACAGCTGGGGCCATAAACTACATCCGCAGGGCTAGGTGATAGCCTAGGTCCGGCCTGGACAATCGGACACAGAGGAAGAGGAGTGTCAGAGGGTGCGGTAGTGAATAGGGTGAAAGGGAGGTGTCGGGCGGGCACAGGGTGTGATTCTCAGAGAAGAGCAGCGCAGATGGGGGGAAGTATATGGCCCATGCATGAGAGAAAGAGCGGGGGTGACCAGTGCGTGGGGGAGATGCTTGCGAGGGTGGGGAGCCATGCTGAGGATCGGCGGCGTGCAGAGAGTGGCCCTGGTCAAGGCATCTAAAATGGCTGCCGTGCATGACAAAATTGTGGCATTGGACAAAAACGCAAGATGGCGCAGACAATGTTTATCAATAAGGATTCATTTATAACAAAATATTTACTCGCAGTGACAAAATGGTGGTCAACACTTCCTGATTTCCATCGAATCAAACGTTAACAAACGTCACGCAGCAAAAAAAAAAAAAAAAAAGCTCACGCACAGAGCAGTTTTTAGCCATGTTATCCAATGGAAGGTGGATAACATGGCTAAGAGCATTTGCTGGATAATGCATGAATATCGCTGACTTTTCAGCGATATTCATGCATTGTGGCCGATGTGCGGCGATAATTTTTGTCTCTAAACAATTAAAACGAAGCACAAAATGGCGAATTCCCGTTTCGCCACCAGTTTGCGGCCCAGTTCGCGGCCCGTGAAGCGCTTCTACCGTGAAAAATCATTTTTTTTTTATTTTCCCCACGGGACCCTTTAATAACCCCAACAACATTCCTAGGGGGTCAAGAGGGGTATACCTTGCCCCCTTTCAATAAATTCCCCCTTCGTTTTTCACCTCTTCTTCTCTCTCAATCCTACCGAGAGATAAGATGGCGGCCGCTCCGGACTGTTTAGAATGTTGACAGACACCGGAGAGCCAATCAGCTTTCTGTTATCCAATGGAAGGTGGATAACATGCTAAGAGCATTTGCTGGATAATGCATGAATATCGCTGAATTTTCAGCGATATTCATGCATTGTGGCCAATGTGCGGCGATAATTTTTGTCTCTAAACAATTAAAACGAAGCACAAAATGGCGAATTCCCGTTTCGCTACCAGTTTGCGGCCCAGTTCGCGGCCCGTGAAGCGCTTCTACCGTGAAAAATCATTTTTTTTTTATTTTCCCCACGGGACCCTTTAATAACCCCAACAACAATCCTAGGGGGTCAAGAGGGGTATACCTTGCCCCCTTTCATTAAATTCCCCCTTCGTTTTTCACCTCTTCTTCTCTCTCGATCCTACTGAGAGATAAGATGGCGGCCGCTCCAGACTGTTTAGAATGTTGACAGACACCGGAGAGCCAATCAGCTTTCTGCGCGCAAAGTTCCGTTTCGCGAAAAGTAAGCGGACCGGATCGCTGCCCGGAGCGCTGTTACAGATATATATCTTGTTTTGAACGTTAATTTCTCAAAAACTACTGGAGCACATATATTGAGACCTAGCAAAGGCACATCGGGCTAACAGTCCCTACAATTTTGCCAAGTTTCGTGAAAATCCATTCAGCCGTTCGGGCTAAAAGTGAGTCCAACCGCCCTATGGAAATTAACATGGGAAAAACGAGTTTTGGGACCCCCCTTTTTTCTCGGCCCCCCCTTGACGACCCCCCCCCAAATTTCCAGGAGCTGCTCAGAAACAAAATGTGCCATTTTCCTGAAAATTTCAGCCGATTCTGTCCACAAACGCCAAAGTTATTTGACATAGAATTTTCAAAAATGCCATAGGGAAAAAATCCTAACTATATATACCTACTGGCGACCGCCAGTAGGTAATATATATATATATATATATATATATATATATATATATATATATATATATATATATATATATATATATATATATATATATATATATATATATAGAGGGGTATAGAAATGTATACACACTCACCTTTCAAAATTTTGTCCCTCAATAATGTGGTCGCAATATTGTGACCCGCATATATTTTGCATTTGGTTTTCGCAGCCTACACCTCCTGGAGGCTATGGAATGGAAAGAAAGTGTTTAACATTATTCGGAATCATGTTTTAAGACGGGTAATGCTGTTCTTAACTGAGAAAAGGGGATTAATGGTTCTTTTCTACAAAGCAAAATCAGTGTAACTTGAGAGGAAGATGTGTTTTACTATTGATTAGGAAAAGTGATTTGTACTTCATAGATCTCCAACTGTGTATTAAGCTCACCTTTTGGAAACTATTTGCTATCTCTCATTTCCAAAAGCATATTGGCTGTAGGAGCTTGTTGGATGTGTCAGTCAGGAGTATATTCAGACAGAGGACTAAAGGTATCACTGTTTTTTCAATAGCAGCATTCATAGAAATCAAAGATATAATTCAGTTTTTACGCCAGAGACCCAGTTTCACTTTGATCTTTGGAGTCCAGCTTGTAGTCATTTTAGCGTAATCTTTGGGTTGTGAGCATTGTAAATTGGGCCCATCTTTTTATCTGACTGCATTTGTTTTTCCGCATCCCATTGAGGGAGCTCAGATATTTGTGTGAAATGTTTAGTTCTTTACAGTTTTTTTGCAAAGCTTCAATGTGTTTCTGTATGGTGGAAAAAGAGGTATTTTGATGCTGGGCAGTCCAGAGACACATTGCTGTATTGCAATCATGACAAGAACGCAAGGTTCAAGGTTGTTTCTGGAATGTTGGTAAAAATTAGAGGATTCCTTGTTTCAATACAAGACTGAAGGGCCTTGTGATTAATTCATTCACTCGTCTAGGAGTCCTAATCTAACAACACTCTGAGGGTTCAGGTTTTTGCATAAGCTGCAGGAGAGGGTCTGGAAGTATTTGGAAAGCTGAAGGGGAATGGGCCCTTGAAAAGGAGTTCAGTCTTGCACGGTTAACCCAGTGCTTGTTCTGATGCACTAAGTGCTGGAAATAGGCGCATTGCATCTTAGTGCTAGTCTCTAGACCCAGACTAGACACATGATAAGTGATTATGGATAGAGTGATGCAGGCCTGTAATGCCAAGTAGTATCTAATGAGAGGTGTAAACAGATGAGATCCCTGTGGCTCCTCCTACATAGGATTTTGAAGGTTTTGAACTGAAAGCTATGTTAGTCCTCTTAAAACCCTGCAAATGGTCTTATTACAGATGTCATTTGAAAATGTTCAGATTCACACGAGCCCCAGGGATGGAATCGATAAACAAGATGTAGGGAAGTTAAGGGTACCCCCAAGACGCAAGCAAGTATTTCCCTCCATCATTCTAGAAGTTGAGTGCCTCTTTTAGCCAAATACTACTTAATAGCCTAGTCACTTGCAGGTTGAGGCTTCTGGCCTAGATAATCTGTGTGAATAATCTTACTTTTTGCCAGATGTATTATCTCGCCCATGGAAGAGCATTATAAGCACACAGGAAAACTGCTTCCCTGTAGTGACGTTATGTTCTCGGTCCTCCCTGCTTGTTATTGTACTAGATTGGAATTGATTTAATAGACTGACAGGATCAGGAGATTTTTCTGAAAGGAGAAAAGCTTCAAGACTTGGAATCATGTGTAGGTTGACTATACCTGTTTTGCAATTCCTCATTTGGTACTGAATTAGGGAATTCAATCCTGCAAATTGCGACCGCCACCTCCCTGCACCCTGTGAAGGGTGTTAAAATTGTTGGCTGATGCGCCACCAATCAGATTATCCGGGACATAGTGGAGAAGCGTGGCTCAATGGTTAGAGCGGCAGACCCTGATGCAGAGGTCTGGCTCGGGACCAGGGTTCAATTCCCGCCTTGGCGGCTCTTGGACTCAATCTCCCCGGACCTGATAATTCTCGCCTCGGTGCCTAGTCTGATCATGGGTCCCACTCTGTGACTCTGGGCAATAGATTGCTTAATCTCCACAACGGCCCCAGCAGCGCTTGGATGCCTGGCTTCACCTTGGGGGTGCTCAGGAGTGGACATCTCACAAGAAAGCCAGGAAGGGTTCCACAGCGGTATGAAAACAGCGCTACAAGACCTCTGGCAAGAAGGCCCTATATAAATACAACAAAAGAGTGTTCCTGTTCTGGTTAAGGTGGAAAAAAGCACAGAGCACAAGAAAACAACAAAGCCCTATAGGTTTGTTAGGAAAGCCCTCACTCACCGACCTGGTCGGTGACTTGCTTCATCATCGGGCCCCACCGGGTGTGACCGAATGCCACCCCGGTGTGCTGCGACGCCAGAATTACTGCGGAGCTGGTTTTGTGATGGGAGGGCTATGTGAAAAATTACGTGAATAGTGTCAAGTGGTGAAATTAAAATTTGCCTTGTATGTATCAAAAATTTAATTTTAATCAAAGACCATCAAGGGCAAGGTTAAAAAATGTGTTGGTGAGTAGGGCCAACTAATTGGATGGTCTTACTCCCACTAGCATTAAGTGAAAATGTGAATGGTCAACATGGACATGTTTCAGCCGGTGTGGTATCATTAACCTGGCATTCGTCAGGACCTATGGTGTAAAACCTCGGCGGTATGGGCACTCTAAGGCCCACCCAACCAGAGGACTTGAAAGTTAAAAGTCTGTGAAGTGCAAAAAAACGGGGGGGCGGGCTTCACCACCCGAAGGTAGGACGCACACACCTCCAGCCTCTAAATTTTAGAGACCAAAAATAAAAGGCACTTCACCAGGGATGAAAATCCACCCCATAGACCGCGGGAGGGAGGGGACGGCGCATTTGGCACATCGCCCACGGCGTCCGTCTCCTGCAGGTAAGCCTAATCGCCCTCAGGACCGGGTCTCGACGACCCGGTCCTGAGGGCGATTAGGCTTACCTGCAGGAGACGGACGCCGTGGGCGATGTGCCAAATGCGCCGTCCCCTCCCTCCCGCGGTCTATGGGGTGGATTTTCATCCCTGGTGAAGTGCCTTTTATTTTTGGTCTCTAAAATTTAGAGGCTGGAGGTGTGTGCGTCCTACCTTCGGGTGGTGAAGCCCGCCCCCCCGTTTTTTTGCACTTCACAGACTTTTAACTTTCAAGTCCTCTGGTTGGGTGGGCCTTAGAGTGCCCATACCGCCGAGGTTTTACACCATAGGTCCTGACGAATGCCAGGTTAATGATACCACACCGGCTGAAACATGTCCATGTTGACCATTCACATTTTCACTTAATGCTAGTGGGAGTAAGACCATCCAATTAGTTGGCCCTACTCACCAACACATTTTTTAACCTTGCCCTTGATGGTCTTTGATTAAAATTAAATTTTTGATACATACAAGGCAAATTTTAATTTCACCACTTGACACTATTCACGTAATTTTTCACATAGCCCTCCCATCACAAAACCAGCTCCGCAGTAATTCTGGCGTCGCAGCACACCGGGGTGGCATTCGGTCACACCCGGTGGGGCCCGATGATGAAGCAAGTCACCGACCAGGTCGGTGAGTGAGGGCTTTCCTAACAAACCTATAGGGCTTTGTTGTTTTCTTGTGCTCTGTGCTTTTTTCCACCTTAACCAGAACAGGAACACTCTTTTGTTGTTGATACATATTATATTTTGGGGACTAAGAGTGTTCGTGACTCTCCCTTTCTCTCTTGTTGTTTGTAAGTACCTATATAAATACAAACACATTTACATTTACATAGGACTCAATCACATGGGTTCCAGTTGGCCATTCAGAGCTGAAACTTCAATAATGTAATCAGTATTGCAGAGAATATGAATAATCACCCTGTGATCAACCATATTTGCCCCTGCATTCAAGCTAATCTAATTGATAAGTTTGTCGAAAATAGGACTGCCAACCCTCCCCACAGCTATCCAAGCCAAGTTACTTCTGCAAAGTAGACCACTGTCTAAATGTTTTTCAAAGTGACATACCCTGATAAATCATTCACACTCTGTGCCTCTGAGAATACATTGACGAAGACGAATGTCAGGATTTTATAAAGAAAAGTAGACTTGGGGGCGTGGCCTAGCAGCGAACCCTGATGGCCACCTAGTTCCGCAGCTCCGTGATCCTTGCTCCTACTGCGTCTATCCGCCACCCTAATCCACCGTCCCCGAGGGATGAGGGCACACCCATCTAAAGATGGGTTTACTGGGGTTGAGAGCCTGAGGCCTGTGTGGCGTCCTGAAGCCAGGGCCCACAGTACGTATCAGCGCCCCAGCCGATGCGAGGTGGACCGGTCTGAGCCCTGCGGGCGCCCGGGGCTTAAACGGGGGGCCCTCGGGGGCGCACGCCGGCTGCTGCGGAGACCACAGGGATTCGATACCTGCAGCTGAGCCTGAGAAGTGAAGCCCAGCACAGCCCGGAGTCTGACAGCAGCAGAGTGCTCAGCGACTGGCCGGGACGCCATTGCTCCATCGTGTCAGCCCATCGGACTGCGCTGAGACCCGGGAGGAGCGGTAGGGCACCAGCGTGATCCGGGACTAGCGAGGCTCTTATCGGGCCGAAGGCGCTACCCTGCAGGATGTAGTGAACCCCTCCCACGCACATCAGCAGCCGCACTATAAGCCGAAGGCTCCCCTGACAATCGGAAACCGGGGCTCCTTGTTCAGCGGTCAGGGGAAGTGGTTGTGACGGCCTGCCCTCTGCGCTGAGCTTGGGGATACCCAGAGCCATAGGTGTGTGGGCCTTGGCCTCTGCTTGGACCGGTTAACTGTTGAACACCACTTCTTGTGCTGAAGATTGGGCGCGGTTAAGTCAATCAGGCGCATTCGCCCGCCGTCCATTACCCCCCTCTTTCCTTGAATTGCTGACATGCTTTGCCTGTTTGAGAGAGAGGCGGCACTATTCCCTCATATTTTCCTCACGTCAGCCAGACATAGGCATTGTCGACCACCTGCAAAGTACGGAATCTCTGCAACGGAGAGAAATAAGCCCTCAGGCACCAGAGGGCCTAAAGTAGTGCAGCCAAACCAACTTGACAGCTACTCTGTGCCCAAAGATGTGATACAGAGCCACCAGTGCAGAGGTGCATACCTGGGGGATGAGGAGGAGCAGGAACTTTCACTAAAAGAAGTTATGGACGCTAATACAAGTGCTAAAACCTCCCCCGAGCACAAGAAGGACACTATTGCTATCAATGTCAATCTGATCAGTGCGGATCTTATCAAACTAAATGAGAAAGTCAAGCACGCGTAAATTGTTACAACCAGTCTGGTGGGAGATGTCACGTAGCTTCAGGGGGAAGTCGTAGACCTACAGAACTTTCGCAAATTCACCAAAATGAAGCTAGACGATTATGAAGTATGCCTTCGGCGCAATAACTTATGTATTTTGGAAGTCCCGGAGGGGGCAGAGGGGCAGTGTCCTGACCTCTTTGTTAAAGACTTTATCTTAAAACACCTCCAACCCAAGGGGCTGAGAATATTCTTTGTCATAGAGCGGGCCCACAGAGTACTGGGGGGGCGTCCTGAGCCTGGGGCCCCTTCGCAACCGATGCTAGCAAGAGTGTTAAACTTCTGGGACAGAGATGTTATTCTTAAAAACGCTAGGGCGGGGCCCCACTCCGATATGAGAATGCTGATATCTCCTTCATCCCAGACTTCACGCAGAGGGTGCAAAAACTGAGTTGAACCATCCTAGCAGTGAAGAGAGAGCTTTGGGAAAGAGGCCTGAAGTATTCTATGCTGTTTCCTGCACGTCTCCGGGTTGAAGCAGAAGGGAGAACCTGGTTCTTCAAACATCCTGAGGAGGAGTCAGACTGGATCGAGAGCAGGAAGGCCTGGAGCTCACAGGATCAATGCTCCAGGAACGGTGAAGATTTGCAGGGCACTGGAGCAACACATTGGGACGGCGAGGAGATGCCAAGCCTGGCTTTGGTGGCCCAGGAAGGGACTGTGTAAGGTATTGGGTGGGCATGCTGTAAATGACCTGAGAGGAACATTTCTGTGACTGATGGGAGCCAGGACTTTGCTTTGTGTTTTTTCCCTTGGGGTTCCATTGTTTGCTTCGGGATAGGGAGGTTGGAGAATGGTGAGCTGCACCTCACCCTCTCTTTTTTCTCCTTTTAGTTTTTCACTGGGCGACAGGCACTCTGCAAGTTTAGAATGGGCAGTTTTGAGCCAAGAGTGCAGGGCAGCAGGGCGGGTGGTTGTTGGGAGGGGGAATCTTTGTTTGTTTTTTGTTGTAATTGTTACATCGGCACACTATATGGGTTCTCCCACAGAAGGGGTGCTGAATGTGTACACATGGAAGATTTCGGGACTTACGATCTGAATGGAAAGTGCAATGGGGGACAAAAACTTTAGAATTTTGAGTTGGAATGTTAACGGGTTGGGGAACAAAATCAAACGTAGTGCGGTTCTCCAATACATTAAGAGGCAGGCACCAGATATCGTTCTGCTCCAGGAGACAACCCTGGTCAGAAATCTATGAAAGGCAATGCACAGAGGGGGGATACAAGATAGTTGCACATGCAGGGTTTACCTCTGGTTCCAGAGGTGTGGGTATCATGGTGAAAAACATGCTTCCACTTGCCATAAGCTCCTCATGGGTGGATAATCAAGGCAGATGGGATGTGGGAGGGCCATCTCATCACCTTTATGTCTATATACATTCCCCCAGGCCTGCAGGGCACTACGTTTGCTGACTTAGGTGCGGTCCTGCTCACAATTCCGGATGGTCTTTTAATCCTAGGGGGGGCCGACTTAAACGCAGTGGTCTCTGGCACATTAGATAGATATCCCCCTTGGGAGGTGGGGCCATCTGCCCGTTGGCTGCCGTATTTCCTTTAAGCAATGGGACTAGTCGACGGATGGAGAGTCTATCATCCGGACCAGATACAACACACCTTTCATTCTGGGGCGCACCACAGCCTCTCCCGTTTAGACTATTGGCTCATACAAGCTGCACAAGTCGCGTACATACACAAAATCAAACACTTGGCTAGAGGCATCTCAGATCACTCACCCGTTTGGGTTCACATGATCCTTAGTCCGAGCAAAGTGGGGAGGTTAGCCCCTAATAACCCTTGGCACCTCCGCAACGCTAAAATCTGCAAAGACCTTCTCAAAGCTATGGACGAATAATTCTCCGACAATGTGGGATCAGTATACTCTTCCCAGATCCTGTGGGAAGCATTCAAGACTGTAATTTGGCCCTGTCATTGATATCTGGCTCCAAGAAAGAGAAACTGAAAGAAGTTCACAAACTCGAATCTGACATTTATAGACTGGAGAGTGACCTAGAATCCGGGGTGACGCCAGAGAAACTTCATCTACTGAGCCTTAAAAAACATGATTACAAGGCTCTAGTCTCAGATAGGGCCAATACCCTGAGTAGGGAACAACAGGGTAGGATCCACGACCTGGAGATAAAGCAGGGAAGCTCATAGCATGGCTGGACCGGAGCGAGTGGGCAAGCAGGCTGATCCCAGAGCTTAAGGTGGAAGGAGGCATTTTGATCACAGAGCCGCAGGTCATTGTGGACAGGTTTGCTGGTCATTTCCAGACTGTCTATATGACAGTTACTTCCCACACAGAGGTGGATTCTCAGGAATTACTGCCTGATATTAAGCTCCTCTGCCTCTTCCTTGAAGACTGAGACTACCTGGACAGCACTTTGACAACAGATGAGATAGCGCAAGCAATCCGATCTTTACATTCAGGGAAAGCTCTGGGCCCTAATGGCCTCCCCATTGAACTATACAAACTGAGACTGGATAAACTCCCTCTTATTTGAAATCTATGTTTGAAGAATCCAGGGAAGTGGGAGTGTTGCCCAGGGAGCAAAGGATAACTACTATTGTCACTATTCATAAAGAAGGAAAACCCAAAACAGTCTGTTCCTCGTACAGGCCAATCTCTCACCTCAACGCTGAGCCTAAAACATTGGCCAAACTCTTAGCTAATCGCTTGGTAAAAGTGATCAGTAGTTTAGTGCCTCCAGATCAATCTGGCTTTATGCCTCACAGAAACATGGCCCTGAATCTACGGAGAGTCCACGGTGTGCTAGATAGAGCCCACACCCTTCGAGAGCCAGCTGTGATTGTGTCTTTAGACGCGACCATGGCCTTCTATACCATTGAGTGGCCCTACCTGTGGGCAGTTTTGGAAAAGATGGGATTTGGCCTGGAATACATGCAATATGTGCATCTTTTATATACTGAACGACTGGCTCAAGTGGTGGTAAATAACAAATTATCAGCTACTTTTCTGCTTAGTCGGGGAACTCGTCAAGGTTGCCCGCTGTCCCCTCGCTTTTTCTCCCTGGCCCTGGAATCCCTTGCAGCCTAGATCCGTTGGGATCCGATGATAAGGGGATTGCGATGGTCCCCCGGCTGGGAGGACCGCATCTCACTTTATGCGGACTACATATTACTTTATTTGGTCTCCCCTAAGAAATCCCTTGTAGTGGTATTGGACATTCTTGCAGTTTTTGGTAGATTCTCTGGGTTTTCCGTCAATTGGGGGAAATCCCTGTTATTTGTTCTGAGGGGAGACCCACCCATCCCTCCGAGAAACTGCCGAATACAAATCAACACGTGGGGTTTAAATAGTTGTGGCTTTTTGTCTCACTGGACCCCTCAGTCCGTTATGCCCAAAATCTCCTTCTCCCTCTCTGCAAACTCAAAAGTGATATTGTCAGTTGGAAGACGCTTCCCCTCTCCCTCTTGGGCAGAAGCACCCTTTTTAAAATTATGTTCCCATCAAGGTTCCTATCAGTCCTGCAGAACACCTTAGACTCCATTCCGGCACACTATTTCAAGGAGATTGAAGGCCTGCAGAGATACCTACTATGGGACGGCAAACCTCGAATTGCCCTGAGAAAATTAACGCTAAATTGGTATGACGGAGGCATTAACCTCCTGGATATCAAGAAATACTATTGGGCATCCCATCTTGCAGCCGTTAATCATGGCACATATGGTTGTGCTGATGATCTCGGCTACGCCATGGATAGATGGCTTCTTCCGGGTGGCAACTACAATAGAGCATTGTATTCCCGACCTAAACGATTTAGTTTAACAGGCCCTACTAAACACTCCGTTCTAATTTGGCAGGACGCCACTCATTCTCTTGGATGGAGAAATAGATTGACATTGGCCACCCCTCTTTGGGACTCTGAGAAACTAGGTGACTTGTGGAAAACGAAAGGGTTCGACAGGTGGAACCTTATTGGGATTTCGCATATTAAAGATGTTTGGGGAGGTTGAGGGATTAAGTCCTTCAGTACGCTTCAGAATGAACACGAGCTGGCAGGCACAGAACAATTTTGCTACATACAGGTCCTACACTCCTTCCAGTCTTCTTTACCTAAAGGGACTGTTCCTCCGGAGGCTTTTCCCCTGGAGGACAGGATTTTAGACAGTCACCTTCCCGAGAAAACTATCTCCTTAATTTACAATTAAGGAGATAGTTGGCGAGGGAGAGGTGTGGCGCCGTGGCCAGGGTTACTGACTCCGGAATCTGGGTATCACGGTTTAATCCCCGGTCATGTGACTCTGGGCAATAGCTTGCTTAATCCTTCTGACGGCCCCAGCGCCTAGAGACCCTAACGGGTGATGGTTCGCGCTTTACAAAATGTGGATTATTATTATTATTATTATTATTACAAGAAGTTAATTAACCACATGGCGGTCCCCCGCCAGACACTACGGGATAGGTGGGTGCACAATGGGATAGAGCTAGATGACGAGGACTAGCAGTTAGCAGTGTCTTCCCCCATGGTGGTGGCTATCCTGGCACGTCTGCGGTTGGTGCAGCTTAAGATCCTTCATAGGATTTACATTACGGGGCCCCAATTAGTGCGCATGGGTGGTAGGACACTGGAGAATGAAGACGGCGCTGTGGCCTCATGGGAACGTTCATACACACTATCTGGGAATGTACACATATTAGCTCTTTCTGGCTCCAGATACATGACACAATCAATAAGGTGCTATGGGCATGTCTCTGTCCGGAGGCAAGACAATGCCTCCTAAACATCTGGGAGCCCACGGATTTGAACACTCATCAGACACAATGGGCCACCCTAGGGTTCATGCTGGCAAAGAGAAACATCACCCAACTATGGGGGGCAACGCACCCACCCACACTAGAAGCCTGGGAAAGAAATCTCGATTGGTGCAGATTTAGAGAGAAGACAGTATACTTGGCAAGGGGGTGCCCTAAAAAGTGGTCGCGTATATGGGGCATGTGGAATACTTATAGAGGAGAGATCTGTGCACCACCTCGAGGTGCCGAACAAGATTACCCAACCTCCCCGTAATGTTGCTCTTTTATGTAATGATTGTATATTTCTCCCTCTGTATATATTGCAATGTATAATTGGTCTGGTCCTCTGTATTGTACTATCTAAACCGATGTCTGTTTAATAAAAAGATTTTTTTTAAAATAGACTTTGCACCTGTAATTCCTATCACACTCTCATAATATTGCTTCACAATAGTGTAATATTACACGAGGAATATATCTCATTCCTTGTTCCGCCATGTAAGTTTGTGAAGGCATACAAATTCATCGGTGACGTTTTTCAAAATTGTCTGTCACTCTTCTCCACCATGGACATGATTGGAAATTTACCCCTGAGAAGGGTGGAGTTAATACCTTTCCTGAGGAGGAATGGCAGAGATACATCTCCAGAGTTTAAGTGAGTTTAGATGAAGTGATTTCACCACAGAAATACTACTTTCTCCATGGAGAAAGAAAAAGAAGAACAAAATTGTTCCATTCAATTGATATTTCAACAAGTGGAATTAATAACGTGTCACATAATACAATATAAATTATTTGTTTCATGTACATGGGTGATACCCTCTGGTAAATCATTCTAGTAAACAGAATTTAATTCATAAAGGATTGATGAAAGTATTCAACTCAGTTTGGTTAATTAAGAAGAAAACGTTTGCTGTGCACATTCATGCATATTTATTTTATTGATTCATTTTTGTAAAACTATGATGTATAGCTATATGTAGAGCTTTTCATTATTGATCCTTTTGCTTCTTGTTTTGTCTTTGTAGCGCTCGCTACAAGCCCATTTTTTGCATTACATTCCAGAAGTGCTTCCTTAATTAAGTGTAATTACTGAATTGAAAATGTCTTGTAATCAGAAGTAAACAGCGAGCTCTCATTAGGGTGTTGTGGTTCAGGCTAGATGGGCCTTACTGCATGAATAGCCTGGTGTGCAGCTCTTGCCACCTTTGCTGCACATTTGATTTTGCACCTATTGTGTTTGTTTTTTCTGTTCCTGGAGATTATTTATGGGCTCCTGTAATGTTTGCCTGTTACAAAATCTAGCGTGCCCCCTTGTCTTCTTTACTACTGTCTTGACATACCCTATCTATAAATGTATTTTTAAAGAGAAGCTCAGATTCCATTAAATCCAGGTGTTCTAGAAATTGCCGAAGAACCTCAAAACTTGTCAGGAAAGGATATTATTCCTTTGGTTTCCAGGATTCTGGCCAATATAAGCAAGAATTCCTGCAGTGGGATTCTGGAAAGCAGACGTATATATTTTTAGGTTCATGATTTTTTTTTTAATTTAAAAGAACATGTTTATATGGTGTTCAATTCCATGGTGACTTCAAGCCATTGTTTAATTAGGTTGCTCAAGCAAACACTTAAAGGCATCTTGAGATTAGGAAGATATTGTATGTGCGTGCGCCTTTCACATACTTTTTAGAACCCCTGTAGTAGACATAGTTAACAAATGCAGGGATATCTAGTTCTTTCATCGACCTCTTCCCACAGGCTAATGTAATAATCCTAGGGCTCCATGGGAAAGAGTTAACCCAACCCGGACATAACCCACACAGAGACTTGCCATGACCAGTCGAAATGGTACTTTCCAAATATGGGAACACTAAGGTATTGCTGTATATTCCACAAGGTATGCTATATCTTCGATTGCCTTTAAGCTAATTAAAATAAATAAATACATACATAATTTGGTGAAATAAGGATCTGGTCTCAACTGATAAATCATAGCTCTAATAAATGTTACACATCTATATGGGGCAGGCAAAGCATGTAATCTATCAGCTCAGTAGTTGTGTTGCAAGTCAGTGCTAAACAAATCTGCATTCTCCTTTTTACAATACAACTTTTGTTTTAGACTCTTGGTAGCTTACTATATCATACCATTTCAATGAATAGATTCAAGTTTCTCCTGTGTTAATATAAATCGGTAGCCAGTAAATAAAAACAATCATTTTGAACGGTGTAATTTAGTTAAGTAGCCCAATAAGTAAAGGGAAATATTTATTTTTTTCAGATCGCTTACTCAGATAATTAATTTGGAAAGAATTCCCACTTGTTTTCTGGAATTTTCACTCCTATATATTGTACACTTTTGTTTATATATTACGTCTATTTCTTATTGGTGTGGTAAATATTCCAAACAATGACTTTAGTTTTAGAGTTGTTCATATTTGGCCAGAAAAATAGCCAAATATTTGTGAGGTATTTATAATTGTCAAATATGAATCACGATCATTGGAAATAGTCAGGAGATCATCTGCATATAATTAAAATTTCACCATAGAGGCCCCTTATGGAAACCTGGAATTGAGTTATTAGAATGCAAAATTAATGCTAAAAGCTATATGAAGAACGCTAAATGTATAGGAGAGAGAAAGCAGCCTCGGCTCTCCCATCTCATGGTAAAGGGATTACTGGACTATTCATAATTAGGGATGCCTTGGGATTATGACATTTTTTTTATCATATTGATCAAAGTAATTTTGAACCCCCATGGATAGTTCCAATGAACTAGATCAAAGGCCTTATCTGCTTCCACCAAGGTGACCATGAATGGATGGAAGAAGCTGATAGATACATGAGTGCATTATAAGAAAGAGGTGAATTTATAGTTTAATGAATGGGTTGGGTCAGGTGGCTGAGAAGACTCATGTTGCCGATGCAGTGACCTTTGATTGATCTCATCCTCACTGGCTCAAGTCTCAGCATATCCACTCAGCCATTCACCACCCTGACTTCGATAAAATCAATACTGTTATGTTTCGTTACAATAAACATCTGTTACTCAGCACCAAGAAACACTTCAGGCTGAATGTGTGATTTATAAATGCATATGTTCCTTTATGAACAATTAAAAACTATCCTGGGTGATTCATGTGGATAGTTTTCCATTACATTTTTGGAGTCTGGCTTAAACAATCTTGCCTATCTATCATTAGTAAAACACAAAAGTGGGCTGTATGAGGAGCATAAGTGTGGATTTATGCCTGATTTGAAAATGAATATTACACTAGCTTCCAGCCAAGAATATAGGATGTTCGATTGTTAAAGATATTGTGCACTGGCTTTAGAGATGGTTCTAGTATTCAAGTTCCAAAATTCGCCTGGAAGTCCGCCCCGGGCCAGAACTTTGCCTCTATTCATTACATCTGTTGTAAGTGTAATTCCACAATAGAGATTCCCTGTATAATTGCTTCTTGGTCAGAATAGGAAAAAATTGAATTTAGAGGTTTGTTGCAAATTGACTCTAAAAATCTAAGTTCGGATTAAAGGGATTCTGTAAATAATCAATTTCTGTATTAATTCCTGATCTTCCTATTAAGTCCTGCCATCTACTGTAATCTGTTTGATGTTGCTATTTGTCTCTTTGGCAATCATTTGTTACACCAGCACACTGAACAATTCTTCTTCACATTCTGTTAAATTTCCCAAATCTTCAATCAGAATACATTAATTAAAAAGTAGTTGTTTAACTACCTTTTTGCAAAGTGAGCAGAAGTTCAGTGAGTAGAAACTCTGATCTCTTTGTGATATTGCTTGTCTTTCCTTTTCCAGTTTATTTTGTTCATGCATAGATGCATAGATGGTTGTCATCCCTCTGATAAAAGCCTTATGAGTCCCATTGTAACAAACCTTTTGTGAAGTCAGGTTAATTTTTTTAAAGTCAGTAGTATGCATTTGACTATGTTGAAGAAAATCAGCATTTTGTAATAGGGAACGATCCAAGGTCCAGTAGGTATTTTGACATTTCCTTAATAGTAGTCTGATAAAAGCTCAAGATAGCATGGCATGGCTGATATGTGTCTTTGATATACTTCCAACTGAAGTTTATCTTGAAAACATGTCTTAGAGATGGGGAACAAATATATAAGTGAAGGGGATTTTTGGAGCAGTGACATATAAGTAAATCCTGGATAATCTCTGGATTTCTTATGCCATAAACCATACACATCAAAATCTCAGATGAGATATTTTTCTGCCTCTAATGTTATTGGTTTTGGAAATCTCAAAGTTTTACTCAAATGGTATTTAGATGTCACTACTACATGACAATTTTTGAAGAAGGGGTGGCTGATTAATTCAAGACCCAGTTTTATTACAGGGATTGGGTAATTCGTATTAGGTCCATTTACACCTATTGCCGAAAATGGTAGTGCACCCGATCTTAAGACAACGGTTACCTGTCTCCCAGTAAGAACTGCATTTGTTCTCACAATGTCTCAAAATCACAGTATCTCAGGTCATGAATTCTTTGCTAGAAGTTCCAGCTGCAAACTCCCAAAGCGTATTTAACAAATAAACTTCCTAATCATAATATGATTCTTTTGCATAAGAACAACATCCGTTTTTGAATATTGAATTATATGGAACATGGCACTTCTCTTGTGGACATTATTGTAGTATACCATTAACATTCCAGGTGTTGACTTGCAATTTTATCCCATGATTCGCCTCCCACCTCTCTAGCCGTAAACTGCTCATCAACAATCTTGAGTATCATACTTGTGTAAATTAAATAATATCAGTGTTCCTATTTTTGGTAGCCCTTGCCACCCTAACTAAACCTCCTATGTATTTTTCAACCCATACCCACCCTAATGGAGGCTGAATCATTCTGTGACTAGGCACCTCTAGCTCTCCATGGAATGCCCATTGGAGCATCTTCAACTGTTATTGGAGCAAAACAATTTTAATTCAAAGACTACACCACAAACTATCATCTATGAACAG
Source organism: Lissotriton vulgaris (assembly GCF_964263255.1). Taxonomy (NCBI): domain Eukaryota; kingdom Metazoa; phylum Chordata; class Amphibia; order Caudata; family Salamandridae; genus Lissotriton; species Lissotriton vulgaris. Next base: position 968,232,854 of record NC_141697.1, read on the forward strand.
AAAGGACCCCTCTAAATCTTGTAAAATCCTTTTTACTTTTCTGACCTGTAAGGTAGTTGATAAGATACTACAATCTACCTGAAATCGGTTCCCTGGAAAAAAATATCACATTGATTCACCCAAAATTGTAAATTCATGGTGATGGAGGTTCACCTCCAATTCCTTTCCAAACTGAAAGTTATGGTGAGGGTTATATTGAAGTTTATTTTTCCTTGCGGTCAAGCACAGAAACAGTTGTTTGAATTGACTAATTTCTAATCACTGTTGGTATAGGCTAAAGCAGAATTTGGGGTGCTGAAAATTATTTTTACATAGTTCTCATTTTGAAAGCATTAAGGTTTGTGTAAATCAGATGATTTTCAAAGCCACAAACAACATTGTTTTCTAAATCAAGGGCAAATGAAGCACTCATTAATCCGGAGGTCAACCATTTCTTTAAAAGATTTTTTTTTTGCTAGAGCTAATTTATCATCCACAGTCATCTTTAAATAACCTGGATGAAGAAACGGGGAACCCCATGGTAATCTTTCTCTGTTCCTATATCTCAACATCGCAGGAGAGCACCCAATGCCATTTTTTGAAAATTTTGAAGCAGCCAAAAAAAAATCAACAGCTTTTTGATTCGCAACTGTTTTTTAAATATTCTAAAGGCCAGATTTACATAGCTTTGTGTTTGCGATTACCTAATAGTGCCGAAATGTTTGCGATTCGCTATTAGGTAATCGCAAACAGCAATGTACAAATGTGTGTTTCACACATTTAGAGATTCTCAGTGGGTCGCAAATAGACCTTCCTTATTAATATTCATGAGGTAGGTCTCAGTTTGCGAACCATTGGAATTCGCAAAAATCACAGGGGTGGTGGCCTGCTGGGCTCAGCAGACCACCATGACTGTGATTGCTTTTAAATAAAGCAATGCTTTTTAAAAATGTGTTTTTAAAAAAAAAAGAAAAGTTTTCTTTTCATTTCTTAAGAGTAGGCAGTTGTCCGTGGGGCCACTGCCTGCTCTTAAACTGTTTTTACATACATTCACATTTGTGAATGAGTTACCACTACTTGAAGTAGGTGGTGAAATGCAAATGTTTTGCGACAGAATTCGGTTGCAAAACACTCACCCATACCACTACGAGTCGCTATTAGAAAGGGACGCCCCTTCCTAATACCGGATTACAAACCTACCACCCCTTCTACCACAAAATAGGATTTTGTACAAAGAAGAATGCTTTTTTCCCCAGTCAGAAACGATTAGATTCTGCTAATCAGGCCATTTACGATCTAACAAAAGCATCGTACAACTGGCCCTATGTCATCATTATGAGCTACAATATTTTTTATAGTGCAGTTTCAGTTTTCATATCATGATATCACGTCTGCCTTCTAATTCACTATTATTTGAATGGAATAAGCAAATATGTTTTAATTGGTAAACTTTACATATATACTATCATTGAACATGAGCTCCTTCTTCAAGACCATATTTTCGTACTTGTCACACTGCATAACCTAGAAAAAAAATTACTACGTTTAGCTAACAGGTTTCTCTTATGAGTATATGCAAAACAGTAACTTGGGCTTCTTTGCGTAGCTACTCCAGGCCGAACGAACTGTTATGTTATGTTATGTTCAATTCAATTCAAATGATCTTTATTCGGAATTTCGATACATCCATAAAAGTACATACAGAATGAAACACATTAAAAACACATAAAAACCTATATAAAAGTTAAAAACAAAATTTCCAATTGGGTTTTGAGCAGCATAAATATCGTAAAGTGCATAATACATGTGAGGAGAAACATTGGTCCATTAGTATAATTTTTACCATGAATTTCAATTTATCTACTCCTAAAATAATCATACAGATCCAAACACACATATAGTTGTTTCTTTGTGCAAATTGTATTAGAATGGTAAAGTGCAGTGTGCGTTCACCTGAAAATAATCATACAGATCCAAACACGCATATAAATGTTTCTTAATGCAAATTGTATCAAAGTGATAAAGTGCAATGTGCGTTCAAGTACAATACCATTATCCATTATGCTTGTTCCATACTTGCCCTAGATCTTACACAGACTTTTATAAAACAGCTTACAGTGTAAATGATCTCGTCTGTTGACAACATTTGTAGGAACCTCAATGCCGGATTAAAATCCCTTAAGTTGTGTTTGCGGAGAATCGGCATTAAATATTGACGTGTATATAATTTGTAATGGCCACAAAAAAAGAAATAATGCAGCAAACTTTGTTTCCCACCTACAGAGCAGGGACAATCCAGCTCTTCTAAGCTTTTGTTATAGCCAAGGGGGAAGCTTAGCAAGTTGACAATGCTTCCGTCCCGGAACTTAAACAAAAGGCTCCGGTTCCATCTTCCTTTTGGGATTGTCAAATATCTGCAAGGCCTATTTAAGTTGACGTTGCCTGATTCTGTAAGTGGCAAATATTTAATAACAACGGGTTTTACAAATTCGGATCTCATTCGTTCCTCCTTGTATAAATCAAGTAATGCCCGTTTTACGCTATTCTTGTGAGTGGGGGCAATGGTATTAGGGGAACTGAACAAGGAGCCATTTCCCACACTCAACAGGCTATTCTTAACAGCATTTAACCATGGTATATGGTGAGATCTTTCGTATAATAAACAATCAGATATTATGCTGTGTGTTAAGGATGCTGCTGGGTTTGACCATATTTTTATCCAAAAAAGCGCGGGCCTTGATCTGATAAAATCAACAATATATGGCAACCTCAGTTCGCTGTGACAGATAAATGTGGGAGCACAGGGAACTCCCCCCAGCACTTTCTACAGAATCTATTTTCTTCCACTTGGAGAGACGTAATATTGCAGTATCCCCACACTTCTGCTCCATATGTCCCTGTAGGATGACATTGGGTACGATAAATATTGAGCAGGGGGGTAATAACGTCGGCCAATTTGGGTTGTCGGAGGGATAAAATTGAATTTATTGATTTGCCAATTTTATTCCTCGCATAGGCAGCGTGTGGCTGCCATGAGCCTGTATTAGAGAATAGTAACCCTAAATAAGGGAAAGTGCTAGTGCATTTTAATATATTGTCACCTGATTTAATTGAAGTAATATTATATTTTTTTGGTCCACAGTTCATGATAAAAGATTTTTTTAAATTGGTGTTTAGGCCCAGATCGGACATAAAATCAACAAACCCAGTAATTAAAGTGCGTAAGGCATTCGGGGTGCGCCCCATTAATACTGCGTCATCCGCATACATTAGGGTAGTAATGGGGGAACCGTTTATAATTGGTACATCCTTAGTAGTCTTGCTCAAGGTGCAGCTCAACCCATTAATATATAGAATAAAAAGCAGTGGGGCGAGTACGCAGCCCTGTCTGACTCCTCTGCTAATTAAAATATCATCAGATAATTCGCCATCATTATTAATACGTACTCTCGCCTTTAAATCTCTATGTAAATACGAAAGAAAATATACCAGTGATTCATCCAAACCATAATCAAGCAAAAGTGACCACAACCTAGAACGATTAACAAAATCAAAAGCGGAACTCAAATCCATAAAACCTAAATAAAGCGGGGACTTTTTAACAATTGTATATTTGGCCATGATCAAATTCAAATTAAGACATTGTTCGACAGTGCCCACATGGCTTCTAAATCCCAATTGACTGTAGTGTAAAACATTATTATCCTCAGCCCAATTCCTTATCCGTTTAAAAATTACTCTTCCAAGGACCTTTAGTGTATTATCGATCAGTGAGATTGGGCGGTAACAAGCAGGGTCCGCCCTGTCACCTATTTTAAAAATCGGTACGATGACACTGTTCGACCAAGATTCAGGAATGGAGCTGTCAGTCAAGTTGTTAAATAGGTTACATAATAAAGGGGCCCAGAAATTAATTTTGGATTTAATCTGATCAATAGAAAGGCCATCCCGGCCGGGAGCTTTATTACTAGCGCTCTCGAATATAGCTTCCTCGACCTCAGATAATAAGAAGTTCAGTCGTTCTGCTGTACTAGGTAGGGAGACAGTATCTAGAGAAGTGGCTGATATAGCATAGATTTTAGAAAAATGCTCTGCCCACACCTCGCCAGTTATATTACAATTGATTGGTTGGATGTTAGAGCCAAAAGATCTGAGGGACTTGACTTCTCTCCAGAAACCTGTCGTGTCTTTTAATGAGGCAGTACGTGTGAGAGTTTCCCAATGATTAATCACTAGGGCCTCAGATCTAGTGCGTAGCACGGATTTGTATTTTGATCTTAATTCTCTCACAAGCTGGGCGTCCCTAGGATTAGTTTTTAAGGCCGCCCTCAGGTCCCTATTAGCCTTGGAGCAGGAGGAGTCAAACCAGCGTGGGCCATGATCTATATTGGGCCTAGCTGGTTTAGAAGACTCTCTTTTAATAGCCCCACAGAGATTACCGAAGGCAACAACCACATCGTCGCCTGGGCTAGTGTACGACAGACAAGTCTCTACCGTCTTAGGGTGTTTTTTAATTACTCTAGCTAAAATATCTTTATTGTCCACCCTTTTCCATATTAATCTTAGTCTATCAGTAGATAATGACAGATTTTGTGCCCCAGTCTCTACTCTCACAGCAGCCTTCGGGTTCTGTGGATTGTCAATATATATTCTAAGCGGATAGTGGTCACTATATGCGGAACAGATGACTTCTGCTTTAAAAATTATGTCACTCAATATCGGACAAATAAAAATATAATATATCGTGGAGGAGCAGCCCTGGCCTATATATGTAGGTGTTAGTATATTGTTTAGACTAGAACCAGCAATTTCCATTGCGTTTACTAGGTCACAGGAGGCTAGATGGTTTTTCAACTCTTCACCGTTTCTACATAAACGGCTATCACGATACATGTGAGCATTAAAATCCCCTCCAATGCAAATGCCATCAAAGGGCCCATACTTCTGCCCCTCCATAATTTCATCAATAAAGTTAAACAATAAGATAAAATTGTCATTAGGACGAGTAACAAAATCATTATTATAAAAGTTAATTATACATAGTTTCATCCTTTTAGTGTACTTCATAGCCATAAAACATTTTCCCGGTGTAGGGATCAATTTTGTTTGTACCCCGGATTTTATTTTAGTCCAGATGGATAGACCCCCACTGGGACGACCCATAGGTGAGGGGGAAGCCTGTAAATTATAGCAACAAAAACCCTCCATTGTGGGTGTAGTAGTGCGCCAAGTCTCTTGTAACATCAAAATGTCACAGTTGTTATTAACCCAGTCTGACCATTCTTTAATTTTCAATTTAGAGTTAAGACCCGCTATGTTCCAGCTCACGAGAGATATATCAGCGTCCTGGAGCATTAGTCTTTGGTTCAAGGGTTTTTCTCTAACTACAGTCCGTTGCATGGGTTGTGAGGCTTCCAAAGTTTCAATGATGGGTGCCAGTGATGATTCAACTGAATTAGACATTGTGGGTCAGTCTAGCATATCCAAATCTGACAAAGTGGCAAATCTATTAAACATGTTGAGTGGGAATGGAGCTGGTTGAAATTGCATAGGGGGTGGCTGAAAGTGCATAGGTGGTGGTTGAAACTGCATTAGGGGTGGCCGCGATTACATTAACGGTTGTCTGTAAAAATAGCTCAAAGGTAACATGGTTGCAACAGTAGAGATAGCAGAGCAGTTACCATTTCTACTGAGTAGGTGTCTTACAGTTCCGGGGTTCTTAATATTGAGAACTATGCAGTCACCTTCTTTGTCTTTGAGTAAGGGCCCAACCCAAGACACCCTGCGGGCCGATAGGATCTCTCTTGAGATGTCATATCCGACACCTTTGTGTTTAGTTAGCCAGTCTATGCATTTGTTTCGCAGTTGCACCCATGATTCCCCCTGTTCCTCCCTCAACGGTGGTACTCCTGCAAGGACCAGGACAAAAGGACAAGCGTCCGGTGGCAGATGTAATGCAGGCCCTTGATGTTTAAAAGGCCTGATTGTCCCTGCCTCCCCAGTACCTTTATTGCTAGCAGCAGTTGATTCCTATTGCTGTAGTAGGTTGGGTCGGACCGTTGTGGTTGGTAGTGTTTTTATTAGTAACAACAGGAGGGGCGGTTTTTCTAGGTGCAGGTGTTGGAACAGATTTTGGGGGTAAATTAGATTTTGCCGAGTTCTTCCCTTCATTGGCGGGTCGAGGTTGAGTTGTAGGTGGTACAGTAGACTGTAGTGATGTTCCAGGGTTACTTATGCTCCCACCCGGTAAGGAGGAAGTTTCCTGTTTCTTTAATGACAGTGTGTTGCTTACAGATTCAAGTTCTTTTAAGAGACGGTCAGCTCTGATTTGATCCAAGATAACAGACCCCTTTCTTTTTGCTTCTTCGTTTTTAACCAGGTTATCTAGTCTATCAAGTCTTTTAAAAACATTATTAAACTGGTTGATCATTTGTTTCTCTAGTCGATTAAAAATAGTGTCAACTATGGTTTCTATCAAATTCCCATTCTGTTTCGTGAGATAATAATTGTCTCCCATTAATGTTGTTTGGGTCCATATCGTGTTGGAAGTCCCATTTGAATTGGTAGTAGTTACAGTAAGGATATCATCTGCATCCACTAAGTCTTTATCCACAGCAACAGTTTGTGCCCCAGTAGGTTTTTGTTTATTCCACAGACTCTGAGGCGTGGTCTGATTCTTGCTAATTAGTGGTTGCTTCCTTTTATTGGCACTTGGCTTAGCGATGCCTCTTTTGCGTTTTTCCCCTCCCTGTTTATTACCAGTTTCCATAGATCCCGGGGTAGTAGCTTCATCCTGGGAGGCAATTGTAATAATGGGAACAGTTTCAGGCAACAGGGGCAGGGGAGGTGTTAGTACCAATGCCGGTTTTGTAATGACAACAACTGGAGATAGTGGAATACCAGGACTATTTGACAGTGATATAGGCTGTGTAACATTATTGGTACAACTCATAGACATTCTTCTTTCAGTGTCAGCTATTTCATTTGAAACCAAGGTCAATGCGTTTTCAAGTAGGGGCTCAAATGTAGCGGGAGGAAAAGGGAAATCATCCTGTGTAACACCAATGTTAGCAGACTCCATACTAGGAGAGGTAAGTAGGAAAGGGAGGTAGACTCACCACGGGCGAGTTGAAAATGTTAGAGGGGTGGCCCGACCGACCACTGCAGACCACTGACGGCCACAGACGGCCCGCCCTCTGCCCGGGCTCCGCCCGCGCGCGTCCGCGATGCGGAAGAGGCTGTCTGATTTTATGCGCCTCCGTTCGCGCCAACCAGGAAGTGGGCGGTGATCTCCCAGGGCAGGCTGGGAGCTGTAGTCTCGACCCCGCTCCGCGGCCGAGCGATGTCAGCAGCTCGCCGTCGGGGGAGACCACAGCGTCAGGAGCCCAGCTGTGCCAAAATGCCCAGTGTGTCCGGTGAAGCAGGTGAGCAGGTAAGCTGCGAGCCCCCTCGCAGCGCGTCCTTACAGGTCTTTAATTCGGCGTTCCCGCTCCTCTGTGGGGGCTGTCTGATTTTATGCGCCTCCGTTCGCGCCAACCAGGAAGTGGGCGGTGATCTCCCAGGGCAGGCTGGGAGCTGTAGTCTCGACCCCGCTCCGCGGCCGAGCGATGTCAGCAGCTCGCCGTCGGGGGAGACCACAGCGTCAGGAGCCCAGCTGTGCCAAAATGCCCAGTGTGTCCGGTGAAGCAGGTGAGCAGGTAAGCTGCGAGCCCCCTCGCAGCGCGTCCTTACAGGTCTTTAATTCGGCGTTCCCGCTCCTCTGTGGGGGCTGTCTGATTTTATGCGCCTCCGTTCGCGCCAACCAGGAAGTGGGCGGTGATCTCCCAGGGCAGGCTGGGAGCTGTAGTCTCGACCCCGCTCCGCGGCCGAGCGATGTCAGCAGCTCGCCGTCGGGGGAGACCACAGCGTCAGGAGCCCAGCTGTGCCAAAATGCCCAGTGTGTCCGGTGAAGCAGGTGAGCAGGTAAGCTGCGAGCCCCCTCGCAGCGCGTCCTTACAGGTCTTTAATTCGGCGTTATGTTATGTTATTTTGTGTCTTTTATAGCGCTCGGCTACTCAAAAGAGTGTCCCGGCGCTTTATTGACAAGCTGAAAACGCTAAACACAACAAACAGCTAAAAACAGATCAGTAGGGCAGAAATCTAAGCGGCAAAGAGCCATGTTTTCAGGCCCTTCCTAAAAGCCAGCAGATTAGAAGTGCTACGAAGAGTCAGGGGCAAAGAGTTGTGTGAATTGTATGACAACAATTCAACTAGTTTTGACTGCACAGTTCTCAAGACTCTCCTCTGCGGGCAAGAGTTTCTCATGTTTTACAATGACATCATACGTTCATGCAGCAGTAGTATATTCATGTAGCATATAGAATAACATGATCACTCAAGGAAACGTTTCACTTTACGCTAATATGATAGCCATGAGTCTAGCTTCTATGAAGGTGTTACCTATCTGACATTTAATTATATGTGTTTACCTCTTTCCTGTGCCAATCTACAATCATCATATACTTTTCTTTCTTCTGCTAGGCCCTGGAGTACCTCTTCAAGTTCATCGTCCAGTCGCGGATCCTTTATGCGCGAGCGACATGTGGCATGGAAGAAGAGATGTTCCGGGCAAGCATACAGGAACTCTTTCAATCCATCCGATTTGTGCTTAGCCTGGACAGCAGAAGCTCTGATACTCTCATCTTCACACAGGTGAGGATTATTTGTGATCAGCAAAGGTATAAGGAGTACATATTCTCTTATATATTGGGTGTCTTCTTTCCAGAATTTGTCCCTTATCAGTGACTCTTAGGTGCTCAACATGATGTCAGGAAAGCCAGTAACAGCCTTTTGTTTAAGAAACCTTTGTTTGAAATCAAAAGGTTGCCCTCTAAGTGATGTGTGAAGGTCATTTACACCGCTGCTTATTTAAAACCTCTGATAAAATAGAGATTTCAGAAACACAACAATAAAGGTTTCATCTTTTTACAGAGTTGACTTCTGTAATAACGTTTTTGGTACTGGCACGATGCAACAGGATTCAGTGTTGTGCATAACTTTTCTCACTTAGGTACTACACACTGTACAAACACCGCTTGGAGGTGTATAAAGTTTGCATCCACTATAGCTGTATGGACAATCAGATTTATGGGGTTCTATGTGTTTCACAGAATCCTGTATAATATATGAATAATTTCCAAACAGATGCAATTTAATTGGTCCCTCAGATGTCTTCTGTGCAACACTATCTTCCTTTTAAGCTTTTTTTAGATTCTCCATTTTCCTTCATTCTTTTTCTTTTTTCTTCCTCTATTTTCCTTTCAACCAATTCAGCCTGTACCTCTACCTGTCGTTCATCTTACAGCATTGTACTTCCTCCTCTCTGTATTTGCTGCCCATTCACTGATTCTTTACCTTTCGCTCCTTTTTTGTCTCTTCCACCTTATCCTCTTTGTTTCTTTCAGTCTCCCTTCAACATTTCCTGTCGTTCTCCAGCCTTAAATCCCTATTTCTCTATGTTCCAACTCAGTGCTCTGGACTGAGTTCCTATTATAATGAACAGACATTTCCAAAGGGAGAGTGCTTGCTCTCTCCATTTAGAAAGGCCTATCCATTTACATCACTCCTCCAACTACAGTTCCTCTCCCCTTTTGAGGTTTTCTTTCTTTTTAAAGAATATTTTCATTTAATTATCACCATATTTTCCGGCTTTAATTCTAGCGTTCCTCCCTTCAAATGTAGATGGTAGACACTGTTGTGCTCCATTTTGCCCTTGTTTCTAACCACCAGCTCTTCTGAGAAAGGCCCAAAAGTGAGGATTCAGCTTTCAAACAAGGATGAATAACCTTTGAGAACAAAGTACAATTCCTGGATCAACACTAGGGATCATTCAACAATGAGTAATGTGAGGATTCTGGACCCCTCAAAGGTGATTCAGAGAGGGTGTGTGTGAGTCTGAACCTTGTGACTGTGACCTTCCTGGAACTGGTTCATTAATAGTTCCATTTAGCTGATGGAAATGCTACTATATTTTTCTTCCCTAACTGTTAATAGATTTATATAAAGATATAAAGGAATTCAGAGAATTTCAACCAATCCCGTAATATGTTTCAGAACTATATATACATTTATACTCCAGAACATTACTCTCCCACCCTCTATGGGGCTTTACAGTAGCATTTAAACGCATGGATCTTGCTGTTGTAGTTTTGCTTCTCTCGCCATTTTCTACTGTATTTTTACCAAAGACAGATGAAAAGCACAAGGATCCCTTGCTAACATTCAATTAAGATAACAAAGTAATCAGCAAATTCCCTCTTGTTGCAAATTTATATGACCATAACTCAGGCAACTAAGTTATAATAGGTTCATTTGTATAGTGCATTCACATCATGTGCACGGTTTAAAGAGCTCTGAGAATTTGAGTGGACGTACAATTCTTTGATTCTCCTTAAAAGTAGTCTGCTGTTGTATTTTGTTGAGTTTCATTATATTTAGGTAGGCCATGTTGGATTGTAGCTAGCAAGGGTGGAGCAGAGTAATGTATTGCTTACTGACAGGTGATACTAGATAGTAGCTAGCTAAATCCTGTTATGGATTTGTAGGTGTCTTTATGAACATGAGTGGTAGTGCAAAAAGGACACTATTGTTTGGTTGCTCTGTTTCAGGTAGTTGTTTTGTTTCTGAGAATCTTGGCTCCATTGATACCATTCTGTGTGTGGATCTGGCACGTTAATTTAACTTCTTTGACATGGGTGATATTAGGTTTCTGCGATGCTATAGATGTGTTTAAGTAACTTGAGTGTGGTATTGTTGTGGTAATTAAAAGCAAGTCAATGAAATGACTTATTGTCGTGTTATGCAGGCGACAATGCAAGAGGTTTTAGTCTAATGAGTTCTGCTCTTGAATGGCATTGTTTAGTATGGCGTAATATCGATATGTTTTTGAGGTTGCGAATGTCTAACTAACAATATACTGGAAGAGATTCATCAATAGTCATGAAAATTATGAATCTATTCGTGCTTTCTAAAATAAAGGCATTGCTAGATGGAGGCTGGGTTGACAGGACAGTGCAAAAGAAAGTTTGCTCCTAGTATATGGTTCTCAGTGAATGCAGTATTCAAGGATCTTTTAAATAGATCTCTAGGGGGGTTTCTTTTATTGTTCCTTGATGCCATTTGTAGAATGTTTGATTTTGATCTGAAGTTCAGTTACAGGACAAATACACAGGAACATGAAGCATGGATCCCACTTACCTATTTAAAGTATATTATACAGTAATATTAAGACAATCTTCTCTGTTGGTTCTTGGCAATGTTCACCATTCCTTCTTGGGAGCTTGTAGTCTCTTGTGTGTTGTGTGTTCTTGCCCGTGGCTGTCTCTGTGGCACCATGTCAGTGTGGATTGTGATGGTGCCTGAGTATTCTTTGTTGATTGAGTGATCGGTGAGCAGGGATAGCTTCTGCTCCCTCCTAACAAGGTGTCTATGAATCTGCATTGAGTTAAGATAAAACCCACATGTAACTTATAGGTCTCCCTGTTTCTTCTTCCTAGTACATGTAAAAGATCCCTTTAGATCATTACACTACAATACTCTTTGGAGTATGGGGAAGCTATGCAGATAATGTAAAGAAAGTCCTGGCAGGCACAACAAAGACAGTAAATAAAGATTGCTTCGCAAATCTTTCAAAACCCAGCGGTCTTGGGTTGTGTCTCAAAATGATAAGCCAATGCCCACTTTATTGTATTATTGTCTTACAGCATGGGCCATGTGCAGGGTTTAGTGCAATGGAAATGTTGGATAGTGAAATAAAAAAAGCAATACAATAAGAATATTAAATGTAATTTCTAGATGCCACACAAATGTTTTTTAAAAAGCAATGGACAAAAACGGGATAAACGACCAGAGAGAGTTCATAAAACAGCCCTAATATTGAGTTTGGTTGGTGGGATATCCGTCCTCAATTGTAGAACGTTTTTTTTACTAGGACAGTTGAAAAAAACTGCTACATATAGAGGTTCCAGGCATGGTAATGGACGTTTTAGCAGCATTTGGCGACGTCGACTTCTGGTTAAGTTGATTGACAGTGAAGAAGTTTACTCAAAATCCACAAATTCCCATCTATTCCAGTGAAATTTCAAAACAGAGGGCATTACCAATGCACACATATGTAGCCTCCCTAACATGCTAGGAAGGGCTGCCTTGTCGCGTACTCAGGACTCTATTTTTATCTTACAAAGAAAGTATGCTAACCTTTCTTTCAGTGTCATGTATTGAGATAACTCCACCAGACAGGGTGGCTGGTCAGCCGCTTTAGATTAGGGGATCGATCAGATGTTATTACTAGCCTTTGTGTATTTATCATTATCACTCTCCCATAAACAAGGCTGTCAGTATCTCTGTGGAACTTTTCAGTGGGCCCGTGCCAAAATGGAATCCAACTTACGTGGACAATAGGGTTGATAGGTGATTAAACCTCCCTTCAGGCAGTGATATATAGCTTGGCTGATCATTATTAAGTTAGGTAACATTAACACATGCTAGTTACAGCATGTCAGCAAGTTATTATTGACAAAGTGGTGAATCCCATATTGCCCTTTTCTTGGCTGGTGGATAATCATCAAGTGGGATCACAAGGTAAGGTTGTTGGAAACAACTGATCAGTAGACTTCTGCTTGGGAAGAATCCTTCAATGAAGGAATGAGTACTTTCTGCAGGATTCTCTGCTACCATCAAACTCTAAAACAGCCCCACATTCTCCTTCAAGGCCCCTAACTTTATCCATAGGATGTGTGTGTGGTTCTCATTAACTAAGGGCTACGCAAGCTTAAATTGTCTCTTTGAGTCATTGTGAATAACTCAAGAAAGAAAAACTAAAACTGCTAGGGGATGTGGATTGCCACTCTATGGCCAATTTGTAATGCAGTTTATTTGTTTAAACCGGCTACCTCGCAGCCTGTGGTTGAGCATAAAACCGGAACCTAAGTTAGGACTAGTGGTGGATAGGTTCATGGTGATTCAAAAAGATCTGATTGCTACTTGGTTTTAGGAGATCCAATAAATGCATCTGTAATATAAACAGGATCCATAGCCACAGCCATTTGAGCCTCATCTTTGTTAATCCTTAATCTTTTTAACTATAGCAAATGAATGAATTATGAAAAAGGGAAGCATCTGTGTTTTTAACAGAAGCATGGATGGCTCACAGCAGGTACACACACTAGAGACCTCAATGGAGGTCTAACATGGTGCAACAGGAGCAAACTACTTGGGGGTTCATACTAGGGCAGATTGTGTACTGCCACTGGAACCTTCTAATTAGTATTGGGAGAAACACCTATATAGAGGCTTAGATACCCAAGTTACTGGTACATTTAAATGTATTTAGGGATTTGTAAACTGAGACTGAAGGTTCAAAGCTGTAATAGCCTTAGAATTGTGAGGTATGAGAGTTTAAACATTTGAAAGTAAGAGTAACATAAATCTTTAGTAAAATGATAACCATGGATTGGGGTTTAAAAAAACCATGAGGAAGATCTCTTAAAGTAATTTGCATACTTGTGAATAAATTCCATGCAAACACAAAGGTAATGTTAAGAGGTTTTGTTGAATTTCAAAAAAGATTTATTTCAACATTTTAATAAATTGAAAGTGTTTCTGTGTGTGTGCATATGCATATGTGTGCCCACACACACTTGTTTTAAGTGCAACCATCTGTGTGACTTAAGCTATTAGAAACGTAACCAAGTAGATACTCTCTTAAAAACATTGATGAAATAGGCTAATGCGCTGTGTCCGATGGCGATAAAGTCAGTCTTTGATGACTATGCCTGTTGGGATAGTCGGATTGTGAGCTTCCATGCCACATATTTTCTTACCACTGTCTCAATTTTGAATTCATGAAACACAATGGCATTCTAAAAGTGCAGATTTTGAATTAAACATTCATTCTGGTCATAGCTGGTCTCTTTTGTTTCCCTTAGTGCAGTGTGCGGGGGCCCTTGCCCTAGGAACAATAAAAATGTGCACTGAATAGCCAAAAATATGATTTGAGGAGTAAAGTGTTTCTGGAAAAACACTGATTCAAGTACATAAAGTTTTTTTATAATTTTGTCCTATAGTTAAACCTCTCACGTATAACACTCCATCTCTCTCTCTCTCCTCCATCATGCCCCTTCACTTCTCACCCAACTACTCTTTTCTTCTTTTTGCTTGGTGGTTCCTCTTTACCTTTGCTTCAGTAATTGGACTGTTCTATTGTTAATGTTTAGTTGTTGTAAGTATGTTATTTTTCTTTCTCACCTTGCTGTTGTTGTGCTCTGTGGTTGCTAATTTACATCATAGGCCCCTTTGCCCGAAGGGGAGGTGAGCGGAACTGAGACATGTGTCCCACAAAAGAGCGGGGACACATCAAGGCCAGCAGCATTTTGTCCTGTAAGTACTGGTACTTTTCTCACACCCCTGCCCTTTCCAGGTGCCTTTCCATGGATTGTTCCCTGTGACTCAACCCACACTCATTAACCAGACAACCCCTCTGAACTCATCTGCTACTCTGGAATACACAATATTGCCTGTGCGGGAAATCTGGAGTATTCAGCGCACCATCAAAAATGGTCTGCTTCATATGAGGCTGCAAAGTTCAGAAACAGCAACAGCAATACCTCTTCCCAAGGGAGTCAAAAATGTTCTGCTTCAGTCGGTAGTGGTATGGATACGAGATCCTACTAGATACAGGAGGTGATTTCAGATTAGAGACCAGATTTAATAAAAACGTGTGCAGCACGGAAATTGACATTACTGGATTTGCCTTCATCCTTCTGCACAGGAAGTGACATTACTGGATTTCTTATCATCCATCCGCACAGAAAGTGACATCACTGGTTTTCCATCTATGGTACCCTGCGTTCTTCCGTCCTTCCAAGACCTATTTCAATCAATCAATCAATCAATCATATCATTTGTAAAGCGCACTACTTATCCATGAGGGTCTCAAGGCGCTGGGGTGGGGAATGCTGCTACTGCTCGAAAAGCCAGGTCTTGAGGAGTTTTCTAAAGGTCAGCCGGTCTTGGGTCTGCCATAGGTGGATGGGGAGGGTGTTCCAGGTCTTGGCGGCGAGGTGGGAGAACGATCTGCCACCGGAGGTCGCTCTTCGGAAGTGGGGGACTGTGGCGGGGGCGAGGTCTGAGGAGCGGAGCTGGCGGGTGGGGGTGTAGAAGTTGAGTCCTCTGTTGAGGTACGTTGGTCCGGTGTTGTGGAGTGCCTTGTGTGCGTGGGTGAGGAGCTTGAAGGTTATCCTCTTGTTTACCGGGAGCCAGTGCAGGTCACTCAGGTGGGGTGTGATTTGGCTACGGCGAGGGATGTCGAGGATCAGGCGTGCAGAGGCGTTCTGGATGCGTTGGAGGCGTCCCAGGAGTTTGGCCAAGGGTCCTGCATAGAGGGTATTTCCGTAGTCCAACCTGCTGCTGACGAGGGCCTGCATGACCGTTCTAGTTTCAGTGGGGGTCCACTTGTAGATCCTGCGGAGCATGCGGAAGGTGTTGAAGCAGGAGGGGGAGACGGCGTTGACCTCATTGAGAGGGTGGAGTCGAGGATGACCCCTAGGTTGCGTGCGTGGTCGGTGGGTGTTGGGGCGGTTCCCAGTGTGATCGGCCACCAGGAGTAGCCCCAGGCCGAAGGGGTGGATCCGAAGATGAGGATCTCCGTCTTGTTCGAGTTCAGCTTCAGTCGGCTGTTCCTCATCCATTCAGCTATGGCCTTCATTCCTTCGTGGAGGTTGGTTTTGGCGGTGTGGGTGTCCTTGGTGAGGGAGAGGATAAGCTGGGTGTCATCGGCGTGGGAGTTGATATTGAGGTTGTGCCGACAGGCGAGGTGGGCGTGCAGTGCCATGTAGATGTTAAACAAAGTTGGGCTGAGGGATGCGCCCTGGGGTACGCCGCAGATGATCTTGGTGACTTCGGAGCAGAAGAGGGGAAGGCGGACGCTCTGTGTTCTGCTGGAGAGGAAGGAGGTGGTCCAGTCCGGGGTCTTCTCTTGGATCCCGGCGTTGTGGAGGCGTGTTCGTAGTGTGTGGTGGCAGACCGTGTGGAAGGTGGCTGACAGGTCCAGGAGGATGAGGGCCGCCGTTTCTCCGTTGTCCAGCAGGGATTTGATGTCATCGCTGGCGGCGATGAGGGCAGTCTCAGTGCTGCGGTTGCTGCTGAACCCAGGCTTGGAAGGGTCCAGGTTGTTGTTCTCCTCGAGGTAGTGGGTCAGTTGTTTGTTAACGGTCTTCTCGATGACCTTTGCCGGGAACGGGAGCAGGGAGATGGGCCAGATGTTCTTGAGGTCTTTGGGGTCTGCCTTGGGTTTATTGAGTAAGACGTTGATCTCTGCGTGCTTCCAGCTCTCCGGGAAGGTTGCTGTCTTGAAGGAGGTGTTGATGACTTTCTGGAGATGGGTTAGGATGGCTGTGCTGGCTTTGTTGAAGATGTGGTGTGGGCATGGGTCCTACAGAGATCCGGAGTGGATGGTGTTCATGATCTTGATGGTGTCGTCGTCGTCGATGTTGGTCCAGGAGAGCAGGCGGTTGGTGCGGATGGTGGTCGTGGGGGCGGAGGTCTCATTGGTTGTCGTGGCAGTCATGGTGTTGAAGCTGTCATGGATCTCTGTGATCTTGCGGTGGAAGAAGGTGGCCAGCAAGTCGCACAGGTCTTGCGAGAGGGTAGGACGTCGTTGGAGCTGGGGTTGGAGAGTTCCTTCACGATGTTGAAAAGCTCTTTGCTGTGGTGCGTGTTGTTATCTAGGCGGTCTTTTAAGGAGGCCCTTTTGGCGGATCTGATGAGGTGATGCTGACTGTGGGTGGCATTCTTGTGGGCTGTATGGCTGTCCAGTGTTTGTTCATGGAGCCAGATCTTCTCCAGCTTTCATCAGGTTTGCTTGGAGGCCCGGGGGTCTTCAGTGAACCAGCTGGCTTTCTTGTTGGTGTGACTGTTGAAGGGTTTCTTGATCGGGGCGAGGGTATTGGCGCAGTCGTTGATCCACTGTCTGAGGTTGCGGGCGGCAGTGTTGGGGTCGGTGGGTGGGCTCTGGGTGAGGGTGGTGGTTAGCTGGTCTTCGGTGACGTTGCTCCAGCAGCGGTGAGGCATCTGTTGGGTGCGGTGGTGCGTGGTTGGTTTCTTGAAGGTGAAGTGGATGCAGCGATGGTCGGTCCACTGGAGTTTGGTGGTGTCGTTGAAGGTGACGTGGGGGCTTGCAGAGAAGATGGGGTCAAGCGTGTGACCGGTGAAGTGGGTGGGTGTTGTGACGAGTTGTCTGAGTCCGAGGTTGGCTAGGTTGTCGATTAGGGTGGTGGAGTTGGTGTCGTTGTTGTTCTCGAGGTGGAAGTTCAGGTCCCCGAGGAGGATGTAGTCCGTGGAGGCGAGGGCGTGTGTGCTTACCAAGTTGGCGATGGAGTCGCTGAACTGTGGTCGGGGTCCGGGGATCTGTAGATGAGGGTTCCTCTGAGGGTGGTGTTGGGTAAATGTGTGGATCTGGAAGTGCAGGTGTTTGGCCGTGCTTAGTGTGTCGTCGGTGTTGGTCGAGACTATGAGAGTGTTCCTGTGGACGATGGCGATTCCTCCCCCTGGTCCGTTGGTGTGGTCCCTGTGGGTGATCTTGTAGCCTTCTGGGATGGCTATGGCTATGTTGGGTGCCGAGGCGGGGTTCAGCCAGGTCTCCGTCTGGAAGGCGACGTATGGGGAGGATGAGTCGAGTAGGTCCCAGAGTTCAACAGCATGTTTGCGGGCGGAGAGGATGTTGAGAAGGATGCATCTGAGGTGGTTGGGTTCTTTCCTGGTCGGCAGCATGGTGGGGCTTTAACGGTGGTTGCGCTCGCATATGCAGTACTGGCATCTCCAAAGACAAACCCTTCTGTGCCCATCTGCATCTTGCCCGCGCCCATTGGCAGGAACCCTGGTTCTCCTCTTACCCACTGATACCCTGCTGCACTCCTTCATGTTCTTAACCCCGGCCGCCGTGCACTGTTGCAACACCTCCCTATACAACACAGAAGGAACGTACACATGCACCTCTTGCATGTTCTCAGGCACTCTCCCAATCCCTACACCCATCACTCCCACTTTGACAGCAACCAGCACCCCTCTCGCTCACATGCAAATAAACCAGCCACCCCCTCATACTGACACAGACCAAACAACATGCCAAACTTACATGCATGCTGCCCAAACAAGCCACTGAGATATGGCTAACCTACACGACTATGCTCTAGACCTGCTCTTTCTCACTGAAATATGGCTAAACTCACTCTCAGAATCAGACATTGCTAATGCCATCCCTGCGGGCTACAAGATTGTTAGGCAAAATTGCCAGCACAAATCTGGAGGTGGGGTTGACATCATATGCAAAGATACCATCAGGTGAACCACCTACATTATCAGCTACATGGAACACTTCATTTTCAAGATATGCATGACAACCAACTTCTCCCTTGGCTAAACCATTGTGTCAACAAGCCAACAACTATGAGCAGGACAGAAAACACTCTCATCCGTTTGAGCATACTAATCCTTCACCATCCCAGACCTAACATCACCGGAATTGGGATTCTGGCCGGTCCTAGCTTTGGTCTGAGCACACTAATGACTTGATGAAGGCATCAAAAACCTCAGTAGCTGGATGATTACATGTGCCAACACCATGGCTCCCCTCCAGTTCAAACCTACAGTTTGGCCAACGACAGACCAACCGGTACCCAGAGGAACTCAAGCTGACAAAACCCCACTGCAAACAACTGGAGCGCAATATGGAGAACTAGCCGAAACCCAGCAGATAAAGACATCTTCAAATCAGCTCTAAGATGCCACAACCAGCACATACAGAACACAAAGAACAGGGCTCTTCCAGATCTCATCGACACCAGCACGAACAGCACTCAAGGAAATCTTCATCATTTCCAAAGATTTCACCATGCCTCCAGCAAAACAACATAACCCCATCACCAGACAATTGCAACAAGCTCTTGGATTTCTTCTGTAAAAAGATCACCTCCATATACAGCAACTTTGACCCTTAACTGGACCCCAACACATTTGCAACTCAATTTCCCATAAAGGCAAATGAGCAAACCCTGACCTTGTGGACTGCCATCACTACTGTTGGAATCGCTACTACCATGATGAACATTGGCTTGGAGGTTCCAGCTGACGCTTGACTCCACCACACCTTTATCAAAGAACTCCTACCAGTCAGTGAAGCACTAACTTCCATCCTCGAGGCCTCCATCGACTCAGCCACATTCCTAGACACCTGTAAAGATGCCACCTTCATGCCCCTGTTCCAGAAATCATCGGCTCACCCAGCCACTTATTTCAACTACAAACCCATCTCCCTCCTACCATACCCAGCAACGGTCTTAGAGAAACTAATCAACCAATATCTCTCCAGCCACCTCAGCAACCACCAGTTCATCAACACCATGCAGCCTGGATTAAGGCCCAACATAAGTGCAGAAACAGCAGTGATCCCCACCACAGGCAACATCCACATGATCCTTGACAGAGGGGACACAGCAGCCCTCATTCTACTGGACTTCGCTGCAGCATTTGACATGTTCTCACACCCATCCTCATCAGACGCCTGCACAAGATTGGCTTACAAGGACTTGCTCTCCATGAGGTGTGCTCCTTCTTAACACAAGTTGTGAGCCTGGCGCCTTGCTCCTCAGAAGCCCGCAAACTCAACCGCAGAGTTCCTCAATGCTTATTATTCAGCCTCACGCTCTTCAATGCATAAATGATGCTTCAGGCCAACGTCAGTCTCACGCATGACATCAACATAATCTCCTACACAGAAGACACGCAACTCAGATTCTCCCTCTTGGAAAATACCCCAACACAAAAAACAAGTTTACTGCTTGCGTGACTGAAGTTGCTAACTGCATGAAAGCTAACTGTTTTAACCTTATCACCGACAATTCAGAAGTGGTTATCTTTGGTAAGAAAACCTCACTATGGAACTCCAACTGGTCAACGGCCAAACTTGGACCCTCACCCGGAATCCAAGCAAGGAATCTCAGAATAATCATTGACAGCAAACTGGACATGACCGGACAAGTCAACACCATTACTGCATTCAGCTCCCAAACCCTGAAGATGCCGAAGATCTTCAAATGGCTCCCAAGCAGCACTAGAAAAACCGTCACTCACACTCTAGTCACCAGCAAGTTGGTCTAGGGGAACCCCTCTTTGCCTGGGTCACCAAGCAACTCACTAGAAGACTACAAACCATCGAGAACTTGACAGCCAGATTCATCCTCAAACTCCCACACACAAAACTCACTCCATACCTCAGTGAAATATACAAGCTTTTGATACACAGACACACTCAATTCATACTCCTCACACACGCATTCAAGGCACCTCCCAACTCAGGCCCCACTCACCTGAAAAGTCACATCTCTTTCCACCAGACACCTCGGCTCCATAGGAATCCTACACAGACACATCCCATGCATACACAGAACCAGATCAGAATGACAGCCATTTGCTTACATTGCTACTGAAGCATAGAATGACTTCCCATTCCACATCAGGGCCTTGTCCTCTCTTCTTGAATTCTGCAAGGAATGGAAGACCTGACTTTTCAATTATCCAGCCTATCTTAGGCAGTGTTAGTCACACATACCGCTCAGTATCAGGATACACTTGTGGGTGATAATACACTTCACAAACAAACAAAACATAATATGACAATAAACATCCTGAGTGAAACATGTGCTTCAGCAAGAAGTGTAGTGTTGTGCTAAAGACCAAAGGGGCATCAGCAGTGCCCTGTGTAAGACAGGCCCACCCTCCAGTACAAAGTTTGACTTGAAAATAATCTCCCACGGGTGAGTAAAATGAGTAATCATGTTGAAATTACTCATGTAATGAATAGGAATATCATGTGATATTCTGCTTGTTCCTTAATTTTATTTCGTTTTGTTTGGTGCTAGGATGTCACATAAAGCCAGGACATTCTATTTAAGTAAATCTGGCTTTGTCTTGAATCTAAAGATTTGTGCATTAAAGTGGATTAATCCTAATGTTTGCGCCACAAAGTATTGCATTGCATGTGCTTGTGCAAACATATAGAAATTTTTGGCTTACTAAACTACAGGTATTCATTAGCAGAGGAGCTGTAGTCCTGAGTGAACAACAGAGGTACTGGACAGAGGGAGACACCAAAAGAACTGCTGCTAGAATAAAGCAACAATAGCTATGCCTCCCCATGGAGACCCTAGCCTGTGTGCTTTTGAGGCGAGAGGGCAAATGTGCACTCCTGCAAGTAGAAACAAAGAAACATGGTTATGCAAAAAGCAGCTGACGCTTTACAAAAAGGCACAAGACTATTCGCTTAGCTAAGCGGCTGCGTAGGTACTACAATAGGAGCTAATGTTTGACAACAATAGCACTATTGATGATGCTAGTGTAGAAGAGGTTTCAGACTCACACCAATAGGGTGTTATGTAATAAATTCAATACATAAAAGATCTGGAGGTCAATCTGTGAAACAATGAAAGAACGACAAAGAAAAAGAGACAAGACTACCAATAACCTTACTTCAAAACCATTTGCGAATCGATCAGATTTCCATCAACTGCCCCATTTGGCCAGTGTCATCATCTGGATATCCTTCTTCACTTACCATTCATTCTCTTTAGCACAACAAGAGATGATATGGTGTGATTTTCGCAAAGGTCCGTGTGACCATCATATGAAGAGGTACAAACAGAGTGACACAAAGAAAGGAGATTGCAGTAACTTATTTCGAACCCCAGTCTACTACTATGTCTGAAAGATAACTCCTCGGTTGAATGATGGAAAAAATAGATAAAGTGCAGTGCAAAAAACGTGGTGATCTAAAAGGGAGAAGTGAGAGAAAAACAACTCTCACCAACCTAATAAAAACTCGCAGATGCGACATTGACCAAATATGTCACTGCTTAAGGAAGGTGGTCGACTAGTTTCAGCCTTCACGGGCCTATAGCCCAAGCTTTCTTCAGGACCTTTATTCATATAAAGCTACTGCATACGTGAAAAAAGATATACCAATAAACCAGTGTAGTTATGTGCTCATCATATTACCTGCATATAGGCAGAGTGATTGTCACACCTGTCCTATATGAGGTATCAGCCCACCTCACCTGGTAAACACTCAGGTGTATGAGACCCCACCCTCTCCTTCGGTGCTCCACCTTAGTAAGTGGGACCTCCCATTTACTAAGGTGGAGCCCGAGGCACCGACGGAGAGGACGGAGAGGGCAGGGTCTCAAATGGTTTTGAAGTAAGGTTATTGGTAGTCTTGTCTCTTTTTCTTTGTAGTTCTTTCGTTGTTTCACAGATTGACCTCCAGATTTTTTATGTATTGAATAAGTGTGTATTTGGGGATTGAATCTGGTGAGGTCGGTAAACTGTCCCTTAGACCCTTGTCCCTTGTGGATGTGTAGATAGTGTTATGTAATAAAGCCTGCACATGATTTTCTAGTGCTTCAAGAATGTGGATGCTGTACAGATGCACATAAGCAGAAATATTTGCAGGAAGAAAGTGATGCAAATACAGGCAGGGTGGGGATGCTGGGGTATAAATCTTAAAGCTGTAAGGCAGTAGCAGTGCTATCAACCCATGGTTCCAGGATTTAAACCTCTCTGGGCATCGAACTCATCAGACAATGGGTTATCAAACGCAAGCTCATGAGGCATAGGTCTCACTTCCAGACCCTAAAACAGCACTAGTGGAATCTGAGGTCTAGGGAATATATAGGGTCCCTGAGTAGAGAGAAGTGCAGGGTAGCAAAAACGTAAAGGAAGATACTAGGGAGTGTCTGAAGTAAACTGCCTGATGTAGGACTTAAGGCAGATTAGAGGAGTGAAAGGTAGCTGTTGTGAAAATGAATGGATCCTTGGACATTGTAACCTCAAGCCCAGTTTTGTTTTGGCGGGTAGTAGGGCATTGCAGGGTTACGGCGCATCAGGCATACCCCATTTGCTGCTGTTGAAGGTCAATGGGCTGCTATTCCAGATATTTCATCTCACCACCTAACTTAACCTGAACCAATCAGTGATCACTCGGAAATAACCGAAGAGATCCTCTGTCAATCAGACATTGTCACTGAGCAATGTTGATTCTTAACGTCAACCCCGGTATTGTTATACCTGCATGAGGCTGTGTATCGATCTGTATTTGTAGTACGAGTATGTTAAACACTGCCTACGTAAGACTATCCATGTGTGTATCTCTTTCCTGCTATTGACAAATTATACATGTTGGACAGTGTGTTTTCAGGAGACCACACACAAGGCCCAATTCTAAAGTATTTGAATAAGGCCATAAAGCTATGAATGAAACCAAAAGTATGAATGACATGGCATATATATCTTTCTGAAATCTGTACGAGAAACAATATGGTGCAAGACTGTGTGAATGTGTGTTTGCGCATGCAAGTCTTCCAAATGTGTTTATCTGCATGTGTGTATTTGTGTGGGATTCTGCGAATCAACATGAGACAATGTGTGCATGAGAAGCCTCCATTTACTGCATCGGTGTTTAAGATTGGTGATACTGTCAAATTCACCAGTTTTCTTCCCTAAGAACTGCTTTTTGTCTTTGACAGGCAGCTTTATTGAATTCATTTCCTGCGATCTTTGATGAGTTGCTGCAGATGTTTACTGTGCAGGAGGTGGCAGAGTTTGTACGCGGAACTCTGGGGAGCATGCCAAGCACAGTGCATATTGGGCAGTCCATGGATGTGGTGAAGCTGCAGTCCATCGCCCGCACCGTGGACAGCCGCCTTTTCTCCTTTCCAGGTAAGGATGGAATGTTTGCACACACAGAACACAGGGGCATATTATCAAGGAACAGGGAAAATTAACGCTAAGGGCGCTTAGCGTTAATTTTTTGAAACGCCCGCTTTCGATGGATATCGCCTGGTTACCGCGTTAGTAACAACGCTAACCGCCTAGGCGATAAAAAATCCAGCAATAGCGGCATTCTGTGATGTTATCACTGGTAATGCAGCGATAAAACTACAAGGATAGGGATCTCCTTGCTGATAGCCCATGGTGGACTTAGCCATGTAATCCACCTCCCATTGGATTACATGGCTAAGTCTGAAAACTATCAGATGTAAAAAAGAAGCATTAACCGTGGTTAGCTTCTTTTTTTGTCTCTAACAGGGTTAGCTTGAAGCTTGATAATAGGAGAAATGTCACTTAGGGACATTCCTCCTATTATTTTGCTCTGGAATGCCCACTTTGCATCTCATTAGAGATGCAAAGGGAAGCATCGTGAAAAAGGGTGCTAGCATGCGATTTTGCATGTTAGCACCCTTTTGTTGATAGGGCAATATTTTTATCTCAGCTTCTTTGGCTTTTAAAGAAAAAAAGCGGAGATAAAGCCCTTGTTAATATGCCCCACAGTTTTGTGTGTCAACTAAACCACTTGTGTTAACAGAGATGAACAGAATAGATGCAGACAATGATGAGTCATGGAAAGGAAGGTTGATAGTATTTTGAAGATTTCGGAAAATAGCCCATTTAAGTTGAACAGATAAGGCAACATGTGTTTTGGGATAGAACAGTCCTCTTCATGGCGTATGGGTATGTGTCCCTGCTCTGAATGTTTGACTAATTCTGTATCTGATATCCTGACTTTTATTTTGTCTAATAAAGCATGTGTGCAGAGGCCTTGGACTTTCCCAGACTCTGTGAGATTCTGGTCCATTGGCCTGGACAGGCACACCAAGCGTTGTCCTGGGTATAGCACATAAAACATTGGTGGCAACCTTCTATGTTTTTGTAACTGATTATGTGACCATACCTTCTTATCGGTATCACTGAAACTGTGGTCTAAAGACCCCCTCTTATTTTTTTTTTTATTTTTTTTTTTGTCCTCATTTGCCACAATGGTTTTGTTTCCATGATGAAGTCGAGTGGTATACGAGCGGGGTGCTGTCTCAGCAGATAATTAGCTGGTAGGGTTCAGCCTTAACTTTCGATACTTAACCCTCAGCTCCTCCTTCTCAACCGACTTTATTTCACCAAACGAAAACCAACCATTAAAGGAGTGGATATTTCCACCATGATATCTGGCCCTGGAGTATGTCCAAGTGGCTTAATCATTGGACCCGGGGAAAAAAAAAAAAAAAGACCCCCTCTTGTGTAAAATTCTGCTGTTATGTGAATGCCCAGAAATTACATCTTGTGTGTATGTGGAGGGTGTGTGAGTGTGTAAAGAGTCTGCAGCACATGAACAGTAGTATCACTCTGTGTAAAAATAAATCTGAGCACTAGCTAGTACGATACATTTTCCATGCCCTTGATTTGGCTTGGCTCAATATGGGGAATGATAGCAGCTTCCTCAGACAGTGGAAGCGCATTATATGCATTCCTGTGGCTGGAGATTATCAATCCAGATGTTGAAGTGAGGAAGACAGAGACAGAACTGCCTTTCGCAATTCCATGAGGAATTCTGGTAGCAAGTGGAGGCTGATTAATTCTCCCTGGGCCATGACATTTTGTTGATGGTCATGATAGGGACTGCAGTTTCTCTTGTGCAAGGTAAGGGAGTTTCTAGATCTGACCTGCTCTTTTGCCTATCCCTGATTACTGCTTGTGAGAGGCTGAAAACATCCAGGTGCCGAAACCTCACACATCATATGGTCTGTGTTGTGGGGGCTCAAGTTTGAAGACAGGCCCAGTGCTACCTGCTGTGAGAAGCATCACACTACACAAAGGCTGTGAGTAGAGAGCAGCCTGAGAAGGACACTTGAAATAAGAACTTTGGGGCAGTGGACCCATATCCCCTTTCAAAGAAATGTGTATAAAAGTGAGACCCAAAGCACCCCTCTTTGTTCCAGTTCCTTCATTACCAAGGAGGAGAGCGCTCTTCAAAGTCCTTGTGGAATAGCTATTGGAGCAGGGCTATTATCTGCGTAACAGCCAGTCTCCCCCAGATGAGGGGACATCATTTGAAGGCTGTAGCTTCTTCTGGAAGAGCTGAGGGCCTGCCTAGTGGCTAAAAGCCTGCCTGCCTGCTGAGTGAGGGAAGGAGCCTGATTACCCTTGCCGGAGAGGCTCAGCGTTCCCCAGGGACTGAGGACCAGCCAAAGAAAGCAGACTGCCTGAGAGAAAAACCAGGAGTGTTGCATGCTGTAGAGGGCCCTATGACCTTCCAGAAAGATTCCAAGGCCTGCAGCTTTTGTGGTAACTGTGCTGACTGTAACTGATGTGGTAACTGCATTGGCATGATTGTGGCTACAACTGCTGCAACTGCTGTGGTGACTTCTTTGGTTCAATCGGGGCTGCGACTACTGTAACAACTGTGACTGCTGGGTTACCTTCCTTGGTTCTCACCGAATAGCCCAGGAAGAACTAACTCCATATTTGTGGCTGGCTTGGTGGGCCACAGTAGGTGTGTCTTCTCCTGCTAAGATAGCAGCGGCTCCTCCACTAAGCCGGAAGAGCATCGCCTGCTGCTCTTAGAGCAGTGGAAAAATGAAAAATAAAATGATAATAACACAATGTTATTATCATTTTATTTTTCATAGCTATGGGGCTAGGATAGGGTGGGGCAGGGCCGGGATCACAAGGAGGAGGAGGAGTGGTTTGTGCACCATAAGTATACATGACAGTTTGGTCAGCCATCTTGGGCTGGCCAAACAGTCATACACACTAAGCATGTTCTCCATCCGGTTGTATTGCGCAGGCTGGGTGAAGAACATGCACAGGCTCCTACTCTCTGTCTGAGTGCCATACCACATCGCTCAGACCAATCATGAGGTTGCTGTCATGCTCGTAAAAGCTGCATTGTGATTGGTTTAGGGGGAGGCGGTGTGCTTCTTGTTGCTGACTTGCTGAGACTCATAGCCAGGAAGAGAATTGAAACTACATGGCAGCCATGATAAGGTGTTTTTTTAATGTATTTAGTTTTTTCCAATGGCCCTCCACCCTGCCACCCTTGTTCTTTACCAGCCGTCACTGACCTAAGACTGACTTCAATCACCGTGGGCCCTCATCTGAGGATGGACGGAGAGTCCTCCAAATTGCACCTTCATGAGCCCAAGAGACTAAGGGCCTGATTATAAGTCTGGTGATCGACAGACCACCAGGCTCACAGTGGCATGGCTATTGCGGTCCGACTGCCCCATTGGAATTTGGGTGATCAGGCCACCACTGCAACCGCCAAGGATCCACGTTCCCTGGTGGTGGCACTGCAGTGCGAGGCTGTAATATGATTGGCGGGCCACTGCAGCCCTGCCAAGCATATTACGAGTTTCCTCACTGCCAGCTGTCTCATGGCCTGGTGCCTCATTGCACGGGGATGCATGTAGGGGGGCACTTGGTTTACCCCCCTGTCTGTATGCACCACACAGTTCCTGCACGACATGGACTTTACAGTCCATACCATGCTGGAATGCGCTGTGGCTGACCCACGTGCTGCCTTTCTAAGGCTCTCCTAGGTCCACCCACCTAGATTGCAATTTGTAATCTGATGGGCGGTCGACTTTGGCGGGAGCGGGTGGTGGCGTGCTCTTCCGCTCCCACACCACCAAAGTCATAATCAGCTCCTAACTCTTTACCTATTACACCACCAGGGGTAAGAACTTTTGAAACATGAGAATTGAGTGCACAGCTGAATTATGGGGCAGCAGAAACGACATCTGATTCATGCTTCTGCCCGAAGTGATGCAGGGACAAACATATCTTTGGCGGGAGCGGGTGGTGGCGTGCTCTTCCGCTCCCACACCACCAAAGTCATAATCAGCTCCTAACTCTTTACCTATTACACCACCAGGGGTAAGAACTTTTGAAACATGAGAATTGAGTGCACAGCTGAATTATGGGGCAGCAGAAACGACATCTGATTCATGCTTCTGCCCGAAGTGATGCAGGGACAAACATATCTTTGGCGGGAGCGGGTGGTGGCGTGCTCTTCCGCTCCCACACCACCAAAGTCATAATCAGCTCCTAACTCTTTACCTATTACACCACCAGGGGTAAGAACTTTTGAAACATGAGAATTGAGTGCACAGCTGAATTATGGGGCAGCAGAAACGACATCTGATTCATGCTTCTGCCCGAAGTGATGCAGGGACAAACATATCTTTGGCGGGAGCGGGTGGTGGCGTGCTCTTCCGCTCCCACACCACCAAAGTCATAATCAGCTCCTAACTCTTTACCTATTACACCACCAGGGGTAAGAACTTTTGAAACATGAGAATTGAGTGCACAGCTGAATTATGGGGCAGCAGAAACGACATCTGATTCATGCTTCTGCCCGAAGTGATGCAGGGACAAACATATCAGGGGTCTCCTGGGAAAGATTAGAACTATGGGAATAAATGGGTGTGGTACCATTAAAAGAGACAATTGTAACCAGGATCACTGCCCTGTGTACTAGATTATATAGTGTAAATAATAATACTGCTGTGTATTTAAAAAGTACTTTCTTTACTTAAAAAAAGACAAGCACTGGGCTGGACATTACAATTGTGTCTGTTGGTTGATTGCTGAATTCTATGCTTGTGTGCCCCACACTACCTCCTTGAGAAACCAGTGGCTGCTTGCACTCGCTACCCCCAGAATGCCAGTGTCAAATAACCTCTATTACAACCCTGTAGCTGATGTATGCCCATAGTCCCACAGACAAACACTGGTTAATGTAAAGTAAACAGCATTGAAAAGTTAATACCATAGTAGGTTTACTTTTCTGTCATGAGCTCTTCATTGTGGGGTGACATTTATGGTAATTACTGTGGCCAGTGGCATCCTGGAACAATTTTGCTTTAGCATTAGAAATCTTTTTTGTAAATGTTTTCGAACACCTGCTCCAGTTTGAGTCAAGTTTGGACGGCTATTTCTAGCACACATTTTTCTTCTTCTTGCCAGCCCCAGCCATCAATGTGAAGGATGATGCCCATCATCTTGAGCACAGTGTCCTGTCTTTTTGTCAGCAAAATACTTTGGTTATCCATTATCCATATATCCACTGAAACTGTGATTCTGATTTCAAGTTATTTATTCCAAAGGACCCCTGTTTTACTTTTTAGATAGAAAGCATAACCTGGATGTAGGAAAATGGATTATTAGTTGTGTGTCCTGCACAAGTAATAGGTCCACTTGTGTCCTTACCAGAAACTAAGCACCACATTGTAGCACTTGACTCTCTCAGGGTAGTGAAGCAGAGCAGTCCAGGGCCTATTCAGGGGAGGTGGTGTGGGCTAGAAATCACCATTCAAGAAAAACTCAATAAATGAATGTCCACTCAGCACTTTTTTTTTAGAAAAAGGAGAAGTACATTAAATACTCACACATTACTAAATACCACGCAGTAATTTACAGATATGTACATTGGCAAATGGCAAATACTATAGATGGCTTCACATAATCACATTTGACTCCTTAAAGGGGTAATGTAAACATATCAAGTAAGTCTATTGGGTTGGTCGAGGGTCAAGAGAAGCAAACCACTATTTAAAAACATAATTTGTACTTAAATGCAATCATCAGAAATAATGATGTGTTAATGTGCTTATTAATGTAAATAAATCATATTCACTTTAATCAACAATCATTGTGAACATTATTAAACCAATAAAGCTCTTAAAATGAGCAAAGCATGGTCTGTGTATTTTTATAAACCTTTCAACCATAAAAATGCCTTAATGAAAGCAGTGCCAAAAGCTCTTCACAATTTCATTACATTACACTTCACATATAGACTTATCTGCTAGAGGGCACTTCAATACATGTACTTTCTTACAATAGCTTTAGGCCACAATAAATGCAATCATAAAGTCATCCGCTAGAGAGCGATGCTGTCCCGGCTCTAGAGCAGGAGCTCTAGCCTAAGGAATGGTTTGAAAACATTATAGAGCCAGAAGGCTTGCAGACGGCCTCGCTCTGGGGTCTTCTTTTGCTGAGGGAGGTGCCCGGTCTCAACCCCAAGCTGAGTGAAGTGGGGGGTGCTGCGGTGGTGTCCCAAGGCCACTGCGACCCACTACCACTGTCACTCGGCCTTCACCTTCGGCAAGCGCAGGAGCCAGCATTTTCTCCTTCGCCTTCTCCCGCCAATGATCCATGCAGATGGGAGGCAAGCTGCTAGGTGGTAGTATCCCCCCCTTCCCAGTCACGGGCATAGGGGATGGAGTGAGGCGCTCTCTCCCCATCGGTGCTCAGGATTCTAGGGTAGGGGTGCTGAGTCCCCAGATCCATTTTGCTTCAGTCCCAGGGAGCAAATTGTAAATGGGGAGGGGGCCCCACGCACATCCCCTCCCTCGACAAAATAAATAATTAACTCCTGCACTAACCCCGCTCCATCTTTGGGTAAATTAAGAAATGGCAGCAGAGCCATATGCGCTCCGTCGGCGAACAGTTCAGAGGTCACCAAACATTACAATGCCATGAGTCGAGACAAATTGGGCCTATTTTGAAAATCTTGGGTTCATTATCCCCTTGGTGGCGAGCTCTAGAAAACAGGTGCTGCGCAGACAAATAATGGACGGAATGCTGAATGAATCATGCATTCACCCCCAGTTAAGAGATCTGTGTTAAATCCATAGTTCTTTTGCTCACCATGCCACCCTAGTTTAGACCCAGCCATATGCAAATCAGTAGTCTTGACCCTGTGCCTCATGGGAACAGTCCAGACCAAACTGCCAAGCCAGTTCCTCCCTGGACCAGAAACAAGCATCCTGGGACCGGTTTCAGGGTTTGTCACCCTACTTCAGCCAGGCTAGCTTGAATCTAGTGGCACAGTGAGCAAGGGACCCACGTCTGGGCATACCCATCCCACATAGGGCCAATAGTGCTACGCAAACAAATGGTGGACAGAATGCTGAATGAATCATACATTCTCCCCAGTCAAGAGATCTGGGTTAAATCCATTGTTCTTTTGTTCACCAGGCCACCCCAGTTTACACCCAGCCATATGCAAATCAGTCTTGACCCTGTGCCTTATGGGAACCGTCCAGACCGAACTGCCAAGCCAGGTCCTCCCTGGACCAGAAACAAGCATCTTGGGACTGGGTTTAGGGTAAGTCACCCTTATTCAGCCAGGCCAGCTTGAATCCAGTGGCACAGTGAGCAAGGGATCCACGTCTGGGCATACCCATCCCATATAGGACGAATAATGCTACGCAAACAAATGATGGACAGAATGCTGAATGAATCATACATTCACCCCCAGTCAAGAGATCTGGGAAAATCCATTGTTCTTTTGCTCACCAGGCCACCCCAGTTTAGACCCAGCCATATGCAAATCCGTCTTGACCCTGTGCCTCAAGGTAACAGTTCAGACCGAACTGCCAAGCCAGGTCCTCCCTGGACCAGAATAAAGCATCCTGGGACCGGTTTATGGGTATGTCACCCTTCTTCAGCCAGGTTAGCTTGAATCCAGTGGCACAGTGAGCAAGGGACCCACGTCTGGGCATACCCATCCCACATAGGGCGAATAGTGCTACGCAAACCAGGGGCAGTTGCAGCAGACGTCCTCATCTCCATAGTGGTACAGCCCTCACAGACATCGTTCTTCTGCCTCCCTGCATCAGCCTTCCTCCTGGTCTTGGTTTCTGGATACAGAAGACCAGAGCTTTTCCCCTAGCTGTTCCTCCGGTAGTGTAAGTGGGCTAGCCTCACTCATCCTTGAGAAGACCCACTGCTCTTGGGGTCAAAGTCCTTAGTCCTTTCTGGGCATCAGGGGGTTCTTCCTTCCAGTTATCTATGGCGGCCCCATGGTCCAGCAGTGAAGCGCTAAAAAACCACCAGGCAAGAGAGAGTTTCCCCCTTGTGCAAAAGCTTTTAAAGAGTAGTAGAAAGTTCCAGAAGCCAGGCACCACATACCAATCCCAGGATGCCATGTCACTTTCCCACTCCTGTCCCAAGCCTCCTGAATAGCTTGTGGAGACACTTCAAAATAGTGTCATCCAGGAAATACTAGTCACATCTTCTCTGGGGACCTCAGCTCTTCCCCTCACTGACATCACTGCCAAGGCCTTTCTCACTAGATTTTCAAAGGAGAACCCCCTCCTGCTTTGGCTCCAGTCGGAACTCCCTCCTTAGTTTAGTAGGCTTGGAAAAGCCCATCCCTGGTACAGTGTGATAGCTGATTAATTGATGCAGATAATTTCGCCTCAGCCCTTTCCTCCTCGAGAGCTGAGTGAAGCACTGTTAAGTACTCCCCTTTTGTTGGGAGGCCTTTTTTCCTGCTGCTGGAGAGAATTTGAATTAACCTGGCACAGTAGGGTGACAAAAAGCCTGGGCTCTGATCCTGAGCTGAGCCAGAGAAATATGACAATTCTGGATGACCCATAAGTTGTACAGATATCATTGTGGAACTTGAAGAATTGATTTTCTCGCACAGGTTACACTCCAATTCAATACATCATTGGTCTCTGTACACCAAAGGGAAGCGAAATCAAGTGCAGCTCCTCCGTTTGAGTGGAGGATCATCGCCCCACTAAGAAAAGCCCCAGGCCAGACCTGAAAAATTAAAAATTAAATGGTAATAAAGTTTATTTATTGCCATTTTATTTTTCAGTCACTAACCTGTCCGGAACTGAGTGTCCAGCCGGGGCGGGCCAGTGCTGCTGAGTTGCAGCAGGGAGCTGACTGCTGAAGTTTAAAATGTGCATGTCCGACTGGCCGCTTGTCTCGTTACGGCCAGCCAGACATGCGCATTTAGACTTCTCTAAGAGAAAGCACAGGCCTCCAGTGCTGAGTGAGGCCGCTCCTTCCAATCTTGGCACTGCTCTCATGCCAGTCAGAGCAGTGCAAGGATTGGTTAGGTGTGTTGGCTTGATCCAGCGTTTGAATCTGCCTGGAAGAGAGAAGACTAGTGGAGGAGGACGTTGTGTCGTGTATCAAGGGGAGTGTGTTTTTTTTAATGTTTTTTTTTCCACCTGCCGCACCACCCTTGGTACATGGCAGCCACCACTGAGCGAAACTGCATTCTAACGCGGTTCTCTCCCTATGTGTATATTAAAGTTTCACCACGGACAATACAGTAAATCACACTGACTTTCCCTATTAGCGCTCACTACCATTATAAGGCCTACCATCGGTAAATATCTAATCCTGCAGAGTCTCCATTGTGCCAGGCTACCTATGCATGGTTACCGGGTTGCACACAATAGTAGTCTCCCTCACACATGTGCCCACCTGTGTGCACATGTTCACGTATAACAATCCAAGTGCCCCTTACCCTTGCTATGTCTCAACGGCCTTACCTTAAAAAGTAGACATTGGGGGTAAAAATGTGCAGTCCATTTGTCATGTGATTAACCCGGGTGAGAAACATGTAGTGAGGCTCACCCGTAGTAAAAAGTCTAAAACCGGGTGATCCAAAAGGCAAAAAATCTGGGCATACTTAATGGGTGGAACCCAATCACAACACCTGAAAACTACATTCAGAAGTAACCACCACTCAGGCTGGAGCTTGCCTGTCTACGGAACAACTACAGGATGTCCCACCACACTACTGTCTGTCTCATTGTTCAAGCAGCAAAGTCAAATATC
Organism: Lissotriton vulgaris; assembly: GCF_964263255.1. NCBI lineage: Eukaryota > Metazoa > Chordata > Amphibia > Caudata > Salamandridae > Lissotriton > Lissotriton vulgaris. Next base: position 968,266,343 of record NC_141697.1, read on the forward strand.
CTAGTCTTGATTTAGAAGGGTAGGTGTTGTGCCAGAATATCGAAGTCTAAATATCAACTTGTACTTGTTTCTAATCCACAATATTGATTACCAACATATCATGAAGATACGTAGATGTGGACTAAAGAATAGTAAATATATACAACCCAATGTATGGTTACCTTGAGTTATGTTGGTTGTCAATATTCTAGAGTTCACTTACAACTGAAAGTGGTATAACAATGCCATACAGAACATTTGTGTGATTCTGGAATGGCCTTGTGCAGAAAATAGAGAGAAGGTGGTTGGGACCTGCTGCTCAGTAAAGCTGGCTCTACATTGTTCTACTTAGCCAGAAGAATTTGGCCTTTTTCCAAGCAGCTGCTTAAAACAGATAGCCCCTTGAACAGGTTATAAAATCGAAGAGTTGCTGTGCTTGCTTGTGTAATGAAAATATATTTTTCTCAAATGTGTGCCAGTGATAATATGTCAGTGGGTGTCTTTCTCGATTGTAGCGCTGGCACTTGAATTATTTAGTTTTATAGTTGAATAACAACTTGTTTTTCTTCCCTAGAATCACGACGGATCCTGCTCCCTGTGGTGCTTCATCACATTCACCTCCATCTGCGCCAGCAAAAGGAGCTTCTCATTTGCTCAGGAATCCTCAGCAGCATATTCTCCATTATGAAAACAAGCTCCTTGGTGAGGCCTCTGTCTACAAATGTTATACAGATCAGTGTCTCGCCCTCAGAAGCAGTCACATATTCATGAAAAATAATCCACAGCTGCAGTTTGCATTCATCTCCTTGTAAACCTCTGCTCTTGCCCTCATCACACCTCCTATTTCCTACCACATATATGCAGCGGATTCTCTTTTTACAGCTCTCGCATCCCCAATCTATCCTCTTACAACATCCAAATGCATCTCTCTTTTGGTATCACTTTTTTGATTGATTGATTGATTGATTGATTGAATGAAAATGCATAAAGTGCAATGATTACCAGCGAAGTGTGTCCTGACACTTAGTCTGTATGGACATCTGTAAGCAGACCAAAATCCAATCACTTTTAATTATTGTGTAAACAGTTATGGCCACATGCATCATTGTTGCCGTTTGCGATTTTTTAATTGCGAAAATTAAGGAATCGTAATTAAGAAATCGCAAAAGGCTATGCATCAACAAATGGCAATTTCTTTTGCGATTTCTAAAAATTCCTTAATTGCGATTCACAATTTGCGAATTGCAATTAGGAATCCCTTCCCATTGATTCCTATGGGCCAAGAGGCCCATAGGAATCAATGGGAAGTCATTCTCAATTTGTGATTAGCAATTTGCGAATCGCAAATTGAGAATGCAATTTCAGGGGTGCAGGGGGGGTCCAAAGGACCCCCCCTGCACCCCTGAAATATAAATGTAGGTGCATTTTTCACACACACATGCCCCAAGGGCATGTGTGTGTGTGTAAAATGAAACTTTAAAAAATGCACTTTTGTGCATTTTTGAAAGTTTTCGCAAATTACCATGAAGGTCAACTTCATGGTAATTTACAAATTCGCAAATTTAAAATGTTCATGCATTTCTTAAATGCAATCGCAATTTTAGAAATCACAACATGATTGCGATTTCTAAAATTGTGAAAAACATGATGCATCCCAATTTTGTCAATTACATTCACAAACGGCCGAAAATTGTGATTCGCACCATTTGCGAATGCAATTGACAATGATGCATGTGCCCGATAGGGTTTTAATCTTCCTGAATAGGGGGTGACAAAGATAGAGAGGCATTCAAACCCATGTCTTCATGGAGAGATAACTGACGGAAAGCCCACCAATTCTTGTAGAGGGAGATACTGAGACCGAGACAAGAGTGGCTGTACTGGATCACAAGGAATGAGTGGGCTGATGTAGTGTAAATCATTGCTGAATGTATCTCAGACCCATCCCATTTTGGCTCGGTGACAAACACATTTTTGAAGAGACGTCTATTCTTAATCGTAATCCAAAGAAGGGCAAGCAGGTGCTTTGATATAAAACAAAAAAATGCCAGTCCAATTAAAAATCAGGCTGCAGTATTCTAAATAGTCTGTAGGGGAAACAACTGTTCTTTAGAAGTCCAAAGTCCCCTGGGAAAAAAGTGATGGTCGTTCTAACAGTCCTCAGAAAAAGGAAACATGTGGACTATGTTTTTGAGATATGCTCTCGAAAAGATAGGCTTGCATCAAATATGATACCAAGTTTTCTAGGAGATGAGATTAGTGGAGGCAGTTCGGCTGCCACTATATAGAATTCAACCTCCTGAGATTACAAGTGCTTAGAATGACAGTTTTTGAAGTATTTAATCTAAGAACATTGATCTTCATTAGTTGGACAATGTATTACATGCAACACTGGAAATCCAACTTCATTGTGGTATGATACCAATCTGGTCATGAAAACAGATGGGTATCTTCTGGATAAGAGAAGACAAAGCAAAAAGAGCAATCTAGCCAATGGAACAACACACAGATTATAGTGTTTGGGGCTGAGAGCTGTGCCCTAAGGGACGCTAGGGATGTTTCTTGAAAGACTGGATTGAATTAGAGGTAAAGTAACTGCTTCAGAGTATTCACACAGGACAGACGTCCGGCTGTCTTAGGCACAGACACTCACTCTGGGCATTTTCATGTGGGCCTGTAGAATATTGAATGCCAGTATTAAATACTGCAAACAACAAGTAATATTAAGACAGAAGAATTGCCATGAAACATGGTCAGAATATCTAGTATTCCTATAAGGACTATTTCGGTACTGTAACCTTGCCTAACTCCGGATTGCTGTTGATCAAATAATTCTATGGTTTCAAGATGTGAGGAGAGGGATCCCGTTTACATAGGCTTGAATAATTTTAGCTGATTTGTAACTAGAGAAATTGTCTTAATACATTGTAAAATCCTGGGAATCAGTGATGTTTTTTTAACATCGGAAGTACCACACTGGCTTCCAGCAATAGGGGACTGAGACCAGTTCAAGCAAAAGATTAAACAGTTTTGAGAAGAAAGGGGCTGGCGTATAAACCGATAGCATAAGACACTTTGCTAGGCAAAAGTCAAGCGGCAACCCAAGTTGAAAGAGGTTTGGTATGCACAAATTCGTCATCTGTTTGGACAAATTTGGCTAGTGTAGATAAAAAGACAAAAAAGCTGCCATCATCTGATAATAATGCTCTTTCAAGCATAGCCTACGATTCAACAGTGGTACTCACGTTTGTGTTCAAGTATTCTTGAATTATTTGCGCACAATTGTACCCACAATTTTCGTATTAACATGTGTGCTTTCGAGACGTTTATCAACTTGTGCACCTTTTTTCTGAGCTTTCTCACACATCTCTCCATTCTTCATCACTCCCAATGTGCAAATGTCTCTCCTTCCACAACTGCGGTGCATCTTCAAGGACAACGCACAAAGTGACTCTTTGTTGCAATAGCTGTGCTGCTGTGATTCTCCTACTACACTTCCTCTTGATGTAGACTTCATTCATTGTGACTTTAGTGCGATTACGTGGCCATTTAGACATGGTTGGGTAGTGAACAAATTATTTTAGCACTATCATCTATCACGGCCTGGGCAGAAATTTTGCTTACTCATGCTTACTCAGATTTGCCTAGACAGTACTGACTGTGCAAGCAACTTCTAATATCCCCCAAATGGGGGCAGATCCTACTTGTAGAATTTACTTCCACATTTGCCATGTTGTAAATCAGAAACACATATGCATCCCATACTCGGCTGAATTTGTGTGTGTGTGTGTGTATGTATATATAGGTTCAGCCAATGAAAACGTCTGGATGCTTTTAAACTTGCTGGAAAGTCCACGCTCAAACCCATGTATGTGTGTATGTGTTTAGATATGGATGTATAATCACCTACATACAAAGTTAGATTTCAACATTTTAAACAAACATTTGGGATGTCATCAGTGATGTCATAAATTATGGCATAGAACATGGCATGAGTGCTGTAATTTATGAGGTCATAAGCAGTGCATGGCGGGGTAGCAAGTTACAGCTAGATCTGCTAACTATAACTGGTGAATTTCTGTTTTTTTTGTTTAAAATTTTAATGTTGTCACTGACATATACTTAATTATAATGTTACTTTAACCTTTGTTTTTTTCGGAGTATTTTTAATTATTTTTTTAAGTGAATTCCTGGTGTTTTCATGACATGTAGTAATATTTATTATATGTAAAGACATTTCCCTAGGGCTATATGTTTTTTAAACAAGAGGGGGGGGGGGCACATTGTACAACTCGAACCTTATTTTGGCCCGCAGACTCCAGGGCATAGTTTTTTTTTTTTTTTTTTTAGAGGATAGGGTTTTTCTTTCATGAAAGGGGTATGGGCCTTGTGATCCAACTCCTCGAGCTTTGTTAGGCAATGGAACCCCATCCCCAGGGCCACTAATAAAATTAAAGGGAAGAAGGGGCAATGTGGCCCCCTTTGCCCAACTATGTTAGTCCCTGGTGACCCGCCCCCAGGGCCTTGTTTTTTTAATGAAAGGAGGTTTTTTTTTCAATAAAACAGTAGGGATGCCACCTGCCCCCCCCCCCCCCCCCCCCCTCCCCAGATTTTTATAGGCCAGGGGACCCCAGGGCCACTACTAAAATTAAAGGGAAGGGGACCAACTGCTCCCCTCCCATAGCCTTTTCCAGCCCTGGGGACCCCGTGGCCTGCACTATTAAAGGGCCATGGGGTCGTGGGTGGCGGGGGAAGCCCCAGAGCCCCGGCCAACTCCCCGCATACAGCAGGAGCTGACATTGCTCCCAACCAGAGGGAGCAGCTACTACTGCTGCTCCATCCGGGCAGGAGCAATGTTTTAGTTTCCCTGACTGCAACAGTGCAGTTAGGGAAACAGCTATGTCCTGGGGGTGGCTCCCAAGGACATAGCTAGTGAGCCAACCCCGGCGGATGAGTTTCTTCAGGGCTTTAGAGGTTCGGGTGGGAGGAGCACGTGGCCCCCTCCCCATTTTGAGTAATTTAAGCTCCGAGAATGGGCTTCCCGGGGCTTTTAGAGGCTCAGCAAATGCTTAGTACATAGGACAATCCACAATTCTCTTCACCAGAGGCAATATAGTGTGGAGGATATTAACCTGTTGGTTTCTCTCCCATAATTCAGAATTTACCGAAAAGATCGAAGTGTTCCATGATCCTGATGTCTCATTCAGGCACTCAGTATCTTCTTCAACAGTTCCGATGTATTGTTTCTTTGGTAGACAACTCCTTCACAACATATCTATCTTCTTGTACAACCCATAATCAAAAATCTAACCCCTTTCACAAATCCCACACTTTTCTGTGTCTCTGTCAACAACTGCTGTTCAGGGTCATTGTTTTTATAATTCAAGTTCAGGCTGCACCTTCCTCTGGGTACCAGCAAATCTCAAAGCCTATTTATATTTGTATAAAATATTTGCCCGGTTGAAAGCAACTAAAATAATGAATTTGAAAATGTGATTATGCTGAACACAATTCATGCACATTGTGGTAATATTGTAGATGCATCAACACAACTTTTTCCGTAGTAAAATATGCTGTAAAGTCTCAGGACAAGAATTTCAAAACTGACATAAACTTTGTTCTGCATGTGCCTTCAACCAATCTCTCACAGTTTGATCAAGTGGTTGTTGGACCACCTTAAACACATTTGGTTCTTACACATATTAGGGCACTTTACTTTATCACAGCAAGCCAAATGTACTTTCTGTCATCAGTACGTGTTGTTCCATCTCTGATATTATTTTTTTGTCATGTATCCAATCCCCAATAAAGAGAGATCATTGAAATCACATTAGCCACGTTTTTTAGTATTGGTTATATTTGCTATATTTGTCTGTTTTGATTGTCGAGGTTTAACCATTTGGAAGTAGCAAAACTCTAGCTGGAGCAGGCTTAGTTTAAGGGCACATCATAGAAACAAAAAAAATGAGGTTCCTCAAGACGATCAAACATCAGATTGCAACATTACAAAGTCAACCTTTGTGGTAGATTATAAGAAGAATAGAGCTTGCTTGGCCCTTGCATCCATTTTATTGAGTCGTTGTTGATATAAAGGTTGCCAGAGTTCATAGCCATATTCTAGATGACACGTCGTCTTAGACTTATATGCCTTCTCTTATGGATGTAGGGTATTTGGACAAAATATTTGGTAAAAAATATCGAAATGTTGAAATAATGAGTTTTTATTATTGTGATACACATAAATTGTGATGCAGGAATATTGTTGACAAGAATATCGATTTTCTAAGGTAAAATATATCAATGTCAAAAATCTCTGGGCCTCATTACAATGGTTGGCGGATGCCACCTACAGGCCGTTGGTGGCAGTCAATTTGACATCAAGGCCATAGGCCAACTGCGGGATTACAATACTGGAGGTCAAAGCGCAGAGGTTGGGGGAGAGACTGCCACCTCTGACACGATCCAAGATCCCATCGGTGCGGCAATCAAAATCCTATCTTTACAATGGAGGCAGTGCCTGCACAGGCACCAATACATGGATGAGGTCGTCTGTTTCCGACTACCGTTTCATGGCAGTCCCAAGCAGGTCCCCCATCCCCAATGGGCCACTGCTAAGTGGCCTTGGGGGCAATTCGGAAAAGCCCAAAGGGAGGTAATGTAATGAACACTAACACATCCCACTGGAGGGATAAAAAATGAAACTGTGAGAAGCAGGGAAATGAATTGGAACCCCAATAAATGACTTGTTGAAAATAAGAAGCCATTATTTTCCTATGAACTTAAAATATAATTGTCCTAGGAATAGGTTTTATATAAAAACTATAACTACCACAATGCTCAGCAACAGAGCAAAGGAAATGACGAAATGATCATGTGATTGCTTTAAATATGGTGAAAAAAAAATGCAGGAAGTTGATCGTGACCAAGATGCTTGGAGCATCGAAACGCGTTGATCGAATGCTTTCAATTTTTGCCTAAATAAGTTTAAAATAAACAGAATTGTGGAAATTCAAAGGGAGTGCGCCCGTTTTCCTTTCTAAACAAAGGAGCAGTGTGATGATGTTGAACGGCGTGGTTCCGCCGTAGGTGCACGCACCCGCAAAGAGCACTCGTTGGCCGGGGAAAGGTGAACCAAGGTGTGGTGATATATGTATATATATATATATATATATATATATATATATATATATATATATATATATATATATATATATATATATATATATATATATATATACACACATATATATATGAATTTGTTATATTGGTATATATAAAAAATATTAGAACTTGAAATATAGATTATAATGTATATTTTTTAAATAGTTTTGTATTATATATGTGCATATAAATATACACACATTCATATATATGTGAATGTATTCTTGAATTTGTTGTAAATTTAGGGCCTTATTATGAGTTTGGAGGTCTGAGCGCGGAAGGACCACAACCTCTAGAAGACCGCTGTGCCTGTGGCCTTCCCTCCACTGTATTACAAGGTTCCAGATGGGCCGGCGGTGACGTTGCAGTGGTCTTGAGAACTGTGTGTACATTCCAACTGCAAATGTGTTGAATGCACACATATACATGATATATGTGGGAAAATACCACTTACCTATTGCCAGAGTCCGACCTATATGTGGGCAGTCCTGGTAATGGATATATGGTACCAAAGCACTTACCTGTATTTCACCAAAAACGGGGTCGTATTCCTCGGGGTGAAGATGTTCTTGAATATGGAGGAGTTGGAGAAAGAGATCCAGGTTGAAATCTGTTAGGAGGAACTGGCAAGGGGTGAGTATGCACCCCAAATCTTTTGTTTCTGCTGACCTATAGGCGGCGGTCCGACCGCTGCGGTCAGCTCATCGGGAAGTCAACTCATAATACTGACGCGATGTTGCACCTCTGGACCGCTCAATGGATGCTGCCTTCCACTGACCATGACCCTGGCAGTCAGAGGTGTGGTTGGTGGTGCCTGCAGTCTTCGCAAAGCCAATCTGCCCTACTTGTAGTACAGTGGACAGCTCACCGCCATTGGACCGCCACCGCATGGACCGATAAACTCATAAATAAGAGGCTTAGTACTTTTGGCTCGTCAGCATTTCTGGCCATTTCTGAGTACTGCTTTACTACGAGGGGCCGATTCTGATGCAGTTAGGAAAGCATTCCCACCTCGGCCCGATTACGATGCGGTTAGGAAGGCCTTCTAACGGCATTTGCTCCTTTAGAATCGGATGGGGAACGTGTCTTCCCGACCGAGGGTCAGATTACGATGATGTTAGGAACATAGGCTCCCTTAGAAGTCAATGGGAGTCCAACCATATCGTATCTGGAAGCATCCGGATGCATCATACTCGGTCGGTCGGACTCTCCCGATCCGAGTCAGTCGGAGACCATTTCCAAACCGACTCGATCGGAAAGATTTCCTAACCGCATCAGAATCGGGCCCAAAGTTAATACATTTGAATATATTAAATTTACATTATTTTTTAAAGATGTATTTTTAAAAATCCAAACTAAATGTAAATGTTTATATTTATCTATGATGTACAAAAATATTACCAGTTGTGTGCAAAATATATTTAAATGCATCTAATTATTTCCTAAAAACAAATTAGTAATTTTTTTTAAACTTGTTACAATAATTTTTTCATTAGAAACGGATAATGAAATATTTAATATTAAAATAATATGTATTTTTTATTTCTATATAACTTTTACCATTACATTATTATATATAATCTTTCAAAGTCATAATGCATTCATTTATTGTGACATTATTTCATATTGTTAGTTTCTGTCTCCATTATTTTCTTTTGGGGGTGTGGCAGTACCTGTGGTTGGTAATGTAAGATACTGCTACATTTACAACAGTTTTGGGACATTTTTAGCACTAGTACGTGCAGTTTGTAAATTACAATGGTTTGTTTCTTGTGCTGCTGAATTCTGAGGCTCTGCCAACAACACCTAGCATGAGTAATCATTTGACTACTCTGCCACACTACCCAGAGGGTCACACACTGAAAAGGAGTACCTAGTTCCCAGACTGGAGGTCAGCAGTACAGGGGCACTGGGACACCAGAAGTAAAAGACCCTGATTGTTACATTTGTGGCATTGTGCTTTCTGACTGTCCTAGAACTCTCCAACCCAGATTTCTAATAGCTTGCATCAAAACCTTCAGTTGAGGCTGGTTACTATAATGTACTTCTTAATTTTGTTAGGAGCTTACAGAAGGTGAGGAAGGTGGGTATTCTTAAAACAGTAAAACATTTGACAGCTGCATGCAGGTAAAAGAAGCATAAACAACTTCCAGTTTAAAAAGGACACAGGGATTTCTCAAAGGATTATGAACAGAGAGTGCATTCATGTTCTAGGTTAGGAGAGCACATTTTTAAGGAGGAAGGACATTTCACCACTCACCCTATTTAGGTTGAACCCCACACCATGGAAGAGAACTCCCAAGTCATGGGGGTGATTTTCTTTTTTTTTATTAAGCAAGTTCCGGCTTGGGAGTTTGTTTTTTAAAAAGAAAATGAAAACATTTGGTGGATTGCCGTCAAAACCGATGGTGGCCGTCCACTAAATGTTTTGTACATTGAAAGGAACCGCTGTGAGGGTACTCCATCAGGGTAGCTGAGGTAATGTCCTCTGCTTCAATGATGGACTCTACTCCATCCATCAAACCTTAAATCAGGCCCATAGTTTTCTTCTGGGAATATTCCAGTACAGATCAGGAAACTTTACATGGCTCTTCCTGACTTACTGTTTGAACAGAGAACACCCAGAGAGGGTGGAGCTGCATTTAGCAATGATGGAAAATGGAGATGTAGCTTCTACCTAGTAAAGGATGAGAAGGCCCCAAGGTGAGAGGATAGAGCAAATGCATGCACAGAATGACCTGAGAGAATTAAGCATAAGTGAGCATAGAAGATAGTGAGGGAGGGAAGCTGAGGTGAGCTCAGCAGACATTGACAGAAGAGAGCACAGGTGAGCACAGAAGATGGTTTTATAAGAGAATTCAGATGAGACACTGAATAGAGTGAGATGAAAGTACATAAGATGGTGAATGAAGAAACCAGTGGGAATTGGCGGAAGGAGAGAGTTCTCCAAGATAGCAGTGTTTTTCCTCAGTGAGTTTTTTTGTAGTATATAATAGGCTGCTTTCTGTCTCTCCCTAGGAGGTGGATGTTGGGGAGGAGGTGGAGATGATGGTGGAGAGCCTCCTGGATGTGCTGCTGCAAACCCTCCTCACCATCCTGAGTAAATCGCAATCGCAGGAGGCGGTAAGAGGACAGCGGTGCCCGCAGTGCACAGCCGAAATCACTGTTAGTAGTAACTAACATCAGGTTCTATTTCCTGCTTTCTAACCCTTAAACCCTATTTCCATCACCATTATCACATACACCATATTATGCATGAAAAGTAGGGCAGCCTGCCTCATCTTCTATATAGTCTTTGTTAAGAATTCATTAATATTTCTGGAACATAGTAGAAATGTACCAACCCCTGCATCTGAGTTGAAGATCGCAGGTGTAGGAACATTTGGAAAATAAGCTATCCAATGACAGTGTTGGGTATTTCTTTTGATAAAGGAGGCAGCCTGATTGATTGGTGTTTGTAACATACTGAAACTGTGGAACTTGAGCCCACTTGCGTTACATTGCTTGTTGTTGAAGTGGAACACAGTCATAACCTTGCAAGAGTGACCCTCGGAAGTATGGGAGAAACTTGTATAAATGTGTTAAGTTATTGAGTTTAAAACCTGAAACAATCCAATTACTTAGTAAAATCTTAGTAAGACACCTTTCACCACCATCAACAATAGTACAAGACTTAGAAAGTGACATGTTTGATCCAACTCCAGAAATTATGGAGAGGGAATTTATCTGATATTGATTCATTGATAGAAGCTCACTATTTACTATGAAAAATCTCCCACTAAGATCACCTTCTTAACTAGCACGGTCTGGTAGAAAGTGTATAAGTAATGAGCTTGTATAACTTCACACCTAGATTACCTGATGTCTCCTAATTGGGACTGCACCCTTGCTGTTGCCAGCCATGTCAATAAATTGGGCATAATATTTTACTATGATTATGCCATCTCCAGCATCCCAAATCAGACCTCTAGCTTGATTTCCAAATTTAGTTAAACTTATGCAGATAGATGTAAATATGACTGCTGATATCAGGGCATTTGTTTAGCAATTGCATGAAGAAGCATGGACAAAATAGAACATGGGAAGTAACCATTGGCGAGAGTCTGCAAGATTTAAAAATCTGCCTGTGCAAGTAAGCCCAAGCAGATATCTCATAAATAAATTATTTTCTCACATGGCCCCATTGCAGTGTTGCACCTCCAAGTAACGCTGAAGCCAAAGTCCCATCCCTCTGTTCTCTGCCTCCTACTGAAGCTTTGAGGATCTGTAGAAGTGTTTGCCGCTACCGTCTGAAGGCGGGATTAGGGGTGGTGCTGGGTCAATACAGGTGGAGTGTAGTTCTGTAGTCAACTAGTGGTGCCAGCTCTCTCTAGGATTTACCCCTGATGGATAAGACACCATTGCTCTACGCTGCTGTTTTGCTACACTGGTTTCTAGTTGGTCACAACTGTAACTCATTTGAGGGGCATCTGCCAAGTTCCCATATGACCGCCTCCAATAATTCATATGCCAAGCTCCTTTTTGTTCTCTTTTCAAAACTGATAAACTCCTGCTACCTTGCCATTATTTTTCAAATACCTGTACATTTCTCTCTAATCAGTCCTCTTATCCTGTTCAGTACCTTCTCTTTTATGGAACACTTATCAACCACGCTCTCCGATTTTATGCACATTAATCAGTATTGCCTTTACTGTTTCCTTTCAGGAATTGACCAAGTCTCTGCATAAGTGCTCCACCCTCACTGTCCTTGTCCCCTCTATCCATTTTTTCACCTACAGCTTTATTGCCTTTCTGTTTCTGTTACTCTTCAGGTCTTATAAGTTATTTGCCCTTAAAATTACCTCTTCATCTATTAATGTCAACATCCTTTCATATTGATCATAAATAACTTATTCTTGCTCTGCTTGTAACGAGAAAGAAAGCCTTCAGTACAAATCAAGACTTACTTGAGTCTTTTTTTGATCTTCTATCACAGTGTATTAAACTCTTTGAGGATCGAGCTCTCCTTCACTTTCCACTTCTCGTCATCGATTTGCGCGTTTAGTTTAATAGATACATTAACACATATATTGCATTGTAGGGACTGTGCATACATTTAATGCATGAACTCTCTGTTGATTGAATTAGTTCCCTTAGTGAAAGATTTAGTTTCACATGTACGCAGACAACACGCAGATATACATCAAGATCACATCTCGCGAAGACATCAAGTTAATGAACGAGGCACTAAAAACGTCATTACAATGGTTAACTAGCAATCATCTGAAGTTAAATGCACAAAAAACAGAATTCCAATTAATCTCACCACCAAAAAACCACACAGAAGTGAAGGAATGGACCAAAATGATCACAGCACTAAATTGCACCCCCACTCTTGTAGATTCAGTGAAATCACTAGGAATCACGCTAGATGAGAACCTTGACATGAAAACCCACATCAAAAATATGGCAAAATGTACCTGTTTTCATCTAAACTGCATTACAAAAATGAAACCATTTATTTCTACGACGGATCTCAAAATGGCAGTCCAATCCTTGGTTGTCTCGAGGATCGAATATTGATGTACAACATTAGCAGAACTACCAAGAATTTCCACAACACCACTAAAAGCATGCCTCAATGCAGCTGCAAGACTCATCTCCGGATCGAGGAAATTCGACCATATCTCGCTACACTTGAAAGCGCTAAACTAGCTACCGTTGGAAGCCAGGATTCAACTAAAAATGGCATGCATTACCCACAAAGCGCTCCATTACAAGACACCGAGATACCTGGCCAAGAACATTGAGTTATCAGGAGGAAGCAGACCTGCCAGGAGTGCCAAAGAGCTGTTGCTGCGACCACCCATCTTCTGGAAGAAGAAAACATATGATCGAGCTTTCTCTGGAGCTGCCCCCAGAATCTGGAACTCACTCCCTCCAAACATTAGGAACATTTCAAACATGGCAACATTTAAGAAGGAAACCAAGATCTTCCTGATGAGTAAGTTCCTACAATAGACAAGGCAGCTCTCCACTTGCACTGTGACGCGAATGTCACCAAACAGAACAGCTTGGTAATTAAAAGAGAAAGTCACCAGAGATACTGGGGAGAAACATTAACGGTCTCAGGGAGGGAGATTGCATAGAGAAACAACACTCCAGAACTATTAGGTACTAGAAATCCCAGTACTCCGGTGATTTCAAGATGTATCCAAATACCTACCTCATATGTCTATTTATATATATATATATGGTTAGGTTAACACTTATGACTGTATTTGTGATTTCAAGATGTATCCAAATACTTACCTCATATGTCTATCTATATATATTGTTAGGTCAAATGTTATGACTTTATATTAACCTACCTAATAGCAGTGTATAATGTCTGTTATACAAAATGTATCTTGAAACAACCACTTATAATGTGAAGCGCTCTGATACCCAAGGGTCAAATTCGCGCTATACAAAACTCTTGAAATTAAATAAAATAAAATAAAAAACCCTGTTTCATGGTATCTCATTAACTGTATCGACCATTAATTGTCTATATAATGAGATGCTGAACCTTTACTTGCAGCAATCATTGTTTCTATAACATCACCTTGATGGTGGCAAGCAAACATGTACTTTTATACATTCATCAAACTTTTCTGTGGAGTCTATGCAGAGATTTGTAGATCTTCCATGTGTCTGAAGACAGAACATCCAACAGGCAATAAATGAGGGCTTGCAGGTACCCAATCAGGGAGCAAGTGCTACATCTGACGTCTAAGCATGATTGTTACCATGGAGTGTCAAGGACCTCTTCAGGGTGGCTAAGACTAACACGTTTGAAATCAGTTTTACAACATAAACAGATGTGTCTCCCTTCTACAGTTAGTGTTCAATTTGGGACTCATACTGACAATAAGATACAAAAAAATGATCATAAGGTTACATTGAAAGCAGTGGCCAGGGGAAAAAGAAAGGCAAACAAATTTCACATAAGACCTTCTAAATGCAGTGAGTTCAACCCCCTTTTTGGCAACACCATCGGTTTCAGCAGGAAACCATGGAGGGGAAAGCATCTTCTGTCACCTGAAAGAGAAAAAGCAAATCACAAAAGACAGATTATAAATACTGACAAAAGTAACCTTCCCTTTACGTTCAACAGTACGCCTCCAGTTTCCTCTACAAGAACAAAACAGTTCCATTTAGGGTGGCTATCATAGAGATTTAAACTACAGCAAAAGCCAACAATTGAATTGGTCCTAATAATAATAGGTGCTATTGGGTATTCTCTCACTGCTTTCTAGTTAAAAGTTGAGTTAGTAAAAATCAGTGTGGTCTTGTACTAAGTCTAAAAAGCCAAACAGGCGGGTGTGGAAGAAAGAAATTGAAATGAGATGTTGGGTACATCTTATGTATTTGTCTAAGCATGAAATATACATGATGCACTCAAATTAAATGAAACTATTTAACCAAACGGTTCTTGATACTTTGGGCATTTGCCGTAAGACTGAGAGCTATTCTCTGTCTATTAGCGCTTCCACTGGGTCATTCTCGCACTACTTTTTAAGCTCCTTTAGGTCTCCTCCTCCCTGAATATTTTCTATGGTTGTTTCAGCATAGGGTGTCAACTTCTCCATTTAATTGTTATCTGCAGCACCTCCCTGAGTGTCCTGTACAGTTGCCTTCTCCATGTACTATCTCCAGCACCTCCCTGAGTGTCACGTGCAGTTGCCTTCTCTATATAGGTATTATCTGCAGCACCTTCCTGATTGTCCTGTAAAGTCACCTTCTCCGTGTGAGTATTATCTGCAGTACCTCCCTGAGTGTCTGCTACAATCGCCTTCTCCACGTAAGTATTTTCTGCTGCACCTCCCGGAGTGTCCATGTAAATATTATCTGTAGCATCTTATCTTAGTCCCTGGCATTCCCACATGTTAGACCTGCTGCATTGTGCAAGGCTGCAAGTATCAAGAATGGTCCTTTTGTCATTTCATATTCTTGCCTGAGTTCTGCAAATGACCAGAGAGATTTCAACCCATATAACTGCCCTACTCTAGTGATCATTGCCCTTGTCAGTGCTTTGAGATTTGTCAGAGTTTTAGCACTTTTTAATCTTAGTATGCTCCATAAAGGCAGTGCCAATGAGTTTTTTTACTTTTGTGAAAAGCTAGTCCTGCTAGTTTTGGCTCTCTGTACTAGCACTGAATGTGGCTTTGTCGGAGGAATTCTACCAAATAAAACTTCAGGTACTGAAATGTTGCCTAATTGTGTTTGTGTGTATTTCACTTTTAATTTTGCCATATGGCTCTGGATTTCTGCTGTACTTCCAGATAATAGGCTTCAAATTTAGGTACACCTAGGCCCCGATCAGTGGCAGGAAGAGTTTTACTAGTGCTATGTTGCGCCTTCCGGGCTCCATACCTAATTGATCGATGCAGTGTTTAGGTCTTGGAAAAAGTGCCTGGTTAATGTCAGCGATATATTTGCAAAGACATACAGCATGTAGTTAGAAGCACAATTTTCATGCAAAGGAATACCCCACACACAGAGCTCTGGATTGTACTTTTATATTCCTCAGCATACAATTACACACTGCGCTCTCATCGTGTGATAACCATTAATAACCACACCTTAACACCTCACAGCAGATTACATAATTCCTTGTTAAGTCCACCCAGAACCACAAGGGTCCTAGCGCACATAGTCTCATGACACTACATCTTTCCGCTTGGTAAACAACACGAACACACAATAGTCATATCATATTTAATTAATAAGGCATTGAGGCGCTTGCACCAGATCAAGTGGAATGAGATGGTTGAAATGCACTCTGAGGTTCTGATGATTGATCCCGACTGACAGGCAGGGTTGTCCCATTCATGATTTTAGGAGCTGGTGATCATCAAGGCAGGTGTTCAATGACTGACTAGTCCTATGTGAGGGACTTTCTGGGACGATGCACTGTCACAATATGTCCTTTGCACATCACAACCCTCAAAGGATTGGCATTTTTTCAGCTTTCGTTTCTGCTTGACCAGGACCCAGGCACCTCCATTGAAGGCTATTTCCTGAGCTCGTCGACAATAAGCGGCATATGTTTTCATCTGGCACTTCTGAGAAGTGTCCATGACAGAACCTTATTAGCATTCAAGGATCAGTCTACTGTTCACTTTGGCAGTTTGGTTCCGATGGCTCTCCCAAATAGCAAGGTGACAGGACTCTCACCAATTGTGGTGTGAGGAGTTGAATAATAGGCACCAAGGACATGACACAGGAACTGGCTTAGCTTGATTCCCTTTATCCATGCTCATTGAATCGCCCGTTTCAGGGTATTCATGAATCGTTCCACACCACAATTAGCTTAGGGCCACAGAGTTGTTCTGTTTTGATGCTTGACATTTAGTCTGACCAGAAAGTCATGGAATTCTTTTCTAGTGTACAGTCGAACACTGTCAGATTTGAGAATGGCAGGGATATCCCGTTCTGCAAAGATGTCATCCAGCCGTTCGATGACCTTGTCATGGGTAGATGACGATAATTTCTCTATACTAAAGGAAAACGTGAATACTTAATAATGACTACCATGAGATAAAGTCAATTTTCTGAAAGCCCAAAGAAATCAACTGCAATCCGTTCCTATGCATGTGCAGGAAGTCAGACATTGTCAATGGGTGTTGCATCACTTTCCAGTCGTTAATCTAGGCGCTGGAACTACACTCAGACTTCTAGGCCTTTTTTTTAGTGACTACAACGCCACGAATCCTTCATTAGCTAGTTCAGTGACTTGCTGTCTTAGGCTCTCAGGTATGGCGATTTTTGAGCCTAATACAACACCCTAATTTGGACAGTTCATCCAGTAATTATTTTAATTTTTGAAATTCAGCTTCATCATCAAAAGATCGAGCATGCTTCTTTCATGTTCGATTTGAAATGATGATAAGATAAACATGTTCCTATCAGCATTATTAGCAGCAATGATCTGTTTGATTGATAGGGCTGCTCGCTTGCTGGACCTCACAATGAAGCTAATGTACTCCTCTAGTGTTTTTGATGGTGAACTGGGCTGGTGTAACTGTACTCGTGAAAAGTAACTGTACTTGTGAAAAGTAATCAGCAGGGTTCTGATCTTTACACAGCTTGTGTGCATTTGTCTAGCCATACTTTTGCAATCCTCTTGATGCGAGGGGACATATTGGCTTTCATGTTGGCTTTCGGATTTCCCCAAAAATTGATCACACTCAGCAGACCACTAGAAAGGGACATCTCTTGTTGTCAAGTCTCTCAATAGAGCATTCAGAGTAGCAGTCACAAATGTACCCTGAGCAATAACTGTTGCTGCCTTAGAAGGACTGCATATGGTGACGTCTTGTGGGAGGGGCAGGGTATCTGACAGTGCTTGCACTTTGTCTGGGTCAGGAGTCGTTCCACCAATGGAGAATATGTGGCCAAAACATTTTAGTTTGGTCTTATGAAACTCACACTTTTCTACATTCAGCATGAGACCTGCATCAGCAAGTATTTGGCACACTTGCGTAAGAGCCTTTTCATGCTCCTTTTTGTTTTCCCAAATACCAGTATGTCATGACTGTAATTAAAAGCATGTGACAGGTTGACTTATTTGACGTATAACATCCTGAAGAATTTCTGCAGCTGACGACACTCCAAAACGTAACCTCTCGTATCTGAACTAACCAATATGAGTTGGAAAAATAGAAATGTTGCTGCAGTTTTCTTCCAACTCGAGTTGATGGCATCCCTTGTTCAGGTTGACACAGGAAAAGACTTTGGCACCATTCAGTTGCATGATCATGTCTGCTATGTGTGGACCAGAATGTCTTTCTCTCTCTTGATTGCTCTGCTGGCCTGACACATATCAACACAGATGCGCACTGCACCACCACTATTCAATTTTGGCACCATCACTTTGGGCAAACATGGTGGAGGACTGGTGGTGTCATGCTTCAACAGAGTTTCTAGTTCTTTCTTACCAGCTTCTTTCAAGTGGAAAGCAACTCAGCTTTGTCACTGGGTAAAAAGGCAAATGTCCTCATTGATGTGAAGTCGTACCTTCATTATCTTAAGCCTGCATAGGCCATGAAATAGCGACAGAAACTGACTCAGAACCTCAGATTGAGTGTAGAGGTTGTAATTAATAGATATCAGTTCCATGTCAGCAGCTGTGGCAAACCTGAGTAAGCATGCACTGGACAAGGTTCCAACATGAATTGGCGCTTGTACTGATACTGTTCTGTGTTTCATTGTCACCATGAATGATCCAAAGGTTTAGAAGTAGCCCGCGTGTATACTTTCATGTTTGACTAGTTGAGGCATGGCACAGGTGATAGGCTGTTAACTCTTCGACCGGCATGATGTTAATTGACGCACCACTGTCTATGATAAAGTTTATGGGACAACCATTGTCCTTTATTGTAATCTTGAGGCGATGTAGTAAAGAATTCTGTTGTTTCATGTGGTGGTTCACCTTTGTCTTTTGTTCTTCTTTGCAAGCAGCTAAACATACATGTGCCTGACACTACATCAGTGTACCTGACTGTCTTCTTCAATGGAAAGAGACATGACTACTCATTAAATAAACACAAATACAATAAATTCCAGAGGTTCATAGTAAGCAAATAAAGTGGCAGAAACAAAATCCTTCAATTGTAAGGATAACCTATTTTCATAGATTCTGTGCCTTAAATTCATGAAAGTTTGCTTGGAGGACACATTGATCCTTTTGATATCACTGATCTTTTTCTCTCCATCTGTTGCGTGACTCCTTGGACATGTGGCATATTTATTAACAAATCACAAAGCACAGCAAGTCACCTAGCTGCACTGCATGATGGGGAAAGAGCAGCAATGTGCCATACTTAACATTGCATTCGGGTTCTTTCCCTGCACTGGCATGAAATGTGCTGCCTAGCGCATAGTGCAAGGGTGCTTTAGTTGTGAGCAGGATTGTTTTTGTGCAGGAAGGCACATCTTCTTGCATAAAAACAATCCTAAGAGGCAATTTCCACTTTGTAAGTGTCCTGCAGAATATATAAAGAGGGAAAAACAAGGAGTAATAAATCTGGTAGTGAGGCGTACAATTCTGAGGCATTCCCAGGTCTACCACTCTTGGAAATCTGGGAATGCGTCAGTAAACATGAGTGGATGAGTGAGAACACCCAGGCTGAGTTACACAAAGTGTACCAATCCTAGTAGGGTGGGCTTGCATGGCTTGATAATCTAATGTTAGACTTTTCTGCCAACCTGCATGGTGCAGGGCGGCGCAAAACCTAAACAAAATATATCCCTAAAGCCAGCCTTCCCCTCCACACCTCATAAATACCTTATCAAGTAGAGGTAAAAGCACATGAGACCCTGATTATGATGACCTGAGCTGGTTGCCTTAATTATTGCATTTGATAAAAGTCCAGCACTGAGGTTTTTGGAATTTATTGCATGTATTCATTATCACAAATGTTTGGAGAATAACATGCAGATTTTGGTGTGCACCCTGAATATCAACACCAGAATATTGATGCTAGATAGTATGAGGACAAAATGTTGAGAAAAAAATATTGACATGTAAGTAAGTGTAGATTTTCTATACCAAACTCCACATATATGTACCTACGCAGTACATACATCTTTAGTGGAAAAAGATGAGGAGTTAAAAATAGTAAATCTATATTTCCCCATATGCGCTTACCTTTCAATAGGCTGTCTCGATATTCTGCCCTCTGTATTTTTTGTTCCACCATATTCTTGGGATCAATATTCATTAGTACAGTTGCAGACTTTGATACTTACTGTATCTTAATCTGCATGTTCTATTCAGCACCAAATTTTCCCTTTTTAAATTCTAGTTTGATCTGCTGGAATTTAACGAAGGGTGATTTAACTAGCATACAACTCGGAATTCCGACTAATGCACAAAGAGGTTTATGCAAGGGTCAGAAAACTCCAACCGTCTTTTAATCTGAGCCTAAATTTGATCCATATTGCCCCACCAGTTACTGCAGTCTTTGTTTCTCCTATTGAAATCCATTTCCAGACCCATTGCGGTTTTCTACTCACCTGGTTTCTATTTAATTACAGCACAAGCACTATTCAAATATAGCTCACCTTTACTTAAATCAGTTTTATTTGTGGAAGTTGAATGTTATGCGGAAATGTATCACTTTAATGAATCTTTTTTAATCAACCAGTTACAAATCCTTAAAGCAGTACTGTACTTACCCCAGTAAAACTACGTCATGACCCTGTAATCACTGGTTTCAACATTGGACTGGCCTTTAGAGTAATCAGGCAGTGCCTGGTAGGCTGGACTGACAGATCAGTGTGTGGTATGAATTTTTGTAGCAGTTTTGGTCAGTGATATGACCAGTTGGGATGTTTTTTTCCTATTGATTTCAGTGATATTATCACTTTGTAGGTCTCATCTCTAGACAGCACATGTGCTGTCTTGAAGAGACATGTATATACTTTGTGTGCTTGAGCCCGTCCACAGGATTCCCATTTGCTGGCTCCATTGTCGCTCTCCTATTCTTTCTCTCCATTTGTCCTTCACATGCATGCTTCATATCTAGTTCTGTGTTTAGCCCTCTACGAGAGCATGGACCTATTACTACTATCCATCCACAGCTCCCATTTCAGCAACTGCTTTGCAGACTACCCTTTTCTTTGTTTCTTTGTTAAAGAGCACTTATCATGAGTACTTGTCTTTTCACTCACTCCAAGCTCTGTTTCTGTAAACAGGCCTGTAAATTTTCTTCTTATCTCGTCACATTTGTTATGCATTCAAATACTGAGGACAAATGTCAGGCGCTGTTTTCCGACGGCACCTGCTTACTTTTCTTTGTCTGACTTCAAAGTGAGAGGGTTTACGGCCCAACAAAGTTGTTTTATATTATTTGTTTTGCTTATTCTGGCTTTGTAAAGTGGTTCCACCATCTTCCACCATTTACATTTTACTTACATGGTTGCATATGCTTAAATTCTCTTGTGGATGACGGGTACTGCCGTATAACAAGACTTTGAAAGTAGACTCACCGGCCCGTATTTTTGTGCATTTACATACACTTCAGAATGAAACACCGGTCCTATAGATGAAAATGTTAGACACTCTTTTGAGATTATCTCAGATGCTTACATTCTTTGATGAATTATGAAAACTGTTACGGATTCGCCTGTCTTGTTTCCATGAGTTTATATATGCTTCAACTGAAACCTGCGTCCTATGAAATATGACCACAGTATATGCTTATTAGAGACCTCTTATTTTTCAGTTTCTTTTAACCAGATGTGGGCACCTGTACTTAGTTGTGCTTTATCTTCACATGTCACTATATTTCTCTATATTTTGGAAATATGTTTACGGGCTGACTGATATCGGTTGTGTTGCTTGACCCGTCCGTGCTGTCTTGCTTTTCCCAGCCCTGCTGCCAGATACACATGCGCTAGGACATTGCAAGCACTGGCCACATCATTGCACTTATTTCGACGACTTTCAAACATGCTAAAAAGACTTGCTGCTATACAACATGTCTAAAAGACATTGACTAGACCAAAAATTATGGCATTGCTGAGACCTACTAGCTTTGCCAATGCTTGTTTAGCTCTTTGCTTCCCTAATGGGGGGCATATCTATATTGGTACCCAGGCCTATTTTTTCTCCTAGTCCACCCCTGGCTGGTTTCAAGATATTTTATAATCTTCCTCCTTCAACATGAAACATTTACCTCTTCTCGTAAATTGATGCTCAAATACTTATTACTTTCACTTAAGCTCAAAACTTTATTAGAAATTCTCTACATCTACTTTTCTTCAGTTGTAAGAAAACCCTTCCATGTGTATTTAATAATTTGATTACTATTTGTAATGCCAACATTGGTTTGATCTCATTTAATTCCTTGGAAATATATATAATCTGCATGTTTTCACCATTTCGACCTTGCGGCACACATTCTTCTATACATGGTCTATTTTGCTGTTTTATCCGGTAGCCTTTTGCTTTAACCATCGTCTTCTGTTGGGACTTCTTGGCAAAAACTAACTGAACAATTTGGATCTCCAGTCTTATCGCTACAACATAGATTTCACCATCAGCTTCACTATTGCAACCCTCTTCGTCCTTGCTTTTGTTTGCCGGCATACCTACAAATATTTGGTATTTTTTTCTATAGCAACTGAACCATTCCTTTACTGTGGCTGTTCTCATAAATTAAGCGTTTTACAAATAAGCTCTGTGTTGTCCTGCTGCTCTAATTGGACAGTGAATTAAAATACTTACTTCACCTGCTCTACATTTCTGTTGCTTTTGTCAGACATTATTTACATTTAGCTGCCTTGCGTGCAGGAATAAAGGTCTCGTTTGGCATCTCTGTTTTTGGTCATGTGTATTTTTGTCACTGTCAGAGAGTCATGCTTTTAGAAACAGGAACCTAAACAGGACTGACAGTAAATATATTTCTTAGGAATAGTTCTTGTGGGTTGATGAGCCCTAGGAAATACATCATCGATGCACTGATGCAGAGTTGATTTTTCTTGGTAGAATATCATGGTTGTGTGACACGATAACAATTGTGATGTTCATGTTGCTGCTTGCTACCACTTTGGACTGAAAATGAAGGGGTTTAGCCAATTGGACTACTGAAATGCTAAAAGTCTTTAGCTTTTGCCATTTTTTTAGTAGCTGGGGTTTCTCCCCACAAGAAATTGATGCATAACACCAATCCAAGAATCATATGAAAGTACCTAAGAGACATGAATAAGACAGATAGAACCAGCTAAGCAGACTATATCATATGAAATGCCATAAAGGGACTTGCCCAGCTGTTCAAAGCTACCAGCGTACTAAAAACCATAAAACTGTGCATCAGTCTCTTATACTTCATCATTCTATGCGCTGCAACCCATAACACCATAACGCAACTTGGTGGTCTTCAAGCATGACATGGAAACTCTTTCCACATAGGATCAAAACTAGGCATGGGCGGATTTTGCGGATTGGCAATCCGCGAATTTGCGGATTTGCGAATTTGCGGATTGCGAAAATCCGCAAAATCCGCGAATCCTCGCGGATTTTTTTTTTTAATGTTCGCACAGGTTTCTGCAAGTTCGCGAGGGTTTTGTACAATTTCGCAAATTGCGAAATTGTACAAAACGCTCGCGACCTTGCAGAAACCCGTGCGAACACAATGTGCCCAGTAGGGTATGTGCCTCTTGTGTGTATAAAAGGTCAGAGAAAGATCAGTTCAGCAGATGAAGAGAAAGAAGCTCCTGGTCACAGGAACAGCACGGGTATTGCGCTCGTGAAAGTCAAGGATGCAAAGCCTATCCAGCATCACAGCTGATTTTCCACGGTAGATTTGGGAAGAAGGCACACCTGTCCAGCCTCGACGACGCTCACGATTGTTTTTGGGCTAATGAATGAGTCACTGAATTTGAGCATCAACTAGTTCGAGCGACCATGTGTGTGTTACTATGCAATCGCCCCGAAGGGCGCAGGGGTCCTTTGAGTGAGCTGTGAGCTGTAACTATTTTACAATGGCGCCAGCAAGCTGCCAGCGCCGTGGTAAAATAGTTACAAAGTTAGCTTGCACAGGAAGCACTTAGATAAAATAAAGCAGCACCTGCTTCGTTTTATCTAGTGGTTCCTGTGCAAGCTAACTTTGTAACTATTTTACAACGGCACTGGCAGCTTGCTGGCGCCATTGTAAAATAGTTCCATGAGTGGGGGTTCAACTTTTGAACCCGTTACGTCCGCGGATTTTTTTTTGCGGATTTTGCGGGAAATCCGCAAAATTCGCGGATTGCGGATTTCCCAAAAATCCGCAAAATCCGCGGGCGTAACGGATTTCCCGCTCACCCTTAATCAAAACAAAGACAACATCCTTCCAATAAAAAAACCCTCCATGGTTTACCATGCTACTCATGTAGGCAAATGCTTCAATGCCCCGCATGGGGTAATAAGCTCCATATAAATGATGCAATACAATGCAATACAAAATATGTATCCTTATAAAAGTGAGAGACTCAAGTGTGAGGTTCCGTGACAATTGGAAGTGGTGTTTTCGACTCACACGAATATGGTTGAGTCTAGTATCTATGAACCGCAAATGACGAGTTTAGCAAGTGTGCGCAGTTTCGCTGTGCTAACTTAAACCGTTCGTTTGTTATGTGGGTTTGTCATCTGTACCCACGGGTTCCATCTTAGATACGGCATCCATTTTGTCTCTTGCCCTCAAGTAGCCAGCGAACGGACGCTGTCCGCTTCGCGACCCTGGGACTCCCAAGATATTTGCGGAAGACACATGTTCTTTGAAAGTGTCTTTATGACGGGGGGGATGCTACTGTAAGGCAGATGGCGCCGCTCGAGGCTCATCTTGCCGCACGGGCTTATTGTCTCAGCCGTGCATCTCATTAGGCACGTCCCTTTGATGCCTGTATCTCGTGCTTCTCGACACTCCCCTTTTACACCCTTTCCGATCTCCCCACTGTTTCCGTCTTCCTCTGCACCTGTCTTCGTTCCTGTTTCGATCTACTTTACTGCTGATTGGAATTTGCTAATGGTGGGAAGATGGGTTTTTACAGTTGGGAACCGCCAAATGTTTCCGCACTTATGTTCCGGATCTTGTGTGTTTCAAAGTGATCTAAGCGACCCCTCTGAGAGCGACTTGTGGGAACCAGGTTGTAAACTATTGTGTATCATGTTATCCTATGGGTAGAAACTGTATAAAAGGAGCGATCCACAAATACAATTTGAAGCAGTCTCCCCGAACTACACTCGATGTACTTCCTGTGACTTCTGTGTTCCCTGCAGTAAATAAACCTTGACTCTTTGACGCCGAAGGAAGTGTCCCGTGTCTCTGTGACTTGTACGCCGGAGCAGGTTACCCACGAAGGTTTCAGGTGTTGTGCCCTGGCACCGCTGGGTCCAAAGAACCCAGTCCTTCAGTTGGCGCCCAACGTGGGGCTGCATCAGTGGTACCGGTCCAAGCCTGACGATCGTGAGGAACTTCGTGTGAAATCTCCGAGGGAAGGTGCACCCCGCTTCATCGATCCTGTTGTCGAAATAAGTGGCCCGAAGACTTTTCCCGCGAAGATTCCCGCCTCCTAACGGCTGCGACGGACTGCTACCCTGACTGTAGACCTGTTTTGGCGCCTGGCGTAGACCTTGGTATAGCGAGACGATAGACGGGCCTTCCTGAGGACGCCATTGATCTTTGAGTTAAGTATTTGTGGGTCGCTCCCAGAGTTCTTTGTTGTAGACACTTTAGCGAGTGTCTTTGTTGTAAACACTTTAGCGAGTGTTTTTGTTGTAGACACTTTAGCAGGTGTCTTTGTTGTACACGCTGTGTGAGTGTTTTTGTCGGTGACACTTTGCTAGCGTACTTTGTTGTTGTTGTATTTGTTTGACGACTGCAGCCGCCAAAGACCGAGGGTTTTGTTCTTGCTGGGACTTGGTAAATCCCGTAACCCTTGAAGTTTGTGAAACTCGGCTAGTGTGCAAGATGCCTGGTCGCAGTACTTTGTTCAGTTGCTTTAGACCTTGTGGTGCGGATTCCCTGCTGGAGGACTCGTGTCCGATACCTCCGGTTGGAACTCCTACTTATGACTTATATAGTAAACATGGGCTAGGCCCGATTGCTTTTAACGATTATTGGATCAAATATACAAAGAAAGACGGCGATCTTCGTTGGCCACCTCACGGTAGCTTCGAAGCGTCGATCTTAGATAATTTGGAAATAAAGTTGTTCGAACGTAAATCAAGGCCGGCCATGTTTGATGCCTTTCGGTTCTGGCGCAAAGAAGCCCGACAGAAAGAGATCAGACAAAATAAACGTAGTCAGCGAGATACTGTTGCTACTATTGTAAAGAAAGCTGAGCAGTTTCAGCGTGATAAGGAGGATAAGGATAAGGAAGTGTTTGAGAGATTACAGCGTATGTCCATAGACAAATGCTATCCTGTTTTGTCTACGGAGTCGGATAAGAAGGAAGAGGCAGTTGAGGATTCTTTAATGTCCTATCTTATGAAGTCGCCACCTCCGTACGTACAGGGTACCGCAGTTCCTGTGGTCCCTGCCGTACCTGCTCTCCCACTTGTTATTCCTCCGCCTATTCCTCAACCTGCACCCGCTCTTCCGACTGTTCCTGCTCCTGTGCCTGTGTCTATTCCTACTGCTCCTCCGCTTCCACATACTCCTGTTCCCGCTACTGCTCACGCTACTGCTCCTGTGTTGTTAACCCCTGTGGCTGCTAATGTCTCTACTCCTTCTCTTGTTAGTCCTGTGTCTTACTCTTCTCCCTCTACTCGTAATCGTGATTCTCCTCTTGCGACAAACTTCTTTCAGTCGCTCGGACCTGTTTTTGGGTCCGCTGGTTCTGATGGTCCACAGAGACGTAGCCAGCTTCCTGGTAATAGAGAACGTGTTGCGCTATACAATATGGCGATGGGTTGGATGATAAACCCTGTTAGAAATCCACCTCGTGTTGTCCTCGAAACGTTTGATCAATTCAACATACCTACTCAGAGATATGTGTTTGATGAAATGTGTAAGTTCTTACATGATCAGATAGCGGCTGTTGCGCCTGACGAGGTGCTGACCGCCCTGTCTGAACTCCGGCTTCAGTTCGCAACTGGACTGATAGTCGATACTAATGTCCGACGTGCTATTGAACGGTTGCTATCTCTTCGTCCCGCTCCTATTCCTCATGCATTGTTCGTTGAGGACATTGAACAACGAGATGGGTCTGGCCAATATCCTATGCGAGAAGTTCCGCCAGTTTGGGTACCCGCTGATAATACTAATGCTAATGCTCCAATACCAGCACATTTCCAGAGAGTGTGGATACACCTCCCTTGGAAACGATCGGAAGTGCTTCAGGTGAAACAAACTTTGCCTGATCCTCGCAAAAATCCTGCGGGGTATTACAAAGAATTATCGCAGCTCGTAGACGCTACGATAATGAATCTGGCCGATATCGACATGTTGTTTGGCAATGTCGTACCGCAACCGGTATGGGCCAAGATTCGTCACCAAGATCACGCGAATGAATTAGGTGGTGATTGGGCTGCCATTACAGCGGCAGACGCTGGACAAGTGGCTGCTACTAAACCCGATCAGTTGATTGAACTTCTTCCCCAGCGAATCATTACGTTAATGAAAACGCTTATGCCAGCTATGAGGGTAAATTGGGACAAGTTGTCAGCCTGTAAGCAGAAGAAAGATGAGAGTGTTTCAGACTTCTTTACGAGGTTCGAGGAAACATTCGTCGATCATAGTGGGCAGGATATGGGTACTGAGGGTGGACAGAGGTTGTTTGTGGATAAATTCGTATCGAACTTATTGCCCGACTTGAGCCATAAATTGAAAAATTCAGAAAGTTCATGGGCCGTTTCTACCTCAGCTCAGATATTGGCTACGGCACAATATTACGAAAATAGAGAAAAAGAGGAAAATGACCGTGCCGATAAAAAGACGAAAGAGCTGAAAACTAAAGTGTTGTTACAACAAGCATATCCGCCGCGTTCTAATCAGAATGCGCCTCAGCAGAATAGATCGCAGTCGCAATCAAATCGATCGCAGCCGCGTACTGATTCATCTTTTCAGAGATCTTCGTTGGGGTACAACCAATGTGCTTATTGTAGACAGGAGGGACACATTAAATTCAATTGTCCTGCTTTAAATGACCGTAGTGGTGGTAATTCGTCTAGAGGAGGTCGTGGTGGTGCACAGAATGCATCACGTGGTAGAGGTCGTGGTGCTCAGAACGACTGTTCTGATAACTCGTCAAATTCTAATAATTGTTTCGACCAACGTGGATCATCGCAAGGACGATCTGCGCAGTACAATGTAGACGATTATTACGTCGATCAGGGAACTGACGATAGTAATTACTAGGACAGCCAAAGACAAGGAGAGGGAGTGGTATCAGTTCCGGTTGATCAGAGAGGGCCTTACGTCGCAGTTGCTACATCGGGCGTCGTTGAGCCTTTTCTGTTGGACACTGGTGCAGCGAAAAGTTCTATCATGCATTCGAAACTCCCTGGCGCACCTTTGTCTGGCTTAACAAATGTATCTGTTGGATTCTCTGGCGCCCCCGTTAGCAATCCAGTTTCGCGCCCTTTGCCCCTTAAAATTGGGCCTCGTGAGCTCGAAGCTCCGTTGATTTTAACCACTGGTTGTGGTGAAAATCTTTTGGGTCTGGATTTGCTTAAACGCTTGTATGCGACTTTGTATTGTTCTCCTGCGGGTATAAAGCTTACGTTCGGAGAGAAAGTAGTCTCTCCCATGTATTTGTCCTTCGATACGCTTCCACCGGAATTGGATTCTCTTCCTGCATCTTTGTGGGCGACGGGTCCAAACGACGTGGGCCTACTTGATATCTCCCCTTATGTTGTTCAGTTGAAATCGAATGTGCGATTGCCACGTATTCCCCAATATCGTATCTCCCTGGATGGTGAACGAGCTTTGTTAGCGATCATCTATGATTTGATCGAGAAAGATGTCATTGAAGAAACTCGGGGAAACGTGTGCAATAGTCCTGTACTGCCCATTCTTAAACGTACTGATCCTACCAAACCGCCTGTTTATCGTTTTGTTATTGATTTACGGGAGGTGAATAAAATTGTGGTTCCTCAATTCCCTGTTGTGCCTGACATTACGGCGCTACTGACTCTGATTCCAGCTACGGCTTCATGGTTTTCGGTGATTGATTTGAAAAATGCGTTTTTCAGCATCCCGATTGCCGAAGAGAGTAGGGACCTTTTCGGTTTCTCTCTTGGTGGACGTAGCTTCCGGTTCAAACGCGCTCCTCAGGGCTACTGTGAAAGTCCATCGATTTACAGTCAAGCTTTGAAGGGTCAACTAGATGCGTTTAGGTTGCCGGTTGGTGCGGCTTTAATCCAATACGTCGACGACTTATTGGTGGCTGCTGATACTCAGGACATTTGCAAAATTGCTACAGTGTCGTTGCTGCAACATCTCTGTGAGTTAAATCACAAGGTGTCACCTTCTAAACTCCAATATTGTTGTCAAGAAGTAACCTATCTAGGTCACTTATTGTCAAAGGAGGGAAGGAGATTGACCCCAGAAAGAATTGCAGCGATTGCGCGCATGGCTGTGCCACAAACCCAAAGAGATGTGCGTGCCTTTCTAGGTATCACATCGTACTGCAGGCAGTGGATTCCTAATTTTTCATTGCTAGCGAAACCATTGGTGGCTCTTACGTGCAAGGATGTTTCGACTCCTTTACCATGGACGGAAGAATGTCAGAAAAGTTTTTCTGAATTACGTGATTCATTGTGTTCGGCCCCTGTGTTAGGTACCCCTGATTACAGCAAGCCGTTCACGTTATATGTTCACGAGAGGGAAGGTTGTGCGTTGAGTGTCTTAACGCAACCTTTTGGTGGTAAGCAACGTCCATGTGCATATTTTTCCTCGACCTTAGACCCAGTAGCTAGAGCATTGCCGAGTTGTTTGAGAGCAACTGCGGCAGCTGCGGTCTCCATCCGACAATCAGCAGGATTGGTCATGGATAATATGCTTACGGTGATGGTTCCGCATGCAGTCGATACTCTTTTGAACCGTACGAAAACTCAGCACTTGACGAGTGCGAGGTTATCTGGGTACGAATTGACGCTCTTGGCAAGCCACATTCAGATAAAACGTTGTAATGTCCTAAATCCGGCAACTTTGTTACCAATTAGTGCAGAGTCAGATGTAGTAGCAGAACATGACTGCTACTTGCGTACAGAGGAGGAAACAAAAGGTCGTGTGGACCTTAAAAAAACCCCATTGGAAGACCCGGATGGCATCCTGTATGTGGATGGGTCATGTTTTAAATTGCCGAATGGTGATGTGACTACTGCTTATGCTGTGGTGACATTGAATACTGTTGTTGAGACTGCGAGATTGAATCAGAATTCTGCCCAAGCTGCAGAGCTGATCGCTCTTACTAGAGCATGTGTATTAGCAAAAGGTAAACGTGTGAATGTGTACACCGATAGTCAGTATGCTTTCGGTGTAGCGCATAGTTTCGGACGATTGTGGCGAGAACGTGGTTTCTTGACGTCACATGGCACGAAAATACAGCATGGCCAGCTTGTGAACGATCTTTTGGATGCATTGACTTTGCCTGCTCAAGTTGCAATTGTTAAATGTAGTGCGCATCGTAAGGTGACGGATGATGTTGGTCGTGGTAATGCGTTTGCAGATGAGATTGCTAAGGAGACTGCCCGGAACCTTAGCACTCGAATGTATGTGACGAATTCGGTTAGGTGGCCTACAGAATCAAGTATGTGTGAGAATACTATAGAGAGTGTGAAAGCAATTCAGAATGAGGCCACCGACACTGAAAAGATGAAGTGGAAAGAAAGTACGGGAAGGTTGGATGTGAATGGTTGCTGGATTGATTTGTCAGATCAGAAAAGATGGATGTTGCCTGATGCGTATGTACTGGCCGTTGTGCAAATGGCACATGGGTTAGCACATATTAGCGCGAAAGGTATTTGCAAGTTGTTGGCTGATGTGTGGAAGAATGATGGAATTACTAAGTGTGCTGAACGTTTGGTGAAGAATTGTATGGTGTGTATAATGTACAATCCTGGCAAAGGAACCCCAACTCCCCCTGGCAGTTTTGCTCCTCCTTCGTATCCCTTTGAGGTGATCCAATTGGACTTCATCCATATGGAGCGATGCAATAACCTGAAATACGTTTTGGTTGTGGTTTGCGCATTCTCCCGATGGATCGAGGCCTATCCCCTCAAAGATAATACTGCCTTGTCTACTGCGAAAATCCTACTGAAGGAATACTTTCCTCGGTATGGAATGCCTAGAGTCGTGTGGTCAGATAACGGAAGTGAGTTTGTTGGAAGTGTGATGAGGAGTGTGTGTAAGGGCCTTGGAATTAATCAGAAATTCCACAGCGCCAATCATCCCCAGTCAGCTGGATTGGTTGAAGGGTACAATGGCACCCTTAAACTGAAATTAGCGAAGATCCAGGCTACGACTGGACTTTCGTGGCCTGACGCTTTGCCTCTAGCATTACTGTCAACTAGGGCGACTGTACACTCCCGAATAGGGCTTAGTCCCTATGAAATAGTGTTCGGCCGTCCTGCGAATGTGTGGGGGGTTCCTAGGCCAGGTATATTCGTTGATCTTGAGTACCCGATGTTGATTGACTACTTACATGACTTGACTGCTAAACTGAGGTTAATTCATCAACAGGTTTACGACGCCTTGCCGACGCAGACGGAGGGTCCAGGCCACCAGCTCCAGCCTGGTGATTGGGTTGTCACCCGAAATTTTTCGCGCAAGAAGAATCTGGACCCCCGCTTTGTTGGACCTCACCAGGTGCTTTTGGCCACGAGGACTGCCGTTCGTCTTGAGGGACGGAAGAACTGGGTACATGCTACCCATTGTAAGCGAGTCCCTATTCCTTTGCCGGCAGACCCGTGGGTGAGGAAAGGCATTGCGTCAACAGAAGCAGCGACATTGCCGGCGTTTGTACCTTTCAGTGACGCACAACTTGTTGGTGAACACTCAGCGCAGCAGAAAGCCATTGTTGGAACATTGTCAGCAAGAGACTCAAGACCAGACCAACGAACTGATCAACAGGACGCTGTCTCTTCGACAGATCCTTTGTTCGACGTGCAGACACGTCCTGGGAAACATCGATATTCTTTGCGTTCTCATACTAAGGACAAATAAATTTTTTGCTTGCTTTGCTGAAATTGATAACTGCAATATCTTCGTTTCCCATGATCAACTTTGAACATTCGTATCACTGAAAATTGTTTTGTACATATATCAAGATTTTTTTTCTTGTATCTTTTTCCTTCCACAGCTGAATTATTTGTGCTAAATAAAATACATATTGTGTATTGAGGGCCGTAGGGCCGCGCGCGTACTTCCTTCTGGACAGTAGGTCTTGACGCTAGGTTAAAGGCCGTCGGTTCCTAGGAACTCCTGGGAATTGACTATTGCTGCACAGAACGAAGTGCGTCAAGAAACGTTGCGGACGGTCGTAGGGAAATGGCATTTTTGAAGCTGAATGATTTGGAAGGAACGCAGGCGTATAGAGTCAAACTGCAGAAACTTAGTCGTACTAAATGTTTTGTATTCCAATTGTTTGTACTGTTTTTAACTGCTTCCGCATTTTTGGCGGGTGGGGTGTATTACACTATGTCTTACTTCTTACTTCCTACCCCTACTCCTACTCCTTACCCTAACATTACTTCTACTGCTTCTCCTCATTCCTTTCACATGTTACCAGAACACGAACAGGCTAGACGTGTAGAATTCCGCAACAATTCCTTTATCCAGCTCCTCCATCAGCATCAGTTAGTGGTTAACACTACTAATTGTTGGGTGTGTGGGTTGATGCCACATACTACGGGTAAGGGAATTCCATATCTGGTGTTACCGTATAGTTCCCAAGGGTCAGCTCGAGCATACCAAACAATGCTTCGAAGCGCACTAGGTTTCCACCCCTCTCCAGAACGTTCCCCCAAACCGGGTCCTACCTCATGGCAGTGGGTGGTATCGATGATAATACAGGATTTGGACGTTCACTAATGAAAAGCAGCTTAAAAGCTCGTCTCCAATATGGGTCGTACCCCACACTGGTAATTTTTGTCTTGTGGGTCGTGGCTCGCAAGCCTCACTTGGAGTAAGTGCTTGCACTGAAAGTTACGTTCTGTCAATGTCCCCGATCCCTGTGCTTCTGGCTGCCAAGGGTACGTACTTCATCTGTCATGATCGTGCATACACATGGTTGCCCGCAGACTTCATGGGCTCATGTTTTGTTGCAAATCTGTTGCCTCCGACGTTTACTGTAGATGCCGATTATCACAAGACTAGAGTTGTACGAGGCGTAATTAGTGAAGAGGATACTGCCGGTCAAGAGGCAGGAGACTTTTTCAAGGGTTTCCTCCCGTTTTGGGGACCTATGGTTAATAGTAGGAACCTGAGACATTTGACTCGAGTGGTAGAATCGACAGCTAACATTACTGCCAGTGCCCTTGGTAATATCACCACAGAACTTCAGGCGGAGAGACTTATGACATTACAAAACCGTATGGTTTTAGATGTTGTCTTGGCAGATCGCGGTGGGGTATGTAAAGTGATCCATTCGAGCTGTTGCATTTTCATTCCAGATAATGCTCCTACTGTCTATCAAGCCATCTCGAAGTTGCACAAGATCTCCGAATCCATACACGTGGATGTAGGGGATTGGACGCTACTTGGTTGGTTTTGGGGCCTGGTGTCGACTTGGGGTTGGAAGATTCTGATGATCATCGGGGTTGTGGTAGTGTTCCTGTTCACGTGTTGCCTTTGTGTGCAGTGTGGTCCTGCCTTATGTGGCCTCTGTGCTACAACGTGTATGAGACAACCATCTGTTACCAAGGGGACTCGGTTGGACAGAGCTATGCTACAACGACATCTTGATGGTCTGATGAATATCGAGTATGATTCCGACTAGTGCTTGCCTACATGAGGGCAAAAGGAGCGTCTGAGGTTCCGTGACAATTGGAAGTGGTGTTTTCGACTCACACGAATATGGTTGAGTCTAGTATCTATGAACCGCAAATGACGAGTTTAGCAAGTGTGCGCAGTTTCGCTGTGCTAACTTAAACCGTTCGTTTGTTATGTGGGTTTGTCATCTGTACCCACGGGTTCCATCTTAGATACGGCATCCATTTTGTCTCTTGCCCTCAAGTAGCCAGCGAACGGACGCTGTCCGCTTCGCGACCCTGGGACTCCCAAGATATTTGCGGAAGACACATGTTCTTTGAAAGTGTCTTTATGACGGGGGGGATGCTACTGTAAGGCAGATGGCGCCGCTCGAGGCTCATCTTGCCGCACGGGCTTATTGTCTCAGCCGTGCATCTCATTAGGCACGTCCCTTTGATGCCTGTATCTCGTGCTTCTCGACACTCCCCTTTTACACCCTTTCCGATCTCCCCACTGTTTCCGTCTTCCTCTGCACCTGTCTTCGTTCCTGTTTCGATCTACTTTACTGCTGATTGGAATTTGCTAATGGTGGGAAGATGGGTTTTTACAGTTGGGAACCGCCAAATGTTTCCGCACTTATGTTCCGGATCTTGTGTGTTTCAAAGTGATCTAAGCGACCCCTCTGAGAGCGACTTGTGGGAACCAGGTTGTAAACTATTGTGTATCATGTTATCCTATGGGTAGAAACTGTATAAAAGGAGCGATCCACAAATACAATTTGAAGCAGTCTCCCCGAACTACACTCGATGTACTTCCTGTGACTTCTGTGTTCCCTGCAGTAAATAAACCTTGACTCTTTGACGCCGAAGGAAGTGTCCCGTGTCTCTGTGACTTGTACGCCGGAGCAGGTTACCCACGAAGGTTTCAGGTGTTGTGCCCTGGCACCGCTGGGTCCAAAGAACCCAGTCCTTCAAGTGTGCATGTGCAGGTTTGTGGTATATAATGTGAATGAGGGAAGGATGAGCTTAGGTCTTTCTCGTTGAAGAATAATATATGTGAGTTAAGCATAGAGTATTAAGAAATTGTTTGTTTACGCATGGTAATGACTCCTCATTAAACACTGAACCATTTCAGACGCATCGATTTCCCAAATACCAATTGTTATTTAGTGTTCTCTTTATAGCTGAGCAGTCTGAACACAATTTTTCCTTTTTTTGATTTCAGGGGGAGTATGTATCATGCCTCCTGTCATTGCTCCGCCTGATGGCAGACACTCATTTCCAACATTTACTGGAAAACTTCCAGAGCAAGGAAGAACTAAAGGTGACAATCTTGTGATCATTCGAAAACCAATTTGTAATTATTGTGTTGATTCAACAGACAGTTTCTGTTTGATATTTTACATTCAGAAGGTTAGTAAGTTTATCTACTTTAGCAAGGGGGCTGGAAACTCTCTATACAACATTTAAAATATTCTAAGGTTAGGAGAGAAAGCATACAGGGCCCCTGAATCAAGTTCTGCCAATAATTAGTGATTGAAACTTTTGTTTCAATTCAAGTTTGAATTGCATTAATATCTAAGACTATTTATTTCCAACATTTTTACTTAAGCATTTTTTTGGGTTGTTTCCATTTTTATCTTATTTTAAACGTTTCAGATAGTGTATTCTGAGTGAAATCTTCCCAACTTCAAGATTTGATTTGTAAGAGACAGCCACATACTGATAAACATAACAAAGTATGCCCGAGTCAATTAGCTCCCTTCAATAGTTGTGGTGAGGTATGAACATGCATTTTAAGGCCAGTTGAGGCAATTGAATAACATCGGTCCAACTCCTCAAGATATGAAGATTTTCTATTTTTAAAGTCCATCTTGAACAAGAGCCACCTAGTGTTAGGTATGCTTTTTTACTCAGAACAGCTAAATCCCACAGTGACAGGACCGGTTCTCCATCAAGCTACTATTTATCTGCTGACTTTATCCTCAGTAGAATTTGTTTGGCCCAGGCTTCAAAATCAAAATACTTGCCCTGAGATACCAGGAAAAAGATGAACACTTTTTGAGGTTTGTGATATCTGGAAGTAAGTACAAGTACCATAATAGAGATGCATATTGTTGAGTGTTAAGACAAATTGCTCAAAACATTGATTGTGTTTCGGACAAATCCATTCATCATCGCAAAGCCAAGTATATTCCTTTAGTATTAGTTGATTAGTTTGTAGAAAGGGTGTTAGTTCCATGCTGAAATTGCTTAAAGAATTGAGTAATATTAACATATGGGGCCGTATTACACATCCTGAACATATTCCTAGTTAGTGCTGGGAGCACCTTTCAAAAGGTGCGCCAAGCGCTACCCAGGAAAATGCGCTGCATTATAGAGAATGCTTTGCCGCCAGGGAAGCCGCAAACTTGCAGCACATTCAGGTGAAAAATGGAGCGGCTGCTTTGTAGCCGATCCATGTTTCACTGTGCAGACGACAACCCCCCTGCGCTTTGAAGGGGAATTAGGGATCTGCAAGTGCAGTGAGAGACTCCACCCGCCTGCAAGGGCATATCTTGGGGGGGGTCCATGGAATCCCATTTTCCCCACCAGAGAAATGCTATCAGGAGGCGCAATGACAGTGCCTGTCAGCTTCTTTGCCTCTGCGCCCACGTCTGTGAAATGGCATGGGTGCAGAGGCAAAGGGCTAGTCATCCCCGAGCTTCCATATTTAAGTAGGATGACTCCGCGGACGCGAAGCGGTAGTGCAGGCAAGTAGCATCGGTACTTGCCAGACCTGACCTCACACTAATTTTAGCTGCTATTTTAATCTTATTCCAAGGTGTGTGTTATCCTTTTAAAACCCTTCTGTTTTATTGTTCCTGATCTTGTTTTAATACTTTACTTTTTGCTCAGACCCACCTAGTCTGCGCATTTTTTGGCCTCCTGCCGCTCGCTCTCCGTTCCACTGTGGGTTTTCTCCCGTTTAAGTGGAGAGAGTGAGCGAGTCAACTGTAGCCCATCCTGCCTCCGGTTGATGCGGATCAGCAGGGTTGTCGGGTTAATTGTTCTGAAGTCTCCTGTATTTAAGTAGGATTACTCCCCAGATGTGCAGCGGGTGCACCAAAAGCAATCCTGTCTGTGTCCGTCTGCACCCAGCCGTCGCCATGAACAAGGACCCCTGCCCCTTGTGCCCCGGCCTTTCCTCATAGGGACATCTACTCAGCTACCTCTCTAAAAAGGATCACACACCCTGCTTATGCCGCTGATGCATGTTACAGAACCATTCCCTTCCTGAATCTTGAGGGACCGTTTACATGCAAACATTGCCACTTTCAAAGCCTAAAAGAGGATCAGGTGCCCTAGAACCAATGTGCTCATCAGAATGTCCCCGACAAGACCAGGTCAGCAGTAGCCGCTCCCTTAGCTCCTGCGACCCAAAGCTCCACTCATAACTGGAGAGTTTTTTTAGCCTTTGTTAGATCATTGTCTAAACATGCCACTGATCTATGGGATCTAATTAACTCTGAATCCCCGGATTTAGGTTACCTTACGGAGACCTGGCTTAAACACTTCATATGACTGCCCATTACTTTAGCTGTTCTGGAAAATTATCGTATTTTAAGATTGGACAAGAAGAGTAAAGTGGGTGGAGGCATTGCCATTGTGTACAAAGAAATGTTGAAAGTCTCCATCATTGACTCTGCCTCAGATGATAATATAGAAATGTGTAGTTGTAAGATTGAATGCACATCCCAGGATTGTTGGAAGGGTGTGCTTATTTACCATCCTCCTGGCCCACTCAAGGACTTTACTATAAAGATGATGGGAAAAAATGCCCCTCATACTATCTTTTCTAAGGAATTATTGGTGCTGTTGGACTTTAATATTCACAGTAAAGATAGCGCAAATATCAACTGTGCTCACTTCCTTGCAAACATGGCCTCCTTATGATTGATAAAGATCAATGATGGACCTACTCATTCAGCCGGGCATACCCTGGACATAATTTTTTCCAACTCACTTCCTATATTTACCGAACCCCCCTGCCAGTGATCTGGTTGGATCATTGTTTAGTTAATTTTCGGATTACAGGCACCCAACCTACCTGGACCCCTACTAATCCTACTCGCAATCCTAGAAGACAATGGCACAACATTACGCAAGACTCTTTTATGGAAAATGTTATACCCCCCACATTCGAAGCACCTAGGGATACTAACACAAAGTTAAATATATTTCATGAGGCTATAAAATCCGTCACAGACATTCTCCCACCATTAAAACGACATCACGTCAATCCCCAAAGAAAGCTCGCAGCTTTGTACTCTTCTTAGGTTCGTAGGGAAAAGGCTAACTGCAAAGAATTGGAAAAGATATGGCTTAAATCGCGAACCGTGAAGGAGAAAATAATGTATAAGTCTGATTTAGCACTGTACCACAAGAGCACAAAAAGCCCATATTACCTCTAGGTTAACCAAGCAGGCAACTCTACTAAATAAATCTATGAAGTCCTCAATTCCCTCACCAATCCCATTGCCTGTATCAGTCAGATCCCCCCTCTCAAGTATTATGTGATAACATTGGCAATCATTTTGAGGAAAAAATTAACAAACTATGATACATTTCTTAGAGACTCATCAGACATTACTGCCCTATTGTCCACATCTCTGAGGGAGAAGGAAGCGTGCTTAGAGAGTTTCCCTGCTTTGCAGGTATCAAAAGTGGAAGAGATGTTGAAAACAGCAAAATCCGGTTCACCCCTTGATGTCATGCCGACCAATTTGTTTGCCTCATTAGCTACGCACCTAGCCCCCTCCATTTGTACCATACTAAATGCTTCTTTGAGTGAGGGGAAACGTACTCACAAATGGAAGATGGCACATGCTTTCAATCAGTAAGAAGACACATGCACCCGCAAAGGAGCTGGCAAACTACCGCCCTATTTCACTTCTTCCGCTTATGAGTAAAGTTTTGGAAGGATATATCAATATTAAGCTCATGGAGAACATAGAATTCCAAGGCTGCATCGATCCCTCACAATAGGGTTTCAGATCAAATTACTCTACTAAAACCGCCAATATAGGTGTTACAGACTACATGAAATTTGCATTGGACAACAATAAGTCTGTGCTGTTAGTGCTTCTGGACTTGTACGCAGCTTTTAATACTGTCTCTCACCACAAGCTGCTCCAAAGATTGAATGAGAATGGAGACCATGGACTGGCGCTAACATGGCTTGCGAGCTTTCTGGACCAGCACACTTAAACTGTTACCCTAGGTCCTTTCGCCTCCCGCATATCCCCCTCACGAAGGGGGTATCATGGGCTCTTGTCTTAGCCCTACCCAATTTAAGGTGTTTGTGGCCCTTCTTACAAAGATCATTAGTGATCATGGGTTCACTCCCTTCTCATATACAGAAAGCACACAACTTATTTTGTCATTTGATAACAATACCGCTTCCTCCAAATCTCTCTTTGCTGATGGTATGCAGGCAATTTTTAGCTGGTTGACAGAAAACTTCTTCCAGATAAATGCTGATAAAACTGAAATCTCATTATTTGACGGCGCTCAAACTTTATGGTACCCCAAAAATAATGGCAAAAAACCTGGGGGTTCATCTGGACCATGCTCTCATAATGAGAGACCAAGTAATGGCCACTGCAGGTACTTGCCTCCACACTTTGAGCCTCCTTGGTAGAGTGTTCCACTTTCTTTCTTTATCTGTCCGCAGGATCCTGATTCTAGCCTTGGTAATCAGTTGCCACGACTATTGTAATGCCCTTCTTGCAGCTGCAATTGAATCCTTACTGAATAGACTGCAGATGGTTCAGACCACGGCTGCCCCCCTGGCACAAAATATGCCCCCAAGAACATCCTCCCTGCCTTTGCTGAGAAGTCTTCACTGGCTTCGCATCTGCTAAAGAATCAAATTCAAAATGTGTTGTCTAGTCCAAAAAACTTTCAATGGCAGAGGCCCTACCAAACTTGCGGAAGGATTTCAGCGTTATCAGCCTGCTAGATCTCTTTGCTCAAGGGTAAAAGCTCTTCTTGTGATTCCACGTTACAGAAAACTCAGCGCTGGTGCAAAGCTTTCTCATACCTCACCCCAAGGTACTGGAATTTGCTCACTGTACATCTGCGTAAGTGCCTGGATCTCCTTCGCTTCAGGAAACTCCTGAAAACAGAACTCTTCAGTAACAGATCTCCCATGCCTTGTATACCCAACCCCCTAGCGCAGAGATACCCCTTCGGGGCGATTTCGGCACTCTATAAATTCCATAATTAATTAATTCATTCATTCAAAATTCCATCATTCATTCCCTCATTGCATGGTGCCATTCCCCCATACAAATGAGGGAACGCCCTCTGATTATAGCGCTGGCGCTTTATGTGCACCAGCTCTATTGGTCTTACAGAAGTGGACGCAAAAGCGTCTACAGCCCCTTCTGTTATACCAAAGTGCCCTGGGGGCCCTCCAGTTATATGGCCCTTGGTATGGCAGAGCACTTAGAAATGGCAGAAAAGTGGCATTTAGTGCTATTTAAAAGTCATGTTATTAATATTATGTTTATGAAATCATGTGCTCTACAAATCTATGTTGAATCCTATATTGAACAGAGTTGGAGCTATGTGCATTTGTGACTTGGGATATCATTTCTTGTAGTGCTCCTCTCCCAGTGCTAGAAGCTGCAAATTTTACAATGGAGCATCATCATCAATGGCTGGGATACATTTGGCAGTGGTAGGGGTGTTATATTGGGCAAGGATAGGCTGACCGGTCTAACTTATCCTGGTGAGCTGTTGCCTAGTTGAAATGTTTCAGTATTGGAATATTTCTATATAGTTGTCTTTTAATGTAAGAACATTAGCTCTTTAGAGAAAGCAACTACATTGGACTGTGCCACCACTTCTCAGCCAGCCCGCTATTGATTGAATATGGCACTACCAGCACAATTTGATCGGCTGCCTTACTTTTAATGTGAACATACTTTCACTTCTAAGGTGAGCTTAAGTAGTTTTAATGAGATATTTTGGAGTAAAGATTATATGCTTTTAATGGTATTTATAGCTTAATCTCAAGGGATTTGGTACACTATAAGAGGTCATGATCAACACATTAGCATATGTCAGATGCTATAGCATTTATGAATGGTATCAGGGCTACTTGTATACATTCGTTTTATTGGCAAAATGAGCTATTCTCTGATGTTCTGCTACCTCTTTTTTTATTTAAAAAAAAGGTGTCTTACAGTGAGTGTTTGAAATATCCCAACTCAGAAAACGTGGTAAAAGTTAAAGCAAAGACACCATGATACAGCACTCTAATGCTGAAATCATCTCTTAAATTAGCATCTACATTCATAGAAACACTGAGATCAAGGAGAAGCAGGTTTTGAGGAGTGACGGGGAACCTTAGTAATATTCAGCTAGTCACCTAAACCTGCCAGTCTGACTCTATGGAGGTGTTGTAAAGGAAGTTTGGTAGCCGTATTGTAGGTTGTAGAAGAAGGTGTATTTGATTCTAGTTACAGATAGGTAATTCGATAGCTAGGCCCCACCAGGAACTGCATCCTTGCTGCTCAGCCGATATCTCCAACATTCTACATGACCTCACACACTGGCTGAGCAGCATGGACTTGGAATGCTGGGGGGCGCCAGGATACCCTCTGGGTGGCAGATTCGCGCTATATAAGTGCACAATACCTACATACATACATACAATGCATTAGGTTACAACAAATCTCCCCTCTGTATATATACAATAAAAATCACAATTGAAAATATCATAGGACGTATGATAGAAATTGGTAAAACAGTCCTATGACATCTGATACAATAAAAATCACAGCACTTAAAAGTCACTATTTTATAATCCTGCAAACATTACAAAATCACACTGATATAATCCTGAAATTAAAATCACAATAATTTAATCCTGTGCAGTACATAGAGAACTGAAGCCACCACAGGATGTAACACGGTGTAACACTAACAAATTCACTCAGCCCCCTTCTGCACACACAACCTTTTGCACACCTGACGGGACCGATTGTCTCAGGTCGAACATACCAGGGTATACTACCCCACAATACACACAAATTTTGCACACCTGACGGAACCAAAGGTCTCAGGTAAAATCAAATCAAAAATCAGATCAGGGACATTTGTACAGCGCACACATCACTCGGAAGTCTCATAGCCCTTGCAGACGGCTCTGATAGAATACTCGTTTAGTTGTCCAATAGCCATAACTTCAGCTTCTTGCAAAAGCAGTTGTGATCTGTGATAGTACGTAGGTTTAAGGAAAGTTTGTTCCATGATGAAGGGGCAAGAAAGGAAAAAGACCTCCCTCCGTTTCTCGTGGTACAAATTCTGAGAGGTGTTAGAAATTATTTGTTGCTCAATCTTAACACCCTACAAGGCTGGTACCACCTTAGTTTTTTGGACCAGTACCCCGGGCTTTTTCCATACATATTTTTGTGTGTCAGACAAAGAATCTGGAACAGGATTCGGTTTCTGACTGGGAGCCAGTGTAGAGATCTCAGACAGGGGCCAGAAGGGGATTTGGGCGGAAGATTCAGGAAAAGCCTGGCTGCAGTATTCTGCAAAATCTGAAGTCTTGTGGAAAGGCCTTCGTTGATTGAGGACAACAGGGCATTTCCGTAGTCCATGCGATTTATTATCAGTCCCTGGACTAATGGTTTCCTGGCCTCAATCGGAATACATTTGAAGACCTTGCGTAAGCTACGCATCACTCCAAAACAAGAGCCGATTATATGATTGGTCTGACTTTTCATAGACAATTGGTTATCCATTATAGAAACCTAGGTTCCGTACAGTCGGTTTGGAGGTTGGACAAGGGCCAAGATTTGGGGGCCACCAGTCATGAGACCAATGCTCCTGAGCCTTGCCATAGAGCATGATCTCCGACTTGCCACCATTTAATTGAAGGTGGTTGGTACTCATCCACCTATCAATGTGGGACATGCATTCTTTGAAACACACCAAATATTCCACACATGAGACAGAAAGATCCAGCACATTGCCACACTCACAGGGCATCTACTCACATGGTATCTTGCCTTCACTCCCCCACTGACAGGGAATATCCACAAAGGGTCTCTTTCAACCTATGCACATTCCCACACAGATAGGGAACCTCTGCACAGGGTATCTCTCAACCCTTAAACATTGCCACACATGCACAGGACATCTACGAGCAGGGTATCTCTTAACCCTTACACATTCCCCGACTGCCACTCACAAGGAAAATCTGCATAGGCTCTCTTTCAAACTATACACATTCTCACACAGACTGTGAACCTCCACACAGGGTATCTCTCAACCCATAAACATAGCCACACACACAGGACATCTTAGAACAGGGTATCCTTCCACCCTTACACATTTCCACACGGACACAGGGCATCTACGCACAGTGTATCTTTCAACCCTTACACACTCCCCCCTGACAGGAATTGTCTGCATCGGAGGAGGAGTGACTGGCTCTAAGAGGTGTATTCAACTTTGCTGTTTCTCCCTTTTTCTAATCTTCTTCTTGTAATTCATTTTACATTCTGGTACTTGTCTTTGAAATATTACCTGTTGCCACATTGTTACCTGTCAGGTTGTGTAAATGTGGCATGTTCACAGTACATTTATATCAGAGGAGCACAGGAACAATGAAAATGACCAGGATGCAAGTGGCTGTTTGCACCACTTGTATTTTTGGTGCTATTTTTTTTAGCACTTAATTGGTACTTGATTCCAAAATGGACACGAGAACAAATTTTTGCTCAAATATAGACCTAGGTACTGGATTTGTACTTTACATTACTGTGTGAAATATAATATAATTTCCCAGAAATCGAGAGTAATTATGTGAAAGCAAACTATCCAAATTCCTCACACCCCCTAGCTGGAGTCTCCGATTCCAGCCAGTCTTGCTTTACCTAAATATGGCCATTATAAGCCTTAGTCCCTACAATGGAGAAGAAATGTGCATACTCCGAAATACAAGGCAAAATCAGCATTTTTCACTGAAGCTAAGGACTATCCCACTGGTAGCTACTAGCTGCTTTAAGGAGATGTTCATTGTCAGCAGGGAGTGGATGTTGCAGTTCTGTGCCCTTTGAGAAGAGATTGTGGGGTGCATTTGGGGTGGTGGGAGGCTGTGGCCTCGCTGAGGAAAGCATTGCCTGCTCCCCCATGCTGCAGGTGCAGTGAGTGGGACTGGGCTGTTCTATGTTATATTATGTTATACCATGTTGATTTGTATAGCACACTAATCACCTGAGAAGGTATGCAGACGCTTGGTAAGGTGTGTGGTCCCAAAGTGTTTATTACGTTATGCTTGCAGACCATGCCTTTCTTCATGTTCAGTTTTATTGGTTGTGGATTTGCACTAATTGTCTGTATTTTGGGGTGTATTCGTGAGGTTATTAACTTACATTTGAATTGAAAGGTTTCTCAATATAGGTACCATCCTGCTTTGTCACATGTGCTGGTGTTCCTCCCTTAGTTCCTATGACCTCTCCTGGTTTGAATTGTGCTGCTCTGTCTAAATGACTTCAATTACAGGGAGTCATGAGAGCACAGTCTGCCACAGTGTGGACTTAACTCAGCCTCTCTCTATTCCAAAGATCTTCTGCTGCCTGCCCGGGGTCTGTTTGCGGCTTTCCTTTCAGTGACACCCTTACCCCAGCCATCTCCTAAAAGTAACCTCAACATCAGGCACTTGAAAATATTTAAGGGTGCTCTGAAATCACTGTACGTGCTCATGGCAGACAGGATCCTCCTACCCCATGTGACCCTGTTGCCATACTTCGACTGCAGACTGATAACTATGCCCTTGTCTAATAGGTCTATATTTTTGTAAAATATATTTAGGACACAGATATTTATGTCAGTATATATTCTGACTAGGACATTCTGGTGGATGGCTGATGTTAAAGTTGCTTTTGCGTGCCTATAAAGATAAAGGTGATGTCTGAATTTGTTAACGGCTGTGATATCTTTAAATCAAAAATAATGCAATTTAACTTCAAATGATTTGTTTGTTGTTGTCAGGAGTTCCTGCTAAAGATCTTCTGTGTTTTTCG
This sequence comes from Lissotriton vulgaris, assembly GCF_964263255.1. Classification (NCBI taxonomy): domain Eukaryota; kingdom Metazoa; phylum Chordata; class Amphibia; order Caudata; family Salamandridae; genus Lissotriton; species Lissotriton vulgaris. Next base: position 968,310,998 of record NC_141697.1, read on the forward strand.
GAACCTTATGAAGTTGAGTGTCTTCCCTCGGGACTGGATGGTGATGAGGCTTCTAAACAGCAAGTTAGTCTAATTCATCTTTTTTGTTCATGGAGGAAATATCTTGTTTATTTTGGCCCATTAATATTCTTTATGTTCTCCTATTTGTTAATTCCTATGTTCCCATGGTGCTGACAGTAGTTGACATATTATCCTAACCAGAGCTTAATATTAGCCAGTGGCTGCAGGTGGGAGCCCACGGGTACTCTTTTTTGGGGAACAGAATGTATTTTTAATCCTCAGACTTTGACTCAGAACAAGAGAAAGAAAGGCAGCCAAGGGAGAAAGGACGAGGAAGAGAAAAAGGTAGTAACAGTGACAAACGGAGAAACCAAGGATGAAAAAGAACCCGCAAGAGTGAGATAAAAGGGCAGTGGGAATATGTTGGTGGAAGAAAGAGGCATGGGCTAACATCCAATCTATATAGCTCTGGTATTTGGCAACCCATATATTGGGCAGTAGCACGAGCGGGCATCTGAGAAACGTTTGGGGCCCTGACATATATTATTTCACAGATTAAGCACAGATCCCATTATGCCAGTGCAACTAAAATCCAGAGTCACCTTCTAGACATCGTGTGTCTAGTTCATAATCTTGGGATCTCGTGCATAGCTGTAGTGAGAGAAATTGAGCCTTACCAGTGCAAATGCATGCGGTACACCCCTCATTAGAATACAGGATCTCCCCCTCTGACTGCCTCTACCTCTACCATCTTCTATGTCCACTTTGCTACAGTAATAATGTGGAGTGTCTGAAGTAATACAGGGACATATTAGCAAGGACGATATCGCCACTTTAGCGGGACTTTTTCCCGCTAAAGCAGCGATAATTTCATCGCCCTATTAGCAAGCTGTCGTAACAGCAGTTAGCGACAGTTTTAGGCGATAGCTACAGGTTTGGGGCCCGCTTTGCATGTCAGCGATATTTATTGCTAATGAAATGCAAAGTGGGCGTACCCAAACTGTTAGCGACTGACAACAGTCGCTTACACAGCTATCGCCTATAAGCAAGGCAGGCAAAGCGATAAAAAAAAACGCGCAAGCTCGATTATCGCTAGAATCTAACGCCTGCTAAAAAGTTGACTTACCTGTATAGTCAATGGGGGGTGGATTATCAGATTAAGCCCCCATTTGCGTTAATGCGAGAATATCGCTTGATTTCCAGCGATATTCTCGCATTGAGCCTCTATCGCCGGATATTTTATCGCATAAGAGATAAATGTTGCAAATAGCATGTTATTTCCGCGATAATATCCGGCGATAGGCAGCGATAAAAAGAAATGTGCTAAGCGCATTTAGCGATAATTATCGCTATTTGTTGCTAATATGCTCCACAGTGTTTAGCACAAAAAGTGCGCATTAACGTAGGTTTACATCTTACCTCCAAATAAAGCTAGATTGAATTTCATGTGCTGGTCAAAGGGCCGCAAAGAACACTACACAGAACACTATATCCCTGTTCTTGCTGGGGAGGAGGCAAAAGTCATGACAGCGGCTCATAGTACAGATGCTCAATCTGGTGATCTTCACTGAGAATCACACAATGAATAGCTCTGCCTGTCCACGATCCCAGGAGGCCATTTTTCTTGCATACAAGTTGTGCTTATTTTAATAACTAATAACAAGGCATACAACTTATTTGTGATTTCTCTTTTAATATGGAGCATGCATTTTGTTTATTTTAGGAAGCTAACTGCTTGTGATTTTCCCGCAGAGGTCTTGTTCTGTACACTGCTTATTTACAAAGCATGATGTGCTGTCAGATAACATTCTCTGTGTTCTGTGCTAGCGGTTGGAATGGGTGCAGGATGTGCCAGGCTTAATCAAAATTGTTACTATAGTTGTTGAAGGGCAAACAACCATATTGCGGATGTGCCAGGACACCACTGTTGGACAATTGGTGGAATGGGAGGAATTAAGATTGTAGAGGGTTGGCACCGGGAGGGGGTTGTCGAAAACCTCAGAGTTTGTGTCTCATAAACAAAAGCAAAGTATTCCAACTTGGATCACATTATCCTTCCTCTCATTTTAGTGAATAAGAGAGGGTTTCCAGCAGTACTAACAATCACAAAACGTATTTAACTCCTTACATGGGTCTTCCTGCCATCTGTTTTGGGCGTCTCTTTCAGGGTACAGATAATATTTTCTTTGTAATGTGATAAATGCAATCAGATGGACAAGCCTGTGAAAGCCCTTCTTGATCTTGTGCCATGTACCAGTCCTTTCAATTGAGGTGTTTGCACATTTCAACGTAAAACTGGGCTAAATGGGGGTATAGGACAGAATTTCTTGCTCCCAATGTTGCCTCCTCAGTCTTAACCGCCTGTTATGTGTTTTCCTGTTTTTAGTGTCATTGTCACGACAGTCCAGTACTTGTCCTCAGCCTTGCATAAGAACTTCACAGAAAATGACTTTGACTTTAAGGTAATTGTGTTATGTATTGTATCCGACTATCCTTTTGCAGATATAACTATTACAAAATGAACCGATCGCACAATTACATTGAAACAATGATCAAAATAGACAATATGCATATTTAAGTGTAATAAATCAAGACTATCAAGAACCCTAATGAAAAAAAATGGTAAAGTCAAAGATAACAAGGAAGGGGAAAATTCACAGAACTAATCTGAGACAAAATCCCAACCCTACTACTTTTGGTATTCACAGAAAGCATTTAGTAGTAGTAAAGTTAGGATTCCTAACTTTACTACTATTAAACTGAGAAAAAATCCTAACTTTACGACTTTCGGTAGTCACAAAAGGGATTTAGTAGTAGTAAAGTTAGGATTCCTATCTCTGATCTCTCGCCAGCATGGTAGTCATAAGTGCCTGATGACCACCCCTCCCCAACACTGCTACTGCCTTTGTCCCCAGAAAAAGATGCATTTAGCATTACATGCATTATGCGCTTTGCCAAATAATAAAGACTGAACTCTAAAAGTGCTGCCAGTTAACCAGAAAACACAGCATCATTGTTTCCCCACCTTAAAATTATGAGGTAAGACGTCCATTAGAAGAGACCTTTGTTCCATTCATTAGCTAGAGTATACATTTTTCAGCGTGATTAGGCTTTTCTCTAAATAAAAGTCTTCGTTTCTTAAAATATCTATATGCTGGCTTCACTTGACAATCTATTTATTGCATGTTATTTATATTTTGATGGTAACTTAAATCACTTTCCAAGAGTAAGACTTGACTTTTCACCCCACCACATCTTAGAGTCAAAAAAGGGGTGCTTGTAATTTCATTTGGTACATCAGAAGTGCCATATCTATGCCCAAATAACCAAAGGATATTGCAATGGGTTTAGATTAACATTTTTTGGTAACTGTATCATCAATTCAGTGGCATTGTTTTTAATGAAAAACCAGAGGAGCAAACATCTAAGTGCACCAATGTTCCTCAAACCTTGAATGTTCTCCCTCTGAGTTAATATGAGCATTGAAATAAGGTAGGAGGCCCTCTCCACCTTGGCACCTAGTATCTGGAACGATACCCGTGTGTCCATCAGGACCTCTCAAACTCTGCTCCAATTCTGGAAAGGGCTGAAGATGCACTGCTTTAGAGGTCACTACCATGACTCAGTAGCTGTCCACTTTTGCCCCAGGAACCATTCTGTCGCTCAAGTCACTCGTTGACTGCATTTATGCCTTTGTCAGTGTACATCACTCTACTGTCCTTCAGCTAGGCTCACAACATACAAATACCATATACATACATGCATACATCAAGTTCACTGGAGCTATGCAGTAATACATTACCAAATTATGCAGCAGGATTGACAAAAGTACACTACAAAAAAAAGCAAATTGTGTAGCTCAATGCGGTACATTCCATGGCAGTTTTATGTTGCTATTTTTCATTTTAATACAAACGGTACTGTGTTAGAAAAAGTGTTATATCATTTGTACTAGTTTAATATCGTAGAAAAGCAATTCGCAATTGAAAGGTGAGCTGGTTACGTTTTAGAAAAGGTCTGCCACTGCGTGGTCCTTCTTGCGGTACTTTCTTAACTTTAGATTCGTTTAACTTTAAATCCGTTTCAGATAGAAACTATTTTTTGCTTGAAATCTGCGAATTATGCAGTAGCTGTTGGATTATGTGGCAAGTGGGGGTAAATATATAACTATATGAGTACTGCTGCAGCCGAATGCCATAATTTCTCTGACCTTAAAATAGATGCAAAACTCTGAAAAAAAAGGAGAGTTTCTTGTTTAATTTGACCTATTTTTTGTTCTGTATTTTAGAGCAAATATTACAATTGTGTGATTTATTTCAGGTATGGAACTCCTACTTCAGCCTTGCTGTTCTCTTCATTAACCAGCCCAGCTTGCAATTGGAGTCTTGCACAGCTAGCAAGCGCAAGAAGATCCTGGACAAGTAAGAGCTTTCTTGCAAATGCTGATACCATTGATGTTTCCCACATGCCCGGTAACTCTACATACAGCTCAGTCGGGCATCACGGGTGCCTATACGTTTGACATGCCAGGTGCTGGGAATCCAAGAGCTTCTTGCCCACTAAAGTAACCAACAAATTGCAACTCTCAATATCTGATGGCAAATCATTATTTGGCCTCTTACACAGAGTGTTGCATGGTCTTCAATTCTGATGTTGTTAACTGGAAAATATTCTCCTGGCATCCAAGTGCAATGATGCTTGAAAATATATATATACCTTGTAGATACTTGATACTGCAGTATCTGTAGGCAAACCCTACTTGCTCCAGTGACAGATTCCTGAAAGTCCTCAGGAAGTGATATGGTGGGTCACACATTAAGCTCTTCAGGCCTCGGTGGTCTATTAATTTTTAACCAAATCTCACAGGTGCAGGATCTTGAGTCACTTTGTCTTGATGTTATTCCACATTTTATTTGTTTTGGTATTTTTCTCCAGCACTATGTTCCCTCCAAAGAAATAAGTTATTCAGCGCATCAGTATGTAATGTAAGTGGTGTGTTTTATAATTTATTAAACAAATAGAAGAAACACCTATATTGCAAAGAACATAGGGGATAGCACCCAAAAAACCTTCACATCCCTCCTTCAGAGAAGAATTTCCCCAGTTGATTTGCCACCCAACCTCAAAGGCTGCACCCCGAAATGGCTAACAGTCTGGCATAATCCAGGATTCCCCTTATGTCCCTGGTCAGGCTCTCCTTGAAGGATCTGGCTTACTTAACCTGTGAAAAAATATCTTCTAATCTGATGTTCCACTTTGAGTTACACAAAAAAGTGCACAAAGGCAACATTCCCCCTATTTCCTTTTTGGTTTGAGTGTGAAACTTAGATGATAATGTTCAGGTCTCTACACATAAGAGACTAGGAACAGGCTTGGGAGTGTGAGCACTACCATAATGTAATTTCTCTAGGGAAAATTAAGCACTGGGAACAAGGAAGAAGAGAGAAACACTGGGGTCTTGCCGCATCTCTCACAGTCATCTCCTTCGGCCATAGACTATGTCCTTGAGTAATGTAGACTGACGTGGTAGTCTGTCTATGAGACATATTCAGTGAATATCTCTGTGAATGTAAGTATTGATCATATATATGCCTCAATCTCCTTTCTCACGAGTAAGGTCTTACTGGATGCTTTGATGACGATAGCCCATAACAATCCTAGGAGATACTGGAAAAAACAGCCAACCTTGGGAGCACAAGGATCGCAAAGTCGATGAATGACAGAACTGTTGATCTGATCAATTCTTGTAAGAAGATTTCCTATAGGCAAGCACATGTAACAATGCTAAGGATGCTGCGTCAGAAATGGTAAAGCAAAGTAAATTCAAGAAAGCAGGAAGAACAAAAATAAAAAGTAGAGGAGCCGAACTGTAAATAGCAACCATACATCCAAGAAGTTGCTAGGCACATGGCTCAGGTACTGATATTTCCTATGCTGCCCTGGGATTTGTTGCCCTTGAATTTTTTACTATTCCAGTTGATATAATCCCTCCCCCCCTTTCCCCTTAAGGTCCTTTTTCTACTCAGCCCCAGCCTCCAAATACCAGCATTCCATGCTCTCCAGGTATTCCAGTACTCTACTGTTTGTTTAAACTCTCAGGCCTTCTTTATCAAATCCTAAAATCCTAGGAGCCATCTTGGCTGTTTTTGCTACTCCCTGCTCTGCTGCCAACATCCAGCAGAAGCAAGCTTTCCAGTTTTTCTTTTTTTACATTCAAAGCCCACTCTACATATTCAGTATTTGCCTTAAAATCTGCATGTGGGCATTATTAGAGCAAAGCAGTCCTCTCAACTCCTATCAGTTCAGCATATAATGGTCCATCTGTAGATATTTATTCATGTCCCTTTTATGTGCTGTGCCACCAGGCTTGAAGACCTCTCTTTATATCTCTTTAGCTGTCTGTCTTTAAGATATGATACCTCAATGCCAAGTGTTACTCAGAGTCCAGTCTTGCAAAACCATGCATCCTCCATGGGGCTCTGTCACCATAGCTGAGGAAACTCAAATACAAGAACCGTTGTTTGAGGTAAGCTACCTGGGTAGGGCCAGAAACAGGGCAGAAGTTTGGGTGATGAACTGGAATAGTGCAGTGTCTAGCAGCTTTAATGACATTGGTACAACAATCCATACTCCAGAGGTCAGTGTCTTATCTTCTCTGACATCACTATCTATTAATAAGCCCCTTCTGAGTGGTGATAGGGCAGTTAAGTTGTGGTACTCAAGCATGCAGCACCTTACTTTCACAAGCTCTGGAGACTCAAAGGACTCTGGTGTCTTCAAGTCATTCCTGATTGCCATTTGAGGTAGAAGGATCCTTACACTCATGTTGCTGTCAAAGTGAGCTGAGAACGGATTGATGCCACACTACTGCTGCCTTAAAATGAATAGTGTAAAAAATCGTTGACAAGGAAACTGCAGGCTGTCAAACCACACGCCTACTTATTTTCAATTTCAAAAGACAGCAATAAAAAAAAGCAATTAAAATGGTTTCCAAAAATAGTTGTAATCAGAGTTGGTGTATAGAAGAAGAGTCATAAATGTTGCCTTTTCAATTGGTTTGTTTTCTAACTCTTTTCTATAAAGAAAATGAAGTTTTCCATGAGGTCACATTTAGGCAAATGTGTTTATTTTTTATGAACTCTAGAAACCTGCCAAGATGAGTAAAAAACCTTTACTTCCTTATGTCTCTTCAAGTATACATTTGCTGGTATTGAAATTTGTTGTCTATCTCTCCGCCTGTATAAGTACTTTATACACAATTGTTTGTACTTATTACTTCCTAACAGAATTCCTGCTGTAAAAGGTTATGGAGGCTTCCTCACTGGAACAATGCCCACTAACCCCTACCAATAAACGTAGCTCTTATCAGCAGATTTCTCTGATTCTGGGTCATTATTTTCTCCAAAGCATTTCTGCTATCTCATAACTCAAGTCCTCCAAGCAGGGAGCTTCTGTTTCCCAAAAGTAGAGCTAATTGTCCCTGTAAGTTTGTTCACAAATTGTGGTGAAGAAATGTTAGGATATAGTCCTGGGATACAAATTCAACTTAGAGTCAGACAAGCTATTCCTTTGTGTAGTAGGCAGAGGTGCCAACCTTGATCTTCCACTGGTCCTGGAGAGCAAAATGTAAACACTAAAACATGGCCCAGCATACACATATTGCCAAATCCTATACTGCTACTTCTCTTTTATTACAGGTATGTTGTTTCTCTCATGGGCTGTGTGCCAACCATAATTTTAAGAGCCCTTGTACCAGCTAATTCTGATATGGAGAGTTTTTCGGTACATGAAAGTGTCTCTCCTCTTTCTTAAAACCCCATCTAATATCCTTCTGGCCAACGTTGCTCTCTTCAAAGTCACCCCTATACCATCTAGGATCCTTCATTAAAAGATTATCCTTCAGGGAAATGAATATGGATGTCAGACAAGAGACCACATCATGGAGAGGGCACAGTATTAGGAGAGGTATAGAATTGCCAATAGACAGATTCATACTAAATGGTCATCCCATGAACCCTCATTATATATTGTTTGCAAGCCCTTAAACTTCACTGGTGTGGACCTGTTGGCAGGTATGGTTATTAAGAACTGGGAAAGCTTCTTTACTTTCTCCACCAGAAGGTGCCATCAGCACATTAACCTCTATAGGGGGATTCAGCCAAGCAACATTCCTTATTTCATTAGTATTAAAAATCAAATCTGACTGAAGCTGTGGTCCATATAATTAACAGCCCCTGAAATGTAATTAGCAAGCTATCTACTCGTGCATATTTATATATGAGAGTTATAGAACACATGGATGCTAGAACTCAGGGCAGAGCTGGCAAACATACTGACAGCTGTTGATGCTTAAGGGAATACAAATCTTTCTTCCTCACACTGATCCACTCAGGGCAGCAAATCATTTACTGTTGACTAGACTGGACTCAAAATTCATACATGTTCAGTGTCATCCTTATGTGGGACCACAAAGAACAGAATTAGAGGTCCTCTCCTGGTTGTTATGAAGTTTAACCGAAGGAACACTCCCATGCAGTTTATGCACTTTGGCAAAGCTGAATGCCAAGTAGCCCCCCTGGGTTTGCGGACATCTCGTCATTATTTTTTCTTTTGGGTAATGAAACCTGGGAGTTGGGGCTTGCTTTGAAAAGGAAAAATAAATGTCCATGCACGTGTGGGGCATTTTTGTATTTTCCTTGCCAGGCTCTACCTTACTAGGCATTCTGGTCTTGTTGGCAGATGCCTCACCCTAACTTGGGTTGGTGATCCTTCACTGTCATCTAGCGGCCCTGTTAGGGGAAAGGTCGCTGGATAAAGTGCTTCAAACACTCAGCAGTTCCTGTATCCTTAAATTGACTTGGGGTATTCAGGTTTGGATGACTGGGACACCCACCAAATTGTGGCAACCTTTTGCTCCACCAAAGACTAAGGGCTTGATTATGAGTCTGGTGGTCTTTGGCTGTCAGACTCATGGTGGTGCAGTGTTGGCAGTCCTGTGGCTGCCGTATTATGAGACAACCATTCGGACCCTCACCGCTGTGCCGGCTTTGCGAGGAAACTGCAGTTCCCTGGTGGTGGCGCATATTAGAATGGTTGAATATTAGAATGCCTTTTCGCCTCTCGTGGCTAAAAGCTCCCCTATGACTGCATATTAGAACATTGGAACGTTGGTATCTCCATTCAAAACAATGGAGTGCTCCGGGCTTATAATGGCTGGTATAAGCCCGGAGCTCCAACATTCCAATGTTTCTTTGTTCACAGCTCTGGATGTGAACAAAGGCTTCAGGGAGCCTCAGGGGATTTCAATCCCCTTGCGCTCCCGGAAGGCTTTGTTTTATTTATCAGAACATTCTGCCCTTTAGTGGCAGAATGTTCTAATAGCCTGATAGCCCTTCGTAGCAGGGCTATACCGGCAATTAAAGTCCCGCTGCTTTGTTAAAGTCCCTTGCCTTCGGCTCGGGCCTTTAACGCTGCAGCGGGCCTTTAATAGCTGGTATAGCCCGCTACGGCGGGCTATATGGCTATATTATGAGTTTCCCCACTGCCAGCCTTTTCATAGCGGTGAGCCCACCATGAAAAGCCTGCCGGTGGAGAAACAAAGGGGGCCCTGCATGGCTTCATGCCCCCGCCGCCATAGGAATGCAATTAGGGGTGCACAACATGTTCGCCCTGTTTGCATGCACCCCAAGTTCCAGTACGGCATGGACTTCACAGCCCATGCCATACTGGAACTGTTTTTGCATTACCATTGTGGTGCCTGATTTCAGGGCACAGACGTGTGAACAGCAAAAGAAAAGTCCGCCAGACATGAGTTGAATTCGTAATCTGGCGGGTGGGCCATTCACAGCTTTGGCGGTGCTGTGCCAGCACAAAGCTGGCGCAACACTGCCAAAGTCGTAATCGGGCCCTTTATTACCATGGTATTTAGTATAGAGTTGCTCAACAAGGTCTGGACTGAGAGTCAAAAACATGTGGGCCTCAGCCTGTTCAGAAACTAAGGTCACAGCAGGATAAAAAAATCAGGCAACGGTGTATTAACAGAATGTCGAGGGCTTTATCTTGTTATGCAAAGATATAGATTTCAGGCTATCAAGTGATGCTGCATTGTTAAGGTAAACTATATACAAAGGCATAGATTCATTATTCTTAAATATGCATATGTTTTCCCAGATGATATACATATCTTTAATGTAAGTAAAGGTGGAGTTAATAATATTAATGCCATACTTACCTTTATAGACGCATGTAGCTAAACTAAGCACTATGGTCTGTTGCATTTGTTTAATACGATTGTACTTTACAACCTCTTTAGAACTCTTCGATGAGCCGCGGCAGACTTTCTTGCGGTACCAAGATTTCTTCAGTTTAGGAATGGTGGGCGCTTTTTTGGGTACTTGCCAGTAAAGCGTTGAACCAGCTTCCCCTGTCATTTGAGGTCATTTTTCAGGAACTGACATTTAGAACGGCCCTAAAAACTCATTTTTTCAGTTCTATTTTGTCGATCTGCTAGTGAGTATGCCTTTTGAAGATCCAGTGCCAGGTCACTCTTGAGTTGCCATACACTGCAGAAATCCTTCATTCATTCCTACTGTAATGGTACTTAGTATTTTGCTCTAGATGACCCTGTATTTTTGTTGTTTCCAGGTACGGGGATATGAGAGTTATGATGGCGTATGAACTTTTCAGCATGTGGCAGAACCTGGGTACGTAATAACCAAATACCAGCTGCCCAATTCCCTTTTTAATTCTTTGCTTCTCCATTTTCAGCATGAATATTTAAAAACAATTATTCATTCTGCTTTCTTTTCTACATTATTCTTATCACACTATCTTGAAGTCTTCCCTTTATTTCTCATTTACAGTTTGAACATTCTTACCACGTGGTCTCATTGTTATTGGTCTTTTTCTAATACTGTTTAACTCAGTCTTCATATGAATCATTTGAAACTCTCGATCCAGCTCATTAGATCACCTTCTGCATCTTTTATTTCGATTTTTCTGTTACTTTCTCCAGTGTCTCTTTCCTTTTCTACGTACTTTCCCCAAACCAAATTATTTTCCTTTGTTTTTCTTTTATACTTGTTTGCATTGCTTATTTTTACGACTTTTCTGTTGTAGAAGCTGTGAAATAATAAAATATAATTTGACAATGTAGTCAAATATATGGTAGATCTGACAAAGTATTTGGTACCAACAGATGAATTAACAATATGGTGCTGCAGTTTGACTTTGGAGACCATGTGGTACATACTTATATTTCTGAACAGTAATGCACAATACTAGCTTTGTGGTTATTTGGTGATCTAACATGCGATATTGAAGCTTGCAATACATGTCAAGTCAAGTCAAGGAATTTGTATAGCGCACTACATACCCAGAGGGTTTCAAGGCGCTTAGGAAGGGGAGGAGGATTACTTGTCAAATATCCATGTTTTAAGTTGCTTTCTGAATGCTAGGTGGTTCTGGGTAAGGCGAAGGTAAGGGGGGAGAAATATTGGGCCAATTAAGAGCTCAGCATCCAGAGTACACTCCATCGTGGTGCCCACTTTGAATCTTGTTTTTTACCAGGTCAAATTTAACATGTTAACTTCAAACATAATTACATTCATTGTCTAGCATAGTGGTGAGGGTTTTTATTGGAATAAGGACCCACTGTTAGAAGTAAATGTAGGCTTGTCCAGGATGATATTAGAGTCTTACAAAGCTTTATTAACAGCTTGGTTCAATATCTGGCACAGACAGTTGCTAGTGAGTGCGATTAATAGCATTCTGAGGAAGTGAAACATATTTCATATAGTAAAAGTAGCGATTAATCATTAAACCATGTAAGGCATTTCTTTCCTAGAGGATCTCAGAATTTCATGTAAATCAGACATTAAAAATTGATGTCAGTAAGAAAGGCTTGGCACATTTTTTCATACATTCAACGAAAACATATAATTTAAATACGTTGTAGTGAGAAAGTTCTTCATATTAGTTGTGGTTAACTTAGATTCCTCCGTTCAAATACTGGCTAGTCTACACTCAATGTAATGCACACCACCTCGTGGTGGAAAAAGGGACTTACAAGATACAACCACAATATCTGATAAGACCTGAGGTGGCAAGAATAACAGTATAAGAAAATGGCCCATGTTCATACAAAAAACCCAGGTGAGTTATCATCATTCCTGTTAGACTTAGCAGACTGTATGTAATCCATCTGGCACACAAAGTAAGTGGATTTAATATACTATCTTGGCCCAATCCAAACTTGCTTTATAGCCGTGGTATTAGGACATCGTTTATTTATTGGTTACTGAAGAGCTTAGGATAGCATTGCTCCTCACTGGACTTGAATACTTTTTTGTTATTGCTTTGATTACAGTACAAACAGTTATCTCTGCGTTAGGCACGCTCACAATTTCGTACAGTAAATATCAGATTATTTTCCCCAGAGCCACAACTCATCCTAATCTAAACAAATTGTCAATTTAGAATTCTCAATATGCAGATTCATTGGCGAGGCACTTGTTTTCACAGATTCCCCACTACATGAAGTGGACAGTGCAGACACAATACAAAAAAGATACAGCCAGACATTTAGCAGCCATCTAAAAAAAGCCATTGAACTGCCTGACAGCAAAGTAAAACACTGCACTGTCTATCAGTCGGCGGGGCTGGTTGGGAAACTTCTCTGGCCAAAGAATGTGAATAATTATTTCAGCTTTTGGTATAAGGAGCTTCGTCTGTACAATTTCTGTGCCCTCCCCCCCCCCCCCCTCCCCAAAATAAATCTGGATTAAATGGTGGGGAAATATACACAGATTGAGGTCTACGGTGAGAGTTGATCAGAGTACTTAGATTATGGATTTATGCTGTTGCGGGGCACATTTTTCATAGGATGATGATATTTTATACCCCAGAAAGACTCAAAAGAATGTTTCGTACAGCCACAAGAAGGTACCCCACATGTAGAGGAACTTGCTTTATTGTCAAAAAGAGTAATACTCACGGTTTGATTTATTTAAAAAAATTAACTGATAGGTAAAGAAGAACAACATAAATGTAATTAATGCTATATCTTAGTGAATATTATTTCTGACAGTGCTTGCTTTAAGTTATATGACGGGAGAGCTTGAAGCATCCCTCGGAAACAGTGTGAACTAAAAAGAAAAGTTTAAATGACCTGCAATGATTAGATCACCCAGTTCTGTTCTTCCGAAAAGGTACTGTTTTCACCATGGTCTTCCACTGGCGATTTGTGATCATTCCAACTATCCAGGCATGAGGGGTTCAGCACACACAACACATGGTTCCACCTCCTCTCTTTGTTAGAGCCTGGGCATTTCTATAGATATGGTGACTGGAAAACGTAGATCTTTTTTTTAATGCTGAACTTTATATTGTATAGATTAAAAGTTAGTGAAAGGTGTCTGGTAAACATAAACGTAATTGAAATCGCATTTTGAGGCTTAAGACGTACATTTCATTGTTAAAAGAAAACCTTCACATTTCAATACTAATTTGGGTTAAAAGACAGAAGTGTCACAGCTGATGTGGGTGAGGAAATGGCAGCACTCTTAAATGTTATGGTCTTGACATGAAATGTACAATGCTTGTTTCTTGAATGGAAAATAGTAGTGGAGGCCTATCAATGTAGGTGAGTTGAATTTTTTTGTTTTGCAGGAGAACAAAAATTTCACTTCATTCCGGGAATGATTGGCCCCTTCCTAGGTGTTACACTGGTACCTCAGCCCGAAGTTCGTAACATAATGATCCCCATCTTCCACGACATGATGGACTGGGAGCAGCGGAAGAACGGCAATTTCAAACAGGTGCGGAGCCTTTGAAGGCTATGAAGACTGCAGATAATGAGGACAATCATGGTGGCAGGTTGCAGGGACAAAAATACCTTCAAATATGGCTGATTTTGTGTTGTGAGAAATTACCTATGGAGCACCATGTTGCGAGGTCCTTCTCTTTATTTATATGCTATAGTAAATGATTTTATGGTACATAGTTTTGAGACCATACCCTTAATGACTTCTGCATCCATTCCATGAGATGACTAGGGCATCCTCAGTACACGCTTTCACTATTACCCCTTGCTTTTTATCTCTTAATCACCAAATCTCACAGTCTGCAGTGAAAAGAATGCAAAGTGGAATTGTTAAGCAACATATTCATAACTTGAATTGATACTCTTTGCAGAATGGACAGAACAATTTATTTGTGCCTCCTTGCGTTTTGCTACATTTTCTCCTCTCTATTTTCATTTTCCAGGTCGAAGCTGAGCTGATTGATAAACTGGACTCACTAGTATCAGATGGTAAAGGTGATGAAAACTACAGGGAGCTGTTCAGTCTGCTGTAAGACACAACTCTTTGAATTTTAACATCTGTGTTTTTGATTGTTTCAGATTTTTTGACCTTGTGAGCACCTGTAGGTCTCCTGTAATGGTCTCTTTATCTTTGCCTATTTGGAAGTCGGATCTTGGGCTGCTCTTTAATCTCTTTCCCCCTTTTTGTGTAATTGTCTTTTTAAATTGTTGCTATCTATTTTGTTATTTTATCTAATTTTTTACAAGCAAAAGTTTCGTGATTTTATTTCACTTTGCCTGTGTTGGAATTTCTTCTACCAGCAGGGATTCTAAATATATATTTTTGTAAATGAGAAATTGACGTCGTCTATGGCCAATGTGTGCCTGCAGTTTTCAGGTGTTTCCAGTCATTCATAACACCTGCAGAAGACGTCTTCAAATCCGAGACTCAGAGGCCTTGTGTCATCTGACTTGAAATTTGGCATCCAGTTGTGGCATGCCATTTCTGTGCTGGAATGAATCTGATATCTCTACTGAAAGGAATCATTCACATGCCAGCCAAGATAGAAGACTTTTGTCTCAGTTAACTATTTATCTCACCCTAAAAGATGTGATTTCGATATTGGTTAATAAGGCATGGTACAGTCCCTTGTTGGACGCTTCAGAACAGACTGATTCCACAGTCTCTGAGCTCTCAGCCTTCCATTCAGGCAAAGTAAGCGATTAGTATAGATGCATTCAAATACCAGAAGAAGGGACAATAGTCAGCTCCAAATATGTAAATTCTTTGGTACTTTTCATCACTAACAAGGTTGGCATAGAATTTCCATGACAACTAGTTGCTCCAAGACCTCAACATCATTATGTAGCGATGGATCTGTGGTTGAATAGTCTGTATCCAAAATCCACTATGTCTTGCAGGGCTGATGTTCTGCCTGAGTAGCTGAGCATACATCCTTCCTGGCACTGATTGTCTTTTAGTTATTAATGGCGGAAGATTTAAAAGTGTAATTTCCTATTCAGAAAAGTCTAAGGAAGAGACAAGGAATGTCTTTACATTGGATGACATTCATTATTGGGCATGCCCATCTAGAAGAGGTTTTGAAAATCAACTTCAAATTTCCCAGATAGTCTTTTGTGTTATCTTTCCCTTCACCCAGTCTCAATAGAATAAATCTCTGATTGTCCAGAGACAAGGGCTCTTTACTTTGGCCAATATCCAGCTGCCTGATGTGTCTTCAAATCAGACACCTGTAGCTTCAGGAACATTTTTTAACAACATTATCAGTCAAAACACTACCTTTAACCCTAATAGCTGCTCTTTTTTGTCTAATTTTTTTAAACAGATGTCAGGAAGTGGCTGTAGACCATGATATTGAGATCTCTTTTGCCAATTAAAATAAATCTGCACAAATAATTAAATATTGTTATGATGAAATCTTCTTCAACGGAAACATATATTACCATATGTAATTTTACCATATATTTTAATATATTGAAACTATATTAATAAACTCTCTTTCCCAATTGCTGCTGGTTCTGGTTTTAAAAGCTGCTCTAACACGTAACAAGCAAAAAAATGCCGTGTTTGAGTATTGTTGAGTCGGTATTTAGAACTTTATGGAGGTTAGTGATTTTACTGCAAATATTTAATCAAAACTAAGAACACTGGTGGTTATTTGGACTCATGTAGATCTTATTGTTTTAGCTAGATCATCACTCTAGAAAGCATATTAGCTCTGTGAGAAATTGGGTTATTGGTTGAGAGAGGTGGTAGCCGCACTCAGGCAACAACCATGATTAATATCTGAGTGACCAACAAAAAAGTCACTAAACTAACCTTGGCTTAACCCTCTGGTAGCTTGGCAAAAAAAGCAGTGAGGCTTAATTTTAAGGCAATGTGTAAAGTATTTATGTAGCACACAAATAGTAATAAAGTGAAAACAGAACAAAAGAAAAATCCTTCACTCATTTAGAGAAATAGAGAACATCTTAATAAATAAAATGACATCAAAAATAATTAAATCCAATCAGTAGAACTTGAGTTACGAAGTTTTAACGTTTTATGTTAAATCTAGAACCTAAAAGATCAAGGCACTAATGGCAGACGTCTAGTTGCGCGATACAAGGTGAAAGTGAAACGTTAAGGCCGACCGCATAGATGGAAGGGTTGGATTGGGCCCAGTTTCAGCTCACATTTTGGACCTAGAAAAATGTCTTGAAAAAGTTCTTGGAGGAGATAGAGTTCAGCAGGACAAAGGCAGCAGGCTGTGCCTGAAGAGGATTCATTGAAACCAGGGAGCTGCTGGACACAGTCTGGGTGAAACCTTTGATGATGGACTGAAAATCTCAGTGCAGGAAAAGCTTTATTTTCACACAGAGAAGGTGTTCGATAGGGAGCCAATCGTCTTTGAGCCTGGTGAAGATTTCTACCTTTGGACTTAGACAACTTTTTCAAAGTCTGATTTCTTCAGTGGGACGAAGCTGCAAACTATAGCCGAACAGTATTCCATGAGGTCGGGTACCTTTACCGGGAGGTCCAGCTGCCCACACCTAGTCCCCTTAGTGTCACTGTCTGGGAGGAATACATGAACCCCAGCAACAGAGCAATTCAGAGTCATTTGACTTTGGACACTGGCAGAAAGCTGAAATGGTTAGGAGAAGAATATACCAACTTTCTAAAAGTAGCATTATCAGAATTGTGAGTAAATATTCTACTTTAGCATTAACAAGGATTTTAAATTACAATTAATTTGATTGTAAATATGACATCTCTATCTGTCCCAATCCAATGTGAGGGCGTATTAACTGTATTATGGTGATCAAGTGTTAGTCAATAGGAGAAATAGGCCTTATTGTAGTAAACAACGACTATAGGAGTTTTTCACTAAAAGGAGATGTAAAACCTAAACCCACATGTCCTACATTTTAAAAACAGTACACCCTGCTCTATGAGCCAGGGTTAATCTGCCATTAATTGGTGCCAAAATAAACCTTTATCCAGGCTTAAATCTTCCTTTGTACTTCATATAAGTCACTGGTTCAGTGTCAGGCTAACTCTCTGCCCTCCAAAAGACTCTCTCTCTCTCACACAATATGGCGGCCACGTTGAAATAATGAAAACATTTTTGGCCACCATGTAGCTTCGTGCTACTGTACTACAAGCAATGTGGAGGCCATTTTGAAAGTATAAGAAATAGGCGTTTAAGATGGCCGACCATCTCAATTGACTTTGCTATTGCTGGCAGATTTTAAAAGCATCCAACACTAACAAAGCCCATAACCACAACCACAGCATTGCCAAATCAAGACCAATTTGCATTGCCAACGTTTGTTTAAAACAGTGTGGGCATGCGCCAAGGTCTTTGAAGGGGGGGAGTCTAAGCTCATCATGGGCTCCTCTGAGGAAAATTAAAAATTGTGATTGGGTTGTTTTGCTCAGCTAGGTGACATCAGCCCTCAGGGCACTCATGACGAGAGACAAGAACAACCCTTTAGAGGCTATCTCTGGGCAGGTTGGGCCAAGTTTAATACTTTGTGCACCAGGTGGCATCCTCCAGCAACCCGTGGCATTATGCTTATCTGTGCTGACTCACAAATTGGCCCACTAGCTTGGGTACAAGATAGAAACTCTGACCTCCGTACCATAAACCAATCAGAAGGTAACGGTAAAGACTGATTTACATATAGAATACACAATAAATACAGAAAAGGGGATGCTTCATTCCTTTTTTGGTCTCTAACCAAATTCACATTAATTTATTGTGAAGATGTCAGACTGAATAGGGCAACAGTCTTCCTTGCTGAGTCTCCATATATGTACAAACGCAAAATGCGCAGAACCTCAGCTCAGCTGCATACCAGCTGGCCTTAATTCAAAAAGCAGGAACAATTGGTCATTAGTCAGAACCATTTTACCAATAGTTTAAAGCAGGTGAGGATCCATGAGTGGTTTCGGGACCACTGTAAAGTTCGAAAACGAGAGGTCAAACAATGAAAACACAGGTTTCTATAATAGGAGAATTGCTGTAAATTTTCTTAGATTTTGCTATTGTGCATAGTACAGAAAATGCAGTACCTTCAATGTTAAAGTAATGTCTTTATATCACACTTAGCAGTTTCATGGACTCTTTATAGCTTTATAGCTTTAATTGCCAGCTATTTTATTTCACCTTAGCTTCTACGCATTATCCAGTTCACTAGTGGGTTCTCAATGCACCACTTGCTTCAAACACACAATAGTCGTGGCCTCGTAAGATTTCAAACCTTCTGGAAGCATACCTTTCTTGTCGAATTGAACCCCTAGTAAGGTTAACTTGGAACATTTCACAAAGATAAAGTTGTTCTTATAGCTGTATTCTTCATTCTTTCATTTCTGCAGGATTTTCATATGAATCTGTAATTATTTTTGGCAAAGCTGTGTAGTACTTGATTAAATGGTCTTGCATATTTATAGGTTGAAAGAGCCTTCTAGTTTTGTTGGGAAATACTAGTGTATTTTAGAAGCTTTTGTCGTCTTTCCGTCATACAAAGTGGTGTGAACCCTAGTAGGAAAGTCGCAATATCCCTTCCGAGAAAGCTCTACTTTTGGAGAGCTCTGCCCCATTAAAGCCTGTCCATGCGGCTGCCTTTAATTAGCTCTGAGCATAGTGTGATGTGATTGTGATAGTGCACACAGAATCATCAGGCTGGTGAGATCACAATTAGTATTATGTGATTGGAATCTGTACTTGACCAACCACCATTGCACCATTGTGCACCATCTTACCTAAAGGAGGCTTCCTTCCTCTGCGTAGATGCCAGGCTTCCGGAGATCAAGCAGCTAATACCTTCCATCATCTTCATTCAAGCGCCAGGATGCACAGGCATCCCTTTAATTGTTGTGAGTACTTAGGAAACTTAACTTGTACTGAATCCAGATAATGAGAGAATAATGCAAGCTGCATAGGTTTTCTGGCCCAAGAGGTTTCCTACACTTGTGTTGGATCAATGCCTATTCTTTCACAACACCATTCCATTGGATGGCATCATTGATGCACACACAGTGGTACCCTTACATGATGCACAAATAGATTCCTGAAGCGTTCAGTCCTTCATTTGCCTGCGCTGCTGCTGGTACTGTGGTACAGTATGTCTTAAACAAAAGGAACCTGGAGCTACTTTTAAGCAGGTCCTGCACACATGCTCCAGGGCAGTATTGAGAGACACAATGGTATGCAGTTCCTATGGGTGCAGGGGAAAGGCAAGTCTTTCTAAAAAGTGCCATCACACACCCCAAAGTTTGTCATGCTTCATCCTTGGGCCAGCTCCTCATCGAGCCGGCACTGCAATGCTCGACGTGCACCCGCCAAGGGGCTCTTTGGCAGAGAACTTTTTGTTGATGAAGCCGTAGGCTACGTGCAGGTGTGTGGGCTAGGTAGTGCAATGAGTGTGAGGGTTAAAATAGGTCTAGGGCAACCCTAACTAATGTGTTTATTCCCAGGGAGCACTAGCCTAACTAAAAATAGTGCCCACATTGAATGTAATGATCCTATAGGGCTAGTGTGGTGCATAGGGTCGACATGTTTCATGCCAAAATAGCCCCTAACGGGTCTTGTGGCACTTCATCAGGACCAAAAAGGGATTTGATGGAACTCTAGCACTAACGCAATATTGGTTCAGTGATTCATGAAGTTGGCTAGTTACCAGATGCAGTTGAGTGCTCCAGGTCAATTGACCCCGAGGAGGAAGACCCCAAGGTAAATGGAGCTTTGCTGACAGGGGTAACAGAGCACTTCATTGCTCTGAAGGCAAGGAGGCAGTGCAAATAGCTTCCGTCCTACCCTGTATCCGGCAAACTTAGGGTGTGTGAGGGCACTTTTTAGAAACACCTGCCTTTCCCCTGCACCCTTAGGAACTGTGGTGCAGTACTCATGTTACAGTTGTGGGTAATGTTGCAGTTGTGGAGAGCCTCACAGATGCTGCCTTGTTTTCCCAATTACAAATTATATGCTGTTTTTGCTACAGATTGGTATGTTTCTACACCTCAGTGCATACACCACAGACCAACACTGGCGGGTTGCCATTGTTCCGTTGTTTGCAATATAGCAGTGGTATTCAGCACTAGACCTGGTGGGAAAGATCCACGTCAGGTTTTTAGGCTAACCAGCGACTAAGAAAGTAGGTAGCGTTTAGATTTTTTGTTTTAGAATCTTGGGGCATATTACCAACAACTATCGATAATTATCGCTATGTTGGTTTAGCGGGGATATTTTTATCGCCGAGCTGCGGCGATTTTTATCGCTTAGGAATCTTGCTATTATCAAGGTTTATCTCCTAAGCGATAAAAATCGGCCGAAATGCATGAATATCGCTGAAAAGTCAGCGATATTGATGCATTACCGAGCTAATGCTCTTAGCCATGTTATCCACCTACCATTGGATAAGATGGCTTAGAACTGCTCAGGGGCAGGTGTTAACTAGCGCGAATATCTCCAAAAGTTGGCAATAGGAGATAGCGATGTTAGCGACTGTTTCCGGTTGCTAACATCTTGGCACGCCCACTTTGCATGTCATTAGTGATAAATATCACTGACATGCAAAGCGGGGCCCAAGATGGTCGCTATCTCCTACTAGCTGTCGCTAACTGGTGTTAGCGACAGCTAGGTAATAGGGAGATAATTTTATCTCCACTTTATTGGCTTTTAAAGCCAAAAAAGAGGAGATAAACCCCCTTGATAATATGCCTCCTTGTTTTATGCAGGCATCCTGGAAAATTGGCATGGATCTGCCTCACCCACACACCGCATCACCCTATCACTTTGTTTTATTTGCTCCCAAGGCATGCTCTGTTTTTGTCAGTGCATGCAAATGTTTCAATTGAGTCCATCAATTGTCCATTCTGTTTGCTGGACCTGCCCTGCTGCTGCCACAAATCAAACTAAGGATATCAGCTTAATTTGCAGCCTCCAATTTAAAATTCCTTCACATTTACAGAGCGTTTTAAAAAAAATCCTATTTTACATTGTGCTTTATTTTGGATCTATACTTTCTTGATATTCTAATATTACATTTTTTAAACAGTCAAGACCCCCCCTGAATATGCTTAACTCGGAACCCAGGTTAAGAATCGCTGCTTTCCTCTGTTTGATCTATAAGAAAGCATGATATGGGCCACGTTTCCCATGATGGTTCTGTAGTTTGCCAATATCCACACTTAATGGTAGTACAAGGAAGGGTGATAACTTCCACATCTTAAAACTGTTCATACTTTTTAGCTGCTATTAGTTTAGGGCGTTGTTATGGGAAGGTATCACTTCCACTACCTAAACCTAGACCAGCAAGAGGTGCCATACATGGCACGGTTGGTGCTGCATGGTTAATAAAGGCATACTTTTTTATCGTACATTGGTAATGCTGCCTGACATGTTCTTTGGTAGTCGGGATGTTCAGTGTGTTTCTAAAATATAAAACCCACTTATCTTTATCTCCTGCTGCTTTCTGGAGTAGCACCCTGCTGTTTGGCCCCTACCCGAGGTAAGACCTAGCACTGTCAGTGGTTGATGTTTAAGTGGACTGTGTGTGTGCTTCTGTGATCATGTACAGTTTATGTCAGCTGTCTGTCCTTTGTTACCTTTTACTCTGTAAGTGGACTGTGTTTATCTTGATGTGAATGTCTACAGTTTAAATGGGCGGTCTTTGCCCCTGTTAACCTGTGCGTCTAAGCAGGCTATGTTCAAGAGCTCCGTGCTCGCTTCTAAAAACCTTTGCGATTGATGTGCATATTTGGGAACTTCTACGGCTCTCTGCCTTTTAAGCATCAGCCTAATCACAGTTCTAAACAATTAGAGTTAATTGTATTTCAATTATTCGGGTTTTTACGATCTTGTTACTTTTTATGCATTTCTTTTATTTTTAATTAAACTTGGGTCAAATAATTTATATTTTCTATTTAGATATCACATTTGTGATGCCTTTGTGCACTTGGTGCTGTAATTAGTGCCTGTTAATTAATTAGAGTTTAATTCTACACATGTTGATTTGTGAAGACAAAGTCAAAAATGTGTGTTCGTTTCTTCTTTTTGATGGCACTGTGCCTGTGTTTATTTAAGGAAATGCTATGTATTTGATATCTCAGTATAAATGTATTAAATCAGTTTAAACAGGGTAGGGAATACACAAGAATTAACATGCATTGAAATTCGTGTGTTTCTGTTTGTAATTTTTTTTAATCACCCACAGCTGTGGATGGGCTGTGATTGAGGCCATATTTCAATTTGATTCTATCCAATGCTAACCCTCTTTTACGTTATTTCTGTTGCACTTCAATTCACAATGTTCAGATCCAACTGCCAAGTGCTATCATGAGTAGACGAGAGATTTTTGTTGCATGTTATAATTTGGCAGGTCATCATGTATTTATGTTTCCCTTAAGCTCTCTCTCGTTTTACTAGCTTGTGGTGGGTGAGTGGAGATGTCTGTCCTTCCTTGGGTGTATAATAGCAGAGATTGTGGTTGGGGTACTAGTAGCTGGACATTTCACGTCTACCTCTTACTTTTAATAGCCTGCTGGAGAAGATTGAGCAAGAAACCTGGAGAGAGACAGGAGTGTCTTTTGTCACTTCTGTCACACGGCTAATGGAGCGTCTCCTGGACTACAGGTACGATACAAAATGTCTCCTCTGCCAAGTGACTTTATGTCTTATCATCTATAATTCATATATTTTCTGCAGAATTTCTAGGAATCGAGCTTGATGAAAAATAACAAGCTGGATTGCTTATGTAGACGGTCTGCTACTCTAGTGTGGTAATGGTTGTAGTTGCATGTCTGATGATCCCGGCAGCAGCACTCTCCAACTTCCCTCTGCTCGTACAAATCCCCACCTCTCCAGTGAGTCAGATTTTCACACCCTGAAAGAAGTTCTAGGATGGACAAATTAGAACTTTGTGGTATTTGTCAAGAAGACCCTAATCAAGTTATACAATGTACTCGTTCGTA
Organism: Lissotriton vulgaris; assembly: GCF_964263255.1. Classification (NCBI taxonomy): domain Eukaryota; kingdom Metazoa; phylum Chordata; class Amphibia; order Caudata; family Salamandridae; genus Lissotriton; species Lissotriton vulgaris. The sequence goes on from NC_141697.1 coordinate 968,334,277, forward strand.
AATAACGCCCAACCTGGAATCTTGTTTCAGGTGCAAACTAGCGTTTTCAAGGAAGACGGAATAAGCCCTTCATTTGTAATCAGGGTGTTTATCTTTTTTACATATTGTTTGAAACTGTATTGCCTACTCTAGTCTCCTAAGTTAGATTCAAAGTTTTGATATTGATCACAACAGGTCATCAGGTAGCGCTTTTTGGGGGTTCCTCATCCACACTGTGAGAGGTTGCTGAATAAATCATTAAAAATAGGATATTGATTAGTTTAAAACATTACATTGGTTCTAAAGATACAATGATTCCCTTCACAGAATCTTTTTCACCTCTCCTGGTGAGGTTATAAGTATTTAACAACAGAGGGTCTTGGGAGCAAATTTATGCTGTAGGTTATCATCATTATCATCATCATTAATGTGATGATCATCTGCTCAGTTGGAATTAAGGTCCTTATTTAAATTCAGAATCTGCCATATTGCAAGTACATTATATTCTCTGCCACTTGTAATAATGCAGACAGGATAATTGTCTAATTTATGACAGACCACTACTGGCAAACTTTCCAGGCACTTTGCATGCATCAAAACAAATGTTACTACATTGTGAAATATTTTCTCAAAGATAATGTTTGTTGGATGCTTATGAAGATGTAGGGCTTTCACAACATAGCTGACACTCTTGGATGTTTCCTATTTGGGTTAATGTATATCTACACATATGTTATTTTATGAGAATGCCTAACTGTTGTCCTATTTTGCAGAGACTGCATGAAAGGTGATGAGACAGAGAACAAGAAGGTGGGCTGTACCGTGAATTTGATGGTAAGAGTGCTGAATGGGCAGTTTCATTATTGACCCAAGATCAAATTTAGAATTAGAAAGTGTATAGTATGGTGGTCAAGAAAAGAGTAACAGAAACCCTTGGTAGCTAAATTGTATGAACAGTGAGTGATACCCATTAGAGAGAAGTCACCACATTGAGAGATAGGTGCATGTGGTAAAACAGAGAGAGGACATATTGGCGAGTTAATGTTACGCTCCTTAAATCAACAGTTGTGCAATATATGGACAGAATAACGTACACAATGAATTAAAATATATTTACATTGTATTTCTTTGATGTTTATATAATATTTTTGATGAATACCTCCATACATAAATTGTTCTTCTTTTGAAATAGAAAAGTCTTCTTCTAAAGTTTCACTAAGTAACAAGGTACAGAAAAAAGCTGTGGGCTCATATGCCTGTAATGGCAGCTGGTCTGCTTTTTTTGTGCTCTTCAAAGTTGTTTTGTTTATAAAAAAACGAGAACAGCTGTGTCTCTGAATCTCTGTGAGTTTTTTGCCAGCATGGGGGACATTGTTGTTTGTTTCCACTCAGCGTATAGTAGCCCACTGCAAAAAAATAGCATTAAACTTACTGTCCTAAAGAGGGCAGGCCTTTTGAATCATGAAGGTAGAGTTGCATAGGTGGTTTTTTCACCAGCAAGGCTTTTCTGATCTTAGAAGCAACTGTTGCTCTGCCCGAAACGAAGAGGTGGAAAAAGTGAAAGGTGGACGGTGGGGAAGCCTACTGCTCTTAAGCAAATCTTCTATTGCAGCCCACCTATAAATGAGGCACATAAACTGTGGATGAGGCCACATTTGGTCTTGAGGTTAGAAAAGGAAAGTGTAGTAAAGATCTTACAACTCGATTTTACCTTCTTCATCTCATTCCTTCATTCATGATTGGTGATTTTGGTCATACTATTAGCATTGTTCTACAAGGGAATGATGCCTGCTGTGCTGCTAATACCAAAATACTTCATAGAATGAAAAATGTCCTAGCTATGATAATGGAAAGTTTCAATTCTATTAAGGACACAGAGGCGAGGATTAGGCTTTTCCTTCTTCTCTTTTTATTCACATCAGCCTTCTTTAAAACAGTATGGCATTAAAACAAACTACATTTCCCTTGGAACATAGGGAAAAACCAGAGAGAAAACAGTCTATCCTATCAGGATGCTCCTGCTTGTATAACGGTCCCCGCAGACACTCCCTCTTCGTCTTTCTTCCTGCAAACACAGCAAATCCATTTGAAGACTACTCCCGTTTATTGGACTCCGATCTTGGAAAGATGCATAAAGAAAAGTTTGAGATATTCTCTCATATGTATGTTAATCTCTCACTTCAATAACAGAATCTCATAAACATTTGCAAGATAATCATTGATAACGTGGTCCAGACATTACCACGCAGAATACCTAAAGTCAAGTTATGTGTAAACATCCTCATCCCGTCATATAACTTTGAGTTCCAACTGTCACTGTGGGTGGGTGTCGGTCGCAGGTTGAATGGGTGGGCTAATCCTTGCCTCTGTGTCTTTAATAGAATTGAAACTTTCCGTAATGATAGCTAGGAAAACTTTAATTCAATGGCAAGACCCGTAGGCGAGGATTAGGCTAGTTTAAAGCTGATTTACCACTACGGTTGTCAGAGAAGATGTAGGTTAGAAGTAAAACCTTTTAAACGTGGAATCAGATACCCAATCCGCTGCTTTGAAGATATCTTCCAATCGCTCTCCCAGGGGGAAGACCTTAGAAGCTGTGGCTCATCTGACTGAATGGGCGCCAAAATGAGAGGTATTAATCCCCGCTTCCTGCATCACCCATTATATCCATTTGGCAATCGTAAGGGAGGAAAACGTTCTGTGATGTTTCAACAGCTGTCTTTCCCTGTGGGGATGAAGTTCATCCGTGACCGCTTCATACATTTTAAGGGGCCGGACCACACATAATGTTGGTATACCCTAACATTCTGGATAGGACACCACTCTGGAGTTGCATTTAGTTCTGCGAGAAATATGGAATGTTACCCCCTCTGGAGTAAAAATCCTACCTATATTGTCCAAAGCCCGCACATGAGAGTCCCTGCGGCATGAAATGAGGCAAAGTAACATCGCCAGTTTCATGAGAATTGGTTTCTAGACAAGCACCTAATGGCGGGCCAAGACATGAATAGATTGAGGACTTTATTCACATCCCATAGCACCGAATATCTGGTTCCTGAGGGAGAGATAATCTAATACCCCTTAGGAGTTTGCCTATCAAAAAGGTGTTCCCCTACTGTATGGCTAACTATGGAAGGTGTTCCACCGAGATTGAAGACCTGAAGGTGTTAATGGACCTGGAGGCTCATCCCTGTTATGCCATGTTCACCAAGAAATTCCGGATGTATACAACCTCTCCCCCACGGGATCCACTTGGCATTGGAGACAACAGCATACCCATCTAGACCAGGTCAATTTGTATCATCTGGTGTTGCTATCCGCCCACGCTTCAGCGAGGAGTGCAGCAACCTCAGCTGAAATTCCAGAGACTTTCCATTGTTCCCGGTAATCCTCTATGCCATTAGCCGGAGGGAACCTGCCAGTATCAAGGGATGAGGATTTCCCTGGGGATCTCTCAGGAGATCTGGATCTAGGGGTAGAGGGGCTGGAAAATCTGAGGAAAGTTCCATTATCACTGGATACCAGGCTTGTGACCTCCATGTTGGAGTGATCACAACCAGATCTGCCACCTGCCTGTGTACCTCCGCCGACAGTCGCATGATCATGGCAAATGGAGGGAACGCATATACTTGTTCCAAGCTCCAGTCCTGAAGTAAGGGGTCTGTTGCCACTGCCAAGGGGTCTGGTCTCCAGCTGCAGAACCTCTCCAGCTGAAAGTCCTGGTGGGATGCAAGGAGGTCGATTGAGAATCGGCCCCAGCATTCTTGAAGCCGATTGAAGGCTGAGGGGTTCTGTTTCCAGAGGCTGACTTGCCTCCAGTAACAAGAGCGTCAATCCGCTATCTTATTGGCTTGGCCCGGGAGATGTTCCGCCATCAGGGATATGTGATTGGTCAACCAGTTCTCCCACAGAGTCCGGGCCATATCTGAGAGTGCCTTTGATTGAGTGCCCCAAGGTGATTGACGTATCTGACTGCTGCTACGTTGTCCATCTTTAGTATGACAGAGCACCGCACCCTATTTTTCATCCAGCACCTGAGGGCAAAGTAGCCTGTCATCAACTCTAGGCAACCGATATGAAGGAATTGGTTGTCGGAAGACCATTTTCCCCTGGTGGAGTGAGCCCCCGATCCAGAACCACTTGCATCAGATTCGATCACTAGGTCAGGTTGGAAACCAAACATTGCTCTGCCATTCCATGCCTCGATATGGAAGATCCACCATATGATCTAATCTTTCGCCTCCGCAGAGAGCGGGACCAGCTGGGAATAGGAGAGGCCCTTCTGGAGGTGCATTATTTTTAAGTGCTGTAATGCCCAGTAGTGGATGGTACCCAGGAATATTGTTTGAACGAAAGCCGAGAGCAGCCCCTCTATGCAGGCCAGTTGCAGTAGAGTGATTTTGGGTTTTGCCAGGGTTCTCCGTAGTTCGTATCTAATCTTGGACAATTTTTTAGGAGGGAGACTGAGGGTCACCTCTACCGGCCTAACTAGGCAGCCCAGAAACTGAATGGATTGGGACAGGATCAGGGAGGACTTGTGCGTGTTGATTACAAAGCCCAGCAACTCCAGTACATCTATGGCCATCTGAAGTTGGAGGGATAGAGTTCAAGGGCACTGATACATGAGGAGAACATCGTCGAGATAGATGATCATACACACACCCTATGCCCGAAGGAACTCTGCCATCGGTCTCATCAACTTGGTGAAACACCAAGGGGTGGACGAGAGTCCGAAAGATAGGCAGGTGAACTGAAACACCTGGGATTTCCACTGGAACTGCAGAAAATGCTTGTGAGGTGGGAAAATTGGCAAAGTCAGATAGGCATCCTTCAAGTCTAAATGGCCCATCCAGTCTGACCTCCTCAGAAGATCCCTGAGGAGGTGAATGCCTTCCATTTTGAAATGATGATAGAGGAGCCATCCATTAAACTCCTTTAGGTTGATCACCGGACGTTGACCTCTGTCCCTCTTTTCCACTTTTTGCTACCTGTAAATCCATCAAAGCCTGTTGATCCAATAAGAAGACCAGAGGTCTGGGGCAGTGGATATGGTTGGGGGTCGCGTAGAACTCTATATGAAACGCTTGAACCATTTGAAGGACCCAAGCGCCTTAAGACAGGGATCCCCAGTTCTGCCAGAATGCAACCAAACGACCCCCAAGCCACAGTCATTCTACACATGGATTTCTCACCTTGTGAGTTTTTGTATTTGTTGTAGCCTTTGTGGCCACCTCTGGCGCCTCTGCGATGGGTCTAGTTCCTGGTCAGGTAGAAGTTTCCGAATTTACTGGAATCTTGATACTGACCCCTGCGGGGTTCTCCTCCTTTGAAGGCTTGTTGCAAATAGCAGCCGAACAAGGGCCCCCTTTCTCGGCTGACATTGGCAAAACCAAGTGGGTTAAAAATTCTTTTGATGGATGTTTGGGCTTTATCTAGGGAGTTGAAGGTATTAACGAATTTCCCCAGTTTCCGAATAAACTGGCCCCCAAAAAGGTTGCTCTGGGTGACTGTGACTGCCTCCGAGTTGGAGAGATCCCCCAGCTTTGGGTCGATTTTAATTAGCAAGGATCTGCACCGCTCAGTAGAGATCACGCAGTTGGCGTTCTCCAGAAATATCAATGCACACTGGGCTCAGTTAGATAAGGCTTTGGGCAGATTAGGGAAACGGAGGCCTTCGTATCCTTCGCCATTTCCATTATTTTGGTTAAAGGCCCCGCCACATCCAGTAATTTATCTTGGCAGGAACGCCAGCACCTGTCAATGCCCTTCTTGGCTTCGCAGACAAATTTGGCGAGGAAGCTGGCCATTTTTGCGTCTATCTCTGGGGATAGGGCCACCTTCCCCTCCAAAGATGACCGAGGGCATTCTGCTTTGAGGCAGTTCCTCACCTCCTTATCCAAGGGCTTTCTAAGCCTACTGGCCATATAAGATGCCACTTTGGGGGCTGGGTACCATTCTCCGGAGCACAAATGAAGCAGGTCTTCTGGATCTAGTAGGTCTGCTGCCAAGACCGGGTTTGAGCCAGATGGTTCGGAGTCCAGCAGGGGAGAAGGGTTGGGACGGCAGGGCCTGGAGTGGTCCGTGTCACCATCTGAAGTGTTTGGGGAGTCATCTCCATCCCCTGTGGTAACCTGGGGGGAGTGAGTGGGGGTTCCCCAGAAGCACCCTGACCTGAAGGCTCCTGGATGGGCTGGGCATCAATAAATATCTTCTTTAGACGTTTAAAAGCAGCAAAATCTACTCCGACGCCTATGTGCGTTTACCCTTGTCTGGGTTGGAATTGGCAGCGTTCCCTGGAGGTAAAGGGGCTCAAGACACCGATGCATCTTACCTCTGGTCGAGGGTTTTTAGGTACTGTTCTTGCTATGACTTAAGTCTCTTCTCCAGGGGGGCCAATACCTGTGGCACTACTTTGAGGATGGAGGCATCCATTACTCACAAAAGTGATCAGCACTTGAGAGGTAAGTAACCTCCTCCATATATCCCTCTCCCTCAAAGCTTTCCATTTCCTGGAGTTATATTTTGAGGTAGTTGGGGCAATTTCGCAAGGTGAAGCACCTGACTCTCTGCCTCTGTGACTCGGTTTACTCTCCCCTTTATTGGTAGTTGTACAGGAGTATAGTTGTGAGACTTATTTCCTTTTAGTTTCTTAGTAAATTTTATATATATATCCTGCCCGGGACTGTCCCAGTCATATTGCTGTCTTACCCGAGTTCGGGTGTTCATCTCCGGGCAGGCACTCGCTAAGCGTGTGAAACGCTAATCAAATGCAGCGAGTGATAATCGCCTTAACCTTTCCTCGTGTCTGTTACCTCTGCCGGCCACGATTCGCTGAGCCCAGTGAAGGAGACGTGTGCCGGGGGAGCGGGCGGTAGAGGCGCGCTGGGCGCACTGTCACCACTGCACGGGGCCCCTAGCAGTCGGTTGGGTGCACGGCACTCGGAAGCGAGGTAAGAAAAAGACCACGTAGGAGCGGAAAGCCTCCCATGGTTACCTGTTGAAAGAAAAAATGGGTTAAGTATACAGTAAAAGCCTTCAGTGAAGGCATGAACACATGAAACACAAGCGCGGCAAGGCTGCGAGGCATGAAGCACTATCAAGGCCCAAGAAAAACGTTATTGTTACTCAATAAAATGAAAATATTGAGGAACTTACCTGAATGCTGCTGGAGCAGCGAATAAAGAGGTAGAGGGAGCATCTGCGGAGACCGTTATACAAGCAGGAGCATCCTGATTGGATAAACTGTTATCTCTCTGGTTTTTCCCTATGTTCCATGGGAAATGTAGTTTGTTTAAATGCCATACTGTTTTAAAGAAGTCTGCAGTGAATAAAAAGCAAGGAAGGAAAAGCCTAATCCACGTCTCTGTGTCCTGCCATAGAATTATGATAAATCAAAGAACAATTCTTAATATTTTGAAATTGAAATGGACTGTAGAAATGTGTTTAGATATTCAAATGGTCAATACCCATCTGTCATCAAGTTCAAAATCATGTTATTGTATAGCTCATCGGGCCTCAGTAGAAGTAGTGACTTCAGATATTGTTCTGTGACTGTCTATTAATGGTCCTTAAGCTCTGGCATTGCCTTCCCCACTTAGGGCCATAAGAAATAAAACAATCACTGTGAGTGGTAAGTTTAGCTTCATTGTGTGCAACAGCTTAGGGTTGATTGGTGCCAGTGGTATATGGTTGGTTTGCCATCAGAACTTTAAAGTAATGTGCTGCTTTTGGCAGGAATTCAAGCAGCATTAGTTAAGATATCTAAAGTAAACAAGCGAACACAATAACATGCTCAAAGAACCATAACAGCATGAAATGATGAATTCCACGCTTCTTTAATTGAAGAGCATTTTATTGTGGATTAAATAAAGGCATGTCTGGTATAAAGGGGCACAGAAAGCAGATGTCCAGGAGAGTCAAGGACCACATCTACATCAATCACACTTTCTAAAGATGTCACAGTGCTCCATGCTCCTCCAGATACATCCCCACACTTCTCCCCTTAAACAGAATGTCAAAATTATGCACAATATAAATAATCAAGATAACATATTAAATTAAGACTACAAAACATTAGCTACAAAACAGGCAGATGGTACAAAAGGGGCACAGAAAACAACTGTCAAAGATAGACATGCATATCACAGAGCCTGAATACCCTCAGGGGTGATAAGCTGCGCTCTACAGGTGCTGATTGATTGATTACACATTTTAAAGATGTTGCCATGTTCCATGCTCCTGCAGTGCATCCCCACGCTGCACGTTTACAACATAACACCACACATCACAAAAAAAGTCATAACAGAATGCTGCGCAGTTACTGCAGTACAATGTAGCAATATCACACCGGAACAAAACACCACTGCATCCTAAAAACTAATACAACACATCACCATAACAAAATACCACACAACAACTGTGCACAAATGATCTTGTCACACATTACCAGCTCCAGAATTCTGTTTTATAATTTGGTGGTAAAAGGGTTTTGGAGCAAGCACTCCCTTCACTTATCATGAAGGATTTGAAACAGCACCAATCAAAAATATTTTCTGGCGCGTTCCATAGTATCTTAACCCCTTCGATACTGATTACGAGCTGAGCTCGTCATCAGCCACGGGAGGCGTGTGCGGATGACGAGCTGAGCTCGTCATCTTACGCGGCTTTTAGAAAAATGCCGCGTAGGGGAAAAATAACCGCCGCAGCGATGCGGTTAATCTGCTGAACATATGTGAAGCGCATGTCTGTATAAAAGAGAAGGTTTTTTATTATTTCAATTTTTTGGAAAGAAAACATTTGGTGTGTGAACAAAGCTTGAAATAGAGAATGGTCAAACATTTCTTAATAACGCAGTATTAAGTATTCTTCCCAGCTACCACACAATGGAGTCTATGCTGCATGACCTTCAATTTTTATATTGTAGTGGCATGATACTACTCTCGAGGGTTTTTAAAGTATTGAACTCTTTATTGATAGAGCTAGTCTGGGGCACGGGGCGCAGACGTATCATCTTGGTGAAATTACAATTAACCACGAAACAAGGGGGGATGGGAGTACCGGATTTGCTCGCATATTGCTACGCTAGCCAACTGCAGTGGCTGGCATATTGGCTTGCAGAAAGTAATTTACAAGAATTGGATATGTCACTGCAGGATAGGGACAAGAGGGTCATCCACAGGCTCTTACTGACTCAGGCCTTCCTACCAACATCGACACCCGTCTTGCTAAGGATAGCCATTACTTACTGGAGGAGCGCAGTGATGTACACTGGACGGACACCACCGTTTGCTCCTACTATTCCGCTACTAGGTGTCCCCACACAAACGGGACCGGTCACTAACCGTTCTTTACAGGCATGGGCTGATGCGGGCATTACCACGATAGGAGAGTTCTTTTCTGAAGGTGTATTAATGACACATGCAACGTTTATACACATACATGGTGCCCTCGATACAATGTACCTACTACATGCACATATATCCAGATATATACGCACTACATGGTCACCAGAGGATATTGAACCAACCACGAACACGCTACTTACCATGCAATACCTAATGGGAAATGGGGCACGCCTGACAAAATGGTTGACTCACGGGATTCGGACTGAAACAGCGATCTCATTACGACCATTACGCAACAGATGCGAAGAGTATGCAGGCCGTGAATTTACAGACAAGGAATGTTATGATTGATGTTACTCCACAGAGCTTATTTAACCCCATACAGATTGTGTGATATGTTTCCGGGGGCAAGTGATACCTGCCCGTGCTGCTATGCTCCCAAGCAGGGCTGATACACATTGTATGGGACAGCCCTAGACTGGGACACTATCGGACGACAGTATGCAAAATACTGACAGATATAGCCCCGGTGTGTCATAACGACACATTGGAATACTGTATACTGGGACTAGGGCCCCCTGGAAAGAAGGGTAATCCCATTTGTCGATTTGCTAATCTTGCGCTCCTTCTAGCTAAAAGAGCCATAACCATACAATGGAAAGCCGCTAGGGCTCCGTCACTACAGGATTGGCATACAGAAGTAGTGAGATGGGGTATGGCGTAGGGGGCTGAACTAAAAAGAGGAGTATAGAGGTCTACGGAAAACACAGATATCGATGAGCTGGACTTCAATGATGGAGGAATATGCAGCAATAGATACATTATCCTACTAAGGAGTCGCAACACCATCTATTGATGTCTTGGGCTACTGGTATGGGACACATAGGCTCCTTACAGCGTCAGTGGGTTCTATTACTTAATATAGAAGGAATGCACAGTACACCTAGGACAGACTGTGGAACCGAGATACACACAAATTTTAGATCTAGACATGTGAAAGTGTTACTATAGACACTTGTTGCCGAGTTTGCGCGGAGAGGGAGGGTTGGGTAAGTTTTGTTAGGATGGTATAGATGTGATAGGTCATGATAGATTTGATTACCCATGATATGTTATGCTGGACTTCTGATGTAGGCGAGAATGCTGTGAACTATCCGTAATGGCCTGCTGTTAGAGACTCATTCAACGATTTAAGACTTTTATGCAATGACATATAGGGACTCTCTTAGACCTTCTGCAATGTGAATGTGTACTCTTTTAATGTGGTTGTAAAGATATGTAACTATGCCATGTATCAATATGTTCATGTATCGCTCTACAATGTCTGGATAATTAAATGCGAATAATCAATGAAAAAAATTTTTTTTTAAAGTAGTGACATGATACATTTCGGTCAGTGTTATCTCTCTCATCAGGTGCAAGGTTCATTAATCAACTCTTGCATAAAACAAATACAGACAAACATTCCCACCGAAACCAAAAAATAAGATACATTTAATTAAAGTGGCCATGTGCAGCTTGGTTTCTGAAACTGAAGACAGGGAAAATAAATACCAGACAGAAAAGCATTTTGGCCTAACATGCGCCATTTTAAATTGTGGTCTGCATTAAATAAAATGGATATCACACTCTATATGTGTGTGCTGCAGGTTAATGCAAATGTTTATGCAACGCTTAAATTAATGAAAAAGCATGTTCATAGCTAATATAGTTGTCTTTCCCATGCTTTTAAATTGTACCACATTTCCCTGAGGCAGGATGCGAGTTCTGTTTCATAAATGCTTCTATAATTGTTCTACATATTGCGCAGAGAAAATTAACATCATAAGGCTCATCCTAAGTAGAGTGATGGCAGTTCTGTGTTGGCTGGCCACAGTCGGGGCAGGTGCAGATAAGTGCGATGGAGTAGGGTGGGGCAGGCCAGGGGGGAAGTCGACAGACAATGTATTAGGTTTTGTTTATTTATTTAATTTACCGACTCCGTCTGTCGACTTCCCCACGCCGTCCCACCGCCCTACTGCGTTTGCCTACACCCGCCGTCACTGGATGGCCCACTGGCAAAGTGTTTCCGTGGCTGGCTGAGGCTTCACAGTTGAGTGTTGATTAACAATCCCTGCTTTTCTTTCCTAGGAACACGAATTTGAAATACTCCCATACTCTCATGGACTGAAACTTCTCATGTTTTGTTCTGATTACTCATTGAACAAGCATACAAGTGCAGTTCAATGTCCACATCTGACATCTTCATATTTGATTAGTGCTTTACCAGTATCTACTTTAACTAGAGATAGAAACAGCTTGGTTGAAGGAGTGTCCCTATTTCGCAGCTCAAAGGGGCCTTTGAGCCCAGTGGACTGATATTTGAATCCTGTCTCATAAAATATTTAAGGATCAATTTACCAATTACATGTAAAACAAGGTGTATATATAATGCTGCTGCAATACAATGGTAACTGGTAGAGATTTTTAGTCGCTGATTCCTTACCTTCGAATTATCCACAGGTGTCAGACTGGCAGCGGTCATTTTTGGAGCAGTAACCCTGTGTGCCAGTAAGTGGCATCATTCAGATCAAAGTGAGCAGTGTCCACACCGGATGTCCCACTCTTGATGCGTTGATGTCAGTTCTTTCCTTTTCACACCAGATAGTGCAAATCTGTGAAGCACTACCCTCAGTTACTTTTTGACTGGCTTTAATTTAAGACTTTTTGTCAAACACTTTTTTGAGAAATTCTTTCTCCTGGTGTGACAGGATGGCCCCCAAGAAAACATCTAGGTTCAAACCATGTGGCGCCTGTCACAGACAGATATCTTTGATAGATGCCCAGTTGGTGGGTTGCGTGGAAGGTCAAGGGACTGCTGGGTCTAGGAGGTTGAGGAATTATTTAACTACTCCATGACTTTCCAAATCCTCGGACGAGATGAGGGAGTGTCAACACTCAAGGCTCCTTGCCTCTGTGGAGCCCCAGTCAGGGTTGACTCCTCACTGCTCTTAATTCCCAGAGCAGGAGCGACCCCGGCCCAACTAACAGAATTCTATGAGGCCATGCACCCTTTTTTGGGCGGCGGACCCCTCCTCTACTTTGTTTCTGCAGGCGGGTACACCCTTGGTGCCAGTCGGGCCCATTGGATCCAGTGCTGGACCGGAAGTGGCGCTGTCAGCAAAACCAAGACCTGCTCTGGAGCTTACTCTTATACCAACATCCCTTGTCCCATCGACACCCATCAACAACAGCATCCTCATTGTCCTCAACTATGACACAGAGTATGACCGTCATCGCAAAACAGCAGTTCCAGCACCAAACTGAGCCATGCCTTCTGGGTTGGAGCCAGGGCCTTCTGCCTTTCACAGGCCTAGTACGGGGGGATGGGAGGGGTATGGCAACCTAGTGAATATCGCTACTCATTGGATGATACCGAGGAGACTTGGCATGAGGGTCTGGTGGATGCCCGTAGTTGAGGCACCTCACCTGGCACAGGCTTGGTCCCCCTTCTACTGTGGCTACAAGAGAAGGGGGCTTTTTTACTATGGTGACAGTGTGTAGCAAATGTGTACCCATAGATGTACCCTTGGAATGAGTGCATATTTAGTTTCTTTTTTGAATTCACAAACATTGACAGTAGTAGGCTTGGAAAGCTATCCCCGCCTTAGGTTTCCAAGCATACTACTGGTACCTAAACACCCAAAAGGGAGAGGGATGAATTATTGCAAATAGTATACCCACTGGCAATGCCTTTGAGACGCATTCCAGGCCACTATTTTTCATCAAATGTGTCACTCTAAAGAGAGGGTCATGCTTAGGGTTTAGCAGATGGCGTAAAGGCGGGCAGGATGGAGGGAAGCTTTACTGCCTTTACTTTGCCCGACCAATATAGAGTTGTCCGCCAGCCCAATGGACAGCTCTACACCTTGACAGGAACTGCGGTCATGGCAGTTCCCATCATGTAGGAAACGGATGGCTCCATCAAACATGACAGCTGCTCATCAAACTTTTCCAAAGGTTTTTTTTTTTTTTTTTAAATCTTTTTTTGCTTTTGAAAAAAAAAAAAGAATGACTCCCACATGAGCTTTCTCTTATGGCTTGGGTGTATTTTTTCTTTTTTTTTTTACCATCCCTCATTACCAGGATATACCTGGCAATGGTCGTGGGTAAATAAAAGCCATCTGATCATCCACTCTAAATAGGATGTACAGTGTGATTACTTACTTCTGATGACACCTACTCAGTTGAGCGGTCTAAGTGCATTTCAAACTGCCAGAGTAAATGTATCTCCATCTGCGTAAAATTTGATGTCCACCTGACTCGGAATCAAGTGGGTAGACGTTGAATTCCATCAAGCACTTAATGAACCCCAGAGGCCAACCTAATGCAAATCAGTACTGACAGTGCTCCTCATGGGAACATTCAAGCCCAAACCTTGCTTATCTTATTAATTCATCCTTCGACCCACTGCTTTAGAATTTGCACTTCAGGGTGTAGATAACTTTGGCAGTGATGTGTATTTTATTTTTTAACACAAAGGGGCTGATTGCGATCTCGCCCAGGAGGGCTCCTAGTGGCATCCGCCAGTAGTGAGTCCGAGTCAAACAAGTGATTTCCATGTGACTCGTACAGCTGTACGAGTGAGCAAGTATGATACAATAATCGCTCGCTGCCCAACCAACTCATACCCATCAGCGATGCCTCCCGAGCGACTTAAAGTTGTCCGACGTATGTGGCGCAATGCGTTTGATTTCCGGCTGGCCAAGTACGATGCACGTTGTGAGCAGCCAGTGCGAGTCGGTGCCTCCGTGCTGGACCCCCCTTCACCCAGGGCCCTACGTCTTGGACAACAGGGGGACCCAGGAGTCCCCCTCACCCATGCATGTACGTTGCGGGGGCAATGACACAAACACGCAAAAGGGGGTGCCTTTTTCCAAGACATACGTTTTTCACAATGGAACCCTTCGTACGCAACATACGACAGGCTACTATTGACTTCAATGGAGCTCCGAGCGGCCTGAGTCCGTCAGCGCTGCAGCACATCGTACTCTGTCGCTCGGAGATCTGGAGCACGAGTCGGTCGGTAAGCTCTATGGGACAGAGTCGGTCGTAGGGCTTTCTGCGCAAGATTGGAATTGCCCCCAAAGTGTTTCGTTCGGATGAAAAAAGGGGGTACACTTTTTTTTAGTAATGTTGGTGAAACTGTTTTTTAAGTCTTTTTTTCCTGGATAATGATGGTTCAGACTTTCATATCCCAATTTTAAAGTCTCACTGAAAGCGCATGAGATTCACAATATTTTCAGGCTATTATCGGTTTTGAGTTCCGTTGTTGGACTTGAAAACATCTGCAAGAGCGTTAATGAATTGTTTATTACAGCCAAGGAGGAAGAAACTGTCAGCACTCCCTTGTATCTCTCAATGACTAGTTTATCACACCACATTCAGCATATCAGAGCACCTGATGCTTAAGCTCCAATGATCCTTCCGCCTCTCCAAACGTTTTCTACAAGACCACTGAACTTTATCTTTCTCGGTTCGATTTCCTGCCTGGAAAACGAAAATTGCTTGCATATGAAACCTTGATTACTTGTCCATGTTTTTCCTGCTTGGGTTGATGGAAATATTGATTCACATAATTTTTTATGTTTATTTGTGCTTGTGCACACACACACACACCCACAAGTTTACAATGCCTGGCAAGGCTGTTACAGCATTTCATCTAATCGTTTCAATGGTTATTAAAGAACTTCTTCCGTTCATGTGTGACTACCAACACATTCCTGTGGGAGAATTTTCACCGAGAGAGCTGTGATTCAAGATGTTTGCTCTCCAGGCAAATGTCCTGAAACCTGGAAAATCAATCTAACACTTCTATTATTTCCACTCCTACTCTATCAGAATTTGGCTTTTGGCCACAGAAAGAACATGACCCCCAACAATAGTATACTTGCAGAAATAGGGGTATTATAGTGTTCAGCATTGAGAAGGTTTTTTAAGTCTTTAGGGATTTTGGTGTTACAAATTACTTCTTAGAAAATGTAGCATGCTTTCTTTAAAAAATAGTGAGCAGACGAACTCAGTATATAAGCTTTAGAGGAGTTGGAGCAGCATGAAGAGTTTTAGTGTGTTTTTTTCGACTCCCAGGGCTCCCCAACTATATCGTTTTTTTTATGACAATAGGAAACAACCAATGCTGAGACTGTGCATCCAGAAGGCCTATTCATAATGTTGGTCAAAAGGTATATTTATGTTTGTACACCAATTTTCTCGCTAAGTTTGATAGTCTGCATTCTGCTGAGCACACAATCAATATATCTCTGTAAGAACTTCTAGCCCACTGGGTCAGTAGAAGAGTATTTCCAAAGAATCCATTAACTGAAAAAAAACATTTTGGAAAAATATAAAAAAGCAGCATTCTATCGACTAGGAATCCTCCTGCATTCTGCGGTTTTAATCTTTGTGTTTAGATTACTGGGAGTACTTCTGATGCTCTATACACCTTACATAGATGTTTCCCTATTCACAAAGCCATTTGCTCCTAATACAGAGCTGCTCTTGTACATGCAGCTAGCAGAACCCACAACTAAGGTATTTTATAACTAGAGCATAACAAAGTAATTTACACCCTGCATTACAAAGGTGATCTTGGAAGCAACCTAGGTATTAGGACAAACATTTTCCATACATTGAATCATTAAAAACATTGTAAGGAAAGCTCAAATATGTAGGCATGCAGATAAAAAGAAAAAACCTTTCACTCCAAATAAAAACAAAAGAGAGACCACTGCAAGGGTATCAAAAGGAAGAGTAATGAGAGACAGTACCTTGATGATTCCTCTAAAAATTACTACTGGATATTGTTTGTGACATGGAGAAGACTGTTTTTCAGAAACGAATATCTTCCCTGGATCATCAAAAGAGGCTGCGTTTGTAGGTGTAAGTTACTCTCAACATACTTTCCATAGTGATAAATCTTCTAACAAATAGCAAAGCCATAGGATCTGATGTCTTCTTGGCAGAAGTCATTAAGGTGTTCCTTCATGAGCTAGTCAAGGATCTATTTAAAGCTGCTGGGATAACATTGTATAATGGTCACCCACCTCCCTCAAGGAAAAGATCTAAGTAATAGGCTTCCCTAAAAATAACACTTCTAAGACATATATCAGTTCTTACTTTTTCATTGCTTATTGTAATGCACCTCACAAAACCTATGCTCAAATACTTATAAACCATTTATCTATAAACAATTGCAGTTATAAATAGAAAAAGATAAGTGTGTTATCCTAGAGCGAGATCCCACAGAACACACCAGTATATCAGTTACTCTTTTAGATTGGGCTAAATCCTCATTGAAATGTCATTATGATTGGAGCAGAAAAAAATGCTATTGCGTCTTTGGGATTTGTTGTGGAGATTGTTGAGACACACGTATCTTAACAATAAATGTGTCTTGCATTAGCCTTCTACCCAGTTCATCTAGGGACAACATGTCTATAAATAGGGAAATACAAACTTGGGGCCTGATTCACATGGGTACGATTGTTTCCTATTTACAAAGGGATTTATGAGTAGTATGTGTACAAGTGCAGAGTCTCCATGCATAAATACATAGATCTTTTTATGTGCTGAGACTCCACACTCAATCAATCAATCAATCAATCAATCAATCAAAAAAGCTTTATTCAACCGTGATAATAACTGTCATAAAAGCACAAGAGCATACAATAACAATAACATTTACATATTAAAATTCATAGATTAATACAGCACTAAAATTGCAGATTCGCAATACATTAAAATTTACACTTTAAAAATAATTACAAAGTTCAGATTCCACTTCCCCTCATTAAGAATAGCATACAAGACCTCAAATGTTATACTTTTCCTTTGCTGAAGGACCTTTTTCAGGAACTTTGATACCCTCCAAGCCACATGCTCATTCTCTAATAGTTGTAGGCGAATAAACGCTGGACGGCATTGCCTAAGACCTTGCTGTTTTAAAAGTGGCAATAGCCAAACTTTCCTTAACCCCGAAAACAGCTTACAGAAAAGAGTTAAGTGAATAGTTGACTGCGTGGAGTAGGTGTCACAGGGGCAAGGGAGAAGGGGTCTTGGCCACTCATTTATTTTGGGTATGGTCACTAATCTATGAATGGTGCCCAATCTAAATCTTATCAGGAGCAACCTATCAAAACCACTGGGTACAAAATGTAGGTTCCATGCCCAAGCAGGTGAGACTTATCTGATGTTGTATAACAGTAGGTGTAGGCACTGCTACTCTTAGGGAGCCCAACATTTCTGGCCCTCTTTCTTCAATACTTTTCTGGGAATCCGAGACATAGAAGTGGGGTTAGTGAAATAGTCTGGGTGTCCTAGGTCATTCATGAAACAGGGGACAAACCTGAACCAGGGGATCTTTAGATCTCCCGTCCATCCCTAATGCTATCCCGCAGGACCTCTCTGTTTTTGTGGGTCTGTTCAGTGGCCCATACCCTGTGCCAAAGAAGTATTGGCTCCAACTTAATGAGGTCCGCTATATAAGGAAGACCAACCTCCTCATGGCACACTCAGAGGATGTACCGCAGGAAAGTGTTTTCCACAAGTTGTAGGAGGAGGGTGTTGGCAAAACCCCAAACCCCAGCCCCGTACATTGCAGCTGAGATACATTGTGCCTTATAGATTTGCAAAAGTTCCCCCAGGCAGCTTCCTACCCAACTTCTTCGCAAAGGTAGCAAGGGTACTAGTTGATCTGCTAAATATAAGATTTTTCATAGCAATGGTGCATGTCCAAGTATCATTCTGATCGAAAAGGACACCAAGATACGTGAAAGTACTAGTTGACGCTAGCTTCCTACCATCCAAATGTATGTCCCTACCCATCTCCCTCCGAGCCCCTTGGCCACAGCTCATGATGAAGGTCTTTGAGATGTTGATACTTAGACCCAGATCAAGCATAAACATTTTGAAACTATCTAAAACTCCTTCGAGTGCGTGCCATTAAAACTGAGTCTGCGTATAGGAGGGCCGGTAAAGGCCGCCCACCTGCGTGGGGAAAATCTTGACCGCTCTTTGGCAGTGCATCAGCCATCCAATTAATGTATAGATTAAAAAAGGAAAGGGGCCAGGACACAGCCCTGCCTGACCCCCCTCCTTATGGGGAATGCTTCTGTGCACTGTCCATCTACCCCATAATGAACACTGGCAGAAGCCCCATCATATAGGCCCTGCAAGAAAGCAATAATATTAGGGTCCAGCCCTAAGCCTGCAAGGATCTCCCATAACCTACCATGTATTACAGAGTCAAACGCTGCCGTAAGGTCAACGAAGACTAAATAAAGTCTTCCTTTTTTGCCTCTAGTATTTTTCCCTATGATGATAGCCAGGTTTACACTGTGTTCAATAGTGCTGAGTGCTTCACGAAAACCGTACTGTAAATCTGACAGGACCTGGTTTTCTACCGCCCAATCCTGCAAATGTTCCAGGACAACGCGTCCTGCCACCTTCACCATTGAATCAAGGAGGGAAATCGGTCTTTAACAACCGGGATCTTGACGGTTTCCCTTCTTGAAGATCGGGATAATGATGGACTCCACCCAGGTCTTTGGAAATGTGGTGCAGGCGCTAGCATCAAAAAATTGAGTTAAATGGGGACCCCATAAAAGTGTATTAGACTTAAATAGGTCAACAAGGACCCTGTTGGGGGCCTTGCCTTCATTGCTCCGGGCAAGGGGTATGTCTATTTTGTCCAACGTTATTTGGAGCTTACCTTGATTACATTGCTCAGAATAGGCACCCAGGGATTGCTCGTCAGGAAAGACAGGTCCGTTATACACTCTAGAGAAGTGACTGACCCAGACATTTTCTGGTATCGCAATCTCGATAGAGGGGTCTTCTCCCCCCCCACAGGGGATGGGCCCTTAGCACCTTTCACACTCCACACTCATAAAGATACTACTTCTAAATCCATGTGTAAATAGCAATCAATAATAAACTTACACAAAAGAGTTCTACCCCATGTATCTGTTACTAACTGAAAGCGAGAGAAAGTTATCAAAGGCATGTTCTGCACAAACAATGATGCAGAACTTCTTCATTGCACAAATGGTGTTGGAAGTTGCAACCTAAATGCAGAATAAGTCCTAGGGGCTGGTTAAGACATTAGGTACAAAAGAATCATCACTTTTACTGCCAACAAGCTAATCGCTCTAAAAGCGCGATTGTTAAATTCATGCTGTTTGAAAAGGAACCTGAATGTAACAAGAATCATACTGTCCAGGTATTAAAATTATTAGTGAGCAGAATCATAATTGTAAAAACATTTAAAAAGGACTGCCCATCTTCACTCAATAATAGTATAATTTGTCTCTACCATTGATTGACTGGTTTAGCTGTTGAAGATGGACGCTTTCACCTTTTATTTTTGTTCTCTTTGGTGCTTCCCAACAGATATCAATTCAGTTATTTTTTAATCCTCCATGATACATTCTCTAATTACTTACAACACATTAATACAGCTTTGATTTGTGAAAGGAGGCCGGCCTATGGCATAATTCAAATTTAAACCACGTAGCCTTGATTACAAATGCCTCAGTAAACGTTGTAGTACTTACCACAGCTGGTGAATACCAATATCAGGGGTGAGATATGTACTGGGTGCAGTACATACCTTCTATTAGAAGTTTATGGAGGGAAAATTGAGAATTTTATGTGGAATCAGTGTTTACCTCTCTAAATTCCACAAGTATCAGATTTTTTCAGCTTACTTTCCACAGTCAAATTTGACAAGTTTGACCTACCGATATCTCACAGGGCCCGATTCACAGAACTAATTTAAGACAAAATCCTAAACTTACTATCATTTGGATATTCACAGAAGGCACTTACTCATTTCGGTATTCACAGAAGGCACTTACTCATTTCGGTATTCACAGAAGTTAGGAGTTCTAACTTTAGGACTCCTAAATGCCTTCTGTGAATACCGAAAGTCTTAAAATTAGGATTTTTCTCAATTTAGTAGTAGACTAAAGACTAAAATTCTAATTTATTTATTATGATAACGGAACTCAAAAGAGATCCACATAAGAATTCATAAAGTCATACAACAAAATTCCATAAAAAGTACAAAGAAAATATACATAGTATTAAGTAATCAATATAATGTTAAAAAGCATTTAAAGAAATAAAATAATTTAAAACAAAACATTTCATCGGGGGGATTAAGCATTGCTTCAATGAAATCATAAGCAGTACGAATGCCCCGTTGGAGGCACATAGGTCTTAGCCATTTACGTCTAAATGCCATAAGGGCCGGACAAACGAAAACAACATGGTACATATCCTGGGTATTAAGGTTACAATGATTACAGATATCTGAACTACCATACCATTTGGACAGAAGGCAATTTAACGGGAGCAAATTATACCTTAACAGCAGCATAAATCGCCTAATTCCATGAGGAAGATTCCAGCATATGTATGGTTGGGGAGTTTTTATTTTACAAAATTTACCAATAGGGAACATTCCACTCACCGCTTTACTGGTCCCACTATCAACTCTAAAGCTCAGCTCCCAAGCGGCAGATTTTAAAGATAGCTTCAGTTGAGTGTCAGATAATGTGAAAAGACTTTGTTCGTCTAGCTGTAGTAGCGCAACAGCCTGTCGGAAATTCCTCACAATGGAGGAATGAGCGTTAAAGGAACCCAACAACTCATTTTTTATTAGGTATCTCAATGTGCCAGGCATTCCTCTTGCAATGTTATAGACCCAACGCACCACACTCGCAGATGCCTGAGCCCGAGAGCTGCGCAATCCAAATTCTCGTCTTAAAGAGGAGGTAGAATTTGCGGTACTGACAGAGGCTAAAGTGCGTGATATTTTTCCTTCAGTAGAATCTAAAAAATTCCAGCATGCCATGTCCACTATTTCTAATCCATAGATTAGGGATGCAGGGATTTTTGCTCGGAAAACCTCGAGCAATATGGAAAAATGCCTTCTGCCAGTCACTTTGTAGAGGGAAATAAGACTCTTCCCTTGAACAAGGGCTTTTCTGTTGTTATTCTCCGTGTGGGCTTTTTCACTAAGATTGTTCATGACAATCTTACCAAGGAAGGGATAAGATTTCACTACTTCCAATCTTTCACCCCCAATGGACCAGTAGTAATTTTCATATTTGGAATTTCTCTTTCTCTGAAAGCACATTATTTTACTCTTTGAGATATTGATTTTTAAAAAGTGAGCCTTAGCGTAGGAGGACAGGGCTTGTAAGCGGTTATTCAAACCTTTTGGGGTGAGGTCCAAGATTAAGATATCATCTGCGTACATTAAGCACGCTATTGGAGCTCTCCCCAAAAGTGGAGCAATACCATTACTGGTTGATAAAATAGCTTTGGGGAGGTCGGCGATATATAGGGAGAATAACAGGGGAGCCAATAGACAGCCCTGTTTCAGACCATTATCTGTGGGTATAACCCTAGACAGTCCTCGCTCGCCACCCATTAAAACTCTGCACCAAGTATCTGTATGTAGTGCGATAACTAATTTTAATAAACTAGATGGTATCTCTAATTTGGTTAACTTACTCCACAGCAGGGGCCTATCCACTTTATCAAAAGCCGTAGAGAAGTCAATGAAAGCCCCAAATACACCCCCTCTACGAACTGAAACATATTTTTCCACCAGGATTTGAAGAGCAGTAAGATTATCCAAAGTACCATGCTGTTTCCTAAATCCAGTCTGTTCCAACGGGAGTATTGCAGATTTCGTTACCCAATCATTTAAACTATTCAATAAACATTTAGAAAAAACTTTGCCTATGGCATCTAAGAGGGCTATTTGTCTATAATTTTGAGGTAAGTCTCTAGCCCCCTTTTTATGGAGCGGGATTAGTAAACTCCCCTTCCAAGAATGTGGAACCCTGCCATTAATAAAGCAAAGTTTAAAGACTGGGTATAAGATTTTTCCCCATAACGTGCTATAGGATTTTAGCACAGAAATTGGGATTTCATCTGGGCCTAGTGCACCAGATGAGCGTAAAGCTTTGATTGCTGCAACTATTTCTAATTCAGAAGGAGGGTCATATGGGGTTGAATCCTCCTGCAGTTTATCAGGACAGAACTTCTCATCATTGCTATTATATAATTGTTGTATAAAATCAACCCATGTCTGCTCGTTAATGGATATAGGAGAGGGTCTGGATCGCACCCCACATCCTTCTCCAATTAATGACCAGAAAGACTTTACCTGCCCATTCTTAGATGCCTCATGAAGCTTAACCCAGAGAGCATCTTCTTTCTCCCGTTTTAATCTAACCTTTAACCTATTTCTTCTTCTTCTCAGAAGAGAAATTCTCTGCCTACGTTCAGGAATTAAGGAAAGATATTGAGCCCTGACTAATTTATTTATTTCTTTATTTAGGTAACGAAGGTCAGGAGGGATTTTAGGAATTGGCTTTCTTGATTGTGGCTTTCGAACTTTAGTTTTTAAAGTTTGTAAAAGAGACGCAAAATAAAATAGCTCTCTACCTTCCCATGAACTTAAATTCTCAGCTGTGTGTTCTAATATATTAGACAAACTTCTAATGGACCCTAAATTCCAATTTAGTAGTAGTAAAGTTAGGACTCCTAACTTTAGGACTCCTAAATGCCTTCTGTGAATATGGAAAGTCTTAAAATTAGGATTTTTCTCAACTTTACTAATACTAATCTGAGAAAAATCCTAATTTGAAGACTTTCAGTATTCATAGAAGGCATTTAGGAGTCCTAAATTTTGGAGTCCTAACTTTACTACTACTAAATTGAGAAAAATCCTAACTTTAAGACTTTCGGTATTCACAGAAGGCATTTAGGAGTCCTAAAGTTAGGAGTCCTAACTTTACTACTACTAAACTGAGAAAAATCCTAACTTTTAGACTTTCGGTGTTCACAGAAGGCATTTAGGAGTCCTAAAGTTAGGACTCCTAACTTCTGTGAATACCGAAATGAGTAAGTGTCTTCTGTGAATATCAAAATGAGTAAGTGCCTTCTGTGAATATCAAAATGGTAGTAAGTTTAGGATTTTGTCTTAAGTTAGCTCTGTGAATCGGGCCCTCAGGGTTCAATCTTTAACGCATATCTTGCAGCTCACACCCCTGCTACATATGTTGTTATAAACAAGTCTCAGAATTTCCCATCATAATCATAATTAGGACATTATTCTTCTGTTAAAAGAAACAAAAGAGTTAATTTCCCCCCTTCTCATATGCTTCGATTATGAGTAGGCATAGTGGTATTTACCCCATGTCCAGGTAAATAGCGCATGAATTTACTGACAAGTCTGATCATGATTTTAAAAAAACATATGCATTTATCTTGTGTGCTAATATCACATGACTGCAGTCTTCGTGATTTGATAATCTTATGAGCTATTTATCACATATGACATTTACAGCATGCGAAAAATAACGCATGCAATAAATAAGATTCAAGTACGATAATTATTTGAAAACCAGTGGGAAATACCACCTACAAATACCCCCAGTCAAAAACAGGTCGTGAAAGTTTCAAAAGTGTAGAGAATAAAGGAAAACATAGGAACCAACGCCAGAAAACCTAAGCACAACACAGAAATGCACAAAAACACAATAAATACAGTGTTTGAGCTTTAAAAACATTCCCACATACCTGTATACAGGACCAGACCTACATAAACAGAAAGGTGAGGCACTCACAGGTTAATTGCAACAGATCACACTTCCATTCTGCGATACACCATCATTCATACAGTCATACTAGGCTACTACCTCATGCTATACCAGATCCATGTTCTGCTACAACAGGCACTGCAGCATGCATGAGGATGGAAAGTAGGCCATCCAGCCATGACCTCAAATGTTGCAGCAATGCAAAATGGCAGTTTAAGGCTTGGTCTTCTAAGCGTGAGTCAGCCAGAGATCCTGAGGACATACAAGGTCAATATGGGCACTGGTGAAAACATACTAGTATCATGAAGGGATCACCTGAAGCCCAAGAGAGAGCACCACACTGCCATTCACCTACAGAAAATGCTAGCAGCAATAGGATTCTTTGCAACAGGTACCACGCAATGTGCAGTAGGGGTTGTGTATGACTTCAGATCATGGAACCTCTTTTTGACGTCCTCAGCATCACATAGATATGTTAATACTGTATTCATTTATTCCATTGTGCCCATTGATAGGTGCGCTCTGATTTTTGATGGAGTCTTTAGCATGAGCAAGGCCTTGTATTACCACCGCCAGCTCATGACCCCCAAACCCTAAATTGGCAGGTTTCTGCTTTTGATGACTGAGTAATGTCAAATGATGGTCATGGATTCTGTTTTTCAAATTTGTGGCACTTTTGACTGCACAAAATGGCTGCCTGAACTCTCCTACCCAAGAAGTAGGAGGTTTAGGTGTGCTTTGGAGGTGTACTAAGCTCCTTGTGTGGATTGCTTTTTTCTATTTCTGCTGTCTAGGAGTTATTTTGGTCATACAGGGGCCTTCCATGCCTGAAAATGAGCACTTCCTCATATGCTATTTATAGTGTACAGTACTCTTACTGCACCCAGATTGTGGCACACATTCAATATTTAACACGTAGAATATTGCTTGGTCAGTTATTGTTGCATGTGTTAAACATCGATTCTGGGGGAACATAAAAAACTGAAAGTCAGCTTTATTTACTGTGCATGTCATTTGTCGTACCCCACACAATCGGTATGTATCAGCTGTTGGATTTTGGCAGTTTTTCCACCAAACTCATAATCCAGGGTATATAGTCTTACTCTCCCAGCTTAAAGGAACTCCTTTCTTTATCTAATTTGAATTGGTGCATTAGATCATAAGCCCCTTTCTTGTTAAAACTGTTATTGATTTGTTTTATTTTGTAAACATTGTTAAAAGCCTTTGAGTAAAAAGATGTCTAAATTAAGGAATAGATGAGCTAAATGAACCGATTAGTGGCCCTGACCCCGACTATAATGTAGTTACTATACATTTTTTCAACTTTCTATTCACAGAATTTTTATAAATCAGAAATTAATAAGGAGGAGATGTACATCCGCTACATTCATAAACTTTGTGATATGCACCTTCAAGCTGAGAATTACACTGGTGAGTATCTGTGCATACTATGTGATGGGAATGTAAACCTTAAGAAGTAAAATGCTGGTATTTAGATTTTCTCATTGTTACAAAGTTGCACAAATTCAGATTTACCCTATTTCTCTGACCAGCACACACTTCTCACCCCTCATTAAGACTTTCACCAGTGGGTTATTGTGGTGAACATGTACCATATCTGTAAATATAGACTGGAACAAAGCAAGAGAATGACCAGGGATCATCAATTGTTAAATCATTGTGGGATAATTCTTAGTAAGTACCTTTTGGATTCACACATACAGAAAGAAATACTCAACAGCATTCACCTACATGCTAAAAAACCCTCCGATGATCGTCTCTAATGAGCACCCACAAAAACGACAACGACGCAAGTGCTTCTTATTACTGTCATTATCTGAGTGGTATATCTATGACTGCCTAATATATGTGAATTTAATGATAGAGTTAAAACTTTTAGTGGTAGTCTTAACATCCATGAAGCAGTTTGACAAAACGTAAATTGATTTTCAATCATGCTATTCTAATAGTTTAATTATTTTTGCTATTTTGTCTGATTTTGGACTTTCTTTTGTCAGAAGATAGAAGATATATGCTAGTGATCTTGTAGAGGTTTTTAAAAAAACTGCTTAGAATTTTTACTGATAAATTTCCTCGTGCATATCCAACAGAGGCTGCATTCACTCTTCTCTTGTACTGGGAGCTGCTGCAGTGGGAGGACCGACCTCTGCGCGAGTTCCTTCACTACCAAGCACAAACAGAGTGGCAACGCAAAGAGGGTCTTTGTCGGAAGATCATCCACTACTTCAACAAGGGCAAGGTATATCAGTTCAGCAGGCAGGGATTCATATTATGTGATGGAATTCTTAATAAGCCTTGGTGTTAACTGGCAGGCATTTCTGCAGATGGCTCCTTACCAAGCTTCAGGGTCAAATAGAAGCCAGTTCTTAAAGACAAGTACATATGTCTCTGATCTCTTCATTGGTGTTGACGTAACAAAATGTCAAGGGCAAAGGATGTGTCATCCCTCACCATTTGATTCTGTTCATGACATCACTTCATTGGCATCTTGTCCATACTTATGCCTTTAACAGCCTAATATTTGCTGATGAAGGCTTAGGGAAGGCAAACAGAGAAAACTAGGGAAGTTAAAGAAGCTCTCAGAGCCCTCTATACCTTTCGCTAGTGCCACGGCCTTCTTGGTCCTTCAGACCAGGGGAAGTACGAACAAATCTAGGATAACAAAAGGGATTTGTAGGTGAAGTAGCTGCTACTCCTGGCTTCCTATAATTGACATTTAGGGATCCCATGCACATGCAAGAAGTGCTTGAGAGGGGGGAAATGTCATGTCCAGGCTTGCAATAGTCTTGTTTGTAAGCCTGGTAGAGATCAGAAAAATAAAGCTATTTTGGTATTTTTTCTTTTAAAGTGCTAAGCAATCTACCGGTAGGAAATCATTGAAAAATTATAGTCCAATGATCACATTTCAGAAATGCCATACCTAAAGGTTTCTTCCAACAGTAGTAAGTTGCTCAAGCAAATTCTCAGGCCATGCACCATAGATCTCTCTTGATGTTGACACCATGTAGAGACACAAGATTTTGGAGTCTTGAGCAAGATATTTCTCATAGTGCTCAAAGAAGAAGTTCCTTGATGCTTTCAGCAATGGCAGGACCTAGCTATGAGCTGTTGGTCAGGCCAGTAGCCTCTTCATCTTAGCAAACTGCATGGCCAACTCCCTATAACTTGGTGCCAATTCAGGCATCATGGCAAGTAGACCAAATAATTTTCAAACAGTAAATAGTAAGGGTCAAAGGCTAGGGATTGATTTTTAATCCACTGTTAAATTGTCTAAACTTACTGTACAGTGGGCATGCTGACGCAAGTACAGAGAACACTTTTCCCCTTTGCAGTGAATTTATGATCCTAACGAATCTGGTAGATGAGTAAGATCTGTATTGATGAGATACGTGATTATTGTTGGCACTTGCATCTGAGAGCACATGCTTCTATGCACACTTAGAAATATAGATTCCTCAGAAGTTGTCTTTTTTGCCAATATCAGTGTACATTTTAAATTAAGGTGTGCAGGTGTCTTATTTAGAATAAGAACTAAAGCTTGCCAGCTATCTCTCCCATCATTAATGTGGATAGGATATTAAAGTCTGAATAATCCAAACAGATTCCGTAGATAGGTGCATCATACAATTGTAATATTGACAAACTGACCTGCTGAAAATGAATCATTAGAGATAAATAACAGCTTTGTAAAAACGACATCCCCTTGAGAAGCATCATGGCCCTAAAACATATTTTGGTTCCGCCTCAAAATCGCCACAAACATTCCTGCTACTGCAGCAGGAGAGGGCGGCAAACAAGGTTCGGGTCCTTTCTCTGACTGGCTTAGACCACTCCTCTATACCACACAAATAAAGTAGCCAATCAGGTTTTACTTATTTCAAATTTAATGCCACTCAGCCCACAAGTACTGAGCGGTCAACGTTTTATTTTTGGTTTTTTTCCCTTTTCTTGAATTTTTGATATATTTTCTTTTTGTGTATCATAGGAAAAGGCAGTTTGTCAAACAATAAAGAATGCATTCAGAAAACAATGTGCGCAATATATACATGTGTTCAATATGTACATCATCAATACTAAATTTCAAAAACACCAAAAATACATCACAAAAAATAAATGAATTACATTGATAAAATGCCTAACATTTAGTATTTAGAGTAGGCACCAGTCCTTCAAATTATAGAACAGAAGACGGGCGGACAACACAGTTTATAAAGAATGCCTGCCAGTCTTGCTATGCCAGAGATTGGATGTTTGTATGGTTGTACTGCTAGGGACAGAGAGCGTGGTATTGTTTGTATAACCAGAAGCACCCTTCCTCTTTATCCCTGGCTCAGGGTCCTTTGTCGCACCTCCTGTGTTGTCTTCCCAATGTACACTTTGTCACAAGGACATTTGATGGCATATATTGCATTTTTGGTTTTACAATTAGTGTGCTCCTCGTGTCGCCAAAATTTAGTTCCATCGGTAAACAGTGACCCTTCCATCGTAAGATTGCAGACCGAGCAGGTACCGCACTTGCAATGTCCCTGCACAGGATTCATACCGAAGATGGTGCTCTGGGTGTCTTTTTTCTTTTGCGGACGTTTAGATGTGATCAGCTGACACCCAGAGCACCATCTTCGGTATGAATCCTGAGTGGTTGTATAGGAGGTGCGACAAAGGATTATACAACATTGTTCCCGCATTAACAATAAAGTTCTGACAGTGCCACTAGTGTCTCATTTCTTACAGAACAATCACCATGCCCACGACCTGAGATGGACAGTGTTGTCAGTTATCAAAGGCGGCAGTGGAGATCCTGAAATACGCCTTTCGCAAACAGAAGCGTATTTAATACTAAAATTCGACACTGCCACATCAGGGCTCAATGAACTGTCTGAAGTAAGCAATTTATAATGCAAGAGCCCTTGTCTTGCATTGTGAGCCATTCTTGATCAAAATGTCTGTGAACGTTTTCCGCTTGCCCGTTTCTGCCGTGTAGGGCACCCCTCCTTCATGTGGTAAGACCCTCTCAAGCACACACGACTCACCAGTAGCAATTTGACTATGACAATTTCTGCTTGCCCGTGCCTGCCGTGCAGGGTGGCCCTCCTTCATGTGGTAGGACCCCCCCAAGCACACACGCCTCACTAGCAGACATGGCAACTGGGCTCATTTCTCTGTCCACGGCCAGGCCTTCCAAATACATACATGTTTAATCAGAAGTGATTGGGTTAACATGATTCGTGTCTCATAGGAGCACAAATAGTATCTAAAAGACGACTTTTCCTAGTGCCCAGATATGCCCAGTCACTATGGCCTTTTTCTAACCGGCCTGTGCAGCCTTACATGCTTACAGCACTACGTGTACCAGCATCCTTAGCGCTCGGTCACACCTTACCAACATGGCCACTTTAAATCATCCAATCTGGCTCGCGGCGCCTCCACGCCACTTGCCGAATGATTGATTGAGGAGAAGGAAGCTTGCCGCAAGAGTAAGTACACGCTTCGGAGTTTATTACTCTGTGTGCCGCTTTGATATTTAACGCTCCCGTTCGCGCCCCATTGCGCTGACCTTGAATTCTCCTCATTGCATTTCCAGTTAGTTCTAACAGAACTCGAACTGCTTGACTGCACAGCCATATCAAATTGTACCGCGGCGATCCGCCTGAAGAACAGGTAGGAGTTTCCGACGTTTTCTGTAAATAGAACAGCACCAGACTCAGACAAACACAGTTCTAAACGTTTTCATCTGTTCCTTTGCAGACATTACGTTCCATGCGAAGTATACCTTTCTAAATAAATGCCTTGAGTGCCACACAAGGTCAGGTAGGACCATCTCCTTGCCAGTTCTGGCCACTCGTGAGACCATTCGTTTATTTCAGTTACAGGCTATCACTCATTCACATGCCTGTTCCCTTGCAGATAATGTGTGCTTTGTGAGGCTGCTGCCCCATTCATCGAGACCATGAATTCTACATCCAGGTATTTTAACATACCGGTTTTAGAGTCTAGTATTACACCATTATGTGTTTGCTACCAATACTTACACCAGATTTCATTATAATTGTTCACAGCTACGGCCTCATCCAGTCCACGTCCTGAGGAGAACCCCGAATCGCCTTGTGGTTCAAAACGCGTTGACCCCGAGCAAGGGGTAAAGAGGAAGGGTGCCTCTAGGGATATAAACAATACCACTCTCTCTGTCCCTACTAGTGCAACCATACAAATATCCAATCTCTGGCTCAGTAAGACTGGCTGGCAGTTTTCATGAACTTTGTTGTCCGCCCGTCTTCTGTTCTATAATCTGAAGGACTGGTGCCTACTTTGAAAATTGATGTTAGGCATTATATTAATGTAATTCATTTATTTTTTGTGATGTATTTTTGGTGTGTTTGAAATTTAGTATTGATGATGTACATATTGAACAAGTGTATATATTGCGCACATTGTTTTTTTAATGTATTCCTTATTGTTTGATAAACTGTCTTTTTCTATGATACACAAAAAGAAAATATAAAAAATCCAAGAATAGGAAAAACAAAAATAAAAGTTTGACCGCTCAGTACTTGCAGGCTGAATGTGATCAAATTTGAAATAAGCAAAACCTGATTGGCTTACTTGTTTGTTTGGTATATTTGAGTGGTCCAAGCCAGTCAGAGACAGGACCCGAACCTTCCTTGCTGCCCTGATCGTAATGGTCACGGCAGTGGTGGCAGCCCATCTCTGCAGAAATCTATACAAAGATGGAGAATAATGTGCTTGGACAACAGATGTTGGACACAATTACCTGACTGAAGTGTGAGATGGATCTCACATGAAGAGGTTGTTGTATGTTGAAGAACACGACTAAAAGCAGGATGCGAATACTGAGTCAACATTTTGTACTCTGCCAATATAATACAGATGCATTCATCATAAGAAATACATTTTTTGTATTGTAAGTATTTAGCTACTCTATAACTGCATATTAGTTACTGCTTTGTAGCTCTATGCTTGTCTCAGTCTCCATATGTCTGTGCGCATATGCAGTGAAAGGGATTATTTGATCATTGACCCTGCTTACAATATTTCTTACACTGCACCTGTTTCTCCTGCCTCCTTGTTTATCCAATGCCTGTTTCCAGACTCCTGTGGTGATATTATTTTTCTAACACCTGCCAGTGATCCCATTCTTAAAATTGCGCTTCCTCTGGGCTTAGGCATGCCTTGGTGTCCATCTGTATTCTCTCTATGTCATCTGCCTAGCTCCAGAAAAGTGTTTCATGCCACCTGCAGTGGATGCGTCCCAGAGTGTCTGTCGATTACTATTTATTACAAGTCTATGTATTCCATGCCTTTAATTGCATCTGTTTTGACCTGCATGCATACTTTATGATTTCCCTCTGCAGTGTTGGGAGTTTGGAATACCACTGTGCAGGGAGCTGGCAAATCAGTACGAGAGTCTGTATGACTACCAAAGCCTCAGCTGGATACGGGTAAGAACATGCTATTGCCATACATCCACATTACTATAGATTTCTCTCGACTTCCACATCTTCCCTCTACTTTCCTTTACGTTCACTCCTGTCTTCAGTTGATCCCTTCTTATATTGCTATCACATGTTTAAGTGAGGAAAGCGAAAACATCATGGCTCTTACCAATCTATCCCCTTATTTTTTCTAGCCCATCTCTTTCCCTCGTCATTCTATCTTTTTGATCCATTTTTCGGAGCTCTCACTATTTCCTCTCGCTAATAGGAACACAGTTGTTTTTCCACAGCTTTTCCCTTCATGTTGTTTCTTCTTACCTCCACCATTGTTCAACTTTCTTAATGTTTTTGGGGTTCCATTGCTCCTTCACTGTACATACCTTGCATCACCTTCATTCTGTCACTCTTTACCTATCATTTATTCGCCCCCTCCTTTTCTTGGTGACATTCTTATTCAATACTATATAGAATTCATGGATTTTAAAACTTTGATACCACAAGTAAAGAAAAGTCTAACTCAGTTCCACAGACGTTACAGTGAACTGACAGACCATCCATTTCATGTTATTACTCTTCTTGTTCTATTTTGATATATTCTTCAGCCTGTGGTCTTTGATTGACTTTGAAATCAGGGAAACCATTTCAGCATTCCTGTTGCCATATTGATACTTAGTATTATGTCAACTTGGTTGCTTTTCCTTACAGAAAATGGAAGCCACGTATTATGATCACATCATGGAACAACAGCGACTGGAGCCAGAGTTCTTTCGAGTCGGCTTTTATGGCAAGAAGTTCCCTTTCTTCCTGAGGGTAAGCAATGCACCTGCAACTGCAATAGAGAATAATGACGTGTGTGTGCTTGTGCGCCTGAGTTTCAGGCAGTACTTGATGCACAAATGTTGTATCCAATGCAGAACTGTTTTTCAGTGCCTCAACCTATCAGGTTTACATACTCGTAAAAAGCCCAGAGCATCGTATAAATACATCTGCATAAATAAACCCCATAAATCTTTCAGACTTCTATCTAAAATAGTGTTCATTGCGAATTGCGAAGGTTTTAACTCACTCACTGTTTATGCTAATATATATTGCCACCGTATATTGCTATAGGGTAGGGCCTTGCAGAGTAAGCCGTTGACATCCCTTGCCATCTTTACCTGATATGCTTGTATCCTTGTGGAGATATGTTTATCATAGGCTGGAGTTGTCCCTTATTGGTGAACTTAGGCTGTATTCAAGCCAGATTTCAGGGTGTCCAATGACATCAGTTTGCAAATAATTAATCTAAGTGGGAATCATAGTGAATGGTTGAACTGCAGATGTGGTATGCAACTGTCGCTCGTCGACCAATGGTGAACATCTTGTCACAGGCCCAAGAGTCCCATATGCCTCCTCCAACCTCTGCCCGCACATCTGTACCTTCATGGAGCCTACTTTTCAGACAAAGTGTGAAAACAATAAACTTCTTTGATGCTCCCCTCTCTCAGTAACTGTTGGCAATAGGGAGACCCTTTCCCCCCCAGAGGCCTGTGTTATCAGCAGCCAGTGCCTCTGCTAATCAGAGGGAGCAGGGACACATGGCAATCTCCCTATCTTATTTTTAGTATGCAACCATAAAAAGCATATCCACAACATACTTTCAAAAATGTGACACAGTATTACACAAACGAATAAAACACCCAATGCATAGTGTACATAAAAACTAATGATGAATAACATTTAAAACATTCAGAAAAAAATAAACAATAAAGCCAAACACACAAAGCATTTCATTTCAAATAGCACCTATAAAATGAGACACCCTATCAAGAAAATAGACTAAAGGGCCCTTATCATCAACTGCCGAAAGGGAAAATACAAGTAAAAGAAAAAGTTATCTTAGAAAAAGAGTAAAATTTACAGGATTACATTGTAAACTCCCGTACAATGTAAAACAGGGAACATTCCCAAACATTAAAAGAAAACCGACTAGATGTACCTAAGTACTCGTACTTGACTCTCAAAGAAAACAATGAAAGAGGTAAAATATCTAAGTATCCTTTGGAAACAGTAGGCAAACGGCAATTACTGGTCCAGGCACACAGGAGCAGCCAGTGTCTGCGGGGTTCTTAAATAGATGGTTCATATCAAGGTTAAACGGAAATTAGAGGTGTGTCAAGAGGCTTATAAGAAAGCGAAAATAAACAGCTAATACGGCTTACCGACTTTAAAAGTGTCAGAACGGTTAGTAGTTGTTTCACACTAAGGTAGAACCGTGCGAAAGCCATGCATTTGCTAATTAGATAAAACTAATTTTAACCACTTTTTCCAGGGGGTGTAATACAGAAGTCCAGTGTCTCATCCAAACCTCTCAAGTGTTGCAGATGTTACAAGAAAATGTCCTTGTCAGACTCCCATGACTTTAGCATGTGTTTTTAGATTTGGAACATGACACCACAGTCTACGGCTCCTGCATAGACTTAGACCTTATGATTTCCAAAGCTGGTCGTGTTCAGGGCAGCTCTTTCCCCCTCTAGGCCACTTCCCACTAATGAGCTGAATCCTGTGGACTTTGGGCCTTATTTAGATCTCTGCGAATGGAATATACAGTCCACCGTATTACGATCTCCATAGGATATAATGGGATTGAATACGACGGACTGGATATCCGTCACATTTGTAACAGAGTATTCCCATTTGCCAAGATAAATCTGGCTTTTAGTGAATCGAATGGATTGGACATTAACATTTCCTGACACTATGTCTCAGGGGGCTTGAGCCAAAGCACCTAAGAAAAAGTTGAAGCTTACCAAGATTCCTTCTCCCATTCAGTCGGAGCCCCTTTGGCACAGACGCAGACACTGCTGTCTGAGTTGACTCAAAGCCTTCAAAGTCATCTACAAAACCATTTGCCAGTACTGTGCAGTAATTGACTACAAATTACATTTGAAGAGCTATTAATTGCTCTATCAAGCTGACCACTTTTTCAGTCAATGAAGATTTGAAACAAGAAGCTTCCAATTGATATTTGTTTATTAAATTTAATTTGACTTTAAATTTGACTTTTTATTCAGACTTTGTTTTTTGTTTTTTAGTTATATTTGTCAAAAAGAACATTCGCTATATACAACAATATACAATTAATTGGGAGGAGAAACAGGTGAATGGGCCGGGGGAAGGTCAATAGAACATTTTAGACAACATTTAGACACTAGACGTACAATAGACACTAGACAACAAGAACATTGTACAGAACAAAATGAGGTCGGTGGAAGTTGCTGGCGTTATTTTGAACTATTTACAACAAAGCAGCAGTAGTAATCATCGTCCTATATTTAAGTTGGGCTTATTTAGAAACAAATGAAAAAGTATATTTTTCTTTTTGTCACACAACAAAATAATCGGTTTTCTGATGAAGCTTTGCAAAATTCAGCTTATTTATCACCAACGTTTGGCCACAACATTGTACAAAAAAGCCACTACAGTGGCGCCAACATTCAACTACCACCTCAATAGGTCGACGCGTTTCGAATCCTAAATTGATGTATAGGATTCTCTTCAGGACCACACAAACTCAATCTGTGGAAAACAATGAATGGAAACTCTGTCAGTGGAAACGAAAGAAAGACTCTCAAACTTACACTTCGCATCCATACACTCTCAGTATATTACCTGTCAGTAATGTGACTGCAATTTAGGCGTGAAGGTATACTGAAAAGGAGTAAAACAATATGTCTCAGAATCAAAAAGACAAATGGTCGTTTTTATGAAAAAACTGTCGCAGGATTGTTTTAGTACTCACAGAATGTTATTGTGATTAATCCCCTTTCAAGGTGTCCCCGGGTGGTTGGCTTTTCCCAACTCCTAAGTTGTAAGCGAGGGGCGGGCTCGCCTCGTGGATCAATCTAAAATACAAAACAACGGATGAAAGTGTTCCGTTGTGGGCCCTTTGAGACATATAGCACAAGCGGGAGGGCACAGGCAAATCATGCAAAACCGCTCGCGGTTGACTAATGGATCACGGGCGCTGCTTACCTGAGGCTGCATCTTTCTCCTCCGAACTGGGTCGCGGTCAATGGAAAACGCGATACCAGTGGAGCGGAAACGCCTCGTATTTACTCTAGGTTATTTCCGGGTTACAGCAGGGGGAATCCTGGGATTTGTAGTTAGAACAGCCGGAGGGTTCTCCGATTTCTATTCGATGAAACTTCAGGCCGTGTGTGTGACACGGAGATAAGATGCCATAGTTTCAGAAGTGTGTAAGCGCAACCTATGGTAAACGAGAATTATGTTCTTTTACAGACTATATAATTCCGACATTTCGTTTAAGCCTTGCGTGGTTGTATTAAATTTCAAAATTAGCATGGCTTCGCGTTGACGCAATTTGGCCTCTACATCTCCGCCTCTTGGGTCAGGGTCGATTTTGGAGATCACAGTCCATTTCAGATCGTGTTCCCCGTGGAGCTGGTCGATCCAATGTTGAACTAATGGGGCAGTGACCACTTTCCTCTTTATACGTGATTTATGTTGGGACATCCTTTGTCGTACTTCCTGAGTTGTTTTACCTATGTACAACTTGTCACACGGGCATAGGATCCCGTACACCACATTTCTTGATTTACAATTAGTAAATTGTTCATGCTTCCAGGATATTCCTGCATGCTGGAATAGATTCCCTTCCTGAGTGGAAGCACAGCATAGGCATGTGCCACATTTATGATGACCTTTAATAGGTGGCAAGTTCACATAGTCTCTAACTGTCAATGACTTTGGTTTAGGGATTGCTGCCCTGACAATGTAGTTCGCAATACTTTTATCTTTTTTGAATGCAAATAAAGGGTATTGCACAAATTGAGTATTCAGGTCTTTGATTAAATGCCAATTCTGGTGGATCAACTTTTTTAAGAGATTTGATGAAGGGCAATATGTTGACACGCAAACAATCCGTTGTTGTTGTGGTTTCTTTCTCCTCGTTAGTAATTCTTCTCGGGGTGTCCACCATGCTCGTTTGATAGATTGTTTTAATAATCTAGCCGGATATCCACGAGCTTGAAGTTTGTCTTTTAGGACGTTGGCATGATCCATGAATTCGTCTTTGAAGGAACAGTTTCTGCGAATGCGCAAAAACTGTCCTATCGGGAGATTTTGTTTGAGACTTCTCGGATAGTTGCTTGAAAAATCCAATGCTTTGTTGCGGTCCGTGTCTTTTTTGAAAAGGGTAGTGACGAGTCGTCCATCTGCACAGTACACTTCAACGTCCAAGAAGGACATTCTTGTATTTGAAGTTTGTAGTGTGAATTTAATGTCATTTGTCCTGTCATTGATCCAGGTGTGAAATTGGTTCAATTGTTCTGGTGTCCCTGACCATGTGAAGAAAATATCATCTATGTATCTTACCCATCCCCCTATCCATTGGAGGAATGGGTTATTATTATGGATGAACATCTCTTCGTATTGACTCATATAGAGGATCGCCAATTCCGGGGCAAAGGGACAGCCCATGGCGACCCCCTTAACCTGGAAATAAAAGTCATCACCAAACTTAAAATAGTTCTTTGTAAGGGCCAGTTTCGCCAGTTGTAATATAAATTATGTTGGAATTTTCATAGGGCTCTCTCTTTTGTTCAAATAAATCTCTAATACCTCCAAAGCCTGATCCTGGGGGATCTGGGTGTAAAGCGAGACTATGTCCATGCTAGCTAGCATGTCTTGATTTTCAGTGAATGGAATTTGTTCAAGTTTCAATAGAAAATCAGTGGTGTCCAAAAGAAAAGATTTAACCGTGAGAGTAAAGGGCTTCAGAAAAAAATCGATGAATTTTGAGACCGGTTCAAATAATGAGTCGCATCCAGAAATAATGGGTCTGCCTGGAGGGGTATCTGCATTTTTGTGCACCTTGGGGAGCACATAAAACAATGGAATGCGCGGATGTTTATTGGACAAAAAATTGAATTCATTTTTGCCTAGAAAACCTTGTTCGAATCCATTCTTGAGGATCAGGCCTAATTCTTTTTGTAGATCCAGTGTTGGGTCCTTGTTGATCTTACGATAGCAATTCCAATCTGATAATTGTTTGGTTGCTTCTTGGATGTAATTTGTTGTTCCCCATACAACTATTGACCCGCCTTTATCGTTTTTTCAAAGTATGTAACCTCTAAAGAGGTTACATACTTTGAAAAAACGATACTTTCAGCTCTGGCTATACAAGAGAAGAAAAGAAACGGATATGTCAAACCAAATTTATCTCAAGAACAGAAGTTGGCTTTGCAAACTATTAAACAGAATGACAACATTATAGTCAAGCAAGCCGATAAAGGCGGGTCAATAGTGAAAGAGGTAATCTAGTCCTGGTTGGAGTTTCAGTTCATGAATCTCTTCACCATAGCTCAGAACAGGAAGCGTCCTCACATTTGTGCCATACTCTGCTTCGGGCAAAAGACCTTTCAGAATGTGCAGGAGGATGATACCCAGCTAATATTTATTACCCAGATTGAGCAGGGAGGATTTTGTATGCCCATCAGTTGGCAAGCATCATTTTGTCCCCAATCAGAGTGAACCTCCTCTTTTAGCAGGATGGGCAGCTCTTCCACCCCACCCCCTACCTGCTGCAGCTGAACATGTGGAAACTGAGCGGTGTAAGGTAGAGTCCTTTTGCCTCGCCAGTGAAGTTGTGGATGTCATCATGGCCACCAGGAAATCCTCTACAGAATCCATTTATGACAGTCGCAGTAACAAAGTTCTTCATTGTTGAGAA
Organism: Lissotriton vulgaris; assembly: GCF_964263255.1. NCBI lineage: Eukaryota > Metazoa > Chordata > Amphibia > Caudata > Salamandridae > Lissotriton > Lissotriton vulgaris. The sequence goes on from NC_141697.1 coordinate 968,372,465, forward strand.
TCAGAAGTCCTAGACCCTTTTAAATCCCACCTTTCCAACATCTTTCATTTGTGCTGCCTCTTGCAGAGTATGGCTTGACGGTCACTACAGTTAAGAGCTTGGGCTGCCATATTAATGGTTTGGTCACCATTAGTGGCACATTTTCAAAAGGTTTCCTTTATTTGTTTCTTTCTACTTCATTCATTGTTCCTCAGTGGGATTTTAATCTTGTCTTGACTTTCTAAATGGCATTCCCTTAGATATACTGCACAGTTTGGGCAGCTTATCTTCTTACTTTGAAGTCAGTATTGTTGATAGTGATAACAATGCAGCTTGTAGGCCTGTAAATCTTCAGGCTTCTTAGTTTGCCTACCTTTTACAGTAAGTTGTTAATTTGAAGCTGCCCATTCTTCTTACCCTAGGTGGTTTCTGCCTTTCATTTTAGCCAGTCTCTTACTCTGCCTTCTTTCTTCATGCCTCCTTATCCAACAACACATGAAGAGTGATTGCACAGACCGAAATGAGGAATGTTAGGTCCTATTATTCGACAGGACAGACGGGGTGATCAGATCTTTATGGACCTAAGCTAAGAAGGGGAAACCTGTCAACATAAGAACTATTTCATGTTGAGTCATCCTCAGTATTAGGATGTGTTGGGTCCTAGCCAAAAACTATAATCTGGAGGACTGCTTCCATGACTCTCTTCTGAGGCGAGCTGGTGTCTTACATCTGCTGGGATAGCACATGGTCATCATTATACACTTTTGTCAAATATCATTGCCTCACAATACAAGGACACAATGATGGATACTTCGTAATTAATATATTGCATGCCTTCCTTCCAATAGGAGTGTATGAAATTCACATGATGTACCTTTGCTTAATGACATGAAATTTCAGCAAAAGAAAACTTTTTTTTAAATAATGATAATTTGGCTAAATGCAAATCTGTCATTTTACATGACATTTTAGCATGAAATGAATTTTTTTGCGAAATTTGATGGAAAAATGCATTTTACTCTAAAAATATAGTGTAAAAAGCAACACTGCAAATAACAACTGCTCACGTTCTGTTCCTGTGCAATAGTGGTAAATTCTTACTACAAAAAGGGGTACATTTTCCCTCAAATGCCTCTTACTTACACAAAGTGGCTTAATGGTGTAAATTTGAGGATTTCACATTACAAGCATAATACAAATTATCTGAAATGATGTGTATTATTCAGACGGAATTTACATTCCTCCCAGGCCCAGTTAACATGCACTGCTCCCTTATCCTTCCCGGGTGGATATTGCTTTAGGACTCATTCCTAAAGGAAAGAATCTACAAGAAGATGTACCTGTCAGAAGAAGAAGTTACTTTGGTAATGATTTCGCAGGTGGATAGTAAAACAAGCCAGATTTATTGTATTGTGTTATGTACTCTGTCCATCATGATGACGGAGGACATTATGTCCATCAAACTGACGGACAGAGGAACACACATATTAGGAAATCACCGCTGGCCCAACTGGGATCTTTGTACCTTCAGAGGAACCCCCATCAGAGATCTGGTGTCTGTTGTTGGTTTTGATGGCTGTCCACCAAACATTTAAGCTTTTGAAAGACAAATACTTAATGAAATCAAGTCCAGGGAGGTTATTTAACTAGGTGTTGGGTGTCATTATTTTTATTGCTGTTCATCACTGCTAGGATTTCCCTGGTGGTGATGGATGAAAAAATGGCCATTAGACCATCGGCGTTAACTAGGGCAGGAGTGTGATGTGCTTACTCCGATGGGAAGCACTCGACCAGGCCATTGTAGTAAACATTCCATCAGTGTAGCCAATGGGGGTAACATAAACGGACAAGCTGGGTGGTCTTACTCTAAATACAGTGGGTAGGCTGGGGTTTGGCAACAAGGGCACACTGTCAAATTTGTGATGGAGTACCCTGTCATCCAAGCTTTAACTCTGGCCCTTAATCGTCCCACAGACTCCTCATCACTGTCTCTTGATGAGCTATTGCTGTGCCTAATAAGATCCCATGATATACAAATAAGCTATATGCTATTATTGTCACTGTTGTTGATGCTTACTAGGTTTGTGTCCAAATGCCTCGATAGTGCACAGAACACTGATACCATCACAACCTTTGGTGCCTAATATACTCTCATGGAGCAGTGCCAAATGGGCTTAGTAAAGGCTGAAGTTGTAAGATGCCAACTGCCAGAGCAGGAGAGCTATTACTGGGGAAATGTTTTCCAACCAATCTGACACTAGAGAGGATATTCAAAATATGAGGAATCTCCAGAAAGTTTGTGTTTCCATCAGAAATATTGTTACTGAAGGTAAGTTACTTTTTTTCACAACTATCGGGGGAGTTGCTTTTAACACAAAGACATAAGCCTCATAGTGGGAGTCTCTTTGAGGACCAGTTTGAGGATAATTGTCTGAGACCAGTGGCATGTGCACATTTGTCTTATTTGTTGTCCTACATACCTGTATCCGTTGAGCAAGTTTCTAAAGCTAGGTAGTAGCTGAAAGACAAGTTGTTTACCTTACCCTGTAAAGCTGATATACATATTCTCCATCATAGGAACTTCTTTTATATTCATTGCCATTTAAATATCTCAGTTTGTGTGGAATTTACAGGATGCTAGTAGTAAATTATGTTATTTGTTATGTTTTTGATTAAAAAAGATACCCATCATGATGAACTAGGATTACAAGTAAGTATCCTTTCCTTATACTGAGGTTTTAGATGATCTCCTCAGACATACCAAAACCCATCTGTCCGTGGCCAATAAGCAGATAGCTCTGTTGTTTGAGAAGCACCTCTAGTTTTGTTACAGTTTCCAACATTTGTTGTTGTGGCGGTCAGTACTGCTAGAGGAGATGCTAAGAAGATGGAGTTAAGAAGGTTGAAGAAAAAAATGGGAGGAGCACAAAGGATGGCTTTTCCTTAAAATTTATGAAATATATAGATATGTATATTTTCATTGGAAGATTTTATAAAAAATGGGTCGTTTATGTGGAGGGGTAATGAAGAGAATGGTGAAGACGTGGATTCCAACTATTTAATTGGGAAACTAATTGGAGACATTCTAGCTGCGCTTTTTATGCTCTAAATTAGGTGTTTTTTATTCTAGAAATGTAATTAAGTTGAACATCACTGTTTTACTTTGAATAAGTCATGGTGTTTTGAATTAGATGAATTAGGTTTGTGCGGTTGAAATTAAGTGACATGCCATAGAATCTTCAGCTCCTAGATTCTTTTTGCCTTTACAGTGGCCAGTGTTCTTAACCTTCAAGGTGTGCAGATTTAGGTTTAGGGATTTATAGAGCACATGGGTACCCGCAGGCATCCCAGTGTTATAATAGGTAAGGGAGGCTATCTGGAATGAGAGTTAAGGGAACAGCCATGTTTTAAGTTTCTTTTCAAAAGACTATTCGTTTTCGATCAATCACAACTCTGGGTCCATACTGTTCCAGAGTTTGGGTGCCAGATGTTAAAAGATTTTCCACCCCACCTTGACCTCCTAATTCTGGTGGTGTTCATCAGAAAACTCGACCCTGATTTAAGACATCGGCGAGGTGAGTAGTGGGAGATCAAGGTTCGCAACATGGTCGAACCTCTCCCATACATAGCTCTATGTGCCAGGCAAAGGAACTTAAATTTGATCCTAGTGTGGACAGGAAGCCAGTGTAGCTCTCTAAGGGATGATCAAGCTGACTGATTCCTGGGTATATAGAGGAGCAGTCTAGCTGCCACATTCTGTACAACCTGCAGCCTATTGGTGGCATATTTGGGTGATCCGAGGTATAGTCAGTTTCCATAATCGAGTCTTGATACAACCAAGGCTTGCACCACTAGGTCTACAACTTTATTTATCCTCAAACTTTCTGAAGCATAGGCTTTCTTAATCCTAGTATGGTTAGAGACTTACCTTTCTAAAGTACACCTCTCTAACTTATTATGAAACTCAGACATGTACTTATGACAGCAGAGAGGTTCAGATATCTTGCGTTGACCTGTTCAAATAACAGGCTTTTTCATTATTGTATGTACCCTTTTTTTCCCCATAAGTGCACTATGCTACCCCATGAGTGGTATTCTTCTGCCTGGCTCTCAGTACAGCTTTGCGTTACCTGCACAGGAACCTTATCACTGCCTGTTCCCTGGGTAAATACTGTAGGGACTTGTACTTTTTTAGTACAAATATTAGCGCCTCCATAATTGATTTGGAACCCACAAAACCCTCTTTTTTGCATCACATTATCAAACAGCCATACAAGCTCTTTGTGTTTCATAGTCCTTGTTTATTAATGATGTCATTTCTTGTGACAGATTTAAATCATAGAAAATATGCCACAACTCTCTGTAAGTCTGGATTCACATTTATCTGGGCAAACATGTCCACAGGCATGCTATTTTCATCCTCACTCTCACTTGACTTAGTGGCTCACCTGCATTGTCAGTAGTGAGAAAATCAATCACCTTCCACTCCTTCTGTTAGGGTAGGCAACATTAAAACCTCCCTCAGTGGTGGTGATCTGGCTTGCGCAAAAATGTCCTAAACTTCTTTGGACATTGAGAAGTAAAAGTGGAAGCCACATACATATTTTCATACTCGTCCTCTCATGTCTAACTAAAAGTGACAACCTAATCAATGGGGAAGGATCACTTGTCCCGCATGAACCAGGGTATGCAAGAGGTAAGTGAGGTGTCTCCAGTAAAAAACCCTAATGCACGTGTTGGGAAGTAGTCGTAGCGGTATATCTTGGTTCTCTGCTCTTCATACACATGTGTGCATAATCATAGGGTTAGTTTTTCGTTATGCAGCCTCCATCTGGAGGTTCTTACCCATGGTTAAAAACAGTAGTGACCCAGTGATGTGGACAGTGTACAGTCTAAAATATCCGTATAGCCAGGCAAATTAACTTTATTCAGTCTGGATTCGGATAGCCCCTGTTAGGGGAATGCTAATAATGTGTGTTCTATGAAATTGTCAGGAGTTCAGAGCGCAGTTAGTGAGGTAAAAAATGGCCGACATGTTTCAGCCCAGTCTGCCGGTTAATCGGACTTATGGGCTTTCTTCAGGACCAATAGCAAATCGTGATAGTGGTGCAAGTCTACAATATTCTTGATCTTATTGCAAACAATGTGAGGAATAGGGAAATTATCAACCTGTTTCTTTTCTGTAAGGTCTCTGTTTTCCATGGAGTCTGATAGTGCCACACTTCCTTCGGGTTTAATCAAGGTCATCGAGGGGGCTTCAGCTCCAGTCCTCGTGCATCGCTTATGCTGATACTGCCTCTTGTGACCTGGAACTAAATGTGACACCAGCACGAATGAGTTCCACCTAAGCTAGCAGAGGAGTAAAAGGTGGCTGTGAAAAATGTCTGTGAGGGAAGAAACCCTCCTTGGGAAGTAAGTGCCCCCCTCCCAGTGGTTAGGAAGTAAGTTCCCTCTCACACCCTGGGGGGTTAGTAGTTTCTCAGTGGTAATGCTATGAATCTCCCTTTGTAACTCTCAGCATCCCCTCTTCTTGTCCTGCACCTCCAGGTGATGAGGATGGGCTAGAAACTAATTGAAGTTTCATGCCTAGACATCCAGCTCTTGGTCCGCCAAAGAGTCCAGCGCTTTTTCCAAGTAGAGGTCTTATTCTAGTAGAGATTTTTCATGGATGATGTCTGGTGCCTGCCACCCTGCCAGGCTTGGCAATGCTGAGACATCACAGTGCAACGCTGTTATCTTCACAAGCCAGCTGCTATCTATGTCTAACTCTTCCAGTGTTCTAACCCAACACAATCAAACACGAGCAGTCAGGCCTAAGGACTGAAGCACTGACCCTAAGCATGGGGAAACCATTACCTTACTGCTTCTTAAATTAACCTCCTTTTCCAGAGTGGATACATTTGTATGTCTCCTTCCAGGCCACCAAACGTGTGGATTACCTGGTGCTCAGCATGCAAAGTGCCTGTAGCAAGTTTCATTCTGCATTATACTTGCCCCTTACCTGCGGGTAGGAAAGGAGTCATACACATTCCTCTCATTGTTTATCTTACTTCCAGAGTATGTCCTTCATATGTGATGAGCCAGTTGTGACAGAAGTCATCCTCTCTACCATTTTATATGTCAGCCACTCATGCCATCTAAAATTTTGCCATGCTCAATCCTTTCATCCTTTGAGCTCTGTCAGAGAGTATCCTTCTGGTACTGAAGGTAAAGCTTTTAAAGAGATACTTAGAGCCTTCTTCCTTTCAGTTATCATCCTAGCAAGAGTTTAATGAATGAGCATCTGCAACAAACGTGTTCTCCAAGATTGTTCACAAGAGAATGGTACAAGGTTTTCTGCTAGCTATTATCATACTTTCTTTCCTGTTGCTGAAAAATCAATCCACTGTCTCATGTGTGGGTAGCCTTAGCATAGGTCTGAAGTTGTCATTCCTTTGGGTTAATTTTGTGAAATTCAGAAATATATCTGAATCTTATTGCTCGGAGTAATGATTCAAATAGTATCACTCCATTGATAATCAGCGAGACAAAGAAACTGATTACACACATGACTATTTTTTGAGTAATGACATGGATCCCATGAGCATGATCTTTCTTATTGTTTGTATTTGTGTACATTTCAAGGAAGGCACCTCATAACTTGTGTACGGCTATTTGTCTCACAATTGTTGACAAACAAATAACCAAATATAAATTTTGTGGTCTGACGATCATTAAATAAAAATATTGCTCCATTGGGAGAAAACTTCCTATTACTAACTCCAATGCAGTGATATATTTGTGTAAGATATTTGTGTAAGACAATATTGAGACCATGGTATTCTAGAAACATACAGTTGTGACTATGCATCACTAATACCTTGTAGCAGCGTGTCTGATTTCGTCTGAACCTAAACTTTACTGCTACCATCCTCCAAGGCAGAGACCCTAAACTCTTCTCTACCTCTTCCCCACAAGTATTGCCCAAGGATGTCTTAACTGTTACACCAATATGTCAGTGACATCACCAAATTGAACCCAGACCGTACACTTTCTATGACACTGTGACATTATTATATCGCACTATTTATACCTTATATCACTTATATCATTAACAGATGATAAATTGTTACAACGTCTTTATCGCTGTCAACCCAAGCTCAGGGCCACAACCTGTTCTGCACATGTGCTCCACTGATATTGGGCGTGGACCACCAATTACTTTACACTTTAGCAGACCTCTGAATTTCTAACATCACCCCCAGCTTGGGGGCTTTGAATCTTGACGACCATTAAGTTTCTTGACGACCATTACGTTTCATATTACACGAGAGACATGAAATGTGCAAGAACCTTATCTACAGCAAATAACTACCACTAGGATACACACCTTCTTTAGCTTTGCTTAACTAACGTGTGCTGCGGTAGAAACATCATGAACTGAGCATCCCTCATGTTGATAATTGACATATCACTGATATCCTCAGAGGAAGGCACCATGCCAGCAGTATTTTGGTATATTTAAAACACTCTACGATTGATTCTCTGTTGTGTAAGGTACCTGTATACTCACAATTTTTTTTCTTTATTTGAATCTTTTACAGAACAAGGAATTTGTATGTCGAGGCCATGACTATGAGAGACTAGAGGCTTTCCAGCAGCGGATGCTCAGCGAGTTTCCACAGGCCATAGCAATGCAGCATCCCAACCACCCAGATGATACCATCCTTCAGTGCGATTCACAGTGTATCCTTGGCATCACAAAGACAGGACATTAGGAAAGGAGCTGGTGTGGGTACTGGCACTGCTAAATATTGTGAGTTATAGAAAATGGTTAGCATGGATTCTCACGTCGAACTCGCTGCAAAATCACTGGAATGGTAATTTTTATGATAGTGTTCTCATAATCATAATAACAATTTTATGTTGGTAATTTTCTCTTGATACACTTTGAACCATCTCTCACTGCTGCCACAGAAAAATGTTATTAATACAAGACCAAAGATTCTAAAAGAACATTTAGAAACCGGGAAAGAATATCGGTGGCTACAGGAATGGCATGAGAAAGACATGTGTAGGATACAAACCATTAATCAGGCTATACTTAAGGTGGGTAAATATGCATGTAAAGGTATAGTTAGAATTGGTAATATTTGAAAATTGTCCAACAAATAAATTAGAAACATACAAATTCTGAGTTTCTAAGAAGTCTCTTGTGGCAGCAGTATTAAGACTAGGGAAAGTAGATTCAATGTCTGTCATAGGAAAGGACTTTTATTTACAGATGAAATATATGCTTTTTGGAACAGAGTCATAAGAGCCCTTTCTGGATTTTTGTTTTACAACAAAACTGGTTGAATTTTTAGAGAGGCATGGAATACACTAGTAATTTATTTTGTACTACAAATACGACTTTCATTGATGCAAAATCTTAACATTGTAACTTTTTTATAATTGAAACTATGGTTTCTAAACTCTATCATTCTGGTAGAATTCCTTATTTTGATTCCTCCACAACCTTCACGCTTCAGGAATTGCTACAGAGATAGAGTATTGTTGTGCTTTAGAGCCCCTTGACTTGGTACTTAGTGACATCAAAGATATTTGTTCTCTGCTAAGAAAGGTTATAGGAAATCTTGACAGGGGAGTCTTTTTGTCCAAAATATGGTCTCAGAGTGTTAGTTCCCTTGGAGTCAGTGAGAGCATTCAATCCCTAGGGGAATGCAGGTTCACTGTAAGCGATTGATTAATAACATCTAAACATAAGCCTACCTCCTCCTAAAACAGATCCCTTAGCTCATCCCTGTGGTAGGTACACACAGAGCAGTCAAGCTTAACTTAGGGGCAATGTGTAAAGTATTTGTGCAATTCTTCAAATAATAATATAGTGGAAAACAGCACACAAAAAGGACCCTACACCACGTCAGAAAAAGAGAGTGACTTTTAATAAATAAAACAAGACCAAAATGAGAAACATCTAATCAGTAAAACCAGAGATTTGCAATTGTAAAGATTTTAGTGTAAACAGCGGCAAAAAGCCCAAAGCTTCAACTGTGGATATCTGATTGCGCCAGAGTGGGGAAATTTCACAAGTTCAGGATAATCACAATGAAGTGCAGGCCTGCTAAAGGGACCCAGTTAGGCCCTCTGAACAAAGTACCTTAAATCAAGGTTCGCAGAGCATTGTGAGGATCCGCGGCTGAGACGCATTCCACAGCCAAAGCGATGTGTCTGTCCCAAGGTGTGGCAATGCTGTGATGCGCGGTAATGCGGTGTGCAGTCAGGCGATACATCAGTTCTGAGAAGCTGCAGGGCTGCTATTCTGAGTCCGGCATCACCACTGAGGCTGGCGTCGATGAGGGCATGCAATGAGGATGCGTTGCGCATTGATTGTCCTGAACAGGCTGCGGGCTGAGAAGGTATTTGTGGGTCTTTGCAATGGATGCAGTTCATGCAGCAGCAACAACAATTCAGTTGTGCTTGGGGTTGCTCCACACAGCAGAGGAAATGCACTGGTTCTGCTGAATCCACAGAGGCAGGCCCAGCACCTTATGCCCAGTTGCACTTCTGGGCAGGTTAGACTCACAGATTGTCCAGGTGCTAGGGTCGAGGTTGTCAGAGCCTTCTATTCCTGATACTCAAGTCAGGGAGCCAGCCAACTAGCCCATGTAGTCACTCTGGTCCTTGGTTCAACAGATGGAGGCCTAGTCCTTGCCACCCAGGCAAGAGAGCAGCAGGTGCAAGGTCTGTAGGGCAGCAGTCCATCAGAGCAGCAGTCCAGCAGAGTGGCAGTCGTTTCAGCAGCACGTCAGCCCTTGTTCCTGGCAGAGTATCCACAGGTCCAGAAATGTACTGAAAAGTTGGTGTCAGAGGAACAGTATTTATACCTAGTTGTGCCTTTGAAATTGGGAGACGCTTCTAGAGGCATGCCTTTGAAATGCACAGGTGTCCTGCTTTCCTTACCCTGGCTGCAGACTAACTACAGGTGCAGCCCTTTGTGTTAAGGCAGGACACAGCTTATTTAAGTGTAAGTGGGCTTGTGCCCAGCTCCTCTTTCCCTTCCTGCCAGTGATAGCCCATCCAGGCACACCTAAGCTCCCTATTGTGCTGGGCTATCTTGGAGAATACACAAAGCCCAACTGTCAACTATACCTAGTCATGTAACCCAGAGACAGGCTGCGGGCACCAAATGGCTAAGGCTGGAAAATGCAAACTTTCTAAAAGTGGTAATTTCAAAATTGTAATTTTAAATCTGACTTAATCTTAAGTTAGGATTTTTGTTTACAATTTTAAAGACATCAAACACGAAAAAGGTTACCTGTTCCCATTTGAAAGTTCCAGTTTGTTAAATGTAATCACGTAACTCCAATGTTATCTTATGGGAGGGGTAGACCTTTCAGTAATGGAACACTTCTTTAAGAGTTTTTCACTACCAGGACAGGTAAAACCTAAAAGTATATGTCCTACCTTTCAAATACATTGCACCCTGATCTCTGGCAGTCTAGGGTGTACATTAAGGGTGACCTAAATGTATTCAAAATGAAGGTTTGGATCAGGCAAAATGGTTATTTTTCCAAAGTCGGAATGGCAGTTTAAAAACAAAACTGTAAACACAGGCTGCAATGGCAGACCTGAGACATGTTTAAACTTTTAAACCTTTCCCCCTTCCTTGATGAAAATGATGTGGATACTTGTTGATACTTGCCCTTAGCTTCATCCTGGATTGGAGGAGTCTTGATTCACAAATAATCTTGTTGCATTTAAGCTGTCCTCAACTCACTAGTCCTGAGAAAGACCTGCAGTGAAAGACCTGCAGTGATGGGAGTCCATTAGCACATACATACAGGGTTTAAACATCGACGACAACCTTATTAGTTCATGTTGTTGGTAAACCATCCTTCCAAAAACTAATAATGAGATAGTGTATTTGTTAACCTATTTGATATAAAAAGGATGGGCATTTTTGTAATTGTTTAATGTATATATTTTTTGTATAGTGCTATGTCTAGCACTTTTGCAGCTTGTGTCACCTTTCACCGTCACGTTGTTTATTATTTTGTGTTCACGACATCCGCATACGAAGAAATATTTTTGCATTATTTGGGTGTTTGACTTTAGAAAATACTTAATAATTAATAACATTGTTGTGTTTTGTCTATTTTAATAATTGTACTGTTAGTGTTTTGAATGCAAGGTTAAAGGCCAAATATATTGTTTTCACGCAAAGAAATAGGCGATACCCAACAAAACGCATTTTAGTCTATAACATCTGGTGAGTCTCACTGTGCCCACACCAACACCTCGCACCCGAGCTACAATACCTGACTATAGAGCTAAATCTCAGAGGAACTGAAATACATTCTTTTATATACAGGTGGAAAAACTACATACTTCAATGGAAATGTTTTAACCACTTCAAAAAGAGATAGAAGAAACCACTGTCATTCGTGCTCAAATAATAGGTGTTATTGTTGCAAATCTCAATGGTACTCATTTTCAGCAGGATGAAAGTCTGGGCGGCTCCTTCCTAGATCTAAGCCTCTATGACCTTCAAGTTAGTAATAGTAACTTGTGACCTCCAGGTTAATATTAGATGCAAGTTAGCACAGTCCAGTTTGCTTTGACAGTGCATGTTAGCATTGCTGTAATTAGGAGTGTATGCTAATTATGCCCGTTGTGGTATTGCACTATTTAATATCACCAGTTCTGAGCAGTTTTTTTGGGATGTTAATATTCTACGCCAGGTGTACTCCCAAGTGCAGTGATAATAAACATAACATGAGGATACTTACGAAGAAAAAGCAACAATTTGTATGGTCTTCCGGTCTAGAGAGTGAATTCCAATAATTAAAATTAGAATTGAGTAGTGCTATTCTTCTGCAACATTTTGACCGACATGATCCATCTATTGTAATCATGGCTGCCAGTCAGTATGGGTTGGGTGCCATGCTACTCCAAAGATAAGAGGGAAGGGAAGAAGTGGTGGCCTTTGCATATCGCACTTTAAGAGGTGCGGAGTCCACCTATTCTGATATAGAGCATGAAGCCCATGTTTGTTGATGGTGTGAATCACTACAGGCAATACTTATGGGGATAGGAGTTCATTATCGATTTAATAAATATGTTCACCACGAAGGGAGCCAGCCGTGCAACTCCCCATATTGCTAAGTGGCATTATAGATTGATGGAATTCCATTTGGAAAACATTCCTGGGGCTAAGAATATTTTTGCAGATTGTTTATCCAGGTTGCCCCTTTTTAATGTGCAAGCAGGGGAACAATTGGAGGATCTGTTTTGCATTGTGGCCTCGTTGGCAGAATCCTGTTTTAGTTGCTTTTCAGAGGAAGAGTGAAAAGTTGTGATGGCAGAGGATGAAACAATTTAAGTGGTGATTGGCATGTTAAGCAAGGGTTGGGTATCTAAGGACGGTGAAGTTGGTTCGTTTAAACACAAAATTCTAGATTTAAGTATACATTTGGGTGCTTTGAGAAGAATGGGTTTGTTGGTAGTGCAAGTTGCGTTGCAAAATCAACCTTTGGCTTTAGCTCATGAAGGTCACATGGGCATGAGAGCCATGAAGAGGAGAATAAGAGAAATCTTTTGGTGGCCAGGGATGGATTGGACACTTGAACATTTTGTGAGAGACTGTGTAGCATGTACAGATAGTGACAAAACTCAAGTCACGTTTTCTAGTACTTTTGAAGCCGTGCCAGTTCCTGACAAACCATGGTTCAAGTTAGGTTTAGACATCATTGGACCCAGTGACGGCGACAGTTTAGTCGCGATGGACTATGGCTCTATGTGGCCTGAAGAGAAATGTGTGAAGCTGGCAACACTGAGGAGGTGATATATATTTTCTCCTCTCCTTTTTTTTGAGAGAGGGCGCCCCTGTTGAACTGGTCACTGACAATGGGGTGCAGTGTATGGCCAAGGAGTTCCAAGGGTCCTCTAGGGTTCCAAGGGTGCCATTGGGGCATCAAGCACATCACCACTTCGTTATATAATTCCCACAGTAATGGTTTAGGGGAACATTGTAACAGGGTCATAAAGGACAGCATTCAATTGTCTGTGGCCAATGGATTGAATTGGAAGAAGGAACTTGTAGATTTATTGTGGGCCTTGTGCACTACCCCTAGTGCCGTTACCAAGGTGTCTCCTTTTGCTCTATTGAAAGGTAGAAAGGCTTACACCAAATTAGTAAGGCCTTGGATGCGTGACTGAAATGTACCTAGCAAGAAATGTGAAATGAGAATTGGTGAAGTACAGTTGTGAGAAAGCTCAGAAAAAGTATGCGACCAAGGATCCAATCAAAGGAAGAAAACAAAACAATCTCTGTTCAAAGCGTTCAAAGGCTTAAACTGAAACTAACTGGTCTGGATGCTAAAGGACAATCCAAGTTTTCTAGTCCCATTCAGATCATTACAATGGGAGGCAGATCTGTCAAGCTGAGTGATGAAAAGTGGTGGAATACGGAGAGATTACCCAAAATGGAGAGCTGACTCTGAGCAGATCACGCGTACTACCACGCAAAGTGAGCCTAGTTTGAATGGGTCAGCAAGAGAAAGGAGAACCCCTGTTTGGTTCAAGGACTATGTGAAATGTTAGTGTATTTACTTATGATGCTGTGTTTACCAATGTTGCGCTATAAGTTTTATTCAATTATCTTTTCTTCCGTTGATTGTGAGGGAAGAGATGTGTTGTGTTCTGAGTTCATTGTATTACCACATGCCACCATGACGATGGGTTCTACATTGGAATGGTGGAATGTAGAATGGTCAAGAGTGGAGTTGGTTTCTGTGCCTGCTCTGACCGTTCCTGTACCTCGGTACTTAATAAAGAAGAAGTGTCTTACCGGTGGAATCCTCCTTGACTTCTTTTCAACACTGCACCCCATTCTTCCTGAAAAAGTGTTATTCGGGTGACCTACTTTAACATACCACTCTAAACAAGTACTTTACAGTTTTATATCCTTTGTTCAAATGTCAGTAGTGACTCTAATGCTTCTGTCCACCATTTCTGCAGCTAATGAATGGGATTCTGCTTCATTGCAGCTCAGATTGATGGATGTTTTCTAGTCCCAATAATTATGGTGCACATAAATGTAAATTTGCTTTAAGAGTGACCCAAATATGCATGTATGCCTAGCAGTGTTTGTGCAAAATATCGGATAATATTGAGATTTCACATATATTGTGGACAGGAATATTGAAGGGAAAATATTGTTTTTAGTGTACTTTTTAATATTGTTCTGAAAAATATAAATGTAGGAAATATTGTTGTATAAAATATTTTTTTGAGTGTTAATTAATATGTGATGTATTTATTTTTTATCACTTTGTTATGTTTTTGTTAATTTATTTTTACCTTATTTTTTTTTAGAAAAAATATTTGTTTCTAGATGTAGTAATGTTTTAGAATAATTTTATTAAATCTTTTTTAGAAGTGGGATGTTGGGTTATTAGGGAATAAAAGTGGAGAGTTAAAAAAATATGTATTGAACATTTTGTTATTCTTAAAATAAATGTTATTATAGTTATATTTTATCAAAATTATATTTTGAAAGATTAATATTTTAATGCCATTTATTAAAAAGTTTTATATTACACTTTTTTGGAATATATACATTTAAAAAACACATTTGTATTAAATAGTATATATGCCTTTTTAGGTTGTTCAAATAAAATAAGTATACATTTCTGTTATCTGGGAAAAAAATACTTTTTCAAAATATTTTGATAGTTTACAATATTTGATTTATTAATGTAAAGTATTAAAATTCATATTTAAATGTTTAGAACATTTATATTGATGATTATTTTGTTAATTGAAAAATATGGTATTAGATTTTGTGATGTGCATGAGTGGTAGGAAATATTAAAAGGAATTTTAAGATGCTACATCAGTTCTGTAATATACAGATTTAAATTTATTAAACAGTGTGTTTGAATTAAATGTTGTCTTTTACTGAAATGTTAGAATGTTTACTAGTAAATGTAATTTTCAATTTATAATATTGTAGGTACATAAGTATTTAATGTGAATTGGATTTACAGATTTTAGTGTCCAGTGGCCTTTCTCAAATTAGTATAGATGGAAGTTTGAGTAGTTCAAGTTCAAAAACAAGTTTATTTAGACAATTGTCCATAAAACATTCTAAACATTACGCATTAATTAAAACCTTTAAATGAACCTCCCTCCTGACCACCCCATCCCCATTACATTTCATTTTTTAAAATTCTGTTTAACAGATCGTAGGAACCGAGCAATCCCAACTACCACGTCCAAGTATCACATCTCAGACAGTAACTTTACCGCCTTGTTCCTATGAAGAGCATCATATTTATAAAACAAAGGTCTTAAAAACTTAATCCGATTTGCAAGATAAAAACACAGTCCATAAGAATATGCGTAAAAGTGCATTTGGCCTTCAAAGGGCAGGGCCAAAGTCCACTAATATTTTGCACCCCTATCTTATATGGGTGGGATGAATAGATTGGATTACATCCCACCCTAACCCTTAAGATTTCTTTTCTCAAACCTGGATCTGGTAACTGTGATAAATAAGGGAAAATACAATCCTGGCCAAGTGAGGGTAACGAGAAGCTAATAGATGGTTTCTTCTCTAAATATAATAAATCACATTTTTGCTACACCATAGCAGCAGGTTCTCTCAATACTCGTTTGCCTGGGAAAGTGAGCCAGGTTGTGACTGTACCACTATTTAAATGGAGATTCTTCATTACAGTCATTCTGGTTCTAACGGCCTTTGCCCACGTCCTTTCGCTGCTTTGGCTCTCTTCCCAGCACAATCTAGATATTTTGGCCACCACATCATTCTCCAGCAAGGTGTTGAAGTATCTTAGAGCCCGAGTGGCGGCCGCCATGTTCCAAGATACCAGACTGAACTCTCTCCTTATAGCCTGGACCATGGTATCTTGTGGGAGTGATAGAAGTCTTTTAAGCACTACCCCTTTCAATATGTCCCATTCGTAGGTTGGGTCGAGAGAAAATATCTCTTCTCCATACAGGCCTATCGGTGGAATCTACCCTTCATAGGCCTTTAATAGTGGGATATGCGATAGGCCCCCAATCTACCATTAATTCAGATAAACAGCTTGCCTGCAAAAGGGCCTTCTGCCTAGTGGCATCCCAATGCGCGCCCCAATTTAGATGTTTCCTAAAAGTTAAACCCAGGTATTTATACTGTTCCACTTGTTCCACCACCTGAGAATCAAGATACCAGGAAAAACTCTGCACTTTTTTCCCAAAAAATCATAATTTTCGTCTTTTCCAGATTAATACAAATCTTGTTCTGCTTACTATAAGAGGACAGTGCGTTAAGTTTTCTCTGCAGACCAATTGAAGTGTAGTCCATTGATACCAAATCGTCTGCATAGAGCAGACAAGCAATATGCTGATCCCTAATTTTAGGCGAAAAAGACTTTGATTGGGAAATGGCTGTTGGGAGATTGGCTAAAAATAGACTAAGAAGTAGGGGTGCTAAAACGCACCCCTGACGCAGGCCATTTTTGATACAGATTCTTTGGGACAACTGTCCTGTCTTGTCTAACTCCACCTGAGCCCAATTGCCAGAGTGCAGGGATTGAAGAGCCCCTAAAAGGTGTAGTGGTAAGTTCCAAGCGGCAAGTTTTCCCCATAGAATATCCCTGTCAACAGAATGAAAGGCTGTCCGGAAATCTACAAAACAACTAGACAGCCTTTGATGTTCCTCCACTGCCTTTCGAGTAATAGCCCACAAAGAAAAGCAGTGGTCTATGGTTGAATGACCCTCTCGAAAGCCCTCCTGTTCTAAAGGAATTCTGTTAATTTCAGTGGCCCATTCTTCAATTTTGGCTAGTATGATCTTGGAGAATATCTTTAATGAGATATCCAAGAAGCTTATAAGCCTATAATGCATTGGGTCTGCACCGCTCCCTTTTTTTAGAATCAGTTTCACAATAGACCCCTTCCAAGTAAAGGGGTAGAGGCCAGACCCCCGCCGCCCAACTGAACAAGGTAGAATAAATTGTAGCCCACCAAACAGTATTTGTTTTAATTGTAAGTTTGAGTAGTAAATGTCATCTCTTTAGTGTTTAACACTTTCCCCAAGTTGGTTTAGATAGGAGTGGGAATAATACATTTAGCTCCTTTAATGCCAAACAGCTTCTGCTAGTTGACTTAGATTGGAGTGGGAATAGTAAATGTCACTCCTTTAGGGTCCTACACTTTCCCTGAGTTGGTTTAGATTTAGGTGGGAATAGTAAATCTCACCTCTTAAGTATATGTGATTTGTTTTATTTTGTATAATAATAGGATGTCACACATAATTTATTTAGTTTTTTATCATTTTCAATTTATTGTACAGTTTAACATTTTAACAAATATATTTTTAAAGTAAAAAAAAAGTCATTACAAAGTGACATGAAAAAAATTGTGTACATTTTTTCCTGTGTAAAAAAAAGAAGTGCATAATTTTTTATATATTTGTATAATGTACATTTGGAATTATACAAATTATTAAAAGGTGTAATTATTTTAACATGTTTAAATATTATATATTTATTTATTGTATACATTTTATACTATTATTTAATTTATACTTCACAATTGTTTCAACATTTTGTACAACATTGGCAAGTTTAATATTTTCAAAAATGTATTACATTTTGAATACATGTATAAACTTTTTTAACATGTATTTTTTAGCATTGTTGTAACATTATTTTTATAAGTGTATATTAAATAATTGTATTTTAGTTATACAGTTTTTTAATTTATAGTTTTCAAACTGTATAAACATATTTACAACATTGTTTGACAAGTTTAACATGTATTGAATATTTTTACGATATTTCCCATGGATTTCATTTGGCGGCCATATTATTTACCGCTAACTGCTATTGCTTAGTCTGTTTGTGTTATTTTGGGTCAATTTTCGTGCTATGGTGCTGCTGTTCATCCGTACAGGTACATCCTTATTACAGGTTTTTGAGGGTTGGAGGGATTTAGGATGCATGTTTATATAGGACCTTATTACGAATTTGGCGGTCCTCCTGCAGCACTGCCACCACTGCGCAGGCAGGAGGACCACCAAGCTTGTGATACGCCTGCCCCCCGGATTCTGAGGTGAATCCAGGGCAGGCGGGCAATGCTGTGGTGGTCTCGCGGCTGTGGTAGACTTATAGGAGAGCCTCAAAGCAGACTACTGCATGATAGCACCTGCAGCAAGTCACTGCACGGTGTGGCATGCACCATGTCATGCATGCCACACTGTGCAGGAACAGAGGGGCAATTCCATGGGGGTCACAACATGTGACCCCCCTGCATGCATCCCCAAGCCCAGCAGGGGGCGCTGTAAGAGCTGTCTTTGTTGCATCTCTGCCACCGTTTTCATGTCAGGCTCACCGTCATGAAATAGGCAGTGGAAATGCAACTCGGAATATAACAGAATATTCCTGCCCCTTTCTGCTGTTTCACTGCCAGGTAATGCTGGATACCGACAGAGGCGGCGGTCCTGTGGGGGTCCGACTGTCACACTCGAAATACGGTGGGTGGACCCCTAGTAGTGATGGTGGTTTGACCGCCACAGCAAGTGCAGCGTTCCTAGGACCACTGTACTCGTAATAAGCTACATAGTAGTGTTTTAGCGTGTTTTTGTACATTTTGATTTATTTTGCGTTTCAATAAAATGTGATTTGATTGTATGAAAGTTTTATGCTAGATTTTGCGATGTTATGCTTATTTTGATGATTGAGGGAAAAATCAGTTGACCGCCAGACCCATGGGGGTCCGACGGCCCCATTTACGAGTTGGGAAGTCAGACCGCACTGGGACTGCCAATGCCACCAGGGAACCGCCGTTCCCTGGAGGTGGCTCGGCAGGTGGTGCGTAGCGGGCCTGCCGCAGTCCAGCCAAGCATATTACGAGTTTCCTTTCCGCCGTCAGTGAGATGGAGGTTTCTATTCTATGTCAATCCTGGCAGAGAGGAAACAAAGGGAACCCTAGAGGCCCCCCCATGCCTCCTCTGCTTGTGCATACACAAAGGGGGGCATAACGTGTGTCCCCCTTTGTGCATGCACAAAATTTCCTGCATGACATGGACATTTCAGTCCATGCCATGTAGGAACCTTGTGGGTCATTACAAGTAGGGTGCTTTCTTCAAAGGCACTGCGTCCTTTAAAAGAGGCACCACCCTGGGAATGCCATGATGCCCGCACAACTACAAATAACTTGTAATCTGGGGGGTGGGTGCCACGGCGTTGGAGTACCAGCCACCTCACACCGCAAAAACTCATGATCGGGCCCTAAGTGTTGTGTTTTTGTATATTTAGGACTGTGATCTATTATGCTGGTGAGTTTTTGATGTTTGTTTTACAGGTTTTTGTTCCCCAATGATTTCTATGAGAGTTTGCAGTTTACTTTTTTTGTTTTAAGGAAATCTGTTTTTGTTTATTATAAACCAATGTTTTATTCTTAGATTTCCTGTTTTTTAAGTTTCCTAGAGCAGTCTTTTAAAAGCTATTTTTTTGGAACCTACAGATTTTGGATTACTTCAAGGGATTTCAATTACATTGTTCCTATGTTAGTTTTCGATTTTTATATTTTTTGTGGATTCTCATTGGGTTTTTTTGTGGGGATGGAACGAGATCTGCTGCCAGAAAACTGTGTTTTATTTTTACCTATTGTTACCTATTTTGTATGGGTGGGAAATGTGATATTCTGTATGCTATCTGTATGTTATTGTTAATCACGAACAGCACCCCATACGAACACATACCGAGCTACCTCATATTGGTTATTTGTTATATATATCTGTTTTAGTTACAAATTTAGCCATAGCATATTTTAACGCGAACGCCTCACTTGTTACGAATATATAGTTGTTGTACTTTAACTGTTTTTATATATGTTAACTGTTTTTATATATGTTAACCTTCTACCTCTCCCTTGTTAAGCGCTCTGATACCCAAGGGTCTTGTTCGCGCTATACAAAACTCTATAATAAATAAATAAATAAATAAATAAGTGCAATTGTTTTGAATATCTGCTGTATTTATTTGATGTTTTGTTGTGACATTTTTAGTGTTGGTTGGTGGATTATTGTTATATTTTTTAAATAGTTATTATATATATATATTTGATTATATCAGTGTTTATTAGTTTGGTGATTTTATATATTTGGTTCCCTGATTTAATAAAATATTTTTGATCATAAGTAAAAAAGAAAAAGGTTTTGTTTTGGTGGTTTACTTTATTGTAGTTTTTGGTAGGTTTATATTAAATTAGAAATATGTTTTAGTCTATAATTTCTAAGTAATGTAGTCCTTTGTTATTTATCAAGTTTGACTTTTATTTGTTTGCATGCCATGCATTCTTTTAGTTTGTTTGCTTCCTTCAAGACCAAGGGCCAGATGTAGGTGGCCCATTACCGGTCGGTAAACCCGAAATTCGGTAAATTTCAGGCTTACCGACTGGTATTGGGCCGTTTCCTATGTAGGGGATGATTCGGGTACTTACCGAATCATTATTTACCGATTCGGTATTTATCGAATCGGTAAATGGCATGAAGGAAGCACTTTTAAGAGTTCTCATGTGCTTTAAGGATTCGTTATTTACCACCAACTATTAGTTAGTGGTAAATAACGAATACCTTTGAATCTTTGCATTTTCAACATGCATGCATGCAACAAACATGCCCTAAGGGCATGTCTGTCTGCCACATGTCAACACAAGCACTATTCAGGGGTGCAGCAGGGTGTTAATGTGACACCCTGCCACCCTTGAATGTTTCATTATTTTACCGAATCGGTATTTACCAATTCGGTAATTCACATTCATTCCTAAGGGCCTGGAGCCCCATAGGAATGAATGGGAATTACCGAATCGGTAAATACCGATTCAGTAAATACCGAATCGGACCGATTCGGTAATTTTTACTGAATTTTTTCCTACATTGAATTTACCGATTCTAAACTACCGAATCAGTACAATTCGGTATTTTAGAATCGGTAAATGTATTTTACTGACATCTAGCCCCAAATTGGGTAACGGATTGCTCTAGTCTTCGTTCTTGGTACCTGTGGGGCTGATAATGAGTTTTGTGGTTACACCGCCAGTTTCCAGCTGCAGTTGGGAGAACGCCGCAGAGCCAGCTGCATACTGACCACTGCATAACAACATTAAAGTAGGGCTGGCAGTATTACGGCGGCGCAGCCAATGTGGTGGCATGCTTCTACTCTAGGAAGGAGCCTGGAGCCAAGGTCTGCAGCACTGCTGCACCTCCAGCAAGCTGGGTGCACTGTTGCCATGTAGCATGTTGTGCATGGGAAACAGTGCACACACCAACATGAGTGGCATGTGTGGCACAACATGGGCCCCAGCCACAAGTCACATGGGCTTATTTGACTTGGGGTACCTTTTCTGTGGCCCTTTACCGGCCTTTCTGCCGACCTTTTCATGGCAGTGTCCCTGCCATGAAAAGGTCAGTGGACAGGCAGTTAATAATACCCACGGTGATCCCGATGCCGGTACCACCACCATTGGCAGTCACTGTCTCCTCTGCTGCAGGAGCTCAGATCTTGGTGAAGACTGCTGTCTGGAAGTGGTCTGGATGCAATCTCCCTGCCCACATCTTAATCCAGCAGTCAGACCGCCACCTATATTGGTGGGTGGACTGCCAGAAAGTGACGGCTGTTCCCGGATTGCCAGGGTCTTAATCAGGCCTTAATCAGGTTCTTTTTGTAATGCTTCAATTAATTCTCATAATGTAGGTTGAGTTCTGACTAGTTTGGATTGGAAGGCATTGTGCCATCCTTCCACTGCATTGTTTGTTTTGGCTTCTTGTGCCAAGGTACTGTTGTAGACTTTCCACCATGTTATGCGGTACTTGGCTTTGCATCCGTGTCTTGAACGATGCAGTCTTTCAACCTACGTATCTTTGAAATAGTTCATTAGTGGACTAATTTTGTCTTCATTTTGTTGGTTGAAAGGGCTTTCTATTAGTAAGTTATAGTGGTTGACTACCTCTGTGACATGGACGTAGGCTAGTGCTATACTATTTTGACTTTGAAAAGCAAATTCACTGTCAGTGGAGTATTCTACCAATTTGGAAATGGGTGGTACAACTGCTGGACCACCATTGCGGTGGTCAGTATGCCACCACACAAGTCGACGGGATCCAGTCTTCTGTATTACGACAACACCACAGAGCCAGCGGTGTTGTGTCTGCGGTTCAATGGCGGCTACATGCTTCAGCTCATAGAGAGCCTGAAGCTTATGCTGCCACCATGGCAGCCCCACTTGCATGTTGGTGCATTGTGTGTCATGTACCATTTCGTGTATGGCACACAGTGCACGCACAACAGTGCAAACAGAGTGCCCCCATGCTCACACTCCATGGGCTACAAACTTCCTTGGGCCCTGTTGGGGCCCCTTATTGCCAACATGTTCATGGTGGGTTTCCCTCTATGAACAGCTCACTGTAAAGACAGCTTGTAATCTGCATGGCGGTGCTACATTGGCACTGCTGCCACAGACCACAACTTTCCCCACCCCATCGGGATCCAGGATCCTGGTGGTGGGGGCAGTCTTGTGTTGGGCTGGTGGTGGTCGGACCACCAAACTTATAATTGTGCAATAGGACCACCACCACGGGTATTGTGGTCTTGGAACCTCTGTACTCATAATCAGGTCTTAAGTGTAGATTCTTGGAGGTGTCGACAAGTACTTTGATTAAATTGATAGTAACAGCCTTGTATCGCTGTGTGGGGGTATACATTTAGAAATGTTTGAAATATAGCTTGTTCAAAGTCTATGATTATTTTTAGATGGTAGTAGTTATTTGTGTATTGTTTAATATTATTTAGGAGTTCATAGTAGGTGCAGTTTAGTTTGCTTGGCAGTAAACCATATATGAAAGGAGTATTGGTATTTTGATATTCATCATGTTTGGTGTATATTTGTGTGAATGATTTGGGACCCATTTTAAAGGTCCTCTCTTTCATCCAGGTTTTGGCATTGGAGAAGTTCTATTAAGCTGTTTACTGTAGAGACAATTAAGATTTGGTTTTCATTATATAAATGGTTGTGTAAAAGGAAAGGTTCATCATTATGTGTTACTTTTGAATAATCAGGTATATCTATGTCTCTGTATGTTCTAGGGCAGGTAGGCTATCACTGGTGACTTTTTTAGTGCATGCAAAAAGCGTTTTAAAGATGAGATGGGGACAGTTGGCCTGCTACATGAATGGTGACTTTGGGTTATATGTTTTTCAGGATTTTGCCTGTATGTTCTTGGGAGCTAGTGCTTGCCTTTCTTACATCTTGTAAGATTTCTCTAACTTCTTTTTCGGTTACATTTGGGGGGTGGTTGTGCTGTTTCCCATTTATTAAAACATTATATTTTGTTGTTGCTCTCCCATAGTATGCAATGAAATAATATTTAGTACATTTCCAGTGTATGGTTTCTGTTAGCGCACTTTTTTGGCTGTAGGTATAGCCCATATGGTTTAATAGTAGTTTCCTTTTCTGTGAAGTTATATATTTAGCCTCTTCTGTCATTATTAAGTATGGGCGAATTTTGCGAATCTCGCGTTCGCGAATTTTGCGGATTTGCGAACTCGCAATCCGAAAAATCCGCGAATTCTCGCGAATTTGCGGATTTTTTTTTATGTTCGCACGGGTTTCTGCAAGTTCGCGAGGGTTTTGTACAATTTTGCATATTGCGAAATTATACAAAACGCGTGCGAACTTGCAGCAACCCGTGCGAACACAATTATATGAAGAGAAAGAAGCTCCTGGCCACAGGAACAGCACGGGGATTGAGCTCATGAAAGTCAAGGATGCAAAGGCCTCTACCCAGCATCACAGCTGATTTTCCACAGTAGATTTGGGAAGAGGCACACCTGTCCCGCCTCGAAGACGCTCATGATTGTTTTTGGGCTAATGAATGAGTCACTGATTTTGAGCATTAACTAGTTCGAGCGACCATGCAAAGGCCGCCCTCTACCCAGCATCACAGCTGATTTTCCACGGTAGATTTGGGAAGAGGCACACCTGTCCAGCCTCGAAGACGCTTATGATTGTTTTTGGGCTAATGAATGAGTCACTGAATTTGAGCAACTAGTTCGAGTGACCATGTGTGTGTTACTATGCAATCGCCCTGAAGGGCGCAGGGGTCCCTTGAGTGACCTGTGTAAGGCTGTGCCTGTAACTATTTTACAATGGCGCCAGCAAGCTGCCAGCGCCGTTGTAAAATAGTTACAAAGTTAGCTTGCACAGGAAGCACTTAGATAAAATAAAGCAGCACCTGCTTCGTTTTATCTAGTGGTTCCTGTGCAAGCTAACTTTGTAACTATTTTACAACGGCGCTGGCAGCTTGCTGGCGCCATTGTAAAATAGTTGCATGAGTGGGGGTTCAACTTTTGAACCCGTTACGCTCGCGTTTTTTTTTTTTGCGGATTTTGCGGGAAATCCGCAAAATTCGCGGATTGCGGATTTCCCAAAAATCCGCAAAATCCGCGAGCGTAACGGATTTCCCGCTCATGCTTAGTCATTATATGTGTAAATGCGTTAACTGTATAAATATATTATAAATAGACATTTGTTTCTTTATTAGTAATAATTTAAAAAAATGCAGTTACTTGCTATTTACTTACTTACTTGTGTGTGGAAATGTTTTGAACGGGTGGAAGCTTTTTTTTTACCTTGTATTAATATGGAGCAGGTGCTGAATTTTCTGTTGAAAGAGAAAAAAAGTTATATTAGTTAATTATGGTATTTTTTTGTACGTTTGTCAAGGATTAGGGGGTTAGGTTTATTTTTTATCTTAGGTTGGGAACCTTTTTCAATTAATATGTATGCATAATTACTTTATTATGTATACTTGGACTGCTTGTTGATTTGGAAGTTGGTTTTCCTTTACTTTCAGTAGTGTATGAAAAAGATAAATTACAGAGCGTGTTACAATAAATTTGTTAAAGTATATATTTTACTTTACTAACAGTTTATTCTTATTTTCAGTTTATGATTTATTTGGGGTGTTTGTTTAATTTTTGGTTAATGTAACATAATTATTTTTATTATATTTATTTATTAAGCGTTTTTCGGTTTGTTTGAAGTAATTGTCTTAAGTTAAATGTATCTTTTTGGGTGTATTTGTAAGGATTTATTAGTTATGTTGCTGATAATATTGTGAACAATATTGCAAGGCGATATTATTATCATTGAAATTAAAATTCCAATATATGTGTGTAAATCAGTATTTGTTTGATCGATAATATGTCAGGGATCCGTGCCCTGCACTGCAAAACAGCCAGACCCATAACACATTTTGAAGATGAACTCCTAAAATAAACTTAGAACTGTGTATCTAAATGGGAGTCAATTGCGTAGGCAGTATTGATAATGACAATCTGGCATGCATCTGACCCTGGTCGGCCACTACAACACGCACTGGATAAATAGTACCCTGTAAGCATAAGGTATTGTTGCATGTACATCCAGGCGTTCTTCAGGCATTTCATGTAAACCAGTTTCTCTATCTAGCTGTTTTATTTTACCAGTCTACCTTCAATAAAGGACGAGATTTCAGTTTTATAAAAAAAGTGTTGTGGTACTAGCTACACGTGACTGTTGATGTATACCTGCAATGGAAAGATCTGAATTTCTCAAAAAAGTAATTTTGCACTGAGTACCGTCATGTAGAATGTTGATCTATTTGTCATGCTACTGTGCGCTCCTCAAGAGGAAAGAACATTATAGTAACACTCCTTGAGATATTTGTATGGATGTTACTTGACGGTTGGTATATAGTCCCTGTAATTATTTGTGTTGCTTCTGATCTGCACACCCATATCTTAGTGGGACAATCATTTAAAAAAATATTTTTTGTTGAAACTTGATGTTTGTTCCTTCTTCTGACGAACAACTTCTCCATAAGGCTATGATTCTTTTAAAGACCTGAGAAGTATGGTGGATATGGGAATATCTAATCGTTGTTGTGATCAGCAGGAATGACTGAAGCTGTGAGAGTAACTTTGTTATAGGGGAATTGAGGGCTGACAAATAATAAGGTGCATTGAGTGTTGCACTTGTGCGGCCCAGCACTACCATCACATTCCATACATTTATTCATGTGTGCTGCTCAAACATAGATTGTCATAGTACTCAGGATACATCTAAGGTTGTTTATGTCAATCTTACCCATGGTACCTTTAAGAAATAGACTACTTTGAGGTAGTTTTACTACAAACTGGATCCCGCACATGTCCAATAACTTCTTATAAAGAATTTTCTCAAGAAGAGGTTGAATCTTCCCCGATATTCAAATAGTACCATGTTAAGAGGATGGGTAAGATTACAGATGATTAAGCATGCCACAAAATGTGTGCGAGTTTTCCTTATCCAGAAAACATTGGTTCCATTAAAAGCCTAGGTATGTGGTGATCATTCATTGATTCATTGCACCTTTGGTGATATTGAACCATGGATTGCACCTGCTGGTCTGGGTATGGTCTACCAAGACTTGTATAGGATTAGTGGCACTGCTAGAAATGCACGTGGGTTCTTAGAAACAAAGTGGTATTTTGGAAAAGGTGTGTTTAGCTTCTTAAGTATGCAGTAATATATGGCACTTTAGCAGTTCACAAATCTACAGAAAGGTGATGGCAATCCATCATGAAATAGCTCCTAATACATTTGTATTTCCTGGTACTGAAAAAGCAAATGATATATAGTCAGACCTCTATTTTTGACACAGTGGATACACAGAGCTGGGAACTTCTGTTTGGAGTACCTCAACTGCACAATTACACTCAGAAATTAGAGAGTTGTTGGGGGTCTACGTTCTACAATAAAAGGGCAAATCACTTGAACAGTACAGTGTGGTACTATTGTTGAAACAGCAGATGGAGCAGAAGTTAAGCTGTGTCTAGGATCCCAGTGAAGGAAAAGGAAGTGGAGAAACTAAATAGGCATCTTTGCACTGAGAAAGCTAGACATTCACACCCTAGTTTATCTCCAGGCCTTCGATTATCTGTTCTGCTCCACTTTTCTTAACAACCCTATGCAGATTTGCAGATATATGCTGTGACACCAATACCAGAGAACATCGATGTTCTGCAGATGGACCGAGTTCCGGATCGCATCAAGAGCTTCTATCGTGTAAACAATATCCGAAGGTTTCGCTATGACAGACCATTCCACAAGGGCCCAAAAGACAAGGAGAATGAGTTCAAGGTAATAGCAAGTACCTCGACCTGACAAGTGACATTTGCCTTATTTGAGCGACGAAGGTGCCTGATCAATTCTGCTGCAAGGATGCCTTTGTATTATCAACAAGTAGATGATAGACACTAAAACATCGTAATTATTTTATTTCAATAAATAATTTTATTTGGTCAACAAAAATAATACAAGTTGCATCCATGAAAGCCACTGAAATTTCAAGGTATTCCACGGTTGTCCACCAGCTACACATATTGACACAATAGCCCACAAATTCTGCGATATTTGATCAGCAGTCTATTTTATACTAAAAATAACATGTTTTTTGCAGCACAGTTTTAGAACCTTTGAATTAAAACTCTAGCCTCTGGAGAGAATAAACCTCTGCAGGTGGTCAGATATCAACATGTGCTGAGCATTACTGCAGCGCAAGCCTTATGTAAAGCTTAATAACCCATCAAATCATATTTTCAACCTCACAAAACTGATATCCGCAAAACAAACAACATCCTGAGTCAACTCTAAATAATATATTCCAGAGAATACCTCTTAGAACTAGAATACAGACAACCAGATGATAATGTATAGAATAATTTGATTACGCTGTTGAGGTATGTAGGTTCCTATTACATCTGTCAATATTTCCCCTCCCCACTGTCAGCTTTCGAAGGATTATTGGGATATTTGATTAAATCTATGTACGTATTTTACAGGTGAAAAGAAAAAATGTTCAGTTTTTGGAAAACAGTGCTGAAGAGTCATCTTTATATATGCTTTTTAACTTATGTGACAAGTTTCTTTTATATTCTTGTTTCAATGGTTCATTCCTTGAACAAAACTCATGTTTGATCAGTGAATCAGTGACATTGCATGGTTTATATATTCTCATTAAATCACTTTCACCCACCCTTCCACCCACTTACAGTCCCACCTGCCAGCAGCCATTGAGCCATTCATTCTTCCGTTAAACCATCAGTCCCTCACATCACTCAGACATCCGAACTTTTCATCCAGAATCACAATCCTTCTATTAACTAATTCACTATTCCACCCATTTAAACCGTCTTTAGATACCTTTCACTTACAAATTCAATATTAATATTTGTATCCATTTAGAAAACCTTTCATATACTACTGATAATACTTTTCCATATATCAAAACTGCAGGTAGTATTTTAGTGACGTAGCTAATCCACCAAACTCCAAAATGAATATGCATCGATAAATATCTCAACCTACATGCACTCAGCCCACCTTACCTTGTATTAATTTACAAAGGCTAATGATCACTTCCACAGCCTTCCACTTTCCTCTAAAAGCCAGCCTTATCCTTCCTCATACTATTCATCCACCACCTCACAGTGTATCAGTGAACTTATGTATTTACTCCCTACCATAGACGTTACTCCATCAGACCACTGCCACTTCTGTTCCATCAATACATCAGAGCATCAACCTTCATTCCTGTGGATGCCATGTTCCATTTATGTATCACTGGTTTTGTTGGAACAGCAACACCTATCTTTTCTCCCTACTACTCCATGTAACCTGCAGTTACAGTCTGCAGCTACTGGGTATTTGATAATCATCTTAGTGTAACTGAAGATGGACATGTGACTTTCCTAATAATTCATGATTTTTATGATGCAGCTTACCCACAAGGTGTAAGGCACATCGTTATAGGAACATAGAAAATATATTACTCGACAAACTGGTGGTCTAATTTACAAAAACTGTTTTGCAGTCGCCAAGACTGTGATTCGCTAAATCACAGCATTTGCAACCATAAAATACAGAGAGGCAATGTACAAACCTCTTGTTAATGGAAATGTGATGGCAGCATGAAAGGGGCATCCCCTCTTCCTACTGACTTACTGCAGGAATGTATCAATAATTTACAGTCGCAATTGCCATCACAAGCTATTGCTGGAAACTCAAATTGTCAAAGCAAGTGGTAGACAAGTCATAGAGTTGAACCTGTCTATAGTGGACAGCTTTCACTTTACGAATTCTAACCATGGAGACCAGTTAGGTCAAACAGTGGTCCATGGGCCCAAAACATGCTCCCCTAAAGTCATTCAAAGATTGCAAGTTTTTTTTTGGGGGGGGGGAGATCCTGTCCTTCTGAGTTACTACAATGATTTACAACTGCAATTGCAGTCACAAACCAGTGACAGAATACTAAATTGTCAACGCAAGTGGTAGCCGTTCAAGTCAAGTCAAAACGTTCTTTATTCGGCAACTGAAAGCCATTAAAGCAAACATGTTTAAAAAGATACATTTCATCAACTTAAATTCGACTTAAAAAACCTTGGTCACGTAAAAAGATAAAATAGGGACATCATTTATATCAATAAAAAGGCCAGGGTTCCGGTTTTGAAGTAACAAGGGATACATTATGTAACGTGCGGAGTGCTAAAGTCCAAATACAGAAAATAGTATATCATAAAGTGCACATGCTGACATAAAAATGGGCTCTTGGCCAACGGCAAAGAAGAACAGGCTGGCTACTGCAAAGACAGCTTTTTCCTATGCCTGATAGCCCCTGTTAAAAATCTTGTAACCCCAAAACAGACCATAGGTGAGCATAACATTTGAAGGTCCAGTAAAGCCGACCTACCTTGGGTGGCATGGCAATCTCTGAGCAACGGGAATATAAACCTTCTGCGCAATGACTGATAAAAATCACAGAAAAAAATAAAATGTAAGGTATCTTGCTCTGAGAAGTTGTCACAGGGGCAAGGTTTTAGGATACCAGGTTTCGTAAATCCTTGGGGAAAGGCCAGAAGCCAACGAACCAAATGCAGTCAAAATCTAATCAGCAAAAAGCGATGAAAAGCATTGCTAACGACGAGTAAATACGTTTGAACTTGTGTGCTCAAGGACAATGTGACATACCTTCTCACAGTGGGCGTTGCTAACTCCTTCTCCACCCTGAGCCCCCGGCGTTTCTCTAGGAAATGTTGTTTATTAATTCTGACAGCTGCTTTATCCAAGGGTTTGGGGCTCAGGTACAGGTCGGGGCAGCCACGCTATTTTGTCAGTTCCACTACCTATTTTAATCAAAGGGATGTGCATAGCACCTTCTGGCGCTACACAATCAGTGATTATGACTTGATTTAGATTAGTAGTGGGACAGGCCCATACTCTCAGCCAACGTAGCAGGGTGGCTACCGATATCAGATCCATAATGCACCCCACCCTTAATTCTTCATGTAAAATAAATGGAAGGGTAGTGGGTGGGACTACAAGGAGCTTACGCATGAACTTGTTTTCAGCCCCCTGGATATCTTTTCCGTCCTTGTAGCCCCAGACATCACATCCATAAGTTGCTATGGGGATACACTTTTCTTTGTAGATCTTCAACAGGGCGAGCTATGGTTTTGACCCTAATCTTTTAGCAAAGTTCAGTGTAGCCCCCGCAGCTCTTGTTAAGGTGTTCTTTTTTTGTGTGATTTGTGCACACCAAAACCCACGTTCATCAAAAAGTACCCCTAAGTAGGGGAAGGTAGGGACTTTAGTTAGCTCAGCCCCCTTACAATAAAATTTAGCCTTTGAGGCCTTTCGGGGGCCTATAGACATAGTATGTGATTTTTAAAAAATCACATGGTGGAGTTGTTGGGAGGCCCACGGCGATTCCAGCTAGCAGGACTGGGTCATCTGCATACAGGAGTACGGGGATCATCTTGGCACCAGCCCTGGGGATGTCTTTGCAACTTGAAATTATAAAATCACCTAACTTGTTAATATAAAGCGTGAACAGCAGGGGGGCCAAGATGCAACCCTGTCGAACCCCTCTCTTCACAGCCCAAATATCTGTCAGACCGACATCCCTATTTTATCTGACTGCAGCCGTGATGTTTTCATGGGCAGTATATATAAAAGCCACCAGCTCTGCATCAAGGCCCATGTTACTTAAAATCAACCATAATTTTGACCTGTTAACACAAACAAAAGCTTGAGTCAAACCCATAAAAGCCTGATGTAAAATTCCCTTTCAGGCAATAGTATATATCCCGATCAATAAGTGTAAGTTAAGGCATTGATCTAGCTTCCCTTTGCCCTGCCTAAAACCGCACTGTAAATCAGGAATGACATTAAAATGATCAAGCCATGCTGTTAGACGATCCAATATGGAAAGGGGCGACCACTCGGTCCCCCCGCACGTATGGCAGAGTACCACGATCCCCCCGGGAAGCCATCTTGGGCGGGTGGCGTGTCCCGGCTGGTATGCCCGAAGCGGCGTAGCCGGGGCGCGCTTTTTCCCGCCCTAGAGTGGGCTGGCCTAGACACTGACGCGGCTGGCCACGCCCTCGGGGCAGGCAGGGGCGGGTTTACGCCCGCCCTGAAGACGGATAAAAGGGGACGCAAGACCCGAAGGCATCCTCTTGTTCCTGTGCTCTGAAGCTGCACCTACTCGCTGCACGTGAGCTCGAGACGGAACGAAGAGCCAATTTTGAGCGTTGTAATCTTTCTTTTGTCTTACAGATACTCTGTCGGAGAAATGCCCAAGAAAGGCGGGAAGAGAATGACGACCGAACAGATGGTTCGGGTCCTCATGAAGGAGATGACCGAGCTAAAGAAGCGGGTGGCGGAGAGAGACGGGGAAGGGGGGCCGGAACGTCCGTCGGCTGGAGCAGCTCCAGGAGGGAGAGCCAAGAGGCCAAGGAGGGGACCAGCTGGGGGAGACGTCCCGGTTCCCTGTACCCCGCTCGAAGCGCCAACCCCAGTACCGGCGGAGGGGAATCCGATTCCCGTGGTGGTCACCCCGGTGTCCAATGAAGATATGCCGCCCGAGCTGGCAGCACAACTTGCAGCGTGGTTGGGCGAAAGTAGTGAGGGCGCCACGGCTGCCGAGGCGCAGGCGCTTATGAAGCAATTGCGCGAGAAACGGGAAGCAGCCAAGGTGTCCGCGCCGGTTGCAGTAGTTGACAAGCCACAAGGGACGATTGCGACCGCAGAGGCAGCGTCCGGTGCAGGTAAGCGGCCATTGCCGATTGCGAGGGATGAGTCAGCACCCTCTCGTAGAGAAAGGTTGGGTCAACATGTGCCTTTGGCAATTAAGGAAAAGATTTGGGCAGGGGAATATGTGAACATCTTCTCGTTGCTTGTTGATCATTATGAAGTGGAGCATGTTAAGGGTCAGAAAGACCTCATGCATCCGAGTGTTTGGCGCGCAAAAATGGCCGCCTTTAAAGTGAATGAGAATATTGGCAATTGGGGCAATGCATGGGGAATCTTTACGTCGATATTGGGGGAACGTAGCCCCGAGTTGCTTTCCGAGATGCCGACCTATCAGTCACGAATCATGGGGTACTCGACATCATACCAGGGTAACCATTGGTTTTGCTACGATAATCTTTTTCGAAAGGCTAAAGAGCATAATAAAAGCTTGACCTGGGATTGTTATGATTCTTTGACATGGGATAAAATGAAGGAGACAGGTATGTTGAAAATGCCATTGGTAGGAAGTAATGTTGGCGAATCCTCCCGCCAGTATGGGGGGACGCCCTTTCGTTCAGGTACGGGTACCGACGATCAGTCGAGACCTGCCGGCAATACAGGAAAAAGGGGGTTGTGCTTTAATTTCAACAGAGGTAAATGTACTAGACCCCAGGGATCGTGTAAATTTAAACATGAATGTAGTGGGTGCGGGTCGCCCCATCCTGAGTCCACGTGCAGAGCCAAAACGGGTAATAATGGGGGGAGAGGAGGCGCCAAACAGGTCTAACATAGTCCGAGGGGCGCCTTTACCTACCCCGATTGATACCTTGGCGATGATTCCCTGGCTCAGTGAATACCCGGATCGTACTTCTGCTGGGGTGCTGCGGAACGGATTTTCGTATGGTTTCCGCATCCCGGTAGGGGACTTTCAGGGTGTGGAGAAGTGTAAAAATCAACTTTCGGTCCTCCAGCATACGACCGTGGTACAGGATAAGATCCGGAAAGAGGTTACTCGAGGTCGGGTCGCCGGCCCGTTTAGTGTACCCCCGGTGCATGATTTTGTTTGTTCTCCTTTAGGGGTGGTCCCCAAGAAGGACCCGGGGGAGTTCCGATTGATTCATAATTTATCAGCTCCACGTGGTTTTTCTGTTAACGATGCAATAGATCCGGAAGTATGTTCGGTGCGGTACGCATCCTTCGATGAGGCCGTAGCCATTTTGAATCGCCTGGGGCCCGGGGCGCTGATGGCGAAGTCAGATATCGAGTCAGCGTTCCGATTGCTCCCGGTACACCCAGACGACCAGCGTCTCCTGGGTTTCATGTTTCAGGGTTGTTATTACATGGATAAGTGTATGCCGATGGGGTGCTCGATATCTTGTGCCTATTTCGAGAAATTCAGTAGTTTTCTACAATGGGTCTTCACAAAGAAGACGGGTTTCCACCATGTAATGCATTACCTTGATGATTTTCTGTTCCTTGGGGCAGCCGGGGATCTCGAATGTGGCCGGGCCTTGGCCGAATTTTGTATGTTAATGAAGCAGTTTGGTGTGCCATTGGCACCAGGTAAGACGGTGGGTCCTACGACTTGCCTTGAGTTTCTGGGGATCGAGTTAGACTCCAGTGAGGGTTGTTTTCGTTTGCCAGCTGACAAAGTGTTAAAGTTCAGGGCAGCCCTCCGAGTGTGTATAAATGGATCTAAAGTTACGCTGCATCAATTACAGCAGTTGGTGGGACAGTTGAATTTTGCACTGAGGGTAATACCAATGGCCCGCCCCTTCTCCCGTTCAATTGCCCAAGCTATGGTCGGCCTAAAGGAGGGCCATCATCGCACGAGACTATCGGCTGAGGTCCGCCAGGACATGCGCATTTGGTTAGCATTCCTGGCGGACTTTAATGGTCGAGTCGTCTGGAACAAACCAGCCGTGTCCTCGGAAGAGCTGGGGCTATGGACAGATTCAGCAGGTAGCATAGGTTTTGGTGCCATCTTCGGCACAAAATGGTCGGCACAAAGGTGGCCGACATGGTGGCATGACAATGGTCTGACAAGTAATATTGCTTTCCTTGAACTTTTCCCCATTTTGGTGGCCCTGAGAACCTGGCCCGAAGGGTTCAAAGATCACTCTGTGATCTTTTGGTCTGACAATATGACCGTGGTCGAGTGCATCAATAGCCAGGCTGCACGATGTAAAATGATTTTAAGACTGCTCAAAGAAATTGTTTTACTGTGTATGCAACTGAATGTGCTATTCAGAGCAAAACATGTCCCGGGGGTAATGAATCAGGCGGCTGATGCACTGTCTCGTTTTCATATACAGGCTTTCTCGGGTTTCCTTCCCACAGCGGACCCAGAGCCGGCACCCTTTCCCGAAGCTCTCTGGTCTCTCGGTGCCCCGAACTTCGTCACCTCGTGGGAGAGAGTCTAGCACCAAGGACGAGGAAGGCATATGAAGGGGCGTTTCGGTCCTATTTAGCCTTTTTGGGGCCCGATAGAGAGGGGCTGTGGGGCCACGAGGAATGGGTAGTGAATTTTCTGATGTCCTTACGTAGGGCTGGGAAATCGGTGGCTACGGCCCAGAGGCATCGTGCTGCCATTTCCTTTGTTGCCAGGGCTCATGGTATCCAGGACCCGACAGCGTCTTTCGTTGTACAGAAAGCGCTGCGTGGGTGGCAACGCCTTGAAGGTCGCAGAGTAGATGAGAGGCGCCCGATAGGTTTGGATAGGTTGGCCCAGTTGTTGGCCACACTCCCTTCCACATGTTCATCTCAGTTTGAGACAGTGTTGTTCCGAGCCGCTTTTACGCTGGCATTTCATGGGGCGATGCGGGTAAGCGAACTGGTGGCAAGGAACAAACAGGATGTGACAGGGGGTTTGTGCCAGGAACATGTTCAGATCAGAGGTGAGACAATGACGGTCTCCTTTGTCAGGTCCAAGACCGATCAAGGTGGGATGGGTGACTGCATAATCATACGCAGGATTCCCGGGTCCTCCATGTGTCCGGTAAAGTGTTTAGAAGAATACCTAGCACGAAGGGTGGCATCATGGGGGGGGACCTTGTTGAGACACGCGGACGCCACCCCACTGACGAAATTTCAGTTTCAGCGGGTGCTTGCGATGTCAATTGCCGCTGCGGGCTTGAACCCGGGCAAGTTTGGGACCCATTCCTTTCGGATAGGGGCTGCTACAGAAGCTACGGCTAGGGGTCTTAATGTTGAACAAGTGAAACGAGTGGGGCGTTGGTCCTCCAATTGTTATAAGAGGTATGTGCGGTTACACATGTTGTGAAGCTGTAATGATGTACTCACGCCTCTTGTTTTTGTTTGGTTTTCAGTTGCGCAAGCCTACGAGGCGGGGCGGACTATGCAGTCGACCCAACACCGGGCCAGCGGTCAGACATCACCGGCTGTGAAAAAGGAGGTGTGGGTCGTGGGCCACTCACACGTGAGGCGTGCCGCGGACGTATTCAAAGCAGGTGACATGATTCACGTAGCTGGGGAATACGGGTACAGGGTGTCCTTCTACGGAAGAGGCGGTCTCTGTATTGACCAGTTTCAAACATTTTTCGAGGGTTTGTTAGGGCGGACGAGGTCACCGCCATCTATAGTCATAGTACATCTAGGGGGCAATGATTTGGTCACCACCGGTAGACGACTTCTCCTGGAAGCAATGCTTTCCACTGTAAGTTGGTTGGCGAGGAGAGTTCCGGGGTGCATAATTGCGTGGTTCCATATGATCCCACGAAAGGTGTGGCGAGGGGCTATTTCTATTCATGCTTTGAATCATTCTGTTAGAAAGCTTAATAACAAAGTGAGTAGGTTGTTCCGTTCCAGGACATTGCATTCTATTTCGCATGGCTGTATTAGTGATGACAGTATGTATTTGGGGGATGGTGTGCATTTGTCTCGGGTGGGGAATGAGTTACTCATAGGAGACTTCTTAGCATGGTTAAAAACGTTAAAACATGACCTTTAGGTAGGAGCTTTGTGGGGGGTCCGGATAGCCGGTCAACTATCCGGCCTGTGGCGGTAAGGTCATGATCGGTGAGCACTAATTGGAAGATCCCTATGAGTGGGCGTCACCCAACACGGATGGGAGCGCTCGGGAGAGGTGGCCATTGGCCCCTCAACGGGGAGGCGGTCCCTTCTAAGGATGGGTCGCCGAAAGAAAGGAAAGGCGGTCAAGGCCCCTTCCTGGGTAGGAGGGGTTACAGCCCCCTCCTGGGGAATTTCCCGGGGCCAGTGACGTCTGCGACGGCAGATGTGGTAAGTTGTGTGGGGTTTGGGGGGAGGTCTACGCTACCTTCTAGATAACCTCACACGAGTCCTCGAACGACCTTTAAATGGCGTCGAGTTTATGGGTGCCCCCGTCAAGTCAAGGGAAATTGGTAGTTGCACTGGAGGTACGCCTCAGTCCTGTCGCCCCTCCCAAGTGGGGGGGGTATTTCTGGTTAGGGATCTTGACACCGGTTACGACCTTGCCGTTGGCCCTTAAACGTTAGGATGTACAATTTCAAAATTTCAAGTCAATGTTTGTAGGATGTTAGTTCGGCTAGGAGAACCTCTGTATTAGAGAATCTGTTAAGGTTAGCCAAACATTGCAATGTGGTAATGAAATTGTACATTAATATAATGTTTAATTTTTGTTTAATAAATACGGCCGGGAGGGTCACTCCCTCCCTCTTCCAAAAACTTCAAGAACTGTTTCCGGTTTCCCTCCTTTGGGGATTGTGTTGAGAGGGGGTGGCGGGTATCTCAGCCATATGGAAAGGGGCGACCACTCGGTCCCCCCGCACGTATGGCAGAGTACCACGATCCCCCCGGGAAGCCATCTTGGGCGGGTGGCGTGTCCCGGCTGGTATGCCCGAAGCGGCGTAGCCGGGGCGCGCTTTTTCCCGCCCTAGAGTGGGCTGGCCTAGACACTGACGCGGCTGGCCACGCCCTCGGGGCAGGCAGGGGCGGGTTTACGCCCGCCCTGAAGACGGATAAAAGGGGACGCAAGACCCGAAGGCATCCTCTTGTTCCTGTGCTCTGAAGCTGCACCTACTCGCTGCACGTGAGCTCGAGACGGAACGAAGAGCCAATTTTGACCCACCCACCAGCCCCTGAAGACAGCAAGTGGTTTTAATAATGTCTGAATAAAAATTTGATGGATAACTCTGATTTTCGTTTACAGGTTATGGTGATTATCGTGACGACTTTGAGTATGCAATAAAGTCTGGTCGATTTGTGTTATGTTTTGCAAATAAAGTATTTCTGCTTTTGTGTTTATCAGTAAGCATGCTTTTAATAAAGTGGTTGTTGCTACTGTCTTTTCATAGGTAGTCATTTAGTAATTTAGTTAGCATTGTCGTATTTATTTTGGTCGGGCGGTAAGGTCATGATCGGTGAGCACTAATTGGAAGATCCCTATGAGTGGGCGTCACCCAACACGGATGGGAGCGCTCGGGAGAGGTGGCCATTGGCCCCTCAACGGGGAGGCGGTCCCTTCTAAGGATGGGTCGCCGAAAGAAAGGAAAGGCGGTCAAGGCCCCTTCCTGGGTAGGAGGGGTTACAGCCCCCTCCTGGGGAATTTCCCGGGGCCAGTGACGTCTGCGACGGCAGATGTGGTAAGTTGTGTGGGGTTTGGGGGGAGGTCTACGCTACCTTCTAGATAACCTCACACGAGTCCTCGAACGACCTTTAAATGGCGTCGAGTTTATGGGTGCCCCCGTCAAGTCAAGGGAAATTGGTAGTTGCACTGGAGGTACGCCTCAGTCCTGTCGCCCCTCCCAAGTGGGGGGGGTATTTCTGGTTAGGGATCTTGACACCGGTTACGACCTTGCCGTTGGCCCTTAAACGTTAGGATGTACAATTTCAAAATTTCAAGTCAATGTTTGTAGGATGTTAGTTCGGCTAGGAGAACCTCTGTATTAGAGAATCTGTTAAGGTTAGCCAAACATCGCAATGTGGTAATGAAATTGTACATTAATATAATGTTTAATTTTTGTTTAATAAATACGTCCGGGAGGGTCACTCCCTCCCTCTTCCAAAAACTTCAAGAACTGTTTCCGGTTTCCCTCCTTTGGGGATTGTGTTGAGAGGGGGTGGCGGGTATCTCAGCCATATGACTTTGCCCATGATTTTAGCAGCAGAATCTAAAAGCGAGATCGGTCTATTACATGCAGGGTCATCCTGTGCACCCTTTTTAAAAATGGGAATAATAACTGCCATTGCCCATGAAGGGGGAAACCCATATGAACACCCTGCATTAAAAATGTGAGCTAAAATCTTGGCCCAAACCTTAGGGTCAGCCTTATACATGTCTGCCGGTACCCTGTCTGGGCCGGGAGCCTTTGCCCCAGATGTAGAGATTATTGCATTATGAACCTCATCTATACTAAAATGGAGGGGCACACTGGTTGACTCACCTTCCATATGAGCTTCAGATTCTCCTAAATTGGTACCGATACAAGTATAGCCAAAATGCTGTACCCATTGATCAGCCGGAACTATGCAGTCTGTATTGGAATTTGGCATATCAGAGAAGAAGGGGCTGTTGACCACCAACCAGAATTTGGAGCTATCTACTTAGACACGTGCTTGCCCTAGAGCTTCCCAGGCCTGCTCTCTTTATCAGTTTCTTCCTCTCCTGCACTGTGAGTGTGTATGCCTTTCTTCTACTCCTGACCACAGCTTCATCCCTAGGGCTATGCTTAAGGGTCTGCAAAAATTCTATATGGTCCATGGCGCAGGTGCCATCAACCTACTTCTTAGCCTTGGGACCCCTTATTCTGTTTGCGGTGGTAGGTTGGATAATATCTGCTTAGTAATTTTGTCAAAGACCTCTAAAGTGAGTCTGTCATGCGTAGTGGGGTCCATACATACTTAAACCTCTAATTCACAGACGGCATACAGATTGTCCAGGAAACTTTCCTGGGACAATCCATTCGACCTTCAGCCTGTGAGCTTGATCTTTGGAGCTGATGTTTTTATTTGTGATGCCAGGTGGTCACCTCCCCTGTTAGAATGGCAGAAAGGGACAGCACGAGTGTGAGGGGATCATGGGCCCGATTCACAGAATGAACTTAAGACTCAATCCTAAACGTACTACTATTTTGGTATTCACAGAATGCACTTACTACATTTGGCATTCACAGAATGCACTTCTACTTTTGGCATTCAAAGAATGAACTTACTACTTTTGGTATTCACAGAAGTTAGGATTTTGTCTTAAGTTTGTCTTAAGACAAACTTAAGACAGACTTAAGACAGACTTAAGTTAGGATTTTGTCTTAAGTCTGTCTTAAGTCTGTCTTAAGTTTGTCTTAAGTCTGTCTTAAGCTTAAGTCTGTCTTAAGACAAACTTAAGACAAAATCCTAACCTCTGTAAATACCAAAAGTAGTAAGTTCATTCTGTGAATGCCAAAAGTAGTAAGTGCATTCTGTGATAGGAGAACTGTAAGGGGACAGTTCTGATTGTGGAGGTACAGCTATTCTTATAAACACAACCCACTAGCGACTTAGACTGCAAGGGGTGCTTGAAATTAACAACTATGCAATCCCCCACTGCATTTTTGTTTTGTCCAATTACCAATCCATCCAACTCTCCTGGCCAAAATGATGTCAGAAGATATGTTCTGGCCATTTACCACATTCTTATTACACCAATGAGTGACCTTGTGTATAAGGTCAAGGGAGGTTTCCTTAGTACCTTGAGAAGGTAAGGGAACCCCTAATATACTGCAACTAGGGGAGCAGATGCAGGGGGCAAGTCGAGAATGTGTTGGTTTTTGTCCTTAGACATAAAAGGTTAGGGCAGGGTAAATATAGGTAATGGGCCTTTCTTGCATGTTGGGGGTCTGCCCGTCTGAGCTACCTGAGCTGTCTGGGCTGCTGGAATCGGCTCTCTGGGCATGCTGTTGTGTCTAGATCTACAAGATACTTCCTTGATCTCTAGGTCTTTACAACACAATGCCTGGCTAATTTGATTCAAGTTGTGAGATGCAGAACAGGGATCCCCCCACCCACTGGTTTTGACCTTATGAGGCATTTATTGCACATGGGGTTGGAAGCATTAACTCTCCTCTCAACCCCTTCCACCTTTAACATTATCTGTGCTAAAAGGGCTTTAGTCATTGACTCCAGTCTTACAAAAAGAGTGTCCAGCAACTATTCAAAATTAGGACCAGCTGTTAATGGAGATTTTGACCATGGAGACTTCCTTGTGACCTTGCTAGAGGCTTTTTGCTTCCTCTTGGTTGGAGGAGAGTCCAAAACTAAATAATCGTCCACTGCTGGTTTGGCTGTCAAGGTGTTTGAAGCCATTGCTAGCCACCAGGAGGGGCCACCTAGGGTATGGGCACAGATGCAAGAGTGCTTAAAACACCTGCTGACATCCCCACAGTGTCCCCTGTCATTTCCTGCGCCTCACCATTTAAGGCCACAGCAGACTCCTGGGCAAGTTTCTCTGTCTCCAGCGAGAGCCTTCTTTCAGTCAGGGCTATCTCCTGCGTTATCACATGTGCTACCCTGATTAGAAATGAGTCAATGGTCGCTCCTTGCTCAGCAGTCATTTTCCTTTTGCCCATGTTGCGAGCGCTGAGTTAACCTGACTTGTGAGAAGCACGATGTAATCTGTTTGAATGGCCATGGGGAATGTTTAGCACACTCTTTAGTAGAAATGGTAGGAAAATATAACACTTTAAGGTACAGAGTACCTTGTTGATGAAAAGGCAACCACTTCCTGGGCCCCCAAACTCAGCAAGTTCCCAGATGAAACAACCAAGGGCCGATGACGGGTACAGACAGATCCGCTCTTGGCCCTGGCACGCCCATGTGCGTCCCACGCTTCGGGGCCTGGCTGCTGCTCTTATGTGTCTCCGTGCACTGGTTGAATGCGGCAACGACCGCAAGGGCTGCTGGGGGTTGTGGTCCTGCTGCCTGCTGCCCCACCTCTCGAAAAGCGAGCTCCCTCACTACGGGGCCCGGCTGCTGCTCATATGCACCTCTGGGCGCTGGTTGAAAGTGGCAACGGCCGCAGTGGCTGCTGGGGGTTGTGGTCCTGCTGGCTGCTGCCCCACCTCACGAAAAACTTGGTGGCCGTTCATAAAGTGGAAGCTGTTGATAGTGGACAAGTTCAACTTTACGAATTCTAACTAAAGAGACTGATGTGGCCAGAAAGTCTTCCAGGGGACCAAAAATGCTCTACTGAAGTCACTGGTGGAATGCTGACTTTTTTGGGGGGAAGATCTTGCCCTTCTTTATGGGGCTGCAGCTCACTTAAAAAATGTGTTCTCTAAATACGAATTAAGGGATAGACGTCTGATGTCCCTCGCAGGCTTCAATCCTTGCCTTCACAACTAACAGTCACATATTAATACAGCGTCCTTTGATAACTGTTATCTTTTACTTGATGACATTCTTAATTCAAACTTTAATATTGCACCATTTCCTCAACATTCGAGCTATAAATACAGATAATCCTTCTTCATAGATATTAATGAGGTAGTAGGTTTTGTGACTCCTTTCGAATGGTGGTTTTCCTTCAAATAATTTGTACATTACCAGCAGCCCAAATTTCAAGTTGGATTGCATGTAGTGAGCAGGAGCTGCCCGTGCAGGTAAGAGCAGTGGGGCTGGATGGTGGGGGTGGACTTGACAGACAACGACAATAAAAAATTAAATATTTATTCAGTTTTCCCTCATGGTCATCTTTCAAGTACCAACACCCTAGCCCACTGCTCTTACCTGCACGGGTTGCTCCTGGTAGTGAGTGTGCAAAACCAATTGCACACAGTCAATATATTTTACATTAGAGCTTGACTATTTGCGTTTTGCCAAACATAGATTGATTTAGAACAAGAGTTCATCCCTCAGACCCCACTTCTGGCTTTATTAAAATTCCAAAATGAACGAACTCCTTCTGGATGTGCTGTTACTGGGCACATGTATTACACTGCAGCGGGATTCGGTACCCTGCAAATGAGAGGGTGCATGTAGAGTTCATAGGTAGGCCAAACCCTGATAAACCCAGTGCACCTCCTTTTCCATTACACTCTCTGAAACTCCAAAATAATTTGTCTCCAAGAAAAAAACATAGTATAGGCATTGCCTCACGGCTGACCATCCTCCTACCATCTAGGGACCTATTCCGATGTCGGACGGGCCTGAGTCCGTCGGACATCGGTCAGGAGCCGTAACCGACGACCTGCTGTGGTCGGTTACGGCCCTGCTAGTACGATGCGACCAAACTCTGTTTGGTCGCATTTGTATGGTTCACAATGCAAGCATGCATTCCGACCAGAAAGCATGCTTGCATTGTGAAATGCAGGGGTGCAGTTCATCCCGGCACCCAGTGGCCGGCACCCCAAGGTGCCTGCCACCGGGTGCAGGGATCAACGGAGGGGCACAATAGGTGGCCTCACACCCACGGGGGCCCTGCTGGGGGCCCCCAAAGACAGTATCCAACTGCTTTTTCGTGCCGGACTTACTGACACGAAAAGGCAGTGAAAAACTGCCATCG
Source organism: Lissotriton vulgaris (assembly GCF_964263255.1). Taxonomy (NCBI): domain Eukaryota; kingdom Metazoa; phylum Chordata; class Amphibia; order Caudata; family Salamandridae; genus Lissotriton; species Lissotriton vulgaris. The sequence continues at coordinate 968,415,090 of NC_141697.1, forward strand.
TACTCCCTCAGTCGTAAAGAGGCAACCCGGGATGTACTGGAGGATTTCCGGATGGCAGACGGGCTCTCCAAGCCCGTCGTAGGCCATCCGGAAATCCGAGTCTGATTCCTTTCCGACCGAGCCCATCGGAATGGCACGGTTGGAATGGAATCCGTCCGACACATACCGATTTTACAACCCAAATCGGATTCGGCCAGCTAGTGTTATACCCTCGACTTTGGTGTAAGGTTTGGACAAAAAGTGATATTGCATATGAGAAGCATGAATTGATTGGCTATGGACAACACATGTGCTGGTAAATATTCACAACGATATATGGACAGGTACTTTCTGATGGCAATGATAAGCCCAAATTCTATTTCAAGAAGCAAAGAGAGATATTTTTTTCTGCTGGATGCAGCCACTGACTTTAAAAAAATAAACACCACTAACCATTGTTAAAATGTACAGCCATCAATAGACCTATTCTGATGTCTTTTAATCTTGTGTAGTTTTGCCAAACTTCACACAATTTAACATTTGTATTATCAGTCGCTTTGGGCATCCCATTAAAGAGTAACAAATAAATGCAAAGCCTGCTGTATATGCGTTATCTCTTTTTCATTGGATTATATTCTCAATTCAACTGTGAATAATAAAAAGTTTTGTCTCCGAATGAGCGTTTACGGCACCAGTGTTTCTGCACATGCCTTTCACTTGCCAACATGTGTTTCTGGAGAACATTGTTCTTCATCAGGGCAATGGTAATACTGTAATCAACTCACATAAAACAGTCACTCTTGTCAGATACATATTCAAAAGAGTTGTAGATACAAAAATTGATGAGAAGATCATGTCCCTTCGTGTGTCTCTGCAGAAATACATGTTGCAAAGTTAAAGGCATGAACACAAATATGCATGTCATTAGCATGAATGTTGAGACAAGGGTGTAATATTAAAGTTTTATTGTAGAATGTAATCAAATAAAACGAAAATACCTTTCACACTGACGTAAAGTATTGCCCTCTCCATACACCCATGCATTTACGTCAACCTCAGGTTTCTGTAAATGCAGAAAGTTTTGTACACAAATGCATACTGCCACATGTAGAAGGAAAATTAAAATGTTCTATGCATAAGCATTCTACACAAGGACAAGCTCATTAATAAAGGACCCTTCACACACAGAGCTACTCATAGACAGTCCTTAGGTATATGCAGGCACAAGCAGGCATATTAACATGCTATAGCATGGAATCGTCACACAAGAATATCATGATGTAATAGAGTGGGCATCTTTTGAAAGGGACAGCTGAAGGCTGGAGGGTGGAAGTAGATCTCTGTTTCTGGGTTGACAACAAAATAAACCTGCTGTCCTGATGTGGAAATTTGACTTGACTAAACAAAGCATACAGTGCAGACAAACATACAAATCGCGGAAAAACACTAAAGACATCACAGAGGCACACAGGCACAGGTATACATGCACACACTTCACAAAGCAATGCACACTAGTACACACCAAGAAAAATCAACACTAATTTTTCTTCTAATCCCATCTGATGGTTCTTCCCTTGCAGAGTCTCTGGATTGAGCGCACAACCCTGTCGCTGACGCACAGTCTACCTGGGATCTCCCGCTGGTTTGAAGTCCAGAAGAGGGAGCTGGTAAGTTTTGTTCATAACTAGGACTGTGTTTGGAATAATGTCGTATGAGAGCTTGGTTGTTCATAACTAAAACAGTCTTAAGAATAATGTCTACTGAGAGGAAAAGGAGAGAATTGAAACAGTTGAAGGATGCCTTGATGGCTGCTAGCTGGACAAGCGTCGTTCTCCAGTAAATTGGGGGCGACGAATGCATGTAGTACGTAATCTGTGTCTGCTAAGTGGCGGCGAGGCCGACAAGTATGTGCCCTGTAAGTCACAAAGGAGTAGTATATTATGAGGTAATACAACTGCAATACCTGAATCAATGGCTCTTGACCATGAGGTAAGTTGGGGTAACAGATTGGGATCGAAGATGCTTTGAGTATCTGGCAAGTTTCTTGTCTTGAAATGGTCTCCTTTGGTTTAGTTTTGGTGCAAGACCATCACTGGTTAGAGGCGGCAGACCCGAGAGCAGAGGACGGCCCGGGACCAGGGTTCAATTCCCAACGCTGCAGGGTCGTGGACCGGGGTCAGCGGACTCGATAATTCTCATCTCGGTGCCTACTCTAACCAGGGATCACACTCGGCAACTCTGGGCATTAGCTTGCCTCATCTCCACCACGGCCCCCCACATACGATGGGATGCCTGGTTTCACCTTGGAGATACCCAGTAGGGACCATCTCACAGGGAAAGCCAGGACGGGTTTCCCAGCGGTCTACTGCGCAGAGATACTCCTTCGGGAGTCGATTCTAGCGCATTACAAACCCACAATCAATCAAACAATTCCAGTCAACAAGCTTGTGTGTTGGCACAATTACACACGATCAATACTGAACTTTAAATATTCAGTTATCTCACTTTAATTAGGTCACCATATTCCAGTATGTTTACCTATTAGCTCACTGAGCCTACCCCTACAGCTTATTTCATGTGTTCAGTGTTAGGTCAATCCCAGTTCAGAAAGCCAAAACTCAGGTTTTCAACTCATGCTTGTGAGCCACAAAGAGCATGCATATACATTGTATGCATATGCCGAACGGTCTGTGCTGATGCTATTCTGTAATCCATGCCAGAAGTGTTGTCTTTGTCAATGTTTTCCAAAGCTAGCGAATCTGTCAAACACTTGAGTTAATTACATGTATATTTAATTTTTCTATTTTCACCCAATGGTACTATTCGAAATTGCTTTGGGGCACTTTCAGTTCCCTGCATACCCTAGCAACCTCTTTAGCAGAATGAAATGACAGGGTCTAGAGTCAATCAAAATTAAGGAGCTCGGTTCATACCAGACTCCTGCATATTCATGATGTTGTTGCTAGTGCCCGCCCTTAAAAATACCCACGTTCTGTTAGTGAATGTGATACTTGCCATTTCATTCGACATGAGCAGATCTGCTCCATTCAAATTCGGAGCATACAGATTGATGTATTTCATAATAAATCTACACTTATTTCTCGACTCAATTTCCTCTGCTTTGTTCGCCAAACTCATGATATGTTAATAATGACTAATTAATTCAGAGTACATGTCACTTCGAGCTAATGAACTGCTCAAGTAGCACACCACAGCCTTAGCCATGTGGCATGGGGTAGTACAATTCTATCTTGGAGTAAAGAAAGATATAATGCAGTCATCTTTGTCCCTTTTAATTCAGTAGACTTAGAACGCGTACCCTGGCTCTTCAGTCTATGTTGGCCATCATTTAATCCCACATTTAGCTCTCTGTCAGTCAGCATCTTCTTTTGCATGTCCAACACGCATGGGATACGAATTGTATCCTGGGTAACTTGCATAAATAGAACCAAGCATTTTTGGTAAATAAGAATACATAGGAACTTATTACAAGTTTAGCGGTCCAATCGCCAAAGGCTCATGTCCGCTTAGAGATGACTGCGCCTTTGGCCTTCCTTACAAGCTTTCTGAGGGCCGGCGATGTGGCTGTGCCAGACTTGCTGCGGTGGGCAATGTATTTCAATATATATTGATGCATGTATATACATTCCATCTGCATTTATGTTGGATGCACACATGTGCATAACATATGTTGAGAAATACCACCTACCCATTGCCGGAGTCCGACCCATGTGTGGGCCCTGCAAGTAATAGGTATATGGTACCAATGCATGTATCTGTATTTTGTCATAGACTGGGTCGTTTCCTCAGGATGAAGATGCTCCTGTGTAGGGGATACCTGGAGATAATTTAGGCATGTCCTATATATTATGTGGGCTGTTCTCTGCCCGACTGTGGACTCTCTGCAGTCATAAAGTAAATTGCAGTTTTGTGAATACCCAAAAAGAGCAAACTTACACAAATGTGTAAGTTTATCTTTGTGAATCAGGCCTCAAGTTGTCATCTTTCTTCCATCAGAGAGAGAAAGAAAGAAACGTGCACATGTATCTAGATCATGAATGCCAGCCTTTACTGCAAGGAACAAATCAGTTGCACTATGATAAGCGCACTTATCCAAGTTTACGGAGTGAAAGCAGGTGTAAAGACTCTTGTGGAGCAGATATTTGGGTCTATGATAACATGCCTAATATACAAAAAAAAAACTGAACAGCACTTTTTAAGAGGCCCTATGCAAGTGAGCTCACATACACCATCAGGCACACTAAGGTTTGAGTTGGCCTAAATTATATATCCAACAAGATTTTATTATGTCCTGCTTATCTTGTGCTAGGCTTCATATTAATCCCTACACAAATGTGTTCATGAGATCTTTGGCCAGGTCTTGTGGAGAACCTACTAAAATAGGTTAGTTGCAGCGAGATATGTGCTAATCCTAAACAAACGAACACCCAAATTGATCAAGAAAAGACATTGACAATATAAAAAAAGATGTTGTTCTGCACAGTTCTAGGAGGAGCTCTTTATAATTTGGATATCTTGCAAAAAAGATCCAGCGTGACTTTGGTTCTTATCTTGAAGATATATGGCCTGAACTCTGCCACACCTGGTAAATAAAGTTTAGACTGTAAAGTGGCACCCAAAAGGGAACAAGAATGGTCTCTTTAACAGAAAATTTGATAGAATTGAAATTTTCACATTTTGCTTACTGTTTCCACAAAGGCAAATTGTATACATACAAAAAGATTCTACTTGCTCTGGGCCTATAGTATTTTTACCTACAAGAAAGCCGTAGCATTATGCTACAATACTGACTCACCGATGATTTACTTTTCGGTCTCATTCTGTATTAGGTCTGTATGGCACCATATTAATACAGATTTGTTTTAAATGTTATTGCTGCTTGTGTTTTCAACTTTCATGCGAGTTTACTATATTCTGTTTGTAAATGACTGCTGTTAAATCTTTTATTATTTATACCTATTGAATGGCCTTTTGCTGAAACAATAAATAATTGAATGCTTAATTATGAGATCAAATTATCTAATACACTCTGGATGTCGGCGGGAGGGCCATGCTGGTCATGTTAGACCTATCGGCGGCCTTCGACACCGTCCCCCATAAGGCGCTCTTAGCGAGGCTTTATGACATCGGCCTTAGGGGGACGGCGCTCAGGTGGTTTACATCCTTCCTTGAAGGCCGCCGCCAGACGGTCTGGGTTTCCCAGAGCTCTGCCGAGATGCCGCCATTGGGAGTTGGGGTTCCACAGGGTTCTGTGTTGAGCCCCACGTTATTTAACATCTTTATGTCCCCATTGGCGGCCTTGGTGGAAGCATATGGGGCCCAGATCGTCTCCTACGCCGACGACACGCAACTCCTCTTCACTTGCGGGAAAGACCAGGAGTTCGATGGAGGAAGAATTCGGGACTGTCTTACATTGGTCTTTGACTGGTTCCAACGGAACAGTCTAAGGGCCAATTCTAGCAAGTCCGAGGTTCTGTTTTTTGGTTGCGTTGTCGATCCGGAGTGGCAGCATTGGTGGCCGTCCGACATGAGCCCTCCTGCACAGTCTTCGTTGGTGGCTAAAAATCTGGGTGTCAAGCTGGACAACCAGCTGTCGCTGCGAACACATATTCTGGGTCTGGCGGGCACCTGTTATGGAATTTTGAAAATGCTCCGTAAATTCCTGCCCCTGCTGTCTGGGGAGCACAGGCGTATTACTGTGCAGGCTCTCGTCGGCTCTAGGCTAGACTATGCTAATGCCCTCTTCCTTGGCCTCCCTGATTACCTAGTTCAGCGCCTAAGGTGGTACAGAACTCTGCCGCCCGGGCTATCTTTGGCTTGCGTAGACGAGCCCGAGCTTCCGGGCTGCTACAGGCATTACACTGGCTGCCTATCCGGAAGCGGATCCAGTTTAAGTCCCTGACTCTGATGCATAAAGCCCTGTTTGGATCAGGGGCCGGATACCTGCGGCGGAGACTGGCCTTCTATCGACCAGTCCGCTCCTTGCGCTCGGAATCCCTTTACAAAGCGGTGGTCCCTCGGGTGAGGAAGGCCCGTATGGGAGGACGCTCTTTCAGCTGCAAAGCTCCACAGCTGTGGAACTCGCTTCCTCTTTCGCTGCGCAGCACTGCCAATTTGTTCCAGTTCAGGAAAAGCCTGAAGACTTGGCTTTTTAATCTTTAGGCTGTTCTTATTGTTTCAGTTTCAGTTCTTTTTCTTTTTCTTATTTTTCTACTGTGTTGTGTTATTTTTATTCTGAGCTGCAGGTGGAAAGCGCCGGGACACTCTTTTTGAGTAGCCGTGCGCTATACAAGAGCGCTATAACATAACATAACATAACATAACTCTCTCCTCTAAACCTTTTTGTCCGAACATCGTCCACATAATAATATTGAGCTGCAGAAAGGGTCATCACCCAATGTGTCTTACTGTAACTGATGATCCAAATGCCTTGCAGGTTGAGGTGAGCCCGCTGGAGAATGCCATCCAGGTGGTTGAGAACAAGAACCAGGAGCTCCGAACACTCATCAGCCAATATCAGCACAAGCAGCATCACAGCAACATCAATTTGTTGAGTATGTGTCTGAATGGAGTGATCGACGCTGCAGTGAATGGAGGGATCGCACGCTACCAAGAGGTGAGGGAGCTACGCAAGAATATGTGCTCTCCAGAAACATACTAAAAGTATCTGTGCGCAGGGAGTCTTCAATGCTGGGTTTCTAATGAGGAGTTTTCAGACACATCACTAAATACTTTTTAATGTAGTTGCAAACACACATCTTCATGCTTCACAGTTGAATAGATGTATCTAATTAGTTAACACTGTACATCTAATTTAAATTGCTAAATATTTAATTAGGTTGCTAATAGTTATTAAGAAACATATGGTCAGGGATACTACTCATGGCCCAGACATGTGCACTAGAATTTGGCCTCCTGTAACAGGACCAAGACTGATATGCAAATTGTTAATCCTTGTATTGGCAAAGTAGGCAAAAAAACAGATGGCCCAGAATGCATCCCAGTGTAATTACGAATAATTAAGATTAAGGGCTTGATTATGAGTTGGCGATGCGGGCGGCACACCATCGTCTGCTCCCGCACCCCCAAACTTGACCGCTGGCCGCTTGCCAGATTATGAGTTTTCACGTTGTCTGGCTGGCGGTCCTTTGGTGATCCCACAGCAGTGAGTGCCTTTGAAAAAGGCACAGCAATGGGAAAGCCAAAGCAAGTTCCTGCATGGCATGGACTGTTAAGTCCATGCCATGCAGGAACTGGGAATGGATGCAGGCAGCGGGCACACTATGTACCCCCCTGCATGCACCCCAATGGCCTGAGGCACCCATGTAGTTTCCCCATTGGCAGCAGTTTCATGGCGTGAACACCGCTCTGAGACCACTGGCAGTGAGGAAACTTGTAATATGTGTGTCGGGCCGCAGCGGCCCCGCCAAGCATATTGCGGCCTCACAATACCGCACTACGACCCAGGATTGTGGATCCCTGGTGGTTGTGGCAGTCCCAAAGTGATCCAACAGCCGTACTCGTAATAAGGTGGTCGGACTGCTGGTGCAGCAGTACCCGACCACCAATACACATTCACCACGGGTTCGGTGGACTGATGGGACCACCAAACTCGTAATCTTGCCCTAGGTCATTAATTTCTTCCATCACTTTATTCTTTTTTCATTGAGATGCCCCACGTGTTTGACAGGTATGCTCAGCCATGGGTCCTCAGCTTGCTGTTTAATGAGACTCCATCAGCCCCTCATGTATAAGGCCTTAGATAGCCATACAAGATTTGGGGTTGATTGTGTCCCCATTTAGAGATATTAATTATTCAGGCTGAACTGTCTCTTTTTGGCAGGATCAAAAATGATTTATGCAGAGTTGATCCCTGTCTATGGTGGTACTTAGAATGAATCTAAAAATAAAGGAATGGAATGTGATCAAGAGTTATAATTAGTGGCAGAAGTTAATTCAAACATTTTATCCATCATTTCTTGTGGCCACCAGATGTTTTATAGAAACGTCTTTTGAAGCATTGATATTAAAGGGGTTAATTATGTTGGATGCACTTACTATTGAAAATCACCTCTCAAGTTGACCTAATTCTTATGTTAATATCAAGGCTTATTTTACCCTGATTTCTCAAATCAGTATAAGCTTTTGTCTCATTCTGAGAAACATCTCAGAATGAAGATGCATGAAGCACATTAATAAGTTTTTCTCTTTAGAAGATTGGCAGTTCAAACTTGGAAGATTTTCATGGCATCTCTGTAAAACGGTATACAGGAAGAAGGATTTATATGCCAAATACTTAGGCCCTGATTACGAGTCTTGCGGTCCTCAGACTGCCGGACTCACGGAGGCATGGCGGTGGTGTTCCAGCCACCTGCGCACTGACCACGACTTTATGAGTAGGGATGTCAGACATACATTGCTGCATGGATGCTGAAAGGGAACCACCGTTCCCTGGCCATGGTGCGGCAGTGTAGAGGCAGCAATATGCTTTGGCAGGACCAGCACGGTCCCACCAAGCATATTAATGGTTTCCTCTGCCCACGGTGTTCATGGCAGTTCCTCCTCCATGAAAACCGCGGTGTGGAGGAAACAAAGTGAGCTCTACAGAGCCCCCTTGTTCCTCTGGGCCCCAGGGTGCATGCAGGGGGGCACAGCATGAGCCACACTGTGTGCATGCACCACAGTTCCTGCATGGAATGGACGTTATAGTCCATGCCATGCAAGAACTGTTTTTGGCGTTTCCATTGCAGTGTTTTTTTTCAGAGCCACCGCCGTGGGAACGCCAAAAACAGCCTGCCAGACATGCTGAAACTCGTAATCTGGTGGGCGGCCCGACCACAGGTTTGGCGGGGTGGGAGTGGGTTGCCGGCATGGTGGTCTGACCCAGCACCGCTAAACTCATAATAGGGCCCTTAGATGTTGCATTCTTCTACACTGATGCAGAAGAGAAAGCGAGACTTAATGTGCTTTTTGAAAAAGAAAACCAGATGTAGAATAAGGCATGAATGGGACTGCTTCAAAAAAGAGCAAGTCCTGCCTACCTTACTCTACATTCCTCAGTCGTAATATGAGGAAGGATTGTTCTTTGCTTTCAAACCTTCGCAAGCTCTTCCATAGGGAAAACATGTTTGACTCATGCAGTAAATGTGTTGGTCTTGCTGCGCAGTTTAGGGTGCTTCCCCATCATCGTTTCCAGTGGGCTAACATCTGTGTGTGGCCGCCATGTGAAGCATAACACGGTAAATGTCACTGAAGGGTTAGAAGAAAATGTCGAGCACAGTAAGTACTTGTGGAATGTTTAAATCCTGGAAATGGGACATATCTTTGTGGGTGAATATGAGGGAACATATTTTGTCCTCTGAGTGGGGAGGTGGCAAGAAAGGAGTCACAGTGAAATGCATAGAGTCCAGGAGGAAAATGATGGAGTCAGAGGAGACAATTTAAGTAAGTCTGGTGGGAAGGAGTCAGTGATCAACTTCCCCCCAAGGCACCGCTGCCATTGGCAGGAAGAGCTGCTTTGTTGTGATTACAAGAGGGGGCAGGGGACATGTGCAACTATGGAAAAGCTTAAATGCAGTGGATCACTTTCTACTAGTGCGGTGAAGGGATGTCCTCTAACTGAACAACCAATACACTGGAGCCAATAAAGATGCCATGTATCAGCTTAGGTTACAGCTGCTTGATTCTGTTGGCTCAACCTGGTTAGATCTCTGGTTAGGATACAGTGACTAGATCATCACTCCCAAAAACATAATGAGGTTTGCTCTGGACATACCAGAGCAAAGAAGTGAACCCAAAAGAGTGCTCTGTGAAATCTTGAGTCACATGAAGGGGACAGTATGATATTATTGCTCTTCACTCGTATTTCACCTTTATATGAAGTTAAATCAAACATGCAAATGTCTGCTGTGGGATCTAGTGAGGGCATGAAATCTCTTGAGAACAATTTCAGTTCCTGAAGTAATGGCAGAGCGAAAGAAAGAAGGTGGCTCAGACAGATCTGTCAGAAGATTTAGCAGTATTTTGTTTTGCGAGGGTGACCAATGGATCGTTTGCGATAAGATATACTGATACGTGCTACACATAGGAAACAAAGTTCCTATCAACCGGAATTGTACAAGTGACATTCACTCCATTGAATAAAGTCTGGCAGAAAGTGGTTAAAACTGGGGGATAAGAGAGCTTTTTATTTAAATGTCAAACTTTGCTGTGTAGATTTTTGTGCTAGGTATCTCTCCGAGCACAGTTGCAGTTTTGTAAACACTGATTATTCTCAGTATTCACCAACATCTTGTGATTTCAATTACTCCATTTCCTGAAAATGATCTGTTTTCTTTACTAGAATAGTGAATTTAAGTTTAGAAAAATCTTATTTAATACCAAATAAAATCACAGAAAGGGGTTTTAATCTGTGAGAAAGTGTTGTCGGAGAATTGGAATAGATTACCCATGTGTCATTGGAGTCTCCCTCGTGTACCGGTCAATGTTTTGCCACCACTGGTTGCTACTGCAGTTATTCCAAAGCGTAAATTAATTGTCAGCAGTAGAAAGTTACTGATCTGCACTTCATTCTCCTACTGGTCTGTCTGCCCTACTAAGTGCTCTGAAGAAGCTAACACCCACCATGTAATAAAGCTAAAGAAAATTTCTGAAGGAAAAAAGGAAGTGTGAATGCTGAATTTATAGGGAACTGTCTTCTAACTGATGTAATCTTATTATTTCAGGCCTTCTTCGATAAAGATTATATCACCAACCATCCTGGAGATGCTGAGAAGATCACCCAGCTGAAAGAGCTTATGCAGGAGCAGGTACAGGGGCATGTGGGCCAATGTTTATAAAAGAGTGAGGGTTTCTGACATAATATTATAAAAACTGCACTGGGGTCAAAAAGTCCACATTTTAGAGCAACAATGTTTAATCCTCAACATGTGTGAATTGATGTGCACTGAAAAAATTATTTGTTTTAGAGATACATTCAGAAAGCAAATACAGTTCTTGTTAAAAAGATATATCCCTTCAAAAGCAGACACGTATTTCAAATGAGGTGGAGCTGGTCTTCCCAGAAATAGCGCTGACAAAAATTTTGAATCAAAAATATCAAGGGTCATAAATATAGTTGCAAAATATCACAATATCAAGAATACTGTGGATATTAATATCAAAGATAAGAATATTTCTTTTTAGGAATGTAATTTTTTTCTTAAATCTAATTTGATGTAATATTATTTTAATATAATTGTATATATAATATCATTTTTATTTTTTTGACAAACTTTACTTATTGTAGTATATTAAGTTATTCGTATTGTAACAATATTTGTGTTTAATTAATTTTAGAGGTTGTTTTTAAATTTAATTAAGAATTATTAGTTAAGTAGTGGGTTGTTGGGTGTGTAGCAGATTAAGATGGGATTGTTTTAATACATAAAGTATTATGTGTAATGAAAATTCAGTTTTGAATTAATGTATTCATTTAATTGATAACTTATATAAATGAATGATTTGCTATTCATTTATTTGTTAATTTTTAATTAATTGTAAATTTGTTGAGCAATGTATTTGTTTTTTAATTGTGTTAATACAATATTTATTAATTGTGTTTTATTTATTTTAGATTGTGATATTAACAATTTGTCATGTTTTATATACATTTTATTTATCACTTTTAATTGTTTGTCAGTGTTTGTTATTTTGATTAGTAGGATGGAAAATGTTTAAATGAAAATATTTTTTATTTGTAATATAAAAGTTGTATGTATTATTTTGCTTTATATTTAATGAATATATTTTATTTATTTTAAAGATATTATAAAATGTAATCAATTCAATTCAATTCAATAAAGTCTTTATTTCGATTACTCAATCATAAAAGACAGGATAATTCAGTATTTAAAAAATATTCGTCTCATGGCATATTTCCGATAATTGATAAGACCAACAAACGATCAAAGAACTATGTACAAAATTAATAAATATATATCCATTATTAAAACACATGTTTATACATAATCAACAATAAAATTAGTTTTTAAAATGTAAGATGACATTCAACTATTATCATATCACAAGGGCTAAAACAAAAAAAACACCTGATTTACAAAAACTGAGTCGGACAGAAATTTAACAGGTGATCATTCCATTTAAATTTTTAACCTAATGTCTGGTCCCTCTTGCAATAAAGGTTAATCTACCCCCATTTTCCTGGCTCGAATAGCCCACATCCATCTAAAAATGTTTGCCATAGCAACTACAATAAGATCCGTCATATCTGACCTTAGGATCCTTAGGGCCTCCTTTGCTGTTCTTATACCCAAATTCCTACAAACGGGTTTAAGCCATTTGGTCCTAGGGAGTGAACCTACTCTGAACTGATGGTACAATTTCCGATCAACCGGCCTAGAAATATGGTCCCAGTATGCTTCCAATTTAGCCTCATTTTTTACTTCTAGGAATTCCCTAGTCAGTGTCGGCCTTGTGATAGATGAAAACTTCTTGATTTTAACCATGTCCCAGTATGCTGCCTTGAGGATCTTTTTAGGGGGAAATGCTGTAGCATCTGGGTCCTCCCACAATGTACTCATCTCCATGTCGAACAATGTGATTTTAATATTGTTCAACCATGAGATCTCGTGCAGTCGACCCATCCTCCAAGCCTCAAGTAGAGCCTTAGTATACAGGGAAAGCTCAGGAGGAGTCCAGATTCTTCTCCAGAATGCCAATGGACTAAAGCGTGCTGAGTCCTCAATGCCATGACAGCTCAAAACTAAATAGAGTGGCATAAGTGGAGAGGATTGCGGAAGACCAACTAATGATCTAACAAACTTATTTTGCACTAGTACCAATGGGGTTAAGTTTTCAAAGCCCCAGAGTTCAGCACCGTATAATATTGATGGGCTAATTTCTTAATTATACATTTGCAGAACAGGGGCAATAGGCTTAGTTTGAGAGAGCCTGTGCTCTTTGATCAAGGCACCTGCTAATTGGACATGCTTTAGGGCCAACATTTCATCCTGAGGTTTCCAACCTAACTTCCTGCTTAATGTGATGCCCAAATAGGTGACTGCATCAGTCTGATCCAAGAGGACTTTGTTCATGTATACTCTCCCGGTAATGGCTTTTGATTTGTGGAGCACCATGAACTTTGTTTTCTCCACATTGACCCTTAACTCATGGTCGTGTCAAAACACCTCAAACCGTGACAGAGCAGCCTGCAAGCCCGGTCTGGTCTTGGATATTATCAGGGTGTCGTCCGCGAACATGAGCAAGGGTATCTTCATACCTGCTAATGTTGGAGCGTCAGTGAGGTGGTTAATAAAATATTGAACAACCCTTTTTATAAATAGGGAAAACAGGGTAGGAGCTAATACGCAGGGACAGAAAACCTCTCTGTGACTTCCCCCGGCTTACCCCAGCGGACCTGTGCATATGTTGAATCATGTAGTTTCACTAGAATAGCCACCAATTCCGGTGGCATCCCCATTTCCACTAAAGCACTCCATATTTTCACATGGGGAACTAGGTCAAATGCGGATTTTAGATCCACAAAAGCCGCATAGATTGTGCCCCCTCCTATAATAACGTCCTGCCAGTAAATTAACACAAACCTAAAGACCTGGTCTAGGGTACTTGTGTGTAGCCAAAACCCCCATGTAAGGGTGTCAGAATATCTGTTTCGACTATCCAGGCCTGGATTCTATAAGTACTAATCTGGCTACAATCTTCTGAACAGAATCTATCAGGCTAATTGGCCTGTAATTTCCTGGTTGTGAACGATCCCCCTTCTTATATATAGGTAGGATTTCAGTGCCTGACCAAGTAGCAGGAATCGGGGCACCACTAGCTATGGCGTTTGCCAATAACTTGATATAGGGTACCCAGAACTCTTTTTCTTTTATAAACAGGTCTGCGGGTATGCAGTCAGGACCGTGGGCCCTACCTTTCGGAATTAGTATTAACATGAACTCAACCTCTGAACTGGTAAAACACAGGGGTTCTCTAAATGATGGCCATAGGGGGATCTCTTCATTACAATTAGAGGACTGAAACTGTACCTCATAGTGTGCAACCCACTGTTCTGGAGCAACGTGGTTGGTCTGTATCTGCTTCAGTTCACTACTACCCTATATGACTAACTGCAAAAATTGTATCATATTCCTCCCTTTACAGCCCAACAGCAAATCTTGCCAACGACCTTCGTCCCATTCCTTCTTCGCTTGCAACTGCGCTCTCTTGTAACTTGCTCTGGCCTTTCTAATGTTACCCAAATCTTTAGATCTGCTGGCCCTCTATAAAGTTTTGTAAGCCTGTCTACAGGAGCTATTATACCAAGAGCCCGCCTTCACAGTACTCTTCTTCCTAGGAATACTACTTTAAATAAAAAACGATTTAAAATTCTTAAACAGGTCTTCATGGACCTGGGAAACAATAAGATTAGTATCCTCCTGAGAATCACAGTCAAGACGCTTGGTTGTTGAGCCAGTTACTAAATCCCTCATCTGTGCCAATTCTCATTATTTACAATCCTTGCCCATTGGACTCTCCTCAAATCGTTAGTTAATGTAACCTCTTCTGTACTATACACAACTTTCCTGGGGGTCTGGCGCCCAGCGCCAGACCCCCTGCCCCCCGCAATTCCCATTCCACCAGCATTACTTATGACGCCGCAACCCTCTCAGCCCTTAACCCCGGCCGACTCCCAAACTGCTACCAAGCCGCCCCAGGTCACACCCATGGACCCTTCGCCTGCCACTCCTGCAAGTTCGACTGCATCAGGACCCACACCAAATCCACAAACTCCAAACAGAGCTCCGACACTAACCACCTAAAGTGCATCCTGATCAACACCCGCTCATTCCACAGACACTCCATTGAACTTTGGAACCTACTCGACACTACATCGCCGGACGTCGCCTTCCTCACAGAAACATGGATGAACGCCTCATCAGCGCCTGACATCGCCATAGCCATCCCAGAAGCCTACAAGATCATCCGAAAAGATCGCACCAACCAAACAGGAGGAGGCATCGCCATCGTCCATAAGAACACCATCCGCATCACGACCAGTTCCGATGATAACCTCGCTTTTTCCGAACACCTTCACTTCCAGATTCACACCGACCACAAAACCACACTCAGAGGCACCCTCATCTACAGACCACCAGGACCCCGCACACAATTCAGCGAAGACATCGCTGACTTCATCAGCCCACATGCCCTCCCCTCCGAGAACTACATTCTACTGGGAGACCTCAACTTCCACCTGGAAAAGAAAAACGACAACAACACCACCACCCTTCTGGATAACCTGGCCAATCTAGGACTCAAACAACTTGTAGACACCCCCACCCACTACGCCGGAGACACGCTCGACCCTATCTTCACCTCCAGCAAGCACATCTCCTTCGATCACACCACAGCTCTCCATGGACGGACCACAGCTGCATTCACTTCAACTACAAAAAGTCCACGACCCACAACCCCCCACAACCTATTGCTCGAAGAAATTGGAACAAAACCAACACCGAACAACTCTTCACATCGCTTCACCAAAACCCACCCACCAAATAATCAAACTCAAACCAAGCAGCCACTAACCTCACCCAATGGATCACCCATAGCGCCGACGAACTTGCACCCTTGAAAAACCATCCAATCATGCAAGGTAGCAAAAAAGCCCCCTGGTTCAACGATGACCTGAAGAAATCCAAGAAGTTCTGTCATACTCTCGAGAAAACCTGGAGAAAAAACCCAACCACTGATAACCTAGCCACCTTCAAGAATGCCACCCGCAAACACCACCAACTAATCCGATCCACCAAGAAATCAGCATTCAAGGATCGACTTGACAACAATGCCCAAAACAGCAAGGAACTATTCAACTTCGTCAAAGAATTTACTAACCCCACCGCCGGCAGCAACGACATTTATTTATTTATTTATTTATTTATTTATTGACATTTATAGAGCGCGGCGAATACCCGTGGGCGTCTCGGCGCTAATTAAGGGCATAGATCAGCAAACTGGGGTAAAGAAGATATACAAGGCTATTGGTCAAATAACCACGTCTTTTAGCTGTTTGCGGAATATGAACAGGGAGGGACTTGCTCGGATATGTGCAGGAAGGGTGTTCCAGAGTTTAGGGGCGGCAACCAGGAAACGCCTGTCGCCCCATGTAACTGTTCTAGTGCGAGGCACAGCCAAGAAGTTCTGATGAGAGGAACGAAGAGATCGGGTTGGAACATGGTGGAGAAGATTCTGTTTGAGAAAGTGGGGACCTTGATTATTGAGTGACTTGTAAACAATACACAGCGATTTGAATTTGATACGGCTGCGTATCGGGAGCCAATGGAGATCCCTAATGATGTTTGTAACTGGTGCGAACTTGGGGATCCCAGCCAGCATTCGTGCGGCTGCATTTTGGATTGACTGCATCTTATTTGTCACTCGGACTTGAGCATTTAAGAATAAAGCGTTACAATAGTCCAAGGAGGACCGTGTTCGGTAGGAAAGGTAGTATTTTCCTAATCATTCTCAATTTCATATGAGCTGTGGCCGCAGTTTTGTTCGCATGTGCCATAAAGTTGAGGCCAACATCAAAAATGACGCCTAGATTTCTCACTTTGCTGGCTGGACTAGGCGGGGGACCGAAAGATGGTGGCCACCAGACAGGTGACCAGCCCGGGGAGAGGTGACCGAAGATGACCACTTCAGTTTTTTCTGAATTGAGTTTCAAACAATTCGTGGCCATCCAGTCACCTATTGCCATCATTCCTCTCGTGAATCGATTGGCCACTTCCTCACCGTCCCCTTTGATAGCCAGTACCAATTGGGTGTCATCGGCGTAGGAGGTCAGGCTCATCCCAAATGCTTTGATGACACTAGCAAGGTCCGACACGTAGATATTAAATAGTGTCGGACTCAGGGATGAGCCTTGAGGGACCCCACACGGCAGAGACACCTTAGATGATTGGTAGGGTCCTAGAGATACTGCCTGTGATCTATTGGCCAGGAACGATACAAGCAGGTCCAGAGGAGTTTTCTGGACCCCCAGTCGTTCGACACGGTCGACTAAGATCTTGTGGTCGACCGTGTCGAAGGCCGCCGAAAGATCCAGCAGTACCAGGAGTGCTGTCCCCCCCTGGTCTCGTATGGCTCTGATGTCATCCGCAGCCTTTGGGAGGGCAGTTTCCGTGCCATGACATTTGCGGAATCCGAACTGGGTGTTGTCGAGCAACTGGTGCTGCTCCACAAATTCCGACAGTTGCTGATTCATGGCTTTTTCTATTACCTTGGCCAGGAAAGGAAGACTGGCTATCGGACGATAGTTTTTCAGGTCATCTTTATTCAAATTAACTTTCTTTAGGAGGGGTTTGACCAACGTATGTTTCAGAGAAGCCGGGAAAATTCCGGAGCTAAACATAGTGTTGCAAACATGGGTTATAACCGGTATCAACGTGTCCATAACTGGCATAAGAACTTTGAGCGGACACGGGTCCAGTGCTGAACCTGATTTGATCCTTGAAATGATGCTCCTTGTCTGATCCATAGTAAGATCGACAAAGCGGGTCAGTGTGTTATCCCGTGAGGTGGAGGACAAGGATAGTGGGGTAGAGTCCATGTTTGAGGAAAAAGCCTGATAGATGTCGTTAACTTTCTTAAAGAAAAAATCAGATAAGGTGTCGCAAAGATGTTGTGAGGGAGTTGGTGTGAGGTCGTGCGTGCCACCCGACAAGCGTTTAGTGATGTCGAATAACTCTTTGCACGAGTTTTTGGCAGTCTCAATTTGTGCGGCATAATAGGCTCTTTTCGCCTCTGCCATCATCTGTTTGTACCGGGCAAGTGAATCTTTGTATAATGATTTGCTTTCTGGGTCGTAGCGCTTCCGCCAAAGTCTTTCTCTTTGTTTATTTAATTGTTTCTGTTTTTTGAGTTCATCCGAGAACCAAGGAGCACTAGGGGAGGCTCGATTCTGGGAGATAGATTTTACGGGCGCTAGCTCAAGTGTGGCCTGATTGAGCCAGTTATTGAACTGATTTATGGCGACAGTAGGGTCATCTGACAGCAATGGCGATGTTCTAGCCAGGAATGTGTTCAATGTCCCCACCTTTATGTCCTTCCATGCTCTCACCTGTTTGGGGCTATTGTTAACGGCCCTCCTCTTAGAGGCATCGGGGATAGCTGAATGACTTAAAATGGCACGGTGATCGGTCCATGCCAGGGGGAGGACATCTGCAATATGTAGCGTCTCAATATTAGTAAAAATGCTGTCAAGAGTGTGACCAGCATCATGGGTAGGGGCAGAAATACGTTGATACAGACCTAGTGTTTCCATGTCCGCTAAGAGGCATGCAGTGTCTGTGTCACTACTTGATTCAAGGTGGAAATTTAAGTCGCCTAACACTGCAACGTGATCTTCAAGAGCTATGGATTCCAATATAAACCCAAGGCTGAGTAAAAAGGGGGCACGGGCTCCAGGTTGGCGGTATACCAGTACGCCTTTAAAATTGAAGAGGGGTGTGAGCTTAATACTAAATAGTAGGGCTTCGCAACATGTGGATGGTATCGGTGTGGTCCTGATTGGGAGATAGTCTCTGACAATAATTGCTACCCCACCTCCCCGCTGGCCTACTCTGTCCTGTCTATGTATGGTGAACCCACTAGGGACTGCTATAACCAAGTCAGGGTCCGAGGCACCATCCGTCCAGGTTTCCGTAATAAACAGGACGTCCAAGTGGGCATCTGTTATTAGGTCTGCAATTTCTTGCCTGTGTTTGCACATGGAACGGGCATTGATAAGTGCTAAGTGAAAAGTGGTGATAGGAGGGGGCGGAGTAGTCAGGGCATTAATTTTGGAGTTGACAATGTGTGTCCGATAGGAGCAGTGTGAACAAGATAATTGATAGGGTACATCGGTGAATAAAAGTGGGTCATAAGTAACACAGCAATCACTGCCTGGTGACCGGAGTACAGAGAGGGATGAGGACGAGTAGACCAATCTGGTCGCTGAACCAGGGGTTTTGGCACTCAGCATGGGCCCAGCGCGGACGGGCGCAGACGGGCTGGACTTTGGCTCGACTTCGGCGCGCTTCCGGCGCGCCCGCTGCGCCAGCCCGCTGCGCCGTCTGTAGGGAATACACATTTATAGGTAGTGAGGAGGGTAGGAGGCAGTCAGCGACTAGAGCGCTGACCTGCCTACCTCAAGATGGCGGCCGTCAATCGCCCCCGCACCTAGATCGGCTGGCGAGCGAAGACGGCGATAGCAGTGCCCAAGGTAAGCGCTAAGAGCGCTAATCAAGTAAATAGCAGAGTACAACTACACCTGCATAACAAAAGAGAGTTAAAACATCAAAATACAAATTTTTAAAATCACGATGCAATAGTGCCAATAGCTGAAATTCTGATGTGCAAATGCACAAAATGGGATTGTGTCAAAGGCAAGTCTATGTAGAGCCCCTCAGCATGACCGCCACCCTTAGACCGGTGAGGTCGACTGCCCGGTGTTTATATGGCTTCCGGGAGGGCAGGAGGCAGCCAGCGACTAGAGCGCTGACATGCCTACCTCAAGATGGCGGCCGTCAATCGCCCCCGCACCTAGATCGGCTGGCGAGCGAAGACTGCGATAGCAGTGCCCAAGGTAAGCGCTAAGAGCGCTAATCAAGTAAATAGCAGAGTACAACTACACCTGCATAACAAAAGGGAGTTAAAACATCAAAATACAAATTTTTAAAATCACGATGCAATAGTGCCAATAGCTGAAATTCTGATGTGCAAATGCGCAAAATGGGATTGTGTCAAAGGCAAGTCTATGTAGAGCCCCTCAGCGTGACCGCCACCCTTAGACCGGTGAGGTCGACTGCCCGGTGTTTATATGGCTTCCGGGAGGGCAGGAGGCAGCCAGCGACTAGAGCGCTGACCTGCCTACCTCAAGATGGCGGCCGTCAATCGCCCCAGCACCTAGATCGGCTGGCGAGCGAAGACGGCGATAGCAGTGCCCAAGGTAAGCGCTAAGAGCGCTAATCAAGTAAATAGCAGAGTACAACTACACCTGCATAACAAAAGGGAGTTAAAACATCAAAATACACATTTTTAAAATCACGATGCAATAGTGCCAATAACTGAAATTCTGATGTGCAAATGCGCAAAATGGGATTGTGTCAAAGGCGTGTCTATGTAGAGCCCCTCAGCGTGACCGCCACCCTTACATTTCTCGCTCCCAAGACCTCTGCGACTCTCTATCCTCATTCTTCCACAACAAAATCGCCGAAATACATAACAGCTTTGAAAACCAGTCCGAAGACATGTCCACTCCACCCATTTCCGATCCAACACCGCCCTCTAACAACCTTTGCGCCTGGAACCCAATCACCACCGATGACACCATCCGCCTGATGAACTCCATCCACTCAGGATCGCCAACCGACCCATATCCCCACCACATTTTCAACAAAGCAGGCTCCATCATCGCACCCCATCTCCGCGATGCCATCAACTGCTCCTTCAACGCCGCTACCTTCCCTGAAATCTGGAAACATGCCGAACTCAGCGCCCTTCTGAAGAACCCACAGCAGACCCCACCGAACGTAAGAACTACCGCCCCATCTCGCTCCTCCCATTCCCCGCCAAAGTCATTGAGAAAGTCGTCAATAGCCAGCTCGCCGCCTTCCTCGAATCCAACAAATCCCTCGACCCTTCACAATCCGGCTTCCGAGCCAAACACAGCACCGAAACCGCCCTCATCGCAGCAACAGACGACATCCAAACACTACTGGACAACGGAGAAACAGTTGCCCTCATCTTACTTGACCTCTCCGCAGCCTTCGACACAGTCTGTCATAGCACCCTCATACAACGACTCAGCAACGTCGGAATACAAGGAAAAGCATTGGAATGGATCATATCGTTCCTTGCCGGAAGAACGCAGAGAGTCTGCCTCCCCCCCTTCAAATCAGAGGCCACCGAAGTCATCTGCGGCATACCACAAGGATCATCACTCAGTCCCACCCTCTTCAACGTATACATGAGTCCCCTCGCTTCCATCGCGCGCCAACACAACCTCAACATCATCTCCTACGCAGACGACACCCAGCTGATCCTCTCACTCACCAAAGACCCGAACACCGCCAAAACCAATCTACACGAAGGAATGAAAGAAGTAGCCGAGTGGATGAAGAACAGCCGCTTAAAACTGAACTCGGACAAAATGGAGGTCCTCATCTTAGGCTCATCCCCCTCGGCCTGGGATGACTCTTGGTGGCCACCAGCCCTGGGAACCGCACCCACACCAACGGATCACGCACGTAACCTGGGCTTCATCCTGGACTCCTCCCTCTCGATGACCAGACAAGCCAATGCCGTCTCATCATCCTGCTTCAATATCCTACGCATGCTCAAAAAAGTCTTGCGTTGGATCCCCACTGAAACAAGAAAGACGGTCACCCATGCACTGGTCACCAGCCGACTGGATTACGGAAACACCCTTTACGCCGGAACCACAGCCAAACTACAGAAAAAACTTCAACGCATCCAAAACGCATCAGCCAGACTCATATTGGACATCCCTCGTCAAGCTCACATTTCCGGTCACCTGAAAGATCTCCACTGGTTCCCCGTCAACAAGAGAATAACGTTCCGCCTCCTCACCCACGCACACAAAGCCCTCTATGACCTAGGACCCGAATGCCTCAACACGAGACTGTCCTTCTACACCACCACCCGCCAACTACGATCATCCAATCAAGCCCTCGCCGCAATTCCGCGCATCCACAGATCCACCATGGGGGGAAGATCCTTCTCCTACTTAGCGGCCAAGACCTGGAATTCTCTCCCCACCCACCTCCGCCTTACTCAGAACCACCTCTCCTTCAGAAAGCAACTAAAAACTTGGATATTCGATAAATAAATGCACCCGCCTCCCCAAGCGCCTTGAGACCCTCTGGGTGAGTAGTGCGCTATATACATTTCTGAACTTGAACTTGAACTGCGAATTTACAAAAACCCATATCCTGTAATTTTGAGACCAATAGATTATGGTCACTTTCGGTCCGTTCTGGACCTCCATATCCAGGACAGATGACCAAAATTCTACCTTGATAAAAATGTAGTGTATTCGGCTACTTCTTAATCCATTATCAAAAGTATTTGCACCCAGCCTATCTGACTTCGCCCTCCCATTTGCTGCCCTCATTCGCCTTTCCATGCGACCTCTGTCCATTTTTTAATCAGGCCTAATTCTAACTTTGGGATGTTCATTGCACGTCCTCCTCTACACTAAGATTTCCATCCTTGTGGTCCAGGGGCTCAAAACAACAATTAAAATCGGCTGCTATAATCAAATTGCAGGTGCCCCATAAATTATCCAAGTAGCTATCAAGGGCAGTAACCACATTGAATCCATTGCCACCCGGCAGCCCTCTAGCGTAAACATTAATAATCAAGGTATTAGGACCATAGGTAGAACAAACTCGTATGGCCATAATGTTCGGGCTGTCAATAGATACTTCATCCACCCTTATTCCTGCCTGCTGTCTAACCCAACAGGTCAGCCACCAATTGGTCTTCCTCTCTGTCCTCCCGTGGCAGCCTTTGAGAAATTTAAAAAAGCCTGAGTGATAGAATCTATCCAAGGACCAGGTCTCCTGGAATATCCAGACATCAAAGCCACCAATAAATGATGACCAGTCTGTAGACGTAGATTTAGATGATAGCCCTGCAATGTTCCAGGAAGCTATGGTAATATAGGTTTTTGAATGACCATTAATCGTATTATTGCAACTACTGGTTACCTCGAAATCTAAAACCTGATCTTGTTCCAGTAAGCCATAGCTAGGGATGCTAGTTGTGTTAAGGGGACATACTACTGCTCTTTTGGGTGTTACATTCACCATGTCTCTAAAGCTTGTTTTCAGCGAGCGTGAAACCACCACTCCTACACTGGTGGGACTGGGAGCCTGTATGCCCTTACAAACTTCCTCGGATTTAAACATCACGACGGGGGTGAAGATATCTGGACACGTGTCAACCTCCTCCTCACCTATATATTCCTTTAGAACTGTTGATGGGGAATAGTTAATTGTTCCCAGCCAATCAACTTCCTCTAGAGAGGTGAGAGTTTCAAACTGGGTGCTTGTGTGCACTGGATAATCATATTGATTGTGTAATCTAAGAGGTTCCCGCCACTCATTAAACCTAGATGTACTCTGCGGTTTATTAAAAAAAAACGGAATGATTTTTAAATCATCTACTTTGGTAGAGCAATGCCCTGCCGTTCCCAATATGTGTTGAACCAGTGTTGGCGATCTAAACTAAGAACCACGCAGTCACCTGGTAGGGACTTGCGTGTCTTCCCAACCCAGGGAATTCTACGTGCCTTTTTTAACTCTTAACCCTGTTCTATTGCCCAACAAGTATAGAGCCTTATTCTTTAACGTTGACCAATGCTCTCGGGCATCTGCTGGAAGCGTTGGAACATTGGCAAGAACTACTGTATTCCGGAGTGGCTTCCGGGGGGAGATGCAAAAAAATATGTGGGTTCGTATCACTTGCCTCAGATGTCTCAAGGGGCCTGCTCCTAAAACCACTCTCCCCTTGCTGCGGCTTCGTTTTCATAGATATACCATCATTAGATAAATTAGTAGGACATTTGGGCTCAGAACTTGTGGCTGTTGCAATAGAAGGTGACATATTGCAAACATTTACCAGGATTCCCTTTTGCACTATACTAGCTTCTTTAATCTATCAGCAACCGAGATCAGTTTTTTAAGTAAAGGGTCAATCATGGCTGTAATTTTCACTCCTATCAACGAGCATAACTCTTCTATGTTAAGCTGGGAAGATGAATGAACTAAGTGGGCTGTACTAGTAACGTGATCTACAGTGCAATCGGTTGGATTTACTATGGGCTGATGGACACCTGTTTTACCAATGGTGGCTACCTTACGGCTAACTGTTCTTGGGGGTAGTGGGTTTGATTTTACCGGTCCACGACCTTTCCTTTTTTTTTAGGGCAGCTCTCTGCCCATACCCCCTTTAAGCTTCTTACCCCTGGACATTCCTGGATGTGTAAAATGGGTGGAATTGATGGCACTAATTCAGGATTTGTTGTGTGGGGCTGAATACTATGCGTTTCAGGGTCGGTGCTGCATTCTATTGGTTCTAGGAAAGGCTGCGCTGTAGAACTACAGCTACTAGTTGGAATTAGGGGTTCGGGCGAAAGCCTACGCTCCGTGAATTGAATCTCCTGCATCAATGCGGATTCTGTCCTGCTTAAAAAGGCATCTAGAGTACCTACAACCCCACCACCCAGGTTCCGTTTGCTTATATTTGCAGAACCTCAACCTGCCTCTGGTCTCTGACGGGCGCAGACGGGCCCGCCCTTGGCCCGCAGCCGCCTTTGAAGCGCCTCCTGGCGCTTCCTGCTTACGTGGGTGGCCGAACGTGCACCACAGAAGGAATTCTGGGTACTGTAGTTCGCCTTGATGTTGCAGAGATTGCAGCATGAAACCACAAATAGCAGGTGCAGTTAGGAGGAGCGTTGCTCCTTAGACCGATTTCGGGCAACATATGATTTGTGGTAGGTAGACAGCACTAATGGTCTACACTTTTTGCTTATGTTAGCCTGGGATTGAAATATCCAACCCTTCCAAAATCCAACACTTTCCCTACATTTGCTCAGATTGGAGTGTGAATGGCAAATTTGACCCCTACAAA
Source organism: Lissotriton vulgaris (assembly GCF_964263255.1). Classification (NCBI taxonomy): domain Eukaryota; kingdom Metazoa; phylum Chordata; class Amphibia; order Caudata; family Salamandridae; genus Lissotriton; species Lissotriton vulgaris. The sequence continues at coordinate 968,439,795 of NC_141697.1, forward strand.
GTCCAAGACCGTCCCTACTTTTGCTAATTTTGAAGTGAGAATGGTAAATCTGACACTTTATCTGCTGTTAAAATCAGAGTGGGTGTAGTAAATCTGAGATCTGCAAAGCCCAACTCTTTACTTTCCCACTCTTGCTTAGTTAGGAGTGGAAAAATGTTATTATTTTTTTTATCCATAATATGATAATATTTGCAATTTAGCATTTTATACATTTTGGATTTTTTGGTGTATTTTTTTCCCCTTTAAATAAGCTCATATATATATTGTTATGTTTATGAATATATTATTCTTATTATTATCAATAATTTTAATGTAAATTATTTTTATTGTTGAAATGTTTTACATTTTTCCAGTATATATTTATAATTTTTATTGTTTACTATGTTTGTAAATATATTATTTGTTTTATGTTGCATTATTATTTTATACATTAATATCTAAATGTAACATAAACCTATATATAGAAAAATTGAAATTCTTGCCTGTTTCTGAAATTTTCTGTGCCCCAATTTTTTTGTCTCAATATTTTTGTTGTTAGACACAAAGTGCCTGCTTACAAGTTTGGTGGTGGGGGAGCAGGCCACCATGCCACTGCATCGCTCCCACGCTGCCAAACAGGGCCGCCACCTGCCTCACAAATTACAAGTATTTTTGTGGTCTGGCAGACAGGCGTTGTGGTTGTCCCACGTTGGTCCAGTAAAAAAGGCTAAAACGTGAGCCTTAATGGTGCACCACCACGGGACTGCCACAGCACGTTCCAGCATGGCATGGCCTGTGAAGTTCATGCTGTGCTAGAACTGGGGGTGCATGCACATAGGGAGCACAACATGTGCCCCCTACATAGACCAACATGCATAAGGGAAGGGGGGCCCTCTAGGCCCCCCTTCATTTCCTGACTGCCAGCAGTTTCATAAGAATCTCCATGAGACCGCTGGTGGTCAGGAAACTCGTAATATGCATGGCGGTGCAATAGCAGCACCGGCAGCATATTGCGAGCCCCTAGCAGCTGTGCAACCATCAGGAACCGCGGTTCCCTGGTAGTTGTGGCAGTCTAATGGCAGTCCGACCTGCAAAGTTGTAATACAGCGGTCAATCCGCCGATACTGCGGTGGCAGTCTGCCACTGCATCTACACCGTGAGTTTGTCAGTCAATGGGCCGCCAAACTCATAATCAGGCCCAAAGTATACAAAACACGATTGTGTGCTTCCCGATAATTGTTTTGCAATATTTGGGTATCACAATATTTATGTTCTTGATATTATGTCATATGACCACCGGAAAATTTGGCCTCTCCTAGTATGCATCTGAAGACCATAAAGGTGGGATTGGTGAAAGTCTTATTGGATGTTCAATGCCAGGTGCTGATTCAATAGTTTCCTTGACCCTTTCACAGCAAAACAGATCACAGAGTTTAGGCAGGCATCAATGGGCACATAATTCTGAGGTTAGAATGGGCCAAAACATCCGTGAGCATGTTAACAGGCATACATGATTAACGGTATCAGGATCCCTGCCAGGAAATTGACCAGTGCCTTATACTCCATTTAAAATCAGGGATATCAAACGTAAAGCATCAGTAAAGACAGTAGCTGTGGTTTTAACTGAAGAGGAGTCATGTGAAGAAAAAAACATAGGATGCAAAGAATTGCTCATTGCATAGAGATGTTGTGTTCTGACTCAAGTGCTCTTGGGTTTTCTGGAGGGTACCCAAAAAAAGACATGGGCAATGACAGGAGAGCACATCATCTTTTGCCTCCTCTCCGTTCTGGAGGAAGTCAAGTTTCAGTTGGCCCATCAAACCTAGAAGACAAGGACACTAGTCAGACAGGTCCTACTCCTGCCCAGGAAGGACAACTTTAAATTTTGTAAGAGACTTCAAGACCAGTTATATGGAATAATGTACATCTTCTGTACATTAAAAGATTATTGTAGGTCACACAGGAGTCCCCTTAAACCTCATAAAGGTATACAGCTTGTTGCCTTTATTTGGTCACTGAACTCTCTCTTTTCCTGCAATATGCTTATGTTGTACAGGTGTAGGGTATTATTCAGAAATCATGTTACCAAATTAGCCTCAGAACAAGGTAGAGTTTACTATATAATTACTGTATCCTCCAAAGCGATCAATGTTTGTGTGCCGTAAATTCTCCATGTGTAGGAACAAATTAATTGTGGCATAACTTCAAAGTTTAACGAACTAATGTTTGTACATGGTGTGTCACAAAGATTCAAAGTTTGTGAAATGTGTCCTGTTAGAAATATATTGTGTTGGGAAAGGTACTCCAATGGAAACATCCATCAGACCTAAAAAGGTGTGCTTCAATAGCTGAATGGATTTTGTCATATGGATGTGTTTATTTCTGATGCTCAAGTACTTTTCAAGCGAAAAGTCCACTTATACCCAAATAGGTGGCATTTATTAGTTCACATTTATATACATCAAGGTCAATACAGCCACCCAGTCATTTCCCTGTAAACATCTTACACAGTGGTCAGGAGTGTAGAGGTACAGGAAGTCAATTATTCTGTGACTGGTGGACCTCAAGCCCACTAGGTCGCCAGAGGCTTTGGTCTCCACCCTTCCTCAACAGAGGATCATTCACCATATTTAGAGAGCCCTGCCTGCCTGGTGGCGTCTATATGTCAAAAGTGCATTTCTGGTGCAGCAGTTACATTTTCTGCAGCACTTAGGGGCTTATTACGATGTTGGTCGAAGTTGCCTCCGAGCAACACAGTCTCGGTCTCAGCACCAACCGTCCTCCGGGCGGCGGTTCCGACCATCGGAATACGATGCGACCAAACACTCTTTGGGTGCATACTCACTTTTCTGTATGGGAACTTGTATTACGGCCATAAACTGGCCATAATACAGGCGCCTATAGAGAATTGGAGGTGTGTGTAAAACCCTGCACCATGTGGCTGGCACCCCTTGGTGCCTGCCACACAGTGCAGAGTTTCACATGGTGGTACCCTAGGTACTGGGGTGAATGTATGACATTGTTCTGCATTCTGTCCATCAACTGTTGTTTTGCATTCTGTCACCCCGAGTGGGATGGGTATGCTCAGACGTGAGTCTCATGCTCTCCACACCACTGGAGTCAAGCTATCCTGGCTGAAGACGGCTGATAGCCAGAAACCGGTCCTGGGATGTTTGATTCCGGTCCAGGAAAGACATGGCTTGGCAGTTCGGGCTGGACTGTTCCCATGAGGCACAGGGTCAAGGCTTATTTGCATATGGCCATGTCTGAACTGGGGTGGTGTGGAGTGCAAAAAAACAATGGATTTAGGCCCAGATCTCTGTACTGGGGTGAATGTATGACATTGTTCTGCATTCTGTCTATCAACTGTTGTTTTGCATTTTGGTACCCTAGGTACTCCCTTGGCCACCAACTGTAGGCCGCCAAAGTTGCTGTCTGACAGCATTTCCATGTCAGAAAGGCCTGCACGTAAAGGCTGTCGGAAATCCACATCGTAATCCCGATGTAATCCCGATGTCAGAAATGCCGTCCATGGGAGATTATGGTGCGGTTCGGACCAGCCGGAAGACTCAGAGAGCCGGTTGGAACCACGTCGGAATGACCGTCTGGTTTCTGTTTCAACTGCCAACATCCTAATCAGCTAACTGACCATGCCAGTCGGAAAGCCTCGGACTGCGGTCGGAAAACTTCTGACTAACGGTCTGAGGCTTTCGGACCGACATCATAATCTGCCTATAAATGCCAAATTGCCACATGATTTTTTACCCATTCTGCATTCTTTTTCAACACAACCGCCGAAAGCAGGAATTTGTTCTTAAAAGTAAATGGTCAGTTACTGATGCAGTGGAAGTTTTCTTCCTGTGTCTGGAGGCCATGGTTTTTTCTGTGCCCGAAAGTGTGCCTCCCCAGGTGGATCCGGGGAAGAAATAAATGCATCAAGAGGACCAAGTAGTACAAACCCCTCGATGTATGGAGGATGGGTCACTGCATTTGATTGACCACCAGTGGAGTTTTTGATGGCCCCCGGTCATCTGCCAGCATTTTTCCTTTTCTAAATGAGGCAGATAAAACGTATTTTGGCAAGATGTGAGAAACGTCGATTCACAGTGGTTTTCCCATCTAGACAAACTTCAAATAACCCCATAGTATTTTTTAGGATTTATTATTATTAATGTCCAGCTGTTACTCTTTGTGGGACAAAAAGCTTTCCTGACCCCTGGAGACCTCAAACTTCTTTGTAGTTTAATTTTCGCCAGGATCTCCGGAACAAAAAACCCAGATAACCTTATTCCAGTAAGAGAGGTTGGATGGACAATTTACAGTGGAAAGAGATATATCAGTTACTGATGGATTATCAGGAAAATTCTGCATGTGTTTCTGAGACGAGCTAACATCAATTGTGACCAAAATCTTAACCTTAACTCAAACAAAAGCAGGTTCCTGGTTGGCATGAAGTAAAGATCAAACTTATGCAAACAGCAGAGTGCCAGCATCGGAAATCTAACAATTCAAAATAAATGTATTTATTGATAGTGGACCTAAAATTCCATAAAACAGTATCTGCCAAAAGACTAAATCCTATCATGCCTAAGGACCAAAGATGAGAGCATAAATCTTTAGTTATAGAATGTTGAACAATAATAATAATATAAATAGTAAAAATAACACAAGGAAAAATGAAGAGCTCAAACTCATAAGTGTCTTCAGCCTTTAACCCAAAAAAGCTTCAGGCTGAAGCTGATTAAGAATCATGGATTTAGTTTGGGTATAGCTATTCTATGAATATCAAGCCACTCCAGTGCTTCATCAATATCTCCAGCCTGAAGTTCAAATTCACACATGCCACTTTTTTTTAGGGTTTGGGGTATTGCTTCAGTAAGTGGTAGAGGGGTTCTTCAATAAAGAAGCATTTCCTCGTGGTTAGAATTGGTATACATTTCGGTTGGTAATTTGAAATGCATAAAAAATAAGGTGGCTTGATGGCCCCAGAACAGTTCTCAACAGTTTTTATTTCATTACATTGTTGTCAGTTGGATATCCTTTTTGGTTATTAGGAGCTTACCTTATGTGTTTGGAAGCTGCACCTAAAGCCTTAAAAGTCTTTTTCTAGACACCATGCATAATTCAACAAATTCCTTTCTTCCTACTAGGTCCATGTACTTGGGGTAGGGCTTGCAGTACATGAAAAGTTTGTGCATCCAGAAATGCGTCCACTGCACAAGAAGCTGATAGACCAATTCCACATGATGCGTTCCAGCCTGTATCATGTAAGGAAATCTACTTTGAAATATATTATAAATGTAATTTATCCTCCTCTGGTACGCAGGACCTTCCAAAAAAAAAAACTACTCCACAAAAATTGTTTCATGCCAGCACTTTCCCTAAGTTCATGCAGTTTTCCTTGTATGCTTTTGGTATCCTGCATGAGTCATGATGCAATGTCTACCTTCCTAATTTTATGTCCTTCCCAAATTGACATTCATCAGGCTTCGTTCTCAGGCCTCCTTAATTGGACTTTTGTTTGTTCTTTTCTCTTCTAGGAACTTCCTGGTTTGGATAAACTGAGCCCATCATGTTCTGGTGCCAGCACACCTCGCGGGAATGTCCTAATGTCGCACAGCCCAATGAGCCCAGACACTATCAAACTTATGCATAGACACAGGTACTATATTTCTCTCTTATGCTACTGGTCAGAGGGAGGTATACATTCAACGTAACTTTAAATCTTTAGCTACCTGGTTATTCATTTTTGAAGTTACTGTATCCCTTTTGCAGCAGGGAACTGAATAATATGTTCTAGGAAAATCAAGAAGAACGAAGAGAACATCTTGAAGTGCCTGTGTCATAACTAGCCTTGCATTTTTCTGGTTAAATCCCAGGAATCTAAAACAGGATTTCCTTCAAAGTGCTTAACCCGTGATAATCGATATAGTCTTCTTGCTGAATAGTTCTTGGCTTTTGGTCTCAGGGGGCAATCATTTAAGTATGATTTCCATTCAGGTGTAGAGGTGAGGCAAGTCCGGAGTAGAGGTTAAGCAAGTTGAGGAAATGTCCTTTCCAAATCGTGGTTTTAAACTCTTGAAAAAAATTATGGTCTGGCTCAACAGCACAGTGGTCGCCTGACAATTATGTGAGCATGACTAGAGAGTGGGGTTGTCTCCGTCCACTTGCTAGGAACCAGGACTTGTTTTTTGATTGGTAATAAAGTGTGTGCTTCCACAAAAAAGTGCTTGCCTTCCACACAGCTGTGACAGTGGCAGGAAATACTACTTCAGATGGACACTTCCAACTGCAGACTACACACCTTGCGATTATCCCCAGGCACCCAACTGGAACCTTACAAATTTTCTTCACCAATTCCCTTGCACGTCAGTTGTGACGTCTCTGGTGTTTGGGTTCCTCCTGCAACAAATGCCATATGCCAAGCTCTACATCCTGGAGCATCACCGAAAGACTCGAAAGGCCTGGTCCTCCTCGAAGTTGATGGTGCTGTTGTGTTCTCTTTCACAAGTCCGGTCTCTCAAGCACTCTTCTTCCTAAATCATCAGGCAAGTCATAGAGTCAGAAGTAGCACAAGAAGCTTAAGCACAAATCCCCCTCCTCTCACCACTCCCACCACAAGGAGTCACATGGTGCCCAAGGTTCCTCTGAGTTACGGCCTCGGTCTTCAATATCATTTCAGCCAAAGTTCCTAGGCCCATCATCGATAGTTCAGCAGAAAGAGGTCTTCAAAGAGGCGATGCTATGAATTTTCGGTACCCTATTGGATCCCTCTGCCTCGGTGCTCTAAGTATCTATCGCTGGCAGATCTACCTCCAATACCAACTGTGCCCTATCATACCATTCCAGTTTCAGATCCGACTTTGTGGCAAAGGCCAAGACCAGAACCTAGACCCTAAGTGATCTACGCTGTGACTCCAGATATTAAAGCCAGCACCGAGGTTGTTAAGCCACCACAACCTCCACCAAAATCATACTCATCTCATCCACTAGCACATTCAGATTTGGAGATGCTTCCAATATGCCACAACCTGCCTGATCCTTATGATGATGACAGCTCACATATTTATGATGATGAAAACCTTTTCTTGGTTCCCAAAGACTCCTGTCGCCTCAATACCTCCCCAGACAACGGCCTGCAATCACCCACTCCTGTTATAGCCACAGAAGAGACTGCCTCATCTGCAATGGTAATCAGGAGGGCAGCAGAGGTATTAAGACTAAAATTTCCCACCACTGAGGTCACAACCAATGTCTTCATGGTGATCCTGCAGCCAAGGCAGACCTCACAGGAGCCTCTTTTGCTGTTCATTGACAATAACTTCTGCGCAACTGGGTGAAACCAGGATTTTGCGCACCGGTCACCAGAGAGATAAGGAGGAGACATGGGCCTGCCCCGTGTGATCTTGCCTTTTTCCTACAACATCCCTCACCAGAGAACCTAGTAATCTAGGTATCTACCAACAGACTTAATCCCAATGCGTTTCGACTATCCCGCCGGGTAGAGAGTCGAACCGTATGGAGATGTTCATAAAGAGTTTGCTCTTCTCTGCTAGCCTTGCCCTACGTTCTGTTAATTCAACTTGTTTCCTGGATTGCTGTTTGAATGTGTTATGGGACATGGTGGCGGGGATCATGCCAGTTGTCCCGGAGAACCTTAGGACAAACCTTCAGCGCATCATATACAATGGTCAAGACTAAGCATGGGCGGAAAATCCGTTTCGCTCGCGGATTTTGCGGATTTTCGGTAAATTCGCAATCCGCGAGATTCGCGAATCTCCCGCAAAATCCGCAAATCCGCGAGCAGCGGATTTTGCTCGCACTGTTCGCGTGAGTTCGCGGCTTCCCAGTACAACTTCGCGCCCCGCGAATAAGTGCAAAATTGCAGAAATACGATCTTAGCAAAACTGAAACTACTTACCAGGTTCAAAAGTTCAGGCTCATCATTAGTAGCCATTTCCTGTAGTGCTTCCTGAGGGGCCCCTCCAGAGTTCAGTTGCCAGTTGCAACTATTATGTGACCCTGCTCTGAACCTCAGAATAGTTACACATATGCCACAAAGGTCCTGAATTACAGCTAAGGGAGACAAGCAGGAGCCAGGCTGGAAGTTCAAATCCATTAATCAGCCCCTAATTCATTATTGTCAGTTGGGGCAGGGCAGGTGTTGTAACTAATTTTGCAACAATGAAAGCACTTAGCAAGTGCAAAAGATCACTAATCAGGAAGCACTAAGGAAGCAGGTGCCAGCTAAAAGAATATTCTGTGACACATTAATCAGCCCCAAAATAATTCAGGTCACTTGAGGCAGGGAAGGTGTGCTTGCGTTGCCACAATAATGTACACTGCCTGGACAACCAGAGGGTGCTGTGATGAAACAGAGGGTGGCATGGGTGGGCCAGAGGGTGGCATGAGTAGTCAGAGAGTGGCAGTGGTGACAGAGAGTGGCAGTGATGAAGAAGAGTGTCCCAAACAGGCTGGACACGTAGAAACAACAAGTTCGCGAAACTTGCGACCCGACAGGTAAGTTCGCAATTTGCGAAATTGTACAAAACCCTCGCAAACTGGCAGAAACCCGCGCAAACACACAAAAAAATCCGCAAATTCGCGAGAATTCGCGGATTTTGTGGATTGCGAGTTCGCAAATCCGCAAAATTCGCGAACGCGAGATTCGCAAAATTCGCCCATGCTTAGTCAAGACGCAGCCAAGCATGTGGTTTGCTCGGCCTGGAAACTATTGACTGCTTGGCTAGGACAGTAGGGACAAGTGTGGTGCTTCAGGGCCATGCTTGGACTTGTTTCATGGGATTCTCCAATTATGTGTAACAATCTCTGATGGACATGTCATTTGACGGCACACGTCTTTAAATACAAGGCAGACTCAGGCTTGGAGTGCTTCACAGAAAACAAGGCCACTATATGTTCCCTTGGACTAGCACCACCTAAAAGGCAGTTCCCATAATAATTTCCAGTTTCCAGCAGAGGCCATACCAAACTTTGCGGCGGCAGGAACATACCTCCCAAGCCTTTTGAAGCAGAGGTCAGGGATCCAACCACCAGTGTCCAGGCCCCCAGGTGCAATAGACTATCCAATCCTCTGGCCCTGCACCCTACAGCCACCGTAAAACCACCTTAATTTGTTCTTGGAGGCATGGGTGCCCACTGGGAGGTCAGACAGCCTATTACACCCACATATGGCACAGCATCACATCAGACCGATGGGTTCGCCTTACCTTTCCTCTCCACCGATCTGAAAAAGCCTCCTGCACCTCAATGCCTTTTCGATGACCACTTATCCATACTGCAAGGGCAAGTTAAAGCTCTTTTGGACAAGGAAGCCATAGAGAGGGTGCCGGCATTAGAATGTCAGGACTGGTTGTTACTCCCATTACTTACTGGTGCCGAAGAAGGAGGGAGGCCTCCACCATATCCTCAATCTTCGCCTTCTGAACATTTTCCTCACTAAGGAAACATTCAAAAATCCTCACCCTGGCCCAAGTTCTATCTGCCCTGGATCCAGGAGATGGTAGAACTGCACAATGCCTATTACTACATCCCTGCCCTGATGTCCCACAGGCTTTACCTGAGGATTCAGGTAGGCCATCAGTACTTTCAATTATCAGTGCTTCCCTTTGGCGTTACCAGTGTACCTTGTTTGTTTACGGAGGTAATGGTGGTGGTCACTGCCTACCTTTTGAGGTGGACACACCAGTCTTCCCATACCGCAATGACTGGTTGCTCAAGGCAGGTTTCCCTTCAAACAGTCATAGATCACCTTCAGATGACAACCAACCTGTTGGTATTGCTAGTGTTTTTCATCACCATACCGAAATCACACCTGACTCCTTCAAGAGGCTCCACTTCATCTGAACCACCTTGGACATGATGCTCTATCGAGCCTTCACTCCGCCTTATCGAGTTCTTGACATTTGAACTATGATACTGATGTTTCAACCCTTGATCTGGGTCTCTGTGAGAGTGGCTCTGAGACTTCATATCCACTTGGCTCTTTGCATCCTGCCTTGGGCCATACCAGGTGGCATATGTGAGCTCTGCAGTTGGATCTGAAGTCTCAGCACCTGGGAAAAGTTTGGATTCCATCCAGATTTTGGAGAAGAATGCAAAAGATCTGCATTGGTGGCTACTGAACTGCAGTTGGGCGAGTGGCAGGCCTCTCTCCTTACCCCATTCTTGGCTAACTGTTGTGACCGATGCATTGTTGCTGGTTTGAGGTAATCTGTGAGCTGCCCCTTCGGGTGGACCTCCTGTCAAAGCAGCAGGGAAGAGTCCTGCACCTGAGCCTGTACAAACTAGACCTCTATTCTTGGAGATTGAGTTTTGTCAGTTGATAGCTTTTGATCTCCCTGAAATAGTGAGTGTCATCTTGGCAGGCAGGAGTCTCCCAAATAAAAAAATCCAGACGGGAGGCAGGGATAAGTTTGTTTTCTGGCTTTCTTCCACAAATATTTAACCTTTAGAGGCACAGTTGCCTGGCATATTACTATTTTGCTTATCCCTAGCCCACCAAGGCTTTGCTTTGTCAAAAGTTAAAGATTTCTTATTGGCTCATTATGCCTTTTTACGTTTACCTTATAAGACTTCTTTATTCATATCACCTGTTGTATACATTTTCTAAAAGAGCTGACCCATATGTTCCCACAACACGATTTGGGATTCCTCAGCGGCACCTAAGTCTGGTTCTCACTTTTCTCATGTGCACCACATTTGAGCCAAAACAGAGCTTCCATCTTTGATTGCTCACCTTAAAGACAGCGTTTTTGATAGGGATAATGTAAGCCTGTCTCATGAGTGAACTACATGCACTGTCTGTCATCAACCAATTAATACCTTCTTCCCAGACAAGGGCGTGCTCAGGACTAAAGCGGCACTTCTGCTCATAGTTGTCAACTTTCCTCCCCACACCTCATCCACCTAAATTGAAAGAGAGACTTAATCACCTAGACCCAAAGAGAGCTTTACATTGATTGTACCATGGACCATCAGGTGGCCGATCAACTCTTTGTAGGGTTCTCGGGGGCAAAAAAGGGAAATGCTCTGCAGAGGAGAACTATAGGTAAATTGTCTTGTGTTTCAAAATCTGCTTGTGCTCATTCTGTGAGATCAAAGGCTGCTACCAGTGCTCTGGTGCATGGTGTGCCAGTCTTAGACATCTGCCCGGCTGCTATGTGGGCATTAGTTCACACATTAATGAAGCCTGCTTAGTCAGGTCCAATGGGAGGGGCATTTTGCCCATTTTGTCCTGCAGGATTTCCTTGTCTGAACCATTCCACAGACCTACCAACTGGGGAGGTACTGCTTTGGTATCTCTTCACATGGTGAGAAATCTGCGGTTGGAGGTATTCATCAGAAGAACAAGTTACTTAACCTTTGGTAACGGTCTTTGTGGTCGACATTCTATCTAATAACAGATTCCTCAATGACCCACCCGCCTTCATTATCCGGGATATGAACTCTTCTATTCCACGCTAGTAAGATTCAATCTTAGACATCTGCATTCTGGAAAAATCTAACTACTAAGGCTCTGTGTCCAAGGGTGCAGACAGATATCAGAAAGAAACTGACATCAGCTGCGACTGTGTAAGGACCCTGATGCCACATCCTTGTTGGGGGGAACCCACCTATTGATACATATTGATGACACCTATTGATGCACAAGGAAATTGCTGAAGAAATTTCTCTGGATCCAGTCTGACACCAAAGGTTTTCACAAGATGAGAAATCTACAGTTAGATAGCGCATCCACCAGAAAGATTATTACCGAAAGGAACTTGTTTTTCTGTCCCAGGTGTTGTACTGGTGTCAGGCGAGGACAAATTGATGTAACAGCTATGGGCGTTTAAATGGAACGACCCTATCTGAATCCTCTTTGGGGCTCAGGTGCTATTAGTCAGAACATGGTTGGAGTCATGCATACCTGTGCCATTTGTTAGACAGCTTTAGTTAATAGGATTTTTTGTGTTTTTGAAATTTCACATCTTGAGTAAACATCCTCTGAGTAGAAGTTATATAGCTTGAACATGAAGTTAGGCTTATTCATCTGCAGGTCCTTCCATCTCCATTAATAACCCATCCTACCCTGTGGTTTACCCCAAATATTCTGTGAATGGCAGAAATGTTCAAGAACTGGGTACACTGGCACCAGAAGTTCTATACCTGGCACAGTCATTTTTGGTGAGGATGTGTGATGCACTGCTGATTAGCTCTGTAGCTATATCTCCAAAGTTAGTATTTCTTCTCCCCTCTTTGTAGTAGTTAAGAAAGATGTACACAAGGCTAATAAAGGACAATGTACCAGATAAAGAGTACCTCCTAGTGGTTTATCGGACAGAGTTAAGTCCTGAACAAATGTAAACCAACTATATGTGTGAAAAGATCCACATTTTATGGGGATTAGGATTTACAGATAAATATTTCAGAGACTACCTTTTGCTATTTTCTATTTTTTTAAGGGAGAACAACCCATTTTCCTTAATGGCATTCTTTTTCCGGAAATATTTAAGAAGTTGAGGTTCCTGGTAGGCAGTAAAATGAACCCAAAGAAGACAATACAAATATTGATCTTAAATGCACCCCCTACATCCCATAGCATTGTTGTGTGTGGTAACAGTATAGCTTCCTAGCTTTCCTAATTTTTTAGCGTTGGTGAATACTGGTGTGGGGGCACTTTAATTGAGGGCGGAAGCAAAGAAAGTTAATATTGATGAACTTTATCATTGAACATCATCTGGATATGAATGCCGAATGGATAAAATCAATGCAATTTTTAAAAAGATTTTAAACACTTTTTTATCACTAGCATTCCTCCCTAATTTGAAAGGATAATTCAAGATTGGAATGTCTTGAGGAGTAAACAGAACTCAGAAAGCAAACATCATAAGATACATTAAGGGCCTCATTTAGATGTTTGTGGAAATGAGAGGGGCGTGAAAAACCCCTTATCAAAGGTTTGACCTTAACAGTTTTCGTTTTTTTAATGTGACTGAATGTCAGTAAACCTTCTAACATAGTGGTAGTCACGGCCATTGTGCTAAGCATGCTCTAATGCGGATCCAGGGATCTAACAGCAAAACCGAACAAATGTTGTATAAATACCATGTCATAATAAAAAAGCATCTGAGCTGTATTACTGAGGTAAATCCCTTTGATAAGTTATCCCTGAAAAATTTACAAATAGATAGACATGAGGAACTCCACCATCGTGCTTGCTTGCTGACTTCCAATGAAGCATTGATCAACAGCAGCCTTCGACATAGCCCAGTCTCTCATTTCCAGTAGATCTAGCTCACCATTATCTGTGTTCAGGAGAAATGCTGTGGAACCAATTTGTTTTTCCAACAGAATGAAGCACGAACAACCACTTCACCAGATCTCCTATCATTTACCTGGGGATCCTTTGTTTGTGTAATTTCTCTCAACTTCCAAAATAGGCAATCTTGGGAAACGTAAAGCTCACGCATCAATTGACCATTCTAATTGACTGTTAGATGTCCTCTTTTGTGTTGTATGAACTCCTCACTTACTAATGTTTAGATTTTTATTTTAATGATGTTGCTAGCTCTCTATTTGACCTACTGTTAGTTCATCATGTGATTTTTTTGCCAAGCTTCCATGTAAAGCATTGTGCCGCCAAAGGGCCTTGTAAGTGCTATACAAAACATAATAATAGAAATAAATTAAATAAACAAACAATAAATAGATTATTACATCTTGACATTTTATGAAGATAATTTGATCAGTCAATAGATTGTCCTTCTCTCTCTCTTTTTTCAGTCCATTGAACATGCTGAGTTCTGTCCGACATTCCTCATCCTCGCTTTCCTCGCACACGTCCAGTGAGACGGGGAACTTGGTCATCTTGACCGACGGCTCTGTGGGCGAGCCCCCTGAGGATATATACCAGATGCAGGTGGGTGTGGTCTTCTGCTTTTACATAAAGGGTAAACACTTTGGGAGCTGTGCAAGATATGTTATTTAATTAGCAAGTGACTAGCCTCCTTCAAGTCTCTGATTTTCCCTGCAGCTTGTCTACCCTCACTCAAGGTACCAGGGATCTATCACCAATATGTCTGTGCTATCCTCATCCCAGGCCAGCCCCTCCACCTCCAGCCTGAGCTCCACGCACTCTGCACCATCCCAGCTGATCAACTCTGCACCCTCCAGCACACGAGGTAAGAGCAAAATTGCTGTCAGATCTTCAGAATTAATCAAAGCTAACTCAGGCAATATTTGGAGCTGTGCAGGTTTTGGTAGAATGTTCCATCTTTAAAATCTTTTTTTCAACCAAAAATTACTTGGGGTGGGGTTATGTAAAGTTTGGCAGATATGAGACATCTGCAAAATTGTCAGAAGTCTGCTCGACCCTATTTAGAGTGTAAATATTAGCAGAAGTGGAAGACCTAATCGATGCAGGTGAGACAGGTGAACAGGTCAAGGCTCAGTTTCACCTGTTTATAGCCTCACTAATGGTATGCTTTTCCTTGTGTTTAGGCTCCCCTTCTCTGCCTGATAAGTACCGTCATGCCCGAGAAATGGTGATGCTGTTACCAGCTCACCGTGAGCGGCCCAGCAGTGCTATGTATCCTGCAGCAATCATGGAAAACGGACAGGTAATCTTCTCGGGTTTAGCTTCTGGTGGAAAAAGCTATTTGTGGACTGGAAGAACATAGGAATAGTACATTTGATCAATAATGTGAGCTGTGTCTTTGTAATTCAGTTATACAATCTCTTTCTTTTTTATAACATGAACAGTGTCTTTATATGTGTTGTCTACTACACAGGGAGGGAGATTCCCTAAGTTTTCACACAACGCAGGGCAACAAGCAAAGTTGCTGCACTGCGTTGCGTGAAATGGAGAGAGCAGAAATACTCCATATCAACTAAGATATGGTGCACTTCTGATCCCTCCTAGCACTGGTGCACTGTGTGGGGACGTCCATGCTCCACCCATTGAAAGCCTCCCTGGCACAAGATAACGCAACACAGCACCATGCGCTGCCTGTCTTATGATAGACCGAGTTCTGTTTCTTTAGAGTCATAACACTTTTCTGTACCTTGCTTACCCATCTATGGCAATCTTCCAATCTTGCGCCCAAATAATCCTAACTCATGTACCCTATCCAACGCCTCCTCTCCTCGACCGCATTGCTCCACAATGGAGGCGGTGCATTCTCAGGCACTGCTGTGGGGATTGCGATCCACCTTTCTGCCAGCCATTTCATTTCAGTTCTTCCATTGTTAAAGGGAGGCTTTTTGGGGGCTGCTAGCAGGGCTCTGTTCCCCATTGCCCTCCACTATGGCCCCTGGGGCACACATGTGGTGTCCCCCCTAAATATCGCTGCATTGTGTGGCAGGCACAGCATGGTGCCTGCCACAGGGCGTAGGGAGTTTAAAAACATGACTTTTGGCATTGGGACTTTTGCTGCAGCCCTTTTCCGGGCCGCAGCAAAAGCCTTACTGCAAAGAGGCCTGTTTCCTACCCCCTCCATGGAGATAGGATCCTAATTTGGCAGTCGGGACCTCCAACTACCTGTCGGCTGGTCCCTTTACCACAACGATGCAGGTTGGATGCTTGTCCGACCGGCATTGTAATTGGGCCCCATATCTGTCAAAGGTTTTCGGATCACTATTTTGTCTTCCCCCAAGTGCATCTCCAGCTCAGATAAGGTTAAAGTTGGGGTTAGTTAATCAATTGCTCACCAGAAAAGGGGCCCATATATAAACTTGGAATAGAATCAAGTCATCTTCTGACAATAAACAATGCCAAGCTTTATGGCAGGAATTACAACAGAATATGGATGTGTCAGCTTGTAGGTATCTTAATCAATCAATTGAAGAGCTAGGAATTCAATACCTATGGAAATATTCATACTCTCAAAACAGTTTTCAAAAAGTATGTTAACTTCTCACTAAAGAAACTATCACTCTTTAAAGATAAGGAATTGCTGGCTACCAGATCTCATGCCTGGGATTCGATTAATAGATAAAAGACACTTGAGCAACAACTGTATCTGGAGGCAGCATGATCACATTCTTTAGAAATTGTTTTGGTGCATTACCAATATGTTTGCACCCCAGGAGAAAACATTGGAAAAAGATGGAATAAGCCAAACACAGAGTATCTCTGCAGATTGTGTAAATCAGGAAAAGAAAAAATTATTCTAATTGTATGCCTGTGCTTGGCTTTAGTGGAAGAACGACAATCAATGTTGAAAGCTTCATTTAATGAGCATAGTGTACAAACTTACAAACAGACAATACTATTGAGTTTAATTCCATCAGATTCTATGCTGAACTGCTGATACAGCAATTTTTTACAGTCTGCTGAGAAAACAATATTAGCTGTACTGTAACATGAGAAACTGCTCATCTTGGAATCTTTTTTCTTTTAGTATATTATGTCTTAATACTGCCACAATAGATTTTTATTGTTTTTATTAAATGTCTCTATTTTAGAACGATGTATTTATATTCCTGTTATGAAATGTTATGGTTTTTAATACCTATGCATAAATACATTTTAATTTACCTATTAGGTGCAAAAGGATGAATTTATATGCTGGAGTCTCACACATTGCAATTGTTGGCAGTTCTGAAAGACCATGATGTGCTCTATTGTCTTTCTTTGCTGAAATTTGATTGGCGTTGGTATACAGTCGAATGTTTGATTCTAAGAAATGTCACTTTCCTTAGGAAGACAAGTATGTTATTCTTTCAGGCCTGTAAATGCAGTTTGTGTATAAACTGGGAACTCTGACACTCTTTGCAAAATTATGCTTTAGGTTCTGTAGAACACAGACGATTTCTATAGCTATTATCAGTGTGCACAACTTATCAGCATGCACAGAAAGACTGTAGAGGAACAAAGGATCTGGGAAACTGGCCTTTATTATCTTGTACTCTACGCTGCATACACAAATATACCCATAGTTTCAGTTTTTTTATTAATAGTTTATTTCCATTTATCTAATCAGTTAGCTTAATATGTGATTAAGAAAATCCATATATTTCTAATGGATAGTTCTAACTGCAGATCACCTTTACAATATCCCTCAACCCTAGACTGTATCCTGAAGACCTAAAACATCATTGCTCCCACTTGCCAGTATATGGTGCCATGCGGCTCCATACTCACTTGTTTCTTCCCCAGAAGTGACAAACAGCGCAAGATATGTGTCACCTCTGAGCGACGACCTCAGTTGCTTTCATTCCGTGACTTCGTACTTGGATCATGGGCTCATTTGCAGTTCATCTCTTGTTGGTTGATTAGTTTGTTCTCTACATTTTGTCCAATAAAAAACAGTGTGCAAGGGAACATGTTTCCTCACAAAATAACAGGGGTTAAACCGTGTCGGACTGTCACAAGCAAATGGCTGTGAAAGACCCATATGAGATATGTGTCTGGTGTTTGGTTTCAGGGCATGACTCAAAGTTGTGCAAACAGTGTGCCCTCATGAATCCAAAGGAAATCTGAATATATGTAGTGCAGATGTACATCACTGAACACTGTAAGAAATCACAAAAGTCCTCCTCCCACTCGAAGTCCAATGCGCAGACCAAATGCCTGTGGTGAACCTTCATGCCCCAAGGATCCGCGGAGGCCTTCAGTTGGGTTACCTTCAGCAAATCTGTCTTCCGAGCCATCAGTGCCATCACTGCCTCCTGAGATCCTCTCCCTAGTTCGACTCTGACATAAAAATCCACACTGGTCTCTTTGATATCGACTCCGGCCCAAGGAGTACCCCATACCAATATTTGTGTCTGACCCCCAGCTGAACTCATCTCTGCCTCGACTGAGGTCATGTCCCAAATCCACTCCAATGCACCGTGTCTCTGTACAATCTGATTCAGATACGACAATGCTTTTACCACAGAGCCACCCTTCAGAGCTTCAACTATCTCTTGGGTCTGAGTCTGACCATATTCAACCAGCCTTCGATGATAATGCTAGAGACGATGGGAATGATTTACCCCCACACAATGAGGATAACAATTTTTACATTTATTTAGTGGAGGCTAGTGTGTTGGACTCTTCACTAGGTACAGGGATGGTTTCCCTTCCCCGGCCTTCAACGGAGGAGTGTGCTTTATTTGCTGTGGTGATATGTTGCATAGCTGAGGTATAGGACTTACAACTTCTTTCTATGGACGTCAAGGCAAACATTCTGACTGAAGTTCTACAGCCTGGACAGGCTTTCTCTGAACTACTGCTACTTCTCTATAAAGCCGTGACTGACACATTACTGGGTACTTGGGCTAAGCCTTGATCTTGCCACAGGTGAACAGCAGCGGCGGCCGGCACAGGTAAGCGAGGGGCACATGGCGCAGTAGGGGGAAAGTTGACGGACAACAAAATAGATGTTATTTATTTATCAGTTCAATTCAATTCAAGTAGTCTTTATTCGATTATAAACAATCATAAAAGACATATGTACAAAAAAACATTTAAAAACCAAATTGGCTGATAAAACATATAAAATATCAAGAATAAAATCAGTAAAATCCATTTCAAATCTTGACTCAGTACATACAAAAACTTGTATCATCAAGGATAAATAAGGTCATAGCCAAGGGATAGACCCACAATTAAATGCAACAAGAGATTCACAAGGAGTAAGCACATATTAACCTGTTTATATTAGAGAGTACTGGAGCACCAAGCTCAGCGACCCTGTTACATGGTGGAATATACAGTGTTAAGATGATTACATAAATACATAATTACATAGTTACATAGTGCCCTGCATCCTGATCCTTCTTATGGCCCACGTCCAGCTCCAATATTTTGCCATAGCCACCAATACGACTTTGCTGGTGTCATATTTCATAATAAGCAAAGCCATTTGGGAGGATCTTGTTCCCATTTTGGCGCAAACTGGCTAGAGCCATTTTTTACGTGGCACCTTGTATGCGGGGCAGACGAAGAGGATATGCGACAGAGTCTCTTCCTCACATAAACAGGAGTGACAGAGTGAGTCTTGATCAGACCCCCAGTTTTTAGTAAACAATTTTATAGGGATGCTTCTCACTCTAAATTGGTGGTAAAGCTTCCTGTCTCCAAAACTGGTAATGGTGTCCCAATAGACCTCCATACTATGCTCAATTTTATGGCACAGGAAGAGGCCTGTTAAGGAATCTCTGTTCCCTGAGAAAAGAAAAAATTATACCTATTCCATTATCTGTCAACTTATGGCCGCTCCCACCCCACCCCGCCTCACCACCCCACTGCGTTTACCTGTGCCGGCCGCCGCTGGTGAACAGGCAGGTAGCCAGATTCTACAGGCTGTCAGGTGACTTTGATTTCTTAATACAACACCCCACACCAGAAAGTCTGGTGATCCAAACTTCCATCAGTAGGGTAAACCCCAATTCTTTTCCTACAACCCCCATACCAGAAAGCGAGTCTAACAGAATTGAGGCATTTGAAAAATGTTTCCATTGGCTAACCTAGCCCTGAAGTTGGTCAGTGCTAGCTGTTTAATCGGACAACACTCTCTGACATGGTCTTTAAGATCTTGCCCTGAAGTCCCTAAAATTATAGGCTCCAGCATGGTCAGGATGCAGCCAAATGCATCATACAGTCTGGTTTGGAGTCTATTGCCTGCTTCGCCAGAGCAGATGAAAGTAGAATGGTGCTTCAGTGTCCCAAATTAATAAGATCCAGAGGTTTCTCTGGAGATTTGCAACAATCAGATTCGCAAATGCATTTCGACTGGCCTGATTAACGAGAAGGTTTATTCTCTAGGGTCATTTTAATGAGAGCCAGGCCACAACATGTTTCCTGGGACCCTCTACTCCTGCTAGGCAATTTCCTCAGCAAAATTGTACCTTTGAAGTCTACTCCAGAGGTTTGCTTATTAGCAGTGGCCCTGCTCACTGGGATATCCAGGCCAGCAGGGGCAATAAATTTCCCAGTACCTCACGCCTACAGTAGCAGCCTCATAACTGATTTAGTTTGCCCTTAATGGCACTCAACCACCCTGTGGGAGACAGGTTCACACATTTCCTCATGAACAACATCTGAAGATGATGCCTTTAAATCGGTCAACATGGCTATGCCCTACCATTCCTTTCCATTCCACCACATCTTCTGCCTACATCAGAGCGGCTTTCACATGAGCACTTATCCATCCTGCATCAAATGGAGAATGCCTTTTTGGCCAAAGGAGTCATAAAGAGAGTTCCAGTCACAGAAATAGGGACCAACTCTTATTCCCACTATTTCCTTGTGCCAAAGAAGAATGGAGGCCTTTGTCCAGTTTGAGCTCTCCGCCCATAGGAGGAGTATAAATTAATGATTCTCACGTTAACCCAAGTTCTGTCTGCACTAGATCCAAGTGACTGGATGATGTCTTTGGATCTCAGGATGCCTACTTTCATGTTCCCCTCCTGCAGTCCCACGGATGTTACTTGCAGTTGAGGGTTGGCTAGGAGCATTTTCAATGTGCCCTGCTCCCCATCGCCCTCACACGGGTCTTCACAAAAGTGATGGCAGCGGTCACAGCACACCTTTGGAGACTGGGGACTTCAGTTTTCTCTTACCTTGATGAATATATGTGATGGTGGGTTCAACGCAGTCAGTCAGAAACATTCGACAGATGATGGTGTACCTCCGTACATCATTGGGGTTCACTGTCAACATGCCAAAATCACACCTGACTCCTTCGCAAAGGTTCTCTTTCATCGGAGCCATTCTGGATATGGTGCAGTTTCAGGCATTTCTTCCATCACAACAAGTCCCTGGGTCTCAGTGAAAGAGGCTCTGAGGCTTTTTGGTTTCATGCATCTTGCTTGTTGACTATGCCAGTTGGCATATGTGAGCTGTGCAGTGGAACCTGTCGCAGTTGTTCTAGGGTCAGGGGAACCTGTCGGATTACATTGAGGTTTTGGAGGAGACTGCAATTGATCTTCAGTGGTGACATTTCGACCACATTTGGATCAGTGGCAGTTCCTTCTCACTGCCCAACCCACAAATGATGGTGGCAATGGATGCGTTGCTGCTAGACTTGGGAGGTCATAGGGGAGAGGTGGAGATCAGAAGATACCCAATTTCACATCAACATTCTGGACTTGTTGGCCATTTGCCCGAAGCTGAAAGCTTCCTACCATCATCAAGTAGAGGCTGGTTCAGGTTCTTATGGACAACAAAACTGCTATGTAGTATTGCATCAAGCAGGGCGGGTTGGGGTCCTGGATCAAACGTTTTTCTTGCCTCGAGTTGGCGGGAACATCAAGAGTGTGTACCACCTTGCGGAATCTTTCAACGCTAGGGCAGACAAACTCAGCCATCAGCATATGGTGGATCACAAATGTCGGTAACATCCCGAGATGGCACAGGGCATCTTCCAACAATGGAGAGTATCTTGACTAGATATTTTGACCACTGTTGAGACTGTTCAGTGTCAAAACATTTGCACACTGGAGTTTCAAAGAAGGTTCTCTCTCAAAGATGCATTCCAGATAGAGTGGAACATGGCACTCATGTACATCTGTCCTCTGCTGCCTCTCCTGCGCTGAGCACTGAAGAAGATCAGGAGCAACTGGGCCCCAGTCATCTTGGTTGTTTCAGATTCAGATTGAGCCAGGAGGGTGTGGTACCTGGAACTTCTGGACATGAACATTTATCCTCCGATCAACCTACCGCTTTGGGATAATTTCCTGTCGCAGCAGCAGGGCAGGGTCCTGCACCTGAATGTACACAGCTCAATGTATAAAGATTGAGTGGTTGCGGTTGAAGGAGTTTGGTATTCCTCCCCAAGTTGTGGATGTCATCCTTGCTGCCAGGTGTCGGGCACTGGGACAAGTATGTGGCCTGGTTTGGCACCTATAATATGGATCCATTGAGGCAGAACAGTTGGATGTCCTGAAGTTTGTTTTATTTCTGGACCAGGAAAGCCTTGCAGTGGGCACTACAAACAGTTAGTTGTTGGCCCTTTTGGTCTTTTTGCATTTGGTGGACAATCTGTTCTTTTTTAAATCACCTGTTGTGATAAGCGGGTTATAAATGGTTTGATGCATATGTTTCCCCCCAAACTCTTGTGATGGAAGACTTCAATGAGAAGCTGCATGGTGTCACCTACTGGTGCACAGCAGCAATGCCATTTTAAACCTTCTGGACCCAATCTGGTGCCTGGGGATATTCTACATTTGTAAAATCTGTAGTTAGATAGTGTGTACACCAGAAGAAATGATACCAAAGCTTAGTAACCCGCTTGTCTATTTGCCAAACTATGGGGCCTATTAGGATGGCGGACGGACCAGCGTCCCTCCGCCACCCTCTAGGTGGAGGGACCGTCCGCAGGGGCAGCGGCGGTCCCTCCGTGCGAATTAGGATGTGACCGCCACCCTGGCGGTCACATCCTGTATATTTAACATTGCGGCGGGTGCTGTTTTAAGCAGCACCCGCCGCAAGGTTAAATATGCATGCTTTCCATTTGCATGCACAAAACGGCAGACACCACACGGTGCCTGCCGCCTTGTACATGCAAATGCTGGGGGGTACCATAGGTACCCCCATGTGCACCCCCACCCCCGACACCCTGGGGGCCCGCAAGGGCCCCCCAGAAGCTATTGTCCACATGCTTTTCCACGGTGGTAAATCCGCCGCGGAAAAGCATGTTTCCAAACCCATTGTAATTTGGCTGGCGGTGTCTTGCAGACACCGCCACCAAATTGCGGCCAACACCCCGCGGATCAGCGGCGGACGGACCTGCCGTCCGCCGCTGATCCCACCGCCATCATAATCTGGCGGTGGGTGTTTTAAAGGTCCGCAGCGGTGATTCCGCATCCTCCAGGCTGGCGGTGGCTTCCAGCGGCCCGGAGGATGCGGAATCATCGCAAGCATAATCGACCCCTATGTCATTTTATTTCTAACTCAGTCTGAAATGCTGAAATAATGGGATAAAGTTCACTTCATTTCTCCAGGTATCGACATTTCTCCAAATATCGATGCTGTTCAATGCAATAACTTGTGTTCCACTGCAACTAATTAGAAATGGTGTTATTTGAAGTCTACACTACTATGGTAGGAATGCTGAGAAGGTAGTTTTGTCTTTATCAATCAGATTTCTTTCTACCTTTTACAGCCTCCCAACTTCCAGCGCACTCTTCTCCACCAGGTTATTGGGCCTTGCAAACCTTGTAGTGACCCTAATCTCTCTGTTGTCGAGAAAGGTAAGGAACTTGTACCTTTTTTCCAAAAATAAATCTTTCAAGTACTTCACATTAGAGTAATAATGCTGATATTTACCTTACAGCATCCTATATCGATGAAAAGGGTTAGCTTGAATCTTTCACAAACAGCAATGTTATTCATACCAGAATCTAAGTTCTGTTGTATTAGAATATGATTCACACACCTTCAGAGAACAAAATAAGTAGGTGCTCAGTTAGAATACAGTGTGATAAAGCATTGGCAAAGTCAAAGGGTTACGCCCATAAAAACTTTGGGCCTCATTTATGAGGCTGTGCGTCACTTTTACTCCGCTGGTGCGTCACTTTTTGTGACCCACCAGTGGCGTAAAAAATGCACCTTGTTGCGCCATATTTACAAAGTGACGCATCTAGGTAGATGCATCACTTTGTAAACCCCTGTGACACAATATACCTGCGCCAGGTATAATGTATGCAAGGGGGGCGTATTGACGCAAGAAAGGGTAATGGAAGTGACGCAGTGAAATCTATGAGATTTAATTGCGCCACTTCTAGGACTCAAATGCGTCAAAATCTTACGCCTGCTTCACAGCAGGTGTAATACTTAAGCAAGCCCTTTCACATGGGGCTTGCCCCATGTGAAAGGACACATTGCTGGAGTTGCGTCACTTTTGTGACACACTCCAGCAAGGCGTCACTTTTGCGCCTACAGATTCGTCAGAAATACTGACGTATCTGTAACTCCTTGCGACATGATGCGTCATACTGTAAATATGATGCATCATTAGTGTCGCAAGGAGGGCACAATGAAAAGTGATGCATCGCTGTTTTCATTAAGCGATGCGTCACTTTTCATAAATGAGGCCCTATGTGTTTTTTCTCTAGAGTGCCATTGTGCATGCATTCAAATGCAGGCGTAGTGCTCATCTTTGAATGAATCTTCCTTTGTTTGAAGATACCCATTCAAAGATGGCAATTATAAATTAACGTGCTGGCACAGCTTCTATCTTTGAAGGTTTATCATATACTTTAAGAATATTAATTTAAAGGTGGCTGCTTCAGTGTACATTAATGTGTTGGTAACATCTTTGAATGAATTTCCGTTTTTGTTGAAGAAAATCATTAAATATCACCACTATACATACTTATGCGAGCATGGTTGCCTCCATTGAATATATACCCTTATACGCTAAGAAGATGCATTAAAAAATGGCCACATTGCAAATGTGCGCATGCATGCATATGCCCACACACCTGACCCATCTTGGAATAGAAAAAAATATATATTATATGGCCACCTGCTGATATAGTTAGTGGCAGAATGCAGAGAACAAGAGAGCAGTGGGACACACGGATGTTGGGTGGAGTAGTAAATAAACTGGGGCCTGGGGTAAGGTGGGAAGGAGAGCAGGGAGAGAGAGAGAAAATACTCCATCATATAGGCAGCAATACAAGGCTTGACATTAGCAGTGGAAGTATACGGAAATGTAGTCAAAATGTGGGTAGCCCAAAATACTCTTGAGTAGGACACACAGACTAACTGGAAGGAAAGCCATTGATTCAGGTGTAGAGACGTTAGATAAACAAAGAAGCCATCAGTCATAAACAAGTGGCTCATGAGCTACTTTTGACTCATGATTCACAGCTCATGCGTACATGAAGTCTACTCTACATATTATACTGTTGACAAAATGTGTGTTTGACAACAGAAACCTAAAGCTGTCTGTAGGCAAGCGCAAAAACTGGTGCTAAATATTAGCTGCACTGGGCTTTACTCAAGTTATTACGCGTGACTTACAGTTTTGTACACAATTGGGATTAATATGCACAAGCAGCACTTTTTTGTGGTCCTCGTTTAAATTCTCTATCCAAGGATTTTAATTTTATTTTATTTATTACATGTACATTACAGTTTTATCCTGACTAAGAACTTTTCCATCTACACTAATCTCTAGGAGGGATCATTGACAGAAATATTGTGTCAAAAATATTGTTGAAACAAAGATTGATTTCCTATACTTATAAATATATGTACAAAAATATTGAGCAAAAAATATTGTTTACACTGCGCTTTTTCTATCTTCCTTTCCTCTCCTTCCTCTTCTTTCATCCATGTATACTGTATGCTCCATGTAAATATATATTTTTCTACAATAAAAAATTACAGAAATAAAAAAGAATATGACAAAAATATTTTTTTCAATAAATACACAGTGTAACATAGTAAAACAAACATTTGAATACATAACTATAATAACATATATATTCCATGAATTTAAGTACCATTCAATATTGAAAATTAAAATATACTTATGTACACATGCACACATAAAAAGGTATGTGTTTCTGTTTATATACATATCTCTAAAAACAACTAATAATAATGTAATATATTTTACATCATATACAATTTTTGTGTTTTTTAAATTTACTAATATAAAAATGTATACACATATATATTTATATATATAAATACAACATAAAAAATTCAAACATGAAAACAAATAGGAACATTAAAACTAATTTACTAAAAATATTATCACCAAATTAAATAGTTTATACACATATATTTACAAATACTTTAAAATTAAAGAACTAAACCAATAATAATAATACATACATTAAAAAAATTATAAAAATATAGTAAACTTTGTGAGAAATAGGCATACTATTACCACTGCAGTCTGTGCAACAGTACTGAAAGTGTTGAATTCCAGAGGGGGTAAAATGTACTATTCCCACTCCAGTCTGTGCAAAAGTAAATAAATGTAATTGGGTTCAAACAAATATATATACATTTGAAAAATAATTAAATAATTAAAATGAATATTAACATTTTTAATAATTTATTTGAAATGTAATAATGTGTTATTAATAGATCATTTAATTTAAATACATTATACTCCCACAAACATAGCAACACACAAATAAATATATTTAAAATATAGAAACATAACACAATTAACATATAAAGTAATATTGAAACTAATTATTACTAAATGCTGAATTATTTTTCAATTCTTTATAGTTCGATATCTTTCCACCTTATTCTCCTACAAACACAACATAAAATATAATTTTTTAACCATTCATATAATTATTACTACATTAAATATTTATTTAAAAATATAAAATTAATTCATCAGTCATTATTACCTACCTTCTCACTCTGTACAGTAAAAATATATATATATATTTACACAATTTACTTAATGATCAATTAACTAATTAAAAATAAATAAATTACTTATTTAATTTCCTACCCTATACCCCTACAAACAAAACAACCAAAACCTAAAATAGCACAGAAAAAATTATAATTACACAATTTACATAAGTAATTATCAATTAACTAATCAATAATAAACAATTCATTAATAATTAACCTATTATTAGTTAACTAACTTCCCACTCAGTACCCCTACAAACAAGACAACATGCTCTTAAAGTATCACCTAAAAATATAGTAATTATACAATTTACATGATTAATTATCAATTAAAAATTAAAAGAAATGTTTTAATTATTCATTAATTATATTTAATGAACGGTCCACCCTTTACCCCTGTTAATGCTCCAACATTATAAATCACTATTTACAGTTAAATAAAAAATTACGTATAACTTAAAATTAAAAACTGTAATTTAAAATAACAACAATTATACAAACAATATCTAACATATACAATTAAAATATGCACAAAAAATTGCAAATAATTATAAACTACATTTTTAAAATGTATATTATTGCAAACAATATTAAAAACACAGATATTCTTGCAGACAATATTACTTACCTAAAAATCGATATTTATGTCCACGATATTTCTGCATCACGATATTAATGTATCACTATATTAAAAACTCGATATTTGTGTAGCTCAATAATACTAACTTGATATTATTATGGCCAAATACCCTCGAGTAGAAAAGGGATCTCCTAGGTCGGAATAAAAATACAATTTCAATTACAAATCTCCATTCACATTTTAAAACAAGTAATTATACACCCTTTGTAATTGGGGTCCTTTGAGTGAAACAAGAGCAGTGGATCAATTCATATATTCTATATGTTTCCCTTAAGTGTATGACACTTGGTGGGTTAGACCACATTGCGGCTGATGAAAACTGTTCCTAATCCTTTAAGCATACTTTCTTCTATTCTCTCGCTGCCTGTCTTATATCATTTCTTGCTTTTCAGATGACAAATGAACTTAATGATACTGTACTCTTTTTTTCAGCTGTGCCAGCCGCCCCAAGTAGCTGGAGTTTAGATAGTGGAACTCGAGATACCTTGCCTTTTCTGTCCACCCACGTTGGAAGTGTGCTAGCCCCACCAGTTCCTCCCCGCAGTATACCCCATGGTAAGAAAATTCCCCTGGCCGTCAAGTAGAGTTAATTTCAAATAAATGCTATTAACCACCTAAATTCTAGGGGAAATAATTTTCATATCTACTACCATAACATAAAATTGTGGAAAGGACTACTTATTTAGCAACTGGACTTGCAGTAATCTTGATTAGAGCCACTTGTTATTTTTCATGCCTCCTGTCATCAAACTTCCTATTGAGCCTCTCAAATCATTATAAGTCACATACAAATCACATAAGAACGCAAGTTCCACGTATGGTAGGTGGTAATGGACGTTATCAGCACATTGGATTAGCTAACATCAGCTCAGAGTGCCTTGCACATCCTAAAAATAGAGAACAGCTTACCATTCATGTTTATAATCAGAATGCTGTCTGTCATAAACCTGGCTAGAACAGGCAAAATCTGGAGACACTGTCTGTCGTAAACCCGACAAGAACAGGCAAAATCTAGAGGCATGGCAGACGGTGTCTAAACCATATAACTCCTGGTCAGACCCACAGAACGTCTGCAGCATCCTATATAGATGAGTAAGATGTGGCACCAGACTAATACTAGATGTCATCCAGCAGCATAGTGGGAACACTGAAGGACCTAGATCTTCCTTCTGTAAGCAGCATATGAAGCCTTGCCCCTCTTCTGAGTTCCGGCCGTAGAGTAGTCAATGTGCTGAACCCATGCTGCCCTTGAAAGGGAACAGTCCTTGACTTTTACAGGTACCTACGCCGGACATTAGACTCAAATTTAGAGTTTGGTTGACAGGGATTACTCCGTCAGATTGATGACAGGAACCGCCATCACTGTGGTTCCTATCAATGCTTTGTAAGTTTGATAGACACATCCGTTAACATGACAGAGCTGCACAACAGGCTTAACATTTTTTTTTTCCAAAACAAAATCCCAAAGTGGGATTTTGTGTTTGAAAATAAAAAGAATGTCCACTTGCCATGGGCGATGTCACCCATGGAAAGGGGCAGATTTTTCAGTTTTCAATGCCCCTTACCTCCATGATTTGGCATTGATGGACAGAGAAAACTGGCCATGTGTTCGCTTCACTCTAAATCGGGTGGAAAAACACATGACCAAACCTCCAACGGCTCTTTCAACATAATGCCTCATTTACAGTCTGGCAGACCTTCATTTTGGCGTCAAACTCTAAACTGCCTATAGATTCCAAGTCTATCCTGTCACATCCCCGGAGTATGAATCCAAGGAGATCCAACTTTAACGGAGCCAGGCAGCACTGGGACCTGGTAGGAAGAGGAGCAGCGTCCAACAATTAATTCTGGAGCCTAAGAGGTGAAGTCATGCTTCAGAATTTGTTCTTCAACCTGGGATGCTGCCATCTTGGGCTCAGTGACAGTGCTGGCTGTAGCTGTTGGTGTTGCAGGGAACCTACTTGGAAACAGAACTATGCCTGGGACCACAGGACATCAGAATTTAGGGACTGAGTCACCATACCACATCAGAACCTATGAGCCCAAATCTGACTCCCTCGTAGTGCCTTACTTGACCACCGAACCATCACAGAGTAACGGGTAAATTGGCACCCCAGAACACAACACTCTAGTCCCAAGGGGAAACATTGAAACAGATCGTGACCTTTTGTTTTCTCACTCATGCAAATCCATAGTAAACAAGAGACAGACTCGAGGGAAGTTTACAATATTTATTTAAACTACCATGCTTCATTATGAAGCAACTGTGCTGAAATTAGAAAATATATTGAACTGAGCATAGTAGTCAGCATTAAGAGTTAACTGTATACAATGAAAAGCTCTACCATGATGAATGACGAATCTGCCTAAGCAGAGTGATATATCAGTGGTATTTCAGTGACCTCTAGGATTACAACCGGCCCCCAAATCTGCCATTAGTAGTTTTGTGGTCTGCAACTCAGGGTGGGCAAAGCTTTCCCATCTGCAAGAATTCTCTCTCTATTTTCAAAAGGCAAGTCTCAGTGTATATGATAAGAGATGATTTACTTGAAAACAGCTACGCAAACAAATAATGGACGAATGCTGAATAAATCATACATTCATCACCCGTCAAGAGATCTGGTCCAGGGAGGACCTGGCCTGGCAGTTCGGTCTGGACTGTTCCCATGGGGCACAGGGTCAAGATTGATTTGCATATGGCTGGGTCCAAACTGGGGTGGCGTGGTGGGCAAAAGAACGATGGATTTAACCCAGATCTTTTGACTGGGGAGAATGTTTGCATTGTCAGCATTCCGTCCATCATTTGTTTGCTGTAACACTCTTCGCCCTGAGTGAGATGGGTATGCCCAGACGTGTATCCCTTGCTCACTGTGCCACTGGATTCACGCTAGCCTGGCTAATGAAGGGTAATACCCAGAAACCGGTCCCAGGATGCTTGTTTCTGGTCCAGGGAGGACCTGGCTTGGCAGTTTGGTCTGAATTGTTCCCATGAGGCACAGGGTCAAGACTGATTCTGGTGATATTGTTAGTGCTTTTGCTTGTGCAAATATGGGACCCATAAAGCGCTATCTAAATGAATTGAACTTTGCGACTGAGGCTAGACATCAGATCAATATATTTAAATAATGTGAAGCACATTAGGCTCCCCAAAGAAGACGGAGTGACTACATTTTCAAACCATAAAGGTTTATTAAAGGTAAACATGTTTACAAATGTAAAATCATCAAATTAGTCTCAAACAATAATCAATACAGGAATGAATTAGTAAACATTAAGTTCTAATCAATCAATGTCATAAAAGTAGAAGGACAAACTATCTTTAAATTGTTTTTAGAGAAAAGTTGAGCTGCCTCAAAGGTGGGCGAAGCATGTCTGAACTGCAGCCTACTCTGCACCAGCTTAAATGATGCAATTCTAACAATTGCAACACCTACACATAGTTCCCATAAAACCATCCAATCATGTTAAAGTATGAAGATAACATCTTAAGCTCATTAGTTTATCAGAATCCTCCACAAAACAACTTCTCTAAGGGCCATTCAAACTTACAATTATCTGCAACAAAATTACATACATTGGACCAGCACGTACTCTGCAGGTGTACTGTTGCAATCAATAAGGGCATTCTAAGTTATCATGTAAAAGAAAACATTTCAAATGGAAAAGAAAGCAATGACTCATCAGAGTTGTTATTTGGAAGTTTAGCTGCTCCAAGAAATAAAATACACGTGTCATCAAGGAATATGGCACCCAAGCGTTATCCATTTTAAACACAGGCCTGAATAATCTAGTGTCAATCTAAACATGAGTAACAGCAATTGCTTTTTTACATGTTAATGTCGATATCATGAAAAAACATTTACGGCTTGATTACAAGTCTGGCTGTCCACGTACCGCCAGACTCATAGGGCACGTTGGTTGTGGTCTTCTGACAACTGTATTACAGTTATGGCAGTCTGATCACCATTGTCCTGCAGCAGCCGCCAGGGAACTCGATTCCTTGGCATTGTTGTGACGGTCCAGCCAAGCATATTACAAGTTTCCTCTGCGCCACGGTTTTCGTGGTGGTTCCTCCTCCATGAGAACCATGGCAGGGCTCCCTGATGCCTCACGCCACGTGGATGCACACGGGGGGGGGGGGGCACAACATGTGCCCCTCTTTGTGCAATCACCCCAGTTTCTGCACGGCATGGACTTTTCAGTCCATGCCTTCCAGGAGCTGTTTTTGCCATTCCCTGAAAATTAGCACTGCCGTGGGAATGTCAAACAAATCCCGCCAGACATGGGAAATATACTTGTGTTCTGGCTGGCGGCCCGACCTCAGGTTTGACGCAGGGAGGACATGGCACTGCACTGCCAAATTTGTAATCAGGCCCTTAATAGGAAAAACCTCTTCATATTAAGTTTTTATAGACCATAGAGTTGGGAGGCAGTAGTGTTGGTGGGGTTAGTGGTATTTTATATGAGAGTGGGACGGTAATCAGGTGTAAGCCAAAATATTTGGCTTAGAAAACAAATGTGTCGAAACACCAGCAGGAGCCTGTGAATTTGGCCATGGGTGAACACATGGGGGCTGCCCACGTGATTAAACATGGATTCACTTGTTTTAATGGAATGTATTTGAAGCTAGGAATAAAGTAGTTTTGTCAAAGATAGTGAGGCATGCATTGCTTTTAGAAATAGTAGTTTTCAGAATTATATAAATAGTATGTTGTTTAAGAATAAGACTTTGCAAGGCTATGTGCTAAAGGGTAGTAGCGATGGGCATTTGTGGAGCCGTGTAACATCAGGCTGGAGGTTGCATTTCAGTCTTCTTGTTCTGATGAGAGCTGACATGACTTCTCTTCTCTTATTTTCTTCAGGTCATTACTCTATACACTTCGATGCATTTCACCACCCTCTTGGCGATGGTCCTCCGGCACTGCCTGCACGAACATTGCGCAAGGTAAATCCATTTCCTGTGTGATTCTGAAGCAAAGCAAATGGAATAATGTGGCACTATATAGCTCTGTTGATATCACATTAGTGTTCCCATTTTCTACACTGAGCTGCCTTACATGCAATGCAGAAAAACCATGTTATACGTCATATCAAAACTACCCTCTATTTTTAAAATGTATTCTATACAAATAAATATTCCACTGATATTCACAAGACACAGAGAAGTGCAAAATATTTTATTTCAGCTTTAATGCCCATTGCATGCACAAATAGCAGCTCACACACAGGCCAACATTTGCGAAATTTCTATTACTCACACCCTTTGCAATTACTGTGATAAACAACATTGCTCCTTCTTTGTTGTACCTTTATCTACACTTCACGTTAGTAGTTTAGACCCCCAATCCACTGCAGGGCAGGGACTGGTTCTACTATTTCCATGTCTAGCGTAAGGCTTTCAGTTTGTCGTGGACCATTTCGATATATCATATTTAACCAGAGTGAACACTGTAACCTGTCTAGAGCTTTTAAAGTCATTGCTGCATCTTCTTTGACTAAGCAAGCGGTTACAATCTCATTCACTTAATCATTTTAATATTTAGCTACTTGTGTTAGGAAATGTCCTTCATGTTTTTAATGTGGCACTTCAGTTGCCTACTTGTTGGTTTTGACAGTCGCATCCATATACTTGGGCCCTGATTGCGACTTTTTGGCGAAGCAGTGGCGCAGTGGTGTAAACTGAATCACCACCGCTTCACCAAAGGTTGCAGCTGCCTGCCAAATTCTGACTTTTATGTAGTCTGGCAGGCGGCTGTCCCATGGCTGTGCCTCTTTTAAAGGACTCGCGCCTTTGAAAAAGGAACCGCAATGGGACCGTACTACAAGGTTCCTACCTGGCATGGACTTGAAAGTTCATGCTGTGCAGGAACCTATGTGCCTGCACACAGGGGGCACATGTTATGCCCCCCTGTGTGCATCCACATGTGGTTGAGGCCCCCTTAGTTTCCTCCCCTCTGTGGTCCCGCCAAGCATATTGCAGCCTCTGACCGCCACATGAACGCCAGGGAACTGCAGTTCCCTGGCAGAGCTGGCAGTCCCAGGGCGGTCTGTCTGCCCAACTCCTAATGGGGCGTTCAAACCGCCAGTGAGTCATTGACTGGATCCACCAACACCGCACCAGCATGAGTCTGGTGGTCTTTGGATTGCCAGACTTGTAATTGGGCCCTTAATGTCATTTCTGTTTTGAAAACTAAAATAGGCAGGTGCTTGGCATACACGTAAGCTTGTTGAAACAATTATTAACAAAAGCTTTAGGCCTGCCTTTGAAAGATATTGTCACTGATTGGCGTATATGGTGCGGTGATGGCTAAATATATGACGATGAGTCAATGGTTGCATACCTAGGGGTCGATTCCGATCCTGGAAAAAAAACGTCCGTACGATTTTCATCCGGAGCCATCGCCGTACGATTCATACCTGTCCGTCCGAGTCGCGTAGTACAATCCGTATTTCGTCAATCCGTCCGAATCGTCCCGATCCGTACGTATTGCAAGGCTGAAAACGTGAACCGTATGACTAGTACACATGCCGTACGACCCGACGATTCGTACGGTCCACGTCAGGTAAGGGCGATTTGTACGGAAAAGCACACAATCACTTACAAACCGTAAGGTGCGTACACCCCATGATAGCAGGGGTACGCACGTACCCCTGCGAACATGGGATGTACGCACCGTACACCGCGATCGCAAGGTGTATGCACCGTACACCCAGCAAACATGGGGTACGGTGCGTACACCCCAAGATCGCGGGGTACGGTGCATATACCCCGTGATTGCAGGGGTACGCACCGTACCCCAGCAATCATGGGGTGTACGCACCGTACCCGGGGGGGCCATTCCGTACTTGTTTCGGGGCGAACTCTGCTTTTACGGCTGTTTTCACCTCCCGTAGAAAAAGGGTCGTACGGTGCGCACCCGACACGAAACGTACTTGCCGGGTCAGAAAAAGCAGCCGCGAACCGTAATGATGTCGAGTACAGTGGGTTCCGAGGGAGATTCGTACGGGGATTTGATTCGTACGGTCTCTGTACGATTCGTACGGAGTCCAGCTCCTGGTACGAATCGTACTTCGTCGTACGTATGGGGGACGTTGCAGGCTACGATTCGTATGGGAAAAATGCTCCCAACGGCTATTCGGAGCGGTTTTTCCCGAATCTGAATCGACCCCATAGAGTGACTGAGTAATAGTAAGGAGTAACATTTTATTACAGTTAGTAAAAACCGTAGACCTTTGCACACAACAGTTAAAATACAAAGGGCCAAAGACCACAGCAGTGTTTCATCATGTTGAAAACGGAATGGCGAAATGCCTGACAATAAAAGATAACTATATGCGATACTTTAAACTAAGGCCATGGGTGTAGAATCCTTGGTGCTCTGCATAGGGAATAAACTACAAAGTGACTAAATTGCTGAAGGCGAGTGATATACGTCCTGTAATAACATAACAAAATAACAGTTTCGGATACATAAACACTAAAGTGCCAACAGACCCTCGTTTAAAGGTCTATGAAAGGACGATGGTGCACTGCTACAAGTGAAAACAGTAAGCGTAAACCCCTAAATGCAATATCTAGTCCGTAAAGTACAAGATAGCAAAGGTGCTCACAGCTTGTAATAAATATCTGATCCATGATAAAGCAACAGAGGTTTAACAATTTTTTAGGTCGAAAGCACTAAATTGCTGAGGGCCAGTACTCCATCCTTTAAAACACTTTTGACTGCAAGCCAAGAATAAAACAGCCAAATAAACTCAGACACTGGCGTTAGCTACTAGCAAGTTTTTACTGCTTAAGAGCCACTCCACTTTATTTGTGATTTGAAAAAACGGACAATGGGCACAGGGCTGTCACCTCTCAGGCATAAGATAACTGCTTGTCTGCAAGTTTTAATGCTGAATTGAAGAAACATCGGCCAAAGCCTGCTTGCCCTGTAAAGTGTGGAGGGCCAGCATTTGTAAATGAAAGAGAGCTGGTGCCAAAAGCTGTCTCTCGAGCACTGTGTTTTGCTTATAGTAGTGCCCGTTGTAAGAAATTGGCTTATTAGTTCAGGGAAGTAAGTATCCACCTCAAATAATAACCTCAATCCTTGTCAGATGAACCTCTAAAGCCACTAAGGGAATCTGAGCACAGCCCCCTTGATAGCAATGGTGCAGAGCAACCAAGCTTAACTTACAGGCAATATGTAAAGTATTTATTTATTTATTAATTTATTTGCTGGATTTTACAAAGCGCAAACATGACCCATCAGGGTATCAGAGCAATGTACATAAAGTAGTCAGGCCATACATACAAGGACCAAAAGCATGGAGGAAATGTGCAGGGAGCAGTGGAAACACAAGAAAAACAGATACAAAACACAACATCGGCTTGTTAGATCAGTGATCCAAAAGGAGTCGACATGTGAATTATCAAGCACAATGTTTAAGTATAAGTCGTTGAGGGATCATTTCAGCAGAAGCTTTTTTACTTCTTTTTTGAAGAATGTAGAGGAGGGGTTTGTTCTAATTTCTGGTGGTAGAACATTCCATTTTCTTGTGGCAAAACCGGAAATGGAGCGGTTGTAAATCTTTTTATTGAGCTTCTGTAGTTTAAGCAGTAGGGAGTTAGAACTTCTTGAGGAGTGACTACTCCCAGATAGATTACGTTTTTGGGGCAGGTAGACAGGTGTCTTCTAGTGAAGGGCCTTATGTGTCATACAAGCTATCTTCAACTGGATTCTAGCTTCGAACGGGAGCAATTTAAAATTGTTGTGGTCCCGGTAATGTGGTCGAATCTCCTAGTTCCAGAGATGAGCCTCAGCTGAGTTCAATTGAACCCATAGAGGGGCCAACCTTACTTAGGCCTGCCAGTGTAGCGCTTCCATAATCCAAGCAGGATATAACCAGGGATTCGACTGCTGCTGAAAGTCTTCCGGGTGAACTACACAAACACAAGGAGATGATTGACGGAGCGCAGTAACTTTTCAGACATTCACCTCCAGTCACAGATCTAGGTTGAATCCATCATCGTTCTCTAGCTCACCTCATCACCTCAGTTCAGACCCAGTTATTTGCAAATCAGTCTTGACCCTGTGCCTCATGGGAATAGTCCAGACCGAACTGCCAAGCCTGGTGTTCCCTGGACCAGAAACAAGCATCCTGGGACTGTCTTCGCGGTAACACCCCTCATCAGCCAGGCTAGCTTGAATCCAGTGGCAAAGTGAACAAAGGACCCACGTCTGGGCATACCTTGCCAACTTAGGGCGAACAAAGCGAACACAAGGAGAGGATGGGCAGAGCGCTGTAACTTTTTAGACACTCACTGCCAGTCACAGACCTGGGTTGAATCCATCATTCTTCTTTAAATCAATCAATCAATCAATCAATCAATCAATCAATCAATATCATCATTATTCGGATACAGATACATATCCATAAAAGTACAGACAGACAACAACCTATGCAATAAAAGACTTGCGACAAAGGGGGCAATTAAAATATCCAATTAGAAATGGTCCACCAGTAATACAATGAACAGAATGATAAAAAGACAGCGAAATTCATCAGAATATTTATGTACCAGATACAACCTCTGTATTCCCAACCAACTCTCTGTATTATAATGATGTTGTCAATAAATGACACCCTGAACCCTTTGTGTTTAGATAGCCAATCTGCGCTCTTGTGGTGTAGTTGCTCCAATGATTCAGTTTGATTTGGTCTTAGAGGGGGAAAACCTGCCAAAACCACTACATAAGGGCAGGCTGCCTGTGGTAAATTTAACACCTCCCTGCTACCCGTAGGGTCTGACAGGCATGTTATGTCAGTGCCACTCTCCTGTGATATGCTGCCTGCAGCATAAGTATTAGTTCGAGCCACAGTAGGAATACTAACAGTGGTCGTGAGACGTGACACGTTGTTAGCAGATGGATGATTTACACTTCCATTATCAGGGATACGATTCTCTGCACCATTAGCCGCAGGTACAAAACACATCTTAATTTTGTTACAAATCTCACATGGGTTAGTCACTGAGTTCAAATTGGGCACACCAATCAAAGTATTTGAAGTGTAGGTTGACACATCATTAGGTGGTGCAGATGTATATGTCCTTCCAGATGTGATAGGCGCGGTGGGGCCAACTTGGGTGGAGAAATTCGTATTAAGAGGCTCAAGCTGAGGCATGGGCAAATGTTCCCTCAGAGTGGCGAAGTGACTGTCAAGTGCGCTTTTAACACACTCAAAAACGGTATCCACAATGTGACTAATGATAGTTTCACTATAGCCGTGACTCTCTGTCGGAGACCGACCGGTATCAGTCTGGGTGCCGATAGAACGGCAAGGATCAATAGCTGGAGTATGCACATGGGCGACAACAGTCATGGGATTAGGAGAAGCGCGTATCCATGAGCTCAGGGCTGAGAGAGGTGAGTAAGGGTGGATGGGTTGCTTCCTCTTGGCACTAGTAACTTTAAAAGGCTTCCTTTTGCGTTATGCCCCGGAGATTGCCTCAGAGCTCGTCGGGTTATCCAACGAGATAACATCTGGTATGGGAGCGTGAGATATAATACCATCATGGGAAACCGCACAGTTGGTAATAGAACCATCTAGTGTACTAGCGTTCAAATTGGTGAACGCCACAGTGGGAGGTAGAGGAAGAGAGGGTACCCCCAAGCCGAGAGAGAGGTGCCTCTCGGTCAGTTCTATCTCGTTAGACACAATGCTGACAGCTCTTTCCAACATGCTATCAATACTTGTTGTAGCAGGCCTTAGAGCCGGATGGCCCCCTCGCTTACCCATAATCACGTTAGGCAGGTTGAAATATGGCAGGGTAAGGTGAGTTCACCTCAATAAATTCAGCAGGACTCCGATGAAAGAGGGATGGCCCAGCCCAGTCTCCTCTGGTCTTTGACGGGCACAGATGGACCCGCCCTTGGCCCGGGCTTTGCATGGGTGCGGCCTGGGCAAGCTCATGTGCATCCCGTGCTGCGGGAACCCGCTGCCGCTTAAATGCGCCGGCAGGCGCACAGAAAGCGTGCTGGCGCCTCCAGGCGCAAAGGCTGCTGGGGTTTGTGGTGCCGTCCCCCGTGGTGAGAAAGTGCACTGTGCTCTGGGGGGTAACAACCTCCGTAGGGCTCCTGCTCCTGCCCTGTAGACTGTGCTGTGCTCAAAGTCTCTAAACCGGCAAGTAAAGGTTCCTCCCCACGTGAGCCAGCGGCCGCTTAAATGCACCGGCTGGCGTACAGAAAGCATGCTGGCACCTCCAAGCGCAAAGGGTGCTGGGGTTTGTGGTCCAGTCCCCCCGCGGCAAGAAAGTGCGCTGTGCTGTGGGGGTAACGACCCCCGTAGGGCTCCTGCTCTTGCCCTGTGAAGTGCACTGTGCTCAAAGTCTCTGAACCTGCAAGTAAAGGCTCATCCTTCTTTAGCTCATCCTGGGGCAGGAAAGGTTTAGTTTTCTTCAGTATATTTTAGTTGTTCATTGGAGACTTTGGTGGTGGCATTGATATTTTCTTGCATGTTCAGGTATTTACCCAACGTTATACCTAGTGATCTAGTGGAATCAACCACTATGCTGTGCTAAAACAGTAATAAACTCTAAGTGCAAAAAAAGCTGTAAAAAGCATTAGCAAAATAGAGTGAGATTTAATCAACAAAATATCATCAAAATGACAAACATCCGATAAGGGGAACTGGAAATATACATTTTTAAGTGGAGGTAGCGTCAAGAAGCACAAAGTGCCAATGATAGGCAATTGTCGCAGTAGGCAGGATCTATAGACAATTGTCACAGTAGGCAGGATCTAGGTGCAAATCGACGCTGACCACAATGGAGTGCTACCGGAATACACTAACCAGGTTCATCTTGGTCAAAGATTTTACCTTCTGACTTTAGTCCTTTAAGTCCCAATCCACCACGAGAGTACACTTTCTTTTAAAGCTCCCAGGACATCATGAGAGGCACTTAAGGGCTCACAGGGTGGCAGGCAGAGTCCTAAAGGAGCGCCCAGTCCAGTTTAGTTGCCACTGGTCAGATGGGCAGTTGCAGGTAAAGCCCTCTTGTAGCTTTAACAGGAGGTCAGCCGTATAACCCTTGGAGACCATTTCTTTGTCCTGTGTACAAGAAAGAGAGTAGGTCCAGTGCTCTAGGGCTCTTCTCAGGTTGCAGACAACATTGTTATTTCTAAGGTCCAAAGTGTTCTGAAGTGGGTGCCTGGAGATACTGCATATATTGCTTGCACAGGCCTGTGGGTGGGACCCTCCCTGGGGACACCCTAACCAATGGAGTGAAGGCTCCAGGGGCTAACCATGCCCAGTGAGGGCATTTTCAAGATGGCTGAAATCTTCAGCCAAAATAAACGTGAACTATGTCCTCCCGCATGTAACAATAACATCAATTTTTCTGTGGTCTCTGTACCTCCAACAAATTCAGAGAAAGAATTCTGATAGGACAAAGTGGAGCTTTCAGAAGCCAGACAGTGGACAAACACAAATTGTTTTTGTTATCTTTTTCCCTTCATTAAGTTGTTCCCTAAATGTCATAGAAAACCCCCCAGCAGACCTGTCAAGAAGGTATTGATACCCCAGCAAGGTCTAACACTGTGATGTTAACAAGAGGCCTTCTACTGTGGAGGCCAGTCCTAGTGTAGGAGAGCAATAGAAGGGTGTAGTCTGTGGTTTTAGCTATGTCTGCTTGTGACGTAGCAAGACTCTTTGTAGTTAATTAAGACCATGGGCAGATCCCACAGGCCATCCTGTTATGGACACAACAACAACTCCCCAAATCTAAGGCCATTGTCCCTGTCCTGGGAGCTAGTTACCACCTCATTCATGGCCATTGAAATACTAATTACTGGCTGGCAGAAGGGAGAGACCAAAATGCAGATTTATCTACCATGGACTTCAGGCAAGGCAATGTTGGCCTTCTAAATGTCATCTTTCCAAAATATTTATTACAAATCTGACTTCTCCAGTAATTGGGCATGTAATAAATATTTCAAAACACGCAGAAGTGAAATTCGTTTCTCTTCCCTATGTGGTGGTAACATATAATAAACTGAAAATTGTATTACAATGCTTTCCTCAGGAGCAGTCAGGCCTGCTACAATGAAAATAAATTTGACAGCATTTTTACTGCAAGGACATGGTTAACAATAAACTTGTACTTTTAAACACCATGCACCATGCCATATTGGCAATAAGGCACACTCAGGGGTGACTTATAAATATTCAAAAGGAAGGCTTAGGCCTGACAAATAGGGCTTAACTTTACAGTTCAAATTTGCAGGATATACCAGAGTAGCCTGGCTTCACTGGTAGGTCTGATGACATCCTTTACAGTGGCACTGCAGTGAGTGTCACAATGAGTGCTGCAGCCCACTGGTAGCATTAGTTTACTGGCTCAAATCAAGCAGGTGTATGCCAATTTCATCATGTTGAAAAGAGGCATGCAAGCACTTTACCACTGGTTAGCCCGGGTAAAGTGCACAGAGGCAGCAAAAATATGGTTCTGCAAAAAGAGGTAAAATAATCTATGGTGACCCTGCAGAAAGTGCTAATTTCCAACACCCTTGTGTACCGATAGAGAGGCTTCAGAGATTGACATAATCAGTCCATTGCAGAGGTGTGGGGCTTGACAAACTCTCCATCAAGGTGGAGAGAAGAGACATACCTTCCCTATATGCACTCTTATGTACATCCTTCCAATAAAATGACTGTCAGCCAGTTGAGAAGCACTCCATATATCATCACTGAGTGTTACAACCAGCCAATGGCGCAGAAGGGTCTTTGTTGATTAATATTTGAATAACAAAATATCCATTGTGGCTGACCATTTGCCCCTTTCATTGTATGGACAGTGTACTCTCTTACAAGTCAGCTTAAGCTGTGGCTCCCCACACCTAAAAGGAGTACCTAGTAAACAACAAGTAGTGAAGCAATCTAAAAAACACTACTTGCTGTTAAAGTTTAGAGACAAAATAAAATCCAACTCTACTTTCCCGTCTTGAAAATCTACATATTCTGACAAGTTACGTCGCAAAATATCCCAGAAAATGTAACAATATAAAACCTTCAATTTCCCTCGAATACCTGAAAGTCTATTCAGAAAGATGGGCCAGAAAGACGAGAAGAGTCCCACAAAATGTTAAAAAACGATGTATAAATCAAACAGCATTTTGTATTTGAATGCCTCTCTCGAATCATTATCTCTCTTACAGTCAACAATGGTAATAGCATATTACTCTTGGTACATCTTCATGCATAATATTTATTGTATTATATTATTCTTCATTAGTGTTTATAACAAAATCTGCAAAAAAGGCAAAGAACCTAAAGCTTTCTGGGTATGGCATCGTAAGGCTACCATTTTCATGATAGAAGAATGATGGCATCTAGGGTTCGTTTGTTCCCTTGATTCTGAAGGACTCCTGAGAGTAAGGATTGGGCTTGTTCCCTCCATTCAAGAAGAGCAAACTCCAATCAGATGCTGATGTTGCAGCAGTGTGCATATTGCATCTTAAATGTATGCCTGTGAAGTGCTGTTGCAGTTATATTGTGACTATAGAGTGTGGGCTGACACACTGGCTTCCTCCAAGACCAGAAGTTTTCAAACAGCAAAGTAAAATGAACTCTAGTGCAGGAGGCTGTTGATGTAAATATAGAGGTTGAATTATGATTTGGGGGGTTTGTCTTGATTTGACCATTCCCTCATCCTTTCAGTCGCTGACTCCACCACTACTGAGAAGATAACAAATTAGTATTATAGATCCCACTTCTCTCTGTCTTTGTTATGAAGCATGTGCAACAATTCATTGGCCTCACTCTATGCACCAACTAAGCCGTCAGATCTATTACTTCACTGTCTTCGAATTATCATGACTGCCATATTGTGCTGGTACTGTCCAGGTTGCCTTTTGAACTTTAAGGAGCAAAAACTATACATTACTTTTGTCCAAGACTTCGCTGAATTGATTCAAGAGATGTGCAGGTCATACTTGAGTCTTCAGAAAAACCACATGAAGGTGTAATGTCAAGTGTGCCATGTTGTTGCTAGTAATTTTAGAATTGAAGTGGTAAGGAAGTCATATTTTTTACAAGTGTGGTAACAGGCAGGGAAATATTTGATAAACCTTTATAAAGAAAATGTATTCCAGTAACCAGGAGCTGTGATGTTGTGCCTCTTCACTATAGGTTTGGATATTACTTAGCATTGTTAGTTTGGCAGACACTTAGTTTTACAATT
Source organism: Lissotriton vulgaris (assembly GCF_964263255.1). Taxonomy (NCBI): domain Eukaryota; kingdom Metazoa; phylum Chordata; class Amphibia; order Caudata; family Salamandridae; genus Lissotriton; species Lissotriton vulgaris. Next base: position 968,481,972 of record NC_141697.1, read on the forward strand.
CAAGTGAGAATGTGCCCAAAGCTCATATTTGTGGAGAAGTGTGGCTCACTGGTTAGAGGAGGCATACCCTGAAGCATAGGTCAGACCTGGGACCAGGGTTCAATTCCTGACGCGGCAGGGTCTTGAGCCCAATTGTCCACGGACTCGATAATTCTCGCTTTGGTGCCCACTCTAATCACGGGTTCACACTATGCAACTCTGGGCATTAAGCTTGCTTAATCTCCACAACGGCCCCCTGCGGCGGGATGCCTGGCTTTCACCTTGGGGATGCCCAGGACGGGTTATCTCGCAGGGAAAAGCCAGGACGGGTTCCCAATGCAAGTGCCGAGATGCCCTAGGGTAAGTCGAGCGCTATATAAGAACACACATACATACATTTGAAAATCCATTAAGTTCATTTGATGTTAATGTGGACTTTAATTCCTTAAACGGGAGTGGCATGGTATTTCTTTCAACATTTGTTCAACGTTTTATGTATTCCACACACTCTGTACATCCCAAGGACTATTACATAGCATTCAGAGATATTAGAAGTGCTGGTGATGGGCAGTTAGTGTGTCTAATAGGTATGGTAATATCTCGTTCAGTGGAACTTGGGATATTTTCAGGAACTGAGCTGCAAGTCCTGAATAGGAATTGTCCCACTGTGCACCGCGTGTATGTTACCTTTTTGGTATATGTTTTAGGTTATTGAGAATGCAGAGGGATTTCCCCCTTACTCAGACCGATTATATCTTTTTGTTTCTAGAAAAATTTCTTCTGATGAAGGGCTACCTTCAGGCCCGAAATGCATAGGAATTGATGCCGATGTACATATTTATGGAATCATGGAACGTACTCTTTTGTTCAAATGAATAACGTTACAATTTGAAAACAAGAAGAGACTAATGTATTAAAGAATTCAACGTCAATCTGTTCACTTGGTTGATTAACTTTATTATACCGAAAAGGTAACATACATGCGGTGCACAGGGGGATAATTCCTATTCAGGACTTGCAGCTCAGATTATTTTCAACGCTTTATGGTACAGAAAGCCAAGCCCTTGTAGCACGTGACAAACCCTCATTTTTGGATCCAAACAGTGGTGCGTGTCTTACTTGTTTAAATATTTTCAGGAACATCAGGGTGAAAAAAGGTCCCTGAGAGTGCTGCTTATTTCTCCTCTTGTTATTCTTGAAGACCATAAAACAGTTGGCTTGCATGTTTAAGGAAAGACAAAATATCAAGGGCGCACATCTTCAATGCAAAGAAAATTATTATTGTGTAGTTGTCCACCCTACAGTAGGAACTGCACGTTTGTGGACAGCATAACCTTTGGGACAGTGCCAGACTGATTCTGTTCACCCCCTCAGGATATCTCATCCTATAGACCAGCTAGCTCACAGTGCCACCATAAGTCCCACTGACCTTAGGCAGGTAGCACATGGTTCTGCCAACCACTAAACATGACAGCCCTAATCCCCCAGGAATTGTGGTAACAGATCTAGAACCCTTTTGCTCAGTCACTTGTGCTCTTTTTCTTCTCAGAGAAATATACAAGGAATACACAGTGATATGTTTTCAATATTTATTGAACCAATGGGATTCATATGTAAAATACATGTGCTGCAATGATCAATAGACAGAAACAAATGAAAGTTATTAAACGTATTAGGACAGTGAACTGAATGGAAATGTCCGCCATCATGCTAAAACAATGTATATATGCAAGCATGTAAAATAATATAGAAATCTGACATGCTCCTACTATTCGTCCCCTAACCAAAGAGTCTAGGGGGTGTGTATTTGTTCTACCAAGAATCCCCGTACTGGATGATTCAACACCCCTTAACTGAAGGGAAAGTATGTAGGTCTCCAACGAGTTTAAGAGCTGGACACCCCTTGCTTATCAGCAGGCTGCTGGGTGGGAGCATCAACATGTAGAGACCTCACCAATGACATCAAAGCCCTCCTCGGTCATCCTTGCCTTGGGGCGAGACATTGGCCTGGCCACCATACTTTATGTGTTATAGATTGTCTGTCGCCATATGTACGAAACAAATAATCACATTTGCACAGTGTATGTATTAACCTTGTACATGATGTGCCAAGGTATCATGCTAGTGTTTTGTGAAGTTGGTTTGTAAGCAAGTACAGTTTCCTAGAAACTACTCGGCACTGTCACAGTTACAAATGTGTGGCAAAAGTCATTGTGTGAGAGTGAAGGCAACATTAAGAAGAAACTAGTATACATGTAAAAATGGCAGTGTTTCCCTCTAGGCCTACGTGGAACACATGAAAATCTATCAAATGTGATGGAGTATTTCTTTGCAGTATGCATCTAAAGACCAATTTAGATCCAAGATTACATGGATACCATGAAATTGTGAGATTAGATGTATTCTTTTACCTGACTACAAACTGGTCCAAATCTGAAATTCTCTGACTCTCTGAAATGATGAGCGTTTGAACTAGATGTATAATTTACTTGGAGTGTGGAACATGTCAAGTATGTAGGCTCTGTGTTACTCAGCGATGTGGACCTAACGCGACTACCCATTTTGAGGTTGTATTTGACAAACTAGATGGTATGATAGTCCCTTTTCCAAATGGTATTCCTCTCCAAGTTCATTGTTTTCAAAATCTCCATACAGTCTTTTTTCTGACAGTTGAGGTCCATTCATTTAAGGTTAATAAAGGCTAACTTTGCAAATCCTGGTAGCTTTAGGAGAATTGTACTGGATACACTGGTCTCAGTAGCTAATGAACTGAATGTAATCACTAGTACGAACCCTGCTTGATGGAGATTCTAACCACTTGTTATTCAAAGTGGGATCGGAAGTGTTTCAAGTGGCATTAACGCTCGGTAGGTTGTAGGCATAGATCAAACTTTGCAAATTGGTGAAAATTGTTTGATAAGTTTTGTTCTACACTGTGGATGACTCATGGGGGTAGAGGCTACCAGCCAAGATGGCAGCCGCAACAATCTGAGCTCTGTGACCAGCCCCATGCAATTCAGCATAATCCTGCACTCAATGAATGCTGTATTGGAAGGGGTCCCAGTAAGGTGAGAACAATAACCAACAATATATAAACAATCAAACAGACATAGCTTCAAACCACATTGTTTTATTCACAATGTGGTGATATGTTGCATATGTTATGCTAATTCACATTCATTAGTCTGTAACTATTTACAGTGCCCCGAGGGTGGGAGATAGGGGAGGAGGTGTGATAGTGTTGGGAGTTGAGTGAAGGAGAAGGGTTCTTAGGTGACAGTAAAATCAACGAATAAAACTTATTTCACAAAGTTACATATTAGTGTACAAAAAACCGGACCAACAGGTTCATATGAATTATTTTACACACAAATCATACTCCAGATGTACATTAAATGAGGACAATGGGGTATGGAGTTGACAGCGAAGAACAATCTGTTGTCGACGTTTCGACCCTCGTGCTCGCAGATATAAGTGTTAATCTTGCTGTGGGGTCTTCCTCAGGACGGGGGAGTAGGGGACACGTGACCACATCAGTGGTATACACCGGACCCGAATGGATGGGGGTTCAGGGTTGGTATCAAGAATGAATCGAAATCTCACTTGAAAGCGTGGTGTATTCTGATTCTACAGGGTCCGATATGTCATCAATAGTATGATTGCTCCGTGAGCCGTGATCAAATTACGTCCGGCGTGGGGTCGCATTCAATCGCGCTATGGCAGTGTTTTGATTGAAGGGCGATGGTGGATTGAATCCTGTACCGATCTCTGCTCGCAATCGCAATCGGAAGTGTTTCAAGTGGCATTAACGCTCGGCAGGTTGTAGGCATAGATCAAACTTTGCAAATTGGTGAAAATTGTTTGATAAGTTTTGTTCTACACTGTGGATGACTCATGGGGGTAGAGGCTACCAGCCAAGATGGCAGCCGCAACAATCTGAGCTCTGTGACCAGCCCCATGCAATTCAGCATAATCCTGCACTCAATGAATGCTGTATTGGAAGGGGTCCCAGTAAGGTGAGAACAATAACCAACAATATATAAACAATCAAACAGACATAGCTTCAAACCACATTGTTTTATTCACAATGTGGTGATATGTTGCATATGTTATGCTAATTCACATTCATTAGTCTGTAACTATTTACAGTGCCCCGAGGGTGGGAGATAGGGGAGGAGGTGTGATAGTGTTGGGAGTTGAGTGAAGGAGAAGGGTTCTTAGGTGACAGTAAAATCAACGAATAAAACTTATTTCACAAAGTTACATATTAGTGTACAAAAAACCGGACCAACAGGTTCATATGAATTATTTTACACACAAATCATACTCCAGATGTACATTAAATGAGGACAATGGGGTATGGAGTTGACAGCGAAGAACAATCTGTTGTCGACGTTTCGACCCTCGTGCTCGCAGATATAAGTGTTAATCTTGCTGTGGGGTCTTCCTCAGGACGGGGGAGTAGGGGACACGTGACCACATCAGTGGTATACACCGGACCCGAATGGATGGGGGTTCAGGGTTGGTATCAAGAATGAATCGAAATCTTACTTGAAAGCGTGGTGTATTCTGATTCTACAGGGTCCGATATGTCATCAATAGTATGATTGCTCCGTGAGCCGTGATCAAATTACGTCCGGCGTGGGGTCGCATTCAATCGCGCTATGGCAGTGTTTTGATTGAAGGGCGATGGTGGATTGAATCCTGTACCGATCTCTGCTCGCAATCGCAATCGGAAGTGTTTCAAGTGGCATTAACGCTCGGCAGGTTGTAGGCATAGATCAAACTTTGCAAATTGGTGAAAATTGTTTGATAAGTTTTGTTCTACACTGTGGATGACTCATGGGGGTAGAGGCTACCAGCCAAGATGGCAGCCGCAACAATCTGAGCTCTGTGACCAGCCCCATGCAATTCAGCATAATCCTGCACTCAATGAATGCTGGCAGGAGTAAAGACACAGGGCACGGTCTGCTGTCGACCCCAGGAACAGTCAGCTCCCTTTTCTTCTACTGGAAAACCCTGCTGGGGTGCTGTGGCAGACCAAACCCAGGGGAAGATAGAAAAGGTTACGATACCTACGGCGGGTAGACAAGAGAGCCACAAGGAGCGTCTTTACCTGCTGGTTAGCTCCCAGACTCTACCACATCCATTTTCCAAGCCATCCAGGACTACAGAACATCCTTGGAGGGCAAGATAGGTGAACTACTAATTCTCAACCTGTCCCTACTCCACCAGGACCTTCGCAAAATGGTTGACTGGGAAACCAAGGCAAAGGGTCGAAGAAATGACTAAAACCTTGTAAACGACACTTGTGACCCTCCAACGCAGAGTAAAGCCAGAGCAGAGGATGCATAGTGCAGATTGAGAAAGAATAATATCCTAATTATCAAAGCCCTCAACTTACTAACTTAATAATGGACTGACTCGAATCCTTGCTTCCGGATTGGGAACCATGCTTCATGTTGGAGCACTCTCACAGGTGTCTGGCAGCCAGGCTGCCCCTGGGCCCTTCAAGACGAATCATTACAAGGATTCTAAACTTTGTTGACAGAGATGTCATCCTCAGAGAGGCACCCAAGCAGGTCCAGCTGCAATGTGCCAGGGCCCAGGTCATGCTTTCTATAGACTACATACTGGGAAATCCAACAGCAACGATGCACCTTCCTGGCAGTCAAGGAACAGTTCGGGCCGTGCAAGCCAAGTATATGCTGCACCAACCTGAATGCCTCAAAGTCATTGCTGGACCTGGCCCTCACTGCATGGTCATCCCAAACTGTTTGCATTCACTCCTCCTATTCTTGCAGAATGTGTGTTTGTTGGTCTTGGGACTCTGTGCACTTTACCACTGCTGACCAGTGCTAAAGTGCTTGTGCTCTCTCCTTGATACGTGTTGAATTGCCTTATGCTCAATTGGCATATTTAATTTACTTGTTAGTCCCTAGCAGCAAAGTGGCACTGCCTGTGCCCAGGGCCTGTAAAGAAAATGCTACAAGCCGGTTTCCAGCACTGATTGTGCCACCCACTTAAGTAGACTTTTAAACATGTCCTGTGTGTGTGCAGCTTAACCACATGCGTGCGTCGGTTATTTTTCCGCTGTGCGGCTTTTTTCGAAAAGCCGCGTTACATGACGAGCTCAGCTCGTCATCCGCACACGACCACCATCGCTGATGACGAGCTCAGCTCGTCATCATCAGCGAAGGGGTTAAGCTGCCCTTTTGACCTAGCAAAATAAACCTTTTTCAAGGCAAAAACCTTCCTTTTTAATACATATAAGTCACCCCTAAGGTAGGTCCTGGACAGCCTCAAGGGCAAGGTGCAGTATTTTTAAAAGGTGGGACATGCACTTTGAAGTATTACATGTCCTGCTACTGCAAGGTCTATCTCTCCCACAGAATAGTACTGGAATTGTATTATTACCTTTTATAACGGTGATTTCTAAATGGTAAGAGATAATTGGTTCATGTTTGGTGCCTCTGGAATCCTACTTTTAAATGCTAACTTATTGTGTGTCTGATTTTAAATTACAATTCTGAAAATGTCACTTTTAGGAAGTTGGCATTTTAGTGCCTTAGCCATTTAGTGCTTTTACTTGTCTCTGGTCACTTGACTATGTGTAGTTGGCAGTTGGGCTTTGTGCCTGCCTCCTATACAGCCACACACAATGGGAGCTAGGTTTTACTGGAAGGGCCATCCCTGGCAGGATGGGAGAGAGAATCTGGGCTCAGCCTCACTTACACTTGAAAAGACTGTGTCCTGTCTCCACACAAAAGGTTTACTGGCCCTGCATTGTCACTTCAGCCAGCTTGGAGCAAGGGCAGTGGAGGTAGGGAATCCCATGGACTTCAAGGACACTGTTTTTACCAGGATATAAAAGAAAGACCTCAGACACCACCACTTCAGTACATTTCTAGACCTGTGGATACTCTTCAAGGAAGAAGGAATGTTGTCCTGCTGAAAGGACTGCTGCTCTGCTACTCCTACTCTGAAGCAGCTGCTGCCTTGTTCTGCCCTGCTGCCCTCTTGCCTGGGTAAGAGGAAGTGGACCTGCAACTCCATCTTGAACCCAGGACCACAGAGTGACTAAAAGGGCTAGTGTGCTGGCCTCCTGCTCTCAGCCAGAGGATCTCAGCAGACTCCCCACAGCTCCTGGGCCTGTTTTCAATGAATCTCTGACCACCAAGAGATGTTCCTCAGATCTTGATCCCTTGGTGTGGCTCAGCGGCCTCTTAATTCAAGCTTTTGGGCTTTTTGCTGAACCATGCCGCTGGCACGGAAAATCAGTGCTAGCCGCCGCAAGTCTGTCTCTTCACACAAAAAGTATCGACAGCACACGAAGTTCCAGACCGCCCATCAGCGACGCCCGGCTTGCTCTTTGCACCACGCCGACCAGCGACACTCTCCTTACTTCAAGCAACCTTACTCCATGCAATCGGGACTCTTGGCACAATACTTGAAAGGGTAAACCTTCAGCAAGACTAGTCTGGGACTTTATTTGACCCATGCTCCATCGCAGTTGGCCTGAACTTTTGTATTTGACCCGGTCCAGTGTGAACAGATAACCTCAGTTGGTGCTCTATGCTTTTAAGCTCTATATTGCAGTTTATTCTTTCAAAATACATAACTCTAGTTCTACTGACTGGCTGTATGTCAATTTGGTCTTGTTTTTTTAAATTAAATTAAGCTCTATTTATCTAACTTGATGTGAGATAATTTTGTGTGGTGTTTTCATTGTATCTGATAGAGACTTGTGTCGGATGGTCCCCGTAACATCGTCGGCGTTGATTATGATGTTGAAGTGCCTAGATAGGTGTCAACCAGGCGCCCTAATGTCAATTCTTTTGTTTCTGCCCCAGTTAAGCGCTGATCTGGGAAGAGCTACCACATGCATCTTTTTGGCAGGTTTTCTCTCGACTTTTGTTGAAATAAAAAATGTTCCCCTTCGTGTGCAAGGGATGTCTTTAAGGAAGACATGTTTCAAGCAGTGCTGTGTCTGTAACCTCATGATGTTGGTCACCGATCTCCACCTCATCAGTCTCTGGTGTCTCAAGCGCAACCACAACTCAGTCAGGCTCAGACTGCCTGGCCATGGCTTCAAAGGCCTTGAGGGGGAGAGCGATGAAGCTCCTTCTGGACCAGCAGTCGGCACCGTCCAGCGAGAATCGTCGGAGGTCCCAGTCCCGATTGAAGAAAAGGAGGTCGTGAGACTGCTTCCCAAGCCCTAACTCCTCTTCCTCTCATTTGAGGTCCTCAGGACACTTGGGGAAGAGCCATGAGAAGAAGAAGAAGAAGTTCAAGCGGACTTCACATTCACCTCGGCTGTCATCCGTCACCTAGAAAGGTAAGGAGCACCGACGCTCTAGGCACGGTCCGCGTAGCCGGGGCCTGAATCGACTTTGCGCCTCCCTCCCTTTCCAGGAGGTGGAGCGACACCCGCTCAAATAACAGAAGTTCACAAGGGCATGCGCCACATAATTTAGCAGAACTACCCCGCTGGTGATCACTTGGGCACCGCAGAGTCGGAAGGGGCCCAATCAGGTTTGACGCGTCAAGCTCTGGACACACCTCCAATGGTGCTTCAGGGATCCTATCTGGGTCGATACCCGTCGTGCCAATGCGACCTCCTCCGACGTCGGACCTGAAGTCGGTGCCTGCAGTGTCACTAGTGCCCATCGCCGGTGCCAGCCCAATCCTAATGCCCGATGACACAGAGCTGGAACAACGTCGCTCAACGCAGATTCCATTAATTGAACCCAGTGGTTCTATGTTGTCACCTGAGCGCTTTGAAGATGTGCTAGACTCAGAAGAGGAATGGGAGGGGTCTATGGACCTTCTGGAACATAAGGATGTCTCTGAATAGAGAACTTGGACTGATATAGGGAACTTGAGGAGGCCAGTGGAACGGCCACTTCCCAAGATACTGGCATGCTTTCTCTGCCAACAATGGCTATGGAGGAGGGGGCATCCTATGCCATGGTGGTAAAGAGGGCAGCTGGGTCCTTTGACTAGAGCTGCCCTCAGTGCAGGTCAGGACTAATTTCCCGACTGAGGTTCTTCAAATGGGAACTTCTACCTCTGAACCCCTTTTGCCCTTTAATGAGTCACTTACAGACGTCCTTCTAGGCACATGGTCCAAGACTAGCACAGGGGCTCCTGTGAATAGTATGATTGGATTCCACCATCGGCCAGCTCCGAGGGACCTAAAGTTCCTCAGCCAACACCCCACCCCAGAAAGTTTGGGGGTGCAGGCATCTACATCCCATGGTGCTTTCCCTACTGCCCCTCTGGATAGGGAATCCAAGAGGCCGGTCTAATTTGGGAAGAAGTTCTTCTCTTCCTCCAGCCTGGCATTGCGGTCAGTGCATACCACATGCTTATTGGGCCGTTTCTTCCATTCCCTTTGGGAGACAGTTGCGCAAGGGCTGCCACAGATCCCGGAGAAGGCACAGGCTGTGCTTTACCAAGCTGTCAAGGATGGGAGAGATGCAGCAAAATTCACTATACGGTGTGGCCTAGACACAACTGATTCGCTGGGCAGGTCGATTTCGATGACAGTGGCCATAGGACACCATGCCTGGCTTCGAACAACTTGCTTCTAGGGCGATGTCTTGGCCAATTTGATGTACATGCCCTTTGATGGAACAGTCTTTTTTGGGAAAAGGCAGACTCAACCCTGTCAGGTTCAAGGACTTTCGAGTTACGGCCAGATCCTTGGGCCTCTTCTCCACTCTTCATGGCCAGTCTTCCTTTCGCCCCTTTCATGGCAACAGAAGGGATTTCCAGCCGCATCAACCCTATCCTAGCCAGCGTCCTGCACAGGCTGCCCAAGCCGTGCGAGGACGTGGACTCAGTGCATTCGGATCCAGGAATGGAGGCCAGAAGTCATCGGCCACACTGTCCCCGGCAGCCGAAGCCTCAAAGCATGCCTAGGCTGACTCTGCAGGACCACACTACTCCAGTTTGTGGGAGAATTCATCATCATCTCCCCACTGGTGATCCATAACATCGGACAAGTGGGTCTTGTACATTGTCCAGGAGGGCTGTTCTCTCCCTTTACTCTCTTTTCCTTCTCTCATTCTGCCAGATGAGGAATGGCTGATGGAGGCTTCATTTAAAGTTACCCCAAGAGGAAGTTACAGCTCTCATGTCAAGGGATCTATAGAAAGTGTCCTGTTTCAGAAGTACACAGTGGTTGTTCTTCCCGCTAATTTCTGATTCAGAAGAAGTACGAAGGGCTGCAGCCCATTTTAGATCTCTGGACCGTCAATATCTTCCTCAGTAAGGAGAAGTTTAAGATGCTCACTATGGCTAAGGTTTTGCCTGCCCTCAACCTAGAATACTGGATGGTAGCTTTGGACCTGCAGGACGCGTTTTTCACATTCCTATCCTGCCAGGCCAGAGTCATTACCTGCGGTTCAAGGTAGGCTGCAAGCACTTTCAGTTTACCGTGTTCCCTTTTGGCCTTACCAGTTCCCCTCGGTGTTCCCTCAAGGTGATGACGGTGGTGGCAGCCCATCTGCGCAGATTAGAAGTGTCAGTCTTCCCTTACCTCGACGACTGGCTATTGAAGGCGTCCTCGCCCCAGGCAGTCGTCTCCCACCTTCAGACTACGGCAGACCTCCTTCAATCACTGGGGTTCTATATAAGCGTGCCAAAGTCACACCTGACTCCTTCTCAGACGCTCCCTTTCATTGGAGCTGTTCTGGACACAGTGCAGTTTCTGGCCTATCCTCCTGAGCAGCGAGTGCAGGATATTCAGGTTATGATTCCGATATTTCAGCCTCTATCCTGGATTTTGGTGAGACTGACTCTGAGGCTGGTGGGCCTCATGGCCTCCTGCATCCTATTGCAAAAACATGCCAAGTTCTGCAGTGGGACCTGAAGTTCCAATGGGCACAGCATTGAGGGAATCTCACCGATTTGGTTCAGCTCTCGGAAGGATCTGTGAACATTGCTGGAACATCAGGTCATAACCCTGGTGTTCAACACCTGGCAAGTTCTCTGAACGCCAAGGCAGAAAAACTGAGCTGTTGATGCCTAGCAGATCATGAATGGCGTCTCCAATCGGAGGTGGCGCAAGGTATCTTTCAGCAGTGGGGAGAACCTTGGTTTGATTTGTTCACCTCAGAAGAGAAGAGTTTCAGCAGTACTGGGAGCTGGAGTTTCCAAGGTGGCTATCGTTCAGCAACGCTTTTCATCGCGAGTGGAGCTCAGATCTGCTGTACACTTTTCCGTCCATACCACTTCTGCCCAGGGTACTGTAGAAGATCAGGAGCAACCAGGCCCAAGTAAATCTTGTAGCGCCGGACTGGGCGAGGAGAGTCTGGTATCCAGAGCTTCTGAAAATGAGCATCGATCCTCCGATCAGGCTGCTCCTTGAGGAGGATCTTCTGTCGCAGAAGCAGGGGAGGGTTCTCCACCCGAATCCGTCAACTCTGTGCCTCCATGCGTGGAGATTGAGTGGCGGCAGTTGATGGCTTTTGACCCCCCCCCCCAGAAGTATGTAATGTTATTCTGGCGGCCAGGCAGCCCCTCACTAAGAGAGTATACGTCTGCCGTTGGCAGAATTTTTTTTATACAGTACAGAAAGGTCTATTGACCCTCTTCCTGCTTCTCTTTCTACTGTCTTTTTGCTCCTTCTGACCCTTGCCCAGCAGGGCTCTTCCTTGGAAACTCTCAGGGGTTACCTTTCTGCTCTGACCGCTTTTTTGCGACTGCCAAATCAGTACTCTCTTTAAATCTCCCATTGTGCATAGATTTCTAAAGGGGATGGCTTATCTGTTTCCACCTACGCCCTTTGTTATGCCACAGCAGGACCTTAATTTGGTCCTCACCTATCTGATGTGCGCTCCCTTTGAGCCTTTGCATAATTGTCCCCTCTGGCTGTTGACCATCAAAACAGCCTTCTTGGTGGCGATTACCAAGGCTAACGACCAATTTGCCCCCCTCTCCAGATACCCTCGCTCCAGGCATAGCAAATCTCACAGGTGGTTCAACACCGCTCTGAAAACTCAGCAACTGGAATTACGCCGGATGGAACGTAGGTGGAGACGTAACTACTCGTCCACCGATAGAGAGTTATATGTCACTGCACGAAAAAAATACAAAAGTGCAATCCTGGCAGCTAAATCGCTACATATCTCTGAAAGGATTCTCACTGCCCCGAATAAGTCTAAGGAGATCTTCACAGTCATGAGCGAGCTCACGTCCGACGCTAGAACGCTTCCTTCTCAGACCCCCACCCAAGAGTCCTGTAATGCCAGTTTTTTCATTGATAAGATAACCAAGATCAAGAATACTATCCCCCTGTCCCCTCTGTTGCCATATCAGCCTCTACCCCTGGAAACCCACTTTCATTTCTAAGTTTCCCCACCCTTGACTCCAACGCTCTAGCTAAACTCACCGCTCGAGTCAAATCAGGCTCGCCCAACGACTGTTCCACGACATCTGCCGGGCTCTGCCGGACTGTATCTTACCCCTGTTAAATACCTCCCTTGAGACAGGCACGGTGCCCAACTCCTTCAAGGAGGCAGTCCTGGTGCCTTTGCTAAAAAACCTGGTGCTGACCCAGAGGACCTTGCGAATTATCGGCCTATTTCCCTTCTGCCCTACCTATCCAAACTTCTGGAGGCACATGTCACCAGTTGCCTCTCTCAATTTATCGAGTGCTCCAACTACCACGAACCCAACCAAGCCGGTTTCCGTCCAGCCCACTCCACGAGGCTGTGATCCTGGCAGTTATGGATTCCTTAAGGGACAATGCCGACAAAGGGATACCTCAAGCACTCGTCCTATTAGACCTGTCAGCGGCGTACGACACGGTGGACCATAACATCCTTCTCCACCGTGTTGAGCAGGCCGGAATCCAGGGCCTGGCCTCTGCCTGGCTCAAATCCGTCGCGTCGGGCAGAACACAAGCTGTTCGCTTGGGCCCTTTTATGGCTGCCAAGGTGCCATCGACCTGCGGAGTGCCTCAGGGATCTTCCCTATCCCCTTTGCTTTTTAATCTTTATCTTCAACCACTCATTCACTCCCTGAAGAGGTGGGACATCACCGTCTTCAATTATGCAGACCATCTGCAAATCATTTTCCCTCTTAACACCCCAAATGCAGCCACTGATTGTCAAGCGGTGATGCTACACATCCAACAATGGATGAATTTGAACCAGCTTAAGCTAAATCCGGGGAAAACAGAGTTAATTCTCCCAAGTAACAGCCCCACGTATTGGGGTCCACAGTTCTGGCCGGTGGAGCTTGGCCCCCCACCCGTTCCAGCCAAATCAGCAAAAAGTCTCGGGGTCATTATTGACACGGAGCTTTCCCTGAAGCCCCAGGTCGGTGCTGTCGTGTCCTCATGCATGTTCCAGCTTACGAAAATCAGGAAAGTCTCCCATCTCCTTACACCCGAGACTCTGATACAAGTCCTGATCGCCCTGGTAGTGTCCCGTCTGGACTTCTCAAATTCTCTGTACCATGGCCTACCCAAATCCCTTCTTCACAGGCTTCAAATAGTACAGAACCAGGTGGCCAGACTGGCCTACAAGACCCCGAAGTGGCAGTCCGCGAAGCCATTACTACGCAAACTTCATTGGCTGCCGGTTGAACGGAGGGCCGCATTCAAGATCGGCTGTCTAGCATTCAAAGCTGTCTCTGGAACCTCTCCCGCCTTTCTCAAATCCCTGGTCACCCTCTACCGCCCGGCACGCAATCTACGGTCCTCTCATCACCTGCTCTTAGCTACTCCCCTAATTAAGCTTAAAAAATTTGGTGGCCGCAGATTCGCTCACTTAGCCCCCAACCTTTGGAACCCGCTGCCTCTTCCGTTCACATCTTCTAATTCTCTTCTGGTATTCAGAAAACTTCTGAAAACTTTTCTTTTCGCACAGTCTGGCTAGACCCCCGTGCTTACACTTCTCAGCACTCAATCATCGCCAGGAAACTTATGGTGACAGAGCGCTATACAAAACCCCCTTAAGATAAGATAAGAGATAAGATTACATCGGGCCAGAGGGTAAGTGAACTGCAGACGTTATCTTGCTCACCTCCTTATCTTATGTCCTTTCCAGACCAGGTGGTGCTTTACACTGAGCATCCTTTTTACCAAGGATTGTGACCCATTTTCATCTTGATCAGTCCATCACATTGCTCACCTTCTCTAATCCCCTGCATCAGTCTAAGAAAGAGGAGCATCTCCACCAGCTGGACCCAAAAAGAGCATTTCCATTCTACCTTGACCGCACAAAAGAGTTCTGGGTAGATGACCAACTCTTTGTGGGGTATATGGGAGCAACAAAGGGAAGGGCAGTGCAGAAAAGGATCATCTCTCCTTGGGTCATTCTCTGCATCAAATTCTGCTATTCCCTGGCTAAGAAGAAGGAGCCCCCTGAAGGATTAAGGGCCCATCCCACCAGGGGAAATGCTGTGACTATGGCTTTGGCTCGGAGTGTCCCAGGTCAAGACATATGTCAGGCGACAGCGTGGGCTTCATTACACAAGTTTGCAAAACACTACTGCCTGGACGGTCAGGTCCATAGAGAAGGGCACTTTGCCCGCTCAGTCCTACCGGACTTTCTAGTTTACGGTATTGGTCCGCACCCACCTCCGGAATGGTATGGCTTGGGTATATAAAATTCAAAGGTAAGGAATCTGCAGGTCGAAGTCTCTATCAGATGAAGAAGTTACTTACTTTCGGTAACGCATTATCTGGTAGAGACTCTATCTAACTGCAGATTCCTTACATCCCCACCAGTGCCTCCCTGCTTTGCGGACTAATATTGTAAACCTAGGGTTACTCCCCTTTCAGGGCCCTAGTTTGGCACATGACTACTTCAGTAACTTTGTGGCTCTGTACTTCTGGTGTGGAAAAAACTAAATGCACTGATGTCACGCGGAGCCGAATGGAGCCACCCAATGCCGTGTGCAAGAGGTATTGCTCAGCAAAAGTTTACAGATCCAGCCTGAAGCCTGGGAAATTCAAAGGTAAGGAATCTACAGCTAGATAGAGTCTCTACCAGATAATGCGTTACAGAAGGTAAGTAACTTGTCCTTTACTGTTTGAAGTGTTGCACAAATACTTTACACATTGAATCTAAGTTAAGCCTGACTGCTCTTTGCCGAGCTACCAGGGGGTGGAGTACAGGTTAATTTGCGGTTTGCTAGTGCCTTACCCTGACTAGGATAGTGGTTGCCGCTTGACCATGGCTCATACTCCAGTCAACCATTAACCCAATTTCTAATAACCATCTACAAAAACCAAACACAGTTTTTGACATGCCAGAAAGCACCTGGTCCTGAGTGGAGGAACATATGGACTTTAGGCGTGGCCCATCCGTGCCACGGGCTACCCCATACAGAGAACCAGCCACTACTTCATGGATACAACTACCCCAGCACATGAGGATAAAAAGGCGGAGGCACAGAACAGAGGAAGCAATGCCATAGTACCCGAGGCTGCCACTACCAATGTAACTAGAAGGATCTCCCAGATCTGCAGTGGTGATCTAAGCCCAGGACCCCTATGCTGGCAGAACATCTTTACCTTGAACATGAATGGGCTCAAAGACAGGATGAAATAGGGGGCTGATATTGCCTATGCCAAAAGACACCACCCAGCATCCCTTATGTTCCAGACAACACATCTGGGAACAGAGTGTTCCTTCTTGTGGAGGCATGGATAGTCGAGAGTATAACATTTGGTATATACTGGGTCTCTAGAGCAATGGAAGTATTGTTCAGAAGGACATTCCCCTTGGTAGTACACAAGATCCACACAGACCCCCTTAGCGGTTCCTGATGATATTTAGTACTTTGGAAGGGCTAGCATGGTCCCTTGATAGCTTACCTCCCCACTCCTGTTAGACTTGACACTAGAGGTGATATCACAACTGCTAACCACCGCCTCACCAGGCTTTGCCCTGATAGGGCGAGACATTAATGCTGTGATGGACCCACTGCATGACACAGACTCTGCCTCACAGGCTCCTAGGTCCATGTGCTTACGGACATTGGCTGACGCACTAGGCTGGTAGACGCCTGGCGCCTGCACCACCAGGCAAAAAGGCTATAGACATATTACTGCACCCCTCAAGGTACCTCTTTCCGTATGGACTTCTTCCTGATCCTTTCCACAGATGTCAGCTGCATCACACAGATGTGTATCTTCCCAAGGGGTCTCTCAGATCACACCCCAGTTTTACAGTATTACTGGCAGGGGGACGAGGACCAGGCGACTGAACTCCTGGTGGATTTTAGATGGCGAGTTTGAAGACAATCTCCGAACTGCAATCTCCAACTATTTCGAGCTCAATAAGTGAACAGCGCCTCATCAACTATGCTCTGGGAAGCGTTCAAAGAGTCCTTGGAGGGAGGGCCTTTTCACACATACACAGTAAACCCCAATGTTGGGAGAGTGAGCTGCTCTGCATTTGTAATGAGATCACAAAACTCGACCCAGTGATGTTGACCTCTCCCACACTGGATATGCAACGCATACTTGGCTAGACCTGATTTGCTCTTAGGCAGAGGCTCCTAGAGTCAACTTATCTTGGCTGTCTCCACTCTTAGGGGATATTATAGGAGATAGAAGATAAGGCGAGTAAATTGCTCTATTGGATCACAATTATTAGTTGTCCATGCAGCTTAGTGACCAAGCTGAGGACCATGAATGAGACAACAATTAGAGGGGCAGAGCATTTTGCAATGGAGTTTGCCTCACATTTTAAAGCCCTGTAGGCATGATGAGAACCTACACCCACTGAACGAGACAATCCCATTATCTGGGACCTGCCACTGAGATCCCTCATGGTGGTGGAGAGAAAGAGCTAGAAATCCCAATCAAGGCTGAGGAGATCCGGCATGAGATTTTGTCTATGCCCTCCAGGAAGACCCTATGCCCAAGTGGGTTCCCCCTAGATCTTTTCAAAAGATGCTCCTCCCTACTGATCCCATCCCTCCTGGTATTAGATGGGTATGCCTTTGAAATGAGAAGATTGCCCAGAGACCTTCGGGGCAACAATCACAGTCATTTTTAAAACAAACAAGCCCATGGAGGGATGTGGCTCCTACATCTCCATCTCCCTTATTAATCTTGAAGTCGAAATTCTGTGTAAGGTGTTGGCATCTGCCTCATTAGGGTGGTGCACTTGGTGGTCCATGCTGAACAAAACAGCTTTATGCCCATCAAGATCACTAGACACTTTCTCCTCAACGTACATCCAGCTGTGGCCTGTGTGGACGGATTACGGGAGAGTGCTGCACTTCTCTTAGATGGCATTGAACGGGCATTTGATATAGTGCAGTCTCCCTACCTGCTGGAGGCCCTCCACCAAATGCTCTTTGGACCCAGGTTTTGACAGTGGGCATCCCTCCTATACATGAATCTCTGGGCTGAGGTTCTCACAAATGGAGCCCTGCCTCTGACCTTACCCACGGAAAAGGGCACCAGGTAGGGATGCCGGCTTTCTGCTATATTCACACTGGTGATGGAGCCTCTCATGAGGCTTATTCAAGTGGATTCTATACTCAGCGGTTTCAGGTGGGAAGGGTGGGCTTCCTATGGCGGGTAGGAGTGCACTGTTTAAGATTTTCTCTCTCCCCTTTTTGCTCTATGTATTACAACGCTACGCTTACCCACTCCCACCCACCTTTTTTACAGATTTACAGGTGCAAATTATTAGCTTCCTTTGGGTGGGGAAAATACCAGGGGTGTCCTAAAAATGTTGATTTTTCCACAATGAGGCCGGTCTGGACTGGTCAAATATAAGATTGTATAATTGGGCCCCATATTAGTCAATATCAATGACTATCCAAGCGGACATGGGCGACCCTACCCACAGACTGGAGTTAGACATACTTCAACCACACAGCATACTTGCTTTGCTTTAGAACAAGTTCCTCTTTTACTTATTAACTTGGGTCACCCACATCCACATTGGATGCTGGTATGCAGCGCCCCGCCAAATGAAATGGTTCTGCACCATCACAGAGGCGACTCCCCTGTGGCAGGGAATATGGCTGTCAGAGATAGTGGGCTTAGCGCGGTTCCACAGCTTGGGTCTTATAGGTATCTCCACACCAGGAGATGCCTGGGAGACGGTCATGGGAGATCAATTCAGGAACTGGCAACTGAATTCCACCTCCATTCCTCCAAGGTCGACCAGTAAGTACAACCGTGACACGCCCTCAAAGGTTATAGGGAGAAACTGAGAGCACTTCCTTGGTGTAACCCCTTAGAGTGTAAACTTATAACTGAGGATTTGGGAAAGGGTGCCATCTCCCACAATACAAATCTTTAGTAACCAATACACCAGACCCCTGACAAACCTGAGGATGAGGTGGGAGACTGATGTGCGAGCCCTAGATGACAAGGAGTGGGCCGAGGCTAAAATGGCACCTAAACTGCGAGAAGGGGCCACTACAACGCCGCAGTTTCCATGCATACCCATAAACACACATGCATTACAAAGCATGCGTGGTTTCCACGAATAGACTTTACCATGCATACCTTTACTATGAGATACGTAGTATAGGCATGTGTGCTGAAGGTAAAAAAAAAGGTGGGGCTTGGGGGGTCTCCCCCCCCCCCCCCCCAAAAAAAAAAAATGCACCTGTTTCCGTAGTTTTCAGTTAAAGAAGAAAAAAATGTGGAGGCAATCGGTGTCGTTAGAGGAAATGGAAAAACACTTCCGCTTCCTCTTTACGACGTGAAAAATCGGAAGTGCTTGGAGTGGAGAGGACATGAAGAGGTAAGGATGAATGAGGGGGTCGTGTCGTGCAGGGGTAAATTTTAAGTGTTCATTTTTAGGGTTAATTTGTAGGAATTGGAGGCATCCTTTAACATGAAAATGCCATTAACAATCATAGTTTAACAACGAAAATCATTGTAAAAGTATGCGTGTTAAAGGCATTTTCGTGGTAACAGATATGTGTGGTGAAGGCATTCGCGTTGTAACCATGCGTGGTAAAGGCGTGCTTTGCAACTGAATACGTTGTAACGTCATACAACCCAAAACTGCTAGCAATTTCCATGTGATTTCGCCTCATACAATTTGAATATGTTATGTTATGTTATGTTATTCAGCACTTATAGCGCGCACAGATACTCAGGAGTGTCCTGGCGAGAGAGCCAACTACAGGAGACAGGAGAAAAGGCGTTAGGAGGGTCTGTACGTTAGTTAAAAAGCAAGGTCTTTAACTGCTTTTTAAACAACCTGAGATCCTGAGTGTTTTGCAGTTCATATGGAAGGGCATTCCAAGCTTTGGCCGCCTTGAAGGAAAGAACTGCCCCCGTTTGAGCAAGGCGAAAGCGGGGAATAACTGCAAGGGATTGTGCTGCTGATCTCAGATGTCTGTGGGGCGCATAGAAGTCAATGCGCCTCCTCAGATATGGCGGCCCAGATATGTATAGGACGCCGTGAACAAAACGCGTTGCACCACAGGGAGCCAATGCAAGTCCCCGAGATGTTGCCTTGTACTTGATCTGCCTGGAATGCCCTAAAACACTCTTGCTGCTGCATTTTGAATAGTTTACAGCTTTTTAGCTGGTTTTCGGGAACGCCAATATATAACGCATTGACGTAATCAGTAGGTGACAAAATGAGGGCATAGTCACCATTTTCTTAGCCGATCTGGGTAGCAGTGGCAGGAATTTTCTAAGTGATTTCAGTGTGCCGAAGCACACTCCGGCCAGTTTCTTTTATCTGCGGTGAGAATCTGAGGTCCCCACTAAACCAGACCCCCAGATTCTTCACTGGACTGCCTGTTGAGTTTGGCCTGGGGTAGTCTGCAGGCCAAAGGTCATTTCTGAAATGGGAAGGAAAAGACCCATATAGAAGAACCTCAGATTTTTCCTGCATTTGAGCTGAGCCCTTGCAAGCCAGCTAAAAACGGCAGAAAGTCCTTTTTCGGCTAAGTCCTGGGACACATCTTTTTCTTTCCATGTAAAGAGGAGCTGAGTATCATCAGCATAAGTTGTGATGTAAACGTTGAAGAGAAGGGGGCTCAGAGTGGAACCTTGTGGAACTCCCATAGTCATCTTTCCTGTGGTCGAGGAAAAGGGGGGCATATTTAAACTGATTTATTATTCCCAGCCCTTCAATGGCAGATTGTGCATGCCAGAGCTTCCGAGTACTGTACACTGCCACTTCTCTGCAGGCTCATTTTACCATGTGATATGGGATTGTCCAGAGGCGCAGAACTACTGGAAAGTGGTCAATGGAATTGTTGAGTGTGTAGTAAGGAGGCAAGTAGCTGCCGACCCCAAAATGCCACTGATGGGCAGCATGGACACATTGAGAGGGCCTCGTTCTTAATGCTCATTCATTGCAGTGGCCCAATTGCAAGAAATTTGGCCAGGCATGGGAGAGAGGAGAGGACCCTCCATTGGATGAATGGATTAGGGGCAAGGACCAGTATGCAGCAATGGAAAAACTGGTATACAAATCCAGAGGAGTGCCCAAAAACTACAAAAGAATATGGGCCCCTTGGACCTAATATGCTGCGGACTCGCACTGACATTGATTCTAATGTGTGACGAGGTAAGAATATTAATACACCTGAGATGTAGGATTTTGCAGGTTTACAGACCTAAAAGAGGTTGTATTACTTGTAAAAACCATCCTGCGCACAAATGCGCGGCCCTTGTGGAGCCGATATAGTTATATCTGTTAGTAAAATTAATAAAAATACACTTCCTTTCTCACAAAATTAAAATTAGGATTTGTGGAATTGTATCTGTTGTAAATGTAGGGTTGGGGGTAACTAAATGGGTGTGTGCAGATGGGCCATAAGCAGTGATCATTGAAACTGTTCTTAGCATCCATAGAGTTCTAATATTTTACCATCTTTGTTCGCACACCTAACACTACTTTCAAAAAAGGTTAGAGTAAGCGAAAAAATGTTCCTCCAAATGTTCATGTTTGCTGTTGATGTAGGAAGAGTGCATTGCACAAAGTGATAGATTCGCCTGTGAAGAAAAAAAATTATGTCTTACATGCAAATCATCTCATGCACATTGTCTACTTGTCCTAGTTAGACTCTAAATCAGAAAGCATGGAAGAAGATGAATACTCAAGGAAAATATGGACTGTTAGAGATTTTCAGAACTACTCCGCAATGTTGTCAAAGGAAACTTCCCATTAGGTTTCTGTTGAGACTGAAAGCATTATGGACAAAGCAAAATTAGAAGTCTTTGAATCGAAGAGTCAACTGGCCAGGGTTCCCTTTGAAATCAAATTTATACCATGACACACATGGGTTTCTAGAGTTTGTGACGCGGCAATATTAACAAAATGCATATAAGATGACTAGCTGATCCTACAGGGTCAAGGTGGCGGTCTTTATGACTTTCTAAGATGTAAACTTTTCAACTGAGCAAGCTTACTTACAAATTCAAATGTCGAGTGCTACACATAGGGCACGTCAATATTAGATATTGGCACATCTTGTGAGCAATATTAGCATTAGCAAGAAAACATGGTTGATTTTTACACAATGGCATGTATTAGGACATTATTAATGCTACAAATATTATGAAATTTGTTTTGTGGTGTGTTTAATTTTTTTCAATTTTTTTTTCACATTTTACACCATTTTACAGTAGTAGGTTTTTCCAGAAAATTCCTGTTGAATTTTGGATCGCTTGTTGAATTATTTTTTACAGGTTAATCTGGCTTTTAGGGAACGGTTAAATAAAAGTTACATACGTTTTTCAAACCCCGTCTAAACAAACAAATGAAGCTAGCATTTTGTAACAGTCATATACAACCTTTGTAAAACTCCTGAATAACTCTTATAAATTTAAAAGCGAAATGTCCAAAATATAACGAAAATATACATGTTACATAATGAACCATCAAATAACGTCAATGTTTTTTCGGTCACAAGCAAGTTACTTATATTTATTGATTTACCAAACCACAAACCATAACAGTTTTAAAGGGTATTTATAGCTTTTTAATAGATTCACTCTTGCAGTTTATTTGCGTATGATGATGAACCATTAAAGATAAATTTGATAGAATGTTTCAATTTAAAAGGCAGGTTTGTAAATTGATGTAAAGGACTGGAAAAACTGTAGTCGGCAGACAAAAATCACCCGAAACAATCAATGCCCTTCCTGATTATATACATTTTCACAATTCACCAAAAATTACATATTCTGCTGAAAATGACAGCAAATATCTAATTATTGGATAAGATTTCCACACTCATTTATGGAACTTAAAAATTTCCAATTGATGACTTTTTTCTATTATGTCAAAAAGTTGGCAATAGCTTTGTTTTCTATTACTACAGCTCTTGTATTTGTAGTGAAAGAAATCAATCCTACTGTATAAGTATTAAGATTAGGATGCTTCATGAATGCCAGTTGAATTTAATTTTCTGTGACAAAATATGGTCCTATTTTGTGTCTACTTGTTTTCCTCAACTTTCTAGACAATTTTTATGTTTCCACTTTTATCGTGATTCTAAATATTGTTGCTATTGCTTCTTTTTATAATCCCTCTCATCTTAAACATGTGTACCTTTATCACAGCAGTTCTCCTTTACTTTTTTGCTCAGTTTTTTTCCACATTCTATTCTCTCATTGAGTCCCCTTGCCATCAAAATAACTTTCTAAGTCGTGTTTACTAAAGCTTAGCATTAAATTCCTTATATACTTTTTGGATTCTTTTGTTTTCCTCTCTCTAATCACACCCAGCCTTGTGTTGGTGTTTTTCAACTCATGCAATTGTGCGTAATGTATTTGTGCACTCATATTTATACTGTATTATTCTCTTTGTATCTTTTCCATACAGTTCCTTTCAAGTGTATCACTATGACTTTCCTTCTTGCATGGCTTTATCTTTCCCTCTTCCTGAAATAATGTCTACTTTCCATCTCACACTTCTGTCCTTTTATTTCTCCATAGCTCTCATATATGCAACATTCTAGAGTTTTCCACTCTCCCCTCACAGATCCACAATAGCAATGTCTTTATATATTATGCCTATTTAAATTACTTTTCCTAGACTCTTATACCTCCTCCTCTTTCATCTGTCTACATTTGTGTTGCTGATTAAACAAGATTTCCTCTAATTTTCTGTTTTGCTGTCACTTCTCTTTTCATATTAAAAGATTTAACACTTCTGTCTTCTTTTAACAGTCACCCCTGCACCCCATCCCTGCATCGCCTACCAGTCCCCAGTCTGGTCTTGATGGAAGTAACTCTACATTATCAGGGAGTGCCAGCAGTGGTGTGTCATCCTTGAGCGAGAGCAATTTTGGACATTCTTCTGAGCCTCCGCCACGCACAGACACCATGGATTCAGTCCCTAGCCAGGCTTGGAACACAGAGGAAGACCTAGAGACTGCCTACCTTCCTGTCCGCTACAGTCTGTCTGAGCCTGATGTCCTTGAATCAATGAAGCCACCACCCTGCCGAAGTCACTCAGCACCCACAGGAGTTCTTCCCCTAGATATCCCTGATCCCCCTGCACTGCCACCTAAACCGTATCACTCCCGTGGCTCTGGTGGAGACCATCTGGAGTGCATACCACAGGAAGACGAGTTCCGGCGTCGTCCAAGGTCACGCAAGTCCTGCCAGAGCACCACTTCTAGTTGTAAGGAGGAGCAGGCTAGGGTTGCTTGGGAACATGGTGTGGGTGAGCAGTAGACACCATAAGGACTCTGTGTGTCAGAGGTGCGAATGTTGGGCAGGATAGCCCAGGGATGAGAAAGTCCGACCAGGAAAGAGAATGTTGGAGGTGTCCCCAAGGGTGGGGAAATGAAGAAGGAATGGAATGATAAATCCCATGATAGCATGTCGGCCATCTTGGCAAAGCAATATCCAATATTATGGAAACTAATCGAAAAATCAAATGAAGGGGCCATTTAGGAAACTGTTTAACACACCACGCACTATTTGGTTTACAGAATTGGGATAAGGTAGTTGTGTCTGATGACTGACCCCACAGTCAATCATCATTTTACTAAACATGAACTTTACAGCTGATGTTTCTTTTATGTTTAACAACTCAGATATTGCCAGAAGTTAGAACAAAAGATGTTGAAAACATTTAATTTTTTTTAGAAATAATATCAGAGTTATTTTTCAGATATTTAAAAAGCTTCCCTTTTTAAATTTTTATTCTTCAATAAAATGTCACTGGTCCCCGTATATGGATGCTATTACTACACTTACTTGGAAATTATCCGCTCAAAGATGGCTACTACGCTCCCATGCTTATAGATTGGGCTTTGCTATTCTAGTCCACTTTTGATTTCCCTATCCGGGGGATCAACATCCATATTCTAACGCTGTTAAGCTCATATGTGGCGTGTGTACTGACGTTGTGCGCGCATGCCATGTCGCTGCTTTACTTGATATCATTTGGGTGGGGCTGGAACCTTTGGTTCAAACCTATTTTTTTAAAATGTATTTTTTACTGTTGCAGCTGAAGGGAAGGGGGAGGGAGATGGGGGATCCTAATCTCTCCTGCAGTGCCACCATTCATGGGTATAAGATGTGCACTGATCTGCAGCAAAGGTTCTTGCAGGAAACAAAAACGTGTAGTACACAAGGGTGAACAAGACGCAGTTCAAGTATGTCTATGTAGAGATCCCTTGCTATTGGTGTAAGTGTCCTTAAATAGGGGCACAAGACTAGATGAGAGCTTAAATGGCTTTGTGGGGATGCTAGAAATGTGAAAGAAGTGTTAGAGAATGTTTGGGGTGAAAAGCGAATGTTGTTGGTTGAGGAGGTGTACTTTGAACAGAAGAGCATTAACATCAAATTACGATCATGTTGCTGACCTGCAACAAACAATGCCCTGGTGAGGAAGCTGGGAGCGCAACAGATGCACGCTGGTCCCTACTATTCGTATGCGTCCAAACTTGGGTTTTTCATATATTGTGCCTGTCACTGCCGTCCATACAGTGGCTGAGAGGCCTGAAGTTGTGGCACATAAACAGGATTACTGTTAAGGCAGAGAAGTTCCGAAATTCGAAGGTACACTTAGAATGGCAGCTGGAACGAAAACAGGTCCATTAAGGTCGGTCCTTTTGTTCTAACTATGAACACAAATAAAATATATATTTTTTAAATATTGATAACTATGCAAGGGTGTGGGAACAACATGCATTTCGATGGGAAGGGATTTATAGACCCAGATGCACCAATGAATACACAAGTCACATATGCCTACTCTAGGTAATCTCAAGAGAAACACTACTGCAAATAGTGCAAACTCATTATTGTATAATCAGTGTGTATTGCCTTGGCACATTCCAACAAACAATATTCTAAAATAGTGGCAATACAAACCCGCAATGTGGAGGGGGCTGACTCCTCATTGAAATACATTTAGCAGCACTAATTGTTAGATCTCAAGCATAATGCGGTCCCTCTTAACTGGGGACTCTTAGCTGGTATATGCTGGGACGTGCAAATTGCACATCTGTGGATTTCTTTCAGACATTGGTGTAACGTGCAAAATCCATGTCTTGGTTTCCTGGACTTTTAAGCAAGCATGAATAACATTTGCACTTTTTAAAAGGAAGAATGCTTACCTCATTCTAAATCGTCAAGTTTAACATTTACTGATTTTTAAATGGTTTGACTAAAGATTTTGCAGTTTTTGATTCTTCAAGGCAAGACTACAGAAATATCAATTTATTGAGAAGTTTTCTTTTGAAAACATCATTTTCATAAAATCACAAATATCGATCCTTTCTCGTGAAAGGAACATCATATTTGAACATCGCCTTTAAAGCACATACGTAAAAATTGAAGTTAATCGATCTGACAATAAACGTACGCTTAAAAAGTAATATTACAACTTTAAAAGCACATTTGCATTGTATGACACAACTCATAAAGCATATCATCCATCTGGGTATTTCTAAAACCTGAGAAATCAAGGATTTGAATTCATGTACTTAAAAATTCCCCAGTTGCAACCATTTTCACTCCTTCAGTCCGTTAGTCACGCAGGGACCATACCTTGCAAATAAAGATTTTAAAAAAAAGCAGATAATAAAAT
Source organism: Lissotriton vulgaris (assembly GCF_964263255.1). Lineage (NCBI taxonomy): Eukaryota > Metazoa > Chordata > Amphibia > Caudata > Salamandridae > Lissotriton > Lissotriton vulgaris. The sequence continues at coordinate 968,507,969 of NC_141697.1, forward strand.
TAGGGAAATGCGTCTTTTATGAAAGAGAAACATAATGAACACGTGAATTAAGAGTGTGCCTTGATAGTTTTAAGATGGGGTGGACATGGATGATGTGCAAAGGTCTCAGCACTGTGTGAAGGACAAGGGGGAAATATTTAAGATCCAGATCTGTGGGAAGATAGAGTTGATGAAAACTGGAAGCCATTGAAGACAGTCCTTGCCGGCAAGAGGTATGAGGCGTATCTCAGAGCGGTCTCTCACTGCGCCTAGAATCTGAGAACTCTCCCTGGTTGCTCCTTATGACCTGAGATGTATCAGATTTAACGTAGCTTCCTATCTATTACATAGGTAGTGCACATTTTTATAATTTGAGAAGTGTACATTTTGAACCCTTTTACAATATTTGTATTACATTTGTTTCTATAAACAAACAGAAGAAAATAAATACAAATGACTTTCGGGTGAAAGCATAGACTTGCCACAGAACAGGTATCAAGTTGCTGGATTCTGCAAAAATCCGTAAGTTTCAAGAATGAGGGCAAAACATATAACTCTTTAGCATTTGCGCCCCACAGATAACTGATAGATTTCCCACTTTAGCTCGATCTCTTTCTTTGCATGGGTGGTGCTGAAGAGTGCTTTGTGAGGTGTTTTTGGACCAAATGCCTATATTTTGCCTTCTCATGTGTATCCACTCTACGCCTTTTTTGTTTCTTCCTGTTTACTTCTCACCTGTAGGAAGCATAAGGCTCTGTGTGTTAGTTTGGGAAGAAAGAGACAACAACGGTGGCAATTAAAAACACAGACTGCAAAAGAATCTTTTTTACAAAACATAGGGACTTATTTTTAGTTGGGCAATGAATATTGTTGAATGTGTAAGATATTGCATGATACCTTGTCTGTCCAACCATTATGTTTCCTGCTAGTTTACAAAATAGCAGAGTAGCCAACAGTTCTACCACCAGGAAAACCCGCTGTGCTGTGCAACCACATGTTGACATACATGGTGACGGAAAACCCACCCTATATGTGAGAATTTCAACATTGTACTTCATTTCCTGAGTCACTCAACAAAGAAATCGAAGTTGGTATAAGAGAGAAAACAGAAAAATGCATTCCACACACTAGAAGAAAACTCTCCGAGAAATAGACTCATAGCTTTGGGGGGTTGTATTTGGAAAACAAAAAAAAATCTGACTGGTCCACCATGGCACAGCAGGGCAATAGCATTGGTTTATTTTTCAGAAGCAGCTCCCACGATGTGGGTGTGACATTCATGATGAAAAAAAAAAACATTGGCCTAGCAATATACTTTACATATAGCGGTTGGGTGGCAGAAGTGGTACCCGTGTTGCCACAGCAGGTTGGGGACCAGCCAGCCTATTCCAATGCCAGCCCTGTAGATCGCAAGACAGAGGCTTGATCTTATATAAGTATTTACCTACAGAGATTTTGACCTGCACACAATCCAACCATTCAGCACTGGCCGCCAAGTATGACAAGAGTTAAAGGGGTAATTTAACTAACACCAAATGTATGAGGAATGTGGCTTTTGAGTGAATTAGGTTGTAAACGCAGGTCGAACTTCGCATGGAGCTGGGAAAGAGCCTTTACAACAAGATTTTTACCATGTTGTGCCTTTACTACGCATTTTTTTTACCACATATATGCATTTACCATGCATGCCTTTACCGTGCATTTAAGGTAAGTTATAGGGTCTGGGGATCCCCCCCCCCGCCCAAATACATTGTTTTTATAAATATAAACAATGCGTAGTAATGGAATGCGTTGTACAAGCATATACATTCTAAAAAAATGTGGGGTGAGAAAAATGCATTGTAAAGGTATGCAAAGTAGTTCCCTGTCATACAACCATCTGTGTATTTCAAGTCGAAATTTTGAGCTTGGAGTCTTACAAGCCATATTTACTAAAGCATTTTCTCATAGACATAAAATGGGCAAGAAGCGTTGATACACTAGGCCCTATGTTTTTAGAAAAGGTGTTTTTGCAGTCTCCATTTTTACAATGAATTGACAGATCGATGACTTTGCGTCCTCACCAGGATGTTTCCCCAGTTTAGTATGGGACTGCAGCTGAATGTTTCCTTGTTGCCCATGTGGTGAGACGTCATGAACTTTGTAGGCATCCATGCATGCAAGTAAGGGGGGTCATTCCCATTATCATGTTGATAAAGTAACGCAAAAGGCTAGCACCTCCTGCTGGCCGGCCACTTACACTACCACTAACAATTGGTGTGAGGTGTGACGTGGAAAGGGAAGTGGAGGGGAGGTCAGGGTTCGAAAGGGTAAAGTGTCATTTTTAAAGCACCAGCCATCCTGCTCCTATGTAAATATCCCATTCGGATGCTATGTATTTGTACAGAGAATTGAGCAAAAAATGTATAGTCTGTACCGTTGGCCGTGTATTCTCCTGTAAAAGGTGTTTTAACCTCTGCCATACATAACTTCAGAAAGAGAGAAAGTTACCGCGCTCCTCTATCATAATTACGTGTTTAAAAAAAATGGACCGGGGAGAAAAGCAGTAACTGTGCAGGGAAAAGCGTGGTATAAAAAAAATGTTTGTACCAAGTGACCTGAAGGGTAACTTTCTTGTACATAAAGAGATCGCATGTTTTCGGGCTTAAGGAAAACACCCCTTCATGTGGTTCTGTATTTTGGATGTAAATATTTGCTGTGTGTTTTTTCTTCTTTGCTCCGTTTCCAGTCACTCATTGGCTGTGTGATGTTGAATTAAACATTAGTATCTGGAAGGAATTTCTGTGAAGTGCCTGGATTTCTTATTGCTGAATGGTGTGTGGTTTGCATTTTCCATGGGAGACGTTGAAGGGTTTAACTTTTGTTCACAGTGACTTTGGTCAACTTTGCATTTGTATCGAATTTGACCTTCACCCAATTTTAACCTCCATCCTCTAGATGCAGGCAGATATCTTGACCTGCGAGAATCTGGCATCTGAAGTATTTTTGCAATAAATGCTTTTACTTATGTAAACACCAAATCGAATCCCAATTTGGGTTTGCAACCCAATTCGGATTCTGTATTTGAGAAGGGCTTGTTTCAGCCATGGCCGATGCAGGTAAGAGTGGTGGGCGGTCGGGCCGGCTGGGTGGGGGGAATTTCAAGAGACGACCACAAGGGAAAATTAAATAAATAGTTAATTTTCCCTCATGGTGGTCTCTCGAAACTGACCCCATCTCCCCACCGCTCTTACCTGCAGCAGCCACGGTTGGTGTTTTTTAGGGCATTCCTTCCAAATGCTGAATCAGAATGGTATGTATTAATGTTCTGCCACCAGAATCCGCTCCAAAACATGAATACTTTATGGACTACAGAATTGTAGTAGTAATATATTCGCAAACATCAAAGGGTCCCCAAGCGACATTGGGGCATATTATCAAGGGGGTTTATCTCCGCTTTTTTGGCTTTAAAAGCCAAGAAAGCGGAGATAAAATTATCTCCCTATTACCAAGCTGTCACTAACACCAGTTAGTGACAGCTAATAGGAGATAGCGACCATCTTGGGCCCCGCTTTGCATGTCAGTGATATTTATCACTAATGACATGCAAAGTGGGCGTGCCAAGATGTTAGCGACTGGAAACAGTCCCTAACATCGCTATCTCCTATTACCAACATTTGGAGATATTCGCGCTAAGCGTGAATATCTCCAAAAGCTAACACCTGCCCTGAGCAGTTCTTAGCCATGTTATCCAATGGGAGGTGGATAACATGGCTAAGAGCATTTGCTCGATAATGCATGAATATCGCTGACTTTTGAGCGATATTCATGCATTGCGGCCGTTTTTTATCGCATTTGCGATAAACCTTGCTAATAGCAAGGTTTATCTGCGATAAAAATCGCCGATGTGCGGCGATAATGTTTGTCTCTAAACAAGTTAGAGACAAAAATTATCGCTAGTTGTTGGTAATATGCCCCACTCTTCCCCTTTGTGAATTTTTTTAAATATGTTTTTTTAACAGTAGACAGTGGTTTGGCGAACCACTGCCTAGTCTTAAAAAATGGAATTTAAACATATATATTTTTTAATGCATTCCGTTTTCCTTAAAGAAAAATGTGTTGTTTTAAAAAAAAAAATCTTTATTAGAAAGCAATGACAGACATGGTGGTCTACTGACCCCAGCAGGTCACAAATTGTGACCCGTATTATGTGACCAGAGTTTAGTACATCTCTCCCTTCATTCTTAAAGAAATCTCTAAATTGAGGTATACTTTTGATTTGTCCCATATAATCTCAATCAACCTGACTAAGTTGCATTGAACACTTTGAAACACAACCATGATACCATTATCCAACCTGCAGGCACAAGAGGTAATATTATTGTCATGGATAAAGAGAATTATCGTAACAAAAGTTTAAGACGACTTTCAATCAAGCACAGTACAATCCTCTTATAAGTAACCCTGTTAAAAACAGTCAAGAAGCAATCAATTGTCCTAATGAGTTTATATTCCAGAATAACAAAATACCAATCTAATATACATTACCCAAGACTCCTAAAAATGTCAACAGCACCCCATCCAAGAAGACCCACTGTATCACGTGAGGCTCCATTCTCTAACCTTTCCTGAAGCACAAAGATGTATTCATGTAATGTTTTGTCCTCTTTAGTCAGAGCTATGTTAAATGACCTATTGATCAAGTAATGATGTTAAGAACTCAGTAGAGACCTTCATGTTCTGTGGTATGGACTCTTCTAGTCCATGCTAGTAAGATTCCATCTTAGAGATCCACACACTGGCACCATCTGATTACTAAGTCTCTGTATCCAAGGGCGCAGACTGATATCAGAAAGAAACTGATATCAGCGCACGGAGGTGACAACTATGTAGACACCCTGATGTCACATCCTTAGCGGGAGTAACCCGACCCTAAAAATCCAATTCAATTCCTCAGTTCTGCCATAGACAGAATATCTGAGGTAAACCACAGGCAATATATATATATATATATATATATATATATATATATATATATATATATATATATATATCAAAAGAAACATCCAACTCCAAAGAAGAAGAGGCATGTACTCGAGGTAGGCAGGAATATGGCTCACTTATTGTATTTCAGGTCTCCCTCGACCTGCATTAGATTATATCTATATATATATATATATATGTATATATATATATATATATATATATATATATATATATATATATATATATATATATATATATATATATATATATATATATATATATATATTGTCCAGAATTCTGACCCTCTGTCCTGAATTTTTACACTCACCGTCCTGAATTTGCACCCATGCCTGTTGCCCACCCTAATACATGCACACTACACCCCGTATTAAACTATAAATGGTTAAAAAGGCAAGAACGTGGCAGTGCAAAAAAACAACTATCTTACTTAGCTCCTAAGAGGGCGACTGGAATATTGCACAAAGCAGTGACCCAAGAACCTCCATGCCGTGCAAAAGTAATAGTAGGTACAAACACGTTTAATGAAGAACTGGCCCGCTGTTGATTATGCTCGTGCGACGTCATTTTATGATGCTCTTCTGCCATCTAGTGGGATGAGCGTATAAAGACGGTACACGGATTCCTGAATCTCTCCAATAAAGACAAACAGTTCTTAAACCAAAAAGTCATTAAAACAGTACCATTGAAAATTGTGTATTTTCTACCGAACCATTGTGGTGAGAAACTCAAGTAGAGTACTGCAAATGCATATGATTCTTATAAAGTTTCAGCCCCCTGACCTGTTTATGCTTGTGCCAAAATCGAGGCTCGACGTTGTCCGGGGCAGAAGGGGGCTGGGGACAGCTCCGCTGCAGGAGACACGCAGCAGAGCAGCCAGCAGCAGGAGCAGCAGATATATATTCACTGAAAAAAACATAGGTTTCAGGAACGTTATAATTAGAAATTAGCATTTAAAAAAACCTTAGAAATGCACTGAAAAAAACATAGGTTACAGGGACCTTATAGTTAGTTGGACATTTCACTCGTACAAAACCAGAGAAATTTGACTGTTATAGTTAGTTGAGATAACTATAACTTGCAACCTTGCAATGCACTTCTGATGACGTCACATATTACATCATTCATGACATGGTCAGTGACATCACTGATGACATCTCAAATGACATGACTGATGACATCATCCAGTGACTGTGTGTTTCTGTAAAGTTTAAATATGTTTTATATATATATATATATATATATATATATATATATATATATATATATATATATATATATATATATATATATATATATATATATATTTTTTTTTATGAAACAGGACCTCACCGCCGCCGCTCCGTGTTCTCGGGTGCCCTCTTCAAAAGATGGTGAATCGTTCCGTATTTTCCTCACAAAGCAGTAAGAATTCCTTCGCTTCCCAAATTAAGAGGCACACGCAGGGTGAAGATATAAAGCTAAAAATGCTTTATTAGGTGCTTTTGTTCCCGCTCCCCTCCTTCTCGACAGACGCGTTTCACCTCGCGGCTTTTTCAATGTCGATTACCCTTGTGAATTACAACCATTTTAAACCCATCCTTCCTCTCCATAAAAATGGAAACAAACAAAGGACATAGATCATCCCATCCAGACATCAGTGTGGTGGTGGCCATCTTATAGTGGGTTAAAAATGCGATGAAATCATATACTATCTATCAAAGTGCAAGTGCTCTAGAACAGTGATAGCCGAATGGGGCTATCACTGTGACTACGTTTCTTATGTCAAATTGGAAATGATACAAAGTGATATGTTTTATTGACCATATATGCATGTATATTTGAGGATTAATTGCCCATTCAGGGCTCAATTTTGTGATTTCAGCAGGCTGAAACACATATGGACATTGTGGGATATTGTTCTACTAAAATTGTATTGAACTCCGGTACGATGTCAAATATGTTGCCTGCAGAACTAGTGAATAACATCACAGGTTTCACTTGAAAAAATAAGTTTTTATAACATAATTTGGACACCTGTGCTCACATGAATTTATCAATCATGTGAATGAATTTTTATGTTGATCATTGTATTTTGTTCTAGAGCACTTGCACTTTGATAGATAGTATATGATTTCATTGCATTTTTAACCCACTATAAGATGGCCGCCACCACACTGATGTCTGGATGGGATGATCTATGCCCTTTGTTTGTTTCCATTTTTATGGAGAGGAAGGATGGGTTTAAAATGGTTGTAATTCACAAGGGTAATCGACATTGAAAAAGCCGCGAGGTGAAACGCGTCTGTCGAGAAGGAGGGGAGAGGGAACAAAAGCACCTAATAAAGCATTTTCAGCTTTATATCTTCACCCTGCGTGTGCCTCTTAATTTGGGAAGCGAAGGAATTCTTACTGCTTTGTGAGGAATATATATATATATATATATATATATATATATATATATATATATATATATATGCCAAGGTGTATTGAAGAATGAGTGGGTGTATACGTGTGTGGATGGATCATTTTCTAGGTGCGTGACTGATTATATAAGTGAGTTATATAACGTGTCTTACTGAATACATGGGTTAGTGACTAAACTGTGTGAATGTCTGTATCAGTATGTTTGTTGTTGTGTAAGCTGCTGCATGGGTTGGTCAGTAGCTACATGAGTGTCTATATGGGCTATTGATTAGTTGCCTGAGTTTTTGTATAGGTGCCTGAGTGTGTGTGTGGGTGGGTAGAAGGTGTGTGACTATGTGATAGATGTGTGAGTGGTTGATTCACCGGGTGTATGGGTTCAAGAGTTCATGTGCAAACTGCTGTATGGATGGGTGACTGTGTCTATGGGTGTGTTGGTGAGAGAATGGATGTCTCAGTGGTACAAGTTCAAGCAACTACATATGTAAAAGGCAGTGTATGTGAGAGTAGGAGTATATAAATGACTATTCGTGAGACTCAGTGATTGTGAGAGTGGCTGTATGGTGAGTGTGTACTTGTATCAGTGACTGTATAATAGAGTAAGTATGCATTTGTTTCTGTTTGAATAATTGATGTGGTGTTTGTATAACTGTATAGTTCATTAAATGGAAGTGTGATTGATTCTTTGCGTGATTGACTAGGAGTGTGAGTAACTCCATGGATGAGTGGTGGTGTGTGATTGTCTGTATAGGTGTATGCGTGCATATGATAGTGATTTATTGATGAGTGAATGCATGTATGAATGACTTTATGGGTGAATGAGTGGGTGTGTGTGTAGACCTAGCAATCAGTGAGTGCGTATGTTGTAACTGGTATTGGTTTGTCAATTGTTTTGAAAATGGTAGTCTGTATTTTACAGTGGATGTATCAAAGGTTATATTAGAGTATGAGGAGGTGCTTCAGATATTGATGTGGATGATGTCATCAGTAATGTAATTTGAGATGTCATCAGTGATGTCACTGACCATGTCATGAATGATGTAATATGCTACATCATCAGCAGTGCATTGTGGGGGCACGAGATATAGTTAGCTCAACTAACTATAACTGCCAAATTTCTATGGTTTTGTATGAGTGAAATGTTCAACTAACTATATCGTCCCTTAAACCTGTGTTTTTTTCAATGAATTGCTAAGGTTTTTTAAATGCTAATTTCTAACGATAACGTCCCTGAAACCTATGTTTTCTTCAGTGAATTTCAAAAGTTTTTTTTTTTAACAATTCTTTATTGATAATTTTTGATCATTCTTTCCCACCCATCCCACCCAATTATAAAAACAACCCCATGCAAACAGGCAATGAATATAAACAGAAATATTTTAGATTAAACGTTATGCAAATAATAAGCAAGACACACAACAGATAAGAGCATAACCATACAGAGAATATCCTTTCATATACACGCAATTATTCAGCATTACAAGTCTGATCTCTCGATCCATTGTGAAACGGGATACCATATTTCTAACCCTTTTTTTTCTTTTTAAGACCCTTATGTTTGTATATAGCTATTTCCAGACTATAAGTTGCAAGGAATCGTGCCCACCATTGCTGGAATGTAGGCGGGTACAGGTCCAACCATGCAGATGTTAAGCAGATTCTAAGTACCGCCATTGAGATAAACAATAATCCCTGCATATTGTCGGATCTAACGCTCCTATCTACCCCCAGTATAATTTCCTCAGTGTTGATCACAATATTACTCTCAAATATTCCTGACAGAAACGTTGATATATCTTGTCTGATAGTATTTAGGGTTTGACATGTAGCTAACATGTGTACCAAATCTGCTTCGGCCTGAGCACATCGAGGACATAGTGTGCTTTTACCGGTACTCCATTTGGATATTCTAGCTGGTGTATAATAAAGTTGAAGAAACGTCTTGTAAAATTGGGCTTGAAGTTTGGTTGACATTAATAAGTAATTTGATTTTTCTAGAGCATTTCGCGTAAGAGGTTCTGTCAATTCTAATTTGTTTTGCCAATAATGGATATGCTTGTCTAAATCATCTGGGAGACTTACAACTACATCTTTATAAATTTCCCCAATTTTAATACTATTAGTGCGCACCACTGTTTCGATTGCTGGAATTTTATTCATGGCCCTACTGCCATCCCCCTTTTTAGCAATAAAATCCCTAACTTGCAAGTATTTAAAAAGTCACGCAATTCTAACCCAAATTTAGTTTTTAGGGATTCGAATGAGCAGAAGCCCGTACTGTCATATAGCGAACCAATCTGTGTGATTACCGATCTTACCCATCGTGTCATGCAATAATCTGTAAAGATCTCAGGGAGATTAAAATTTCTAACTAGGGTGGTATAGTGGGAGAACCTACCGAGTCCCAAGAGTTTTCGCACATGGTTCCAAACAATATAAATACCTTTAAGTGTTTTAAAGCGGATCTTTTTGAAATGACAGTCATATGTTAACCTCCACAAATGATCACTTGTCTCTTTACCTAGAATGAGTTCCTGTGGGGTTGGGACTAACATATCTATATTGGTCTCTTGCCTGGGGGTTAAGAGAGCTCTACTGTATTTAAGGATGGTTGCCCACCAATCGATTTTAAGGTTGGGAAGCGCCAGACCCCCTCTTTCCCTTGGTAGGATAATATATTTTTGAGATCTACGTGTTCTTCCATATCCCCAGATAAAACGAAAAAATATATTAGCCATTTCTTTAAATATTGATGGGTCGAAATTTAAACAGATGGTCCGAAAAAAGTACAGAAATTTCGGAAAGAATAGCATTTTAATAAGATTACATCTTCCTATGATAGATAAATATAAGTTATGCAGGCTATTTAAACTTTTCTCAGTCTTTTTAAGAAGTGGATTCAAATTGAGACTTACTAAATTGTTTAGATTGGAGGTGATATTGACACCAAGATATAATGCATTCTCTACCACCCTGTCATCAGAAAAATTGATTTGACTATTGATTACAATCTGGGTTTTTTAAATGCAAATTTCTAACTTTAACGTCCCTGAAACCAGTGTTTTTTTCAAATAATTACTAAGGTTTTATAAATGCTCATTTCTAACTATAGCTCCCTGAAACCTATAATTTTTTCAGTAAATTTAACAGGTTTTTTTAATGCTAATTTCTAACTATGCCTACAGAGGTAGGACATGTACAGAAAGTACAATTGGAGTACCCCAAGGATCTACTTTATCTCCATCACTGTTTAACTTATACATCGAACCCCTTACAGTAATCCTGCGAAATGCCAAAATATCTTACCGCATGTACGTGGACGACGCATAACTATACATCAAGATTGCATCCCTGGAAGACATAACCACAATGAATGAGGCCCTCAAAATGACGCTAAAATGGCTAACTAGCAATCATTTCAAGCTAAACGCAAATAAAACAGAATTCTTACTTATCACACCACAAAAGAATCAATCAGAAGTGAAGGAATGGTCCAAAATGATCGCAGCGTTAAATTGCACCCCTACTCTAGTTGACTCGGCGAATTCTCTCGGAATCACACTGGATGAGAACCTTGATATGAAAACTCACATTAAAGTAATGACAAAAAACGCACGCTTTCATCTGAACTACTAAAGAAAAATGAAATCATTTGTAACAGAGAATGACTTAAAACTAGCTGTGCAATCACTGGTTATTTCGAGGATTGAATATGGGTGTACAACGCTAGCAGGTCTACCAAAAATTTCCACAGCACCCCTAAAAGCATGCCTCAATGCAGCGGCAAGACTTATTTCAGGAACAAGGAAATTTGACCATATCTCCCCTCACCTGAAAGCTTTAAACTGGCTACTTTACGAAGCTAGAATACAGCTAAAAATGGCATGTATCACCCATAAAGCGATTCATTACAACACACCTAGATATCTCGCCCAGAAAATAGAAATTTCAGGAGGAAACAGACCTGCCCGGGGTGCCAATTTTCTGCTGCTGAGACCTCCTATCTTTAGAAAGAAAAAAACCTATGAGAGGGCGTTCCCAGGTGCGGCCGCCAGAATCTGGAACTCTCTTCCTGCAAACACCAGAAAAATTTCAAACACTGCAACATTTAAGAGGGTAACTATGATCTTTCTTATGAGTATGTTCCTCCCATAGGTAAGGCAATTCGCCATCTGAGACTTAACATTGAGGTGATTATTAGATAACAACGTAGGAAATATATAGAAAATCACCCACGGTAAGATGACACCGGCGTTCGGCACGAGACAAACCATGGGACTGGGGAAGATAGAGTCCTAAAGAAAAGTCTCTAAAAACAATCAGTTAGTACCTCAGAACATTTTTTATTCGTGTCTTATCATGCACCGGTCCTTTATCATTTTCTTTATATTATCTACCTATAGACTAGGTATGGAAGTATTACTAACTAATTTTACAATCTTATTGCTTTTTTTATATACATTATTGTTTTAACTTATGCCATGTGATGTTAATCACTCTGATACCCAAGGGTCTTGTTCGCGCTATAGAAAACTGTTTATAAATAAATAAATAAATAAAGAGGAAGAAAGACGCAGAAATAAGCAAGAAAAATGCAGAAATAGGCAACAGAAGTCCAAAAAGACGAAGAAACGTGCAGAAAGAAGCAAGAGATATGCAGAAAGAACCAACAGAGGTGCAAAAAGAGGCTTTGTTCCAAAGTCATCCTGGGCCCCCAACTTTTTGTTGACTGGTACTGGTGGTAACTGACTCTGACTAACCAATCCCTGAGCCAGTGCTATGCTGAAAGACACTTAGAATACAGTGAAAACTCCTACATACACTAGGGTACACTATGGGTTGGGGTACCCCTGTGATTGGCATGACCTCCCCTGTAAGTCCCTAGTACATAATAGAGCAGGGGTATTAAAACTACCTCTAAATCAGAGGTGCAGAAATAGGAAAAGTACAGAAAGAAGCAACAGAGGTGCCAAAAGAGGCTAGAGTGGTACAGAAGGAAGCAAGTGAAGTGCAGAAAGAGGCAACCGAGGTGCAGAAAGACACAATAAAGGTATAGGAAAAAGCAGGAGTAGTGCAGAGAGAGGAAAGAGAACTGAAAAGCAGCAACAGAGGTATATAAAGAAGCACAAGAAGTGCAAAAAGTGGGAAATGAGGTGAAGAAAGAAGTTAGACCAGTGCAGAAAGAACCAACAGAGGTGCAAAAAGAAGCAAGAGGGGTGCAGAAAGAGGTAGGAGAAGTACTCAAAGAAGCAAGAGAGGTACAGAAAGAAGCAGGGGGTGCTGAAAGAAGGGAGAGGAGTGCAGAAAGAAGCAGGTGAATTGCTGAAAGAAGCAACAGAGGTGTTGAAAGAAGCAAGAGAATTGCAGAAAGAGGCAAGTGAGGTGCAGAAAGAAGCAAGAGCAATGCAGAATGAACCAACAGAGGTGTAAAAAGAGGCAAGACGGGTGCTGAAAAAGGTAAGAGGGGTAAACAAAGAGCCGAGAACAGTACAGGGAGGCAGGAGGGGTGCAGAAAGTAGGAAGAGAAGTGCAGAAATAAGTAACAGGTGCTAGAAAAAGCACAAAGGGTGCAGAAAAAGCAAAATAAGTACAGAAAGAGCCAACAGAGGTACTGAAAGAGGCAAGAGAGGTGCAGAAACGGACAGGAAATATGCAAAAAGAGGAAACAGGAGTACAGAAAGAGGCAATAGAGGAACGGAAAGAGAAAAGAGGGGTGCATAAAGAGGCAAGAGATCTGCAGAAAAAAGCAACAGAGGCACTGAAAGAGGCAAGTGAAGTATACAGAAAGGGGCAAGAGATCTGCTGAAAATAGCAACAGAAGTGCTGAAAGAAGCAAGAGAGGTGCAGAAAGAAACAATAGAAGTGCAGAAAGAAGCAACAGATGTGTAGAAAGAGGCAAGAGGGTGTGGAAAGAAGCAAGAGCAGTGCGGAAAGAACCAACAGAGGTACAAAAAGAAGCAAGAGAGGTGCAGACACAGACAGGAAAGGTCCAGAAAGAGGGAACAGGGGTGCAGAAAAAGGTAGGAGGGGCATACAAAGAATCAATAGATGTAGAGGGAGACAGGAGGGGTGCAGAAAGAAGGAGGAAAAGTGCAGAAACAACTGACAGAGGTACTGGAAGAGGCGCAAACGATGCAGAATGAGATAAAGAAGTGCAGAAAGAGGCAACAGTGGTACAAAAAGAGGCAAGAGAGGTGCAGAAACAGACAGGAAAGGTGCAGAAAGAGGGAACAGGGGTGCAGAAACAGGCAAGAGAGGTGCAGAAAGAGAAAAGAGGGGTGCAGAAAGAGGCAAGAGAGCTGCAGAAAAAAGCAACAGAGGTGCTAAAAGACAAGAGAGGTACATAAAGAGGCAATAGAAGTGCCAAAAGAAGCAACAGAGGTACAGAAAGAGGCAAGAGGGCTGCAGAAAAAGGCAAGAGCAGTGCAGAAAGAGGCAACAGAGGTACATAAAGAGGCAAGAGAGGTACAGAAACAGGCAGGAAATGAGCAGAAAGAGGGAACCAGGGTGAGGAAAGAGGCAAGGGGGGTGCAGAAAAGAAAAGGGGTGCAGAAAGAGGCAAGTGATGTGTAGAAAAAAGCAACAGAGGTGCTGAAAGAGGTAAGTGAGGTGCAGCAAGAAATAAGAGAGGTGCAGAAAGAATCAATAGAAGTGCAGATAAAAGAAATGGAGGTACAGAAAGAGGCAAGAGAGGTACAGAAAGAGGAGAGAGAAGTGCAGAAAGAAGAAAAATAGGTGCTCAAATAGGCAAGAGGGATGCAGAAAGTGGCAATAGCAGTGCAGAAATAACCAAGAGAAGTGTAGAAAGAAGCAACAGAGGTGCAGAAGGAGGCACAAGGGGTGCAGATAGAAGGAAGAAAGGTGCAGAAATAAGCAACAGAGATGCTGAAAAAGGCACAAAGGGTACAGAAAGAGGCACAAGAAGTGCAGAAAGAAGCAACAGAGGTACAGAAAGAGGCTTGAGAAGTGCAGAAAGAAGCAACAGAGGAGCAGAAAGAAGCAACAGAGATGTCGAAAGAGGTAAGAGAGGTGCAGAAAGAAGCAAGTAAAGTGCAGAAAGAGGCAAGAGGTGCAGAAAGATGCTAGAGCTGTGCAGAAACAAGCAAGAGAAGTGCAAAAAGAGGCAGGAGAGTTGCTGAAAGAAGCAACAGAGGTGTAGAAAGAAGCAAGAGAAGTGCAGAAAGAGGCAAGTGAGGTATAGAAAGAAGCAAGAGCAGTGCAGAAAGTACCAACAGAGGTACTGAAAGAGGCAAGAGAGGTGCAGAAACAGACAGGAAATATGCAAAAAGAGGAAACAGGAGTACAGAAAGAGGCAATAGAGGTACGGAAAGAGAAAAGAGGGGTGCATAAAGAGGCAAGAGATCTGCAGAAAAAAGCAACAGAGGCACTGAAAGAGGCAAGTGAAGTATACAGAAAGGGGCAAGAGATCTGCTGAAAATAGCAACAGAAGTGCTGAAAGAAGCAAGAGAGGTGCAGAAAGAAACAATAGAAGTGCAGAAAGAAGCAACAGAGGTGTAGAAAGAGGCAAGAGGGGTGTGGAAAGAAGCAAGAGCAGTGCGGAAAGAACCAACAGAGGTACAAAAAGAAGCAAGAGAGGTGCAGACACAGACAGGAAAGGTCCAGAAAGAGGGAACAGGGGTGCAGAAAAAGGTAGGAGGGGCATACAAAGAATCAATAGATGTAGAGGGAGACAGGAGGGGTGCAGAAAGAAGGAAGAAAAGTGCAGAAACAACTGACAGAGGTACTGGAAGAGGCGCAAAGGATGCAAAATGAGAAAAAGAAGTGCAGAAAGAGGCAACAGTGGTACAAAAAGAGGCAAGAGAGGTGCAGAAACAGACAGGAAAGGTGCAGAAAGAGGGAACAGGGGTGCAGAAACAGGCAAGAGAGGTGCAGAAAGAGAAAAGAGGGGTGCAGAAAGAGGCAAGAGAGCTGCAGAAAAAAGCAACAGAGGTGCTAAAAGACAAGAGAGGTACATAAAGAGGCAATAGAAGTGCCAAAAGAAGCAACAGAGGTACAGAAAGAGGCAAGAGGGCTGCAGAAAAAGGCAAGAGCAGTACAGAAAGAGGCAACAGAGGTACAGAGAGAGGCAAGTGAGGTATAGAAAGAAGCAAGAGCAGTGCAGAAAGTACCAACAGAGGTGCAAAAAGAGACGAGGGTGCAGAAAGAGGTAGGAGATATGCACAAAGAGGCAAGAGAGGTACAGAAAGAAGCAGGAGAGGTGAAGAAACAGGGAAGAGAAGTGCAGAAGGAGGCAAGAGAATTGCTGAAAGAAGCAACAGAGGTAGAAAAAGAAGCAAGAGAAGTACGGAAAGAGGCAAGTGAGGTGCAGAAAGAAGCAAGAGCAATGCAGAATGAAACAACAGAGGTACAAAAAGAGGCAATAGGTGTGAAGAAAAAGGTAGGAGGGTACGCAAAGAAGTAAGAGAGGTACAGAAAGAGGACAAAGAGGTACAGAAACAGGCTGGAAAGGTGCAAAAAGAGGGAACAGGGATGCAGAAAGAGGCAAAAGAGGTGCAGAAAGAGAAAAGAGGGATGCAGAAAGAGGCAAGAGATCTGCAGAAAAGCGCAATAGAGGTGCTGAAAGAGGCACGTGAGGTGCAGAAAGAAGTAGGAGAGGTGCAGAAAGAAGGAAGAGGAGTGCAAAAACAGGCAAGAGAATTGCTGAAAGAAGCAAAAGAGGTATAAAAAGAAGCAAGAGATGCACAGAAAGAGGCATGAGAAGTGCAGAAAGAAGCAACAGAGATGCAGAAAGAAGCAACAGACGTGTTGAAAGTGATAAGAGAGGTGCAGAAACAAGCAAGATGGTGCATAAAGAAGCAAGAGCAATGCAGAAAGAACCAACAGAGGTACAAAAAGAGGCAATAGGTGTGCAGAAAAAGGTAGGAGGGGTATACAAAGAAGTAAGAGACGTACAGAAAGAGGCAGGAGAGGTACAGAAAGAGGACAAAGAGGTACAGAAACAGGCCGGAAAGGTGCAAAAAGAGGGAACAGGGATCCCGAAAGAGGCAAAAGAGGTGCAGAAAGAGAAAAGAGGGATGCAGAAAGAGGCAAGAGATCTGCAGAAAAAAAGCAATAGAGGTGCTGAAAGAGGTAAGTGTGGTGCAGATAGAAGCAGGATAGGTGCAGAAAGAAGGAAGAGGAGTGCACAAAGAAGTAACAGAGGTGCTGAAAGAGGTACAACAGGTGAAGAAGGAGCAAGAGAAGTACAGAAAGAGGCAACAGGGATACAGAAAGAGGCAAGAGCGGTGCAGAAAGAGAAAAGATGTGTACATAAAGAGGCATGAGATCTGCAGAAAAAAAGCAATTGAAGTGCTGAAGGAGGCAAGTGAAGTGCAGAAAGAAACAAGAGAGGTGGAAATAAAGACGAGGGGCGCAGAAAGAGGTAGGAGGGATACACAAAGAACCAAGAGAGCTACAGAAAGAAGCAGGAGGGGTGATGAATGAGGGAAGAGAAGTACAAAAAGAGGCAAGAGAATTGTTGAAAGAAGCAACAGAGGTATAAAAAGAAGCAAGAAAGTACAGAAAGAGGCAAGTGAGGTGCAGAAAGAGAAAAGAGGGGTACATAAAGAGGCAAGAGATCTGCAGAAAAAAAGCAATTGAAGTGCTGAAAGAGGCAAGTAAAGTGCAGAAAGAAACAAGAGAGTTGCAAAAAGAGTCAATAGAAGTGCAGAAAGAAGCAAAAGAGGTGCAGAAAGAGGCACGAGGGGTACAGGAAGAGGAAAGAGAAATGCAGAAAGAAGCAAAAGTGTTGCTTAAAAGGCAAGGGGGTGCAGAAAAAACCAAGAGAAGTGCAGAAAGAAGCAACAGAGGTACAGAAAGAGGCAAGAGTGGTGCAGAAAGACGGAAGAGAGGTGTACAAAGAGGCAAAGGTGCTTCACAAAGAGGGAAGAGGGGTGCAGAAAGAGGCAAGAGAATTGCTGAAAGAAGCAACAGGGGTATAAAAAGAAGCAAGATAGGTACAGAAAGAGGCAAGTGAGGTGCAGAAAGAAGGAAGAGCAATGCAGAAAGAACCAACAGAGGTACAAAAAGAGGCAATAGGGGTGCAGAAAAATGTAGGAGGTGTACGTACACAAAGAAGCAAGAAAGGTACAGAAAGAGGCAGGAGAGGTACAGAAAGAGGAAGAAGATATACAGAAACAGGCTGGAAAGGTGCAAAAAGAAGGAACAGGAGTGCAAAAGAGGCAAGAGGTGCAGAAAGAGAAAAGAGGGATGCAGAAAGAGGCAAGAGATCTACAGAAAAAATCAATAGATGTGCTGAAAGAGGCATGTAAGGTGCAGAAAGAAGCGGGAGAGGTGCAGAAAGAAGAGGAGTGCACAAAGAAGTAACAGAGGTGCTGAAAGAGGCGCAAAGGGTACAGAATGAGCAAAACAAGTGCCGAAAGAGGCAACAGTGGTACAAAAAGAGGCAAGAAAGGTGCAGAAACAGACAGGAAAGGTGCAGAAAGAGGGAACAGAGGAGCAGAAACTGGCAAGAGAGGTGCAGAAAGAGAAATGAGGAACGCAGAAAGAGGCAAGAGATCTGCAGAAAAAAGCAACAGCGGTGGTGGAAGACAAGAGAGGTACAGTAAGAGTAAATAGAAGTGCAGAAAGAAGCAACAGAGGTACAGAAAGAGGCTAGAGGGCTGCAGAAAAAGGCAAGAGCAGTGCAGAAAAGGGCAATAGATGTACAGAAAGAGGCAAGACAGGTGTAGAAACAGGCAGGAAAGGTGCAGAAATAGGGAACCAGGGTGAGGAAAGTGGCAAGAGAGGTGCAGAATAGAAACGAGGGGTGCAGAAAGAGGCAAGAGATATACAGAACAGAAAAAAGCAATAGAGGTGCTGAAGGAGATAAGTGAGGTGCAGCAAGAAACAAGAGAGGTGCAGAAAGAAGCAATAGAAGTGCAGAAAAAAGAAACAGAGATGCAGAAATTGGCAAGAGAGGTCCAGAAAGAGGAGAGAGGAGTGCAGAAAGAAGCAAAAGAGGTGCTCAAATAAGCAGGAAGGATGCAGAAAGTGGCAAGAGCAGTGCAGAAAGAACCAAGAGAAGTGTAGAAAGAAGCAACAGAGTGCAGAAGGAGGCACAAGGGGTGCAGAAAGAAGGAAGAGAGGTGCATAAAGAAGCAACAGAGATGCTGAAAAAGGCACGAAGGGTACAGTAAGAGGCCCGAGAAGTGCAGAAAGAAGCAACAGAGGTGCAGAAAGAGGCCCGAGAAGTGCAGAAAGAAGCAACAGAGGTGTCGAAAGAGGTAAGAGAGGTGCAGAAAGAAACAAGTGAAGTGCAGAAAGAGGCAAGGGGTGCAGAAAGAGGCAAGAGCGGTGCAGAAACAAGCAAAAGAAGTGCCAAACGAGGCAAGAACAGTGCAGAAAGAACCAACAGAGGGGCAAAAAGAGATGAGGTGTACAGAAAGAGGTAGTAGATATGCACAAAGAGGCAAGAGAAGGACAGAAAAAAGCAGGAGGGGTGAAGAAAAGGGAAGAGAAGTACAGAAAGAGGCAAGAGAATTGCAGAAAGAACCAACAGAGGTACAAAAAGAGGCAATAGGGGTGCAGAAAAAGATAGGAGGGATACACAAAGAAGCAAGAGAGGTACAGAAAGAGGCAGGAGAGGTACAGAAAGAGATAAAAGATGTACAGAAACAGGCTGTAAAGGTGCAAAAATTGCGGGAACATGGGTGCAGAAAGAGGCAAAAGAGGTGCAGAAAGAGAAAAGAGGGATGCAGAAAGAGGCAAGAGATCTGCAGAAAAAAGCAATAGAGGTGCTGAAAGAGGCAAGTGAGGTGCAGAAAGAAGCAGGAGAGGTGCAGAAAGAAGGAAGCCGAGTGCACAAAGAAGTAACACAGGTGCTGAAAGGGGCACAGCGGGTGGAGAAAGAGCAAGAGAAGTATAGAAAAAGGCAACAGGGATACAGAAAGAGGCATGAGAGGTGCAGAAAGAAGAAAGAGGGGTACAGAAAGAGGCAAGAGATCTGTAGAAAAAGGCATCAGAGGTGCTGAAAGAGGCGAGTGAGGTGCAGAAAGAGGAAGAGGACTGCAGAAAAAAGCAACTGAAGTGCTGAAAGAGGCGAGTGAAGTGCAGAAAGAAACAAGAGCGTTGTGAAAAGAGGCAATAGAAGTGCAGAAAGAAGCACCAGAGGTGCAGAAAGAGGCACGAGGGGTGCAGAAAGAGGAGAGAGAAGTGCAGAAAGAAGCTAAAGAGGTGCTTAAAGAGTCAAGAGGGATGCAGTATGAACCAAGAGAAGTGTAGAAAGAAGCAGCAGATGTGCAGAAAGAGGCACGAGAATTGCAGAAAGAAGCAACAGAGGTACAGAAAGAGGCAAGAGTGGTGCAAAAGGATGGAAGAGGTGTACAAAGAAGGAAGAGGGGTACAGAAAAAGGCAAAAGGAGTGCAGAAAGAAGCAAGTGAGGTACAGAAAGAGGCAAGGGAGGTGCAGAAAGAGGCAAGACATGTGCAGAGACAGGCAATAGAAGTGCAGAAAGAGTCAAGAGAATTGCTGAAAGAAGCAACAGAGGTGGAGAAAGAAGCAAGAGAAGTGCAGGCAGAGGGAAATGAGGTGAAGAAAGAAGCAAGACCAGTGCAGAAAGAACCAACAGAGGTGCATAAAGAGGCAGTGTGGGTGCTCAAAGAGGTAGGAGAGGTGAACAAAGAAGCAAGAGAGGTACAGAAAGAGGCAAGAGGGGTGCAGAAAGAGGTAGGAGAGGTGAACAAAGAAGCAAGAGAGTTACAGAAAGAGGCAGGAGGGGTGCAGAAAGAAGGAAGAGGAGTGCAGCAAAAGGCAAGAGAATTGCTAAAAGAAGCAACAGAGGTGTACAAAGAAGCAGGAGAAGTGCTGCAGAAAGAGGCAAGTAAGGTGCAGAAAGATGCAAGAGCAGTGCAGAAAGAACCAACAGAGGTGCAAAAAGAGGCAAGATGAGTGCTGAAAAAGGTAAGAGGGGTACACAAAGAGCCAAGAGAGGTACAGAGAGGCAGGAGGGGTGCAGAAAGAAGGAAGAGAAGTACAGAAATAAGTTACAGGTTCTGAAAGAAGCACAAAGGGTGCAGAAAAAGCCAAATAAATGCAGAAAGAACCAACAGAGGTACAGAAAGAGGCAAGAGAGGTGCAGAAACAGACAGGCAATGTGCAGAAAGAGCACACGATCACAGGACAAACCTCATGAAGGGCTCAGGCTGCAAAAAGCACATGCACACAGCATTGCTAAGACTCACTTGGACTCCAGGTGCCCACGATCACAGGACACACCTTATGAGGGTCTCAGGCTGCAAAAAGCACACACACACAGCATTGCTGAGATTCTCCTGGAAACTTTTGTGTTCCAGAGTTTCTGCAACAGGGAGCCATCTACCTTTGGGCCCTTGGGGATAAGTTAATTTAGGCCACAGCACAGCAAAGTCCTTTCAAGCAGGGGATACAGCACACAACAAAGTCCCTTTAGCCTCTCCTTGGTTAAAACTGCAGGCCAGCCCCAGAACACACAGCAAGGGTCAGTACTTTCCTTCAGTCTCTTCAGTTGTTTCTTCCTTGGCAAAGGTTCCTCTTGACCATGAAGTATCTTCAGTCTTGTTCAATCTTGATCAATCCATTTCTCCAAAGTTCAGGGGCTTCAGCTCTCATAGTTATACCCCTAAATGTCTTTGTAGCCTTTGTGTTCAGGGGCACTGACCCCTGTTCAAACAAATTCTGGGTGCCTCCCTGCCTGGACACCTTTTTCCTTTGATAAGTGGAGGTCTGGATTCTCAATCACTCAGCAGGAAATGGGACAATTGGTTTATGGCAGCAACCCAGGCCTGTTCACCTCTAGGGGCTACTCCTCCCCCTACACGCCAGATAGTGAAGTAGTGTGGCTCACTGGTTAGAGGCGGCAGACCCGAGAGCAGAGGACGGCCCGGGACCAGGGTTCGATTCCCGGCGCGGCAGGTTTCTGGACCAGGGTCAGCGGACTCGATAATTCTCTCGCCTCGGTGCCCACTCTGATCAGCGATCACACTCGGCAACTCTGGGCATTAGCTTGCCTCATCTTCACTAACGGCCCCACCAGACCGCCGGGGATGCCTGGTCTCACCCTGGAGATACCCATTAAGGGACCATCTCTCAGGGAAGCCAGGAAGGGTTTCGCAGCGGTCGAAGCGCCTTGGGACCCTACGGGTAAGTAGTGCGCTATATAAATGCCAATACATTTACATTTACATTTACATTTACATTTACATGCAGGTCAGCCTGTTGCTGTCTCACCTCCTCCCCTGGGTCAAGACATTCCCCAGATCCTATCACTTTCAAATCCAGACAGTCAGTCCACAACCAGGCAAAGACATACAGAAATGTTAGAGCACAAAAACCCAACCACCTCTAAAGCAGTGGCTTTTAAACACACAATGAAAAAAATACCTTCATAAAAAGATGTGCTATTACATTGTGAGTTCAGACACACTAAACTTCACCTCTCCATCTTAGGTCTTTGGGAAGATAGGCAGGAAAACATATTACACAGTCTCCCAATTCTATCCTATGGGCAAGATTATTATTATTATTATTATTATTATTATTAAAAAGGATTTGGTACCGCGCACATACACCAATTGGTTTCTTGGCGCTCAAGACCGGGTAGATGGAGAACATTCAGGGGCCGGGCAGCTAGGCATGCGCCAAACGAAACAGATAAGTTTTTAAAGAGTTGCGAAAGCAACAATAGTCGGTAGACAGACGAATGGCAAGAGGGAGGGAATTCCAGTTGGCCGGAGCAAGAAAGGAGAAGCAAGCTCCTCCATGTTTCTTGCGGTTAAATCTAGGGGTAATCAGGAGGTTGTGAGCTGAGGATCTGAGGTGACGGGAAGGGACATAGGCAAGTAAACAAGAAGAGATGAAGGCAGGAGAGCATGAGAACAGGGATTTGAAAGTGATGCAGGCCATTTTAAAAACACACCGCTGTGCAACAGGGAGCCAGTGTAAGGTTTTCAGCAAAGGGGTAACATGCTGATATTTAGGCTGCCGAAAAATAAGTCTGGCTGCCTGATTCTGGACCAGTTGAAGTCGGGAAAGATGGCAGGCAGGGACCCCCACGTATAAACAGTTGGCATAGTCTAGACGTGAGGTGATGAGGGCCAGGATGACAAGAATAAGGGCCTCTTGAGATAGAAACCTGCGAATCTTCCCAATACGGCGGAGGTGGAAAAAACAGGCTGACGTGACGGTGTTAATGTGAGGCCGCATTGAGAGGTCACTAGAAATAGTCACCCCCAGACTCTTCACTGAGTTCACTGGACAAGGAGGGGAACCCAAAGCTGCAGGCCAGAAGTTGGGAGACCAGGGAGTAAGAGGACCACCGGTCACCACCAGCTCCGTTTTACTAGGGTTGAGCTTAAGTTGACTAAGGTTCATCCACTCATAGATGAAGAGCATGGCATTTTGAAAATTAGAACAAGAAGAGGGAGAGGGATTAAGAGGGAAAATAAGCTGCAGATCATCAGCATAGTTAAAAGCAGTAAGTGAAAACTGGCGAAGGGAGACAAGAAGGGGCTGCATGTAGAGGTTAAACAGAAGCGGGGATAAAGCAGAACCCTGGGGGACACCACAAGAAAGAGAGGATAGAGGGGCAGAAAAGAGAGAAAGCCGAACAGATTGAAAACGAGAATGAAGAAAAGATACCACCCATGACAGGGCCAAGCCAGAAATGCCAGCGTTTCTGACACGGTCGACCAAGATACCATGGTCGACCGTGTCGAAGGCGGCTGAGAGGTCTAAAAGTACAAGGGCCTGGGACAAATTCCTGTCAGCTCCCTGTTTCAGTGTGTCCATGACTGCCACCACAACTGCCTCAGTGGAGTGGGCTGGTCTGAACCCAGCCTGTCGGTCGTCGAGGAAATGAGTTTCCTAGATAAAAGCACTGAGGCAGCGGGTGACATAGGTCTCTAAGACCTTTCCTAAATAAGGAAGGAGGGAGATGGGGCGGTAATTGGCTAACGTGGAGGGGTCAAGACCCGGTTTTTTTAAAATGGGGACCACCACAGCGCTTTTAAAAGCATTAGGGACATAGCCTGACAGAAGAGATTGATTTAAGAGATCAAGAGGAGGGCCGGGGCAGGCCGTGAAAGCCGCTCTTAAGATGGACGTGGGGCAGCAATCGTTAGGCGAACCAGAGCTCACTGTCTGAAGCAATGAGAGAAAAGTATCCAGGGAGATGGGGGGAAATTTAGAAAACAAGTGGGGATTCGGGGGAGGGAGAACAGAATCATGGGGCAGAGTAGAGAGGGGAATGTTATTTTTGATTGCGGAAATTTTGTCAGAAAAAAAAGAGTTCAGAGAGTTACACAAGGCTTGTGTGGGAAGGGGCTGAGGGGTGACCCGATCAGGAAGGGAGAGCTCGGCTACAATAGAAAAAATTTCTTTGGTCTTGGATGCCGAGGTCAAGACCTTCTGAGAAAAATAAGATAATTTGGCCGAGATAATCGACCGTTTATAAGCCTTTAGTAAATCGGAGTACGTGACTTGGAGTAAAGGGTCATAGTTCCGCCGCCAGCGGCGCTCAGCCTGTCTGAGGCGGAGTTTGTCCGCCTTAAGAGTGGAGGTAAACCAGCGCTGAGCGTCGTGGGGGCGTTTGGACTTAACAGTTTTGATGGGGGCAACAACGTCGCAGGCAGAGGACAGCCATAGATCAAGAGAGGTAGCTTGGGAGTCCAAGTCAAGATAGTCAGGGGGGGATGATGAAGCAAGAATAGAGTGGAAATGGGGAATGTCAGCATGTTTCCAGTTTCGAACCTGAAGGTTATGGGGGATCGGAGGACGGGTAGGCAAGAGTAAATGCAAGGAAAACGAAATAAAGAAGTGATCAGACCAGGGGCAAGGGTAAACCAAGGGAGAAGGGATGTCGATGGCCTTTCAACAGCGAAAAATTAAATGGAGATTATTTCACTGTCAGGACATGGTACACACCTTATGTCCTGCCTTTCACATTTACTGCACCTTGCCCAGGAGGTACCCTGGACCTACCATAGGGGTGTCTGATGTACATAGAGAGGGAAGGGTAAGGTATGGCAAGTGGGTACACTTGTCAGAACAACATGGCAGTTTAGAAAACTGCACACAGGCCCTGCAGTAGCAGGCCAAAGTTCTCTCTTTTAAGGTTACTTGTGTGAGGTGGCACAATTAGTGCTGCAGGTCCACTAGTAGCATTTGCATTACCAGCCCCGGCACACATACTGCACTTTACTAGGGACTTTACTAGTAAGGCAAACATACCAATCATGGACAACCAATTATCACAATACTTTATATAGGGAGCACTTGCACTTTGACACTAATCAGCAGTGGCAAAGTGCCCAGAGCATCCAAGTAGGCAACACCATGTCAGTAAAAAGGTCTGGGGAGAGCAAAATGTTTAGGGAACTTTAGCCAAAAAGGGCCAAGTCCAACAGTACACCATTAACTAGAATATCTACTGGCTAATTTTCCTCCCTATCTACACCAACAGTTACAATATTTTTTTTATATCTAAAGGTAGGTACACAACCCTTCCTTTCAGACCTCTTTGTAAACCTGTTGGAGGCAGCTTACCTGTTTTAGGCTCCATACGAACTATAGCCTGAAATGGATACACAGATTAAATAAGAATGGACTCATATGCATTCAAATCTGCCAGTTCTGGGGGAATAGCTACCAACTCTTACTTGTTATGTACTGCTCTAGCTGGCATTTTGTTTTCTTCTAATTTGTAGTAACTCTTTACAAATAGCTTGATCAGTAGCCAACTCAAATTGCAGCCACTTATCATTGTTTGCCGTTTTACTTTTTAAATAAAAATCTATATTCCTAGTTTGACTTCTATGATAAGTAGGTCAACAACAAATACAAACATAGTTTGGTTTTTCACATGAATCTGTCTTAAGCTTTGTAATTTCTGCTGCAAACTCATCAATATTAATGTCTTTTCCATGTTCTTCAACACCTACACTTATAAAGCTCTCATTTTCTCCACACTCCTCTTGTGAACCAAAAAGCGAAGCTGTATATCATCACAAACGTTTTGCACATCTGAAACTGAACCGTGCAAAAGAGCTGTGTTCATTTCAGTTAAACATAATGCAGGATTTTTTACAAAGTAAACTCTCCTTGTTAACTTCATAATTTCTGAGAGGTGTACTGCTAACATTCCTAAATGATGAAAAGTACTTATACACACTTTTCTTGAAAGACAAGCCAAGGAATAATCCTGCAACTTACTATATTCTTTTATTTATTTTACATGGATCTAGTCCTTGTACCATCTTAATCTTCTGTTTAATACTTTTTTATGCATAATCTCTTAAATAATTCACAATATGTCAATAAATTCCTTTTGAATACTGCAAATACTGCTACAATCCTACCTATATACAGGACCTCGCCGACCTAATCAGCACCCACGCACTCACCTCCACGGACTACATCCTCCTCGGGGACCTCGAGAACAACAACTACGCCAACTCAGCCGCCCTGATTGACAAGCTCGCCAACCTCTTCTTCAAGTAGCTCGTCACCGCTCCCACCCATGGCGCTGGCCACACGCTTGACCCCATCTTCTCCACAAGCTCCCACATCTCCTTCGACCACACCACCGAACCCCACTGGACAAATCACAGCTGCATCCACTTCACATAGAAGAAGCCCACCACGCACCACCGCACCCAACAATTGCCCAGACGCTGCTGGAGCAAAGTCACCGAGGATCAGCTTACCACCACCCTGGCCCGGAACACCACCACCGACCCAGACGCCTCCGCCCGCAACCTCAGACAGTGGATCAACGAATGCACCAAAACCTTCGCCCCGCTCAAGAAACCATCCAACAGCCGCATCAGCAAGAAAGCTACCTGGTTCACTGAAGAACTCCAGACCTCCAAACGTACCTGCCGAAAACTGGAGAAAAAATGGCTTAACGAACAAACACAAGACAGCCACGCAGCCCACAAGGACGCCACCTGCAGACACCACCACCTCATCAGAATTGCCAAGAGATCCTCCTTCAAAGCCCACCTGGACAACAACGCACACGACAGCAAAGAGCTCTTCAGCATCGCGAAGGAACTCTCCAACCCCGGCGCCAACGCCAATGAGATCCGCCCTCACAAGAACGCTGCGACTCGCTGGCCACCTTCTTCCACCACAAGATCGCTGAGATACATGACAGCTTCAACACAACGACTAACCCGACAACGCCAGTCCCCTACCCACCCGTGAACCCTACCTGCTTCAACCGCCTGACCTCCTGGACCGATGTAAACAATGACGAAACCCGCAAGATCATAAACTCCATCCACTCAGGATCACGTCAGACCCCTACCCTCACCACATATTCAACAAAGCCGATATAGCCATCCCAACCCAACTTCGAAAAGTGATCAACATCTCCTTTGAGACAGCCACATTCCCGAAACCTGGAAGCACGCTGAGATCAACGCCCTTCTCAAGAAACCGAAGGCAGACCCCAAGGACCTCAAGAATTTCCGGTCAATGTCCGTGCTCCCGTTCCCGGCGAAGGTTATTGAGAAAATCGTCAACACACAACTGACCCGCTACCTTGAGGACAACAACATCCTGGACCCGTCCCAGTCCGGATTCAGAAGAAACCACAGCACGAGACAGCCGTCATCGCCGCCACAGACGACATAAGGGCCCAAAAAGAGAACTGCAAAATATCAGCCCTCATCCTCCTGGACCTGTCAGCCGCCTTCGACATGGTCTGTCATCGCACACTAAAGACACGACTCCAAGAAGCCGGCGTCCAAGAGAAGGCCCAGGACTGGACCACGTCCTTTTCTCCGGCGAACCCAGAGCGTCTGCCTCCTCCCCTTCTGCTCCTCAGCCACCGACATCATCTGCAGCGTACCCCAGGTATCCTCCCTCAGCCCGACGCTGTTCAACGTTTACATGGCACCCCTCGCTCAAGCTCATCCTCTCCCTCACCAAGGACCCGCACACCACCAAAACCAACCTCCACGAGGGAATGACAGCCTTCGCCGAATGGATGAGGAACAGTCGACTGAAGCTGAACTCGGACAAGACGGAGATCCTCGGGTCCACCCCTAAGCCTGGGATGACTCCTGGTGGCCGACCACGCTAGGAACAGCACCGACGCCCACCGACCACGCACGCAACCTCGGATTCATCCTCGACTCCTCCCTCTCCATGTCGAAGCAGGTCAACAGCGTCTCCTCCTCCTGCTACAACAGCCTCTGCATGCTTCACAGGATCTAAAAGGGGATCCCCACCGAAACAAGACATACGGTGACACAGGCCCTCGTCAGCAGCAGACTGGACTACAGCAACGCACTTTATGCAGGAATCCCGGCCAAACATCTCCGACGACTGCAACGTATCCAAAACTGCTCCGCCCGACTGATCCTCAACTTCCCTCGCCGCAGCCACATCACCCCCACATGAGAGCCCTACACTGGCTCCCCATCCACAAGAGGATCACCTTCCACAACATCGGTCCAGCCTACCTCAACAGCAGACTCAGCTTCTACACCCCTACCCACCATCTCCGCTCCACAAGCCTCGCCCTTGCCCCGTCCCCTGCATCAAACGTACGACCACCGGCAGAAGATCCTTCTCCTACCTCGCCGCCAAGACCTGGAACACCCTCCTCACCCACCAACGGCAGACCCAAGACCTGCTCACCTTCCGGAGGCTCCTCAAGATCTGGCTCTTCGGCCAGTAGCTGCAACCCCCCCCCCCCTCCCCCCCTTGATCACCTTGAGACCCTCGCGGGTAAGCAGCGTGCTCTACAAGTATAATGATTGATTGATTGATTGACCTTGTGTACGCCTCCCTTGAGCTATTACTTCTTCCACACTCCTAACAACCATTATTTCTTTAGGAGTGGGACAACCATCTTTCATCTCATAGCATCGACCACTAGTATCAACTGCATGCACTAAGGTGTTCTGTTGAAAAAAGCTTTCTTCATTAAAGAAATGCTCAGTAGTGAAAGTGTGCTTCTATTCACCAGTAAAAGTTTTACAAAAGTTACTTCCATTAACTAGTCTTTTACTTTTGCCTTTCTACTTCATGAACACCATTGTTTTATCCAATGTTTCTCATCCTCTTCAATATTGATATAAATAATTTTCGTTTCAATTGAATGCCAGTATCTACTACACTTTCAATGTCTTGCTTCTTCTTAAATACTGCAGATTAAAAAAAAAACTTTTTACAATGTTTTATTACATTTTTAATTACTCTACTTCAAAGTATTTGTGTGCATAACTCTTTAAATTGCCTTTCTGTTCTTGAAACATGTGTTGTTTTCCTACCATAATATAAAATCCTCTGCTTCTGCTTTGTTGTAAAACTTTCCTTTTTTCTTTCATTTTTATTCTCTTCCTTTAGTCTCTCTGCAACTGTGTTCAGAAAATGTTTAGAGCTCTTACCAGAACAATAACATTATTGTCTATTTCTAATACAGTCTTTTTACTTTTGTTTAAGTAGATCTGTTTTTTTGTTGTCTTCTCTTTTCATGTTTTCTTGCTATCTTCAATTTGTGATCCAGACAAAATAATTTTCTGAAAAATAAAGAACAGTTTCAATAATGTGTTACATGAATTAACAATTTTAAATTAATTACATATAAATATTCATATTAACTAGTAAATAATTACTTACAATTACATTGCTATTCTCTTTATTACAAATAAAAAAATATATAGAAACATGCAAGAGAACTGCAGAAAGAGGAAAAAAGGTGCTAAAGAGAAAGAAATAGAGAGAAAGAAAGAGAACGTTTAGAAACACCGAAAAGAAATACACAAAGAAGAACACAGCTACTAAAAAATTTGAGAAATACAAAATAGGCAACACTGGTGCACAAAGAGACAATCTGCACAAATAAACAGAGGTGCGCAAACATGCAAGAGAAGTGCAAAAAGAGGCAAGAGAGGTGCAGAAACAGGCAGGAAATTTGCAAAATAGGGAACGCAGGTGCACAAAAAGGCAAGAGGGGTACAAAAAGAAGGAAGACAGCAGCACAAAGAGGAAAGAGATTCTCAAAGAGGCAAGAGAAGTGAGGAAAGAGAGAAGAGGGATGCAGAACCAGACAACATGTGTGCAAAATGAGAGACAAGATGAGTGCCAAAAGAACCAAGAAAAGTCCAGGAAGAGAAGACAAGTGCAGACCGTGCACAAAGAGGCATGAGAAGTGCATAAAGAATGAAAGGAAAGGAAAGTGAAGTGCATAAAGACGGAATACAAGTGCACAAACACATAATAGAGGGGTAGAAATAGTCAAAAGAGCTGCAGAAAGGGGAACAAGAGCTGCACAAAGAAGCAAAAGAGGTGCAGAATGAAACCAGAAAAGTGCACAAAGAACCTGGGGACATATTAACAACGGCCAGCGATCGCTGGCCATGCTTAACGATAATTATATTATCGCAGGCTATCTCTGGAATTTATTGCCCTGGTAGCTCGTTATTAAGAACGCGTTACTCCAGGGCGATAAAAATTCCAGCAATAGCGAGGTTATCGCCCTTTTGCAGGGAACATCGCTGGTCAGGTTATCGAGGCCCGCTCTGTGAAGAGAGAAGGCAGACAAAGGGAAGAAATATAGAGCTACTATTAAGCAGTTCCTCTATATCCTCAATTATATTAATCCCTTAGTCAAGAGCTGATGCACTTGGGGTAATTTAAAGGTAACTGCCTGGTGCCTCGTCCAACACAACAGGTACCACAAAACAGCCTCACACTAACTACTAAGTCAAATAAACACATATTCTAAAATAGTGTGCAGGAATAGAAAGTGCCCTGTTAAGATGTAACATGAGGACAATATCTACCTCTTCCAAAATAGTTTTAAAACTCGTTTGCCAAACAACCCATCACCTATCTGTCTTACTAGAAAGCTAATGTAATAATCACATATTATCAATGTTTGTTGCTAAATGTAAGTCCGATATCTAGGTCTGCTCTTTTGGTCCCCCAGAAAGCTTACAATCCAAATCAGAAGATCGATATAACTACTAAGCAGTCTGGCCCTCCTACCTGTTTGTTGTTGCCTCAAGACTGACCTGAGTCTTGGGGGAGGCAAAAGACGGCGTTTGTGACATGTTTAAAAAGAAGAAGAGCTTAAGGGGCTATTTTCTCCACCACACCCCTTCTATAACACAACTTAGTTATGTTCTGTGCCCACTGTACATGTCTATAGATCGATGTTGTGGGAAATCGGGACGAATGATTGAATAAAAGTACCTTACTCAGTAAGCAAGTCCAATTATTGCACTAAGGACTCCTGCCTTGTATGATAAAACTCGCCGCGACATTGCGGAAGTGTTGGACTACAAAGTGATGTCATCACTATGACGTTTGTAGTTCCAACGTCCGATCTTTAATGATTCCTCCCTGTGAAACTCTGAGTGCCCTTCATGCAATTCCTCAATCGTTGCACACTTAGAGATATGGTTTTAACCGTTAAAAAGAATCGAGAGAAGTGCAGAAAAAAGCAGGAGAACTCCAGATATTCAGAAAAACAATGCAAGGAGACAGTTTCAACAGATAGCTGTCTGTAACTATTATTCAATCGGTCGACATATTTCAGCAAAGACAGGCAAAGACCTACCTGATGCTTTCTTCAGGACCCAATTATTAATATTGCTACTGCAACATGAAGTGAAAATATATAATGGTGAAAAAAGTAACAATAAAGGATAAACTGTGGAGGAATATGACTCAGCAGTCCATTTCTCACAGTTTTCAATTCTCATATCTTTTGAAGAAACTGTGGGAGATACAAGAAATACCAAAATAGTCTAGGAGAATGATATACCTGTCCCTTTGAAAAGGGGCAGGTGTCTCCTTGCAATGTGTTTTTAACCTTTGGCCGTATCAGACAACAATAAACTTTAGGGTCTGATTGCGCCTCAATTTTAGAATTCACATCACTTACAGCACTGCACTTTCCCATACACTTTCTAAACATACTTGCTCACATCTGTTCTTTCAATTTGTAAACATCCTTGGGCTCTTTCATCATTAGGGTGGAGTTGCAGCCCTGTAAAAGGAGACCCAGATGACGAAGCATGTCACCTGGAATGGTGAGTGATGGGAATCCATACAATTTTTGTATATTTTTTGCACACCTTTACATAGTCTTGGTTGAAGATTATTTGTTTTCCCTTCTTTAGACTTTGAGATATTCTGTTGTTTTTGGATATCTTTTTATAGCCAACCTATAACTCGACAGTGAAACGTATTTATTTTTTTAACAGACATACTCATTTAAAATATTTTCCAGGTTTGCGAACCAGTCGCGACTTGAAAAGAGAAAAAGCACGAATCAAATGTACTGTAACACAATACACTTTTAAAAAGTAGCTTTTAACTTTAATTTTTTTACATTATGTCTAACTCTATCAAATGTGATGTGATTATTAACTTAAATCTCACTATCTCTATAAAACAATTACATAAATGCCACACTACCTTCTGAATTATATACTATTAAATTATTCATTTAAGGTGGACCAGTGAATTTGTTACACAGAGGGCTGCACTGAGAGCCTCGATAGGGTCGCCACTCCTTTCACAAAAGAAAGAAAAAATAACATCTCCTTGTAAACTTGCCTGATATTGGCCCCGTAGACCACATCCCCCGGGAATGGCCATTTTAAAAAAAAGAAAAAATAGGGGGACCAGAGTGGGCCCCCTACCCCAGTCATTTTGGGCCCTGGGAACCCATCCGCTGGGGCTTTGCCTCTTGGTGATGACCAAATGGGAGCCCCAATGCCACTGAGGTGCCTGCCGGCTCTCCGCCTCCTGCAGGAGCTGCCATTGATTTTGCGCAAAGGAAGCTGCAAACATGCAACTCTCTTTGCCCAAAAGCAAATCTGCTTCGCTTCATGGAAGCGAGAGCAGTTTTCCTGTTCTCGCTTCCATAAAGTGAAGCAGAAGTTTGCTATGGCAGGGCAAGAGCAGAGTTCCAGCCCTGCCATAACAAACTGCAATGTCCAGTGGATGAGCACTCCGGGACATTGCTGAAACCTGCCCTGGAGGGTTGCGGTCCCCAGGGCCAAGAACGGCTCCTGAAGGAGGTCCACGCAGCCCCCTTCCCATCAAGTTTAAAGCCCTGAGGATGTGGTGGTCCCTGGGGCTGGGGGTTCACAACAGTCCCCTCCTTAATTTATGTATCCCAGGGAAGTGTTTGCCCCCCACCATACTTCTTTTTAAAAAATGAAGCCCTGGGAAGGTGGTCCCCTAAGCTTGGGCGGGTCCGCGAGGCCCCGCCACCCATAGTAAAGAAACACACTGGGGTACTGGTGGTCGCCGAGGCACAGTGGGGGGACAGGAGCCACCCATACATTTTTTATAAAGGTCCCAGAGAAGTGGTGGTCCCCGGGGCTGCAGGGGGGCTGCATGGCCAACCCCCATAATATTAACAAAGTTCCCCCAGGACCTGCCCACCCAGGGGTTTAAAAAAAACGAAGCGTGAGAGACCGTGCTTCATTTTTTTTTATATATTCCGAAAATATTTTTTTTTATTCTTTTTTTAGCTTTAGAGGTTCCTGTAGGACCCCCTGACCAGGCCTTGAGGGTCAGGGTGTTTCTACCCTGCACCCTTAATTTGTTTTAACTTTTTGCTTATGACTCAGTTCACCTGAATCAATACTTCCACAAATTCCCTAGTGGACTCTTCTGTCCCGTTGTGTATGAAAAATAAATCATCACTATACCGGTTCCAGCTAACCAATTTGCTGGTCCATTCCTCATTGGCATCTGACCAGGACACCCGCTGCTCTCACCAGCCCATGAAAAGATTTGCGTAACTCGGAGCAAAGCAGGTGCCCATGGCCGGGCCCTGTGTTTGTCTAAACAGTTGTTCTTGAAAAAGAAAGATGTTATTAGTTAAACAGTACAAGAAAGAACAAAGGTGGAAAAGGAGGAATATATATCTGAATTTTTTTCTAATAGGGGACTGTCAATTCCCCTATGCATGGGACAATGTCCAATCATTCATTTGTATAAAGGCAACCAACAATCACATACCATTGAAGACGTGATTACATATTTTATTTATAGTAATCATGGGGAATATTTCATTCTATAACTTCACATAAATTTCAAATTTACAATATACACATATATACACACATATGTACACAAATATATACAAGACAAAAATGGTAAACAAAATTCATACAAATGATGCGTAATCTGAAATTCTTTTTCACCCAAAGAGCTAAAGCGAAGTGAAGTGCCCTCCTAATAGTTACATCAAGTACACTTAGAGGTAGTCAAGCACAATCGGTTCTATTAAATCTTGAACCTAAATGTAAGGATTGTGTCAGCAAATATATTTCGAAATTAATTCCAATAATTTCATTATACTCCTCTTTGAATAATGTGTCGCTGGGGGTCGCGTAACTAGTTCGCATGGAGGAGTCTTGTTCGTTATCGGGATTAACCAGACAAATCGCTCTACCAACCAAGAACGGTCATGCACCACCACCCACAGAATCGAGAAAGAGCTAGCAATCTGTCAATCCTTTCAGTGTCCAGGCCGGGTGAGGTTTCCAGTGTAAACAGTAATCAACAAATTCAAGTAACATAGCATTGTGCACCATATATTTTAAGGAGCGACCATTCAGGAAGTATTTGATGGCATCCAGGCACTTTCTATGATTAATACTTGTATTAGGACTTGAGATGTCCAATTTGATCATACCAAAATACGACTCCGATGACACCCTCTTAATTTGTTTAAAAAAGTCCTTGGTTTCTTGAGTGTAAGAGATTAGTTCTACAACAAATTCAAACAGAAAGTAATCAATGAAAGTTGACATGTTTTCAGTCAGACTTCCCTTCGATGAAACAATAGGACACCCTGGAGGGTTTACGCTGTCCTTATGAATTTTGGGAAGATTGTAGAAGGTGGGAATAACTGGATATTTACAATTCAGAAACTTGAATTCCTCATTATCCTGAATGCCTTTCTGTTTCCATTTGTTGATGAGGCATCTGTAGTCCTCTATGCTCTTCTCACAATCTTTCATTTTGATTTGTGTGTAATTGGAAACATCATGTAGTTGTTTGAGTGCTTTCCTGCAGTAATACTCCGATGTAAGGAGCACAATATTGCCGCCCTTGTCAGAGGGTTTACACATGATCGTTCAATCTTCCTGCAAGCCTTTTATTGCTTCCCTTTGTTGTTTTGTAATGTTACCTCCATTGTTTTGTTTGTCCTCACTCAGTCTGAGTTTCATCAGATCTTTTGTCACCTGATCTGTAAATAGATCATTAGCATAATTTCGCATCTGAGGAATGAAATTAGACGCTGATTTGAAAGGACTCTTTAAACTTTTTTGGGTCACACTCATAATTCCCGTTCTGGCCGGACTAGTCAATTGACTGTGCATGACTTGAACACTCTAGCTATTTTGGAGGATTTACAAGATGAAGGGGCTACTAGTAGCGACTACCATATGACGATTCCGGCCAAAGAGCGTCTGCATTTATCTCGTGTCCATGTAAATGTAAATGTAGATGTACAGGTATTTATATAGCGCAAATCACCAACCGGTCTCTAAGCGCTTGCTTAGGGAACCTGTCCTGGTTTTCCCCTGTGAGATAACCCCGGCAGGGTATCCGCAAGGTTAAAGCCAGGCATCCCACCGCGAGGGGCCGTTGTGGAGATTAAGCAAGCTATTGCCCAGAGTCGCAGAGTGTGAACCCGTGAATCGAGTAGGCACCGGAGCGAGAATTGTCGAGTCCATCGGCATTTTAGGACTCAAGACCCCGCCGAGCCGGGAATTGAACCCTGGTCCCGGGCAGGTCTGCCTCCTCTAATCAGTGAGCCACACTTCTCCACCATGGGGTTTGGTCCCAGATCGATTACGTTTTAATGTCCTATACCTCATTAAACTTCCTGAGTGATTGTAGTATTGTACCTGGGGGAATCTCTCACCATGCCCTAACAGTTTTGAAATTGGGTTTAGGATATGTACACAGCCCCTTACAGGACCTTTGCAACAACCTCAGATCTTACTTCCATCTTAAAATCAAGAGCCTCTCTGACAACTTCAACAACCAGACACCACATTCCTCAGCCATTCCCTCCACTGGCAACACCAGCCACCCCATCTCCATCTGGACACTGGTCACTACCGAAGAGACCGCCTCGACCATGAAAGGCATCCACTCAGGGCCCTGCCGACCACACTTCTACCAGTCAAGTCAAGTCAAGTCAAAGGATTTGTATAGCGCGCTACATACCCGGAGGGTCTCAAGGCGCTTGAAGAAGGGGGGGGATTACTTGTCAAATATCCAAGTTTTAAGTTGCTTTCTGAATGCAAGGTGGTTCTGAGTGAGACGAAGGTGAGTGGGGAGTAAGTTCCAGGTTTTAGCTGCGAGGTAGGAGAAGGATCTACCTCCCATGGTGGTTTTATTGATGCGAGGTACGGTAGCAAGGGCTTGGTTGGAAGATCGTAACTGGCGAGAGGGGGTGTAGAAGGAAAGTCGTATGTTGAGGCATTCGGGTCCAAGACCGTAAAGTGCTTTGTGTGCGTGGTCTAGGAGGCGGAAAGTAATCCTCTTATTGACGGGGAGCCAGTGGAGGTTTTTCAGGTGTCTAGAGATGTGGTCTTTACGCGGGATGTCTAGTATGAGTCTGGCTGATGCGTTCTGGATGCGTTGGAGTTTTTTCTGGAGTTTTGCAGTGATACCGGCATATAGGGTGTTTCCGTAGTCCAGGCGGCTTGTAACCAGTGCATGGGTGACTGTTTTTCTGGTTTCGGTGGGGATCCAGCAAAATGTTTTTTTGAGCATGCGAAGAATGTTGAAGCATGATGATGAAACGGCGATGACTTGTCTGTTCATAGAGAGTGAGGAGTCCAGGATGACGCCCAGGTTCCGGGGATTGTCCGTTGGGCTGGGTGCTTTTCCAAGGGCCTCTGGCCACCAAGAGTCATCCCAAGCGGAGGGGGAGGTACCTAAGATAAGGACTTCTGTTTTGTCTGAGTTCAATTTCAGACGGCTGTGCTTCATCCACTCGGCTACTTCTTTCATTCCTTCATGTAGGTTGGTTTTGGAGCCGTTAGGGTCTTTGGTGAGTGATAGGATCAGTTGAGTGTCATCCGCGTAGGAGATGATGTTGAGGTTGTGTTGGCGTGCGATGGCCGCGAGGGGGCTCATGTAAACGTTGAAGAGGGTGGGACTGAGTGAGGACCCTTAGGGTACGCCGCAGATGACTTCAGAGGCCTCTGAGTTGAATGGTGCGAGGCGGACTCTCTGGGTTCTTCCGGTGAGGAACGAGGGGATCCATTCCAGTGCTTTTCCTTGGATTCCGATGTTTTTGAGGCGCTGTAGAAGGGTGCTATGTCAGACTGTGTCGAAGGCTGCGGAGAGGTCGAGGAGGATGAGGGCGACTGTGTCTCCATTATGCAGTAGAGTTCGAATGTCGTCTGTTGCTGCGATGAGGGCGGTCTCCGTGCTGTGTTTGGCTCGGAAGCCGGACTGTGAGGAGTCGAGGGATTTGTTGCTTTCGAGGAAGGCGGCGAGCTGGTTGTGGACGGCTTTCTCGATGACTTTGGCCGGGAATGGAAGGAGCGAGATGGGGCGGTAGTTCTTGAGTTCGGTGGGGTCCGCTGTGGGTTTTTTCAGAAGGGCGCTATGTTCTGCGTGTTTCCAGCTTTCTGGGAAGGTGGCGGAGCTGAGCGAGCAGTTGATGATGTCTCGGAGGTGTGGTGCTATGATGGAGTCTGCTTTGTTGAAGATGTGGTGAGGGCAGGGGTCTGTGGGGGATCCTGAGTGGATGGAGTTCATCAGGTGGATGGTGTCCTCAGTGGAGATTGGGTTCCAGTCATTAAGGATGTTCATGGGGGGTGAAGGTCCTGCAGAAGTTTGGGTGGGTTGGTTTCCGGGTCGGTTGTCGAAGCTGTTGTGGATGTCTGCGATTTTGTTGTGGAAGAACGAAGCTAGGGGGTCGCAGAGGGCTTGAGAGGGGTTGATATCATTGGAGTTGGCTGAGGGGTTGGTAAATTCTTTGACGATGTTGAATAATTCCTTGCTGTTGTGGGCATTGTTGTCTAGTCGGTCTTTGAATGCGGCTTTCTTGGCAGCTCGGATTAGTTGGTGGTGTATGCGGGTGGCGTTTTTGAAGGCGTCCCTGGTGCTGGTGTTTGGGTCTTTTTTCCAGGCCTTCTCGAGGGAGCGACAGAGTTTCTTCGATTTCTTAAGATCATCGTTGAACCAGGAGGCGTTTTTGCTGCCTAGTTTGATTTGACGTTTTTTAAGCGGTGCTAGGATGTTGGCGCTGTTGGATAGCCATTGGGTGAGGTTAATGGCTGCTTGGTCGGGGTTTGAAGAGTGGGCAGGGGGTTTAGAAGAAGCGATGAGGAGATCTGGTCGATGGTGATTTTGTTCCAGTTTCTTCGCAGAGTAGGTTGAGGATGGTTGTGAGTTGTGGTCTTATTGTAGATAAAGTGTACGCATCTGTGGTCCGTCCAATGGAGAGTAGTGGTGTGACTGAAGGAGACATGTTTGCTGGAGGTGAAGATAGGGTCGAGTGTGTGACCTGCGATGTGGGTGGGCGTAGTGACAAGTTGTTTGAGTCCGAGGTTGGCGAGATTGTCCAGAAGGGAGGTGGCGTTGGTGTCATTGCTCTTTTCCAGGTGAAAGTTGAGGTCTCCCAGTAGAATGTATTCCTCGGAGGGGAGGGCGTGTGGGGTGATAAAGTCAGTGATAACGTCGCTGAATTGTGCACGGGGTCCTGGAGGTCGGTAGAGGAGTGTGCCTCTGATTGTGGTCTTGGGGTCAGTGTGGATCTGGAAGTGAAGGTGTTCGGCGCTAGCAAGGTTGACGTTTGAGCTGGTTGAGATGCGGATGGAGTTCTTATGGACGATAGCGATGCCTCCTCCTGTTTGGTCGGTGCGGTCCTTACGGATGATCTTGTATCCTTCCGGGATGGCAATGGTGATGTCTGGGGCTGATGAGGCATTCATCCATGTTTCTGTAAGGAAGGCGACGTCGGGAGAAATGGTGTCTAGCAGGTTCCAGAGGTCGATGGAGTGTCTGTGGACTGAGCGGGTGTTGAGCAGGATGCATTTTAGGTGGTTGGAGTCAGTTATCTGTTGTGTGTTCGTGGATGAGGAGATGTGCTTGGTGCCGTCGAACTTGCAGGAGTTGCAGGAGAAGGGTCCATGGGTGTGTCCAGGAGCGGCTTGGGCGCAGTTGGGGAGTCGGCCAGGGTTAAGGGCAAGGAGGGTGGAGGCGTCGTATGTAATGCGGGTGGTGTGGGAGGTACGGGGGCCAGGGGGTCTGGCGCTGGGCGCGGTCCAGGCGCGGACGGGCGTAGACGGGCTTACCTTTGGCGCACCTTCGGCGCGGCCGTAGCACGTGGACGTTGCGTGTTGGGACATCTGGCATAAATGGAGAGTGGAGGGGCGGAGCGTGGGAGGGTCAGCTGGGAGGCGGGATCTAGGTGCAGGGAGGGTCTGGGACGGGCCAAGGGGTTAATACAAAATGGCTGCAGGGTAAGCAAATGCACGAAATTTATTTATCCAAAGCGCTACACACCTCGAGGTGCACTACCATGAAAGCGCTAGCGGAGTTTAATGTGAGGCAAGTAGCGTTATACCCAGAGCTATCTGTTATCAATGTCAGTTGTCTACCAACACGAGCGCTGCACAGAAAGCCCAAATACAACTGTTACATTTCTATATGAGGCGCGTAGGTCACGAGCGCTGCACAATGCTATCAGAATGAAATACAGACAGAAGTCACGAGCGCTGCACAATGCTATCAAAATGAAATATAAACAGAAGTCACGAGCGCTGCACAATGCTATCAAAATGAAATATAAACAGAAGTCACGAGCGCTGCACAATGCTATCAAAATGAAATATAAACAGAAGTCACGAGCGCTGCACAATGCTATGCTAATGAGATACAGACAGAAGTCACGAGCGCTGGGCAATGCTATTAAAATGAAATATAAACAGAAGTCACGAGCGCTGCACAATGCTATTCGAATGGAATATAAACAGAACAGCTAGTGGATTAGCAGTAATGTATACAATACCACCAGGAGAGGGAGGTGAGGGGAGCGACCGTTTCTGCGTGGAGCAGGGACCTACCACCACCATCGCGCCAGAACTACGACGCACAATCGACACCACCTTCAAGACCGGCACCTTTCCTGATGAAAGCAAACACGCAGAAGTCAGACCCCTGCTCAAGAAGCCCTCAGCAGATCCTACGGACCTCAAGAACTACTGGCACATTTCACTCCTCCCTTTCTCGGCAAAAGTCGCAGAGAAGACGGTCAACACACAACTAACAAAGTTTATCGAAGACAACTCTGTCCTTGACCCCTCCCAATCCAGATTCCGCAGCAACCACAGCACCGAGACTGACCTACTCACCCATACAAACAACATCTGCTGCCTCCTCAACCATGGACATACCGCAGCCCAGATCCTGCTTGACCTCTCAGCAGCATTGGACACAATCTCCCACCACACACTCACCACCACGACGCCGGCATTCAAGGACTCACCCTCAACTGGATAGGCTTATTCCCCACCGGCAGAACCCAAAACAGAATGCCACCCTTCCTCTCATAACCAACGGAAATCAACAGCGGTGTCCCCCAGGGATCATCGCTCAACCCAACCCTCTTCAACATCTTCAGGGCCCCCCTCACCGCCATCGTCAGATAGCACGGCTTCAGCATGGTATCCTACATGGTATCCTTCACCCAGCTCATCCTCTCCCTCACCAAAGACCCCACCACCACAAGACTCAACTTCCAGGAAGGAATGCAGGACGTTGCATCCTCGATGAGAAACAGCTGCCTCAAACTCAATTCGGAGAAGACAGAAGTCCTCATCCACGGAACCTTCCCGTTAGCTTGGATCAACACCTGGTGGCCCACCTCCCTCAGCCGCCCCCCCAAACCCTCTTGGACCACCCTCAAAACCTCAGCATTGTAATTGACTCCTCCCTCTCCATGGATCGACAGGTCAATGCCGCGGCTTCCAGCTGCTTTAACACCCTCTGCTTCCTGCGCAAGACTTTCAAATGGATTCCCCCGAATCAAGGAAGACCATCACCCACTCACTCATAATCAGCAGAGTGGACTACGGAAGTGCCCTCTACGCCGGGATCGACAAGTCTCTACTCTGCAAGCTCCAGTCAATACAGAACACTGCAGCCAGACTCTTCCTAGGTATCTCTTGACACAAACACATCAATCAACACCTATGGGACGTCCACTGGCTCCACATCAAGACGAGAGTCACTTTCAAGATAATCACCCACGCCTACAAATGCCTCCACAACATCGGACCCCAATACCTCAAAGAGAGAATCTTCTTCCACGTACTCAAAATATACCTCCAATCCACCAACCTTGCCCTCGCTGAATCCCTGCACATCTGCAGAGCCAGACAGGAGGAAGAGCCTTCTCCTACATCACAACCAAGAATTGGAATGAGCTCCCGATCAACATCAGACTCGTCCCCTCCCTGAGCATCTTCAGAAAGACACTCAAGATCTGGCTTTTCAGCTGAACGGATCTGCTTCCCCCCCCCCCCCCCCCCCAGTGACATGAGAAACTCACGGGTGAGTAGTGCTGAAAGGAAGATGACACCAAGTAAGTTGTAGGAGCTTCCTTTAATCGGTCTGATGTCCAGCAGTCCCGGCAGCAACTGCCGTCCAAGCATTCCCCATTCCAAACCCCGAATCCCCAAACAATGTCACACGCGGGGCCACGCGCGCACCCTCGTATGACAACACAGATAAACATCCCAACACATCCCCCTCCCTTCACTTAAAACAGAAGATACCAACTACCCCCCTATCCAAAACTTAACAGAACAAGGTAAATGAACAGCAGTAATGCATGCTAAATGATAAGCTAAAGGAAGGAAAGAAATGATCATTCAATATGTAACAAAATCACAATACTTAACAGCATTAGATCTAGTTCTTAAACAACTTTGACGAAGAACAACGTTGTTGTTTTTTGCATACACTTGGACTGATAATCTTAGCGGGAAGAATCGAATCTTGAGAGCTTACTCCAAATTTATCTTTTACAAATTCTACCATAGACTTGGGCACAATAGAAAC
Organism: Lissotriton vulgaris; assembly: GCF_964263255.1. NCBI lineage: Eukaryota > Metazoa > Chordata > Amphibia > Caudata > Salamandridae > Lissotriton > Lissotriton vulgaris. The sequence continues at coordinate 968,549,397 of NC_141697.1, forward strand.
AAAAGACGTGTTCCAAATTTCCCATTTTCCAGCACAACAACATGATCTCTTACTTCCTTGACACGGACAAGGGCAGAAAATCGGGAATAACCCTTGCGCACAAGAACAGGTTTCTTGATTCTTACCCAGTCACCTTGACACACAGGAGATGTTCTGATGCTATCATGTGCATATTTATCTTGAGCTGCGGCCCTGATATCAGCCACCTTTCCTATTCTATCCAGATCCACTTCCTTTCTCCACATCCAATCCTTATTGAGTTTAGAACCCGCCACTCTACCCCTGAGCAAAGCAAAAGGTGATATACCTGTACTAGCCTGAGGAGTAACTCTCATGGCCCACAGCATGTCAGAAATTACTTGATTCTAGTGAAAACAATTGATGGAAGCTAATTGCAATTGATCTTTAATGACACGATTCAGGCATTCGACTAAACGATTGCTACAAGTATGGTAAAGAGAAGTGAGAATATATTTAATTCCATGCATTTTAAGAAAGTCCTGCATCTCTGCACAAACCAATTGAGTACCATTGTCAGATACTAATTCCTCCGGAAATCCTTCTTGAAGAAAAACATCTTAATCACTCTGGCAGAATAGATCCCTTCCACAAATCTAACTTCCGGCCATTTTGACATATAGTCAATTAAAACCAAAGCATATTTAGGAGTACTGCCTAGACCGTTGAATGGACCAGCCACATAAAACGCTAATTTACTCCAGGGCAATTATTTTACTGAAATGGGAGTGTTGGAAGAAGGACAAGTGACCTGAGTCTTTTCACTCAGAACACAAGCTCTTCAATCACGAACACAGTGTTCAAAGGCCCTGTCAACACCTGGCCACCAAAAATCTTCTAGTTCTCTGCATTTCATAGCACGAATGCCCAAATGACCCACATGAGCCAAATCCAAGACTGCTTTGCACAGTGATTTAGGAACAACCAATAAACCACCCATGCGCAAAATTCTTTCCACCAAAGTCAGTTTATCACTAACTCCCTTGAAAGGAACCGAACCAACTCATTGGGCCAACCTTGAGTTCAAAAATCAATTACTCTACATAAGTCAACATCCTTAGAAACAGCAAGCTTCCAATCAGCTTCAGATAAGGCAGCACCAGTATTGGTTATAGTACAAATAGCACACACCATCTCCAAATGATCACATTCCGGTTCCAAAGCATCATGGGAAAGAGATAACCTAGACAAACAATCAGCTACACTATTCTCTACACCAGGTACATACTCTTAACGGTAGTTGAACTCACCAAGTCTGTACTGCCATTTGGCAATTCAAGGTGCAGCTCTACCACCACCTTTCGTTGTAAAAAGATCCACCAAGGGTTTGTGATCAGTTTTAAGAATGAAGTGATTGCCCCACAAAAAATCCTAAAGTATTGCACACCCCAACATAAAGCCAAGGCTTCCTTTTCGATCGTGGAATAGGTTCCCTCAGCACCTCGGAGTGTTCTGGAAGTGAAAGCGATAATCTCTTCCCTATTGTCAGATCTCTTCTGCATCAAAACAGCCCCAAGACACACATTACTGGCATCGGTGATGACAATGCATTGATCATTATTGTTGAACAATTTAAGTGAACATGCCTGCATAATGGCTTCTTTCAAAGATTTAAAATCATTAGCACACTGTTCGGACCAAACATATTTCATGATTTTCTAGAGAAGATTACGCAAACACACAGTTCTATCAGAGAAGTTTGAAACAAATTTTGCATAATATTTGACCAGCCCCCAAGAAAGAACGTAGCTGGTCTTTATTTTGGGGTTTAGGTGCCTTTTGGATAGCATCAAGAAGCTTCATTTTAGGTTCCACCCCCTTAGCCGAAATGTGATGGCCCAAATAATCTACTCCATCCTTAAGAAATTTACATTTATCCTTTCTTAGTGTTAGACCACTAGACCTCACAATATCTAAAACTGTCTTGACTCTGACATTGTGTTCCTGTTCAGTCTTGCCGTATACAAGAATGCCGTCCTGAAAGAACACGACTCTAAGTATGGGCGAATTTTGCGAATCTCGCGTTCGTGAATTTTGCGGATTTGCGAACTCGCAATCCGCAAAATCCGCGCATTCTAGCGATTTTGCGGATTTTTTTTTTGTGTGTTCGCAAGGATTTCTGCCAGTTCGCGAAGGTTTCGTACCAGTTCGCAATTGCGAACTTACATTTCGGCACGCAACGGTCGCGATTATGTTGTTTCTACGTCTGGTTCATCATCACAGGTTCCCAGCACCCTCTCTTTCACCACTGCAACCCTCTGTTACATCAATGCCACCCTCTGGTTCATCATCACTGTAGATTACGGGGGGGGGAAAGCAAGCACACCAGCCCTGCTTCAACTGACATGAATTAATTTGGGGTTAGTTTATTAATGTGTCACTGTTTTAAAATTCCAGTCTGGCACCTGCTTCCTTATCTGTAATTTGCTTTCTGTTGCAGTGCATTTTTTTCTCCCAGGACCTTTGTGGCCTACCTGTAGCTATTCTATGAGCCTGCTGTGAGGGTCAGAGCAGGGTCATACAATTGTTGCAACTAGCAACTGAATTCTGGAGGGGCCCCAGTCAGGAAGACCTACAGGGAATTGTTACTAATGATGAGTTTGAACTCTTGCACCTGCCGAGTGCTTTCAGTTTTGCAAAACACGTTTTACTGCAATTTCGCGGGATTTGCGGGGAGCGAACACTCACGAGATCAGATTCGGAAGCCGCAAATTCGTGCGAATATGCAATTAGTTTTTTTGCGGCGTGTTAGTTGGCAAGGTTTTGTGCGTTTTTGCGAGCCGCTCAAAGCGCAAGGCGCAAAGTTACCCTCGCGGTCGTTCAAGGGCGCGGCCATCTTGTTTGCCTGACGTATTTCCGTTTCCGGGCGCGAAGTGTAATCTCCCAAAGTCTGCGGCTTGCCAGTACAGTTTTGCGCGTGTTCGCAAGGAAAATCTCGCGCAAACTTACCCGCGCGGTCGTGAACGGGTGCGGCCATCTTCTTTCTCATTCATTGCTATGGTTCTGGCCATGGTCTTTATATCCTCTCTAAATCTCTGCCATCCTTTGCTTGTTTGTAGTTTTTTTTTATCTATTTTACTTATTATCTATCCCTCTATTTTTCTAGCCCTATATTTTTGTGTTTACTGCTACTTTTGGTTAATTTTAAAATACTTTTTTAAACTCTTTTCTTTTCTTCTCTTCTCTTCCCTATTCTATTTTCTTTATTCCTTTCCGCCCAGACCATGGTGAAGGGAGCCGGGAAGCATCCTGAGAAGGGGAAGGGTCCCGCACCCCATGTCCGGCTCCCGTGCGGGCGTTTGAGGGGGGAGGAGGTCATACCCAGGGAGATCTTTACCCCGGAGGAGGTGGGCCAACTCATTTTTTATGTTCAGCGCCGCCTCCCCAGGACCATCATGGGAGGCGGCAAGATCAGTGCGGGGTATGGGGTCCGGGAGCGCCGGAAGCGGTGGGAGAAGGTGTGCCAGGCCATTTACCACCACTCTCGGGTCTGGCGCACCTACAACCAGGCCACCCACCGCTGGACGGATGTCCTGACCCGTGAGCGAGATTTGCTTGACCTCCTTGGCCTTGAGATCCCCGGGCTTGGTGAATAGTAGTAGCTATTTCTTTACTACTATGTTTTCTCCTGCTGTGTTATTATATTGCAAATTTTTGTTTTTTACCAAGAGCAATAATGCTGCTCATTACATTGTAGGTAAATTATATTTCAAAATCTTCTGTGCATTTCAGGTACACTGCTCTCCTTCTTCTCAGTAGTGTTGCTACTATGCTTATTTGTTTTAGATTTTGTGTTCATTTCATTGGCCTGTGAAATTATGTATGAGTGTAGTTTAAAGAACTGCGTAATGCTACACACTAAGGTTCAGATTTTTAATTACCGGCGCATCCCTGCAAAGTAGCAGGGATGCGCCAGTAATTGTGCGTCACGCCACCATCACCCATGGTGCGCCGTATTTACAATGCGGCGCACCATGGGCCCAAAACGTCACCAAAGCGTTACGCATCTGTGCCGTAAAGGCGGCGCATTGCTGGAGTTGCGTCTCAACGATGGTGCAGCTCCATCAATGCTCTGGGGTGCCCTATCTCCCAAATGCTGCGTCAAGCCGTACGTCTGCTTCAAGCAGGCGCAGGGTTTGAGTCACGCATCATTGTCCTCAAAGTGACTGATTGAAATCTTGTAGATTTCCCTCAGCCACTTTTAGGATGCGTTCCTGCGCAGGAACGCCCTCCCTTGCGCCGGAACGCCCCCTTATTGGCGCAGGGCTTTACAACGTGATGCATCTCCCATATGCGTCACGTTGTTAATATACGCCGCACCATTGCGCCTCTTTTGTGCTGTCGCTGCGTCACAAAAGTCACGCAACAATGGAGCAAAAGAGCCGCAAGGGGCTTCTAAATCAGCCCCTACAGACTCAAGTCCAGTCCTTCCTTTGTACACATGGCGATAAGAAGAAATAGTGGTGGTGGATTGATAGTTTGAGTATTTTAATGACTGGTTAATGTAGTAGGAAACTTTAGTGTTGTCGCTGATCTTCAATTACGATGGACTTTGGCTGTCACTTCGCGTGCTGCGGACTGCTGCCTGCCAATCCTAGGCAAACCTTTTTAGTACTTTGTTTAGTGAGTTACATAAGGTAATTTCCAATTCGACGGTCCGCAAATCAAGCAATACTAAAGTAATAACGTAGTCGACCACATGAGATTGGTCAATAATATATCCCGTGGAGTAGTTGTCTATTTGCTATTTCGCAAAAATATTTTGTTAGTTCTTTTGAAATGTTTGATTTGGTTGACAAATATCATCCATGTTTTCTGTTTTTCTTTCTTTCATGTGGTACATCAGCTTCCCCCAGGGGCAAGAGGAGGACACAGGAGGAGGAGGAGGGTGCTGTTGACGATGCAGGCCAGGACCGGGCAGGCGAGGGCTCCTTTGCTGGCCCCAGTAAGTTTTAATTTTAATATAGAGACTTATTTTTTTCCTAGCGTTCCTCATTCGATTTTTTCTAAATCGTCTTTGATCTTCTTGTAGACAGGATCTAAATTCTTATCCTGCCTCGACTATGACTCCGTGTAGTATTACTAGATCATTCTTATTAGTCTGTCTGTGTAGCTAACTAAGATTGCACATTTGGAATTTCCATTGGACTCCCATTCTAGTGAGCAATAGCTCTATGCACTGAGTGCAGTCCTCTGGGATTGTCCATAATGTCTTTTCAAGTATTCTAAATTTTTATGCTTTGACAATTGCCAACAATAAAAAGGTGAATGACCACCAAGAAAGAATAAGATACTACTTTGCTTTTGGTTTAGATAGGAGGACAATCCCTTCTACTACTGTTGCAGGGAAAAATCTGCACAAACAGAACTATGGACACTAAATAATGCATTGCTTAGCTTATCAATTATAATAGGTGCTGTTAGACTTTCCACATACCTCAGTGATAACAGACTTTGTAGTTGAACCCCCAATCTCCTTACTGACTAGATAGTGTGGCAGAGTCATTTAGCTCCCAAAGTCACCGATGGCAGAGGCACGGACTTATGCTTGCAAAAATTCCAAAACCTTTAGCTCATCCACTCTAGTCTGGAGGACCAAAAACCACAGAGTCTATTTGAGTTTAAAAGATTTTTTGAAAGTAAACACATTTATTGAAATCAAGTTTGTCATAAAAGTAAACGTTTAACTGGAAATGGAAAAGTGCTTAGTGCTGACCATTAATTGGACACATTTCTTGTGGTCGAGCCGAGCTCTCACCTGGTTTGAACTTGATCCTGCTCGTGTTCTTAGAAGTCAAGCTTCTGTCTGTTAGGAGAAAAAGTGGTGCGTGTTAAAAATAAAAAGCAAGCATTCATCAGTTGTGCCAAAAAGTGCAGCAAGACAACAGCCTTCCATGGAAAAAGGGACATTTTTACTTTACAGTAGACAGTCACAAATTATTAAATTGTATACAGTTTTTTTCACATTTCTTTCTTCCTCCTAGACCAAATATTATATAGTAGTGAGTGGTGTATTCTAATATTATTAAACGTACTTTGTAGGTGGAACATCTGGAGGCGGGGCCAGCGTCGAGGTGGTGGTGGCATTGGACGAGGAGGACAACTCTGGGGAGGAGGCGGTGCAAGTGCCGAGCAAATCTGTGGGGGATGACACGGTGGTGGCGGGCAGAGGTAAGCTATACATTCCTTACTCATTTGAGATTGAAGACTGCAGAGTGTGCTTTCTGCACGGGTGTATTATAAAGAAACCAGGTAGTAGGCTCCTCTAAATGTACTTCGACTTAGCTGTGAAGTTTTTGGCGAGAAGAATCCCAATCAGATCTGAGGTGAACTTGACGGAAGGGCTGAACGAAAAGCGAAAGAAGGGTGTAAGTAAGTGTGGAAGGACGAGAAATGTAATGATGACTGGAAAAGAAGAATGATATGTGTTTGCTTGGTCCCTGAGGTGGCTGGGAAGGAAAGAATATGGTATGGTGCATGGCTGGGTGAATGATGAAGCAAGGATGGGTGTAAGGAGAACAGCCTGGGTGGGTGAAACAGAAACTGTATGTGTGCATATGCTTTGAATGGATGGATGCCTGGATCATTCATGGTACTATCTGACTCTTAGATAGCATATGTGTATCTAGAGAGAGTAGACGGTCACTGGATGAACTAAGTGTTACTTCGAAGAGCATGTAACACCGCACCCGCACGTCCGTTCCAGTGTAGGAAAGGGAAGGAAAAGAAGTTGTAATTTTGTCCAAATACTACCATGAATAGTAGCAGTAGTTTGTATTGCAATTGCAAGCACAGCATATATCCCGTTATTACGGTGGACCCTCCCTAACTCTCTTAATAACTTTAGTTTAGTAGTAGTACGTCATTCACGTGTGGGGGTATCACTGTTCACTCCATAATAAGCAAAGCACCTAAAGTCATCCCATATGTCATCAAATACATCCCATGTGAAGTGATAAATAATCAGATTATTTAGCTTCTTTATTTTCCTTTTCTAATACTCATTTGCACTGTAGGGTGAAAGCTAAATTAATTAAGCAGTAGCCCTTTTAACAGAGTATTCTCAGTGCCACCCGTAATAGAAAAGTAAAAGCTTCACCACCTGCATTGACTGGACCGGTACAGTAACGCAAGTCTGTCTCACTCACTATGGTGTGCATCTGTTTTTCTCGGGTGCAAGTTCACTGCGCTGGCATTATGCCGGCTTGCATAAGATAACGTACCAATTTTCCTAAACAAGAGAGAAGAAGAAGAATAAGACTGGTGTGTTGTCATAGTCGACTGTAATGGAAGTCCATAGTGCTTGTAGAATTTGTCCCTTAAACTCCCACTAATGTTAGAGCAAGGATGAAGAAGTCGGAGGTTACATAGATACTGTCCTCAATAGTTATGTACTGTGCTTTTAATTTGCTACTTGTACTGTGACTATTTTCTGCTCAATCATTTTGTGTTAATCTTAAGGAGCTTTGGTTACAGACTATGTCTTTCTTTCTTCATGTAGTTGCTCCTTCCAAATCCAAGACACCATCAAGGAGAAAGGAGCTGGCTCGAATGGCCCGGCAACGGAGGCTGTATGCCACTGTCGCTGAATATCGGCGGCTGGTGGCCCTGGAGGAGGAGGAGACGCAGTCTGGTACAACAACAATGTCCACGGGGACAGCTGCATCCTCCTCCGTGCGGGCTCCAGCCAGCGCAGTGCTCCAGCGGTACGGAGCCGGGCTACCAAAGCCCAACGACAACGCTGAGCAGCAAAGACAGCAGCTGCCCCCCACAGGATTTGCAAGGCACACCGGCGCCGCTTATCCCTCAGACTGTCCTACCTGGAGCAGGAGGTCCTGAACTATTAGAACTTGGTGGAGGGCCTTCGCTTCGAATTTGCCACCCTCCGCAAGGAGCATGATGCCCTGGCTGCTAAAGGCAACAGCACCCTGCCATAGTGTCCCTTGCCCCTTTTTTAGAGACTTTTGGGGGGTGGGAATTGGGAGTTGGGTTTTTTGGGGACTTTTGAAGGACAATCGTTGGGGTTAGGGAGGATCTTGCGGGAGATTATTTTGTTAGGGCTATAAAAATATAATTTTTGAAACTTTATCTGACCATACCTGTTTTTTACAGCTTTTGAGTCTGGTGGGTGGGGGTTTAACAGTAAGTTTGTTTTCCTGAATAGTCCTGTGACTTTAGTAGTACTACCGTCAATCTCTCGTCTCTCCTAATACTCCATTATACTACCTCCAACCAAACGCCTATCTTACCTGTAATTTCTGTTTGCAAGTAGGGCTAGGCCCAGGGCTGGCTCCACGGGAAACAGCGAATAAGGTTGGCAATCCTGGGCGGATAAAATTTCCTCATAGCGGTGGTACTAGTGGTGTGACACAGTGGCAGTTGCATGCCTATGAAAAAAAAGAAAATGAAATCTGGTTTGTCCTCCTGAGCAATACAACGGTACAATAGAGAATATAGCAGGTGACAGTACACTAGAACAGTGCCACATTGTAGTCTAACAAATGGTAAAGTATAACTACTATTTCGGTTGAAGTTCTTTGACATTAGCCATGGGTCTTTGTCAAGCAGAGTAAGAATATATCCTCGGATTTCTTCACCAGCCTGTTGGTATCACCTTATCCTCCCCAGCAAGTGTGTGGATTTATTGTTGTAATTTAGTCACACATCAATCAAAACCACACAGCCCGGGGGAAGAGGGTTAGGGTTTGAAAAATGGATGGGTACGGGGGGTTTTGGGAAAGGTTTTGTGAGACAAGAAAAAAAAGCACAGCATGGACAAACAATTGTGAACATAAACAAATCTTTGGGTACAAACCTATCCATCAATCTTTGAAAGTGCATGCACTACTGCATGCATGTCAGTGAAAAGTCAGTAGTACTTTCGACAACTGTGGAAGAAAGAATGCTACAGTACAGGGCGTGTGTGAAAATATTGATAACTATATTCAACATAAGGTCTCTGTTGCCAGATACCTGAGAGCCTTGCTGGTCACTATAAATCCATTCACAACACTCAATGGGGTTGGTCTGGAAGGTATAGTAGATAGAAAAGGAGAAATTGCTCTTTTTCTAGGTGTCCCCTCACTCACCAGGATTGCCCCTTGGTGACATGCTTCATCATTGGGGCCATCCCAGTCCTCTACGGGCTGGGGCATGCTGCGACTTGCGAATTACGTAGGAGCACTTACAAATGACTATGTGTTGTGCAGATGTGATAGTGGAGTGGACTAAGTGATGTGTTAAGGGATCAATTTAGAAACGGAGAGATATCCAAGAAATGCAGTCACAGTCCTAAAAAAAAACAATGGATACTGTATCTGTATGTTGTTGTAGTTGTCCTGTTGAATTTGGTAAGTAAGTTGCATGCAGAAAAAAAATCCTCTTATTAGCGGCATTCCTACATTGCAGCTGACGCTTCGTCCATCGATGTTGGTCACCACCAGAAGACACCCTGTAAAAAAAGCACAGCATGGACAAACAATTGAACATAAACAAATCTTTGGGTACAAACCTATCCATCAATCTTTGAAAGTGCATGCACTACTGCATGCATGTCAGTGAAAAGTCAGTAGTACTTTCGACAACTGTGGAAGAAAGAATGCGACAGTACAGGGCGTGTGTTGAATTATTGATAACTATATTCAACATAAGGTCTCTGTTGCCAGATACCTGAGAGCCTTGCTGGTCACTATAAATCCATTCACAACACTCAATGGGGTTGGTCTGGAAGGTGTAGTAGATAGAAAAGGAGAAATTGCTTCTTTTTCTAGGTGTCCCCTCACTCACCAGGATTGCCCCTTGGTGACATGCTTCATCATTGGGGCCATCCCAGTCCTCTACGGGCTGGGGCGTGCTGCGACTTGCGAATTACATAGGAGCACTTACAAATGACTATGTGTGGTGCAGATGTGATAGTGGAGTGGACTAAGTGATGTGTTAAGGGATCAATTTAGAAGCAGAGAGAGATCCATGAAATGCAGTCACAGTCCTAGAAAAACACAATGGATACTGTATCTGTATGTTGTTGTAGTTGTCCTGTTGAATTTGGTAAGTAAGTTGCATGCAGAAAAAAAATCCTCTTATTAGCGGCACTCCTCCATTCCATCTGACGCTTCGTCCATCAATGTTGGTGACCAGAAGACACCCTGTACACTGCCTGCCTGGCGGATGCTGAATTGCGGCTCGCTAATGTGAAGCCTGACTCCATCCTTTTTTCCCCATTGCACCGACTGAAACCCGGCCTGTAATTATTCAACGAAAAACAGGAAGTGATATAATATTACAACACCACTGATAAATAAATATAAGGTATGTAGGCTGTGGAGTGCAAAAAGTCACACTTTGCTTTTCCTAGTAGACAGTAAAATATTTTTGACAGTACGTACTCCGTCTGAGTCACCTTTTGAAGGATAAATAAGTATGGGCAAATTAATGTAGCGGATCTTTCCCCTCAAGATGGGTGTACTGTAAACTGTGTTTTAGAACAAAATTAGATCTTCCCAGCAGTGCTCCCACCAAGACCCTTACTAAAGCCAGTCGCAAAAATGTAGAAGACCCCCAATCAAATCAGAAAAAACGAGGCCTAGCAGAAAACTGGTGACAAAACGTACTTTGAAAGTAAAAGTAGGCCCAAATACCCCCTTACCCACCGTGGATTGCATTCAAACCACTTGCAAGCAACCAAGCAAAAGTATCCATAGCCAGCATCGCTCTAAGACTCGAAACCCCCCCACCCAAACACATGCAATAGAAATACTGCTAACCCTAACGAACCCTAAGTTAAGAATAGTGGAAAAGGCTTTCTTTAACTATGCCAAATCCCCCCTTTCCCACCCAGGATTTTCTTCAAATGACTTGCAACCAAAATTACACATTCTCACGAGTGCTCTAAGACCCCAGAACTCAGTTGCAAAAATGTAGAACACCCCGAAACACATGCAATCCTGCTGCTAGGGCTAACAAACCCTAAGTTACAAAAAGTGCCAAAAGGCTTTTCGGCGTGGATTTTGTGCCAACCACTTCCACCCGGTATTAGACCTTCCCAGGAATGGCCCAAGACCCGCCAACCCACCCGCCAAAAAGCATAACACCCCCAAACAGGCCAAAAGCAACAACTCCTACTTACAATATTTCTCGGCCTTCGGTCCAAACGTGCTGCGTAGCTAGGCCATAAGTCCGTTTTGCCACCACGGATTTCCTGAAAAGCAAATGCAATCAAGATTAGAGTGTCCCAGCAGTGCTGACAGACCCCGAAACTCACCCACAAACAGACGGAACCCCCCCTAAGAGCACCTCAAAGGCAAGCAAGTCAGCAAAAACACTAAAACATTTGCACCTCGGATTTGGTCCAAACCACTTTTATCCGGTATTAGAGCTTCCCAACAATGGCCCCAGAGCCGTCAACCCAAGAGAAAATGAGTAGAAGACCACCAAACAGCCAAAGAGCAAAAGTACAAAAATGGGGATTTAGTAATTTTTTCCCAAATTTCTAAAATCACTCCGCGCGCGCTCTGCAGCTAGGCCCTAACTCCCCTCTGCCACCATAGATTTGCTTCAAACCTCTTGAAAAGTAAAGTATCCATAGCCAGCAGTGCTCCCAGACCCCGAAACCCACCCACAAACACCAGGAAGCCCCCCAAACTGGCCCCCAAAAACGCTACATTGAGCAAAATGTCAGAAATAGCAAAAAAAATCGGCCTGGATTTTGTCCCAACCACTTCTACCCGGTATTAGACCTTCCCAGGAATGGCCCAAGACCCGCCAACCCACCCGCCAAAAAGCATAACACCCCCAAACAGGCCAAAAGCAACATCTCCTACTTACAATATTTCTCGGCCTTCGGTCCAAACGCTCTGCGTAGCTTGGCCATAAGTCCGTTTTGCCACCACGGATTTCCTGAAAAGCAAATGCAATCAAGATTAGAGTGTCCCAGCAGTGCTGAAAAACCCCGAAACTCACTCACAAACAGACGGAACCCCCCCTAAGAGCACCTCAAAGGCAAGCAAGTCAGCAAAAACACTAAAAAATTTGCACCTCGGATTTGGTCCAAACCACTTTTATCCGGTATTAGAGCTTCCCAACAATGGCCCGAGAGCCGTCAACCCAAGAGAAAACGAGTAGAAGACCCCCAAACAGCCAAAGAGCAAAAGTACAAAAATGGGGACTTAGTCATTTTTTCCCAAATTTCCCAAATCACTCCGCGTGCGCTCTGCAGCTAGGCCCTAACTCCCCTCTGCCACCATGGATTTGCTTCAAACCTCTTGCAAAGTAAAGTATCCATAGCCAGCAGTGCTCCCAGACGCCAAACCCCACCCACAAACACCAGGAAGCCCCCCAAACCGGCCCCCGAAAACGCTAAATTGAGCAAAATGTCAGAAATAGCAAAAAAAATCGGCCTGGATTTTGTCCCAACCACTTCTACCCGGTATTAGACCTTCCCAGGAATGTCCCAAGACCCGCCAACCCACCCGCCAAAAAGCATACACCCCCAAACAGGCCAAAAGCAACATCTCCTACTTACAATATTTCTCGGCCTTCGGTCCAAACGCGCTGCGTAGCTTGGCCATAAGTCCGTTTTGCCACCACGGATTTCCTGAAAAGCAAATGCAATCAAGATTAGAGTGTCCCAGCAGTGCTGACAGACCACGAAACTCACCCACAAACAGACGGAACCCCCCCTAAGAGCACCTCAAAGGCAAGCAAGTCAGCAAAAACACTAAAAAATTTGCGCCTCGGATTTGGTCCAAACCACTTTTATCCGGTATTAGAGCTTCCCAACAATGGCCCCAGAGCCGTCAACCCAAGAGAAAACGAGTAGAAGACCCCCAAACAGCCAAAGAGCAAAAGTACAAAAATGGGGACTTAGTCATTTTTTCCCAAATTTCCCAAATCACTCTGCGCGCGCTCTGCAGCTAGGCCCTAACTCCCCTCTGCCACCATGGATTTGCTTCAAACCTCTTGCAAAGTAAAGTATCCATAGCCAGCAGTGCTCCCAGACCCCGAAACCCACCCACAAACACCAGGAAGCTCCCCAAACCGGCCCCCGAAAACGCTACATTGAGCAAAATGTCAGAAATAGCAAAAAAAAATCGGCCTGGATTTTGTCCCAACCACTTCTACCCGGTATTAGACCTTCCCAGGAATGGCCCAAGACCCGCCAAACCACCCGCCACAAAGCATACACCCCCAAACAGGCCAAAAGCAACATCTCCTACTTACAATATTTCTCGGCCTTCGGTCCAAACGCGCTGCGTAGCTTGGCCATAAGTCCGTTTTGCCACCACGGATTTCCTGAAAAGCAAATGCAATCAAGATTAGAGTGTCCCAGCAGTGCTGACAGACCCCGAAACTCACCCACAAACAGACGGAACCCCCCCTAAGAGCACCTCAAAGGCAAGCAAGTCAGCAAAAACACTAAAAAGTTGCGTCTCGGATTTGGTCCAAACCACTTTTATCCGGTATTAGAGCTTCCCAACAATGGCCCGAGAGCCGTCAACCCAAGAGAAAACGAGTAGAAGACCCCCAAACAGCCAAAGAGCAAAAGTACAAAAATGGGGACTTAGTCATTTTTTCCCAAATTTCCCAAAATCACTCCGCGCACGCTCTGCAGCTAGGCCCTAACTCCCCTCTGCCACAATGGATTTGCTTCAAACCTCTTGCAAAGTAAAGTATCCATAGCCAGCAGTACTCCCAGACCCCGAAACCCACCCACAAACACCAGGAAGCCCCCCAAACTGGCCCCCGAAAACGCTACATTGAGCAAAATGTCAGAAATAGCAACAAAAAAAATCGGCATGGATTTTTTCCCAACCACTTCTACCCAGTATTAGACCTTCCCAGGACTGGCCCAAGACCCGCCAACCCACCCGCCAAAAAGCGTACACCCCCAAACAGGCCAAAAGCAACATCTCCTACTTACTATATTTCTCGGCCTTCGGTCCAAACGCGCTGCGTAGCTTGGCCATAAGTCCGTTTTGCCACCAAGGATTTCCTGAAAAGCAAATGCAATCAAGATTAGAGTGTCCCAGCAGTGCTGACAGACCCCGAAACTCACCCACAAACAGACGGAACCCCCCCTAAGAGCACCTCAAAGGCAAGCAAGTCAGCAAAAACACAAAAAAATGTGTGCCTCGGATTTGGTCCAAACCACTTTTAGAGCTTCCCAGCAATGGCCCCAGAGCCGTCAACTCACCTGCAAAGAGGTAGAACAACACCCCCACAGGTGCTGAGTCTTTCTTCTTAGGGCGTAAACCAGCCCTCTGCTTTGATGGAAATAGGAGTCTGGAGGAGGAGGATAGAGGAACATGTTCTTCTGAACTTGTGAACCTGAGGAATGCAGACTGCGGCACCTTCAAATCAATTAGCAAAAAAGTGAAGACAGTTCTGCTGATGGGCTTGTTTTTGTGATTATCTGATTAAAGTTTGAATTATATTAACTGTGCACAACAAAGAAAGACAGACACACAGGAATAAAAGTGAATAAGGATGAAAAAGAAAGTTATTGATTCGTTGTCTCATTTTCAGGGCTCAGTATCACGGTCCAGGAATGAGAATAAGGCTTCGTCATCATACTCTGCAAATTCAGGCAGGGTGAGCTCAGTGTCACCTGACAGAGTAGAAATTCCCTCATCTATGTTGCTGGCCACCTCGTCTTCATCCGGCGCGCTTTCTCGTACTCTGAAATCTGGTGGTATGAGATGCTGATTCATCTTGATCATTGTTAACCTCTCCACATTTTTGGGCTAGAGGCGGCTCCGTTTGGAAGTTACAATGCCACCAGCAGCACTGAAAACACGTTCAGAAGACACACTTGTGAGTGGGCAAGACAAGTAGTTTAAAGCCAGGTTGGTGAGCTGTGGCCACAATTCTTTTTTCCCATGCCAATACGCCAATGGGTCAGCATTAACATAGACCTCTGTTGAGTCATTCATATAGTCCTTGACCATCGAATCCAGGTTCTCCTCCAAGGTTCCTCCTCTTTGCTTAGCTGTTGCTGTGACCTTTTGAGAACCAAACCCAAGCCGAGCTAGCCAATCCTCTTCAGCCTCCAATGTTACTGTTGCGTCTGGTGGTGCAGATGATCCGGTTGCCGGTCTCTTTAACGGCTGAGAGGTCACTTGTGCCGCAGCCACAGGTGCAGAAGAGGATTGTTGTGACTGGGGATGGCCTGCTGATGCTGATGTACTGCCTTCTCCTTCAATTTGCTGCAGTTCTCTTTCAAACCTCCTGGCTGAGGAGGCTATCCACCGTTTGTAACCTGTAACATCTTCATCAGCAAAAGGAAAGAATGCTTGGCCTGCCAGCGCATTTTTCCAGCGTGGATCCAGAATAGTAGCACAAATGTAATGCTGGTTTGAGTGGATCATTTTAAGACGTTCATCACCTTGTAGGTGCTCTAATAATTTCTCAGCCAGAACAAAAGTGTCTTGTTTTTTTCATCTTTTTCAAACACAGAACACACCTTCTTCAGTTGGTGCTCCAGCATGTACAACAATGGGATAGCTTTTCCAAAATTACAGTCCTCCTTGCTGACTGCACGCGTGAAGAACTCAAAAGGACGAAGCATGCGTGTCAGGCTTTTAACTTTGTTCCATTGCGCCGCACCCATCCTCAGGTCCTCCTTCTGAGCTGTTCCCTGTGTTAAGAAATAGTGATCGAGTACCGTATACTGCTCATACAGACGCTCAAGCATGTAGAAGGTTGAGTTCCAACATGTTACCACCTCCTGGATGAGTGCTTTCACTGGCATTTGACGTTGATATAGCAGGCTCCTCAGCTGCTTCTGGGCCTTAAAAGAATGGCTGAAATGGTTGCACATTTTTCTGCAGGTGTCCAATACTCTGTACGCTGCACTGTCTTTATTACCCAAGAATTTTTGGACAACCAGGTTTATACAGTGCGCCAAACACGGCACTCTGAAATAGTCACCCAGCTTCATGGCCTTAACTATATTGGCGCCATTGTCCGTGGAAACATAACCAACCTGGCGTTTTTTGGGGGACAGCCAGTTAAGGACCTTTGTGTTAAAGACATCCAAAATGTTTTCTGCTGTGTGACGTTTCTCCAAATCAAACATGGCTAGTGTTGCATGTTTCCGAGCAGCTTTAAAAACAATGTCCGGGTCAACACCTGCGTTTAGCTTTGCTTTAGCCCCTGAAAAAGAGACCCAGTGTGCAGTGATGCACATGTAATCAGCACCTGCGCCACTGGTCCGCATGTCTGTTGTCAGATGTATAGTGTGAACAGCACTCTTCTGCAAAGCTGCCCCAATCACCTTCAGAACATCTTCATGTAGTGCTGGAACCGCAACTCGGGCAAAATAGAACCGGCTAGGAACCTTCCATTTAGGGCAGAGCGCTGTCACTAATTCTAGAAAACCAACCCCTTCTACAAAAGAAAAAGGAAGAAGGTCCAGAGCTAGCATTTTAGCCAGCTTAGTGTTATACAGCCGCGTCAGTGGGTGGTTGCGTTCATATTGCGCTTCTGTAAACAACATCTTTTTAATGTTGCCCTGGACCAAGGATTTACGGGATGATGATGATATCTTCGACCCAGTTACGCTCGTTGATGAACTTTTTCGCATTGATGTCTCACTCTCTCCCACACTCTTAGTGTGGCTCACATGGGGTGTGCTGCTGACAGGGGTACTGGGTGTAAGTGAAGTGTTTGAATCGTCTTCTTCCTCCTCGTCATCATCAGATGAAAAATCAACGTTTTCATTACGTGCAATTCGGGCTTCCTTGACCGCCTCTAGTTGCGCTAACCATTGGACAAGGTGCGCTCTCCTAAGATGACCTCTCTGGCCTCCGGTACCATAGTTGGTACCAAACTTACCACGACTAACCCGAAGCTTACAAATGCTACAAATGGCTACGTTTTCCTTTTTTTTGGCAAACACTAAAGAAGTCCCAAACTGGAGACTTGTAATGTTTTTGGGGGCCGGCGGAGGCGGCGATACTGGTGGTGGTGGTCCTGCTGCTAATGCCAGATGAAGTGGAGGATGTGGATTGCCGAACTTCAGTACGTTTTGCACTTTCACCACCACTAATTGAGGTCGAGGTGGATGGAGGTCCCTTCTTGCGAGTAAGAAATATGGAAGCGGTAGGTGTTGGTGTACTAGTTAACTCCAAATCTAATTATTGTTGTGTTTCTATTTCCATTGCCTCCTCGTCGACATCATCATCACGCTCAGCAGCTTCTCGGGATAGGGTCAAAATATCTCTTTGCTGCATGCCCACTGGGGCTGCAGTGACCTTTATGATGACTGCCTCATCGTCGTCATCGTGAGAGGCTTCACCAGCAGCAGTATCCGTCACTTCTTGTTGAGCCTCATCACACTCCATAGCTATGAGTTTTTTTCGACGACCTTCCTTGTACGCTTAGGTACCTTTGTCAGATCATGGTGTGCCTCACTCTCAGACGGCAGTGGTGCTGGTTCCCAATTGGGATCCGTTTCATCAGAAGGAGGTGGGCTTGAAGAAGATGTAGACACCAACCTTGATCTTTTCCTTGCTAGGGATGTGGAAGACAATGAATGATCATCAGGAGGAGTGGCTTCCAATGATACCTTGGCTTGATTGTCGATTTCCTGATGTGCCCCTACTTCAGGAGGAACAACTATAGTGGGCACTTGTGACCCTCCATGCACCTCTGCTTGCGCATCTCCTTGCGCTGCCTCTCCTTCCACATGTACTTGGGCTTGTACTTGCACATTGTGTTGTTGTTGCGGCTGTGGTTGTTCAGCACTTGTCAGATGAGTTACAACAACCTGTGTTGATTCAGGGACATTGCTGCTACTTTCTTGCGTTGAGCCAACATCACTGGTCGATGGTGATTGGAGAAGTACACTGACTGCCTCTGAAGCACTCAAGGGCTTTGACTTAAGTTGGCGTGGTGGTGGAGGCACTGAACCCAATGGAGCAGGGGTGCTGCTCCCAGCTTGGTCCCCAGCAGATCCTGCTGCTGCTGCAGGCGTACTTTTTTTTTGCTCCCAAAAAACGCGGCGGCCGGCACACCAGCCTCCTTGGTAACTTGCTTCTTCTGCTCCTTACTAGCAACTTTCTTGCTAGAGGAGCTACGGAGACCTTTTTTTTGGGCCATCTTCTTCAGAGCAGGTCAGACAGCAGGCTGCAGTTGCACGAATTGTAGAGTTGTCTGAGGCCAGACGTGACGTCGCGTGACGTTATGCTGCACACACACACCGCTACAGGACTTCTTCCTGGCACTGGTGGTTCTCTTGAGTCTTGTGCACCTAAAAACAATGGAAGACAGAGGAACATCAGTTCAGTTATACACCCCAGAAAAATCGGAAAAAAAACAGAACAATCAGCACAATCCCATTCCATCCATGCCCTCCATGATGTTTAAGTTCGAGACACCCCACAGAAAGACTAGGCCCATGCTAGACTCAATACCCCTGGTGAAAAGGCCACAAGTACAGCCCCCAAAAACGAAAATCACTGAAAAATCAGCACAATCCCATTCCATCCATGCCCTCCATGATGTTTAAATTCAAGACACCCTACAGAAAGACTAGGCCCATGCAAGACTCACTACCCCTGGGCATAAAGGTTGAAAAGTAGGCAAAATGGTTGCAGGCCTAACAACAATGCCTGCATTCAAAATGGCCACTTGCCTTCCAGCACATGGCCAGGGCCTGTAGCAGCACTCAAAATGGCCCCCAGCCACACGGCCTGTCCCTCCCCATGAACACCCCCAAAAAACAAAAATCACTGAAAAATCAGCACAATCCCATTCCATCCATGCCCTCCATGATGTTTAAGTTCAAGACACCCCACAGAAAGACTAGGCCCATGCTAGACTCAATACCCCTGGTGAAAAGGCCACAGGTACAGCCCCCAAAAACGAAAATCACTGAAAAATCTGCACAATCCCATTCCATTCATGCCCTCCATGATGTTTAAATTCAAGACACCCCACAGAAAGACTAGGCCCATGCAAGACTCACTACCCCTGGGCATAAAGGTTGAAAAGTAGGCAAAATGGTTGCAGGCCTAACAACAATGCCTGCATTCAAAAGGGCCACTTGCCTCCCAGCACGTGGCCAGGGCCTGTAGCAGCACTCAAAATGGCCCCCAGCCACATGGCCTGTCCCTCCCCATGAACACCCCCAAAAATCGAAAAACACTGCAAAATCAGCACAATCCCATTCCATCCATGCCCTCCATGATGTTTAAGTTCAAGACACCCCTCAGAAAGACTAGGCCCATGCAAGACTCAATACCCCTGGTGAAAAGGCCACAAGCACAGCCCCAAAAAACGAAAATCACTGAAAAATCAGCACAATCCCATTCCATCCATGCCCTCCATGATGTTTAAGTTCAAGACACCCCACAGAAAGACTAGGCCCATGCTAGACTCAATACCCCTGGTGAAAATGCCACAAGTACAGCCCCCAAAAACGAAAATCGCTGAAAAATCAGCACAATCCCATTCCATCCATGCCCTCCATGATGTTTAAATTCAAGACACCCCACAAAAAGACTAGGCCCATGCAAGACTCACTACCCCTGGGCATAAAGGTTGAAAAGTAGGCAAAATGGTTGCAGGCCTAACAACAATGCCTGCATTCAAAATGGCCACTTGCCTCCCAGCACATGGCCAGGGCCTGTAGCAGAACTCAAAATGGCCCCCAGCCACATGGCCTGTCCCTCCCCATGAACACCCCCAAAAATCGAAAAACACTGAAAAATCAGCACAATCCCATTCCATCCATGCCCTCCATGATGTTTCAGTTCAAGACACCCCACAGAAAGACTAGGCCCATGCTAGACTCAATACCCCTGGTGAAAAGGCCACAAGTACAGCCCCCCAAAACGGAAATCACTGAAAAATCCGCACAATCCCATTCCATCCATGCCCTCCATGATGTTTAAATTCAAGACACCCCACAGAAAGACTAGGCCCATGCAAGACTCACTACCCCTGGGCATAAAGGTTGAAAAGTAGGCAAAATGGTTGCAGGCCTAACAACAATGCCTACATTCAAAATGGCCACTTGCCTCCCAGCACATGGCCAGGGCCTGTAGCAGCACTCAAAATGGCCCCCAGCCACATGGCCTGTCCCTCCCCATGAACACCCCCAAAAATCGAAAAACACTGCAAAATCAGCACAATCCCATTCCATCCATGCCCTCCATGATGTTTAAGTTCAAGACACCCCACAAAAAGACTAGGCCCATGCAAGACTCAATACCCCTGGTGAAAAGGCCACAAGTACAGCCCCAAAAAACGAAAATCACTGAAAAATCAGCACAATCCCATTCCATCCATGCCCTCCATGATGTTTAAGTTCAAGACACCCCACAGAAAGACTAGGCCCATGCAAGACTCACTACCCCTGGGCATAAAGGTTGAAAAGTAGGCAAAATGGTTGCAGGCCTAACAACAATGCCTGCATTCAAAATGGCCACTTGCCTCCCAGCACATGGCCAGGGCCTGTAGCACCACTCAAAATGGCCCCCAGCCACATGGCCTGTCCCTCCCCATGAACACCCTCAAAAATCGAAAGAAAATGAAAAATCAGCACAATCCCATTCCATCCATGCCCTCCATGATGTTTAAGTTCAAGACACCCCACAGAAAGACTAGGCCCATGCAAGACTCAATACCCCTGGTGAAAAGGCCACAAGTACAGCCCCAAAAAACGAAAAACACTGAAAAATCAGCACAATCCCATTCCATCCATGCCCTCCATGATGTTTAAGTTCAAGACACCCCACAGAAAGACTAGGTCCATGCTAGACTCAAATACCCCTGGTGAAAAGGCCACAAGTACAGCCCCAAAAAACAAAAATCACTGAAAAATCTGCACAATCCCAATCCATCCATGCCCTCCATGATGTTTAAGTTCAAGACACCCCACAGAAAGACTCAGTTCACCCACCACTGAGTACCCTTGGGCAAAAGGCCCCAAAACAGCCCAAAAATCGAAAATTCCAAAATTGTAGTTGCAGCAACTGTAATGCCCCAAACAAACTTACTTGTAAAATTTCTAATCCAAAAGTGATCCAAAGAAAGTCGAAAAGGCCTCAAACCCAAATATCCAGCAGCATCCACAAAAAGTAATCCTTCCAGCTCCAGATCCAAATGAAAAGTGACCAGGAGATGGACAAAGCACTGGGAGGAGCCTGCTGGACAGGAACAGGAAGTTGAAGACTGTGGGGCAACTTCCTCCCCCCCCCCCCCCCAAAATGGACTCCTCGGAAAAAAAGTGCAGGCAAATGTCAACCTAAGGAGTTATTCAGATAAAAATCATCATTTCAAGAAGGTTTATGCTGCTTGCTGGTTGATTTCTTGTGCAGAATTGCAAATTTTATATTTTCGCGTGTGCGAGATTGTTGCTGCTCGCCGCATCTCAAAGCTCGCAATTGCGAAGTACCGCGAGACGTGATCACGGCGTACTCGCGTTGACAAACGCTCGCTGTAAAAGTTGGCAAGCCGCGATTACGTAATCGCGCTTGCCAAATTCCTGCGGGATCCCGCAGCAAGATCCAAAATGGCACAGCACTCGCAAAATATCGAGAAAAACAACTCGGCAAACGATGATAAACTCCGCGCGCCGCAAAATTGTATCACCAAGAAAAAAAAAATCCGCTGCGTGCGAATTTGCGGATTTTGCGGGAAATTCGCTAATCTCGCGGATTGCGAATTTACCGAAAATCCGCAAAATCCGCGAGCGTAACGGATTTTCCGCCCATACTTACACGACTCCCACAGTGTCTTTAAATAGGTTGCCCGTAAGACGTTGGAGCACTGCAGAAACCGACGCCAAACCGAACGGCATTCGTAAATAACGGAACGCACCTTCACGATTCACAAATGACGTGAGATGCCTTGAATCTTTGCACAAATCAATCTGATGGTATTCAAAGGATATGTCGAGAGAAGAAAAACACTTGGCACCTTCTAAAGGAGACAACATCTCATTGATGTTGGGCAAAGGTTGTCGATCTATCCATATGCAAGAATTCAAAACGCGCAAATCCACACACATCCTAAGCGATTTATCTGCCTTACACGCTAAAACTATGGGAGACAGCCATTCAGAACCTTCGATTGGTTCAATCACTCCCAAGGTACATAATACAATCTCTCCAGTTCAAGTTTCAATTCACCTTGCATATTTAGTGGTACTTTGCTTACTTTGTGTGCAATTGCTTTAGCACCTTCTTTCAAAACAATGCGATTTTGAAATCCCTTAAGTTTACCAAGTTTATCATTGTAAACTTCAGGATAACTGTGAATCCAATCATTCTCAATTGATGA
The DNA here is from genome assembly GCF_964263255.1 of Lissotriton vulgaris. NCBI lineage: Eukaryota > Metazoa > Chordata > Amphibia > Caudata > Salamandridae > Lissotriton > Lissotriton vulgaris. Next base: position 968,571,702 of record NC_141697.1, read on the forward strand.
ATTGGTACTAACAGAATGTACTGGCGAAACATCAGGAAGATTAGCATAATACTGTTTAGCTTCCCGTCTAGATAAAACCATATCTATATGATTGGGATCAAGAATGATTTCGAGCTCACCTTGTTCATGACATTGTTGGCACCCTCTTTCACGATGTATACTGCACATGGCGTACAATCGCCCTTGAATTCTAGCTCACCTTTGAATTTGCCTATTACTTATACTCTTTTACCCCCATAAGCAAACATTTTAATAGATGACTGTGTCAAAGAAATTCCACCGAAAGTGTCAAAATCCTTGACATTAACCATCGGTAAAAGGGGAACCGGAATCCGCAAGAAATTTGAAGTCAATATTATTCAAGTTGATAGTGCACACAGGAGATTTCCTTCTTTGAGATTCATCAACAGACGCAATCTCCACGACACTCTCAGATTCCATAGATGAAGTAGATAACATCAACAATTCATACCAAGTGTCATCATCATTATACTCTACATTGTGATCTTCTATGTTTTTTACAGAGCATGACGGTCCCTTCTGTACTACAGTTGCTTTGCACATGCATGCTAGATGCCCTTATTTTCCACACTTGAAGCAAGATTGGTTTACGGCGAAACAGAACTTAAAATTTCCCAGGTGTGCTCTGTTGCCACAACGATAACATGACATTCCTTGACCATCGTTTCTCGTTCTAGTAACTGACGTAGGAGAAATTCGGGGAACATTCGTGTTGACAGCTTTGGATGTTTTTACAGAGGATTTGGCACTGACTCGATTAACTTCAGTTGATGAAGTGGATGCCTAATGCCTCCACAACACCGGACCCCAATAGATCAATGAGAGAATCTCCTTCCACATACTCAAAAGATACCTCCGATCCACCAACCTTGCTCTCGCTGAATCCCTGCACACCTGCACAGCCAGACAGGAGGATGAGCCTTCTCCTATATCGCAACCAAGACCTGGAAAGAGCTCCCAATCAACATCAGACTCGCCCCCTCCCTGAGCATCTTCAGAAAGACACTCAAGATCTTGCTTTTTAGCTGAACGGAGCTGCTCACCCCCCCCCCCGTGCCATGAGACCCTCGCGGGTGAGTAGTGCGCTTACAATTTACCTGATTGATTGATTGATTGATTGATTGATTGATTGACACAGCAAGCCATGACGAAGGCCCTAGACCCAAACAGGCTCTAGGTGGGGGTTAAAACATGTTAGCAAAAACACAGCAGGTTTAGTTGAACAATTGCATTCAACAAAAAACCTCAAAATATTATTTTAACCGTACACAAGTACCCTGTGACTAAAAGAAATTGATGGATATACCTGTAGATATTTTTAATAATATACTTCTCACCTGGATACCTGCCTATCCAGTTTTGATTTTTAGAAGAACTCCCATTCCATCTTTGGTTAAGTCCGCCCTGGTGGTACCATCCTAAAAGGGTGTGGATAGGTGCTGATGATGAAGCATGTCACGATCAAGTGAGTGAGGCATCATACCCAATATCTTTGGATAGCCAAGAGGTTCAATGAAAGGATTGATTCATTCACAACTGATCAATTTATGGAAACATTCCAGTTGCTTTTTGTGTGTGTCTGTTGACTCTGGGAGAGTGCAACTGGTCTTATAATCTCTTGCTCTCTAACCATGTGAGAACATTCACATTTCCACTGCAATATAACTTATCTAAGGAAAGGTTTTCAACACAAAAAGGTGCAACATTTAGTATTCCCACTCCAATGCAACTTAACTTAGGGAATGTGCTGCACACTAAATAAACTACTATTTCCAATCCAATTTAAATTAACCTCAGGGAAGGTGTGCCACACTAAAAAAATAACATTAACCATTCCCAGGTAAACAACTCTTATGTCATTGAAGATTTTCCACATTGAAAATACAAACATTACTATTCCTACACCAGAATCACTTAATCGAGGGAAGTCAGTAAACACCACAGGTACAACTTTTAATATTCCCTCTACAATTTCACTCAAGTCTAGGAAGGTGCTGCACAGTAAAAAATCTACATTGTCCATTCTCACTACAATAAAAATTATCTCAACAAACAATTCTAACAGCAACAAAAGCAATATTTTAAATTCCCACATATTAACTAAAGTCACAAACCTACCTGTCCATTAAACAAACAAAATGTACAATTCACAGTACAATATCACTTAACATAGCATAAATAAACATTCCAAAGAAACCACATTTCCAAAGAGAACAGGTACTATATTAGCATTAGGATGCCAATATCTTTACTAAACCTCATAAGACTGTGGGAGGGAAGTGAGTGGAAGAGAGGTACCATGGTGTAGGTAAGGGCGGTCTGAGTGCTCTTCATCTTTTCCCAAGCTGCTTCAAATTGCAATCTTATTGTGTCTTCAAACCTGGTGGTCACTCCCAAACTGAGATGCAATCCTCCACAGACCACTGACTTTTCTTGTCCCACACACTCATCCGCTGCTGAAGCCTGCGCGGTCTGCTTTCCACTCAGCCCCATAACCTCAGATGTACACACCATCCCTTCAATGGATAGAAGCTGATGGAGCCAAGATCTTTTCCTGCACAAAGTCACTCTCAGCCCCTGCCACTCTTAGGGGTCCATTAGGATGTCGGGCGGATTTCTTCCGCCAGGCTGGCGGTAGCCACCGCCAGCCTGGCGGAGGAAATCTGCCCGACATCCACAGCCCAATTCCCCCCCGCCATATTAGTATGGCGGGGTGGACCGCGGCGGTGAGAAACACTGCCCGCATGTTTTCCGCCCCGGTTGCCTTGCGGCCGGGGCGGAAAACGAGTAACATGGTGGCGGTGTCTGTTAGACACCGCCCGCCATATTACACTGGGCTTTCCCCAATGCATTTCCGTGGCGGCATTGCCGCCACGGTAAGGCATGCGGTGACTCCCTGCGGGGACCCGTTGCGGGCCCCCTGGGAGTCCCTGGCTTGGGGGGTTGCACATGGGGGGTACCTATGGTACCCCCCGCATTTCAAAGTGCAACATGGCAGGCACCGCGCGGTGCCTCTCATGTTGCACCTTGAAAAGCAAAATGTGCACTTTTCACATAGCGGCGGGCGGAGATTTCTGCTCCGCCCGCCGCAATTGCAACCATACAGGATGCTCCCGCCTGTGTGGTGGGCGCATCCTAATGCCCTGATCGGGATCCCCGCCCTTATGGCGGGCGGTCCCGGGTCCCGATATGATGGCAGGCGGACTAAATCCGCCCGTCATCATAATGGGCCCCTTAGTCTTGATTTTTCCATCATTCTCAGTATACAAATCATACTATTTTCTGTCCCAGTTACTCTTAGCCAATCTCACTATGTCTTTCAATCTCATTCTCAATCTCTTTCGCTCTTAGTCAGTCTCTTAATTTGTCTTAGTCTCAGGCATCCTCCAAGTCACTCTCAATTTGTCACTCTTAGTCTCAGTCCTACTCATTCTCAGACCAAATTGCTCTCAATCTCAGTCACTCTCAGTGCCAGACACTGTTAGTCCTAGTAATTCTCAGTCACAGTCACCGCTGGTTCAAGTTATTCTCAGTCTTAGTTGCTCTGAATCTCTGTCACCTTCAGCCTCAATCTCTTTCAGCTTCTCTTATGCGTCCTCAGGACCAGGCACGCTCTGGCCAACTCATGCTGAGTGTCAGCCACTCACTCTGTCACACTTGGTGCAAGCCATTATCAGTCTCAGTTACTCTGCTCCTGTGAACCTAACACCAGTGGACAACTGAATGCTGTAGGTAGCAGCGGCAAATACAACCAGGTTTGAGAAATCAGATTGCAAGGTAACATGTTACAAAGGGGTGTTTTGAAAGAATTCATTTCCTGTGATCTATAATCCCCCTTGGATATATACACTGACACTGTAAATAGTTTACACAGCGCAGTGGGGGTACATGGGTATGACCCAAACACAATATAGCGCTTGTGCAATGGCTACTGGTATGGTGGGCATGTTACAAAGAAAACAAAGCACAGCAAGTACTTGAAGCATGCGAATGAGGTGGGGGGGGGGACAGAAGCTTATTTAGACGCTGGGTCCTTATTTACTAAAGGTAAAAAACGTTTTTGAATATGGGTAGGATGTTACTTTATGTCTTGCTTTGCATTCTGGGAATTTGAGACCACGAAAGAATTTAAATAACAAAACTAAGTCCCAGAAATCAATGTGTTTTTAAGCAAAAAAGCCAGTCGCCATTTAATCTGATCCCATTCGTGAGTGCCGGAGCTAATTTTATATGCTCAACAAATGTATGTATGCACCTTGTTCACCCAGCACAGCCTCCCCAAATATCACACTACCTGATTTCCTATTTCACTTTCTTCTCACCAAAACATAGCCATGGTTGTGATAGAGCGCGCAGGTCACCCGACTCAGATTACCATACTTACCTGGGCCCATAAACAACATATGATGAGATTTAATCAGGTAACCTGTGCACTTACTCTAATCAGTTATTTATAAACTTCATTTAGGACCTATACCCTTGTCTTACCAATCTTCATCATTGGTACCTAAAGTCCTAAGGGATCAAAGGTGTTAGAATAATAGGTAGAATAAGAACATTTGCACTCATAAAATAACCACAACTCGGGAAAGGTTTAAACTCTTTATCTAAAATCTTTAAAATGTCATAATCCAAGCATTGAATAATAGAAAATTCTCAATTAGGAAAATAACGATTAGAATGAAAATATGCAGAGTTTTTATAAAGCAGTCTTTATGCATTTGACAAGAGGATGGGGAGAGAGACGGAAACATTACAATGACATACCCACATTAAATATTTACCTAGAAAGGTGTGAAGAACTAACCCTGGCCACGGGTCAGTTTAAAGGACAGAACCCCGAAAGTGCAGGCACCATAAAGGCAAGCAGGTACAGATCAGAATCAGGACAGGTGAAGCCAAATTGGATCAGGACAGGGCCACCAAGAGCTAAGACCAGCACCCGCAGTTAAAGTTGCAACACCTGCGTTACTCCCTCTCTGCAGCTAACAGCAAGAACCCAGTAAAAGTTATTGATTTCTCCGACAAAGTGCTTCGCCAGCACTTCAGCTCTCAAACCTCGATCTGGGTTTCGAACCTTCTGACAGAGGGCTCCGCCAGCACCTCTGCTCCCGATCACCTATTGAGTGCGTTGGGTCAGTGACAGGTCAGCTATTCAAACAAGTCGGACAAATTAACTAACTAAGCCTACCCTATTTATACTATTTGCCAGGTCAGTGTACCACCCCCCAATGTTGCAAGTGTAAGGATCCCCAATTTTGATTGGAAAAAAGAATGAGGAGAGGTCATCACACCATACCAAAATGAAACTTTTTAGAATGAATAATAATGTTTGCGTTCCCGCCCATCAATTTAGTTTCCCACGTATGTTTTATTCCACCCGGAAATGAATGTTCTATTAACAAATACATTGTTATAACATATGAACACATTTTCTTCCATTTGGGTTCAAAAGTTCGTTTTCCCATGCGCATTTATTCAAGGTTGGATGACTTCGGTTCTCTTTAGAGTTAGACATGCGCGATGTGGGTTTTCAAGATGGAGTAATAGCACCTCCCAGGCCCAAAGATTACCAGACATGAAAAATAGAAAAGAAACAGTTTTAGAACACAGAATAAATGAATGCACTGTATACCACTTATCTCTACTCTATTCCCATTACTTTATTTTTAACTATTGCGTTAATGTTAAGCAGAACGAACAGCTTAGAAAAGCATATATATACAATCCTATCACACCAACAAGTACTATTGAACAATATGGCCGACCGAAATAAAGCATAATCACAATGAAAATATATAGACACTGCAATAATCCTAAACGCTTCTTTAGGATTAGTATTTAATCATTTCGAGTCACATCGGACTTAATAAAATTTAAGAACACCAATAACCCTTATAGACCAAATATGATGATGCTTTTGACGCGATAAACACGGCCGATTGAGACAACATGAAAAATGAGATAGTTCTAGCGCGCATGTAGGAAGAGGAACCCGAGGTACATATACTTCCGGGTTAGGGACGCGGACTTTCAAAATACGGAAGAACGCGCTGTACACGGAGTAGAAATACTGCCCCAGGACTTCGAAATTGGAAGGTGAGATTCGGACTCTTTCCAAATAATCAGGGGATAAGCTAGATACTAACTAAACTACGGAACATTAACTATTTCCAATATTATAACAAGTTCTATTCTCTTACCTTTGACAGCGGGGGTGAGACTGATTCCTTCAAAAAATACTATTGGAGGAATACCGATTCTATATATCTCCAAATCGGAATTTGAAAATAATGTATGACAACAACAGAGACCATACATTTGGCTTATCAGTAGGTAAGCTCGTTACCTTTATCAGTTCATAGTGGCAAGAGATAGGAACTGCTCATGCGAATGACAGCTTCACAAAAGATAGATATTCTTTTTATGTACATTTATAGAGCCCAAAGGACATAAAGATCGAGGTCAAATAATAGACCATCACCCATGCCGCGTGAGGCTGGGCCGGAAGTATAACCAGCTAGAAGGTATGTCCCGGAGCTGGTATACTTATTTATATTAATTTTACTGTATCGTAATGTTGGCTTTGTGATCAAATATAATACTTAATATTACATTATAACTTGGATATTTCAGGCATAAAAGTTCACAAGGTAATGATATCAGGTAAGCCTGAGTATATATACTCAGCTTCTAAATGAACTATACAGATCACCAATCGATCTACACACATGGACACAGACGACAAATTAGATCCGGCACTGGCACTTACATAAATCACGTAATGAAGCACAAGAGCGGTAAAAAAAACGCTTGGGATAGCACTACGCTGGTGGTCTAAAATAAGCAGAATGAATTTAATAAAGAACTTCACAGACTGTGGGGCATACTATCATCTCTCGAAAATGAGAGATTTTTCACCCTTTTTCTATGGGAGTCAATTATATTCTCCCACCTCCTCTTCTTTTCCCCTAACACTCCTCAAATGACCGGAGATATACATGGAAAATGTTATCTCTCACTTGCTTTTGATGTAACCATAATTATTTCATGTAAAAATAATGATTTTGAGATAATGTATCTCGCAATTCCAATATTTTCCATATTGTATGTTTTTTCCCAGCCCTGACGAAGTTGTGGGTTCCTGCCCATTCGACGAAACACGTGTTGGCTGGACTTGGAGAAAGCCTAAAAAATTAAATGAATCACATTTTCAACTCAATTTGTATTAATTCTGTGTATTGAAATATTTGATAACTTGTCTGTTCAATAGTTCTTGTTGGTGTGATAGGATTGTATGTATATACTTATATCTGTGGATTATTGGTGGGTAAGGATGACAACCCATACCTAGGCACCCAACGACACAAATTAGCACAGTGCATCTGACAAATTTTGCCTATAGAGTGTAAAGCGCCATAACCACCTAGAACTGTCATCGCTCCAATCCTTATAGCTTAGAAAAGCAGCAGTGCAAGCTCCATGCATGCTGTAACACAGAGCAGCCATCTTAGTTTTAATGCGCAGAAGCAACATTTTCCCTCCAAAGCAGAATGTACGTCATGTCATGTGAGTGTGACAGTCGTATGCGCAGTAAGAAATCCCGCGTAGCAGCTGCCATAATTTTGCAAGCGGATTAACATTAGTAAAAGCACATATGCAAGCTTCACTTAGATGTCGTGTAATGCAATATTAATAGGACAAACATGTTTAATAATACATTAACGTTATGTCGAGAAGACTTATTATAAGCAAGTCGCATTACGGGCGAATCCTTGCTCCATCAATCCCCTCTTTGATGATATTTTATATCATCACTAATTAATGAAACAGATGCCAACATTTCACATCTCACCCAACTCAATTTCTTCAAACTTTCTATTTTGTTTCTTTTCATTGTTAGTGTAAAGGTTTTTCACTTTCTTGTATATATTTCCATTCAGTTCTTCTAACTCAGCTTCATCAATATTTCTCCTTTTCCCTCTCCGATTTACTGCATGTCTTTTTGTGCTTCCGACATTTGCAACAAATTATTATTCCTGAAATCAGTAGGCCTATTCCCACCATTGGCATCAGTATTCTACCTACAAAACCTTTTCCTACATTAGAAAGCCAACTACCTACAGAGGAGAGACCTTCAGTAAGTCTCTTCCATGCACTATCATCATCCAGTGGTTTGAGCTCTTTTTCCAAATGTGTAATATTTCTTACATACCACTTAATTTCAACACTTTAGTCAGGTATGTAAGTGCAACAATGTTGCGCTTTCAGCATTCTACAGACTCCGCCCTCTTTTGCTAATAATGCATCAAGAGCAAGTCGATTTTGTAAAACCATTGATCTGATCGCAACCAATTCGGTATTGACCATTAAGAACACTCCAGCAGTATCAGTTGATAACCGATCCACTACTGTTGACAATTTGCAAATTCTTTGCGTATTCAGAGCCACTCCCACTCTAGGTATTAATGCACTAAATATATCACCTACTATTTCTCCAAAACTAGCTCTTTTGCTACGTTTTAATCCATTAGCTTCTTCATTGTGTCCAGTGATTTTGTTTACATTATATATCTTTGGGAATACTGGGGTAGATGTATCAAGATACCTATTTGCGATTCTCAAATAGCGATTTTTTGAGCATCGCTATTTGACAATTGCAGAATGGTATGTATGTAAAAATTCGCTATTTTTTAGCGATTTCTTAAAATTCCTTCATTGCGATTAGCAAATTGCTAATCACAATTAAGGAATAATTTCCCATTCATTTTATGGGCCAGGAGGCCCATAGGAAGGAATGGGAAGTTATTTTCAATTTGCGATTCACAATTTACTAATAGCTGCCACTGTGCTTTTTACTGTGCTCTGGCCTTCTTCCAGTGCTCTTTTTATTTTCATTCAGTAGTGGCACATCTATTTCAATGCTGTCTTCTGTATCCCTTTTTATCTGACTAGGTCCAGGTCTTATTTCTGTTTCTTCTGGCTGGTTACTAATCTGGCCTTGTTCAGGTATCTGCTGAATTTGACTTTGATTTGATTCACCTTCTTCTTCCTGAACACATTTTTCTACTCCTATCTGGCCTTGTTCAAGCCCCTCAAACCCTTGATTTTCTTCTGCCTGAGCTCTCGCCCTATTACCTATCTGTCCCTCCTCAGACACAAGAGTTCTTGGTGGAGTGTCATTTGTCTGAGTATTCTGATCTTTCCTTATCTGTTCCTCCTCAGTATTACTACTGGCTTGGATTTCTGTAATCTGAGTACGTTCTTCTAAACCTATCTCATCCTTACTATCACTCTGACTGTCTAGATAAGTCTAACTTCTGGTTCTCACGTATTCTGCAGGTATCTCAACTACTGAAATCCAGTCATCTTGACTGGTGCTTGGTTGTTCCTCTTCAGCTACTTCAGGATCGATATCTTGAGACCCCTCAACTGCACAACCTTCAGCTTCAGTTTCATCAGGTTAAGTCACTCTTTTTGTGTGACTGGCATGGATCCAGTGTGGAACTCCTTCGCACTTTACAGCTACATTTTGAGGATGCAGGTTGCAAAGATCTCAAGGGGTTATTGCTTCCATGAAGTCCTTGATGTTTGATCTTCTATCACTGACACCCACGAATCAAACGGGCCATCTCCTGGACCCTATTTTTGCTAACTGGGAGGAAGTGAAGGCACAGTTCCCCATCAGGGTTCCCTGGTCTGACCACTGCCTTGTACCGTTCTCCGTTTTAAATAGATCAACAGGGACCATACTGAGGAAACCCTCATTCCCCAAACGTAGGAATTGGAAGAAATTTAGCCACAAAACATTTGAGCTTGCCTTGAAGCATGACTACCCTCCATTAAGAGGGACCCAAAATGAGGCTTGGAAAGTATATGAAGATTGGATGACCAGGGCATTAGACAAAGTGGCACCATGGACGAACAGGGCCCCAGCACGGCGCACTAAATCTGCCCCATGGTTTAATGAGGAACTAAAAGCAGCCAAATCCGCTTGTAAAGATCTTGAACGCACATGGCGTAAAGATTATGGTACAACCCATAAGTTGCAATATAAGAACAGTGAGGAAGTATCATAAACTGATAAGGATAGTGAAAAGAGAATTCTTAAAGGAGAGAATCGAGTCAGCTGAGAATTCTTCTAAGGAACTATTCTTAATATACAAGGAGCTGACGTTGCCCAATAGGACAGTGGCCCAAGACACTTTTTCCGAAGAGGTCGGTGAGTCTATTGTGGACCACTTCATGAAGAAGGTTGAGAAGATATATGCATCCTTCCCGACAGGGGCTGGTAAGGACATATTTGACACTTACGGTATTTTGAGGCATACAGTGAACAAATACTTGAATTGTTTTGAGGTTCCTCCGAGATTGGAATTACTGAGAATTGCGCTTAGCATTCAATCAGGATCCCCGACCGATGCTGCCCCGCCCAAGATTTTTAGGAACCAGCTGGAATTCCTGATTAACCATGTAGGTCATATTGCCACTGTCTCCTTTCAGGAAAGCCATGTGCCTGATGGCTGGAAAAGGGCCCAGGTAATCCCTATAAAAAAGAAAGTAAACTTAAATATATCTCAATTAGAGAATCTCCGTCCTATCTCGGTCCTTCCTTTCTGCATGAAAGTAGTGGAAAAAATAGCCAATGTCCAGCTAATGAAATTCATGGAAGAAGGCCAACTTCTCCACTCTTCCCAGTCTGGCTTTAGGGCAAGCTATTCAACGGAAACCGCCCTTCTCTTCTCCACAGAGTTCCTCCGGCAAAAAGTGGATGAGGGACATACAGCGGCCTTGGTATTATTAGACCTTAGTGCGGCTTTTGATACCGCTTTTCACTCGTTGCTGTTAGCCCGTCTCAGTGAGGCCAGAGTGGTGGGACCAGCTCATAATTGGCTATGTTCATTCCTTGCGGATAGGAGTTTCCAAGTTTATTGCCCACCGTTCAAATCAACATCCCGATGTTTAAGACAGGGGGTTCCTCAAGGCTCTATTTTTAGCCCCACACTGTTCATCCTTTATATGGAGGCCCTTGCAAGGATGATGGAATCATATGGTGTGAAAATTGTATCCTATGCCGACGATACACAATTGGTGATCACTTTATCTCAAAGCCCGGTTGAGGCGGCAGCTAATTTCTAATCCTGCCTCACTACTTTAGCTGGATGGATGAATAATAATTGCCTCCACCTTAACGGGAACTGAGCTGCTAGTGATCGGTAAGACACCATCTATTTGGTCGTCGGCCTGGTGGCCTCTTGAACTAGGGCCCACACCCACCCCCTCAGTCCTTGTGAAGAACTTAGGCATTCTCCTGGATACTAATCTCTCATTTGAACAGCACATTGGAAGTATGTCAGGCAAATGCTATGGGATTCTGAAAACCATTCGCAAAGTTCTTGATCTTCTCCCCATTAAAGCAAGGAAAATGTTGATACACGCCATAGTCACTCCCCATATTGACTATGGGAATTCTCTGCTTATCGGTCTTAATAAGAAAGGGATGCACCACTCCAATGTGTTCAAAATGCGACTGCCAGACTTGTCCCTAATCTGCCCAGAAAGACATTCGGGAAGCGAGCCTTAGCTATTCTCCACTGGCTTCCCATACGGGATCGTATTCTGTTTAAAACTATGTGCATGGCTCACCGCATCGCACAGGGCAAAGGCACGGCATATCTTCAAAATTTGGTGACAATTTACCGTCCTAAACGCATCCTGAGATCTCTTGGAAGTATGCAAATCCATGTCCCTCGCATCCATAAAACGCGGATGGGAGGTCGCTCCTTTAGATATTTAGCCTGCAAACAGTGGAACGAACTCCCCATTAATCTCCAGATGGAGCCTTCGGAAACAAGGTTCCGCCTGAAACTTAAAACGCACCTCTTCCCGAAGAATTAACTCTGGGCCTGTGTCCTCTGACCTCTACCTGCCGTTGATTGCTCGAAGTTCTGCCTTCCTTTTGGACTGCGTCCATAGAACGGGGATACACTGATTATAGTGTAACCTGGCGCTTTATAAATGTTTTTATTATTATTATTAGCTGTGGTGGTAACCAGAATTACTTGTCGTGGTTTTCCCCACTTCGGTGCAAGGCAAGATTTTCGAGTATGTTTCTTTAGCACTACCCAGGCCCCTGGGTTCAGGTCATGTGCTGGAGTTGCTTGTCTGGCGACAGCGTCTTCCCCAACGTGGTGAGAGATAGAACGCTCTTGGTCAGCCAGCTCTTTTCAGTACTACAGTACTAAATCATCAGATATATTTATCAGCTTGTGTCCTGGCACCCATGCTTGCCTCATTGCTCTTCCCATCAGTATTTCATGAGGACTCGAGCCTGTGTTCCGGTCTGGAATACTTCTGAGTCCCATCAGAACAAGAGGTAAAGCATCTGGCCACTCTAATCGAGTAGATTCATACATCTTTCCCAATCTCGACTTGATTGTGCCATTCAATTGTTCTACCACTCCAGAAGCCTCTGGATGGTATGCACAGTGCAGCTTTTGCTTAATATTGAATGCTTCACAGATTAGGGTAATTATTTCATTATTAAAATGGCAGCCTCGGTCTGATTCAATTGTTACTGGAAAACCGAATCTAGGTATGAGTTCTCTAAGTAGGAGTTTGGCTACAGTGATGCTATCATTCTTATGTGTGGGGTAAGCTTCCACCCTTTATGAAAATAGGCAGACAATGACAAGAAGGTATTTTAGTCCTCGAGAAGCGGGTAACTGAATGAAATCAATCTGTAATTGTATAAAGGGACCCTCTGCCTTACCAATCTTTCCTGGTAACACTAGAGTTTTCTTTCCAGGATTCATTTATTGACAAATTAAACATCTGTGGCAAAGTGCTTCTGCTATGTTCCTGAATTTCGCATTGAACCACAACTGTCTGAACAGACCTATCATGGCATCTCTCCCTAAATGGGAATCTCCGTGGAACATCCTAGCCATAGGAGCAAGCACACAGTCTGGTAACACAGGCTTACCATCAAGGTAAACAATGACACCATCTTCAACCCTTCTCTGACAACCTATCTTTCTCCACTCTTCCTTTTCTCTTGGTTCTGCTTAATTTTGCAAGTCTCTCACTTCTTCCCGCGTTCTCACACCTTCAAGCAACATAAGTTGGCAGCTGGTTCCACCCACTTCAATTTTCTTGTTTACAGACATTTTAAATTTGGCACAATGTTGGGCTAACTGGTCAGCATATCGATTACCAGCTGTCACTTTGTCATATCCAGATTGGTGAGCAGCACACTTGACCACTGCCACTTCTTTTGGTAATTGGATTGCTTCAAGCAAATCTTTTACAGAATGACCATTTTTAATAGGAATACCTGAAGAAGTCAGAAACTCCCTTTGCATCCATAATTGGCCAAAGTTGTGTACAACCCTGTAACCATATTGGCTATCAGTGTAAATGGTTACTTTCCATTTTTTCCAAATTTGCAAGCCTTTGTTAATGTACCAAATTCGGCTACTTGTGCAGACTTGACTCCAGGTAAATAGGATGCTTCAATTGGACCCCCCCAACGTGCAGACTGCATAGGCAGCACTCAAACCTCCTTCCTCATGTCTCATACATGAGCCATCTACAAATAGCTCATATTCAGAATCAATTAACAGCTCTTCTCTTATGTCAGGACATGGTTTCGTACTGTATTCAGTCAAGTCGATACAATCATGTTCGACTTCTCCCTTTACTTCTGCAAAGTGTGAATTAGGTAGCAGTGTTGCTGGGTTCAGAATATTACACCTAGCAATGGTTACATTTCCTGCACCTACAAGGATTTGCTCATACTTAGTCAGCCGACTAGGAGTGAGGTACTGAGTCTTGGTCCTTGTTAACAAAATCACAACTGCATGTGGAACATATACTGTCACTGGATGTCCCATAATAATGGACTTACTTTGCTCAAGGCTCATGCAGGTTGCAGCTAATGCTTTCAGGTATCCGGGCAATGCAGTTGCCACTGGGTCTAGTGTGGAAGAAAAATATGCAACAGGACGTCTCATCAGCGTAGCGTGCAGAAGGGTCAGCCGAACCTTCTCCTTTCTTCTTTCTCCTCGGCGCCGCACAAGAAAACCTCTCAGCTCCAGGAATCCAGTCAGCAGCAGCAGTAGAACGCCTCTCTCACGCCAGGACGGGACAGACCTCCAGGGGGGACACGCGCAGCTCCTCACACGGCTGCAGTAGCGGCCGCCATCTTGCTTCCCACTGACATTCTCATAATTTCAAAAAAGAAGACATGCTTTCGTCATCCCATTCTACTGGGGCTTTTGCTCTTTTCTTTGTCATTTGTATCAATGGCTTGGCTAGAACTGCAAATCCCACAATCCACTGCCTGCAGTAACCTACAACTCCAAGAAACATTCTGATCTCTTTTTGAGTTAGATTCATGTTTTTGATTATTCTGATCCTTTCTGAGGTGACTGAGCTGACCCCTCTTTCTATCTGGTGCCCCAGATATTTCACTGACGCTGTACAAAATTGTAATTTCTCAGGTGACACCTACATGATTCAGTAAAGCAATGGTATTAACAACACAGTCATTTCGAGGATTAAACGCCACCAATAGGTCGTCTATATACTGGACCAAGACTGACTGTTTGGGCAGCACCTAAGACTCAAGGCACTTTTTCAAAATGTTATTAAAAATCGATGGACTCTCTGTATACCGCTGAGGAACGCGGTTCCAGACGTACACATGACTGTCGAATTCAAACGAAAAAATAAATTTGCTACCTGGATGCAATGGAAATGAAAGAAAAATGCGTGGAACAAATCGATTATGGTGAACGATCCAGCTTCCCACGGTATGTGATACAGAATTACTGCAGGATTTGGCACAACTGGACAGCACGGGACAACAATCTTATTAATCTTGCGGAGGTCTTGTAGGATCCTATACTTGCCATTTGGCTTCTTTATGCCAATTATGGGCGAATTACATGGACTGCTCATTATTTCTTGTAAAATGTCTGCTTCAACCAAACACTTTATTTCTGCTGCAACACCTGCTTTTATTTCTGGGCTCATTTTGTACTGTCGAGTATTTGGGTAAACTGCACCTTCTTTTACTGTCACTTTTATTGGATAGACATTTGCCATTAATCCTAGATCTTTTCCAGTAAAATCCCATACATTAGAATTTACAGTCTGTTGTAATTCTTCTGGTAAGTCTTCTATAGTTAACTTTTTGTTCTCTGTTTCTTGTTTTGCTAACATTAGTTTATAAACTCCGTTTTCATCTGGGGTTTGAATTTCAACACCACTCGGGGTGCAAAACATAGTGCAATTCATTTTGCACCACAAGTCTCTGCCTAACAGGTTCACTGGACTTGAATCATACACAACAAATCTATGCATTTCTTTAAAGTTGCCTATTCTAACTTCCATTGGTTCTGCGACTGGGGTACTAATTTTGTTTTTAGAAATGCCCACTACTTGGATCGCTTCTCCTGAGAGGGGTAGGTTTGGAACGTCTGCTGTTCTCACAGTAGAACGGGTAGCACCAGTGTCCAATAGAAAGGTGACATAATTTCCTTCAACCTTTCCTTCAATGTATCGACCTGACTGATCTACCGGCACTCCTCGTCCTCCCCTCTCAGGCACCGTCAGTATGTGTCCTCACTGAAAAACGTATCACTCAAAAAAAATTGTGATGTTGCTGTGTCTCTCCTCTCACTTCCCTCCCAAATTGTGGTATCCACACTCTGGTGTGCTTTGCTCCTAAAATTTGGCATAGGTGCAAGGAGTAACTGATTTTGTATTACCTGCTTTCCTTGTTTCCGCGGCACCTCATTCTGCGTCTGTGGATTTAAATCATTAGTTTGCATGTTACCGTTTTGCACAGCCTTACACTCGTTCTTCCAGTGCCCCAACTTGCACCCCAGTGACAGGGAAACTTCTTTTTGGCTTCTTCTCTATTGAATTTTCCCCTTGGCTTACCCCCATTAAAATCACTTTGAGTCTGGTTATTGTTTATTTGGCTCAATTGAAGCTCCTGTTGCTCTGCTAATTTCACTTGTGCCCACATTACTTTTTCCTTAAATTCTTTTCGTTTATTGTCGAGTTCATCTTCACAATATTTTGCATATTTAAGGATTTCATCAATCGGCTTGGCCTGCCAGCAAATGTAATGGTCCTTGATCCATTCTGAAATTTCTGGCCTTAATCCTGACACAAACCGATAGATGAAATGCGTCATGTCTTTCATATTGATATTATCCAATCCACTATACTGTTTGAATACTTGTAACAAACGTTCATAATATGCATGCACAGATTCATCTTTATTCTGAGTAGTTCTATCCATCCTAGTCCAATCTGTATCTTTTGCAGGCACCTTCCCTTTGAGGTACAGTATTACTTGATTGTATTTCTTCATCACCTAATAAGAAGGTGCCCCTTGACTTCGGATCTCTCGGATACTCATTACTAGGCCAATCAATAGCAATTTTACATTCTGTCTACAAATCTACAGGAACAACAATGTCAAATAGTCCATGTAAATCTTTCAAAAGATATTTTGAAACCTTCACAAATCTCTCAACTTGTCTGTACCACTGTACAGGTTTCTCGCGAAGTTTGGGGCAGTCATTTGTAAATGACAAAATATCCTGTCGGGACCATGGGACATGTACATAACCTCCACCTGGTACCTCTCTCATGAGACATAACCGTTTCACCTTGTCTGCTTCTTTTAACACATATTCGGATGCAGTTTGTTTCTACCGGGCCTCTTCTTTTTTCTTTGCCCACCTAGTTGTCAATTTTTCTATGTCGCCCCATTTCTGCAATAATGCCATAAGTTCCCTAATTTGTACTTTCCTACCTGACACATTCATATTTTCCAAATCTGTGTCAGAAAATTCAGCTCAATATGGTTTCTGTAACACTTTAGATTTGCCAATGTCAATTTCCATGTTAGCTGCCATATCCTTTAACTTTTCATGTAACACTCTTGTATTTCTAGTAATACTTTTGCATATGAACAACAATTCATCTTCACTGAAAATTTAATCTATTAAATCCCAAATTCCCAGCCATCATTTCTTCTAATTCAACTCTTAATTTGAATATATCCAATACTTTTGGCTGTGATTTTGGTTTCTCTATTTCTTGTGTCCATCTCTCTATTTCTTCTGGGGTTACTACTGTGGCATTTCTTGTACCTGAGGATGTCTCCATTTGTACTTCTCTAGGATTTACAGGAGTGGTTTTCCTGACCGAGTCACTCACTGGTTCTCTAATTGGCAAATCCATCAAGGAAATCACTGACTCACATTCACTTGCTTGCTCATCAACAAATAAGGGTTCTTTCCTGGGCTGAACTACAGGTGTAGTCAGAACGGGAGTTTTAGGACTAGCCTGCTTATCTCCGTACAAAGGAACAACTGGGCCAATAGTTACCGGAATTGTTAGGGCTTCAGGACTTGTATTTAACTGGGAAATTTTCTGAATCAACTCACTTCTTAGTTTATTTAATGCTTCTCTTTCCCTGTCTTGTAGTACTTTTTCTAACAAAGTCTCATGTACCACTTGTGGTATCAGAGGTGGTTTCAGAAATGGAGCACTTGAATTAACTGTGCTTAGTTCCTCATTATAAGGTGGTGGATTTTTCATTAATAAATCCTCCAAATAATCATCATCCAATTCACCATGAGTCATTAAATGTTCCGCTTTCTCAGTCCTTTTACTCCCTGAAGGTTATTCTAAAGTTATTACAGGATATAATCCTTCCACTAACATGGACTGTCTTCATTGTTTCATTTGTTGGTCTCTTGTCTCTTTTGGAAATCTAGGATAAAACTTACTTCAATTCCTGTTTCTTCTGGGTCTATCTCGCTAAAAAGCCTCAGTTTCCTATTCTTCCAATGCCTCATACTGCCTTAATCTAGGTCTGGGATCTAATTCATTCATGCAAGTTCTCAAATTGTACAAAACTCTACCATTAAACATACCATTTTCTCGAAATGCTAAGACACCATCATCTTTTGTGTACTTCATCCAATTCTCTAACCACACACAAGTGTGATAGCCCCTATCGACCATCATGTATGATGCGGGCGTATTTGGTGGTAGAATATCAATCCCTTCTCTTGTTTTAATTGCTTTATCTTTTTTGAAATGATTCTTAATTCTTTTAATGAATGACATTTTTCTTTTCTCTCTGTACATGATATAAGATCTTCCTCTTATACACTGTTCTTGTGCAAACCCTAGATATTTCCGATCGGGTCTACCTCCTACAGGGAACATCCAGTACGACGCGGTGTTTACACCGCACTACCATTACAACGGAAGTCGTTACCACGACTTGCGCTGGAGGGCTCTCTAGGATAAGGAATAGTAGATTTACTATTCCAACACCTTCCCTATTGTATGTAGGCTGGTGTTGGAATAGTACATTTTACTATTCCTAAATCCAGCACCCTAGAGCGCAAGTCGTGGTAACGACTTGCCTTGTAAAACCAGCGTTGTAATGGTAGTGCGGTGTAAACACCGCATTGTATTGACATACAACCCCTCATACAAGCGGGCCTATGTGCCACATAAATTTTAAATGCAAATCTGTTTAGGATAACTCTCAATTTGTTTACAAAATTACTTCCAATACCAACACATCTCTTTATTTTTCATTGAACAATCAAAATTTAGAATTCAAATAAATTCAACCAATGGTTGGGCGGCTTTTCTCATGAGACTAGTTCTCACGCTCCTGTACTCACCCCTCCATTACAATTACTATCTCAGTTACACACCCGCTGTCTCAACCAATACCAGTGAGGCTCTGAGTGACGTCAGCGCAGCTCCACGATTGACTCCCTCCTTTGCAAGGTAATACGAAAACTTAATTTCTTTCACTTTTAATACAGATTTTATTATTCAAAAACGTCAAAACATTTGCCACTTGGTCTGTCTCAAATTTTTTCAGACTTATCCCGCAATTTGCGCGAATTATAATGGAGACCCCCCTTGTTGTTCCAGTCTGCCTAGAGCAGATTATTTCCTGTACCCACCTTAATTTCTTAAAAAGTGAACTACAGATATCTGCCTCTAGATGAGTCTCTTGAAGCATTATAAGATGCGCATCTGAGTTTTTTAAGAATTCACAGATCCGGGTCTGTTTCTATTTTCCCCCCAAACAATTGATGTTCCATGAAAGGGCTTTAAGCTTATATGTATTACTCATAACCCTGCTATGATCTCGTACCCAACCATAGCTATATATAAGTGATTTTTTCCTATATATGAGGATTTTTTATTTTTTGTCCTTTCTCCCACTGATCCCTCCACCCAGTGTACACCCTCCCCCCTGAGGAACCCCCCCCAACATTCCAGACGATGGCATCACCTTTGGAGCACCTAGGAGAATCCTCTGACTGAATCAAATATATTATAGCGAGTGAAAAGTGTAGTGTTAATGAATCGTATTCCCTCTTCCGTGATTTAGTGTTTCAGTGCATTATTTTTATTCTCTATTTATTCCCTCGTTCCCTTACCCCCTTCCCTTTGCATCTATACCCCCATTTTTTTATTTTTATTTTTTTGTAGAGACCCATCTCTGACAGTTGTCTAAATCATCACTAGGCTGTCCTGTTTTCAGTTTCTATTTTTGGTAAATTCTGGTGGGGTTTTTTCAGTGTTTTCAATATCTTAAAAAACAGTTGTTATCAGTGGTTACACATTTTCACGCCACTAAAAACAACAGAAAAAGTGTTTTTCCGGTGTTTATGGAACGTTTTGCTTTCATCATTGCTTGCTTTCTGCACTGAAAGAACATGGTATATAGACAGTGTACGTATAGTGTATATGAGGTCCAAAGAGATTTTTGCAAATTAATCTTATTGTAGCACACCATACAATACTTCTTTAATGAGTCTTTGGTCATGTGCGCTTGCGCTTTCCTTCCCATGTAAACTTCTGAGAAAAGGCCCTCTCAGCATTCATAGCCATTTGGGCTGAGAACCGTCAGCTAAGGGGCACATTTGCGATGACTCTTTCTTTGATGCCACATAAAGCACTAAATGATAAATATTTGCATTTTAGTTCCTGGTCATAAGAAAACAGTGCACCAGAATGGACTAAAAAGTCAATAGCATCCCTCATTAACTCTGAAGATTGTAAAGATGCTTTCAGCATACCATCTAAGAAGTGGCAAGGATCTCCTACAGGAAATCACTTCAGCTCGGGTATCAATTTTGACAAGTCATCACACACATTTTTTATTTACGTAGCTGAATCAATACAAATACAAACAATATCACTCCAATCTTTGTTGAACTTGGAAAGAACCTTTTTTGCAGAGCATAACAAGTGACACTGCGTTCCATATTTTCCAGAAGTCTGGTGTCACGTTTTCACCACTATCCCAGATGCTTGGTGATATATATACTTGTCACTATACCTTGCATTTAATATTTAAAGCCTGAGGTGATGGCAATTACCCTACTATCAATACTGACCCACTAGAAACTATGGTCTGATATATTAAGGGTTTTTACCCATTCTCTGTGGGCAAATGTGATGACACATATTAGGAAAGATTTTTATGAAACTAGCCATTTTACCTATCAGTGAAAGAATCAAATGCAGCCAAAATATTAAATGTGAGTTTGATATGTCCCGATTCTCTACAGTTTATATAATAATGAAACTAAACCTAAAACATGAAACTAAACCCTGCATCTTTAGACCAAAGGCCATAAAACTGAAAAAAGTAAAAGGAAGAAAAAACAATATTTTTGTGGCATCATTAAAGAATAAAACTCAAGCAGAATAATGTTAGCTAGTCTTTCTTACTGCTAGCTTGTAAAACAAAGTTACATTTTATTGACTCCTTCAGTAAGAACCAAATGACTCTTTCACTTCCTTTTTCCTTTCTTTGAATGGCATTTAGTTTGTGGTTGTACAGGTGTTTTTTCAGTGTTTATATGTTTTTACCGGTGAGGGCTATTTTTCTTTCAGTGGGGTTTTATCAGTTAAAATAGGTTTAAACCTAAAACCCCACAGCCTAATCATCACTGATTTTCCTGATCATCTCTCATACGACCTAAAAGATTGTCTACCTCTTCAGGCTGTGAAAAGCTGTAAGTCTTATTTTTCCACATAATTCTAAGTAGAGCAGGGAATCTCATCTGCTCATGGGCTCCCAATGATCTCAATTCTGGCATTCTGGTGCCGAGCTCCCATTGTCTCTGTGCAGTTCTTGCTCCTAAATCAGACCTGATAAGGTATGGACTGGACCGGTAGCGAAGATCAATTTTTGACAGACATCTCCCTAAGATGAGCTCATTAACACTGAAGGTTTGAAAATTAACCAATATTTTTCTTGAAGCTTTCCTGTCTGTACGTCTCTTAAAGGGGTCTCTATGTACTCTTTGGATTTCCGCTTCCAAGTCCATATCTGGACGGTCTTTTAAGACTCCTTCCCTGAGAAGCTTACAAACAAATCCCTTTATGTCTTCCAGCTCTTCACCCTCTGGTATCTTCAGGATTCACAGGTTATTTCTGCGGGCCTGGGTTTCCAATCTCTTGACATCAGCGGCCAGAGACCTGTTTCGCGCGTTCAGGGTGTCTATATCTTTTGAATTTCCTTGTACAGTTTTACTCAATGTTGTTTCTTCCGTTTCCAATTTCCCCGTACGGAGAATAACATCATCTAACTTGGATTCCAAAAGGTCAAATCTGTTGTGTAATGTCTTTTGATTACTGTCAGATATCTCAAATTTTGACATCATATCACCCCTTAAGGATCGGAAAAGATCACCCAAACGATCACTATCTTGCTCACGTAATTCTTCTGATTCTCTTCTAGATCTGGAAGGGGCAGATTCTGAGGTTTTATCTTTATTGAGATCCTGATTCGTATTACCTTCTTGGGTCCCGTTTGAGCCATTTTGTAAGGTTTTAGCTGTTACCGGGAGTCTCTTGGGTCTGGTGTCTTGCATACCTGATGTTTTATCGTTGGTTAAAGTCTTATTTATGTTTAAAGGGGAAGGGAGGGAGGTAGGGAAGGGGAAATTGAGGGTGTGGGAGATATGTCAGAAATTTTAGACTCGGGAGGATTCCTCTGGACCTGTTGATGCTCTAAACCGGATATTACCAAAGTCTCTGTGCCCCAGCCTCTTTTCTTATCCCCCCCCATTCAAGGGACCCAACAGCCCAGCGTCTTCCATATTGCACAAGTTCTCCAAAGGCCCATAACGATTTTTTAGAGGTACTGTGTTGACACTTCCCTCTATTTGCGTAGTGGAACTCATAACCTGATCTCGGACTTTAAAGTAAGATTTAAGCGAGGGAGTATTCTTCACCACCTGTTTATCTAAAATAACTCCTTTACATTTTTTTTACTGAAATTGCCCTTTTGTTTTTCCTTTTGCAGGGGGTTAATGGCATAGGTCTCTCCCTCTCTTCAAATTCCACAGCTCCTCCCTCCTTCAGTTCTTGCCTTGATCTCAACTGATACCTATTCCTTCTTGGGGGGGGAGTAGTTCTTTTTCTCGCTGTACTCAGGCTTGTGTTTACCGTACCAGGCGTGGTTACTGCAGTTACTGCTGTTACTGCTGCCCCTTTACCTGAGGCTACAGGCTTTGCTACTACCTGCACCTGCTCTAGTACCACGTCTAAGTCTAGAGAGTTTTCCATGAATTTAGGAGTCTCTTTCAGGGGATAGTTCTTGGCTGGAACCTTTATCGATATCTGCTCCATATACCCCTGCCTCCTTGACATAAACAGGGAATTTATTACTAATCCCCCCTTTTCTCCCCACCTTACCGCAAAATGATTGGACAGCCCGCCGGGATAAGCATTACGGGGTTCTTTACATGCTTTACACGCTGGCCCTCTAAGCTGGAGCTGGAATATGGCAGAGCGTGATCTGCTCCATAAACATCGCCGGCGTTCTCCCGGAGTAAGCGATGCCTCCCACGTCATACAGGTCCGGGCGAGCGCAGGTCCTAGCGCCGACTGCTGTATTCCTCTCTTGACCGGCCAGCTGGCCGTTAACCTCGTAAAAAAAGAGAGGAGCCGGCTTAGCCTAGTCGGTAATACTTTTCAGGGCATAAGACATCTGCCTCTTACCTTGGCATAGGGAACTTGAAGCTTGAAAAATTCTCGCTGAAAACCGACATTAAGCCTAGTCATCGCGGAATTTGAGACAGACCAAACAGGAAGATGGTTGGTAGCAGCATTACATATTCAAAATATCCCATATACACTTGCTGTATACTATGGTCCAAACGATGACAACCCCGGACCGCTTCTTAAGCTAGCGACAGCATTAATAGGGTCAACTGGCCCAGTAATTTTGGGAGGTGATTTTAACCTGGTTTTTGATCAGAAGTTAGACAGAACCTCCAAAGCTAAGTATCACGCTCCGACTAAATCACTCGCTACCTTAGGTGGTATAATGAAAGATTTCAGCCTTTTGGACGTATGGAGGAAGAAATATAGATCTTTAAGGGGATTTACTTTTTACAGTAAGAAATATAAAAATTATTCAAGGATTGACCATTTTTTAGTTGATCAGCATCTCCTCACTGACATTATTTATCTTTCTTTCACACCTGTAGGGATGTCAGACCACGCAGTATTGGAAATGGTAACTGAATTGAACTTGAGCCCTTTAAAAACAAGATGGACCTTGGAAAGGTCACTTCTATTAGACGACCAGGTAAAAAGAAAAGTTAAAGAAAAAAACACAGAATTTTTCACAATAAATTCAGGCACCTCTACCCCCCAGGTAGTTTGGGAAGCTTATAAGGCTTTTGTGAGAGGGGTTTTGAGTTCCTTAATGGCTCATAAAAGAAAGGTTATAAAAGTTAAGAGAAGGGAAGACCTGGCGGCAATAACTAGAAAAGATCTTGAGCTACAAAACGCAACTTTAGCAAATTCTGAGAGGGTTCACATGTTAGAGAAGGAGCTTATAGAGCTACAACTTCAGCTTAAAGTCTGTGATGAGAAAATCATTAAAGAAAAATGGGAGACCAGCAGATTAAAGAACTTTGAATATGGCGAAAAATGTGGAGCCCTTCTAGCCTGGAAATCTAGAGAGGAAAGAATGAGGAACAGCATCAAAGTCTTAATACAAAGAGAGACAGGAGACCTGATTGAGGTAGACGCCGATATCAGAGACGAAGGCAGGAGCTCCATGAGAAGCCTTTATACGGAAGATAAAGATCCTAAGCTGGATGAGGTAGAAACCTGGTTGCTCCTGAAAAATCTACCTCAAATTTCTGAATTGGATAAAATATATCTAGAAAGTGAGATAACAGAAGGAGAAATATTAAACCAACTAAAGAAAATGAAGCGGGGGAAAGCTGCAGGCTCAGATGGGCTTCCGGTTGAGATTTATCTGGATTACATAGATCAGCTATTACCCACACTTATAACACTCTTTAATCTTTTACTAACTCACGGCTACTGTATTCCCCCTTCTTGAGCTGAAGCCACAATAACGCTCATAGCAAAACCTAACAAAGACCCCAAGAAAATAGAGTCGTACAGACCAATTTCCCTTCTAAACTCTGATATGAAACTATATTCCGGAATCTTAGCAACTAGACTTGCGAAGATAATAAAATCTATAATTCACACTGATCAAAGAGGTTTTGTCCCAGGGAGGCAATTAAACGAACTAACTTTTCAAGCGATAGGGGCCATAGATTACGCTAATGATAAAGATCTCTCGCTCGCCTTGGTCGCGATAGACGCGGCCAAGGCCTTTGATCAGGTTAATTGGAAGTATCTATGGGCTACAATGACGGCATTTGGGTTCCTGCAACAACAAGAAAACTTGAAGGTCTAGAAAGTTGAGAAAAAGAAGTGGCCACAAGGAAATCTCACACACCACTATCACGACTAACGGTGAAGGACCATCAGTTGTAAAGAAGTCCTATTAGCCCACCCATATGGCGGAACATCATCATCTAGGACCTTATCAGCAGGTTCTTATATGGCCAAGCCCAGAGGTCATTGCTTGGTGCCAGTAGATCCTGATGCTGAAAGAAGATGTGTCCTCACTGAGAGTGGTACTGATAGGGTGCAGTGCTCAAAAAGATAAGTGACGGTGATTAAAATGACGGTCAGGGTAGAAAAATATGTTTATTGGTATCTCCCCAGACGTCAGGTAAAAAAAGTGTGATGACAGTGTGAGAATATCACTGTACAGTAAGCATATACGATCTAGGCCAACATGTTTCTGCCGTTATGGTATTAGTTTACCGTCATTCTTCAGGGCCAGCCTGGAATATCAGCTACTGCAACATCCACTATTATTAGTGTGAAAAAGTAATCAAAAGAATATATATAACATGGTTATAAAAAGTGGAATTGTGTGGCTAGATGAACCACCCTACCGTATCCTCGTTAATAACCGTGTAACGAGCAATCCTTTCCTGCAAACATCAAGAAAAAGGAACAATTTTGTGACATCAATGGAACAACAAAACTTTTAACCAGATGTGTGAACAGAAATTGTGGCATTCATTTACTCAGTGGGCCAGTTAATTTTATAACGGCCAAATAGTAACCTGTGCATAGTATATAGTCACATCCAGATAATCTATGTACAATAAAAAGTGATAAATCTGACATACACTTACCCAGATTTGTGTGGAAAGTACAACGTTCAGGGTTTTCTCCGACAACTGCATCATCAACTGTAGCATTAGAATGTGTTATTTCACCCCCTTTTCTGCTAGCCTGAACTTTAAACATCTCTGGGACTGTTAGTGTAAGTTGGCTCGCACTGTTGCCTACTCCTCGTATTTCAGACACTGGGGTGGCAGGAACACTCCCTTTCTGACTCTCAGTAACAATAGCATTATCAGCATCTTTATTCACTGAACGGCCAGAATTCTTTGATGGTTTCTCACCGCCAGTTTTGGTGCTTCGTGTGCTGGCAGCCACCGTCTGCGTGGGATTGTGCACCTGCATTTTCTTCTTGCGGGACCCACCGCCACGGCCCCGAACCATAAAGCTCTGAGGCGGAAAAAAAAAAAGGAAAGCGCCAAAGCGGAGCACGCCGCTGTGCACGCAGCAGGTCAGCCAGCATTCGGAGAATGAGGGGAGGAGCGAAGTCCAGATAGCGAAAAGTTAGGAAAATCCGGTAGAAAGTCTTTAACTTTGTTACAGATTTGGCTGCTTTCAGCTACTTTGTATTTCTAATTTTTCCGAGCTCAGCAACTTTATGTATATGCGCTTCCCACATATAAATCAATTTTGCGAATACAACAAGCGCCGCTCAGAGACATTCTGCTCCGACACAGTCCACATTCCACCAGCTCAACTACAGCGGCGTGTCTTCAGGTTTTCAGGCTTTTTTTTCCCCGTAGCGCCTCCGGAGTCTCAATAGTCTCGGAGACTCTCTTACGGCAGTCTTTCCTCCTCGGAGAGCTTTTCGCTGGTTTTCCTAAGCCCGTAAATCCATTCGGCCAAGGTAGATTTTCGTAAAGTCAATGGTAAATCCTCGGGTGGGTCCGGAGCAGGAGGACAGAGCTGCTTACACAGCCCACACCGCAGCAGCCATCTTGCCTCGCCTGAACGTTGCACTATGGGATGTCCCAAGGGCTCAAGAGGTGCTGCAGGAATGTTTACTAGCGGATGCTGTTACGGGTCATTCTCTCCCTGTGTCCGTCACAGCGGGGGGAGCGAGTGCGGTAGGTGAAGCAGTATTGCCGGTGCTACAAGATCTTACAGAGAATTTCTACTCTCTATCTGACTTCTCCTCTGAGGAGAGTCTTAATGTAAGCAAAGACTGGGCAGAATACAGTGACGAAATTAGTTCCGCCGATGCTGCTGAGGAACGAAATGCCAATACTAACCCTAATTCCCCTGATACAAGTGTCTCAACTGTTAGAAGACGTAAGAAAAAAGCCTCTCAACGCTCCACTGGCAGACATCCCGTTTTATACATAGACGGTTCTCGGGCGGAGCCTTGTCCAGAGCTGCATTCTCAGGAAAAAGAACCCCAGGAGGAGGTAATACTGTCTAAGGATATTGAGACGCTGAACCCAGCACAAGATCTATCTAGCCCAGCAGAGATTACGCTAATAACAATCTATAATACTATGATGATGCATCGGGCTGAAATAAAAGCTGAAAATTTGCGCACTCAGGCTACTTGCTCTAAGGTTAAGAACGCTGTTCGTCGTGCTATCAAACTTTGCGGCGAGACAGCCGATAGAGTGACCGAAACCGAGGCAAGGATTTCGGCCCTGGAAGATGAGAACATTAATCAGAAACAAGAACTGGACAATATGAAAGTTCGTAAAGATGATATTACCTATAAGTTGCAGTGCTTGGAGAACGAGGCCCGCAGGAATAACCTGCGCTTCCTCGGAATACCGGAAAAAAAAGAAGCGGGGGATGCCAGGAGATTCATCATTGAGCTACTTAAAGAAGCCTTCCCACAATTGTCAACTTGGGACTGGGCCAAAGAAGTGCAGAGGGCTCATAGATTCCCATTTTCAATAAGGAAACCACGTCAGGGGACTGAGGAATATCCCAGGGCAATATTGGTGTCATTTAATAACTTTTTGGCAAGGGAAGACATTTTCATGTTAGCAAGGCCTGACAAAAAAGCCATAGCCGGTGATTGCGAATTTTTCGTAAGGCCAGATTTTTGTCAGGCAACTGTGAGTCAGCGCTGGCATCTCCGCCAGCTTATACCAGAGTTTCAAAAAAAAGGAGCTATTGTATTTTTACAAAATCCAGCCAAGCTAAAGGTAGTTGTGAAAGGGCAAACCAAATTCTTCTTGTCTGAGAATAGAGCAAAAGAATATTTAGAATCGCTTTGAATCGGATAATCTTGCTCTAGAGAAGCTACTGTCTTATGTTATAAATGCTTTTCCTTACTCGTTTTTATTTAACAATGTTTTTTCCTGTGGGGGCCTAGTGGCAGGGGGACGCGGCATTCCATATTTATCAGGAACTGGGCGTTCCTGAGCCTCTGATGTTGGGGAGGGGGGTGGGGGGCGGTATTGTTGGGTGGGGTTTGGGGCTGGTGGGGTTGGGGGGGTGGTGGTGGGGGTGTAAAGCAGTGGTAATTGCCAGAGTAACGTTGGTCAAAGTATTTCTCTCTATGTCTCTTTTTTGTATTTATTTGACTAGAAGAGGATTTTTGACATGTTTAGAAGCCAGGATTTTTAATAATGGATAGGAAGGTCAAAATATGTACCATGAACATCAATGGTCTCAATGATTTTAAAAAGATTGGGGTGTTGCGTAGATAAATTCAGTCTCTAAATATAGACATCTTGTGCCTGCAGGAGACCCACATCCCATGGGAGAAACGTAATATTCTGAGGAATTTGGGTCTGGAACTTTTGGTTAGCTCTAAACAAACTGGGGTTAAAAGAGGAATCGCAATCTTAATGAAAAAAAACCTGGGAAAATGCGTCAGAACGCTATCAGATAAATGGGGCAGATGGGGGTTGGCTGAACTCAATATTAATGGTAATAGATTTACTTTGTGTTGCCTATATGGCCCTAATCTAGACGACAATGAGGTTTTCAATACAATCAATATAGAACTGGCTGGCTGGTGTCAGCCTTTAATTTTATGCGGAGATATGAATGTTCATATTGACGCTAATTGCAATATTAGGATCTCTGGAAATTATAGAGGACGTAAGATTAAGGTCTTTAAAGCCTTAAGGGAGATAGTTTTGAGTAATGGGCTGTATGATGTGTGGAATAAAATAAAATCGACCGATCATGGCTTTACCTTTTTTTCAAATCCTCATACAAAGTTTGTTCGTCTAGACTATTTTTTTACTTCTTCTTTTTTTTTGGGGAACGCCGAAATTGAGATTCTACCACAACTGGTTTCAGATCACAACCCTATAATATTAGAACTGTCATTCCCCCCCAAAACTCATAATACAAACTGTCACTGGTCATTTCAAAGGAGTCTCCTGCTTGATGATAATTATATTCGACACATATTGGAGATCATCAAAGATTTTTTTTCTCGCAACTCTGATACCGCCTCAATTCAAGTAGTCTGGGACACTTTTAAATCCGTTGTAAGAGGGGAAACAATAAGTTATTCTAATTTCCAACGTTTAATGGCAAAAACAGAGTTAAGAGATAAAATGGATAAACTACGAAAGGCTGAATTAAATTTGGTGACACAGATATTTAACGGTAATGACTTTGACATCCAGGAAGCTCAACGACAGATAACTATTGAACGTGCTACTTCATACTCTTACTTAGCCGATCAGGTAGCGGTACAATATAAACAACACAAGGCAGAGTGCTACGAGCTAAATGAAAAAACTGGGAGAATTTTAGCTCATAGAATTAGATAAAAAGCTATGCAAAATGAGATAGTTAAAATTACTGATTTCACTTGAGTACCCCAAGAATCTATGGAAGGGATTCTGAATGCTTTTAGTGACTACTACAAAGTACTATATAATAAACCAGAGACTGAGATCGATATAGATAGAACCCCATCTGATTATCTGAGGGGGGTTGAGAATGTGCCGATGTCCGAAGAGGATGCAATGTTTCTTGGCTCCCCAATCACATGGGAGGAGATCGCGTTAGCTATTCTTAGCCTCGCATCTGGGAAAGCCATGGGGCCAGATCAAATCCTCCTCGAATTCTATCGAACTTTTAGGAACATTTTAAAGCCTGAGTTACTTAAGATCTTTGATCAAGCATTCCAGGGGCGTCCACCTGCCTCATGGTCTTTAGCTACAATTGTAGTGTTTAAAAAAAAGGGAAAGGATCCTAGTGAGCTAGGGTCGTATCGGCCTATTTCTCTCATTACGGCGGACAGCAAAATTTTTTCTAAAATATTAGCAAATAGATTATTTAACATAATGCCCATGCTGGTCTCCAAGACCCAACACGGATTTATTAAAAATAGGGATACTACTGATCATGTCAGGCGTATCATCACCTTATTTGATTGGGCACAGGCTACGGGATCCCCAGTCGGCGCTATTCTGCTGGACGTGGAAAAAGCGTTTGACAGAGTCGACTGGGGGTTCCTATGGTCTGTCCTAACATGGAAAAGGTTTCCCAGAGAGTATATTCTGGCCATACAGGCGCTATATCATGAACCGAAGGCTGTAATTCGCATAGCGACAGAAACATCTTGTTCGTTCGCAATTACTAGGGGAACAAGGCAGGGCTGTCCCTGCTCCCCCCTATTATTTGCCCTGTACATTGAGCCATACTTGAATAAGATCACAAAAGAAGTAGGAATTCCCCCTGTGACCATACATCAGATCGATCATAAAGTACTCGCGTACGCTGATGACGTCGCAGTTGTTACTCCCGATGTAGGTTTATCCATTCCTAAAATTATAGAACTTGCCCAAGACTTCGGGGAGCTGTCAGGCTATAAGCTTAACATTTCTAAAACTCAGATAATTCATTCTTCCACTGGCAGACCCGATAGAATAGTTCTTGCATCTACCGCTTTGTACCTTGGTGTGATAATCTCCCCAACGGTTGATGACATAGTAGGTCTCAATACAGATCCTCTATTAATGTCTACTAATAGGACTCTGGAACGGTTAAACAATCTACATCTATCTTTATTTGGTCGCACCAACGTAAGCAAAATGGTCATATTACCAAAATTCCTTTATTTGTTTCGTACTTTTCCTCTTCTCTTTTCTTCTCTTTTTTTTAACAAACTAGATCGAAGCATCTCCAGGTTTCTATGGGGTTATCGGAGAGCCAGAAGAGCCCTCAAATGGTGCATTATGCCAAAACTAAGAGGCGGTTTAGGAGTTCCTAGTTTTTGCTTATATTACTGGGCAGTCTTGCTAAAGCAAATGGGTATTCTAATGTTTCCAGACTATAGTTTAGATAATGCTTTGACTCCATCAATTTACGAAATGCTGCTTGGAGTGGAAGCGCGGCAATGGCTGTTCAAGTTAATAGAACCTAGTTATCACAAAAAAACTAAATTTAAAATCATGATTACCGTATCTCAGATCTGGAGACAAATCAACAGAAGGCTTCATCTTCTGCCAAAATGTAATTACTATACCCCCCTCTTACAGAATCCTATGCTACCCGAGCTTTTTAATGACCATGTCATGCATAAATGGTTTGACTTATATATAAAATCTTTTGGTCCACTCTATTATGATGGGCAATTTGCTTCCTATTCTCAATTACAAAGTAAATTTGGTCTTGATAGAGCTGATTTTTTTAAATACTTACAGATCCGTAGCTTCTTAATTACGAAAAAATTAATTATATCACAATCTATGAGCAAAATAGACTTGTTGGAATGCTGCTGCCAGGGACATAAGATTGGTATAATATATCAGAAATGTTTGGAAAAGTTAGAAGATAATCTAGACACCTACACAAAAAAATGGGAGATCATTTTTGGCTTAGAAACTGTAGACATAGTTAGATCTCTTGAAGTCTGTAGTAAAGTTATTCTCAATGATTCATTTAAAAGTCAACATTATATGTCTATCTTTAATTTGTATTATACACCATCAAAACTATCAAAATGGAAAGCACAGAAAGGAGTGAACTGTAGTCGCTGTGGCCATAATGCGGCCGATTTGTGTCATATGTTTTTTCATTGCCCCAAACTGATCATATTTCTCACCCAAGTACAAAGCTTCCTAAATACCATTTTGGATGTAGCTATTGTTTTAACGCCCGAACTTGTTATACTTGGAATACAAACTGACCAAATCGCCAATAGAACAATTGCTGAAGAAGGGTTCATTTTCATCGCAATGTCTTCCTATCGCAACTGTATAACCTCTCGCTGGTTGGATATTGAACCGCCTGTGTTCAATCAATGGCAGTCAAAATTGTTGAATATTTATCAGTTGGAAAATGCTGTATACAAATTTAAAGGCTTGAGAAGGAAGATACTAGGCCAAAAAATATGGTTACCGATCACAAATTGGTTATGACCATGGTCATTCTTTCAGTAATATTTTTTGTTTTCCTGATTTTTTTCTGTGCTCTCTTTATGATTATGTATCTACGGTATATATCTTTTACCTTTGTTTTGTTTCTCTGTGCAATTTATCCACTGCCAATAAAATAATAAAAAAAAAAAAAAAGGAAAGTAAGCCTCACCTCACCCGGCAACGGCTCGGATAAAGAGGCCCCGCTCTATTAGACATATGGAAAAGGACAATTTCAGGACATGATAGCTGTCACTGTCTCAATATGTGTTTTAGATACAAAAAAAACTCGAAATACTTGGTTGTTCAAATATAGCCCATGAGGTCAAAAAAACACGATACGCTGCACTAAGATGGCTGCATTCCATTAGGGATATTATTGTTACATCATATTCCCAATTTACATCATATTTCTAAATTGAAGGGTTCAAAAATTAGAATTTGAGAATTTATGAAAAACATCTCTAGAGTCTAAGTATCGACTTCAGCAAATGATTATGATGTTATAATCTAATGTCAACTAAAAGGCTCACAAGCTCTACCCTGGTTCTGTAAACTAGCATGGGTGGAGCTGCCAAAAGAAACTATGGCGGTTCGCGGGTGTAAATCAAGACGTAGGTTCCTAGTGTCCTTACCTGTCCGTCGGTGCCTCCAGGAGTGTGCCTGAACCGAAGGGGAGGTACCGACGGACAGAAGGAACCACGTATTTATACGCCCGCTAATTGGAATGGCACTGGCAAATTCCAAACACCTGCAGATTTGAGGCGCGGCAATGTATAGCTCGATTCTACGCGCATGACGCGAGGCTGTTGTCACTGCCTCGCGCATGCGCAGAACGCTGAATTCTTCAAAGCGGAGGTTGGTGTTATCTCCGGGACAACCAATCGTGGTGCGGCACAGGCCAGTTCGATTCTGAGCATGCGCGCTGGTCAAACGCTACGTTAAGCCGAGAGCAGATGTCTCAGCCTAGCGCATGCTCCGATTGGTATGGTACGGTGTCTGAGCTGCTAACATGATAGGGTAGTTGACGAATATCATGGGAATTAACCCTGTTTCGCTAGATGTTGAGAGATATGTATTTTAACGCATATGCAGGTAGAATGATATTGTCGTGGAACTTAACTTGCATATATACTAATATAATTGTGTTAAAGATCTTCTCATATGTTAGAGATGGTAAAGTTTGATCTTGCCACTAACCTGCTGACATTGCGAAGTAACATATCTCCTGTACATACATAATAATTAAAAAAAAATATTATGAAGAACTATATAGAATGAAAACCAACAGGGGTACTTTTCATATGTCGGTTTCAATACTATTGAACTGGTCCATAATGGTGTGTGTATTCATAGGACACACAACCTTTTGGGTTTCCCCTAACATTCATCAAGGGTATTAAATCATTGTATCATAATCCAATGGCAAAAGTTTTGGTAAATGGGGTATTATCCGATTGGTTCGACATTTCTCGAGGTACCAGACAGGGTTGTCCCCTATCCCCTCTTTTGATTGATGTTTATATGGAGCCTTTTGTTTGTGGTATTAGAGGTGACAGTATAATTCAACCTTTTAATTTGGGTAATATGACGTTAACAACTGCTTTGTATGCGGATGACCTCCTTCTATACACTTCTAACCATTCTGAAGCTATACCCAGGCTATTTTATTAATCAGAAGAATTTGGAAAACTGTCAGGCTACCAAATTAATAAGGAAAAAACAGAGATAATGGGGTGGAATAATAACATTCCCATACAGGGTGCGAAACAAAAAATGAGATACTTGGGAATTTACTTAACCCAAGAGTTAAAGAACATACCAATAATTAGTTGGCAGACAGTAGTTAAAGACATTACTAAAACATTAATAAGATGGGGTAATCTGCCACTAAATATTTATGGCCGAGTTAATCTTATTAAAATGACTATTCTTCCCAAACTGACTTTCCTATTCAACTCCATCCCTTTATCATTTTCTTTGAAAGACATCACTAATCTCCAGGGTAAGATTGGATCATTTATTTGGGCCTGTAAATCTTCTAGCATAGCCTGGAAAAAATTGAGGAGGGGTTTAAAAACCGGAGGTCTAGCCCTTCCAGATTTACTATCATATTCTCATGCCTTCCACTTTAAAAACTTTAGGCTACTTGCAAACACGTTAGATGCATCTTCACAGGGCCGTTTGTTTCAGGCTTTACTTCACGACCTACCCTATGGCCATGACTTCTTTCTATTCAAGTTCGACGACCAGAATTTTTTTTTTTAAATCCGTCTTAAGATACTTCAGACCGCACTTAAAAACTGGGGGCTTATTCAAAAGGTTTTGAGTATTCCTTACTATCACACGCACACTCCAATATGGGATTCTCCGGGAACACCTTTATGTCTTCAAGATCAGCTCTCACAACCTCTGAGAACAGCTGGAATACTGAAATGGGGAGACTTATGGGTAGATTCGGGCCTTATGGACTGGAACTCCCTAACACTACTTACAAATGGACATCTGACCAGATTTAAATACTACCAATCATCTGCTTGGTGGTCAAGTCAGAATCTACAGCGGGAAAAAGATATTGGACTCCTGGATGCAATTTGTAGGGAGGGGGGATGGATTAGAGAAGTATCATTCTGGTATAGGCTGTTAATTACGGATGAAAAGAACAATCTACACCTTGAACTGACAAACCTATGGGAAAATAGAATAGCGGAACTCCCTGAAGAACGCAGTAAAATATGGTCAGACTCTTTCACTTTATCCCAGAGGCTAATTAAACCGGATCTATGACAGAATTTCGACAGACAGAATTTCGACCTACACAAATATCGGCGTAATTATATCAATAGCAAAAATATCAACGCCCTATGTACAACATGGTAAGTACCAAAATATCGAAAAAATAATATCAATGTTAAAAATATCGTTGTTAAATATATCGATTTTTTTTAATTTAAAATAACATAAAAAATACTGTAAATAATACTTATTAATTACTTAAACATATTTAAATATATGTAATAATTGTAAAAAAATTAATAATACATATTTAATTTGAAAAATAATAATTTAAAATCATATATAATATATACTTACTTAACAATAATTACTATTCCCACTCCAGTGGGTGCAACAGTAGGGAAAACTGACCCTGAACTCTAAAAATACCCCTTTACCCAAAAACCTAAAACTGACCCTGAACCCTAAAAATACCCCTTTACCCAAAAACTGAAAACTGACCCTGAACCCAAAAAATACCCCTTTACCCAAAAACTGAAAACTGACACTGAACCCTAAAAATACCCCTTTACCCAAAAACTAAAAACTGACCCTGAACCCTAAAAATACCCCTTTACCCGAAAACTGAAAACTGACCCTGAACCCAAAAAATACCCCTTTACCCAAAAACTGAAAACTGACCCTGAACCCTAAAAATACCCCTTTACCCAAAAACTGAAAACTGACCCTGAACCCTAAAAATACCCCTTTACCCAAAAACTAAAAACTGACCCTGAACCCTAAAAATACCCCTTTACCCAAAAACTGAAAACTGACCCTGAACCCAAAAAATACCTCTTTACCCAAAACTTGAAAACTGACCCTGAACCCTAAAAATACCCCTTTACCCAAAAACTAAAAACTGACCCTGAACCCTAAAAATACCCCTTTACCCAAAAACCCAAAACTGACCCTGAACACTAAAAATACTCCTTTACCCAAAATTAATTAATATTACAATTAAATTACTTCCCACCCTATTACCCTATAAACCCACAACCCGCTTCAGTAGTAAAACATATAATTTAGTTAAAAATAAACATAAATTATCAATTAATTATTCTATTAATCAATTAAAATAATTCATTGCCAATTAATATTTAATAGCAAAATAAATAAATCATTAAAAAATAATTATTTAATTACAAATAAATTACTTCCCACCCTATTCCCCTAAAAACCCACAACCCGCTCCAGTAGTAAAACATATAATTTAATTAAAAAAATACATAAATTATCAATTAATTAATCAATTAATCAATTAAAATAATTCATTGCCAATTAATATTGAATTGAAAAATAAATTAATCATTGAAAAATAATTATTTAATTCCAAATAAATTACTTCCCACCCTATTCCCCTACAAACCCACAACCCGCTCCAGTAGTAAAACATATCATTTACTTAAAAATATACATAAATTCTCAATTAATTAATCAATTAATCAATTAAAATAACTCATTGCCAATTAATATTTAATTGCAAAATAAATTAATCATTACAAAATAATTATTTAATTACAAATAAATTACTTCCCACCCTATTCCCCTAAAAACCCACAACCCGCTCTGGTAGTAAAACATATTATTTACTTTTATATATTTTTTATATATAAGAACATATTAAACACATATTATAACAATTAATTTAAATACTTAACTTAAATTTCTAACACATATTAGTAAATCGAAATTACTTACATCGATATATATGCTATCGATATAAGTAATTTCGATATTACTTACCTTAGGGTCGATATTCTGGCCATCGATATTCTGGACATCGATATTCTGTCCCATCGATATTAGCAACTCGATATAAGTGTAAGTCGAAATTAAAAAATCGATATTTTGACTGTTTACCAATTAAACCAGCTAATTTAAGGCGTAACCATCTATTTACAGCTTATAGAGCTTATTGGACCCGGCCAAATTACACAAGATGACGCAAAACAACTATTACTGTCCCCGCTGTAACTATATCGCAGCAGATGATATCCACATGTTTATGGAGGGCCCGGTGATTCAGGATTATTGGAGAGCGATAGTTGGCTTCCTTGGCGAGGTATTAACAACAGCTACTTTATGTTCACCTAGATTTTTATTTTTTGGTTTACCTAACGATTATAATACTAATAATTTGGACACACAGTTTATCTTTTATGTAGTAGGTATCGCCAGGAGAGAAATCTGTAAAGACTGGAAGTCAGCTGCCCCCCCCAGAATTGCGGAATGTTTAAAACATATAATGGAAGTATGCAAGATGGACATGGTCGGTCGCAATGGAAATATCGAGAATGTGTGGTCTAAACTGGAGGTCTGGTCTAACAAGTAAATGGTCCGATGATTATGCCAGAGGTTGTGTCGGTCCTGTTCTCCCCCGGCCTGAAGTATTCCATCATAGGCTAAGGGGAGTTGGATAAGGAAAACAACCTACCTCTGGGACATCCCTGTCTGCCATGATACTTGTCCCAGGGCGGACCCGGAAATTACAGTATAAGAGGCGACAGCGAGACCCATCTAGAGCATATAGAATCTGGTGGCATATATGAGGATTAAAAATTTACAACAACAAAAAACATTTGCCACTGTACCTGAGTGACTAAATCAAAGGAAAGATATATTTCACTCACTACGAGTAAATCCCTTCAACTTACTCTTCATATACGAGTAGAGCCCTTCCGTCTACCCTTCACGCAAGCATTAGAGAACCTGTTACTTCTTCACACTCATCCCTTCTGGGATATACTAAGGTCAAAGTTTCACCAGCAAACCCCTTTGCTACCAATCAAGCTCAGACCAACCTGCTACACCTTCCATGTGACCCTTTCTAGGTGATATCACACAAAAAGTTTTACTAGCGAACTCTTTGCAATCATTTATTCCTACATTCATACAGAAAAACCCTAAATAGTGCTTCCAGTTTTACCTAACCATGCACTTATTTCCTACAGGTAAGGGACCTCACTGCAGTGTGGCTTCCATTTACCACCCGCTATTTTGCCCCTGTGGATTCCAGACAAAACATATAACAGGTACGTACAATTTTATTTGGTTAATACATAAATCAATACAGCATCAATAAAATCAGTGTAAAATCAGATTTGATCGATAAATAATCAGTTCATGACTAACTTACTACCTATCTTAACTAAACCCTAACCATACTGCTGTTACCAAAACAAAAACTGATAGAGCGCGCAGGTCACCCGACTCAGATTACTATACCCACCTGTACCCATAAACAACATATGATGAGATTTAATCAGGTAACCTGTGTGTGATGTTCTCTTCCTTTCCCCTTTAAGACCTGTGTGTCTTCTTCAATGTTCTTAGCTTTCAGAACCTTGTACATGGATTCCTAAAAAGAATCCTGGTCTTTGTCAGTTGCTCTTGGCTGTTTATGGATGAGGTTTAATAAACCCACCTTACCACTCATCAACGTCTGTTATTCTCATTTTTATATTATTTTAACAACTTTATATTGGCGACGATCGGAAACGACCTCAACAAAACAACAAAGCAAAGAAATCCGACCTTGTCTCTCCTCAAGCGGCTGTTTATCTGTCAAAGAAGCGAAGCGTTGACTTCACAGCGGCGGAAATCTGATCAATATTATGGTGATGAGAGCGGGAGGAATATTTAAAGTAAAGAATACTGGGACTTATTAAATAAATATAAAAATACATTTTGAATGTATTAGATTATAAAAAAAGGACTTTGCGCGTGAAGAACTTTTGTCTCTTTGCATGCGCGCATTGGTTGTCATCACACTGCGCATCAATCTGGTCTACGTTGCGTTTCAGCTGAACGTCGTACACGCTGGAATCTCAAACGTCATCTCTTTGTTACGCTGCGCTTCAATGAAGCCTGCGCTGCGTTCCAGTAGAACGACTTCCACTCTACAATTGTTCTCGCCATTTGTTTGTCTCTCGAATGTTACACGGCAAGTGCGCGATTGAGACAATGGTCAATTACTAAACCACGAGCATTCCTTTTTACTAAAGACTAGCTTTATGACGTTCTATTTTTTTACTATGCCATTTTCTGCACAATAGAAAAGGGAAAATAACAAAGTGAACCAAACTCTTTAAAGAAGAAATTGATGCTGGATTCAAGCATACATATAAAAAAAAGAGAATAATATAAGAATAAAAAGAAAGAGAAAGGACTTACCTTGAGAAATACATCTCAAATATTTTTTTACTTACTTTAATTTTAAAATAAAAATGCAAAATGTAACTCAGCCTGCATTTTTTCTTACAAGTCCAGGTGAACCAAACGTAAAATGGAAAAAATGGAAAAAAGTTTTTGCAAATTATGCAAGAGTTTGTGGGACAAACTTGAGTTCCAAAAGAAAACATTCACTCCTTCTACATTGTCTTGGAGGAGAAGGTCAAGATGTTCTTGAACATTTACCTGATTTATCGGCTGCTGAGCAAAGAAACTTAAATAAATATGAGGTAGCCATTCTGCAACTTGATAGGCACTACTTACCAAGACTCTTTGGAGAGATACCATTTTGGATTGAGGGAACAAAAGAAAGAAGAGACAGTAGAAGAATATGTATCCTCTTTAAGGAAGCTCGCATCATCCTGTAACTTTGGGCAAACTCTTGATGAAAGAATTCGAGATCAATTTGTTTTAAGGTGTGCACATGATGATATTAGAAAAGAACTTTGGTTGAAGGATGAACCTCCTCTCGAAGAAGTTCTTGTAATAGCAAAGCAAGTTGAACATATGACCAGATGTGTTGGAGAACTTAAGAAAGAGAAAGAGAAACAATCTACTTCAGAGTCAAAAGACGAAGTAAAAGTGGATGAGACTGTATATCAATTGAAGAAACAAGAAGGTGCAAATTCTGAAGAGAAGCAGAATATGTTATCCAACTCATCTTATTCTACTTTAAATAACAATTTTTCTTGTTTTAGATGTGGTCAAATTAGTCATTTAGCTAATTCACCTAGTTGTCCTGCTTTAAATGTAACGTGTAATTTACGTAATAAAAAAGGCCATTATGCTAAATTTTGCAGGACAAACACATACAAAGGTGTTAACTCCAGGAGAAGATGGCCACAACCTCAAGTAAGATCTATTTGTTTTGAGGTAAATGATGACAAATCAGATCATCCTTCTTGTCTGGTCAGAGTAGAAGATTCAATGATCAATTTAAAATTTGATTCTTGCTCTAAGATAACGATAATTGATGAAAAACTGTTTAATGATTTTTTTTCAAAAACTGTGAAAATGTTGAAATGTGATATATTTCCATTAGGATATAGTGAGAAACCAATTACAATGTTAGGATACTTCATGGCTGAAATAGAACTGGGTTCTCATATTATTGTGAGAAAAGTTTATGTTTCAAAGAAAGGTGATGCGTTATTAGGATGTTACATCAACGTCAATTAGGTGTTAAACTTGATCCTAATGCCTCTCCCCAGGTTCAGATTCAAGAGGTGATTAATTCTGTATGTAACAAGAGTGATGATAGCTTGTCAATTAGTTTGGCTAAACAATTCCCTAATGTTTTTAAAGAAGATTTGGGATGTTTGCGTGGTTACAAACACCATATAAAGATGAAAGAAAATGCTCTTCCTGTTGTAGCAAAATTTAGGAGGATTTCTCTTATGGAGCAAGTAAAGGTTCAAGAAGAGCTAGACAAACTTGTAAAAAAATAACATTATTGAGGCAGTTGAGGCAACTGAATGGCTTGCTCCTGTTGTTATTGCAAAAAAACCTACAGGGGAAATCCGTCTTTGCATTTATTTAAGATCACTAAATAAAGAGGTAGTGGTGGATAGGTTTCCTCTTCCCAACATAGACGAGATGGTTGGCACTTTGGAAGGCGCAAAATATTTCAATACTCTTGACTTAGCTTCCGCTTACCATCAGGTGGAGCTAGACAGTTCTTCGCAGGAACTGACAGCATTCATTACACCCATGGGTACTTTTAAATTTAAGAGAATGCCTTTTGGTCTTGTTTCTGCGGCCTCTTTATTTAAATGTATCATGTCAAAAATTTTAAGAGGATTGATTGGGGTTAAGTGTTATCAGGATGATCTACTGATTTATGGTAATAACATTCTCGAGCATGATAGTCGTGCGTGTGCTGTTTTGAGACGTTTAGATGGGGCAGGTATGACTCTAAAAAGGTCTAAATGCAAATTCAGAGTACAAGAAGTTAACTATTTAGGGCACTGTATCACCGGTAATGGTGTTTTTCCAAAGAAAGAATTGGTTGAGTCTATTGACAAAGTGAAGGAACCTACTTGTAAAGAAGAACTTTTCTCATTTTTAGGTATGGTTGAATTTTATGGCAAATTTATGACTAATTTTGCAGACAAAACTCACAATTTAAGGAGATTGACCGCGAAAAATGTTGTTTTTGACTGGTCAACTGAGTGCTGGACTGAATTTATACGTTTTAAGAAAGAGTTAAATAAAGCTCCTTCTCTTCATGCATTTGTTCCTGGTCTTCCTACTGTCTTGTTTACTGATGCAAGTGACAAAGGTCTAGGAGCTGCTCTGATTCCGAAGAGAAATGGGAAAGATTCTCTGATTTGTTGTTCTTCTCGTTGTCTCAGAGGATCAGAGTGTAGTTACTCTGTAATAGAAAAGGAGTCTCTTGCAATTTTCTGGGCTTTAAGGAAGTTTAAGAATCTGATTTGGGGCACGAAAGTTTGTATTTTGTCTGATCACAAGCCTTTAAGAGAGGTGTTTTCAAAAAAAGGACTAGACGCAATATCTTCAAGAATCAGAAAATGGATTGTTTCCTTGCAGGAATATGAGTTTGAGGTTCAATATATTCCAGGGATAGCTAACAGATCGGCTGATTGTTTATCAAGATTGGTTGACAATGATAATTTTGAAATGGATGATTCATGTGAGCTGGATGAATACACAAATGTGTATGAAGTGACGGATGGTGCTATAGATGAATCTGAATGGAGGTTGGAGTTGGAGAAAGATGAAGAGATTTGTAAAGTCATTCTTTCCTTAAAGAATAATACTCGTTTGAGTAAGCCTTGGTTATTGGTTTCTGATGAGCTTTCTGTGAACGAAGATTTATTAACTCGTGGTACCAAACTTGTTCCTCCCAGTAGTCTAAGGAAAAAATTGTTGTCTCATGCTCATTGTGGTCACTTGGGCATTGTGAAAACAAAAGAGTTTCTACGTATGCAATTCTGGTGGCCTGGCATGGATCTAGAAATTGAGAGGATGGTCAGGGAATGTGCTGATTGCTGTTCTAGTGACAAGATTTTAAAAACCAAACAAATGCCTATGGTCAAGAGGGTTTTACCAAGTCATCCCTGGGATGAGGTTGCCATTGACATCTTGGGTCCATTGTCTGGAGTTTCTGATACTCCTTACCTTATTGTACTAATTGATTTCTACTCTAGATGGATTGAAGTTTGTGTGGTCAGGGAAATTACCTCTGATTCCATCATTAAGTTTTTAGAGGCTTTGTTTAATAAGGAAAGTTTTCCTAATAGCTTGTTATCTGACAATGGACCACAGTTCTGTTCCTCTATGTTTGTTGATTTTTTAAAAAAAATGTGGTGTGGTTCATAAAAGGTGTTCCCTATACCATCCTGAAACCAATGGTGCCATAGAAAGAGTTAACAAGACACTAAAAGAGTCTATTCAGCTAGCTCGTTCTTCTGGTTTGAATTGGAAGACAGCTTTCAGGACAGGATTAATACTTATCGTTTTGCCCCTCATTCTTCCACTGGGAGGTCCCCATTTGAGTTGTTCAAAGGGAGGGTTCCTAATATGTTGTTATGTCCTGGGTGGATGTGTTTGAGTAATGGTCTAGTTAATAATGACATTGGAGAGTGGAGAACCAGAGTTACTTAAACAGACTGCTCGTAAGGAATACTTTGACAAAAAGAAAAGTGTGGGATTTCAGGAGGTCAAAGTGGGCGATTTTGTAAAAATAAAGACTCCTGTAGGACGCAAACCGTGGTCAAAATATACTGACATTAGAGCTGTTGTTAAGATTTTCAGGAATGCTATTAAGACGGAAGATGGGAGAATTTGGAATAAGAGTCGTGTAGTTGTGGTTAATCCTAAATTGTCTCTTTCAGGTGACTCTACCCATAATGATGACTCATGTAGAAACTTTCATCTTGCCTCTAACTCTTCCTTTAACCGGTCCTCGCCTTCTTTCAAAAGGAGTCAAAGAACTCGTAGAACTCCTTGTTATTTGAAAGACTATGTTTGAGTATATTCTTGTAATTATATCTCATGAAATTCTTAGTGTTTCTGTCCTGTTTGTATTGCTCAAGATAGTATTTATTTGATATTATATTGTTCTTTCTTTCTTTCACTTGTTTTAATGAAAGGAAGGGAGATGTGTGATGTTCTCTTCCTTTCCCCTTTAAGACCTGTGTGTCTTCTTCAATGTTCTTAGCTTTCAGAACCTTGTACATGGATTCCTAATAAGAATCCTGGTCTTTGTCAGTTGCTCTTGGCTGTTTATGGATGAGGTTTAATAAACCCACCTTACCACTCATCAACGTCTGTTATTCTCATTTTTATAATATAACTTTATACTGTGCGCTTACTCTAATCAGTGATTTATAAACTTCATTTAAGACCTATACCATTGTCTTACCAATCTTCGTCATCGGTACCTAAAGTCCTAAGGGATCAAAGGTGTTAGAATAATAG
Organism: Lissotriton vulgaris; assembly: GCF_964263255.1. NCBI lineage: Eukaryota > Metazoa > Chordata > Amphibia > Caudata > Salamandridae > Lissotriton > Lissotriton vulgaris. Next base: position 968,615,093 of record NC_141697.1, read on the forward strand.
GTAGAATGACAACATTTGCACTCATAAAATAACCACAACACAGGAAAGGTTTAAACTCTTTATCTAAAATCTTTAAAATGTCAAAATGTCATTGAATAATAGAAAATTCTCAATTAGGAAAATAGCGATTAGAATGAAATATGCTGAGTTTTTATAAAGCAGTATTTATGCATTTGGCAAGAGGGTGGGGAGATAGAAGGAAACAATACAATGACATACCCACATTGAATATTTACCTAGAATGGTGTGACGAACTAACCCCGGCCAAGGGTCAGTTTAAAGGACAGAACCCCGAAAGTGCAGGCACCATAAAGGCAAGCAGGTGCAGATCAGAATCAGGACAGGTGAAGCCAAATTGGATCAGGAGAGGGCCACCAAGGGCTAAGACCAGCACCCGACGTTAAAGTTGCAATGCCTGCAAAACCTGGTAAAAATGATTGATTTCTCTGACAAAGTGCTTCACCAGCACTTCAGCTCTCAAATCCCGATCTGGGTTTCGAACCTTCTGACAGAGGGCTCTGCCAGCACCTCTGCTACCGATCACCTATTGAGTACGTTGGGTCAGTGACAGGTCAGCTATTCGGAGAAGTCGGACAAATTAACTAACTAAGCCTACCCTAGTTATACTATTTTCCAGGTCAGTGTACCACCCCCCAAGGTTGCAAGTGTAAGGATCCCCAATTTTGATTGGACGAAAAAATGAGGAGAGGTCATCACACCATACCAAAATGAAACTTTTTAGAATGAAATTAATGTTTGAGTTCCGGCCCATCAATTTAGTTTCCCAAGTATGTTTTATTCCACCCGACAATGAATGTTCTATTAACAAATACATTGTTAGAACATATTAACAAGTTTTCTTCCGTTTGGGTTCAAAAGTTCATTTTCATACGCACATCTTCTAGTGCGCGGTAGCTTGACATTGCTTCAAGGTTGAATGACTTCAGTTCTCTTTAGAGTTAGACATGCGCGATGTGGGTTTTCAAGATGGAGTAATAACACCTCCCATGCCCAAAGTTTACGATACTGAATGAACTTTATACCACTTACGAGAAGCCCATCCCGACGTTGTACGGGTATGAATTGCTGCCGACCATTAGTATATTGTTTTGTAGGATTTCGTTCTGATAGCATTTCTCATCTGTGACAGGCCTGTGAAACGCTCCTATTCACAGTGCAATGCTGATGCAGTTAAGAGTGCATGATCAGTAGTGTGTGAACTCGAGTTTCCCTACTTAATTTTTCCTTGCAATATTATATAGCTCGAACTCGACAACATGGCATGAGCACAATTTACATTACAGATAGGCACGGGGAGACAAAGCGATTTGCCTGGAATCACAGGATGTTGAGCTGATGCCGGGATTCTAACGTAGCTCCCCAGCTCTAAAGTTCGCAATTCTAGAACTTCTGGCAGGAAATGTGTCTAAAAGTGTATGTTGGTGCTGGCCATCAATGAGAGCGACCTGTGCATTTTTCAAATGGGTGGTGAAAAAATATGAGTATGTTGCTGGAGATGTGGGCTGCCGTGACACCAATGTACTTACCGGGGGAGGGATAGTCCCTTTCTTGCTATTTCCGTGGAGGCGGGCCTTGTGTCCGGAAGTGCGTGGCACGAGGCCTGTGGGCAACAGAAGTGGAAAATCTCCAGTGTGCGCTTCAGGCGTCACCGGAAGTTAAGGCAAGATTAGATTTCCTGCACATGGCCCCTGTTTGCGCTCCTTCCGGCCCTTGGGAATAGAGCCATGCCTGACCTACATACAGTAAAGCAGGTGCACTTCACTGGAAGAGCGGGGCAAGCACACCCGGAGCTGAAATGTACAGAACCTGGGAATAAAAAACAATGAAATATCGGGCACAACGCTCGCTTTTTTTTCTTCATAATCCCGCGCCCCGCACGCGCCCACGCCCCCAGCACACCCCCACAGCACACGATATGAGACATGGCATGAAGGGTGGAATGTACCACACGCCCCCAGCGCTTGTCACGCCCAGCACACGCCCACAGAACAATGCAGACACGCCCACAAGGGAATACTTTTCTGGCACGGTTCTTTTACCTTTTAAATGTATATGGTGGGCGTCTGCATAGCCTATGTCCTTGTGCTGCAACTGCCCTTTCCAACGCTGTATTGGGTGTTGTGCTTGGTGCTGTGGTTCCTGAGATTACCTACCTCAAAGTTTTGGGCTCTCTCTTTATTATATTAGTATAGATCTCTACTCTATTACCATTACTTTATTTTTAACTATTTTGTTAATGTTAAGCAGAACGAACAGCTAAGCAAAAGCAACAGTGCAAGCTTCATGCATGCTGTAACACAGAGCAGCCATCTTAGTTTTAATGCGCAGAAGCAAAAGTTTCCCTCCAAAGCAGAAAGTACGTCATGTCACGTGAGTGTGACAGACGCATGTGCAGTAAGAAATCCAGCGTAGCAGCGGCCATATTATTGCTAGCGGATTAACATTGGTAAAAGCACATATGCAAGCTTCACTTAGATGTTGTGTAATGCAATACTAATAGGACAAACATGTTGATTAATACATTAACGTTATGTTGAGAAGACTGATTATAAGCAAGTCGCATTACGGGCGAATCCTTGTTCACCCAGCACAGCCTCTCCAAATATCACACTACCTGAGTTCTTATTTCGCTTTCTTCTCACCAAAACATAGCCATGGGTGGTATTTACAGTTTTTAAAGCACAAACTCATTCCGAAGGCATTGGAAATTGAAATGTGAATTGATACTTGTATAGCACACTACTCACCCGCAAGGGTCTCAAGGCGCTTGTACGAATACGGCTATGGAACCCATTCTGGCTTTCCCTGTGAGGCGTCCACTCCTGGGCACCCCCAAGGTGGGGGCCAGGCATCCTTAGCGTTGTGGGGGCCATTGTGGAGATTAAGCAAGCTATTGCCCAGAGTTGCAGAGTGGGACTCCATGATTGGAATAGGCACCGAGGCGAGAATTATCAGGTCTGTGGAATTTTGAACCCAAGACCCGCCGAGGCGGGGAATTGAACCTTGGTCCCGGGCTAGACCTCTGCATCAGGGTCTGCCGCTCTAGCCATTGAGCCACACTTCTCCACATTGGAGAGATCTACATGTGCACCAAATTATTTTGCATGAGATTAAATTAGGTTTTTTTAGGCACCAAGAGTTTAGGTGATTTACCCAGACACACAGGATGTTGAACAGCCACCAAGTCTTGAACCTGGTTCTCTTGTTCCAAAGGTGGCAATTCTACCCATTAGGCCAACTCTTGCATATTCATATAAACTACAGTGAATATAACTATATGCTCCTCAAAACAAGTGACCCACAAAATGAGCAACGGCCTGGTGTGCCATTGAATTAGAAAAGCACCTTGAAGGTGTAAAGATGTTCTGGTCGGTATAGGTCCTGTGGAAAGGAACTGTCACACTTGTCTTCAAGCTCGTTTTACTTCCTTCTGTTTGGCTCAAAATAAACCATTTTCTGCTTACGCAATAAGAATTTTCAATTCTATTAAGCACGTGAAGGCTAGGATTATGCTTCTCCAACATTACTGCATTTATGTGACAGAAGCCAATTCCAAACATGAAAGTCAAAAGACAACATTTCCTATGAGCACACCAATAACAATCACATGGTCCAATCATAATGCATCTAGCGCTATTTTAACTGCAAACACCCATCATAGGTCCTCTTTCTTTGACCGTCGACACTGGGAACTGTTAATCGGTAATTTTGCAATCCTTTAGCAACAAGAACTTTCAACCAAGGTGAAAAAACAGGACTCAATAGGAGCCCTCATCGAGCATCACCACTCGTGGGCTCAATAGAACACCCCCTCCATGAGGAGGCAGCGCTCAAACTCAGCCTGGTTCATGATTGCTCCTGGTTCTTTCTGATGAAAAAAAGAATTTTCATGTAAACTTTATAACCGGGTGGGTACCTATAAAAACACAAATCATGCAATTTTATGCCATGACACAGAGGCCAACATTATGCAAATCTCCTTTATTGCCACAGCTCAGCCGTAACAATGAAGAGAATATAGAACTTTAGACAACATTCCATTACACTATATGGTCCATGAGCATGCAGCCATTTTCCTTCGTTGTTGCCGCTGTTCAGACATAAGTACCCTCTTTTCAATTGTGCCTATTGCTGTTGCTGTGTGTGTAATTGATCGTTTCTATTTATGGATCGCAGGACCGGGTCCTATTGACTCTACCATGAGTTTACTTCTTGTCTTTTAGTTTAGAATTTTCCCTACCTCTGGCTGTTTACTGCCTATGACATTTTGGCTTCTTTGACGCTTTTGCCTGTGTTAACCTGGAGCTTGACATCCTCCGATGCCGTGTTTTCCCAAATTGAGCGAGGTGATCTTCAAGGGCTTGCCTCCGATTACCCTGGCAAGTGAATGTAGGCCCCCTTTCCCCCGCATTGTTTTGAAACACGACTCGCATTCCAGTTGCCTAGTGTAGTATTCCATGTTAGCATTCTTTTAGAATTGTTATGTTTCTTCTCTCACTGAACATTCTGTATCTGGGAGTTGGGCATTTTAAGAGAGACTTTGAGATCTGTGGTTGTTTAAGCTGTATGTCTGGAATAAACTGCTTTTCCACATTATTCCTGTCTACCTGATTACATCACAATTTTGACGACGTTTTGGGATTTACAAAAAGAAGAAGAACCCTTCAAGAAGATTTTTTTTTCTTCTTCACTTTGGCAAGCAGCGTTCACTGTTCTCATAAGGTAGTTATGTTTTCTAAACTTGTGTATTGATTGCACCTGCGTCTGTTTATGAAATATGTGTTTTGATTGCACCAGCGGCTGATTCTCTACTTTTCATCATTTCGTATTTCTTGACTGTCACATTTTTGCACTTCACTTGAAGTCCTTTTGTGCATTTAAACTAAAAATCCTCTGAATATATGATGCCATGTTTGGATGAGAATTGAACTATTTGTGTTTTCAGCATTTTGAACGTTTTGAGCAAGGCTTGTTTGACTTTCATCAGTCTTTTGGTCCATTCCGTTCAATTTTCCCTTCTATTTTTGAATATTGCGCTTTGTTTTCGGCTATCATTTTCGGGCAGCGGAGTTGTTTAAGTGACATCTAAAGTGTCGATTTTTAAGCAGTTTGCAATCGTTCATTTTTCACGATTCCCTTCCTCTATACCACCAATATTTTAGCGCTAACGTTCTTGAAGCATTTTTTGAAATAGAAAGTGCATTGCTTACTCATTATCTTCACGTGACGTGTTGCTTGGCTGTCTTCATAGAATTCTCTGAGCGTCTTCGTTACGAACTTGGTTGCTGCGCAGGGAAGCTTACTAACGTTGTGACTTCAACACGCATTTTTCACGTACCACGTCATCCCTTGGCTGCCATCTTGTTTAAATTTCGTTCTCTGGTTACGCATAGCAACTCTGACAACGAAGCAAGACGACAATTTCACGCTGATCACGAAGCAAGACTACAACTTCATTATTTCAGCATTTTGGCATTTCTACACTATTTTGAAAATAATTTATAGTACATTGCACAGTTTCTTGGCAGTAATATTCAACATTTATATGCACTTTCTCAATTGTATTCAAGTAAGAGCATTTTTGATTTTTCTTTTCTACTCAACTTCCTACATGGTACATGTCAAATTTCATCTATAAGGACATCGGTGACTACTTTTATTATTTTAATTTATTGTTTAAATATTCAATCTCTATGTTATATATGATTGTCTAATTTATTATTTGTTTAAGCTTAAGTATTTCTTGTCACTCAACATGTTCAATATTATTGCTCCTCCACATTTCTTACCAACAGCAGGTGAACCAAAAGTGGAATGGGATTTATGGTACCCAATGTTTTTGGCTTATGTAGATGTTTTAGAAGAAGATGGATGTTCTTCTAAGAGAAAAGTTGCTCTTTTAAGAAACTGTTTCGGACGAGCAGGTTTAAAGGAATTAGCTAATCTTCCTGCTATAGAGAGTGCTGGTGACATCAATGTGTTTGAAGTGACTGTTAAACAAATGAGTTTAAGGTTTGGTAGAAAGATCAACACAGTTATGGAGAGGTTTAAATTTTACTCCCGAGCACAGAAAGTAGACAAATCTATTGAAGATTACGTAGCTGCATTGCGAACGTTAGCTAGTTCATGTGCCTTTGAAACTATCAATCTTGAACAAGTCTTAAGAGATCAAATTATGATGAAGACAAAGAGTAAGAAAATTCAAGAGCGTTTATGGATCGGAACAGAATCTTCTCTAAGTGCTGTACTTAATATTGATAAAGGTATTGAACAGTCTGAAATCTTTGTTAGCAAAATCAGAGGTCAAGCAGCCAAAAGTAAGGAAATAATTCCTGAAGTGGCAATAGTAAAAGATAGTTCAACTTTTAAAAAACCTCCTTTCTTTTTTAATAAGAAAGAGTATTTTGGAAAGGATAATAAGTCCTTTGGAAAAAAATCTCCAATAGTTTGTTATAGATGTGGTGGTATTGACCACGTAGGAAGCTATAAAGGATGTCCTGCCTGGAATAAAATTTGCATTAAATGCAAGAAATCAGGACATTTCAATAAAATGTGTAAATCTTTGCAAAAAAAATTAATTTAGTAGCATGTGAAGAAAGCGAAGATTCTGAACAAGTGTCAGAAATCAATAGTTTATTATGTGTTGGGGACACTGAGTGTAAAAACTTTCCAAGTGACAATATTTTGGTAGATGGTAAAGAAATATCTATGTTGATTGACTCATGTGCTTGGTACACTATTATAGGTAGGAACATTTTTAACAAATTTTGGAATGCTACTAAATTGTTACCTCCAGATGTTCAACCTGGTGGTTATACTGGTCAGAAAATTGACCTAGATGGGTTTATGTGGGCTGATCTTAAATTTAAAGACAGAACAACCAGAGGGAAAGTCTATGTGGCTACCAAAGGTGTATCTATTCTTGGTTGGCCGCATCAGTTTGACATGGGCATCAAGCTCGATCCTAATGCATCTCCACCTGTGTATGTTGTGCCTCCTGAGAAAGATGAATTTTTAAGTAAAATTAAAAATAAGTTTCCTTCTATTTTCACTGACAATTTAGGTGAGTTTGTTAAATTCCAACATAAAATTATTCTCAAGGATGGTGCTATCCCTGTCCGACATAGGGTTAGGAATGTACCACTGGCTTACAGGGACAAACTGAAAGTAATTCTATCTGATTTAGTATCTAAAAAAATAATTGAACCCACAGAATCTTCTCCCTGGGTTTCTCCAGTGGTTTTGTCCCTTAAAAGCAATGGCAAACTTCGTCTATGTGTGGACCTTCGTAGCTTAAATAAAGAAATTTGGATTGATCCGCATCCTTTACCCCATATTCATGAATTAATTTCCACACTGTCTGGTGCCTGTGTATTTTCCACAATAGATCTTGCCAGCGCATATCACCAGGTGGTTTTGCATGAAGAATCAACATTTTTAACTACCTTTATCACTCCCGAAGGTATGTTTCAGTATCGCTGCATGCCATTTGGTCTAGCCAGCGCGGCATCGGTTTTTCAAAGACTCATGAAGGAGGTCCTGGAAGGTTGTGATGGCGCTGTCGCCTTCCAAGACATTTTAATTTTTGGTAAAGACTTTGAAGACCATGACAAAAATTTAGACAAAGTATTACAATGTGTACAGGAAAAAGGTTTAACCTTCAAATTCTCTAAGTGTAAATTTAGACAGAGTAAGGTGGAGTATCTTGGTCATGAAATTTCTTCTCAAGGTATTAAACCCAAATTTAATCACATCCAGAGTATTTCCAATGCTCCAGCTCCATCAACTAAAGAACAACTTGTATCATTCCTTGGTCTCACAGAATTTTACAGTAAATTTGTACAAGACTATTCTTCCAAAGTTCATCCTTTGAGATCTTTACTAAAGAAAAATGTAAAATTTGTTTGGAACAACGAACAACAGTGTTCATTTGATCTGCTTAAAAAGGAAACTGTGAATGCTCCTTTTTTACGACCATTTAAAATTGGTAAAGATTGTATCATATCAGTTGATGCTAGTAATGTTGGGTTAGGTTCTGTCCTAATGCAAAAAAACAATGGTGAAGAATATGTAGTCTCCTACGCTTCAAGGACTCTTCGTGGTGCTGAGTATAATTATTCCACAATAGAAAAAGAATTATTGGCTTGTACCTGGGCTGTGCAACATTTCAGACAATTTGTGTGTGGTACCAAGTTTCGTTTGCGAACTGATCATAAGCCATTAATTAATATGCTAGCAGCTGGTGGTGGTAGAACTCTAACTGCACGTTTGGCACGTTTAGCTGCTAAATTACAAGAATTTCAGTGTGTGGTTGAATATGTTCCTGGTCATCTTAATGTACATGCTGACTGTATGTCACGGTTACCCCTATCTGACACTCTGGATATTGCCAATATTTGTACGGATTTTGATGTAGCATTTTCTATTGAAGATGTTAATGAATGGTGAGAACTCGAAAGTGTTGTCTGATGTTATTTCAGAAAGTGAATAGAAAGCTGCCATGTGTCAGGATAATGATTTGTCTGCAGATGTAAAATATATGCAAGTAGGTTAGCCTGAGGAACGTAAATTATCTGGTGCTCTTTCATCTTTTCACAAAATAAAAGATGAACTTATGTTTGATCATGGTTTTATAATTCGTGGTGACAAAATTGTTCCTCCAGAGACTGTAAGAGAAAAGATAGTTTCAATGGCTCATGAAGGCCATATGAGCATGTCGAGCACTAAAAGGCGTATAAGGGAATTTTATTGGTGGCCAGGAGTTGATGGTATGGTTGATAAATGGGTTAGATCTTGTTCTCCATGTGCTATGAGTGACAAATCTGTTAAACCTGTGGCTGTTGATGTTGAATTTGTCACAAGTCCGTGGAAAAAGCTTGGGATCGATATTATTAGACCTTTGAACTTATCTGCCTGCAAGGATGTTTTTGCGTTGGTGTTAATTGATTATTTCTCTAAATGGCCAGAGATGAAGATTGTTGATAAAATTGGTTCAGCGCAAGTGATTGAATTTTTGGATGAAGTCTTTTGTAGGGAAGGTATTCCTGCAGAAATAGTTTCGGACAATGGTCCTCAATTTATCAGCAAAGATTTTGAGTTGTTTCTTGATAGATGTGGGATTGTACATAAAAGAGTTTCCAATTACAACCCTCAGGCCAATGGTCAAATAGAATGCTTCAATAGAGTTATTAAAGAGTCGATTCAGTTGGCAATCAAAAGTGGTCTTGAGTGGAGAAAAGCTTCACGTGCGACTTTGTTGTCATATCGTACTTCTCCGAATTCTGTTACGGGTCTTTCTCCCTTTGAAATGTTACGAGGAAGAAAACCTGGTTCCAAGCTTTTACCCTGGTGGATGAAAACTAAAATTCCTTGCAATTCAGTTTCTGATTTTACTCAAGTTAGAAATAAAGTTTTGAAATATCAGGAAAATATGAGAAGTAGTTCGTTGCGAACGCCTACTTGTAGTTCTAGAATCAAAATAGGCGATTTTGTACGTGTCAAATTTGGTGGCCTTTATGGGTACAAGTGGGCTAAATGGTCTGATCCATGTAAAGTTTTGGAGGTCTTTAGCAAGGCTGTTAGAGTTGAAGGAGGCAAGGTTTGGAATTTTAGGCGGATTTCATTGTGTAAAATGGAAAATTTGCAGGAACTTTCTCTCCCCAAACCTTGTTACAATGATGAGTGTTATTCTGCCATGCTTGACACGTTTGAAGGTGACACTTCACTTTCTAATTCAGCAACCCCTAATTGTATGGGTTCTACCACTTCTTTTGATCCTGTTCCCTGTTCCTTTGATGACAATGATAAACATGGGGGTAATGTTATTCTGGAACCTAGTACTGTGTTGAATTGAGGAAAAGTTCTCGCATCAAACACACTCCTGTCAAATTACGGGATTTTGTTCATTGATTTATTTATTTTTTGGTTTTTTGGGGGTTTTTTTAGGGGGGAAGGTGTAGGATCTTAAATAATGGCACTATTTTAACTATTTTTGGATAACTTTGTTTTTTCATTCATCGTTTTCTCATTATGTGACATTGCCTCTAACAAAGAGATTAGCATCAATAATACTGAGCTTGCTTTTCAGAACAGATGGCAGATCTAGCTGTTTTATTTATTACACCTTTTGTGCTTTTCTTCTAGAGTGTTCATAGTCTCAGAATTCAGGACGATTTCCTTCCTGTGAATCGCTTACTACTTTGAAAACTGCATTTGGTCCTTGAACCGTCGGATGTCCATGTTATGCGATTTTATTTTTGGTGGGTTCTTTTGTACCTCTTGACTTCTCATTCTTTTGCGGCCGTCACTAATCAGAGGTGTATTTGGGTGTTTACCTCTACCTTGACTTGCTCTCTCACTTCTCTTACTCCACATCCCAATCTTCTCCCCTTGTATATATTTTTACAGTGATGTTGGCACCACATATAGCATTGTATTGCTATGTGGTTTACATCTATTTGTATTGTGTTGTAATACTATCCTGTCATGTTTTGCTGTTGTGCCAATCATGTCTTGTTGTATTTATATATATTATCAACGGGCCCGATTCACAGAATAAACTTAAGACTCAATCCTAAACTTACTACTGTTTTGGTATTCACAGATTGCACTTACTACTTTTGGTATTCACAGAATGTACTTACTACTTTTGGCATTCACAGAATGCGCTTACTACTTTTGGTATCACAGAATGAACTTACTCGTTTCGGTATTCACAGAAGTTTGGACTCCTAACTTTAGGACACCTAAACGCCTTCTGTGAATACCGAAAGTCCTAAAATTACGATTTTTCTCAATTTAGTAGTAGTAAAGTTAGGACTACTAACTTTAGGACGCCTAAATGCCTTCTGTGAATACCAAAAGTCTTAAAATTAGGATTTTTCTCAATTTAGTAGTAGTAAAGTTAGGACTACTAACGAGTCTAGAAGGTTGGGGTGCCACATGTGGTGACTCTTCCACAGGACGTCATTGGACACGCGAAGAGAAGAAACTACATATCAACTGCTTGGAATTTCTTGCAGGTTCTTTTGCGGATCGAAGCTTCACCCAGAATTCGGTGAAATGCTGTATAATGCTGTGCATGGAAAATGTCACTGTAGTGAAATACATCAACAAGATTGGGGGACCACATTCGAAGTGTCTTACGGAAATAGTTAAGGCTTTCTGGAGCTATTGCTTGAACAAGGGACTGTCTGTCACAGCGGAACACATCCCTGGTTTGAAAAATGGGGTAGCTGACTGGTTCTCCAAGAATTTCAAGGATTCCAGCAACTGGAAGTTAGACAGGGGGATATTCATGACAATCCAAGACAAATGGGGTCCCTTTATGACAGATATTTTCACAGACAGACTGAACACTCAGATGGAGAATTTCTTCAGTTGGAAACCGGACTCTCAAGCAACAGGGATGGATGCCTTCCTCCAGGACTGGCAGGGCTTAAAGCCATATGCATTCCCGCCGTTTGTCATGCTTCCATGTCTTCTCTTACACTCTCGCCGGTACCTACAGAGCACAGTGGTGATAACCCATCTTTGGACGTCTCAGGCATGCTTTAAAGTCATCTTGGAGATGACCATGGACTTCCCACTTCTAATACCACCTTTCAGGCAAGTACTCCTGGACCCTAATTGCGAATCATATCCTCGTATAGACCAAGGTCTAATGGTTCTGATGGCCTGGAAGATTTCAAGCGACTGTGGAAAATACTTGGCCTTTCACAAGATGCTTTCCAACTCGTATCTGAGTCTTCGGCATCTGGTACAAGGAAGGCATATTAACTGGCGTGGAACAAATGGGTTCACTGGTGTCTTTAACAACACTGCAATCCCATTTCAACTGATTTTAGTGCATGTAGTAAACTTCCTATTGCAACTCTTTACTTCTGGCCTAAGTTATAGAACTGTTAATCTCTATAGGTCAGTCGATGGTGTCTTGGTAGAACAAAACCTTTTAACAAAAAAGATTATGAGAAGCATGCTGGTTCTAAACCCTCCAACTCCAAAATATACAGCTTATGGGACATAAGAAACATATTACAACATATTTCTTCTTGGGGAGATAACGTTAACCTCTCTCTCAAGCGTATTTCCTATGAGCTTACTGTGATACTTTGCTTTGTCTCTTTCAGTCGAGCCTCAGATGTTAAGGCATTAGACGTTACTAGCAGGGCCTACCAACCTGAGGGAGTTTGTTTTTACCTTAATAGAAGAACCAAAACTATGTCTTCCTCTATCTTTTATCCTTTTTTTCCTCTAAATGAAAGTCTATGTGTTGTCAAATGTCTTAAAGAGTATGAAAGAAGAAATGTAAGTCTGAGAGGAGTTGGAACTCTGCTGGGATTTCACACAGATCCCCTCATAAAGCAGTTTCATCTCCCATGCTTGCAAGATGGGTGAAAGAAGTGATGAGTGAGAGTGGTGTTGATGTTTCTATTTTCAGTACACACTCTTTCAGAGGCGCTTCTGCTTTTAAAGCTTTTATCTTAGGTCGAGGGGTCCAGGATATTCTTAGAACCCCTGACTGTTTGAATGAGAGTATGTTTAAAAAATGTTACTTTAGACCAATCAATATTGTGATTGACAACGTACTTAGTTCACTTTAAACTTACATAATGTTGGCCTCCATCTCATGCCATAACATTAAAAATGTTCATAGCCTTGTGGGCAGAAAATCTGAATTTTATTAAGGACACAGAGGTCAAGATTATCCCTCCACTTACTTACCCTCTGTAGGGATTTTACCTTTTGACCTGTTGTGTGTTTTTATTCCAGAATAAGACATCTACAGATTGTTAAGAAAAGGAGTTATTTGTTCCACATCAAATTTGAAATCATGTTTTTTTCTGAGTTCATTTCTTGTTCGTAGCACTTGACAAAGAAGGAAGATGGCGGCCTGCTCATAGACTATATAGTGTAATGGAATGTTGTCTGAAGTTCTATATTCTCTTCATTGTTTCTGCTGAGCTGTGACAATGAAGGAGATTTGTATAATCTTGGTCTCTGTATCCTTAATAAAATCCAGATTTTCTGCTCACCAGGCTGTGAAAAATCTAAATTCAACATTAGTAAGCATATCATTTGTTCAACATAACCATGTGCATATATATTCCAGCATGGGAAAATCCTTGTTTCTGTGTCCTTAATAGAATTGAAACATCTTATTGCATAAGCTAGAAGAACAGTCTACCTCAGAGATCAAGGGCTCCTACGGCTGAAACGCTTTTACAAAAAAGTATATCAACATTGCCAGTTTAGCCTATAATTGCTTGATGGATAAATACTTATTATAAGGCCAACCCTCTAGGAATGTAACAACAATACTCATATCCCATAAAATGGGATTTACAAAGATGTAAAAATTAGTGTATATCTGTGTAGGTAAATAAGTATATTTAATTTTTCAGGGGATTTTTGTTGAACATTTATCCTCAAACGCCCTAGACCTGATGAGGCCCGATATCAGTGGAGCTGAAACGCTTCGACCTTATGATTCGAGGACGCCCATGTGAATTTAAAGTATTGTGTTAAAAAGTTTGAAAGTACTAAAAAAAATTGAGGTTGGAGTAGTATACGTCATAGCACTTTCCCGAAGGGTAATCTTCCTTTGAAAGGAATGCTTGTTGCGTAAAAAATTGGAAGCATCCTTATTTACTAATAGGGTAATGGGGGATATTTGATATATGTTTTGAGTAGATTTAAGTGTTTTTTTGGTTTTTTTGTCTAAGAAAAAATGATGTATTGTATATAAGAATATATGATTGTATATATGCATACATATCAAATTTAAAAAGCACGTACATAAAAAAAGTTTCGATTTCAAAAATGTCTTTCAAGACTTTTGTTTGAACTTCTCTTTGGCCATGATTGGAATTGATATTTGATTAATCAAGAGAGTGAAGCTCATAGGAAGGAATACTTCAAGTTTTTCTTCATCCTAATATACAGTATAGATATTTGTTCCAAAGCATTATTTGTATGTAATATTGTTTATCTACCCAGATGCTGTTGGGTTATTCGGGTTACTCCTTTGATATGGCGATTTGTTCAATTGAAGCGGCACTTGCAGGAACCAGCAAAATCACTGTTGCACAAACGTGCTAGGGCCCGTGGACATAGAAAGGGGTCTGTGCTGGTCAGAGATACCAGCGGGTCCCGTCCCACAGTATAAGACTTGTGGTGAAGCTGCCGAATTGGAAGGCGAAGATCGCTCCCTCAGTAAAATAAAACGCGGATTAAGCAGTAAACATGAGCTCCGACGCACAATACAAAGTATAACACCTTGCAATCTTCTGAACTCACAGAATAGTAATTATGCACTACGCTGCTATACTTAACACAACCATCAAAGGCAGGACTGGCTTCAGGAATTTTTGATCTGGATGGGCCAAGGGTGCCTCTGGATGGCCACGAAGGGCCTAATTTTTGGTCCTTCTGGCGGTAGCCTACAGGTCTTAGATTACATCATATTTGCTTCCAAACAGGAACCACAATACAAACTGCAAATTCTGTGTATATACAGAGCATATAGAGGGTAGAGACTTCAGCTAAGGTTCATTTTAGGGTTTAGGGGTAGGCAGTAATACAGGGATTTAAGCAGTTTTTGTGTTGTAGTCTTAGTTTGTTTCTATCAAATTACTTAGACAAACATTGAAGACACATGATTTGTGAGTTTGAAGTGTATGACTGAAAACAATGTACTTGTTAACATGGAGGGCAGTTGTCATCCTACACACACAGGCGAATGGTTCTCATACCTCTAGAAAGCTTTTAAAATGGAATGACTCCTAGACAGAACTACTGGAATTCGGATCGAAATCACCAACTCTCCAGGCTGCAATCCTCGTGTCCTCTGCCCAGGAGTTTTGGGATTCAGAAAAGGGGGTGGTGATGAACAGAGTGTCTGAATTAAGCAGACCACTCTTACCCAGTCCAAAGATCAGGGCTTTATCCATCACCGTTTTTTAGCTCACTGCACCATCCCAGCTCAGAACTTGGCTATATGCAAATTAGTCTGACCCTGGCCCAGTGCATCATGGGAACAAAGAGTTTTGGGATGCCATATCACATGGAACTGTTAAAGCTACATTTCCACAATCTTAGACAACTGAGTAAGAAAAGTAGGGAAGATAAGCAAGAGTAGGTTAACATAACAGAAATCTACAATTATAGGTGGCAAAGCTGAGACTCAAAAAGTGATTTGGGATGCCATTTAATCATAATTTCAAAATGAGACCCTTCAACAAGATGCCACCTTTCATCCCAGACAGAATGGAAGCTGGTTAGCACATAGCCATGTTTGTCATGGTAGCTCTCCCTGGGATAATCTCTTATTTAGTCTATTAGTGCAACTACACAAAACACTTTGCAGTGATGCTGGCTGTGGGGTAGAGCATAAATGGCAACTCAACAACACAAGCACCAGGTCTGCAATTGGCTCACAGATCAGCCTACATCAGCTTTAATGTGTTTGCCTCTTTCACAAGAGTTGGTTGCCACTTAATGCGGGAGATCAAACTCTATGTCCCTAAGCAGGTGCTAGGCTCCTTCTTCCAGGTTTGCAACCACCCCCAATATACAATTACGTACAAATGGAGGCCACAGATAATGTATTAAATGTTCTGTGCTTTACACCAATCAAAGTCCTAAAAAGCTGAAAAAAACATGTATACTTATGATGATGTTTCACTTTTCATTGATAAAAAAATTTCTTTTTTTAATTTACATTTGAGAGCTGTGCCCCAGAGTACCTAAATTCTGCATATTTCTACACTAGTTATAGTTTAGAGCAGAATGCTCAGGGGTGTAACCAGGTCTCTGTACCCTTACGTGCAGGGGGACACCCTGACCCTCTAAGGGAACTTCGACCCTTCAGGGGGCCCCCATCATCCCAAATCTAATGAATATCTGTGAGATATGGGCAGCTCAGGGGCCGCTCATCACATTCTGCAATTAACCCCAATCTTTTTACGTTATGCCATTGGGAATGATCTGGCTCCATCAGAGTCAGGTGATCAAAACCACACCAATCTACCAACCCCACTGCGGTCTTAAGAAAGGTGCACTGTGTTCTCATGTCACGAGACCTCCAACAATTGAGGAAGAAGTTACAGTATTTGGCTATAATATTAAACTCGGAACACAAATTTAAAAAGTCTCACCTCCCAGAGCCTTCATATCTGCCGACTACCAGTAGCATGGCCAGTCTGCCTTGGGCCCTAGTACAAGAAACAAAATGGGTCCACAGTTTCAACTGTGATATACAGCATTAATCCTGTTTCAGTAGCCCCCTACAGGTCTCTGCGCCATGGTGCCACTACACCTGCTGCACCCTGGTATCTCTTGTCTTCTGCTGCGTGATGATGAATAGTGTGAAAGAGAGCAGCATGAGTGTTGCGAGTGTAGGGTCAGAAATGTGCCGATGTGTGTGTCGAGTGAGGTGCATGAATGTGATATGAGAAGAGGGCCCAGGTGAGAGGAGTGTGTGCAGAGTGAGAGGAGTGAGTGCAGGGTGGTGTGAGCAGTGTAAAAGCAGGGTGAGTAGTGTTCCAGGGTGTGAGTGAAAAGTAAGCAGCAAGCGTGGAGGGTGAACTGTAAGAGTGACTAGTGAGTGCATGGTGAGAGAAGTTAGTAGTGCAGGGTGAGTGGTGTGTCCCTATGAGTTACGGCAGACTATTGTGCCTGTTCTAAGGCAGGGTGAACAGAGTGCCTGTATGAGTGCAGGCTGAGAGATGTGTCCATATGAGTACAGGGTGAGAGGAGGGAGTGTAGGGTGAGTGCTGTGACTCCAGGGTGAGTGATGTGCTTGTTTGTGTGGTGTGAGTGCAGGGGGAGTGGTGTGCCCATAATGAATGGAAGGTTAGCTGTGGGGTGCTTATGTGAATGTATGGTGAGCGTTGTGTCAGTGTGAGAGTAGGGTGAGAGGAGTGACTGCAGGATGCGTGATGTGACCATATGAGTACAGGGTGAGAGGAGGGAGTGCAAGGTGAGTGCTGTGACTCCAGGGTGAGTGATGTGCTTGTTTGCGTGGTGTGAGTGCAGGGGGAGTGGTGTGCCCATAATGAATGGAAGGTTAGCTGTGGGGTGCTATGTGAATGTATGGTGAGCGTTGTGTCAGTGTGAGAGTAGGGTGAGAGGAGTGACTGCAGGGTGAGTGATGTGACCATATGAGTTTGTGACGAGTGGTATGTTATGTGCTTGTTTGAGTGAGATTGCATGGTGAGCAGTGAGAGTGGCAAGAGAGTGAACGTCATTTGAGTGCAGGGTCAGTAGTGTGCCCCTGTGATGGCAGGGTGGGTGCAGGGTGGACAGTATGAGTGCATGGTGAGTGGTGTGAGTGCAGTGTGCTCATGTGAGTGCAGGGTAAGAGAAATATGAACGAAGTGAGAGCAGGATAACAGCATGAGTGCAGGGTTCGCAGTGTGAGTGAAGAATGATCGCTGTGAGAGCAGGGTTAGCATGAACAGAGAGAATGAGCAGTGAGTTGTCTGAATGCAGGTTGTATTCCCAAACACTTGGAGTAATCAGCATGTTATTGACGGTTGGCGAGTAGGTTTTCAGATACAAGTTAAACTATTGCTATTATGGCATCATTCAGTGATGGGGTGGAGGAAATAAATAATTTGTTGATCCGGCAACAAACAAAATCTTGTGATTAGGTTTGCCAGCTGACCGTATTTCTACAGGCACCACTGGTATTTTGATGTCCCGGCCAGTATGAAAAGCACCTAAAGCCGACATTTTTAGTCCATATCTTGCATACATCAAACAGCACATATAAATAGAAAGTACTTTTAAATGTGTTCCAGAGTTGCATTAAATGTCCATAACAAATAATTAAAGGAAACAAAGACAGAAAAGTCATGTTAAAAATAAATACATACTAATTTATTTACAGCCCTTTTTTGTATTGCACCCAGGTCTTTGCAGACTCCTTAAACAACATATGGCCAATATTTTTCTTTTGGAAAGGTGTCAACCTTACTCCTGATATGCCTTTTCACTAAATAGATTCTTCATTCGGTGGCAGTAAAAGTAAAAACAAATGTAAGGAATAGGCAGAGTGGGGACCCAGTGGGTATTGGAACTAGTGCAAAGAAAACAAAGCCTCATTACCCAGTTCACCAGTTCACAGTGACATGTATATGGTCTTTTAAGAGACCTGTGAAAAACTTGGGAGTGGCTGAGATAGGATGCCAGAGACTACCCAGCCGAGCCCACAGCAGCTCAAGATCACCACAATATTCAGCCCAATTACACTGAGAAAGACGTGCATTTTGCAATTGGTTTTATGCCGTAACTGGGAGAGCCGAAGGGATGTTTGGGTGGGCCTTGCCCACCTGGCCCACCATCTAGAATAGGGCCTGATCAATGGTATATCAATTAAAAGGGAATAAAGTACACTTAACCTACTGAGTAGCAGCAAAGAAAGAGGACCTGACATGGTGGTTTACAGTTATTAATAAAGGGTTAGCTCCATTATGATTAGATCATGTGACTGTTGGTATTGGCATGCTCATGGGAAACTTTCATGTTTATAATTGGCTGCTTTCAAATAAATGTAGTAAAGACAGAGGGGCATATTCTCAAGGATTTATCGCAGAGTTATCGGCACTTTATTGCAGCCAAAGTTGCGATAAAATTATCGCCCAATTCACAAGTTGGTGATAACAGCCTATATCACCTGTTTTCTCACAGGCTGATGGTACCAACACAGCGGACAACCAACATCCCACCTCAGACAAAGCTGCTGGCCATGCTGCACTTGTTGGCCTCTGGTGCCTTCCAACCAACAACTGCCAGAGTCGGAGTAGTCTTACACCCAGCCCAGTCCAAGTTCCTCACAACTGTCTTGGATGCCATCATCAGCTTGGTTCCCCAGCACTGTCACTTCCCCCACACTGCGCAGGAGCAGCAAGAGACCAAGAAAGGCGTATGCGCCATAGCTGGCTTCCTACATGTGTTAGTGGGCAATTGACTGCACACATGTCCTACTTGTGCCCCCTGGCAACACTGCACACAATTACTGCAACACAAAGCACACGCATTCCATCAATTTACAGGTTACAGTGGATCACTGGGGAATCCTCATCAAAGTCTTCGCCAACTACCCAGGCAGTGTGCATAATAAATACATCTACCGACAGTCCATCATCAACCAGCCCTACTAGGATGGCACCCATGGAAATGCGCTACTCAATGGCAAGTACCAAATGAACACACCACACACCTCAACTCCACAATCATGCAACTCACAACACTGGAAACGCACACGTTACAAACTCACATACAACATGCCAAACAACAAGCCCACCCACCAGACACAACAGCCCAACTTACTATGGGAACCAGGGCCAGCCATGTACGTAAGCCATCAACGGCTTGGCACCTCAGCCACACAACAGCAGATTGTGGGGAGAGGTGGGAACCAGGCATGAGCAAAGGAGGCAAGTGACCCATGAATGAGAATGTACACAATGCCATGTGTGGCTTGGATGTGATGGCGAGACTGCAATATGCAGACCACACACATATCCATGTCAGCATACACCGCTGGTGTATGGAGTGTAGTGGACAGTGGATGCAACCATGTCAACCCAGCCAGTGGGGAAGATCGTGGAAATGTAAATTGTTACGTCCCCCCGTGTAAGCGTGAGCCGAGTGGGCTGGCCCGGTGTACGCCAGGCCAGCATAGGGGTGTGAATAAAAAGCAAGTAGCTCTTGGCGTGGTTCTATTCTGGAATGGCCAACATCTCTGCCAGGGCGGAGACCCCACCTCAAGGCCAATGCCGTCGCCGTGAGCGGTGTTCCCTGCGATCCTGTGCACGTGCTGCACCCCGGGCTGCTGGTCCTCGAACCTGTCTTGCCTGCCCCTGTGCACCCAGGCCTCACTGCTCACCTGCCGATACTGGCGTGTGTCAAAGAGGGCCCACCATGTGCCGGTGAAGCTCCAAACCTGAGGCCCGCAATCTTGGCAGCCTGCTCAGGCCTACGCAAGCAAGGCCCGCAGTTCTCCGTTCTTGTACTCCACCGGCATACACAGCGGACAAGTAGGTCATACATTTGGAACTGAGTCTTGATTACGCTATGTAAGAGTACATTTTATAGCAGAGTTTATATCACTATACTCCCTTCGTTGTGGTGCCACCAAGTCTGTGTATAGCATTCCAAACACATGTGTGCGTGGGCCCTCGTGGACTACTGCCCTTGGCCCACGCTGTGCTTGAGTAGGTCACACATTTGCAACTGAGTCTTGATTTAGCAATCGCAGAGTTCATATAATTGTACTTGCCTCATCGCAGACTGCATCCGCTCCCAGGGTCCCACTAAGTCTGTTTCCCAACATTGATGGACACTCACTGGTTGAACTTTGGTAGCATCTGAGTCTATGGACTGGGGGTTGTCTTCATCCTCATGTAGCTGATTCCGACTTGGTGGTAATAACGAGGCTGTAGCAATCCACTTCCTCAATTTGCCGCTTCCGGAGGGCTTCTGCCCTCTGCATCATGCCCTGGAGGTCTGCAACACTCCGCCACATTCACCTTCGACATCGATGAGGACCCGCTCAATCCGCATGGCCCTACCACAGTGCAAGTCACTGTCCCGTGGCGGTGTGCCTGTGCCAGCGGCAGTGCATTCGGGCCACTAACTCTGGGCAGCTCAAGTCAGGGACCCTGCCTGATGAGATATTGGATGGCGTCTGGGTCGGTGGCCTTGGGGGTCATCAATGCCATGTGAATGTGGCCATGCGCTGTCCGCTGCCTCCGGCCTCGACTGCTTCCCACCAGGGTTTACACATCATATCGATTCCTGACCCGGCCCGGACATCACATCACTGCAGGAGGCACCTGCCACCACCTCCAGGACCACCTCTAAACACCAACTGCTGGAGTCGAAACAGTCATACTGGCAGACTAATGTAGTTGCTCACACCTGTCGTGGATCCCATCATATGCCTGATACCCTGCTCAGCGCTCCAGGTGCCACTAACTCAGTGCACCGCAACCCATGGAACATTTCTGATTGAGTTTTGTGCAGTGGAGAGATTACGCAGCAATGTCACATAAGGCAGTGTGGGAGACCTGGGATGATGATGAGGAAGATGATGCAGGTGTAACACACCTCACTGCAGCTGCATCAGGACTATCTCGAAGGGACACAATTCTAGACCATTTCTTCACATGAGAGCGCTCAGCTCTGGTGCCCCAACCTCAGTGCACTACAACTTACGGACACTTCTGTTTGCATATTGGGTGGTCTCTGCACTTTCTACAGCTACCACCATGATGCTCTGCAGTTTTCTCTGTAATGCTGGTGTTTTCTGTTTCCATTTTAATAGTGTTCACTGTTCAAGTTGTTGCCAGCACTAACCACTCCACGAGGGCTGGCTTACACTCACCCCACACACATCCAGCACATGCATCATTGTACATGTGACCCTGCCAATAAAGGGGCCTAGTGCACAGGCCCTTAGCCAGTTCCACAAACTGCCTGCGAGTGTCCCTGTGGTCATAATGTATGCATGAGGGCCCCAGGCCCTACAACATTACATTGTGCTGTATACAGCGGATGCAACCATTTCACCGCAGATAGCGGGTAAGACCTTGGACATGTAGCTTTGTCATCACCCACTCAATACATAAGATAAGTGGACTGGGCGGTCGTACGAAGTTCCAGCGTGGGTGTGAATGATAAATATGGGACTCTGGGTGTGGTTCAGTACATGAAATGTGCAAATGCATGTGTCTCTGTCACAGTGTGGGTCTCCTTTGTGGGATGTAGGTGGTCCCTGATGGGACTTAGAAACCAACGTATGTGATCTAGTTCGGCTTCCAGGAGCTCTGATCCCACCAGCACCTGTTCGGCCACCTCCTTTTGGCATTCTAACACCTGGCATTGGAATGAGATGTGTGCCTCGGTGAAGTGTTGGGAGCCAGCCGTGGTGGCTGGTGCTTCCTGCTGTGTGGTCTGTGCAGGGACGGGGTCTCCTCTATGTAGCTTGCCTGTCGTGCTCCTGGGGGTGGGTTGCCTAAGATATTCATGGGCTGTTGTAGGGCGTCTGTGTCGAAGGTGTGGTGGTCCTCTCCAGCATCACTGATGAGTTGTCTGGTCTGCTCTGCTGGAGGTGTTGTTTGTCCCTCTGCAATGTGAAGGGGATATGCATTTTGACTTTGTGTTGACATGTATGTTGGTGCATTGTTCTTGTTTACATGCAGACCGTATGACGATATACATTGTGACTGTTTGGGAGGTGCTGAATTTTGATGCGGGACATTGGACATTTGGACTACATGACGGATGTTAGGTTGTACACGTACATTTTCATCTCACAGTTTCCTGCTATGTTAGATGTAATTGGCCTGTTTCTGTGCATGAGCAGACCCAGTTGTGTCTTCTGTTCTGCAATGTCGGGGTTGCACATTGTACCACATTGTCGTCAATGTGAATGTGCTGTTATGGCTATGTGTGTGTGCTGCAGTGTGCCACTGGGATCAGGGACATGATCCGGGGTTATTGTGGGTGTGCAGTGTGCTGCACATTGTTGTGCATGTGTGCCATTGTGCCCTTAACCCCCCATCCCCCAGTCCCTGGTCGTTACTCACCCTGTTGATGTTGTGTCAGGTCCTATCGAGCTGTGTCCGGACTCTCAACTCCTTGCATCGCCTCCACACTGATGACTGTGGCCTCCATTTTCTCCAGCTCCTCCTGTGGCGCAGGACTTCCACCTCCTATCAACATTGCTGCCTTCCAGTTGGCAGCGGGTTTGTGCTTGCTTTGGCTGTTCACATCATGCCAGCGGCTCTTGGCCTCCTACATTGACCTCCTTGGCACTTAGACTGCATTCACATTTGCCTAATTGTTGTACAGTTGGTGGTAGTGTTCTGTCACCTCCGTGACGCTGATCTGGTTTTCCTGCAGTCTGCACACCATCTTCCTCTCCCTCTTCTCCTTGGCCTTCCCCGACCCCGTTTGTTCCTTGCTGGTGGTCTGTGGGGCTTGTGGAGTTTGCTTTGACCTCTGCACTCGCTCCGGGTGCATCCATGGTGCTACGCAGTTTCTTTTTGCTTCCCTGTTTTTTTCTGTTCTGCTTTTATGGTGCCTTTTCCCGCTTGGCGCGTGGGGATTGCAGGCCTGTCACTGGTTTTCGCTGTTTTTTGTATGGCGGTTGGCCTCATCGTAAGTTTTTTTGCGTTTTTTGTTTCGTATTTTTACGGCATTGTGTTGACTTTATCGCAGACATTTGACGCGTTAACGTGAGCTTATCGCATGGTACCACCGTGTTGAGAATATGACGTTAACACAGCGTTATTTTCCCACGATAGACTGTTATGTGAAGAGTTGCGTTAAGCTAATTTATTGGTAATTATCATGCGTTCTTGAGAATATCCCCCAGAGAATCATAATAGGAGCCATCTGTCCGGACATAGGATCTAGTTTCTCCAGAGCCTTTTGCTCCAAGGTAGTTATGAGAAAGACATCAACAATTAGCCTGGTTAGATCGCTACATGAAATGTGCGTAAGGTGATAATTGAGGGGTCTGTTACTTTGGTATGGTCAGCAGAGTCTGTTTTAAGCTCTGCAACATTGTGCAGCAGCCTCCATTGTTCTGGATTATGCGATGAAAACTAGCAAAGCTTTCATATCACGTTGCCACTGAAGTGAAATGTGCGGCTTTAAACACTGCTTTTGGAGGAGTGTACACAAATCTACCGAAATCTCGGCATGTGCAAAGTTGGTCCTTAAAAAATGTATTCATTCCATTTCTGTACAGTATGGGCCTTCTGTGAATACCAAAATGAGTAAGTGCCTTCTGTGAATACCAAAATGGTAGTAAGTTTAGTATTTTGTCTTAAGTTAGTTCTGTGATTAGGGCCCCTGTGTGTGACCATCACCTGTAGTGCGTATTATCGATTGCTAGGCACTCCATAACAAAATATAATTTATAACTAATATTCAATGTTTAATTAATGCATTCCCTATTTTTCATTATTCTGTATATTATGTTAGTGTGCACGAATGGTGGAGAAGTGTACTACCTGATAAGTTCAGCAGGTATGATGCACATTTGATTGCCACCAAATTTAGTCAGTACAGCGTAAAGGTTTATAACAATTATTACCATCTACAAATTTAAAAGAAAGGGTTCTATGTCATATGCAAGAGCCTCACTGGCTACTGAGAACTGTGGAATAGTGCTACAGTATCTGCCACAGGTAATGCTAGGATTAAAAGCTGCCCTTTACTTACCTTTCTGTCTGACAAAAAAATGTCGCACATGCACAATGATTAACAGGCTTGCAAATCCAGCAGAGTCCCAAACCTGTACACACTACTACACCTACACTTACCCCAGCACCAAAGAGAAAGAGGCTCTACCCACCCCACTCATAAAAATGTGGCACATACACAATGATTAACAGGCTTCAAAACCAGCAGAGTTCCAAACTTGTACACATTAATGCACCTACACCTACCCCAGCACCAGATAGAAAGAGGTTCTACCCACCCCACTCATAAAAATGTGGCACATACACACTAATATAACAGACTTCCACAACCAGCCGAGCCCCAAACCTGTACACACTACTACACCTACACCTACCCAGCACCAAAGAGAAAGAGCTTCTACCCACCCCACTCACAAAAATGTGGCATATGCACAATGATCAACAGGCTTCAAAACCAGCAGAGTCCCAAACTTGTACACACTACTACACCTACACCTACCACAGCACCAGAGAGAAAGAGGTTCTCCCACCCCATTCATAAAAATGTGACACAGGCACAATGATCAACAGGCTTCAAAACCAGCAGAGTCCCAAACTTGTACACCCTTCTACACATACACTTACCCGAGCACCAGAGAGAAAGAGGTTCTACCCACCCCATTCATAACAATGTGGCCGATACACACTAATACAACAGACTTGCAGAACCAGCAGAGTCTCACACTTGTACGCACTACTACACAGCTCATGAGAAACACAGATTCTAACCATCCAATTCCAGCTGGTAATCCAGATTGCACTTAATGTATGCCATGTCAGCGTGTAGTAGTTGAAGCTCTGAAAAGCCATTTCTTTACTACCACTGCTGGAAACATTGCCCAATACCTTATTTCTTGGTGGGGTTCTTGGAGATTTTCTTTGTGATTTGTGAAAGTATAAGGGGCAGGGCAAGAATGAAGACCGTCGGACTGTTCTGACCTAATGAACACATTGTGCATCAGCAACCAGCCGCGCCTGATTGATGTGGCTTTGTTTTCCGCCACCTGTTTCTGACTCAACCGGACCTCTGCATTTTTTTTACATCAGTGCGTTACTAGCTCAGTCTACCTTGTCTGCATGTAGAGGCAATATCCTTCTCCACCAATACCCTTGAACAGCAGACATTCAGTCTACAAACTGACGATGTACAGTGCAAGATCCCCCCAAACCGCATGTGCAGCATTGCCTCAGCAGGCCAAGACCCTAACTAATACAACAGGGACCGCAAAGGTGCAGCACTACATCTGGCACAGAAGAGGTACACTGTAGCTAGAGGCATTGCAAGCTTGGCTGGTGCAGAGAACAGGTACCATATGGGAATCAGGAGTGCAAGCTTCCCTCACATTTCCAAAGAGAACCACATTTGAGAACATGTGCTATATCAGGATTAAGATAACAATATCTATGTAACCCTCATAAGCACCGTAGGAAGGAATTTAGTGGAAGAGAGGGGCGATCATGAAGGAGGAGGGTCTGAGTTCTTCTATTCATCTTTACTTAGGCGGCTTCACACTGCAATCTTCATGTGCCTTCAAACCTGGTGGTCACTCCCAAACTGAGGTGCAATCCTCCTCCACAGACCGCCACACTGACACTGAATGTCCTTGTCCCCCACACTCACCCACTGCTGAAGCCTGCGCTGCCTGCTTTCCACTCAGTCCCAGTACCTGAGATGTACACACCCATAGTTGCCAACATTTGAAATTTCCCGGGACACTTTGCAGCACAGGGCTGCTGCAGATAGAAAGTTGTTTGCGTACCTGTGTGTAATAAAGAAGAACAGTTTTTGCAACAATATTACCCGGGACAGTTTCCAACTTGCCGGGACAGTCCCTTCAACTATGACACACCCTACCCTTCAATGGATAGGAGCTACTGGAGCCAAGAGCATTTGTGGCATAAAGTTACTCTCAGCCCCTCTTAGCCTTGATTTTTCCTTCATTCTCTGTCCAAATCATACTATTATCAGTCCTGGTCACTCTCTGGGGTACATGCATCAAGAAGTCCTTAATTGCGATTATTAAGGAATAGCAATTAGGGACTCTCAAAAGCCTATGCATGTAGAAATCGCTATTAAAATAGCGATTCCTAAATATTCCTTAATTACGACTCACAATTCACGAGTCGCAATTAAGGAATGGCTTCCCATTCATTCGTGTGGGGCCTACAGGCCCATAAGAATGAATGGAAGATTGCATGCGCAATTTGCGAGTACCAATGGGTGCTCGCAAATTGAGCATGCAATTTCAATGGTGCATTGGTGTCAAAAGGACACCCTGTTGCACCCCTGAAAGTGTGACGTGCACCCATGTTGAGCACAAATATGCCCCAAGGGTATGTGTGTGCACAGCATGAAACTTTGAAAAATGCACTTTAGTGCATTTTTCAAAGTTTTTGCAAATTAACGACTAGTTTAATCGCTCTGTAATTTGCGGCCCCAAATAGCGAACTCACTATTTAAAAGCGGTTCTTGCATTGCATTTAAGGAATCACAAATTTAAGACTTTGGGTGTCCCGCATGTTACAAGGAAAACGAAGCACAAAAAGTACTTAAAGCATACGAATGAGGTGGGGGGGGGGCAGAAGCATATTTAGACGCTGGGTGGTTATTTACTAGAGGTCAAAAACATTTTAAATGGGTAGGATGTAACTTTATGTGTTGCTTTGCATTCTGGGATTTTAGACCATGAACGAATGTAAATAATGAAACTACAGTTTCTAGAATGCAATGTGTTTTTGAGCAAAAAGGCCATGCTCCTTTTAATTTGGTCCCATTTGTGAGTGTTGGAGCTCACCTTATTTGCCCAACACATTTATTTATGCATCTTGATCTCCCAACACAGCTACTCCAAATAGCACACTTCCAGATTTCTTATTTTGCTTTCTCCTCACCAAAACATAGGCAAGGGTGATATTTGCAGTATTTGAAGCACAAGCTCAATCCAAGAGCATGAAGCTATCTACACGTGCACCAAATTACCTTGTAAGAGATTAAATTCGTTTTTTAAGGCACTAATGGGGAGATTTAAAAAAAACGTGTAGGTAGTGCCGCCCCCCCCTGCGAGGCAGCGCTGTGTTGCGCAACAGGGAAGGAACAGAAGAGTGCCATAATTTTAAAGATATAGCTCTCTCCTCCGCTCTCCCTTGCACCAGCGCTGATTTCAGCTGTCCTGAGCCATGCACACACCTTGGAGCCATAGCGCTAGCGTGTGTGCATCAGTGTAGCATAGGTTTTGTACCACCTACAGATTTCACAAAGGGGTTCTACTGCATATGCAAGGGCCTCTCTGGTTAATGAGACTTGTGGGATAGTGGTACTATACCTGCCACAGGTAATGCTATTCTGAAAAGCTGCCCTTGATTTACCGTTCTATCTGACATCGGAATGTGACACATACACAATGATTAACAGGCTTGCAAATCCAGCAGAGTCCCAAACTTGTACACCCACACACCTACACCTACCCCCAGCATCATAGAGACACAGGGCCTCATTTATGAGGCCTTGCGTCAGTTTTGCGCTGCGGATGCGTCACTTTTTGTGACGCATCGGCAGCGTAAAACATGCGCCTTGTTGCGCCATATTTAAAAAGTGACGCATCTAGGTAGATGCGTCACTTTTTAAACCCCTGCGCCACATTATACCTGCGTCAGGTATAATGTATGCAGAGGGGGCGTTCCCCCGCAAAAAGCCTCGTAATAGTGACGCAGTGAAATCTATGAGATTTCACTGAGTCACTTTTAGGATGCGGTTGCGTCAAAATCTTGCGCCTGCCTCACAGCAGGCGTAAGACTGACGCAAGCCCTTTCACATGGGGCTTTCCCCATGTGAAAGGACGCATTGCTGGAGTTGCGTCACTTTTGTGACACACTCCAGCAATGCGTCACTTTTGCGCTTACAGATGCGTCAGAAATACTGACGTATCTGTAACTCCTTGCGACATGATGCGTCATACATTAAATATGACGCATCATTGGTGTCGCAAGGAGTGCGCAGTGAAAAGTGACGCATCGCTGTTTTCACGCAGCGATGCGTCACTTTTCATAAATGAGGCCTACAGATTCTACCCACCCCCTCCCCCCTCCCCCCCCCCCCCCCCCCCCCCCCCCCCATCTGGTAATCCGGATTGTACCTATTTCATGCCATTTCAGCGTGCAGTCTTTTACGCTCTGAAAAGAAATTTCTTTCCTGCAAGGGCTAGAACCATTGCAAAAAAACTATTTTCTCTGTGGGATTCTTGGAGAATGTCTTGTTGATTTGTGAACATATAATAATAGGCAGTGCAAACGTTAAGACGGTCGTTCTGTTCTGACCTAAAGAACACCTGCATCGGCAACCAGCCACACCTGATTGCTGTGGCTTTGTGTTCTGCCAATTGTTTCTGACACAACCGGACCTCTGTGTTTCTTACCTCAGTGCGTTGCTAGCTCGGTCTAGTTTGCTTGCATGTAGAGGCAGTATCCTACTCCTCTATACACGAGAACAGCAAAGTCATGAAATCTACAAACTGACAATGAACAGTGCAAAATTTCCCCAAACAGAACGTGCAGCATTACCTCAGCAGTGCAAGACCCTCACCAATACAACAGGGACAGCAAAGGCAGCAACAGTGCAGCACCTTTCACACAGAAGAGGTGCACTGTAGCTACAGGCCTTGCAAGCTTGTCTAGCACAGAGAACATTTACCATGTGGAATCAGCAGGGCTTGAAACCCTTCGCTGCTAGGCCTTTCCCCCGTGCTAAGCCTTTTTATTTTGCTATTTGGGGTAGTGCGCGCTTAGGGCCCTGTAACTTTTTGACCACATAAGGTATCCACGCCAAATTTGTGTTCTTTTCTTGCAACATGAAGGGGATTCTAAAGGTACCCAGGGTTTGTGTATTCCCCTGGAGGGATCCCAGAAATTAGCCAAAATATAGCTAAATGTTGTGTTTTTTGGGAAAAATGGGGAAAAAGGGTTGCAAATGAAAGCGTTTGTGGTTTTCCCTGCAAATGGTATCAAAAAAGGGCTTGTAGGGCTGAAATCACCATTTTCCCAGATTTTGGGAAATGACAGACTTTTGTCAGAAAACTAACAGTTTTTTTACACAGTCTTGGCATTTTTCTGGGACACAGCCTATTTTTGCTATTTTTTGTGCTTTCAACCGCCTTCCAGTTAATGGTAGAAATGGGTATGAAAGCAATAATAGATCCTGAACAGCTATACATTTTGGAAAAGTAGAAAAAATTCTAAATTCAGCAAGGGGTCGTTTGTGTAGATCCATCAAGGTTTTTTTATAGAAACTAACAGTTAAATATAGGAAACATTTAAAATTAGTTGACAAAAACAGCCTTTTGAGTCAAGTTTTCACCTATAACTTCTTCTAATTATGACAGCTCTTTTAAAGCAATATACTATTACATCCGCTGGACCTTACTGGTTTTGAGGATATATAGGACTTGTAGGTTCCCCAAGAACCCGACGAACCCAGAGTCACAAACTGAGCAGCAATTTGTGATGGCTTTTTATTATGTACCGGGTATATAGCAGTTATTGTGGGAAAATGTATACATGGAAAAATCAGTATGAAAGACACCTACGCATTTCTGAAATGGGAACAAATTATAGAGTTTAGAAACAGTAGATATATGCACATTTTCAAAATTGGGAATACTCATACTAGCATGAGCATTATCGGTCATTTTTCAAAATGACTATTTTTACACAATGTCTTTCATTTGGAAGGCAGAAATGTATCAAAAGTCAATAGGTAATAACAGTTGCTTTACAAATCTGAATTACCCCAAGTCTCCCAATAAAAACAATACCTCACTTGTGTGGGTAGACATAGTGCCCACGACAGGAAACGGCTCAAAACCCAACATGAGGACACCACATTTTCACCTTGAAAAATTACCCTTTTTCAAACTGCCTAGCTGTAGTTTTTTAACCGTAGCTCCTCCAGCACATACGGAAACCTAGCAAACCTATACATTTTTGTAAACTAGACACCCAGGGGAATCTAGGATGGGGTGACCTGACTGCCTTCCACCCGTTCCTGTTACCCAGAATCCCTTGCAAACCTAAAAAATTGTCCAAAAAACACATTTCCCCCACATTTCTGTGGTGGAAAGTTCTGGCATCTGTGTGGATCTACAAATTTCCACCCACCCCGTGTTTCCTAAAGTCTTCCAAGAAAAATGGTACCTCACTTGGGTGGGTTGGCCTTGTGCCCGCGACAGGAAACGGCACGCAACGCAATATGGACACACTTCAATTTTGCAGTGAAAAATGACCCTTTTTGGCAAACTGCCTAGCTGTAGTCTTTTAACCATAGCTCTGCCGGCACCTAGGGAAACCGAGCAAACCTATACATTTTTAAAATCTAGACAGCTAGGGAAATCTAGGATGGGGAGACCTGACTACCTCCCACCAGGTTCTGTTACCCAGAATC
Organism: Lissotriton vulgaris; assembly: GCF_964263255.1. Classification (NCBI taxonomy): domain Eukaryota; kingdom Metazoa; phylum Chordata; class Amphibia; order Caudata; family Salamandridae; genus Lissotriton; species Lissotriton vulgaris. Next base: position 968,645,810 of record NC_141697.1, read on the forward strand.
CCTTGCAAACCTAAACAATTGTAAAAAAAGAAAACATTTATGTGGTGGAAAGTTCTGGAATCTGCGCGGATCCACAAATTTCAACCCACCATACGGTCCTCAAAGTCTTTCGAGAAAAATGGTACCTCACTTGTGTGGGTCGCCCTAGTGCCCGTGACAGAAACAACGCGAAATGCAATGTGGTCACACCTCAATTTCGCAGGGAAAAATGACCCTTTTTTGGCAAAGTGCCTACCTGTAGTTTTTTAACCCTAGCTCTGCTGGCACCTAAGGAAACCAGTAAACCTATACACTTTTGAAACCTAAACACCCAGGGAAATCCAGGATGTGGTGACTTGACTGCCTCCAACCAGGTTCAAAATCCCTTGCAAACCTAAAAAATTGTTTAAAAAAACAAATTTTCCCCACATTTCTGTGGTGGAAAGTTCTGGAATCTGCGTGGATCCACAAATTTCCACCCACCCCGCGTTCCCCAAAGTCTTATGAGAAAAATGGTACCTCACTTGTGTGGGTCGGCCTAGTGCCCGTGACAGGAAACGGTGCAAAACGCAACGTGGACACAACTCAATTTCGCAGTGAAAAATATCCCTTTTTTAGCAAAGTTCCAGGCTGTTGTTTTTGAACCCTAGCTCTGCCGGCACCTAGGGAAACCTAGCAAACCTATACATTTTTGAAAACTAGACTCCCAGGATCTGTTACCCAGAATCCCTTGCAAACCCCAGAAAGTCCAAAAAAAAACATTTTCCCCACATTTCTGTGGTGGAAAGTTCTTGAATCTGGATGGATCCACAAATTTCCTCCTACCCAGCATTTTCCCAGGTCTCCCAATAAAAATGGTAACTCACTTACGTGGGTGGATCAAGGACCCGCGACAGGCATGGGCCCAAAAGCTATTGAGGTGACATCAAAATTACCTATCACAAACCGACCTGGTTTTGAATGGGGGGTCACATGAGTTTTTGGCCTGGGGCTTAGCAGCCATCTAGGGAAACCTACCTAACCCACACATTTCTGGAAACTAGACACCCGGGGGAGTCCAGCGAGGTGTGGATTGCGTGGGTCTCCCAGTGCTTCGCTATCCATAATCTGCAGTATCCTTAGAATGCAATCCTCACAGTCCCTCCCATCATCCTTGTCCACAGAGAACACTTAAATGTCTTTCTACAGCACCTTTTCAAAATCCTCATGCCTCATCCATCTCACTTTCTCTGTTCCTATCACAGAATGCACCCAGGATCTCTTGAAAGTATTCATGCCCACCATCACTATCTGTCTCCACAGCTTGTTATAGTATCTCTCACTCACAATATAATTCATCTGCAATTATTTTGAACACTGCATGTTTTCTAGCTATATGCAGCAATATTGGAGCATAGCACTTTTAGAGATATGGGTCTCTACTTGGCAGAGATATGCACCTTGTCCAAGTAGGTACCCTTCATTCTAGTCAGATTAAGGGGGTTCTAAAATAACCCATCCTCACCCCTTGGTAGGTTGGCAGTAGCAGTCAGGCTTATCTCAGAGGCAATGTGCAAAGCATTTGCAAAAAACACACAGTAATACAGTGAAAACACTACAAAAGGACATCACACCAGTTTCAGAAAAATAGCTAATATTTATCTGTGTAAAACAAGACCAAATGATAAAAACTCCAACATACAGTAATCCAAATAAGAATATTGCAAGAGTAGCCTTAAAATACAATTCCTTGAAGTCGATACCTCCGGCCAGGGATATCACGGCTTTGTGAACAAACAAATCCAACCGTTCAGGCCAACCCCAGCAGCGTGGGCCAGCTACGTTGTCAGGAAGACCCACAAACAATACTTCTAAATGCAGGGTGACGTGGAACCTGTGATAAACTCCGAAGAGTCGACTTTGGCAGGCAATGGTGCCTGATGTCAGTGGAGGAGTCGGCAGGCCCTTGGAGTCACACATGTTGCAGATCGAACTCGGTGAGGCTGAAGTCAGAAGAGCCAGCATCGGCAGACGTAGGGGCTGCGGTGCCGCTGAGCCTCAATTTAAGGCTACACTGGTGAAAAAGTGGCATTGGGCTTCTGGTTGTTTATACCAAAGCTCCGAACAAGCTGCGATAGAGAATCGCTGAGTTGCAATTTCTTAACAAAAAAAAGTATGCCGTGTGATCCATTTTAAGAAACGTGAGCATAGGCTTGCTATTTACTTCTTTAGCTAAAGCTTAGCATAGTGCTTAGAAGCAGCTTGAAAGTGTTAGGATAATAAGAACTAAATAGCCATGTTAGTAATGTTTGTATTGTCTTTGCTGATCCTGACATGCTTAGTTGCATTCCTTTTTACATCCAGTGTGGTTACCATTCATATTTTATGAACTGGGTTGTTTATTAAAATAAATATCCCTACAAAGTGCAGCCACCTATATTCCCCCCACCTCAAGGGGGGCCGCAATGGGCCCCCAAAGCCATTTACTGTATGCCTTTCCATGGCGCAGTTTCCACCATGGAAAGGCATACGCACCGCATGCATCATAATATGGATGGCACCTCCACCATATTGTGTGACTTTTCCGTCCGGCAGGCAATCCGACCAGCAGAAAAGCGGCGGCCGGACTTTCCAATCGCCGCAGTACCTCCGCCATAGTAATATGGTGTGGGTAAATTGTGGTGTGATGTTGTGCGGTTTGTCACCGCCGCCAATGCCGGCCGGGCGTTGGCAATCCGCACTATATCCTAATGACCCCAATAATGAGCAGTTCCAATCAGGATATTCGAGGACCGTACCCTGGAAGCAGGAGTGGGCTTTAATAGAAAACCCAGTAAGCAATCCTTGAAAGGTGAGCCACCCTCAGCAGCTCCCACACCATCCTATCCAACTTGCCACCCATTGAAGCTATGCTACTAAATAACATAATTCCAAGCCAGAAGCAGCTAGGCCCGCTTCAGCCACGGGCAACTACAACTTTCAGAGAGCTACATGATGACACAAGGTGACCCAATAAAGTGAGAGAAGCAGACCGTCTAGTTCCCGAGAAAAAAATTGGGACAACTACAATGGGAGTCCTGCAAAGAAATAAAACAGACATGGCAATGTGATCATTTTGGAAATGGCCACATGGCCACTGACTGATTGAGGCAATGTAGACCAGAAGGCAACAGAGCGATGCAGCCTAGACAACACACGCCTAAAGTTCCCTTCATATAATAGGGCTGGGATGTGGTAAACAGCCAAACCAAGGTACCAAATTGTAACTCGCTCCCACTGCAATGTCAGGGCGATGGGGATAGGACAACGCTCAGAGGCATCACCCTGCAAGGGGTAAACGCAGGACTTGTTCCAGTTGACCTCAAGTCCAGAGTGAGCCCCGTAGTCCGATAAAGCCGCTTCCACCCCTAGATGGTTAATATCCCCTCCCCCTCAGATACAATACCATGTCATCTGTGTACAGCAAGAGATGGGTACAACTAGAGGTAAGGGTCAGGTCCTGATAATGCAGTCCTGGGGAATCATGCAGTTAAACAGCTCCATGGCCAATGCAAATAAAAAAGGTGATGGGGGCAAACCTACCAAGTACCCTGCCCCACCACAAAGGTCTCCAATATCAAAGCATCTATACGGATTGCAGTGTAAAGATGTCTCGTCAACTTGACAAAGGGCACCCATGTTAAGCATATTAGCATAAAGGAATTCCCAGTGGAGTGAGTCAAAGTCCTTCCAAATATCAACCAAGATAACCATGCCTTCTGGAGGAGGTTGCCCTGACGGTCTAAGGCCAGGAACAATTGACGGATATTGGGCATAGTACTAGGCAGCTGCAGCCCTTGCAGCTAAGAGTGGTGGGGCGGTGAGGCCAGGTGGGAAGGATTTTGACGGATGACAATGAGTGAACAGTAATTATTTATTTAATTTGCCTTCATCATCAACTCAAAATTTCCCCAACCCGGCCCCATCGCTCTTACCTACACGGGCCATGGCTGGCACTAGGGAGCATGTAGGAATGAAGCCTGTTTAATTCAAATAAAGCAAAGAGCACACATGAGGTAGAAACTGGGACGCCAAGACTTTATGTAAGATTTTGTCAATTCAATTCATAAAGCTTTATTCGGAGCATAGAAAACATGTCCATAAAAGCACACACAGTTATAAATACAGGACATTTGATCAATTATAAAACAGAAACACATAATACATTATTGTCCAGAAGGGGATGGAATAAATAATTAAAATAGTTAAAAACACATGCTTTTCCTAGCACCAATTGCTTTAAGCAGGAAAGTAGCCGTAAAAAAGCAGATGTCCGGGTGGTGCAGATTAAAAAGCAGTTTCATAGAGTCGTTAATTGTTCTTACTCCAAATCTTTTCAACATAGGCTTTAAGAAGATTTTCCGCAGTTCCCCATACAATTGACACAATAAGAGAAAGTGCATAGTGCTTTGCTCAGCATTATTATCACAAGCACAGGGCCCGGATGGGCGCATTTTTACATTGGGGCACGCTACCAGATAATGTACTGTTCCCATCCTCATCCCGGTCAGCACAAACTGGTGCGAAACTCTTGTCACCTGTGTCAAGTATGGTTGGAGTCCAATAAAATCATTCAGACTGTTATACCGCATACAAGTAGAGAGATTTGATTCCTCCAAAGCACGCCTCTCTGCACAATAATTCAAGAAGGTGACTTTCAAATTAGACTTGGGATTTTCAGAGGCACAGTATCGATCATTGGACACATTAAACCCAAAAACCTTCTGGAAACTATCAATCGTATATTTGATCCAGGGGATCTTTAGATGCTCATCCAAGGTAAGGCAATCATTATTGATGGCTCTGTTCAAGGAGGTACCATCATTCAGCCATACCGAGCGCCACAGTAAAAGGGGTCTTAACATGATCATGTCGTTCAGAAATTGGATCCCCAATTCCTTATGTACCAAGTTATTAGAGGTAGATTTAGGTAAACACAGAAGCCTTTTCAGAAAATTATTCTCCTCTACCTGCAGACTCCCAGCTGGTGACACAACCCATACTCCGGCCCCATAGAGGGCTGCGGAAAGACATCTTGATTGGAAAAATGTTAACATGTCTTTAATACGCCTTTCCCCCAACTTCTTGGCAAATATAAATACCCCATTAGCACTCCTCGTCATCTTTGTTTTAACAGCTTTATGTTCTATATCCCAATTACTGTTTTTGGAGAATGTAATCCCCAAATAGCAGAAGTTATCAACTTTTTGGACCGGTTCACCTTCAATCGAATAATGGGAATTAAGTCTCGTTTTAGATCGTCCTGTCCCACACTCCATAACATAGGTTTTTGTCCTATTAATCACCAGCTTCCTACTTTTGATGAACTGTACAAACCTTTCCATCAAGCGTTGGAGGCCTAACGGGGTCCTGGACAGCAGCACGGCGTCATCCGCATAGAGTAACACAGGGATGTTAAGGTTGTTAGCTCTCGGGACGTCCGCCGCAACTGTTTGTAGAACAGAATCCACCTCATTAATAAAGAGTGTGAAGAGCAGGGGTGCTAAAACACACCCCTGCCTTATTCCCCTTCCGATCCTGAACTTGCTCGTACACTCCCCATTAGGTCCATACCGAACACTGGTGCAGGGGCTCCCATTTCGATCAGTTTGGCCCAGAGTATAGCGTGGTCTACCATGTCAAAAGCGCTGCTTAGGTCAGCGAAACATAAATAAATAGACCCTTTTTTAGCCTGGGTATATTTCCCTACCAAAAGTTCTAGATTCAAGCATTGCTCGATGGTGCCACGACCCTTCCTAAATCCAAACTGACTGTCGGTTCAGATCCCGTTGCTCTCTGCCCATTCCTCTAATCTGACTAAAAGGACCCGGCTCATAACTTTTACCGATGAATCCAGTAAGGATATCGGCCGGTAATTTTTTGCGTCACCCCGGTCACCTTTTTTAAAGATGGGAACAATTATTCATTCAGCCCATGTTGACTGTATCTCACAATTAATGGCTCCATTAAAAATGTTTACCAGCAATGGGCCCCATATCTCCGGGGCTGTCTTATACACATCTATAGGCACCCCATCTGGTCCCTGGGCCTTCCCTCCCTTACTGGCTCAAATACTGTCCATAACCTCTGGTATGGTGATATTTAAGGCAACAATAGGCCAACCATCTCCAAAGGGGACCGGTCCATTGCCAGAGTAAAAAATAATGGAAAAATGTTGGATCCATGATTCCTTACTCACGTTAGATGTTAGCTCCGGTACCTTCTTGTCCTTAAGAAATGGACAGTTCACAGTGGCCCAAAACAATGTACAATTCTTCAATTCTGCCACTTGGCTAAGATTATCCCACGCTTCCTGCTGGAGTTCAGCCTTTCTGCGCTTAAGGGTCAAATTGTAATCCAGCGTAAGTTGGGTCACCAGACTCTTGTCTCTAGGTTTAACTGCTAAGTCCTCTTTGAGGTCTTTCCGGGCGGTAGAACAGGCATGGTCAAACCACCCCCTTTTTTGTCTTATCTTGTGCCCAGCTACTCTAGTGAACTTCTTATTGATGATTGCGTTAATTCTGCCAAAGTGATCAATACTATCAGCCGTGATTTCTTCCTGTTCGAGGATCGCCGTGATTTCTGTCATACAGCTGTTAATGATAGAGTCAGACGTTATTTCGGCTTTATCCCCTTTCCACCTTATCCTAAAACCATTGGGTTCAATATTAACAACAGTACCCAAATCGGAAACGGGGGCAGGTTTCCAGATCATGGCTTCAATAGTTAAGCAGTTATGGTCACTTAGCATAACATCCACCACCATTGGTTCTGAGCACAAGGGGATTAGGTTAGAAGACATGCACATAAAATCAATGACAGTATTAGCCCCCCTCCCTCTGAAAGTCGGTAGACTTTCTCCTAAATCATTCTTTCCATTTTCCAAAATTTCCATGTCATGATCTATCAGGAAACTGTTCAGAGTTTCTCCATACAGATTAAGGGGAAAATGAACATTGGCATCCCCCGAACGATCGTAGACACCACATAACTTCTGAGATGATAAGGGGCAAACTGAAATATTAAAATCCCCCACAAAAATAAATTCATAAACACCATTAAAATTATTCATAATACTACTTAGCGCATTTTCTAAGTCGTTAATTTCTGTGTGCCTGGTACCATCAAACATTATTATAAAAATTAATCTACCCACTTCTTGCGCTAGCCATAGAATTTGGGAGTGAGCCCCCACTAATACATGCTTTTTTACCAAAATGGGTAACTTGACTGAAATCAAAACCAACAACCCTCCTTTTGCTCTGCCAAAGGATGATGCCAAGGCAGGGAGTTCATACGATACAAAGCCATCAATGCCCTGGAAATTTTTGCACCATGTTTCCTGCAGGCAAATATTATCAAATAAACCAATAAATTCTTTCCATCCTAAAATATCTTCCTTGGCGTCAAGCCTGCAATGTTCCAACTGGCGATATAGCAAGTTTCGCTATTCCTACCTTGGCTAACGTTTGGCGGGCCATCACTAAATACGGACAGGTTCTCATCTAAATTAAAAAGCTCAGTGTTATACATAAGATTCTCATCTTTTCCTTCAGTAGACATACAGTTTATAGTCACATTACTAACCAATTCATTTTCAGACGTAGTTGACTCTCCGCTACAATTTTTGTTAACATCCCTCCCGATTCCAGATCCCATCTGATGTCAATTGTTTTAGTCCAGGAAACTCAAGGACTGGTACCTGTTCTTGATTGGGACTTGGTAGACCATCCCATTAGCAGATGAAAAAATGCTATCACAGGTGGGTACAAAGTTGGGGGTGTGTGTTACATATCTGTTCCCACCGGGGACAGAGTTCAACATATGCATAGGCAGAACAGGTCTGCCATCAGGAAAACCAGGGCTAAAGGTGGGCAACACAGGTCTATTTCCAATAGATGAAAAGTTAAAGTTAGTAGCCCCCTCTCTACAATTAGCAGAAGGCAACCTGTTAAGATGGTTATAGAAATAGCCCAATGGTCTTGCGACGACATCTGTCTCTGACTGCGTTATTGCAGCTGCCCTGAGCAGGACCGTCGCAACATGTTGCGGGTGTTTAAAATTAATAATCACGCAGTCACCCCCACAGGTCTTCAGGGTATTACCAATCCAGTTAACCCTTCTGATAGATATAATTTGATCAGAGTAGCCAACTGGATAACGGCAATGGCGGTTCAACCATGAAATTGTTTTGTTTTTTAAAGAATCTCCAGATTCCTGGATATCTGGGGCCTGGGTTAAAGCCGGGACATTAGTTAAGACCACAACATAGGGTACACATTCAGGGGGAAGGTCTACTGGTCGTCTACATATCCTTACAGGTACCCCATCAGTGCCCCCTATAGCGGCTGGTATGGCTGACACAACTGGCACCGGCACAGTCTTGTCTCTATTTGGTGCTGGTAGTGTTCTTGCATCAGGGTTTGAACCTACAGGCACTACGGCTACTGACGCAACCGCCAGTACCTGCAGAGGTCGACCCGTTTCAAGATCTAATGGGCGAGCCAATACAGGTGTCACCTTTGGTGCTTGTTTAGCTACAATAGTAGCAGGGGGGCGCTATTGACGTGGCGAGGCCTTCCCTTATCTTGTTTAGGTGCAGATTGAGTGCATGTAGCATCCTTTATGATTGGTATAAATGTATCCAAATTAGCAACATGCTGATCCACCACAGTCCTCAGTCTCAGTACTTCAGCCCCCAATTCATCAATTTTAGCTAATAAAGGCTCCACAACCGACTTCAGTTTATCATCTATAGTACTCACTAGCAGATCAATTTGGTCAGTATTGATGGAAACACAATTGTCTTTAGATGGTGCCCCTTTTTCATCAATGTTCTCCTTATATGTGGTGTCCTTTTTTTTACCTAGCCGAATGGCTTCCCCGTTTAAGAGCAGGTTTCCTACACGCTCTCATAAATTTTGTGGCCCTGGTGGACTGTTGAGGGGTGCCTTCAAGGGTCTCAGATGGATTCGATATATCCTCCACCACTGTAAGGTCATCAGGGGCCTCAGCGGATTCAACATTAATACAGGTGTTATCGGTCTCAGCTGCTATAATAGTATCGTTGGTTTTATTGATATCCGCATTATTAGGGTCCAGAGATGAAACCAAAGGGAGGTCAGGTAAGTTACCTTTACCTAGCGATTTTCTTCTGTCACTATTAATTCTGGTGACTACTTTCAGTAGGTAATTATCCGGTAAAGTAGATTGAATAGACATGTTGGGAGTTTTTCGAAAGTCACAAGTAGTTATTGGGTCACAATCAATGTTTTATAAACAGCAAATCGCTACTAGCCCGGCCAAATAGGACTTGTACTCACGATTAAAGCCAAGGGTGGTAGCCCGTCCCGTCCCTGGTCGTCCCCGGACGGCCACAGACGGCCCGCCGTCTGCCCGGGCTCTACCCGGCGCCGCCCGCACGCGTCCGCAACGCGGATGAAGCTCTCGTTATTTCAGCGCCTCCGGGCGCGCTCCGCCAGGAGTGGGCGTTGTGAAGCTGCAGGGCAGGCTGGGAGCTGTAGTTCTCCCCACTCAGCGGCCGAGTGATGGTAACTACTCGGCGGCGGGGGAAACCACAGCGTCAGGGACCCAGCGCTGCCAGGGACCACTGGTAAGGCGTGTGACCCCCTCCGATGTTCTCTCGGGTCTGTAAATGTCTCCCGCTCCTCAGTGGGAGCTCTCGTTATTTCAGCGCCTCCGAGCGCGCTCCGCCGGAAGTGGGCGTTGTGAAGCTGCAGGGCAGGCTGGGAGCTGTAGTTCTCCCCACTCAGCGGCCGAGTGATGGTAACTACTCGGCGTTGGGGGAAACCACAGCGTCAGGGACCCAGCGCTGCCAGGGACCACAGGTAAGGCGTGTGGCCCCCTCCGATGTTCTCTCGGATCTGTAAATGTAAGATTTTGTAATTGGCCTTAAAAATAGATAGGGGCAGTAAGAATCAGGAATAGGCTCCTTATCTTTCTTAGGGAGTAACACCACAACTGCTTCCGACAGCGAGTATGGAAACTGACTACACTGCTGGGAATCATTCACAAGTGTCACAAGTCTAAGAACAAGGTGAAAAAAGGGGGGAAAAGGAAGAAAAACCCAGTTTTACGAAATATTAGGAAAGTATACAAATTGTATTCAATATATATATATTTTTTAAAACAACAGTTTAAAATAATGCGCTCAGAAACATACACTGGTACACAAAACAATTAATAGACAATACAAAACCAGATAAGTCGCAGGTAGGAGGAATTACATAGCAAGGAAGGTTCAGGACAAAACTGAAACAACAACAAGCAAGACGATGAGTCCTTCGTTAGTTACGGCCACATATGCGTCGACGGCGTTTCGATCTTTGTGTAATGACTTAGGGGCTTGATTCACAGAACTAACTTAAGACAAAATCCTAAACTTACTACCATTTTGGTATTCACAGAAGGCAATTACTTATTTTGGTATTCACAGAAGGCACTTACTCATTTCGGTATTCACAGAAGTTAGAAGTCCTAACTTTAGGACTCCTAAATGCCTTCTGTAAATACCGAAAGTCTTAAAGTTAGGATTTTTCTCACTGTACGAGTAGTAAAGTTAGGACTCCTAACTTTAGGACTCCTAAATGCCTTCTGTGAATACCGAATGTCTTAAAGTTAGGATGTTTCTCAGTTTAGGAGTAATAAAGTTTCCTAACTTTAGGACTCCTAAACTGAGAAAAATTCTAACTTTAAGACTTTCTGTATTCACAGAAGGCATTTAGGTGTCCTAAAGTTAGGAGTCCTAACTTTACTACTCCTAAAGTGAGAAAAATCCTAACTTTAACACTTTCGGTATTCACAGAAGGCATTCAGGAGTCCTAAAGGTAGGACTCCTAACTTCTGTGAATACCAAAATGAGTAAGTGCCTTCTGTGAATACCAAAATGGTAGTAAGTTTAGGATTTTGTCTTAAGTTAGTTCTGTGAATATTCGGGCCCAATCATCATTATCAGGACAAAGACTTCTATAAAATACAAAAATTATATTCGTATATATATAGCCAAGAGATTGATTGTGAACTCGGCGAGGCAAGGGAAAGGTGAAATGCACTGCCTTTCATCAACGGACTAAAGGGTTTCAAGCACTTTTCGACATTGAAAAAAGAATAACAGCTTCATGATTATTGGCCCACTGGGGCTTGAAAACATTGTTAATGACTTCGAAATTGCACTGATCCCACGGTGGAGAAACAGCGCTGAACTACAGGTACCAGCATGCTTGATATTTTTTGCTCACTCGAGACGCCCACTAGGAACATTTAAATTAGGAGCTGCAGCTGGCGCCATGACAAGCATTACAGTGCACTTCGTATCGTCATCCTATGAGGAAGGGGCTATGCAAAGCCCCAAAACGCGTCAGGACTTTTTCACTTAGCTGTTTAAATAAAAGTGCAAGTTATTACCTGAGGTCTGGTCAGGCGTACTTCTTTTCGTCAGGATGGGAGTTTGGTTGGAGATATAAGGAGGTTGTTTGCCCCCGCGCCCTGACCGCCCTGGAAGAGGTGCCTGCTCCCTGCGGACGAATGGAGGCTGGATATATATATATATGTATATATATATATATATATATATATATATATATATATATATATATATATATATATATATATATATATATATATATATATATATATATATAACTGCTCCAACAATCCCTCCCCGCAATCCTCGGGAAACAGGAGGCAGCACTCCAAAGGCAGGTTACACAAAGTTCATTTAATATCTCACAAAGCGCTTTCGGCACTCGGCCTTCGTCAGTAATGAGACGCTGGCTACAAACATCAACTTGTATTTAAACACCCGCGTTGCTCGGGTAGTAAACATAAAGATAGGACTACCATAACAAATCAAATTGAAAAAATGGCGGTCGCCATCTTGGAGTGATTGTAATCGCAATGTGTAATGCTGCCAGTAATACATCAGTGTATATCGAATTAAAGAAAGCACACAATGCGACAGTGTCAATCATAGAATCACGCCCTGAATGGGCAAGTGCAATATCAGACGGCGTCTGTCAATTCCGAATGGGTGCAATATATAGTGTTAAAATAAGATTGGAAATCGAAATTGATCCCAAGCGCCATGTGGCTACATTATTAACACAAACTATAGTCCCATATTCCTCTTTATGTTATAAAGCCCTGGATGGGCATAAATTCAACATAATGCCTGCAACGTATCACAATCCTGATGGAAAAAATACAATTGAAATTCATTCATCATTTCGATAGAAAATAATTAAAGAACGTGAAGCAATGTTACTGTCAATACAAATCAAATCATCCCAGGTGTACCGCTAGATCCTCATGCATGTTCAGTCCAGTTGGCATTTTACTCAACAAGTCTATAATATACCGTGATTCCAACCTCCTTAACTTTAAGAGTCTGTCACCACCCCTGACACTCACAGGGACAGAGTCCAAGCAGAAGAAAGTGAGCAATTCTCTGTTGCGTGCATGCTCTTTATCAAAATGTCTCGCAACAGGATAACTGACATCTGCATTCTGGATCGCTCTCTGGTGTTCTAATATCCTTAGTTTCACCGGATTGGTTGTACTGCCCACATACCTTCTGCCACAAGGACATGTGAGACAGTACACCACGTAAGGCGTGGTACATGTGAGGAATTTTGAGATTCTCTTAGGCTCCTTTACACCTGGAATGCTGTACTGAGTTATACGTTTACTTCCCTTGCACGCCTTGCATCGTCCGCAGGGAAAGAAACCTTTCATAGGTTCAATTTTGGGTTTGGGTTTCAGTTCATCATGGTGACTTTGAGGAAGGCATGTTCAAGAACAGGAAAAAGGCTGCCGGGGCACAGGGAGAGGCACCAGAGACAACAGATAAAAACGCAACTGATCTGAATGCTAAGTTGATTGCGTTAGAACGCCTCTATGAAAGGGAATGTAGAAAAGGGTGGGAAGCTACGTCGAAATTGAGTAATTCAGAAGGGGGAAAAAGGACCTTCTGAATTACTCAATTTCTTAACTGCGTTGTGGCTCGTTGTATGATAATGGGATTGGTGAGCAGCCTGAACTTTCACCAGTTACATGCCAATAAGTGGGGTGTGAATATGCCCATGAGATGTTCGTGTAAACCACACAGTATTATATTGCAAGGACTGAAAAGATGTAATTATACAATCACACTGCATCTCTGGACATGTGTTTTGTCGTGCTAAGTATAGTAATTTAAGCCTCAATGCCAAAGGGTACCATGTTCTTGAATTTTGCTGGGAGCAGGTCAAAATTATAATAGAACATACTGCATGCTAAATAACTAGAGGTGTTAGTACAATCTGTTATGCGTATACATACTACTTGGTATATCTTTAAAAATGTTGATAATGTTTAACCATACACCTTGAACTGTATATCAACTGTGCCATGCATGAGAATTTTAACAGGCAATTCGGGTACCCGAGGCTGCCTTGGGGTCTGTGTAGTGATTTGGAGCTGCACCACAAGCGTGTAAAAGTCAGACTACAATGTCCAGCATTCCATAGGAGCCGTCCCTGGGAACACCCTCCTACCCTATGACCCGGTTCTTTAAATCTCTTTGGAAGGCGCCGCGCTTAATTCACTCACAGAACTCTGCTCGCAATTGAAGGATTGATTTTCCCTGATAGAAGTAAGTCCCTCATGCAAACGCTGAGCGCGTGTTTTCATGATTAAATTGCCGGTTTCAAAAACATGAAACTAACACGCTGCCGCCCCTTCCCTTTATTGCAGCGGGCTTCGGTAAAGCTGACATCGTAGCCGGACAGAATTGGATTCTGCTTTCAGTGTGCCTCACAAATTCATTTAACCCCCGGCGCTCAGGTAGGAGCGTTTTCCTTTCCGTGGCTTAGGTGGCTGAGCTTCATCTTTTATAAATAACACGCGCGTGTTTTCATGACTAAATTGCCGGTTTCATAAACATGAAACTTACACGTTGCTGCCCCTTTCCTTAGTTGCAGCAGGCTTCGGTAAAGCTGACACCGCAGCCGGACAGAATTGGATTCTGCTTTCCGTGTGCCTCACAAATTCATTTAACCCCCGGCCCTCAGGTAGGAATGTTTTCCTTTCCGTGGCTTAGGTGGATGAGCCTCATTCTTTATAAATAACACTCGCATTTACCCTGGAATTGTTTCCATTTATTTACTTAGCCCACCACATCGGCGCGGCAAGTCATGTGAGCTGCATACCCACCCTGAATGTGTTCCGCAAGGCGGACACTACGGTTTCAGGCCATCCACGTTTCACCTGCAGGTATGATCTATGTATGACTGCTCTATTTCTCCACATACAACGAGCTTTCGATTGTGCTGAGTTTTCCTTATATCTCCCTATATGCCTTTTCAGAACTGATTGTTTTCTGAGAATTGCCCACAATACGGCAACGTCCGTGCCAGTGCGCAGGTAATTTTTTTCCCTTGTTTCTTTGGAGTCAGAGGATATATTTTAATGGTACTATGAGATACAAACCTGACACCAACCCTGTATGTTTCCACAGATTCATTTTTTCCCCAGTCCCTGTCCTGAAGAGAACCTTCAACACCCTGGTTCGAAACGCGTCGACACCCCACCCTGTGGCAACTTCAAAGGGTGCCGCTAGGACACAATTAATTCCACTTTATTGGACCCCTAGCTGTGCAACCCCATTTAAATATCTGACCACAGGTTTTGGTAGACAGGCAGGCTCTCATTTCCACCTTCATCCCGCCTGTCCCCTGGGTTCATAGTTCTAAGGACTGGCTTTCCTTCTTGTTGTTTGCATCAGTATTGCACTATTCAAACCTGCAATTGAATTGAACCACTTTATGTTTTATTGTTTTGGTGTGTTATTATTTGTTTCGTTTGACTCGAGAGTTGTAAATAGTGTACATTTGTAAATCTGTATTTTTGTAGATACCGTGTATATGAACCTACTGTCTTGATGGTCTTTTGTTTGTGCCGGTGTATTTTAAAACCGTAAGAATCTGAAAAAAAGAAAAATAAATGTGTTCTGGAATATAAATACAGTGGTCACGTAGTACATATAGACTGCGTGCCTGTAAGATATTGTGTTAAATTGTCCTGTCCAGCCACCCCTTTCTGTTTTGCATGTTGTAGAGATCCGGGCTGGGTAGATGTAGGATCCAAAACCTTCATTGGTTCACTGTACATTGCGATTACAATCACTCCAAGATGGCGACCGCCATTTTTTCAATTTGATTTGTTATGGTAGTCCTATCTTTATGTTTACTACCCGAGCAACGCAGGTGTTTAAATACAAGTTGATGTTTGTAGCCAGCGTCTCATTACTGAAGAAGGCCGAGTGCCGAAAGCGCTTTGTGAGATATTAAATGAACTTTGTGTAACCTGCCTTTGGAGTGCTGCCTCCTGTTTCCCGAGGATTGCGGGGAGGGATTGTTGGAGCAGTCATTGACGTCGGGTGCGCCCCCGTCTGGCAGGCACCCGCCTCTGAGTGCGACAGGCTGGTGCGAGTGGAGAGGATATATATATATATATATATATATGTAATGCATTTCGGCATTCCCTGCCTTCTTCAGACGCTGTAGCAAACTGGAAACGCTACCAAACACCTCCTTTTGTCCTCCTGCGGTCCTCCCCCAAACAAGGAAAGTCAGCTCACCACGCCAAATCACCGGCAGCTGTAGTCTGAATGCTGTAGACCACACCTCTCATCATGCACCTGAGTGGTAAGTGGAGTGGCGAAGTTATTGCTTGGTGCACACTGAAATACCTGGCAAAAGCGGGGGATGATGTAGTCCTTGGTTGCGCTATATTGATTGTCCAGTACCTCCTCAGGTACTCAACACTCTGCCTGAATACTCCAATATCGGGTAGGGCTGAAAGTGTGGATTTTAGTGATCCCCCCTTCGCTCAATTATGAGCTGCTCCTGGCAGTAGCCACTCGCCCACGCTGTTGTAAAAGGCTGTCCTGCAGTCATCCGATACCTCAGGGATTTTGTAGAGAGCATTGCCACTCGTGTCAGCAAAATCCGCAGCACACTTGGAGAGCGGGGCCTCTTGAGCTGCCGACTAGCGCATAAAATTGTTTCCAATGGACCGCTTAATTTTAAGAGATCAGAGGCCACAACGGGGCACTGCTGGAGGAAACTTTAATAACATGTTGCAAAGCGTAATGCATTTCGGCATTCCCTGCCTTCTTCAGACGCTGTAGCAAACTGGAAACGCTACCAAACCCCTCCTTTTATCCTCCTGTGGTCCTCCCCAAACAAGGAAAGTCAGCTGACCACGCCAAGTCACCAGCAGCTGTAGTCTGAATGCTGTAGACCACACCTCCCATCATGCACCTGAGTGGTAAGTGCAGTGGCAAAGTTATTGCTTGGTGCACACTGAAATACCTGGCAAAAGCGGGGGGATGATGTAGCTCTTGGTTGCGCTATATTGATTGTCCAGTACCTCCTCAGGTCCTCAACACTCTGCCTTAATACTCCAATGTCGGGTAGGGCTGAAAGCATGGATTTTAGTGATCACACCTTCCCTCAATGATGAGCTGCTCCTGGCAGTAGCCACTCGCCCACGCTGTTGTAAAAGGCTGTCCTGCGGTCATCCGATACCTCAGGGATTTTGTAAAGAGCGTTGTCACTCGTGTCAGCAAAAGCCGCAGCACACTTGGAGAGCGGGGCCTCTTTTGCTGCCGACTAGCGCATAAAATTGTTTCCAATGGACCGCTTAATTTTAAGAGATCAGAGGCCAGAACGGGGAACTGCTGGAGGAAACTTTATTAACATATAGTTCCAATCCTGGTTGCATAGTAACAAAGCAGGCACCGACTCGGTGGGATGAAAATCAAAGAGTATGTTTATTCCAAAACGACCAGACGCGTTTCGGCAGACAAGTCCGCCTTGTTCACTACATCTGAGTTCACCTAGGTGAATGGGCATTTTTATAGCAGTACATGTGACACACAAAGAGGCGAGGTGGGTTGCCGCGGCAACGGGTGGGGTGGTGATGGACATGGAAAAGTTTATGATTTAAAAATTGCAAGTCATTGTCAATACATTTCATTCATGTAAATGGAAAAATACATTTAAAATGCTTGCGAGCGCGTTTTGAAGACATACATCTGTCTGCGCTGTTTCTGTAAATAATTTAATTTAATTTTTCACCCTTTCCCTATTATGTTGTGCATCGCTATACAAACTGCGTGAACTTTGAACAGTTTACATAGACAAAATACCCAGTATGCGTGGCATAAAAGCAATGTCATGCGCGCGCAATCTGTAACAGCGTGGTAATGCGGTGAGTCATTGACATGTTAGGCTGGTGTGCTGTTACGTGTAGACCTCGTTTCTTGCAGGATGACACGGGTACAACCTGGTAATTAGGCTTAATACTTACACTGATAGTGGTACTCGTGTAGCAAATGCTAGTTATTTCCACTGCATGTTACTTTCTGTGTTTCTGAAAATTCCTGAGTGTGTCACGTTTGCGGTTCGCTTGTTTCCCCAGTGGGCTTATGTCGGATAATTGCCACGTGGAACTGTACTATGTCGTTCGAAATATGGACAACCCAGGACATAGGTTGGGCACCTTTCCACGTTTATATTACAAACTGTAGCGTGCATGTGAGTAATGGATTTTGGCGGGTTGGGAAATTTGGAAAACAAATGAGAAATTAATATTAATAACTATAGAACTCGTAACGCACTGCCTGGCTCGTAGGTAGTGGAGTGTGCAAAGTGTGTGTTTTATGTACAGTGTGAAGTGCTGAGTGTATATATACAAGTAGATGGTGAATTAAGATGTTTCGGAGGAGTGGGTTTTGATACATGCGGAGCGCGAGGAAGCGTTAAGGTGGCTTGAAATACATGCAGATGTCTGAGGTGTACGCATCAGGCTTCATCCGCATTGTGACCAGTCAGGATTTTCCAATCCAGCATGATTATATATTTGGATTCTAATCTTCTTAGGGTTTGCTGTCTGTTTCCCCCCTGATGTTCTGTCTGACATTATCTATCACAAAATATGACAGGTCATCCGCCTTGCCTTTGTGGTATGTATTGATGTGACGTGCCACTGGATAGGAAGGGTCGTCATTTGAAATGGCCCTGAGGTGTTGTAGGATTCGTATATGTACGGGGTAAATTGTGCTTCCCACATAGAGTTTGTTGCAGATGCAACGCAATACATATACGGCAAAGTCTGTTTTGCACATGTAGTGCTCTCTAATTTCAAATGATGTTTTTCTGAGTGGCATGTTAACCGTCTTTGTGTTACATCCATGTCTACATGCCTTGCATTTGATGCATTTGAAAAAACCCCGTCTGTGCTTTCAACCAGGTGTTCCCTTTGTCTTGGGTTGGTGCATTGTGGACTAGCACCTGTCTCATGGATTTGGCCCTTCGAAATGTGAGTTGTGGTAGTTTGGCACAAGTTGGGCCTAAAATAGGGTCATTACGGATTAGAGTCCAGTGCCTGTACATGATTGTCCGAGTGTAGCGTCGGTAGACCACTACATTGTTGGTCATTGTGTGCTGGTATGTTGTCATGAGTACGTGCTCCTCCCACCAGCCCATATGCAAATTCGCATAGCTGGGGGCGAAGCAAGTACCCATGGCCATACCCTGTGTCTGTTTGTTGAGTAGTTTGTTGAACGAGAAGGTATTGTTTTCTAAGCACCACTCAGTCATGTGTAGAAGCATCATGGTGTGTTGGTGAAGTTTGAAGTCTCTTGTGCCTAGGTAGTGTTTTAGCGCATTGAGCCCATCTCTGTGTCTGATGGTTGTGTATAAGCTTTGTACATCTAATGTAACAAAAACAAAATTATTATGCCTAACACAATCCGAAATATATGACAGGAAATCCCAAGTGTCCTGTGTGAATGCCGGTAATGTTTTCACAAAAGGTTGGAGAAAATAGTCTATGTATTTGCTGGTATTTTCAAATAGGCTACCAATGGCGGAGATTATTGGCCTGCCTGGTGGGCATCTGATGTCTTTATACACCTTTGGGATCAAGTATAGCTGGGGGGTAATTGGATAATCATTTTTCAAAAAATCCAGTTCCTGTTTGGTGATCAAGCCTTGGCCCCTCCATTCATAGAGACAAGTGGGGTATCTCTCCTTGATGTTGGTTATATTGGTATTGCTGGTTCTGATGTAGCACTCTTCTTTGTCTTGGAGTTGGGTCATGGCCTCCCTGTTGTACATTTCAAGTGGCCACAGCACCACATTTCCACCTTTGTCTGCGCAGCGGACCACTATGTCCGGTCGTAGTTTGATTTTATCCATTACCTTGGTGTATTTGGATTTGAGATCATGGGAACGTTTGTTGAAAGACTCGCTGCTTGAAAGTGCTTTAAGTTTGATGTCCTGGATGACCTTATCCTCAAACATGTCTATGTTGTCTCTTGGCATGGGTGGGTTGAATACCGATTTCGGTTTGAAGGAGAAGTGTGGCTCACTGGTTAGAGGAGGCAGACCTGGAAGCAGAGGTCAGCCTGGGACCAGGGTTCAATTCCCGGCTCGGCGGGGTCTTGAGTCCTAAAATGTCCATGGACTTGACAATTCTCGCTCTGGTGCCTACTCGATTCACGGGTTCACACTCTGCGACTCTGGGCAATAGCTTGCTTAATCTCCACAATGGCCTCTCGCAGCGGGATGCCTGGCTTTCACCTTGCGGATACCCTGCCGGGGTTATCTCACAGGGGAATACCAGGACGGGTTCCCTAAGCAAGCGCTTAGAAACCGGTTGGTGATTTGCGCTATATAAATTCCTGAACATTTACATTTACATTTGAACGGTGTCCTTGCTGAGGCATAGATGGAGAAATCCAAAATTGCGCCTGCTTGAGTGTTGTTCAGCGTTCCATTTTCTCTATCCAAGTCTATTTCTTTCATCTCCCTGAGAAAATCCGTGTCCGCCACACTTAGTGAGTTTGTGTTGGGTATGTCACCTGATTCCTCTCTTTTTTTCAGGGTTTTGTCTTTTATGTTGGCAAAGTATTTATTGAGTTTTAGTTTGCAGGTGAAGTGGTGCAAGTCAATTATTGTTTCAGTGTAATTAAAATTGGTTTCCTTACCTAATGAAAGTCCTAGGGCCAGTGTCTGTTGTTCTTCATTTGATAGTGCCATATTGGTTAGGTTTATTCCTGTGTTATATGTCTCTATATGGTTTTCTATCTCCGTCTGTTTCTTCTGTAGGTTGGCTTTGTTCTCTGCGCCATTTCTGCCCCACCGTCTGTTTTTCCTCCTACTGCTTTTTGAGGGTTTTCCTTGTGTTGTGTATGGTCTTGCCTCAGTGTCCTCGGTCGGAGACTCATGAGGCTCGTAAAAAAACGAATTCATCCACTGGTGTAGGTACCCTTCTGCGTTGTTTGGAATTTCCTCCTGCATCTGGTTCCGATTCTGCCCCGGAGCTAATTTCAGATTCACTTAGTTCTGGGGGGCATGGTGGTGTGCTGTCCATTGCCGATAGCTGTAGGCGGCGGATGTTCTCGAACTTTCGGGAAAAGGTGTAGATTCTTCCTTGTAGATAGTCATTCCTATCTCACTGCAATTTTTCGTCTTTCCTTTCTTTGATGGTATGTTCCTGTTTTTGAACCCTCACTTTTTTGTCGGCCAAGACTTTGTTCACCTCTTCTTGATTTGATAACTTCCCAAGTTCCGTCATTAAGGATTCAATTCTTAGCAGTAGTTTTTCTCTGTCGGTGGTTGCATATTGAATTAATATGCGTAACATGTTGTGTGATGACTCTGCGCTGTTGTCTGCCCAATCTTGGAGCATGGCCGGGTTCTCATAAGTTGGTGCCAAGAGGATTCTCGATCCCCTCGGGATCCTGCCAACTTCTAAATATCTTTTTAGGGAGGTGCATTCCCACCATTTCGCTACTTCTTGTTTCCGCAATTTTTCTAGTTCCCCCAACAGTTTTTTGAGATCACTGACCCCAGATGACGTCTGCAAGGTTTTGCTTGTGGATGGCGTTGCCTGTTCATTGTCCTTGTCTCTGAAGATATCCAGCGCTGCCTCCTGACGCTCTTTTTCCCACTCATCTGCCATTGTTGGAGGAAGATTAACTTTCTTTGACACCCACTGCCTGTTGTGCGTGCACCGCTCACAGGGCTTCCTCTCCTGCCAGCTTTTCAATTGTGTACTTGCATTACAAAACACCTCTGGCCACAGTGAGTTATACTAATTCTCTGTTTGCCCTCTGGCCCCCACAGAATCACAATACTCACGGTTGCACTGTTGGTGAGATGTCTGCTCTCTTCAGGTTCCAGCTGCGGGGGGCTCTCAGTTTTTCTTGTCACGAAGATTCTTGCCAAAAAGGTTTCTCTGGTAGCTGAGAGCACCAGAACGAGGAGGGTCGGTGTAGGAGGCTCCAGAATGACACAAATTATTGTTCCAATCCTGGTTGAAAGTAACAAAGCAGGCACCGACTCCGTGGGATGAAAATCAAAGAGTATGTTTATTCCAAAATGACCAGACGCGTTTCGGCAGACAAGTCCGCCTTGTTCACTACATCTGAGTTCACCTAGGTGAATGGGCATTTTTATAGTAGTACATGTGACACACAAAGAGGCGAGGTGAGTTGCCATGGCAACGGGTGGGGTGATGATGGACATGGAAAAGTTTGTGATTCAAAAATTGCAAGTCATTGTCAATACATTTCATTCATGTAAATGGAAAAATACATTTAAAATGCTTGCGAGTGCGTTTTGAAGACATACATCTGTCTGCCCTGTTTCTGTTAATAATTAAATGAAATTCTTCACCCTTTCCCTATTATTCTGTGCATCGCTAAACAAACAGTTGACATAGACAAAATGCCCAGTACGCGTGGCATAAAAGCAATGTCATGCGTGTGCAATCTGTAACAGCGTTAGTCATATATATATATATATATATATATATATTACCTACTGGCGGTCACCAGTAGGTAGTTATAGTTAGGATTTTTTTCAATGTTAAATCTGAAAATTCTATTTGGAATAACTTTGGCGCCGGTTGAAGAATCTGCCTGAAAATTTCCTCAAAATGGCCTTGTCAAGCTCCGGTCCTTCCCTGAAAGTTTGTGGGGGATGCGTCAAGCGGGGGCAGAGATAAAAGGGGGGTGCCAAAACGCGTTTTCCCCATGTTAATTTCCATAGGGCGGTCGACCTCACTTTTAGCCCGAACGGCTGAATAGATTTCCACCAAACTTGCCAAAATTGTAGGGACTGGTAGCCCGATGTGCCTTTGCTATGTCTCAAGATATGTGCTCCAGTGGATTTTGAGTAATTTAGGT
Organism: Lissotriton vulgaris; assembly: GCF_964263255.1. NCBI lineage: Eukaryota > Metazoa > Chordata > Amphibia > Caudata > Salamandridae > Lissotriton > Lissotriton vulgaris. Next base: position 968,668,068 of record NC_141697.1, read on the forward strand.
TAAAAAAAAAATATATATCTGTAAGCGCGCCCCGGTACGCGCACCGGGGCGTGCTCCAGCGCGCTACGCGAGTTCGCGCACGGAAAGCTGATTGGCTCTCGGGTGTCTGTAAACATTCTAAACAGTCCGGAGCGGCCGCCATCTTGTGTCTCGGTAGGATGGAGACATGAGAGGTGGCCAAAACAAAGGGGGAAATTATCATAAGGGGGCAGAGTAGACCCTCCCTGACCCCCTAGGTTTGATGTGGGGGCTTTAACCCCTTCGCTGCTGGCCCGTTTCCGCCGCTGTGCTGTAAACAACAGGAACAGGGGCGGGCCATGACGAACCCCAGCCGTCATCAGCACACGAGCACCGTAGTGCATGACGGCTGGGGTTCGTCATCAGCATACAAGGGGTTAAAAGGGCCCCTCAGGGCCAACAAAAATAAAAAATGTTTCGATTTTTGCGGGTGAAGCACCCGGTACGCGGACCGGGAAGCGTACTATGGGGAAAAAGAATGACACTTTTAAAAATTGTATGTTTATTAATTGTTCTTTTTTTTATTTTTTTTATTTAAGTACCAACATGTAGGTACCAATGCAGAGTCTATAATTAAATATACACCGTCTCCTTTGTAGATTTCATGCATGTTGTAACAGAAGTTATTGTGGTATATGGAATTCATAGCGTAGTCTGTCAGGAAAGCAGAAACAATATGGAGCCAGGAGATGATAAAGAGATGTTAAATACACATTGAAGATAATATAGTGGGAGAAAGGGAGTAACTAAGAGCAAACTTACTATGTAACACAAAAAAGTTGCACAGTATACTATAAGTCTCACTTACATATAAAAATGAATAATGGCTAGAACAATTTTTGATTATTAAATATAAATGTATTCTTCTGATTCTTTTTCATAATTTAATAAAATGTCCAACAATATATTGTCTGGAATGTCCTCATTTTTATTCTGTGATTCCATTGATTCCACACACTGAACTAATTCATGGTCCAGAGACTCATCCATAAAATCAAAGTCATCATTTTCAGCAATTCTTTCTTCTGTGTTGTTGTCCAAAACAATGTCAAAAGAAATATCCTGTTCTCCTTCCATTTTGTTGCTGTAATTTGCATAAAAAATAAATATTTCAGTAGAGATAGGGCACTGTTGTGTTTAAGTTCAGACAGGCAGTTTTTTTTTAACAGTGAAGCTATCTTTGGGTAGTGTATGGTATCAGGCTGGAATTTGAAATATAAAAAAGTGTATGTGATAAAGCCTAAGTAAATTTATAATAATACAAGGGAAGCCTAACTCAATCTATAACTATAACAGAGAAGCCTATCCCAATCTATATCTATTACAGTGGGATAGTATATAACTAACAGAATATTTTTTCTCAAATTAACTTAAAGTGCACAACATATTTCACTTCCCAAAATAACAACTTACCTTTGAGAAAGCAGTTGAAGTTGTCAGTGTAATTTCTTTTCAAATGTACTTCAGAAAGTAGTAGTCAAAATGGCTGTGTTTCCTTCTCTTTTTTTTATATATATTCATGTACATAACCAATCAAATGTCAGGAAATAATCGTAGAAAATGAAAGTAAGTTTTTAATTGGTTGTAAATTCTAACACTTCATATGTGTTTTGGTCATGTAATTCACCTCAGGATATTTAGACAGGCCTGTAGCCTAAATGTCTCAATGGAATTCCACCAAATTTGGGCAAATGGTAGGGACTGCTATGTAGTAGGGCCTATTCTATATTTGATGAAAGTGTCTCCAGTGGTTTTTCTGTAAATTACTTTCCCACCTTTTTTTTGGGAGCGCTTACTGGGGCGCGCACCGGTACGCACACCGGCAGCGTTACGGGAGTCCTCCATTTTGTGTTTCGGTACAATCGAGACACAAGATGGAGGACAAACAATGTTTGGAATGGGTAGAAGGGGGCACTGTAGTCACTTCCTGACCCTCTAGGTTTTCTGAGGGGGGCTTAGGACCCTCATGTAGGCATAAAAAAAGAAAAATTGAAAAAGTTCGCGGGGGAGCGCTCGGTACGCGCACCGGTAAGCGTACCGGGGAGCGTACTTTGGTGAAAAATAGTGAAAAAAGTTAGAAAAAGATAAATGTTTTGAATGATCAGAGGTAGGGTAGCTCTGAAAAGAGCTTTTGGGTTCTGTGGCTGATTTAGGTACCTACAAGTAGGTTCCAATGCACAGTCTTAAATTCAGGAGGAATATTCTATTCCCTTCATCTGAGAAGTGCACACCATCTTCTCTGTAGATATCTTGCATGTTGTAACACAAGTTATTATTGTATATTGAACCCATTCCACAGTCTCTCATGTAAGACGAAACAGATTTATTCACATTTTTCCGTGCTTTCTCAAATTGTGGACAAAATTGGTTGGACCAGTTCCATTTCTGTCTTTGGCATATATTGGAATATACCAAGGCAGTTTGTGGAAAAAGTGTCACCAATTGATCAAAGGTGTCCTTTAAAAGCATTTCCAGAGCAACCCCAGTCATAGTGCCCAAATCATTTCCACCACAGTGCACTATTAAGAGGTCAGGGTTTGGCAGATGCCAAAAGGTTTTCACCAATGGTATCAATTGATGACATCTCAATCCTCTCTGGCCAATCCACTTAATTTCCACATTTGATAAATCAAGGTTGTGATAATTTCTGCTTGCTGCATACCTTTGAGCCCAGTGGATGTAGCTATGTCCAATAATCCAAACAGAATGCATGATGTGAGAAGGTTCAGGTGCAGTCAGATGAAGTGTGGGAATGAAATGGCAGTTGGAACAGTAGGAGTTTACAAAAAAAAAAATGATGGAGTTTTCCTGCTGTTGAATCACAAGCAATGATTGGTGGATTCAGTTAGTTGAAAACAGAAAGTTAGGGTGCATGGTTGTGTTGTGTGTAAGAAGCAATTTGAATGGTTAAGAAAAAGTCACTAAAAGCAATAATGCCCTGGATAAGCTGGTGTATTGAGAGGTCAAACATCCTTGCTGACTTAATTTGCAACATTGTAGAATAAACTTTTGAACCTGAGAGTTCAGTTAGGGAGTTGCTATGGTAACAGTTAGAAAGGTCTGAGAGGGGGAAGGGTGTTGGTTTGAAAATAGTGAGGGAAGACTTTTGATTGGTTGAAATAAGACATATGTGGATAGAATTAGAAGTTTTCAGTGCCATTAATGGTTGCAGTGCCTGGAGAACATACCTTTTGCTCTGCTAAAGAAATATTAGTGTGTGTATCTGACGCTGTTCTCAATCTCTCAAAGCATTTGTAAAGGTGAGTTATGATTCATTTGATATAGATAGAGAGTACAGATTAAGAAGCACATTGCTTTTGTTTGCTTTTGGTTTGTGTGATGCTTTTTGAAAATGCGATGGGTTTGAATAGTAAAATTCAGTGCTTGTACATAGGTTCTGCACTGTGTTTTTTAAATGTTAATCAAAAAACGATTTTTGGTGCAAATCAATGGTATATTATATTTGGGTCTTATTAATGATTGTCTCGTGGCGCCAGTATGTCACTTTTAACATGGGAAGAAAGTGACGCACTGGTGGTGCAAGGCTTTCATAAATAAGGCTTTGAATTTCTTTGCTCTTGGTTTGTGTTCTGCTTTTTGATAATGCTTGATATGACCATTTGCAAGATAGAGGATTTGTATTTGGGGAAACAGTGTGGTTTCAAAAGTGAAATTCAGTGCTTGTACATAGGCTCTGCCCTGTGTTTTTTAAATGTTATTCAAAAAACGATTTTTGGTGCAAATCAATGGTATTTACATTTGGGTCTTTTTAATGATTGTCTTGTGGCGCCAGTATGTCACTTTTAACATGGGAAAAAAGTGACGCACTGGTGGCGCAAGGCTTTCATAAATAAGACTTCGAGTACCGGGGCGCTGCCATAGATAAATGGAGCAATGGGTTATGTTGTTGATTTTGTGAATTATAGAAATAGAGACGGAACTGAATTTTTAAAAATAAAATTTGATGGCGTTGAGCAAGTACAACAAATCAGTCGTTGTTCTGCTAGATTTTTGCTTGTAAAAGACTTGTTTGTTCACCGAAAACAGTTTCCTGTTTGTTTGACATATGCGGTAACAATTCATAAATCTCAAGGTTTAAGTGTAGATTGTGCTTTGGTGAACATTGGAAGATCTGTGTTTAAAGAGGGTATGGCATATGTGGCATTATCACGAGTGAGAACTTTATCAGGATTGTACTTGATTGAGTGTGATGAGACAAAGATTTGTGAAGATCTAGATTATGTTAAAGAATGCAATAGGTTAAGAAGAGAGTATGCTCCACATTCGCCTCAATATCCTCTGTTTGAAAAACGTGTGGTAGGCCGAAAAAGAAATGAGAATAATTGCATTTAGGTAGTAGCAAAAAGACAAAAAGTAGATGAAACTGTAATTCAAAACAGAAAGAAAAAGGATTGTGATGAAAATGTTGTTGGATTTCAGTTTGAAAATAGTTCTGGTGTCAACTGCTATGCTAATGTAGTGATTAATGTTGTTTTTTTTCTTCAAACTTTACAAGAACAGATTGTTGAAAATCGGGATCAAAGATTGTGTGGTTTATTGAATTCTGTGTTTGAGAAATGTAGCAGTGATAGAGCAAAAATAGAAAGTGTAACAGAAATTCAAAATATTTTAGATATGTGTTCTGGTCAAGATAAATTTTCACAGAACATTCAGCAGGATTGTCAGGAATTTTTAATGTATATGTTTGGTGTTTTGGAAGATGAAGGTGTAGATGTAGATAATCTTTTCAGCCTTTCTTATCAATGGCAGCATGACTACCACAATTGTAGTTCATCAAGTAATACTAGAATAGATACTGAAAGATTTATATATTGGACTTTACCAGACTGTAAATCAGTGTCATTTAAAAATCTAGTTAAAGCAGCAGATCATAATATGGTGTGTACCCAATGTAAGTGTCCAATGCTATCCACATTATTTATACAAAGTTAAGGTCAGTATATCATTTTAGTTTTCCAACGATGTAGACCTGATGGAACTAAATTGACAACTTGTATCAAAAATTGTGTGGCTTCTCAGTTATCAATTTCAGGAAGAACCTTTACAACTGAAGCTATTATTTATCATGACGGTCCTTCGACAACATCAGGACATTATACATGCTACTTAAAATGTAAAAAAGGTTGGACTTACTGCAATGATTCTCATTTGACTTATAAACAACGTTTGCCTTATGACTTTAAACATTCTTACCTAGTGTTTTTAAAACCAAAGTTTTAGTAAATGAAATTGGCCTTTGAAGACGGGAATAGTTAATAAAAGTTAGTTAGTTAGTTAGTTAATCTAATGTTTTAAATTATTTATCTCATATAGGTACTGTAAGTGGATCTCATAGTAAAAAATACTCATATATCTGACACGATTTGGCCGTAAGGAAAGTGTAAGGTATGATGTTCTTAGATTCTTTTCATAGGAAGTCGATGAAATGGAAGTTATAGAGAACAGCAGACTTTTTTTCCACCAAAAGGACCTTCACTATCTTCTATTTGGCCTCAAGGAAAAGTAAGTGAATCAAAGATTAGTTTACATAAATGAGTTGTAAGTTTTTAGGGTTTTTTTTAAACACAATCTTTTTTTTCCCGCTGTTATATGATGAAGAGTGTGAACTCACTAATTTAAGTGAAATTCAATATATTCTGAGAACAGCAAAAATAAACAATGTAACATATTGTAGAAGTTATTCTATAGTTTGCATTGTGTAATTTATATTGTATTCACATTGTCTCACACTCATTTTCCTTTTTCACCTTTATTTAGCTCTCTTTACTCATTTACACTGCCTTTTTTTTTAACTTTGTTTCATCGCTGTTCCTTTACTCCACTTCATTCACAACTCCTCAATCCAATTTGAACTGTCTGCATTTCCTCTCTCCCTTCCACCACTTTTTATCTTTCTCACATTCTCTCAGTACCACTGCTTTAGTTTTCTTCCCTTCTCTTTCTTTCTTTTTCTCCTTTACTCTTTTTCCTTTTGCACTCATTGTACTACAGTTCACTCAGTCCTTCCCTTTGTTTTTCTGTGTACTTACTCTCTCACTCCTTTTTCCTCCATCGTTCTATATTGACCTCATTCTCTTCGTCCCTTCACTCTGTGACTCCCTTTCACTCACTCTCAGTCATCTTTTATTCCTCTTTCTTATTAATAGTTCCTCATTTAGACTCCTCTCCTTTTCACTCATTTTCCTTTTCCTTTCTTATCTTTCCTGATTTCGTTTTGGTATCTCGCATTCTTTTAGTATCTTACTTACCTTCAGTAATTTGTTCTCTTTCTATTTCTTTTTCCCTCTTTTTTCTCTTTCTACATTACTTTATTTCTGTTTTTGTATCCTTCACTGTTGCTTTATTTCTTAGTAAACTTTTTTAGATTTTTTACCTCTTGAGCTGTTTCTTCTATTTCAAAATATATATTTTACTAATTATAACTTGTTTTTTCTTTTGTCTTTCACAGATACAAGTAAGTTTTCATTAATTATATGGTAAGTGTGTCAGCAAAATGTAGTTTGTCATCACCCTTTTCTTTAACCTCACTACTTTTCTCTCACCCTACCTCACCCCTGTTTCCTTACTCTGCTCCCTCACTTATTCTTATCCTCCATGTTTACTTCTCTTTTCCTTACTTTCCTACCACATTCAACTTCTTTCAGTGCCCCTGCTCATCCACACTCCTTCACTTACCTTTTTTACTGGTTCACTTAGTGCCTTTCTGACACTCCTTCCTTTACTCTCTCTCTTCTTTCTCTCTGTTACTCCCCATGTCTTACCCTTATTCACTTTTATCCACCCTCTTTCACTCCTCTTTACTTACACTCACTGCTATTTTCTTTCCCCCTGTCACCGCTGTTCCTTTTCTCTGGTTCCGTCACTACCTGTCATTCCCCATACTTAACTCTCCTTCCTTTTACTTTCATCACCCATTCACATTCTCCCAGAACCTCTGCTTTCGTTTTCTTCCTCTTTCTTCTCTTCTTTTGCTCCCTTATTCATTTTCCTTTTCTCAGTTACTTCCTCTTACACCTTTTCTCTGTTTTACTATCTATTACACAGTCCCTCTGTGTTTCTCCCTCTAGCTCTCTTTCTCTTTACACCACTCTCTTTGTCCCCATTCCTCATGCTCACTCCTTCATTATTATTATTATTATTTTTTTTAAGTGCGCTGACGGAACGTGCCCTGGTACGCGCACCGGGGCGCTCACCGGTACGCGCACCGGGAGCGCTCCAGAGTGAAATATTTAACAAAATGAATATACTTTATAAAATATGTTACATTAATATACAATATAGGGTTAATTTTTAGAAAAACATACCTTTCTCAGCTATAGACATTTGCGGAAAAAGTAACCTTAGAAATTCACAAAAAAATACATAGGTATGAAGCCCAATAAAAAGTTAGGAATTAGCAGTTAAAAAACCTAAGAAATTCACAGAAAAAACCAAAGGTTTCCCACCAGTTATAGTTAGGAATTACCAGTTAAAAGACCTATGAAATTCACTGAAAAAACCATAGGTTTCACACCGGGTATAGTTAGGAATTAGCATTTAAAAAACCTATCAAATTCACTGAAAAAAAACATAGGTTTCACACCAGTTATAGTTAGCTGGAAATTTTACTGACATAAAACCATTGAAATTCCCAAGTTATAGTTAGTTGGACTCACTATAACTTAACGCGTGTAATGCACTGCTGATGACATCACATATTACATCACTCATGACATGGTCAGTGACATCACTCATTCATTAAAAATGAAAATTCCTTAAAACTAAAGTCAAGTGACAGGGTATGTGTCTACTAGTGTCCATTGAGTATATACATATTTTACATCAACAGTTCGCAATGAACTCTCCTTCTCCAATGTACAAGAAGAATTAAACATATTTACAATTCATTCATTTATGTACAAAATTGTGCCCTGGATGGGCTCAATGGACAGTTGATTTTTTTTTACCCTGTTGCCTTGCACAAGTTGTGATGCCCTGTATGGGCAGGAATCCATATCATTATCATCCATTGATACCAGATTAGTTGCTGCCAACTGGAAAGTTACCCATATTAGTTTACAGTATTGGGTTATTCTTTTTGCAGTATAAATTTACCTTCCCGAACCAACTTGGGAGTGAGTACTGTCTATTCTAGATGAACCCAAAGTTCTTCGTCATTGTTAAGCCCTTTTGGTTGCATGCTCTGAAGGTCAATGATATACCTGGATTCCATCGCTCTTAGTGACCTTATCCTGTCCCCATCTCGTTCCCTTCTCTCCAGCTGATCTATTAGGTAGAAGGATAATAGGTCCCTATTACTTCCATGGTGGGTCTCAAAATGGCGTGCCACCGGGTAGTTCTTATCCTTATTGGCGATGGCACGCATATGTTCCAGGATACGTTTCTTGGCTTGGTTGATGGTACTCCCAATGTACCTTTTGGCACATGGGCATACCAGGCAGTAAATTACAAACTCAGAGTTGCAATTCAGAAATTTATTTATCTCTCTCATTGGCCGTGGATCATTGCTTCTCCCTTCATATTTGGTTCTTTTTTTACTATATTTGCATGCCTTGCATTGCATGCATGGGAAGAAACCATTGATGGGTTTTGTTTTTAGAATTCTGGGGGGGTCTACATAGTGGCTTTTTACAAGATGGTCACTGAGGGACTGACAGCGTCTCTAAGTAATAGACGGTCTTGCCGGTATTACTCTCTGCATTACTGGGTCTGTACTGTGTGAAACCTATGGTTTTTTCAGTGAAATATATATATATATATATATATATATATATATATATATATATATATATATATATATATATATATATATATATATATATATTACCTACTGGCGGTCGCCAGTAGGTAGTTATAGTTAGGATTTTTTTCAATGTTAAATCTGAAAATTCTATTTGGAATAACTTTGGCACCGGTTGACGAATCTGCCTGAAAATTTCCTCAAAATGGCCTCGCGGCGTTCCGGTCCTTCCCTGAAAGTTTGGGGGGGATTCGTCAAGCGGGGGCCGAGATAAAAGGGGGGTCCCAAAACGCGTTTTCCCCATGTTAATTTCCATAGGGCGGTCGATTTCACTTTTAGCCCGAACGGCTGAATGGATTTCCACCAAACTTGGCAAAATTGTAGGGACTGGTAGCCCGATGTGCCTTTGCTATGTCTCAAGATATGTGCTCCAATGGATTTTGAGTAATTAAGGTTCAAAAAAATATATATATCTATAGCAGCGCTCCGGTAAGCGCACCGGTACGCGCACCGGGCGCGTCACGCGACTTGCGCGGTGAAAGCTGATTGGCTCTGGGGTGTCTGTAAACATTCTAAACAGTCCGGAGTGGCCGCCATCTTGTGTCTCGGTAGGATCGAGACACAAGAGGTGGCCAAAACAAAGGGGGAAATGACCATAAGGGGGCAGAGTAGACCCCCCTTGACCCCCTAGGTTTGATGTGGGGGCCATAAAAGGGCCCCACGGGGCAAAAAAAAAATAAAAAATTTTTTTGATTTTCGCGGGGTGAGCGCCCGGTACGCGCACCGGTAAGCGTACCGGGGAGTGTACCATGGGGAAAAAGAATGACAGTTTTAAAAGTAGCTGATTAGAAAAAAAAATGTTTAGTTGTTTTTTTTATATATACACATACATATATATAAATGCATATGCACATATATATATGCATATATGTCTATATGTGTGCGTGTAGAGAGAGGTAGAGAGGTAGAGGTGTAGAGGTAGAGAGGTAGAGAGGTAGAGAGTAGAGAGTGAGTAATAGAGAGTAGAGAGTGAGTAGTAGAGAGTAGTAGAGAGCAGTAGAGAGAGTAGCAGAGTGAGTAGTAGAGAGTAGTAGAGTGAATAGTAGAGTGAGTAGTAGAGAGTAGTAGAGAGTGAGTAGTAGAGACTGAGTAGTAGAGAGTAGTAGAGAGTAAGTAGTAGAGTGAGTAGTAGAGAGCAGTAGAGAGTGAGTAGTAGAGAGTGGGAGAGAGTAAGTAGTAGAGAGTAGTGGAGAATATTCCAAAGTTTGGCACAGCACCACTTTCACAATGAGTCCAATCAAATCATATCACTTAGAGTACTTATTGAAGCGCTGAATCTTGGTGTATATTCAAATGCTTTTATTTTCCTTAAGTTTATGTACCACAGCCAGCCGAAACGTTTCGTTCTGTACAACAGAACTTCTTCAGGGCGTTCTTATTTCCTTCAAGTTATGTCGGTATCCCGTTGTCATATAACTAGATATTTCTTCCAAATGTTAGACGAGACATAAGTATATTCTTATTAAAAGTGACTAGGTATCAATTTTACCCACACAATTCGGGCAGACTTGAGTAATTTATAGCATCCTCAAAGTCAGTCTTTCAAAAATTCCAAAGTATAGGACATGATAATCCAAATCCAAATGTTTCTCAAGAAAAGTCATTTACAATCGTTCGGAATATCGGTGTTTGGGCAGATATGATCCAGGGACCCCCAGTATGCAAGGGGAATTAGTCCCCCCTCTGCAAAGGCGCCAGTGGCCTGCATTGCAGAGAGGTGTAACAAGGGTGTGGCCTCATTACACTTCTCTGCAATGCAGCTCCCTCGCGCATACTGGAGGCTCCTGGTGGACTAGTTGACCCCAGGGACCCCCAGTATGCAAGGGGAATTAGTTCCCCCTCTGCAAACGCGGCAGTGGGCTGCGTTGCAGAGAGGTGTAACAAGGGGCATAGTCTCATTACACCTCTGCAATGCAGCCCCAGGCGCATACTGGAGGTTCCAGGTGGGCTAATTGGCCCCCAGGGGCCCCCAGTATGCAAGGGGAATTAGTTTCCCCTCTTCAAACATGCACGGGGGCTGCGTTGCAGAGAGGTGTAAAAAGGGTTGTGGCTTCATTACACCTCTCTGCAATGCAGTCCCCTGGCGCATACTGGAGATTCCTGGTGGGCTTTCAGGTCTTATATAGTTAGGAATTAGCATTAAAAAAACCTTTGAAGTTCACTGAAAAAACCACAGGTTTCACACCAGTTATAGTTAGGAATTAGCATTTAAAAAACCTTTGAAATTCACTGAAAAAACCATAGGTTTCACACCAGTTATAGTTAGGAATTAGCATTTAAAAAACCTATTAAATTCACTGACAAAACCAGTTATAGTTAGCTGGAAATTTTACTGATATAAAACCAATGAAATTCCACGTTATAGTTAGTTGGACTCACTATAACTTGCGCGTGCAATGCACTGCTGATGACGTCACATATTACATCACTCATGACATGGTCAGTGACATCACTCATGACATCACTGATGACACCATCCTTGTGACATAGTGACAGACCTCCTTTCACTGTAATGTAACCCTTGAAACACATATTCAAAAATGGAAACTGAAATTTAAAAAAAAATGGAGATACCCATATCAGTTACAACAAGCAATTCAGTAATTCCACCATCTATATGCACATCCAGTCATTCACCAACAGTTCTATATAGTCACTCATACATATACTCACTCATCATATGAAGTGATACACCTATACATCCTGTTACACACCGACAGTCATCCAAAAGTTACTCACACACATACTCACACGTGCAAATAAACTATTGAACATCCATTTATTTGAATATAGAGTTATACACACACTTCCACCTTACTTGTATTGAAAATTACACATATTTATTCTCTTAAACAATCACTTATAGAAACACATACTTATTTAAACAGGAACTCTTACAATCTCTTACTCTCACATATACTCACTTATATACATCAATATTCACATATACTAGATTAAAACATATGTAGTTACTGATAAAGACACTAGTGAGACAGTCATTCACTCACTAACAAACACATATACACACTCATCCATCCATACAGTCCTGCACATATGCTGTCTTCAAAACACATACAAACAGCGAGTCAGTCACTCATGCATCTATGTGCTAAGTAATACCCCCACCAAACCATATAGACACTCATACTGATACTAAGAGAAACATCTAATAACCCATATACATACGCATGTAGCTACTTACCAACACATGTAGCCACTTATACACAAAGTGAAACAATAATATATATATTTAAATATTTAAACATTACTCACTAATATTTATTTTTCAGAAAGACACATATTCACTGGATGGTGTCATCAGTGATGTCATGAGTGATGTCACTGACCATGTCATGAGTGATGTAATATGTGACGTCATCAGCAGTGCATTGCACGCGCAAGTTATAGTGAGTCCAACTAACTATAACGTGGAATTTCATTGGTTTTATATCAGTAAAATTTCCAGCTAACTATAACTGGTTTTGTCAGTGAATTTAATAGGTTTTTTAAATGCTAATTCCTAACTATAACTGGTGTGAAACCTATGGTTTTTTCAGTGAATATATATATATATATATATATTTATATATATATATATGCATTCGAATTTGGTCCAAGTCGGAGGCTCCCGGGTGCTCTCTGGCGACCAGTAGAATATATATATATATATTACCTACTGGCGGTCGCCAGTAGGATTTTTTTCAATGTTAAATCTCAAAATTCTATTTGGAATAACTTTGGCACCGGTTGACGAATCTGCCTGACAATTCCCTGAAAATGGCCTCGTCGAGCTCCGGTCCTTCCCTGAAAGTTTGGGGGGGATACGTCAAGCGGGGGCCGAGATAAAAGGGGGGTTCCAAAACGCGTTTTCCCCATGTTAATTTCCATAGGGCGGTCGATTTCACTTTTAGCTCGAACGGCTGAATGGATTTCCACCAAACTTGGCAAAATTGTAGAGACTGGTAGCCCGATGTGCCTTTGCTATGTCTCAAGATATGTGCTCCAGTGGATTTTGAGTAATTTAGGTTCAAAAAAATATATATATCTATAGGCGCTCTCCGGTGCGCGCACCGAGAGCGCTCCAGGCGCGCCACGCGACTTGCGCGCAGAAAGCTGATTGGCTCTCAGTTGTCTGTAAACATTCTAAACAGTCCGGAGCGGCCGCCATCTTGTGTCTCGGTAGGATCGAGACATGAGAGGTGGCCAAAACAAAGGGGGAAATGACCATAAGGGGGCAGAGCAGATACCCCCTGTACCCCTAGGTTTGATGTGGGGGCCATTAAAGGGCCCCGCGGGGTCTCAACATTTTTTTTTTGTTCGATTTTCGCGGGGGAAGCGCCTGGTACGCGCACCGGGAGCGTATCAAGGAGGGTACTATGGAAAAATAATCACTTCAAAAAATTGTATGTTTATTAATTGTTTTTTTTTTATTTTTTTATTTTATGTAAGTACCTACATGTAGGTACCAATGAAGAGACTTAAATTTAATGTACACCATCTCCTTTGTAGACATCTTGCATGTTGTTATTGTATTTTTTGTGGTATATGGAATTCATAACATAGTCTGTCTAGAAAGCAGAAACAGATCTTTTAAGCACTCCCTGAGAATTTCTAGGGGATCATGAGTAGTCTATCCTGCTCCCTTATGAAAATGAGGTGTAAAATATACATAGGAGATAATATAGTGGGAGAAAGGTAGTAACTATGAGTAAACTTACTATGTAACAGAAAAATAGTTGAACAGTATACTATAAGTCTCACTTTATATTTTAAACATTTTTGGTAATACTTTATGAATTACATATAAAAATGAATATTGTCTCAAACAATTTAAAATTATTAAATATACATTTATTCCTCTGATTCTTTTTCATAATTTAATAAAATTTCTAACATAATATTGTCCGGAATTTCCTCATAATTATAAGTACATGATTCCATTTGTTCCAAACATTCTATTAACTGTTGATCCAAAGAGTCATCCATGAAATCTACTTCATCTTTTTGCTCTTCTGGTTTTTCCACCTTTATTTTGATAGAAGTATCATTTGCTTGATTTTCTCCTTCCATTTTCTTTCTGAAAATTGCATACAAATTAACTATATTAGTAGAGTTAGGGTACTGTATACCAGAGAAGCCTAACTCAATCCATAACTATTACAGAAAAGTCTATCTCAATCTATAACTATTACAGAGGGATAATATATAACTAACAGAATATTTTTTCAGAAATTAACTTAAAGTGTACAATATACTTCCATAATAACAATTTACCTTGGAGAAATCAGTTGAAGTTGTCAGTGTAATTTGTTCTCAAATGTACTTCTGGAAGCAGTAGTTAAAATGGCTGTGTTTCCCTCTCTTCTTTTATATATATTCTTGTACTTAACCAATGAAACGTCAGGAAATAATCGTAGAAAAGGAGAGAAACTTTTTAATTGGTTGTAAATTCTAACATTTCATATGTGTTTTTGTCATGTAATTTACCTCAGGATATTTAGACAGGCCTGTAGCCTAAATGTCTCAATGGAATACCACTAAGCATGGGCAGAAAATCCGTTTCGCTCGCGGATTTTGCGGATTTTCGGGAAATTCGCAATCCGCGAGATTCGCGAATCTCCCGCAAAATCCGCAAATCCGCGAGCAGCGGATTTTGCTCGCACTGCTCGCACTGTTCGCGTGAGTTCGCGGCTTCCCAGTACAACTTCGCGCCCCGCGAATAAGTGCTAAATTGCAGAAATACGATCTTAGCAAAACTGAAACTACTTACCAGGTTCAAAAGTTCAGGCTCATCATTAGTAGCCATTTCCTGTAGTGCTTCCTGAGGGGCCCCTCCAGAGTTCAGTTGCCAGTTGCAACTATTATGTGACCCTGCTCTGAACCTCAGAATAGTTACACATATGCCACAAAGGTCCTGAATTACAGCTAAGGGAGACAAGCAGGAGCCAGGCTGGAAGTTAAAATCCATTAATCAGCCCCTAATTCATTATTGTCAGTTGGGGCAGGGCAGGTGTTGTAACTAATTTTGCAACAATGAAAGCACTTAGCAAGTGCAAAAGATCACTAATCAGGAAGCACTAAGGAAGCAGGTGCCAGCTAAAAAAATATTCTGTGACACATTAATCAGCCCCAAATTAATTCAGGTCACTTGAGGCAGGGAAGGTGTGCTTTGCTTTGCCGAAAATAATGTACACTGGACAACCAGAGGGTGTGGTGATGAAACAGAGGGTGGCATGGGTGGGCCAGAGGGTGGCATGAGTAGTCAGAGAGTGGCAGTGGTGACAGAGAGTGGCAGTGATGAAGAAGAGTGTCCCAAACAGGCTGGACACGTAGAAACAACAAGTTCGCAAAACTTGCGACCCGACAGGTAAGTTCGCAAATTGCGAAATTGTAAAAACCCTCGCGAACTGGCAGAAACACGGGCGAACACAAAAAAAAAAAATCCGCAAATTCGCGGGAATTCGCGGATTTTGCGGATTGCGAGTTCGCAAATCCGCAAAATTCGCGAACGCGAGATTCGCAAAATTCGCCCATGCTTAAATACCACCAAATTTGGGCAAATGGTAGGGACTGCTATGTAGTAGGGCTTATTCTATATTTGATGAAAGTGTCTCCAGTGGTTTTTTTGTAAATTGCTTTCCCACCTTTTTTTATCGAGCGCTTACGGGTGCGCGCTCCGTTACGCGCACCGGCAGCGTTACGGGAGTCCTCCATTTTGTGTTTCAGTACAATCGAGACACAAGATGGAGGGTAAACAATGTTCGGTATGGGTAGAAGGGGGCACGGTAGAGACTTCTTGACCCTCTAGGTTTTCTGAGGGGGGCTTAGGAGGCTCATAAACGTAAAAATAAATAAAAAATTCTTTAATTTTCCACTGGGGGAGCGCCTGGTACGTGCACCGTTAAGCGTACAGGAAAGCGTACTTTGGTGAAAAATAGTGAAAAAAGTTAGAAAAAGATAAACGTTTTGAATGATCAGAGGTAGGGTAGCTCTGAAAAGAGCTTTTGGGTTTTGTGGTTGATTTAGGTACCTACAAGTAGGTTCCAATGCACATTCTTAAATTCAGGAGGAATATTCTATTCCCTTCATCTGAGAAGTGCACACCATCTCCTCTGTAGATGTCTTGCATGTTGTAACGCAAGTTGTTATTGTATATTGAACCCATTCCATAGTCTCTCATGTAAGCAGAAACAGATTTATTCACATGTTTCCGTGCTTTCTCAAATTGTGGACAAAATCGGTTGGACCAGTTTCATTTCTGTCTTTGGCATATATTGGAATATACCAAGGCAGTTTGTGAAAAAACCATAGGTTTCACACCAGTTATAGTTAGGAATTAGCATTTAAAAAACCTATTAAATTCACTGAAAAACCATAGGTTTCACACCAGTTATAGTTAGCTGGAAATTTTACTGATATAAAACCATTGAAATTCCCACGTTATAGTTAGTCGGACTCACTATAACTTGCGCGTGCAATGCACTGCTGATGACATCACATATTACATCACTCATGACATGGTCAGTGACATCACTCATGACATCACTGATGACATCACTCATGACATCACTGATGACATCGTCCAGTGAATGTGTGTCTTTCTGAAAAATAAATATATTTTATATATGTATATGTTAAGGTTGATGGAAGAATAAATGTTTAAATAAGTGTCTAAATGGATGTTTTTTTTAAAAAAATTGATTGGTTAACTGGCTTATTAAGTCTATCTTAGTGAATACATATATTAGCGAGTAATGTTTAAATATTTAAATATATGTATCAGTGTTTTACTTTGTGTATAAGTGGCTGCATGGGTTGGTGAGTAGCTACATGTGTGTGTATATGGGTTATTAGATGTTTTTTTTAGTATCAGTATGAGTGTCTGTATGGTTTGGTGGGGCTGTTACTTAGCACATAGATGCATCAATGACTGACTCACTGTTTGTATGTGTTTTGAAGACAGCATTTGTGTAGGATTGTATGGGTGGATGAGTGTGTATATGTGTGTGTTAGAGAGTGAATGCCTCTCTCACTAGTGTCTTTATGAGTAACTACATATATTTTAATCTTGTATATATGAGCATTGATGTATATAAGTAAGTATATGTGAGAGTGAGAGATTGAAAGAGTTCCTGTTTAAATAAATATGTGTTTCTATAAGTGATTGTTTAAGAGAGTAAGTATGTGTAAGTTTCCTTAGAAGTAATGTGCTAATGTGTGTATAGTTGTATATGCAAATAAATGGATGTTTATTAGTTTATTTGCATGTGTGAGTATATGTATGAGTAAGTTTTTGATGACTGTCGGTGTGTAACAGAATGAATAGGGGTATCACTACATATGATGAGTGAGTATATGTATGAGTGAATACATAAAACTGTTGGTGAATGTGTGAATTTGTATATAGATGGTGAAATTACTGAATTGGTTGTTGTAACTGGTATGGGTATCCACTTTTTTGTTAGTTTCTATTTTTGAATATGTGTTTCAAAGGTTACTTTGCAGTGAAAGGAGGTCTGTCACTGTGTCACAAGGATGGTGTCATCAGTGATGTCATGAGTGATGTCACTGACCATGTCATGAGTGATGTAATATGTGATGTCATCAGCAGTGCATTGCACGCGCAAGTTATAGTGAGTTATAGTTATAGTTAGGACCTATTATCCATAGGAAATCCACAACATTCTATTGACAATAACTTTGGCGCCGATTGATGAATCTACTCCAAATTTTCCAAACTTTTGGCCAGCTCAGTTCCGCTCCTGGGGGTGATTGGTCAAGCGGGGGCCAAGATAAAAGGGGGTCCCAAACGTGCTTTCCCCATGCAATTTCCATAGGACCTTTAGACACGGCTACAGCCCGAACGGCTGAACGGAATTACACCAAATTTGGCAAAGAGGTAATCCTCAGTTAATACTTGTGCCTTTTGCTTATTTGGTGTAAATCCATTCAGTAGTACTTGAGAAAATGACAGTTAAAGTAATTTATATATCTATGGGCGCGGTGGATCCAGAGTACCAACTGCGTACCCTACGCGCAGCCTACAAGCACCCTGCCATGCACGAGCTGAATGCTCATTGGCTGACAACTGCCAAAATCAGAAAGTGTTGGCAGCCATCTTGTGCCTAGGCAGAACGGAGGCACAAGAAAACAAAAACAAACACTGCAAAATGTGAAAAGGGGGCAGGGTAGACACACCCTATCCCCCTAGGCCTGCTTAGGGGGTCCCACAAGGACCCACAGGGCCCACATTTATTTATTTTTTAAATCACAGGATGCATGTAGGATCCGCGAATCCTTGTGAAATTAAAAAAGAAGAAAATATGTAAATTTGCCCACAGGTGCCAAATCCAGGGGGCATTATTGAAAAAAAGTGTGGGGGTGTCCCAATCCCCCCACACTGCCCTGGGGACCGCCAGCCCCCGGGGGTCTAATTCAATATATGTGGGGGGCTCATGGGCTCCCCCGCAGCCCCAGGGACCACCACCCCCCAGGGCTTATTCAAAATGGGTGGGCGGGCTCTCAGGCCCCCCCAGCCCCAGGGACCGCAACCCTCGGGGCTTTAAACAAAAGTGGGGGAGCTCTTAGGCCCCCCCAGCCCCGGGGCTTCTCAAAAATATGGGAGGGGAGCCACACAGCCTCCCTCCTGGATCCCTCGATAGCCCTGGGGACCGCCACCCCGAGGGCCGGCTCCTGCAGTGTCCCGGGGTGCCCACACCGGGACACTGCTGTTTGCAATGGCAGGGCAGGAGCCTCGCAGCTCCCACCCTGCCATTGCAAACTGCTTTCCAACTAGCCCACCAGCTACCTCTAGTAAGCGCCATGGAGCTGCGTTGCAGAGTGTTGTAAAAAGGGGCGTTGTCTCTGAACACCTCCCTGCAACGCAGCCTCCTGGCGCATACTGGAGGTACCTGGTGGGCTAGTTGGCCCCCAGTGGAGTTCTGGATTCAATGGCACTTAATCCTGCAACTTAAAATGCGCCTCAGAGTGTGTTTGCACACATGCCACCTCAGGCCCTGCCCCCTTCCTTCACCATTGTACAAACATTTCTCTAAAATCAGCCGAACTACGCATTTCGATATACTCACCTGTTATCAGGAGAGAACCCAGTGCAGCATCTTTTAGCCCAGCACTGACCCTGAAAATTAATTCTAAGCGTACTTACAGTAACTTGTATTTCCTTCCATAGGAATCCATTATGTGGTTTTCAGCAGAAAAGATTTTGTGTTGATTTTTGAAACGTACAAATATTCCTCTAAAAACTGCCGAACTACAAATTCCGATTTACTCACCTGTTATCAGGAGAGACCTCAGTTCTGCTTCTTTTAGCCCAGCACTGACCCTGAAAAGTAATTCTAACCATACTTACTAGTAACTTGTATTTTCTTCCATAGGAATCCATTGTCTGATTTTCACCAAAAAGTGTTTAAGTGTCTATTTTCACAAACTACAAATATTCCTAAAAAATTGCCTGTTTTACTTAAACGCATTCTTTCAACTGTTTACAGGAGATGCACCAGTGCTGGATCCAGGATACACCATTGAGTAAGAAAAAGTAACGATAACACTACTTACCTGCTAAGTGAATTTCCTTCCATAGGGTAACATTGAGTGGTTTCACTTCGAAATTCTTCTAAGTGTGGAGTTTTGGAAGTTTAAAATATTCACCTAAAATCAGCCGAACAACGAATTCCGATTTACTCACCTGTTAGCAGGCGAGACCTCAGTGCTGCATTTTTGAGCCCAGTACTGATCTTGAAAAGTAATTCTAACTATACTTACCAGTAACTTGAATTTCCTTCCATAGGCTAACATCGACTGGTTACACTTGGAAATTCTTCTAAGTGTGGAATTTTGGAACTATAAAATATTCACCTAAAAACAGCCGAACAACTAATTCAGATTTACTCATCTGTTATAAGGAGAGACCTCAGTGCTGCATCTTTGAACCCAGTACTGATCCTAAAAAGCAATTCTAACCATACTTACCAGTAACTTGAATTTCCTTCCATTGACTATCATTGACTTTTTTTACTTGGAAATTCTTCTAAGTGTGGAGTTTTTGAACTTCATAAAATTCCTATAAAATCAGCAGAACTACGACTTCCGATTTACTCACCTGTTATCAGGAGTAACCTCAGTACTGCTTCTTTAAGCCCAGTACTGATCCTGAAAAGTAATTCTAACCGTACTTACCAGTAACTTGTATTTCCTTCCATAGGAATCCATTGTCTGGTTTTCACCAGAAAAGTTTAAAAGTGTCTATTTTCACAAAATAAAAATATTCCTTAAAAATTGCCTGTATGTCTTAAATGCATTCTATCAACTGTTTACAGGAGATGCACACGTGCTGTATCCAGGAGCGATCACTGAGTAAGAAAAAGTAACGTTAACACTACTTACCTGTTAAGTGAATTTCCTCCCATAGGATAACATTGGTGAATATATGTGAAACAGTTTCCAAGTGTCAACTTTTAAAATACAATAATATTCCTTAGAAATCAGTACTGTAACCAAAATGCTTTTACTCAACTGTTTACAGGAGATTTCCCAGGACTGAATCTAGGATCCAGTCCTGTGGTTAGAAAAGTAATCTAAAAAGTAACTAATTGCATTTAACTAGAAATTCACATTGACCTCAATGTTGCATTGTGTCTGACATTGTGTTGTGCATTACAACAACTGTATCTACTGTACTTAGAAGACTTTTGCCTATTTGCAAAGTTTTTAAACTAAAGTAATTATTTCTGAGAAAGTATATTTTGTAATGTAATGTATAATTAGGCTGTGGGGTTTTAGGTTTAAACCTATAATAACTGATAAAACCCCACTGAAAGGAAAATAATCCTCACCGGTTGAAAACATATAAACACTGAAAAAACACCTGGACAACCACAAACTAAATGCCATTCAAAGAAAGGAAAAAGAGAGCGAAAGAGTAATTTTTTTCTTCCTGAAGGGGTCAATACAATGTAACTTCGTTATACAAGCTAGCAGTAACATTATTCTGCTTGAGTTTTGTTCTTTAGAGATGCCACTAAAATATTGTTTCTTCTTCCATTTACTTTTTCAGTTTTGTGGCCTTTGGTCTAAGGATGCAGGGTTTAGTTTTATGTTTTAGGTCTAGTTTAATTATTTTATAAACTATAGAGAATCAGGAAATGTCAAACTCATATTTGATATTTTGGCTGCATTTGATTCTTTCACTGATAGGTAAAATGGCTGGTTTCATAAAAATCTTTCCTAATATGTGTCATCACATTTACCCACAGAGAAAGGGTAAAAACCCTTAATACATCAGGCCATAGTTTCTAGTGGGTCAGTATTGATAGCAGGTGAATTGCCAACACCTCAGGCTTTAAACATTCAATGCAAGGTATAGTGACAAGTATATATATCACCAAGAATCTGGGATAGTGGTGAAAATATGACACCAGACCTTTGGAAAACATGGAACGCAGTCTCACTTGTAATGCTCTGCAAAAAAGGTTCTTTCCAAGTTCAACAAAGATCGGAGTGATATTGTTTGTATTGGCAGTGATTCAGCTACGTATATTAAAAACTTGTGTATTGACCAGTCAAAATTGATAACCGAGCTGAATTGATTCCCTGTAGGAGATCCTTGCTACTTGTTAGATGGTATGCTGAAAGCATCTTTACAATCTTCAGTTAATGAGAGATGCTATTGATTTTTTAGTCCATTCTGGTGCACTGTTTTCTTATGCACAGGAACTAAAATGCAAATATTTATAATGTTGTGCTTTATGTGGCATCAAAGAAAGAGTAATCCCAACTGTGTCCCTTAGCTGATGGTTCTCAGCCCAAGGGGCTATGAATGCTGAGAGGGCCTTTTCACAGAAGTTTACATGGGAAGGAAAGAGCAAGCGTGCATGACGCAAAGACTCACTGAAGAAGTATTGTATGGTGTACTACAATAGGATTAATTTGCAAAAATCTATTTGGACCTCATCTACACTATAAGTACACTATCTATATACCATGTTCTCTCAGTGCAGAAATCAAGCAATAATAAAAGCAAAATGTTCCATAAACAACGGAAAAACACTTTTTCTGTTGTTTTTAGTGGCACGAAAATGTGTAACCACTGATAACAACTGTTTTTTAAGATATTGAAAACACTGAAAAAACCCCACCAGAATTTACCAAAAATAGAAACTGAAAACAGGAAAGCCTATGTATAATGTAATTATAATGTCATTTAAAAAATCAAATATCTAAAAATAAATAGTTTAAAAAAATAGAGTAAATCAGTATCAAAAAAATAAATATAAGAATGAATACATTTAAAAATTGTCATTTGCAAAACTTTTGTAATTCACTGAAAAAAACCATAGGTTTCAGATATGTTATAGTTAGGAATTAGCATTTAAAAAACCTTTGAAATTCACTGAAAAAACCATAGGTTTCAGAGATGTTATAGTTAGGAATTAGCATTTAAAAAGCATTAGAAATGCACTGAAAAAACCATAGGTTTCAGACATGTTATAGTTAGGAATAAGCATTTAACAAACCATAGAAATTCACTGAAAAAACCATAAGTTTTAGGGGTGGTCTAGTTAGTTGGACATTTCACTTGTACAAAACCATTGAAATTCACGCGTTACAGTTAGTTGTACACACTATAACTCATGCGCCTGCAATCCTCTGCTGATGATGTCACATATTACATCATTTATGACATCACTGATGACATCACTGATGACATCTCAAATGACATCACTGATGACATCATCCAGTGCATGTGGTTTGGTTTGATATTTAAATAAGTATTATATATAGCAATCTGCATTTAAGACTGGGTGGATGTATACGTGTCTGGATGGAGGATTTAGTAGCAGTGTGATTGATTGTCTAAGTGACTAATTTAAAGTGTCTCACTAAATATATGAGATAGTGATTAAACTGTGTGAATATCTGTATCACTCTCTCTCTTGTTGTGTAAACTACTACATAAGTTGGTTACTAGCTATGTGAAAGTCGATATTAGTATTAATTACTTAAGTGAGTATTGGTATGGGATAGTGAATATGTGTGTGGTTGGGTGGGAGGTGTGTGACTGTCCAAAGATGTGTAACTTGTTGATTTAGTAGGTATATGAGGCTAAGACTGTATTTGGAAACAGTTGTTTGGGTGAGTGAGTCTCTTTATGTAAATATATTTCTCAATGATATATGTCCAACAAAGTAGAAATATAAACGGCAGTGTATGTGACAGTTGTATATAAATAAGTATACTTAAGACTGAGTAATTGTATGAGTGACTGTTTGGATAACCGTATACTTGTGATAGTGATTTTATTGCTCACTAAGTATGAGTTACTATCTATATGAATAAATAAAGTGGTGTTTATATAAGTGTGTAGCTTAGTAAAAGTAAGTATGGTCAATTGTTTGCATAAGTGAGTAGGATGACTGCATAAGTGAATAAGATGTGTGCTGGTGTGTAATGTCGATGTAGGTGTATAAGTATATTTAATAGTGTTCTATTGATCTTTTTTAGCATGAATGAGTGAATCTATAGGTAAGTGTTTAGATGTGTGTGTAGATGTAGGACTCACTGAGTGGGTTTTTAGAAACTTGTATTGGTGTGTCAATGGTTTCAAATATGGTACACCATATTTTATAATGAGTGTCGAAAGGTTATACTAGTGTATGATGAGGTGTATCAGATTGTCACGTGGATGATGTCATCAGTGATGTCATCAGTGATGCATTTGAGATGTCATCAGTGATGTTATCAGTGATGTCACTGACCATGCCATGAATGATGTAATATGTGACATCTTCAGCAGTGGATTGCGGGCGCGCGAGTTATAGTTAGTACAACTATCTATAACGTGGGAATTTCAATGGTTTTGTACAAGTGAAATGTCCAACTAACTATAACACCCCTACAACCTATGGTTTTTAAGTGAATTATATATATAAATATATAAATTTCAATATTTCTAAAGGGTCAAGAACTAAAAAAAGGGAGATAAGAAAAATGAAGAAATATAAGAAAAAGAAAAGAATAATAGAAAATTAACACCAACACTTTAATTGTGAAGACCAAAGTATGTGCTAAAAGTAAATTACCATCACCTAAATATTGGCACAGAGGGAAAAGATTCACCTATTCAAAGGGAATACTGCAACCCCAGATAATTTCACTGTTTTGGATGGTATAACACAATCATACTGAACAACCAAAGAACTAAAATAGAGAAAACCGTTATTAAATCAGTCCTATATAAAAATATAAAGAATTTATTTTTGAAACACAGAATTGCAGCTGTATCACTTACTTCAATATGCAAGCTGCAAAGTTATGCCATACACAACGTATGTTATTAAACTGCACCACGCCAATGGCCAAAGAAATTAGAACTAGAAAGAAAAAGAATATCAGTAAACCAATGTTTTCAATTATTTTTTGAAGATATTTGAGAAGTCCTATATGCGTCGCACCTACTTTTCAATAAAAAGTTGTGGCGCCCATTGCTTATATTACAAAAAGCATGTACCCAATGGCTGAAAAAATACATCGAAAAAGGCTAAGATATTTAGAGCCAAACTCAACATGTATCACAGGTGACAATTACACAACATCCGCCTGACTGTTAAATGATCTATTAATCAACTAATACTTCCAACGAAGAATTTTGCAAGGATTGTAAATGAAGCTCTCAAGTTATGACATTAACAAGGATAGTGATGAATCAAATAGCCACGACAGTTGAGGGGCTACTAATCAAACTGTAGGCATAAAAAAGTAGAGTTATATGAGAAAGATGGATGCCAGACATACATAGACACATTGGCCACATTTACCTGCATATTTTATTTTAGCAAAATTAGCCAAGGGTTCAGAGAGCAAATCTTCTGTGTTTTTCACTCGAATGTCAGGGCTACAGCACGATAAAAAAGAACAAATATTCAAAAAGAAAAATATTCCCGAAAACACTGCATATTATATCAATATTCCAAAATAAATGTAATATATATTGATGTCACACAATACTCATTGGAAATAGGTACTCGCAAACAGAAGCCTGTGGTTAAAAATATCAAAAGCAGATGACTCTAGTGAATAAGTTCACCTTTAACAGGCTTACAAATTCAGAAGACGGAAGGACGCAGGGTAACAAAATTATTATGTCCCCCTCGAGTCTTAATAAATAATAGAGACTCAGGATACAGAACTTACCGAAACGTCTCTTACGCGGTGCCAAAGTCTAGAAGCCACAGTCCAACCAACACTGGGTTTAAATAGTGTCTATTAATTGCCGACACCTAGAACAACTAGCTAAACAAGATGCTTTTCTTTTCTTCTCTTTTCTTTTTCCTTTCATTTATTGTTACTGAATGTTTGTTAATTTGATATTAATTACTGGAATCGTTGTTAGGACTAAAGATTGATTGCCCCAGGTTCAGGTGTACAGGCTGCCCCTGTTGTTGATAATGATAAGAACAAGGTGAGACAGAAAGGCTGCATCAAATTCTATAGGAAACCCATTGAGGTTAGGCACCTTAACCACTTGCCATCTCCTTATTCGCTCAACGCAACTCTTACTTTGCACCATTCACACCCAGTTGATCCACCACTGCTGACTCAAGGAACACCAGAGAAGCATCCGCAAAATAGTTCAGCAACTCCTCCTCACCGCCCCAAGGAACATGCCTCCCGATAGTGCTGCAGTAACACCGCATTGCTTTCCTCCTGTGTAAATACATGTGCCTGAAGGACCTCGTAACTGAAGCATCGAATGACTGACCCTAACATCTCACAAATGCCATGCCAGCATCCTGCTCTGCTTGCACCCTAGCCACATATGACTTATAATCAACATGGGGAAGGTGCTCCACAAGCTCAAACATCCTCTCCCACTCCTCCAACAGGTGCCACTACCATCCGGGTTCCCTTCTAGCCTACCTGGAAGACCATCAACACCTCCTCCTGCTACCAAATGCTCAAAAGGAGATCCCACTCTGATAGAAATACAACATTCCTGGACTACCACCTTCATAGCCTCACACTCCATCCCCACCGACAAGGCCGAACCAGCGCTATCAGTCCCGTACTGGGAGGTGTGCTCTCCCAATAGAACTCTGAAGGCCTGATCATCCAAAAGTGTCAGATCAAAGCACCACATAGGCACACTAGGTTTATATGATGATCTTCTAAACGTGTCCAACATGGGAGCATGATCAGAATACTTTCTCGCCAAATATTCCAGCCCAAACCACTTGATCATAAAGTGCTGTACAGTATAAAGCCTGTCATGTCAAACCTCAAGATCACATGGACAAGAGTGATAGGAGTACACAAGAGCTTCCGGGTGAGGAACCCATCAACAATGTATTAAATACCACTGCCCAGACCACAAAAGGGCTACCTCTACCAACCTGCCCAACGAAACACCACGGAAGGGTGGATAAGACTGATCCAAATTCAAATCATTGACACTGTTAAAATTGACCCCGACCACCTTCCAATAGGGGACCATTAGGGAAAACAGGGGCACCAGACTGGTAAAAAACACTGATTGGTCCACATTCGGTGTGTAAATATTTAAGAGAGCAACATCGCTACCATCAAGACTCCCCAGCACTAGCACACAACATCCCTTCAGGTCAGTAGCCACCCTATGAAAGCAGAAAGGAACTTCAGGCCTGATCCAAATAAGAGTGCTCCACAAGAAGGCAGAATAAGAAGTAGCATAGAACTGGCCCGCCAATGATCCTGAATAGCGCATCCTTCAGACTCTGTAAGGTTGGTCTACTGGAGAAACGCAACATGGACACCCCGTCACTTCAGGTAAGACAATACATTATAATGCTTAGTGGGGGACGAGAGCCCCAGCACATTCCATGTAAGCAACTTAATTTGTGCAGCCTTAAGTGGCAAAAAGGAGGAAAAATAATCTGCCGGAGAATCCTCAGGCAGAGTAACCACACAGAACTGGGCGGACCCACCGTACCCGCACAGAGTGCTACAGCCTCATTCGTACCACTGTTGGCAAGCAAATAAACACACAACAAAATACAAAAGAAACCCCAACGGTTCTACTACCCTCCCAGCCTGAGACATGCAACCATCCTGTCCAAACAATCCCACACAAAGGCCCCAAATGTGAACCAATTAAAAGCCAAAAGGCTAATGAGATAAATAACGGGTAGAGTAGGCAAGGGGAGGAACCACCAGCAAGAGGTGAAAACCAACACTAAAAGAAGACAATAAAGCAGTAGAACGTGCCCTCCCTGGCCCTGACCCACCAATACCCCTGAGGTAGAAGCAAATAAAGGAAACATTAATAAACAGCCATCAAACCACCGTCCCATGACCACAGTATATAAACAAGGCAAACCACCCAAGGCAACCCCACTGAAGCACTTCATACCAGTTCATCCACAGAAGTGGGAATGACCCCAGGGAGTATGTCTTCAAGACCAGGAGTAGTGGGGTCCTCAGAATTTGAGGTGGAGGAACAGCTCACTGGAGCATGGGGCACACAGGATCCCTGCCAGACCCCAAAGTGGCAGCAATCTCAGCTGCCCTCAACTGTTGCAGAGCCACCTGTGTCTTAGAAGAGCAAGGCGTCCCTCGCTGCTGTGAAGGTTGGTTCTTGGAGCATGAAGACTGAGTAGGATCAGACGTCTTGGGTCTGACCGTGCCCTTGTCTTAAAGTTCAATCTCGTCCCAGGCGACAGATGGATCCGTGTAAAAATGCACTATATCTGCTGACGGGACCCACAGTCGAGCAGGGAAGAGCAGGGTGTACATCAGTCTCAGTTCACATAGCTTCTTCACCACCAGAAAGGAAGCCCTCTGCGTTTGAACCTGAAGAGCAAAGTTGGGGTGCAGAAACACCTTAGTATTTTCCACCACAACAGGCTGTGTGCATGGGCCTGCTGCAGGAGTTGATCCTACTATTTAAAATGCAGAAGGCGGACCACCACAGGACAAGGCTCCTGTGCCAGCACTCTATATGCATGCTCCAGGGCATAGAAATTGGAGGAACCCTTGGGCCACAAACTCCTGGAGCCAGGGCCCAAGGAAAGGTTATAGCGAATCCCCCTCTGTGTGTTCAGATAACCCAACAATGCAATCTTTATTATGCCTAGCCTGTCCCACCTGGTTATCCAGGCAGGCAGTCAGGCACTGAGTATGTGCCTCAGGAACCAAGATGCAATGATCCACTGCCTGAACCGATGGCGGCAGGGTCTGCACCACAATTTCCAGGAGAGTGACCTTTTCTAAGACCTTCTGCGATTGCTCATGGATGAGACCCAACTCATTAGAAAGGAGTTGATTTTCCCTCCAATCGTTTTCCAGAAGCGTCATAGTGGCCGGGAGTTTTTTTTTGTCAATATAGCCCGTGCCTCCACCACCAGTTTCCTGGTTGATCCCCTGCAGGGAGACGCTCTCAACCGCGTCATCCTTAGATCGTGGACTGCGCCCCATACTGATAGCAAGAGAGGATGAGGGTCCACAGCTGCCAAAAGTAGAGACACAGGAAAGAGCAACAACTTCCCAGTGGCACAAAAAGAGAAAATGAAATGAGACCAAGGTTCTCGAACAAAGTGCAGGTGACCCTAAACCAGACAGGATACATGTTGGACCTGGGCCTCTTGGCAGGGTCATCCCTAAACTTTTTGCCTTCCTCCAATACTCTCTCTGACCTATTTTGTTTGGTTTAATGACTCTGGGCACTTTACCACTGCTGACCAGTGCTAAAGTGCATATGCTCTCCCTTCTGAAAACTGTACATGTGATTGATGTCCATGATTGGTTCATTGGATTTACTGTTAGTCCCTAGTAAAGTGCACCAGGAGTGCCAGGGCTTGTAAATGCCAATACTGCTAGTGGGCCTGCAGCGCTGGTTGTGCCACCCACAGAAGCAGCCGTAAAATGTGTCTAGGGTCTGCCATTGCAGAACCTGCGTGCAGTCTGGTACTGTCACGCTGGCTGGGCAAGTGCACCCACTTGCCAGCCCCTAAACCTTCCCTTAACTTCATATTAGTCACCCCTATGGTAGGCCTGAGGGCAGGGTGCATTGTAAGTGTAAGGTAGGACAAGCCCTGATGTGTGTGGCATGTCCTAGTAGTGAATTACAACCCAATTCGTTTTTCACTATTGCAAGGCTACCTGCTCCCCTTAGGCCAGAATGGGCTGCTGGAGTTATTACACTCTATAATCCCAGCAGGCTCAGAGAACATGGTAGAGAGTCATGTTTAGTATGCCTGAACTCAGAATAATAAAATACTTCTTTTAGTAAAGTTTATTTTAGTATCCTGGGTTTGCAAATGCTACTTTTAGAAAGTTAGCATTTGCTTGTCTAACCATTTCAGCCCGCCTCTGCTCTTGTGTGTATCTGACTGTCTGAGTTGTGTGAGTGACAGGGCTGGGTGTCGACAGGTGGTGAATGGCAGGATGACACCTTAGTGGGTGGTGGGAGTTTCCCCTGAACGATGCATCAGGCTGTGCTCTGCCTCCACAATGCTGGCTCCACCCTCCTGGGGAGCGACTGATGACTCAGCCTGCACCTGGACCAGGAAGGACCGAAGCTTGTCAACAAAGTGCTCAAGCTGCCCCTGTCTTCACAATGCCGGCTCCACCCCCCTGGGAAGCGGCTGATGTGCCTGCCCTCACACTGAATGCAGAAGCAGAAGTACCCACCGCAAGTGCTCAGGGACTGAGAACAGTTATGCAAAGGCCCCCCTGGCCTGTAAGAACAAAAGAAACTGGGTATAAAAGTAGGAGCCCTGCTCCTTGTAAATTAGATCCTGTTTGTGCTACAGAAGAAACTCTGCCCGAAGAGAAGGACCTGGAAGGACAAGGAGGAGTGCTGTCTCTGGCCTGTGTCTGGTGCCTTGCTGCAGAAGGAGAGGAAAGAAAAGACTACCAAGAGACTTTTGCTTTTATTGAACTTTGTGCCAAACTCTGCTGAAAGATCTCCAAGGGCTTGCTGCTGAACTTGCCCCCTGACCAGCGCCCCAGGACCAGTGGGCGCTACACCCTGAAGAAAGCTACTGTGTGTGCTGCTTATCGCTGCAGCGCTGACTGAGGAGTCTGGGAGCGCTGGGCATCCCTGCCACGCTCCCCGTAATCCAGAGCATCGATATCCTCCTGAGCACCGTGACCGGGGCCCAAAGCAACAGCAAGAGCAACGTGAGGCCCAGCCGCCGCTGGCCCGAGCACCGTGACTGCCTCTGCACCGGGAACCCCGAGAGCAACGTGAAGGAGGACCCGTCCGGTCCAAGCGCCCGAGTTGACTGCGCCTCGCGCCGTCAATCCCTCTGCAAAGACGGACTGCCGCCCTGTGATAACCCCCTCTGGTCGGTAGCCTGCCCGACAGCTCAGCTGTGAGCGCACAGCTGCAACCGGCACTTTGGCTGGGTATGTCCCGCACTTGGGGACCGTACTGCCACTTGCCGCCACCACACAGCCGCCGCCTCCAGGGTCGGAGCGAACGCCAAAGGAAGGACCCTGCCGCCACCAAGCACCGCCGCCCCGGGTGACCCGTGACCTGCCCGGCTGAGAGCCGCAGCGCGCACCGACCCCGGAGAAGCAACGCGACGTGGGACAGCTCCCCTTGAAGCCGCCCGCTCCACAAGAATTTGAAAGGTACTGTGTTTTTGTCCTCACGGTGCGAGCGTCCTGCAACCCGAGCTCGCACCGCGCTGTCCGCTCCCCAACGCGAGCCGCCTCTGAAACCGAGGCTCGCACTACTCCTGGTCCTCGAGGCCCACGCGGGAAGCGTGAGCTTTGGCCGGCAGGGCCCGATCTCCTCTCTGAAGCGAGCGGAGACAGCGGAACGCGCATTGAGGCGCTACAAGACACTGAACCTTGCCGAACCTGGGAAGAAGGCCCAAAAGATTGCTTATTGCTAAGAAAGAACTGTGGCAACTTGAAACTAAGTAAACTGGAACCGCTATTGAAAGTTTGACAACTGTATTTACAAGCCTGCTTGAAATTTATATAAAGAATATATATTTTTAAAAATACAGTTTGGTGTCATTGTGTGGTGGGTTGGTTGTGATGGTGTAATATTGCAAATGTTTAACCCTATGTGCCCCAGAGATTAGCCTGAGACTGCTTAAGCCACACTACCTAGAGGGTAAGCAGAGGTTGTCTTGGAGGTAACCCTCAGCCCTGACGAGGAAGAGAGAGTCCCTGCTTGTCGCTAGTGCTGCACTGCGCCAACTAGAGACTCCCCCTTCCTACATTGGACGCAGCGGTGAGGATCGCGAATTTACATTTGCAGTGTTTTACCTTAGCTACTGACCATTGCACAGTGATTACAGTCCAGTAACTTAGCCACAGACTTTTTTTTATGTTTTGCTAGAAGAGATCTCCATGTGTTTTTGAAGTCATGCCTGTGTCAGTGAAAATGGAAAAGGCACCATCCATTTCTTCTATTGACTGGGATTGGGAGAAACTAGAAAACTATACCAGGAAACAGCTCAAGAGCTTCTGCAAAAATTTGAACATTTCCATGACCGGACTCTCCAGAAGGGAGCAGTTCCAAAAGGCGCTGAGGGCCTGGATCAAGGCAAGGAATGCCCCTGGAAAGGATTTTGAATTTGAGGATGCAGAACAGGAGCTGGAGGGACCCCTGACTCCAGAGTGGAGGGGTGCAACCTCCCCATTGGGTAGCAGTGTTTCTGGCCGAGGTCTGTCACCAGAGGAGCTGGCGGACAGACAGGCCACCCGAGAACATGAAATGAAGTTGGCGGAGCTGAAATTGAATTGCCAACTGGAGCTAGAATCTAGGAAGTTAGCCCTGGAAGAAATGAAAATGGAGCTTGCGCATGACTTAAGAATGAAGAAACTTGACTTGGAGCTCGAGGGGCTTGAGGCCAGGCGGGCTTCAGCCCAGCAACAAGAAATATGTGTAGCTCAGAGATTGAGCTTTGCTGAGTTGGAGGTGGAGTCCAGCTCAGATGGTGGCAGCAACATTAAGGTATCTAGTGCTGACAGCATAGTGCGCGCACCTAGAGATAAGGCACCTGACTTGGAGGGGGTTAACATACATCAGGAGGTTCAAGGGCATGAGGTAGCTCCAGTAGTGCACAGCGTCCCTGAAGGGAATAGGGTGGCTGGCGTAGGAGTTCATGGTCCTAGTGGTGGGAGGGATTCCCCCATGGTTGAGGTCCTGGTGGGTGAGTGTAAGGACCGCCCAGAAGAGTGTGGGTTGTGTGACAGAGACAGTCCGCTACTGTCTGGCCAGTCTCAGAAGGATGGTGTGGAGTATGTGTGTGAGGCGCTGGATGGTGAGGTGAAGGATAGTTTGGTTAACCCTGCTAGGGGGCTGTGTAATCCAATGTGGGAGAGCATACTTTAAGTCCCAGTTTTCCAGAGCTATGCCAACACCTGTTTGAGAGTGAGTATTCTGACCCCAGGGAGCTCACATTGGAGGCAGACCTTGTGGTGGATTCCAGTGGGTCTGGAGAGGCATTGGGGTGCGATCCTGTGGGGAGTGGCTCAGGTATCTTCCAGCCCAGAGTGGTGGAAGTGGCGCAGAGTAGCCCAGCTAGGTCCTGTAGTAGTGAGAGGGGTGTAGGGCCTCACGTCCTGTCCTTGAGGGGAAGGAGTGAGAATGGGTTTTGTCCCGGTAGTGCCCAACCTCAGTCTCAGAGCCTGGATGGTTCTTTAAGGGAACACCAGGTGGGGAGCCTAGGCTGTCCGGATGAGTCACCCGCTGAGGGTGATCCCCCAGTGGCTAGAGAACGTGGAGGCTCTGTAAACAGAGCTCCAGTAGTTCTGGTGTCTGGCAGTACCACTCCAGTTGGGAGGGTGCAGAAGTCCAGAAGGAGGGGCGAGAGGGGGAAAGAGTCCCCAGTGGAAGAACCAGTGAGTCAGGGGCCAGCCAGCAGGGCTGCGTCCCCAGTGAATGACCATGGGGACACCACTTCTGTCCTGGGGGATCTTCCCGCACTGTCAGATGGACAGGGGTTGGGAGATTTGCGCCGGGCAGACTGTCGCACGGCACATGAGCTATGTGCCACCCTCAGGGGGGGCATGCGTGCTCCCCGGGAAGTCCTGGTGCGCCAGGCAAGTGTTCAACTGCAGGGTTGGGTCCCTGAGTTGGAGAGCCAGGTTCAGGTGTTGTCTGACCTGGAGGGCGGGGCCACGGTAATCAGTGTCCTGACCCATGTCACTTCTAGGGGTGCCACTCCAGTTGGGAGTGGGCAGTACTCTGGAAGGGGGTGCAGAGGGAGGAATTCATCGCCTCTGACCCCGGTTCAACTAGAGGGTCTAGACCCTAGGTTTAAGGGCCAGGTGCAGGGTGTCCCCCCTGACCTGGTGCCCCAGTTGCAGGATAGCACCCCTGAACTGGTGGGCGGATTGTGCAGGTCGCCTGCCACAGGTGCCCTGACAATTCTGAAAGGGGGTACCACTCCGGGTGGGAGGGTACAAAGCCCCAAGGAGGAGGACCGGGTGTGGGAGAGCCCACCCCAATTTTTGGTTCAGCTGCCAGGTACAGGCCTGGAGCTGGTGGGTCAGTGCCAGGATGACATACCTGACCTGACAGGAGGGAGAGTGGACAAAGGGTGCCAAGCACCTGGGGCTACTGCCCCCCACTCTCTGAGGCCACAGAGGTTTGGTAGCCCTGAGAGGCATGAGGCCTGGGTCTCAGCCCTGACTACTGTCAGTGGCCACTGTGATTTGATGATTTCTGTTGGGACACACCTGTGAGCGAGTTAAGGTTAGAGGCTGCACAGGTGGTGTCCACAGAGGAAGAGAAGGGTGCCCCATGGAGTAGCTGGGTGGACCCTGAGAGTATGTACAGAGGATTTAAAATAGGTTCTGATTGGCGTAGAACTGAAATGTGCCCCTGCTGTTGCGGGCCAGGTCCATGTTCTATCGCCCCAAGCAGGAAAGCCCATCACAGTGGTGATTGGTCTACCCTGCGTTTTGGCTGGAAGGGGGTTGTGTTGGACCTGGGCCTCTTGGCAGGGTCATCCCTAAACTTTTTGCCTTCCTCCAATACTCTCTCTGACCTATTTTGTTTGGTTTAATGACTCTGGGCACTTTACCACTGCTGACCAGTGCTAAAGTGCATATGCTCTCCCTTCTGAAAACTGTACATGTGATTGATGTCCATGATTGGTTCATTGGATTTACTGTTAGTCCCTAGTAAAGTGCACCAGGAGTGCCAGGGCTTGTAAATGCCAATACTGCAAGTGGGCCTGCAGCGCTGGTTGCGCCACCCACAGAAGCAGCCGTAAAATGTGTCTAGGGTCTGCCATTGCAGAACCTGCGTGCAGTCTAGTACTGTCACGCTGGCTGGGCAAGTGCATCCACTTGCCAGCCCCTAAACCTTCCCTTAACTTCATATTAGTCACCCTTATGGTAGGCCTGAGGGCAGGGTGCATTGTAAGTGTAAGGTAGGACAAGCCCTGATGTGTGTGGCATGTCCTAGTAGTGAATTACAACCCAATTCGTTTTTCACTATTGCAAGGCTACCTGCTCCCCTTAGGCCAGAATGGGCTGCTGGAGTTATTACACTCTATAATCCCAGCAGGCTCAGGGAACATGGTAGAGAGTCATGTTTAGTATGCCTGAACTCAGAATAATAAAATACTTCTTTTAGTAAAGTTTATTTTAGTATCCTGGGTTTGCAAATGCTACTTTTAGAAAGTTAGCATTTGCTTGTCTAACCATTTCAGCCCGCCTCTGCTCTTGTGTGTATCTGACTGTCTGAGTTGTGTGAGTGACAGGGCTGGGTGTCGACAGGTGGTGAATGGCAGGATGACACCTTAGTGGGTGGTGGGAGTTTCCCCTGAACGATGCATCAGGCTGTGCTCTGCCTCCACAATGCTGGCTCCACCCTCCTGGGGAGCGACTGATGACTCAGCCTGCACCTGGACCAGGAAGGACCGAAGCTTGTCAACAAAGTGCTCAAGCTGCCCCTGTCTTCACAATGCCGGCTCCACCCCCCTGGGGAGCGGCTGATGTGCCTGCCCTCACACTGAATGCAGAAGCAGAAGTACCCACCGCAAGTGCTCAGGGACTCAGAACAGTTATGCAAAGGCCCCCCTGGCCTGTAAGAACAAAAGAAACTGGGTATAAAAGTAGGAGCCCTGCTCCTTGTAAATTAGATCCTGTTTGTGCTACAGAAGAAACTCTGCCCGAAGAGAAGGACCTGGAAGGACAAAGAGGAGTGCTGTCTCTGGCCTGTCTCTGGTGCCTTGCTGCAGAAGGAGAGGAAAGAAAAGACTACCAAGAGACTTTTGCTTTTATTGAACTTTGTGCCAAACTCTGCTGAAAGATCTCCAAGGGCTTGCTGCTGAACTTGCCCCCTGACCAGCGCCCCAGGACCAGTGGGCGCTACATCCTGAAGAAAGCTACTGTGTGTGCTGCTTATCGCTGCAGCGCTGACTGAGGAGTCTGGGAGTGCTGGGCATCCCTGCCACGCTCCCCGTAATCCAGAGCATCGATATCCTCCCGAGCACCGTGACCGGGGCCCAAAGCAACAGCAAGAGCAACGTGAGGCCCAGCCGCCGCTGGCCCGAGCACCGTGACTGCCTCTGCACCGGGAACCCCGAGAGCAACGTGAAGGAGGACCCGTCCGGTCCAAGCACCCGAGTTGACTGCGCCTCGCGCCGTCAATCCCTCTGCAAAGACGGACTGCCGCCCTGTGATAACCCCCTCTGGTCGGTAGCCTGCCCGACAGCTCAGCTGTGAGCGCACAGCTGCAACCGGCACTTTGGCTGGGTACGTCCCGCACTTGGGGACCGTACTGCCACTTGCCGCCACCACACAGCCGCCGCCTCCAGGGTCGGAGCGAACGCCAAAGGAAGGACCCTGCCGCCACCAAGCACCACCGCCCCGGGTGACCCGTGACCTTCCCGGTTGAGAGCCGCAGCGCGCATCGACCCCGGAGAAGCAACGCGACGTGGGACAGCTCCCCTTGAAGCCGCCCGCTCCACAAGAATTTGAAAGGTACTGTGTTTTTGTCCTCACGGTGCGAGCGTCCTGCAACCCGAGCTCGCACCGCGCTGTCCGCTCCCCAACGCGGGCCGCCTCTGAAACCGAGGCTCGCACTACTCCTGGTCCTCGAGGCCCACGCGGGAAGCGTGAGCTTTGGCCGGCCGGGCCCGATCTCCTCTCTGAAGCGAGCGGAGACAGCGGAACGCGCATCGAGGCGCTACAAGACACTGAACCTTGCCGAACCTGGGCAGAAGGCCCAAAAGATTGCTTATTGCTAAGAAAGAACTGTGGCAACTTGAAACTAAGTAAACTGGAACCGCTATTGAAAGTTTGACAACTGTATTTACAAGCCTGCTTGAAATTTATATAAAGAATATATATTTTTAAAAATACAGTTTGGTGTCATTGTGTGGTGGGTTGGTTGTGATGGTGTAATATTGCAAATGTTTAACCCTATGTGCCCCAGAGATTAGCCTGAGACTGCTTAAGCCACACTACCTAGAGGGTAAGCAGAGGTTGTCTTGGAGGTAACCCTCAGCCCTGACGAGGAAGAGAGAGTCCCTGCTTGTCGCTAGTGCTGCACTGCGCCAACTAGAGACTCCCCCTTCCTACAATACAGAACTAGAAACAAGGAAGTGGCGGGCCTCCAAGTGATTGAACAGACCAGTCCCCCACCTCCAGCCGAACAAACAGTACCAAGAAGGGAAGGACTGGAGACTCCTGAGAGGTTCCTCACGAATGCCCTGCAAAATGGGGCGTTCTCATCACAGAATTAGATTGTAGGGCCAAAGTGTGCCTAACCCAGCTCAACTCTATTTACCAAGAGGGATGGGGCCAATAACGAAATGCTGCAGCTCAAGGGCTCTCAATGTGGTAGTGTGGGAGGCCTGCTGATCCTCGCCCCCCCAGCAAAAAACAAAAATGGGGGCATCAGACCTGCAAAATACAAAGCTTCAGCCACACCTGAAATCATCCTTGGTGAACTGGTTGGGTCCACAGAACCAAGGACGTCCCAGAGTTGAACACAGACAGCTCCCATATGCCTGCCACCGCTGTTGGCTGAAATAGAGTTGCTGGGGGCTCCTAGGTCCATGGACCCCGCAAAGTGTTTATAGAAGGGGGAAACCCCAGCAACATCTCACAGCAGTGGCCACAGGCTTCAGGAATGCGGCCACTGCAAACAAAGTGGGCTGCCATCTTGGCAAGGGCGTCAGCGCTGGAGCAACAGGGGTATAGTGGTGGCAAGCCCAGGTCCTGCACTTCCTGAGGATTACAGCTTCACCTCCGGATTCCCAAAGACTTTAGGGAGCCTCCCCATTTAAAGCGCGGAGCCCGCAGCCTCTGTGAGAGGTCGGGAATATTGCAGGTGGTGATGAGCTCCATCACCCACATCCTTAAAGCATGGCAGCTTGCTCCACCCCACCATGGCCTGTGATGACTTCACCAGATAATGACAGGAATAACCCAGCTGAAGCCATCGGATGACTTCAGACTGACTCATGGAAGATCTTACTGTTTGACTAGAGGTAGGATGAAGCAATTAGGTCTCCTCTTGTTTTTAGTAGCACGTTTAATCATGAGCTCAACTGTGTTCAGGGCATGAAAAAGTGGTGTTACCTTTGACCCCGGTTGCTGCCACTCTTAGGGGCATATTTACAATAAGTGGCGCATCCCTGTATATCAGCAGTTAAGCGCCACTTATTGTGCACCATGCCTACATCAACATGGTTGCGCTGCATTTACAATGCGGCGCACCATGAAGCAAAAACAGCACAGATGCGTCATGCATCTGTGCCGTAAAAGTGTCGCATTGCCGGAGTTGCGTCGCAAGCACGACGCAGCTCCAGCAATGCTCGGGGGGCCCTATTCTTCCAATGCTGCGTCAATCCTTACGCCTGCTTCAAGCAGGCGCAGGGTTTTGACGCAGCATGGGCTCCAAAATGACTGAGTGAAATCTTGTAGATTTCACTCAGCCACTTTCAGGAGGCGTTCCGAGGCGGGGCGAGGGGTATATAGGTCCCCCTCACCATCCTGACGACCTCTTTGTCTCGCTATTGCGGATTATCACCCTGCTCGCCACTGAGGCCCTCGCTGTTCTGGTGAGTGCAGCCACCCCAGCGGTGTTGTGTTCGAGGGGGCCCTTGCCCCGGACTTGGCTTGGGGATCGGCAGTCTGAGGCTGTTTGGGCGGCCCGGGGACAGGGGAGGGGTGGAGTGGACTGGCTACCTGGCAGGTCTCCCCTGATCAGGCGACCCGCTCCCCGCTGCTCCTTGTTGGAGGCCGGCCGGCACCTGGTGGCAAACAGAGCAATTTTAGTCGCGTCCATGTGGGGGGGGCATTGAGGAGTGATCCACCTCCCTGGCGTGGGGCACCAGGTGCCGGAGGGATGTGAAATGGCCATGCTACGGCTATAGCCACGCATGTGTTCCCAGGGGCACACAGTGCTCCCGGGATTCCGTCCGGGTGCTAGGCTCTCTACATGCCCGTCAGACATCATAGATGTTGCGGTGGGAAGTTGCCGCCTCCGTGACCCCAGGACCGTGGGGGTCGGGATGCCTTTAGCGAAAATTGTACCATGCCCCTGCCGCCGCCTTGTTCTGCAGAATGACTGGGGCCTGAACACTGTGAGTCATCTCCCTTGTTTCGAAGGTACAGATACATGCGTTGCCCAGATTGATCGCTCCATTGCCCAGGGAGTCGCGATTCCGAATGCAGGGGAGAAGCGGCCCAGTCTAATGTGGTGCATCACACATCCTTGTTAGACCAGGGTTCAATTCCCTGCTGGGGAGGTCCATTTTGGTGTACCAACTTTCCTCCCCGTACTTGAGCGCTCCAATTCCTCTGGGACGAGTCGTGCTGTGGAGGTTTGGAAGTTACACCTCCACCTTCCAGCAGGGAGCATGTAGCCCCCCCACTGCGTTACCCTGTATGTGAGCGAGTGGTGGCCGATGCCTCCTAGTCTACCCAGGGGGTAAGATGGCGACCGGGAGGTGGCACTGTTGCGTGTCACAGCGGGCGGGGTGTCTTGGCCATCGGGGTCCTCGCCTGCCCGCATTGGACGTTTCGCCTGGGTTCTGGGATTGCAAGCGCCAGGGGGGGTACACCCCCCCATCCACATGGCAATTGGTTTAAGGATCGCGTTGGGAACACTGCTCGGGTTATGTGCTCCGACACCCGTGGGGCGAGCTTGCACTAGGTATAGCTTGTAGGGCGGAGATAGGACTATACACGCTTGGTCCCGGGCACGACCGCCTCAGAGCCTGTGAGTGTATGGGTAGGACAGTACGGGGGTGGGGGCACCTTCTGGTCCTACCCACCTGGGGCCTCCCCCGGTTTTGAGCGCTCCACACACAATGATGTAAATACAGATCTTGCATAGCGCTACAATATCTTCGGGTTGAGCATTTTATATATGAAAATACAGACCTTGCATAGCGCTACAATATCTTTGGGTCGAGCACGTTGTATATGAAAATACAGATCTCGCATAGAGCTGCAATATCTTCGGGTTGAGCACGTCTTATATGAAAATACAGATCTCACCTAGCGCTGCAATATAGTTGCTATTTTCCATATCAGTGGGGCACCCGGTGGCCCCTCCAGTGTGGACAGCGAGTGTCCGGGGTCAATGCAGGGGTCCCCCTGAATGATAAGCGAGTGAGGGGCCATTATCCATCACAAGGTGCTGTAACCCCCAGAGGAGGCGCAGGGTTTTTAGCATGCAGCGTTTCGATAGATTGGTGGTCTAGGAGAGTGCTGCAGCTCTTGCTTTGCCGGTGCTCGGGTGTGCCTACGATGTCATGTTAGTATTATAGAATTGAAAATCAGTCACTCATTTGAAGGACCCAGAAGCAGTGAAGGGTGTTATTATTGCAGATATGAGTCACATAACAGACTGTCGGAGTATCCTGGGGGACCAGGCCTGGTTGCCGCAGGCATCCAAGCCCTCAGTGCAGTAACCCCCCCCGTCTGCTCTGCTCATCTGTGCGGGTGGCCCCTGTCCCCTCTCACATACCGTCACTCCAGCAGGGACACGCCCAGGGGGTGGGATCAATCAATCAATCATTCACTTGTAGAGCACACTATTTACCCATGAGGGTCTCAAGGCGCTGAGGGGAGGGGTGCTGCTACTGCTCGAAGAGGCAGGTCTTGAGGAGTCTTCTGAAGGTGAGCAGGTCTTAAGTCTGCCGCTGCTGGGTCGGGAGGGTGTATCAGGTCTTGGCAGCAAGAAAGGAGAAGGATATGCCACCGGAGGTCGTTCGTTGGATGCGGGGGACGGCGGCGAGGGCGAGCCTGGTGGAGCGGAGCTGGCAGGTGGGGGTGTAGAAGCTGACTCTGCTGTTCAGGTAGGTTGGTCCGGTGTTGTGGAGTGCTTTGTGTGCTTGGGTGAGGAGCTTAAAGGTGATCCTCTTGTTCAAGTCAAGTCAAAAAGATTTTTATTTGTATTGGTACTCGACAGAGGACCACAAATATTACATTTTACACAATCAATAAAAAAGATTTCATCATTAATCAATATAAAGGTAAAAAAGATTTAAAAAATTTATAAAAATTATAGCATACGAATTCATTCGGTGGCTGTTTACACAATACTAATAGTTCTCTCACCGTTGTAATTCTGCAGGTGCGGTAAATAGGATCAAGGTATCTTGCACGTGCTATGGTTACGTTAAAACTAGGACATACAAATAATAAGTGCTCAATGTTTTGGTCACCCCCTTCACAAAATGTACATATTGTCAATCCTCCTGGTAGCCATCTTGCTGAGTAAGTTAATACAGGTAGGATGCCTAATCGTAACATTGTAATCGCCCTCCTTGCACCATGCGTCAAAGAAAACCCAATATATGGCTGGATGTATTTATATTCCAGTGATTCTACGAAGGGTTTATAGGTAGATAATTTGTTACAATGTTCGTAGTCTAGTTCATAGCTCAATTTTGGGGTAAAACATTTTAAGAAAAGTTTCATTTGCGCTGCTGACCAGTTGAGCAAAATGTCCGGACTAATTTTTGCCATTTGGAATACGACAGTCATATTCTCAAGAAAAGTTTG
Organism: Lissotriton vulgaris; assembly: GCF_964263255.1. Taxonomy (NCBI): domain Eukaryota; kingdom Metazoa; phylum Chordata; class Amphibia; order Caudata; family Salamandridae; genus Lissotriton; species Lissotriton vulgaris. Next base: position 968,708,905 of record NC_141697.1, read on the forward strand.
CTTTGTGGCTTCTAAATCAAAAGTCTCATTTTTCAGTAGGGATCTTAATGTACCCTCTTTTGCATGAAGGAGATTGTAGGCCCACCTAATTACGTTAGCCACGGCTGTAGCATAAGAACTTATGATAGACAATTCTAATCTCAGTGCTTGAACAGGTATGGAATCTGAGACCTTCTTGATTCTTTTTAGGATTTTTCCTTCTTTGCGATCCATGTAGACCCACTGCTTTATAGGAATATACTCCGTCGCGTAGGATAAAACAGGGGGGATCTTTACTCTGTATATTTTTAACAGTGAGGAAAAATGCCTGTTCCCAGTAGCACTATAGAGTCTTGAGAGAGCCTCGGCATGTAAATCGGATTTCCTTTTTAAATTTTTTATCTGTTTTGTATTTGTTAAGTTCTTTGAGAGAATCCTGCCAAGGTAGGGATATTCGTCAACTTCTTCTATCTTTTCTCCTCCAAGCCTCCAGCTGTATTTAGCACTTTGTTTCCTCCCGAAAAGGCTACAACTTTTGTTTTCTTCATATTGGGGATTAAAAAAATTTCTTTTGAGTATTTGTACAAGATATCCAGTAGTTTTTGTAATCCGAAGGGAGTGAGGTCTAGCATCACTATATCATCAGCATAAAGCAATGCATGTATGCTTTGTTTGGCGATTTTAGGAGGCAAACTTGAGCCCTGTTGTAGCTGATATGGCAAGTCGATTAGATATAGGGAGAATAGTATCGGGGCTAGGAGGCACCCTTGTTTTAGTCCATTAGCTGTTTTAATTGTTTTCGTTAAGCCTTTTCCCCCCCCCCATTTGTACTTGACACCAAGTATTGGTATGGAGATTTACAATTGTTTGCAGCAATTGTTCTGGAATTCCAAGTCTCCTTAGTTTGTTCCATAGCGTTGGTCGATCAATGCGGTCGAACGCAGTGGAGTAGTCAATAAATGCTGCGTATACAACCTGAGTTTTCCGAGTTACATATTTGTCTAGAATGGCCTGGATGATCGCAATGTTGTCTGTAACGGAATGTTTAGGTCTAAAACCTGCTTGGAACATAGGTATTAGACCCAACGAAAAAGCCCAGTCTTTCAATCGTTCCAGTACCACTGCGGAAAAGATTTTTCCTACAGCATCCATAAGTGCTATTTGGCGGTAGTTCCCTGCTATGATCTTACTCCCCTTTTTATGTATGGGGATGATGATACTCCCGTGCCAATATTTTGGTACTTGTCCGGTGTTGAAGATGTGGTTAAAGAGGGGTGATAGCATCTGACTCCACTCCTTTGGGTCTGCTTGCAAGACCTTGATGGGTATTTGATCAGTGCCAGAGGCACCTGTGTTTCTTGCTTTTCGGATGTTCATTTCTACTGATATTGCTGTGGTTTTGATTATTGGTGGATTATCTTTTTCCTTGATGTTGTCCGCGCTTTTTTCATCTAGTTTAGTCGGATTTGCTTTATAAAGATCAGTCAAATAAATTTCCCAATCATTCGGTGGGACCGGTAGGTTTGGAGTTTCTTTTTTGATCCTGTTATTTTGGCGATTAGGGACCAATATTTACGCTGGTTGTATTTGTTTGCAGCTATATGGATGTCGACCCAGTTACGATCTTGCATTGCTTTTTTGTTGCTTTGTTTCTTTATTCTCAATTGATTTTTTAGTTTATTAATTTCTTTCTTGATAGACGGAGAAAAGTTCACGTATTGGGCATGTATAAGTTTATTGAGCTTTTTCTTAGTTATAGAGTTTTGGATATTGTTTTTATTTTTATTTTTACTCTTGTTATTTCCTGCTGTGACCTGTTGTAGCTTATTTAGTAAAACATTTTTAAGTTCCTTAATAATGTATTCAAAGTTTACTATTGGATCATCCGAATATGTTTTCGCTAGGAGTTGAGTATGTTCAATCAGTGCAGAGATTTTGTCCAGAGTTGATGAGCTCCAGAAAATGCGTCTCTGTTCACTTTTTATCATAATAGTACTTCTATGGAAGATGATATGACTGGCAGGTGAGGGGTTAGGCATCCAGTCGGTAGTTAGATACATCAGTGCATGATCACTCTCTAGAGTAAACTTAGAGTGCAAATACGTAACTGTTTCCAGCAAATCCATACCGCAAATGATGTAGTCTATAATAGAAAAGGTTCCATTACCCCGTCTAGTGTAAGATGCCGGAATGTCTCCTTCCATATTGCCATTCAAGATTACCCCATTTAGATTAGGCAATACTGATAGTAGCAGTTTACCTCTTTTGTCAGTTTGTATACCTTTAGGGTAAATGTGGAGTTGTAATTTCCAGTGATTCTTCTTTGTATAATTTTACCCACTTACTAATTTCAGAGTTAGAGATTTTGCCATTAAGATCGCCCACAATTATGTATGACAAATGGAGTTGATCTTCTATTATCTGCATAATAGTTTCCATAATATCGGCGAATGTGGTGTCTTGTTTTTTGCCAGGAGGGGCATATACATTAAAGAGCAGGATTGCCTTTTGTGGTGCTGTATTATGTATTTTTAAGGAAACCTTAATGCACTGTAAGTTACCTAGTTTGGTCTCAACAATTTCCTGGGCCCACAAGTATTCTTCTCTCAGTAGAATGGCCAAACCACCTTTTGCGTGACCCCGGTTGGTGGCTTTTGCTGGAGTATCATAAACATAGTAGCCTTTATGGGAGAAGGGTTCAGTCGCCCAGGTTTCTTGCAGGATCAGGATATCAGGCTGGATACTCGTGGCTTCAGACATTTTATTCTTAGTTTTTACAGCCATGTTCCACGATGTGATTTTTAATCCATTGTTAAACAAGTTGTCGTAGGCAAGTAGAGGCTTTATTGCTATTCAATGTCTCCGAGACCCAAGACCAGGACTTTGTGCTATTGTTGGTTTCCTTTTCTTTTGAATCATGGTACCATACTGCCCTTTCACCATTGTCCACCTGAATTTTTAGGGTATCTTTCCCTGGATATTTAGCTCCTGAGTACATAAATCCTAGTTCTTCTGTTACATCAGAGTTTCTAAGAAGATTTTTAGTTTGTGTGTTAGAAATTAATCGTATTTGATTGTTGTACCATTTAGGGATTTTGCTTTCCTTTGGTTCCAATCTTTCAATTACGTCATATCCGTGTTTATGAAGTGTCTCCTTTTCATTGAGTATGATCCCTGGAAGAACAGATGACCAGAATGTTGCCATCACTATTTTGATATTATCTTTTTTGGGAAAAATCACTAAATCTATTTCATTACTGGTCAATGATTGCAAAGGCCTTATGTGGTGTAGAAGATTGATTATCCTTCCTCTATTAAGTGGGACTGTATCAGTTGGAAAAAGTTCTTCGAATTGTAATATTTTGGTGTGACACTTCACCATTTTGTCGGTACTTGTCATCGTCTTCACTTGAACCTATATTTCTATATCCTGTTTTTGCGGAGAGCCTGAATGGAAGGTATTCTTCTGCTCTTGGGTCCAATGGTTGCGTTTTCTCTTCAATATTTCTGTAACTGGTTTCCACTTTTTCTATAGTTTGAGGCTTTATGATTTCATCTACTTGTTCCTCTTGGGGTTTATGAGTAGTGATAGGTTTTTGGAATTTTAGCTTGCGGGTTTTCTTTTTGTGGATCCTTCTTAAAGGTTTTTTCCTCCTTCTTTTTCCTCCTACTTGTTCAGTTTCCGTTTTTTTGTTGGTTATTTCTCCTTTTACAGTTTCTGATATGTTGTTAATGCAGGTTTCCTGGGCATCTTGAACAGGATCATTTTTGTGTATATCCGTTTTGATCGGTTTTGAGAAAATTGGGTATTGTTTTACATTTTTTTGAGGTTTTTCTTTAAATAATTTTTTTAAAGAGTATATTATTGATTCTTTTTGGGTTTCCAACTTTTCCTTTTTTTGTTTTAGTGTTTCTGATGTCTGAGTACCAAAATCACGTTTTGTTTGCTCCTGTTCATTGTTATGATTGTTTGAGTTATTCTTTTGCAGTCTCTTGGTGTTAGGTATCAGTTGATTTTTCTCAACTTCAGAGGGATCTTTTTTACTTTTTTCTTCCACTAGGTACTTTAGTATACCGATTTGGACATCCAAAGTTTGGTCAGAGTTTTCTAAAATATTTCCTAAAAAGGAAAGGACCGATTCCAATATTTCTTGTAGCGAAAAAAGGGCCTTTGACATTGGTGTGGCTGTGTTAACAAAATTATTGTTTTTACGTGTAAAAGGGTCCAAAGAAGAATCAAGTGTAAGAGCTTGTTCGGATGTTTTTTCAGAAGACTGTTGGTTAACTTGAGTTCTGATTTATTTTCTGTAATCTTCGATTTGTTTGCACATAGTTCCTCGATTTGGTATGAGCTCCCAAAGCTTTTTATAGGAGTTGAAGATTTTAGATGAATCGCCTGGTGGTCCAGGGATTGTTGATCTTGTGAGGAGTTAATAAGTTTGTTATTTAGGTCAGGGTCCAGATTGTTCAAGTTTTGAATTAGTTGAGGTTTCATTGAGGTACATGTTACTGCCCCTATGCTTGTCGGTGGATTAAGACTATTTTCTGTTTCCGGTATATTCATATCTAGTTCCCCTTCAGATGTTAGGGCAGAAAAATATTTACTAATTGCCGGGGTCCGAGTTATGCGGCCATGTTTTATTGCTTTATCTGAGGATTTCCGTACTGCATCCTCTGTGCCCATTCGTTCCATAAATATTGTGCGTGATCGTAGTTTTTAAATCGCATTTCCTTTTCCAATTGTCGGCCTGATGGAGTTTTAATGAAGCTGGTTTCTCCAAAGATTAGTTTTGTTGTTGCTATAGGAACTTCAGGACGTTCCTCTATCACCCTTCGCCTTACTCGCGGTATCTATGTTGAGCACTTACAGTGTTTAATTATTTTCTATTGAAGTCCTTTCTCTCAAAATTCCACTGTAGTTTTGAGTTTTGGACGCAGATTTTAATAGAGTGGCCTGTCCCGTCCTTGTACGTCCTCGGACGGCCACAGACGGCCCGCCCTTTGCCCGTGCTTAGCCCGGCGTGTCACGCGCACGTTCCCGCGACGCGGGGAGTGCGCGCAATTTCAAGCGCCTCCGGTGGCGGGAAATGACGATGGCGGCTCCTGCCGCAATGCCCCCAGGGAGTTGTAGTCCTCCTCACTGCGGCCGCTGTGATGGTGTGCGGCGGCGGGAGGACTGCAGGCAGCAACAGCGATGTCCGCGATGTCCCAGGCAGCAGGACCACAAAGCACAACAAGTCGCCCCACAAAGTAAGGTGAGCAGAGTTACACCCGCTCCACCGGGAGTGCGCGCAATTTCAAGCGCCTCCGGTGGCGGGAAATGACGATGGCGGCTCCTGCCGCAATGCCCCCAGGGAGTTGTAGTCCTCCTCACTGCGGCCGCTGTGATGGTGTGCGGCGGCGGGAGGACTGCAGGCAGCAACAGCGATGTCCGCGATGTCCCAGGCAGCAGGACCACAAACCACAACAAGTTGCCCCACAAAGTAAGGTGAGCAGGGATCCTCTTGTTGACGAGCAGCCAGTGCAAGTTTCTTAGGTGTGGGGTGATGTGGCTACGATCAGGGATGTTGTGGATCAGGTGGGCGTAGGCGTTTTGGATGCATTGCAGTCATCGTAGGTGTTTGGTCGGGATTCGTCCGTAGAGTGCGTTGCCATAGTCCAGCCTGCTGCTGACGATGGCTTGGGTCACCGTTCTTCTGGTTTTGGTGGGGATCCAAGCAGAGGGGGTGGGGCCGAGGATCAGGACTTCCGTCTTGTCCGAGTTCAGTTTCAGCCGGCTGCTCTTCATCCACTCGGCGACAGCCTTCATTCCCTCGTGGAAGTTGGTTTTGGCGGTGTGCGGGTCCTTGGTGAGGGAGAGGATGAGCTGGGTGTTGTCGGCATAGGAGATGATGTTCAGGTCATGCTGGTAGGCTACTTGTGTGAAGGGGGCCATGTAGATGTTGAACAGGGTCAGGCTGAGGGGTGAGCCCTGGGGTACGCCGCAGATGATGACGGTGGCTTCGGATAAGAAGGGTGGGAGGCGGATGCTCTGGGTTCTGCCGGAGAGGAAGGACGTGGTCCAGTCCAGGGCCTTTTCCTGGATTCCGGCTTCTTGGAGGCGTGTCCTTAGTGTGCGGTGGCAGACCGCATCGAAGGCAGCTGACAGGTCCAGAAGAATGAGGTCTCATGTTTTGCCGTTGTCTGGTTGGCGCCTGATGTCGTCTGTGGCGGCGATGAGGGCTGTCTCAGTGCTGTGATATCGTCTTAATCCGGACTGGGACAGGTCTAAGATGTTGTTGTCCTCGAGGTGGTGGGATAGTGTCATGTTGGCGATTTGTTCGATGACCTTCGCCGGGAGCAGGGAGATGGGCCGGAAGTTCTTGAGGTCCTTGGGGTCCGCCTTGGGCTTCTTGAGGAGGGCAATGATTTCAGCGTGCTTCCAGATTTCCGGGAATGTCGCTGTCTTGAAGGAGATGTTGATGATCTTCCGTAGTTGGGTTGCGATGGTTGTGTCTGCTTTGTTGAATACATGGTGGGGCATGGGTCTGACTGTGATCCTGAGTGGATGGAGTTCATGACCTTGCGTGTCTTGTCATTGTTGTCCTAGGACCAGGAGGTCAGGCATTTGGTGCAGGTGGTGTTCGTGGGGGGGCGGAGTCTGTCATGGTCGGGGTGGTTGTGGTGTTGAAGCTGTCATGGATGTCAGCGATCTTTCGATGGTAGAAGGTGGCGAGTGAGTCGCACAGATCTTGCGAGGGCAGGATGTCGTTGGTGTTGGCGCTGGGGTTGGAGAGTTCCTTCACTATGCAGAATAGCTCTTTGCTGTTGTTTGTGCTGTTGTCCAGGCGGGCTTTGAAGGAGGATCTCTTGGCTATTCTGATGAGTTGGTGATGTTTGCGGGGGGCATCTTTGTGGGCTGCATGGCTGTCCGGTGTGCGATTGTGGAGCCGTTTTTTCTCCAGTTTCCGGCATGTACATTTGGAGGTCTGGAGCTCTTCAGTGAACCAGGTGGCTTTCGTGCTGGTGTGGTTGTAGGAGGGTTTCTTGAGCGGGGCGAGGGTGTTGGTGCAGCCATCAATCCACTGTCTGAGGGTGCGTGGGTTCTGGGCGAGGGTGGAGGTCAGCTGGTCTTCGGTGACTTTGTTCCAGCAGCAGCGAGGCAGCTGTTGGGTGCAGTGGTGTGTGGGAGGTTTCTTGAAGGTGAAATGGATGCAGCAGTGGTCGGTCAAGTGGAGTTCGGTGATGTGGTTGAAGGCGATGTGGGTGCTCGTGGAGAAGATGGGGTCAAGCGTGTGGCCGGCGGAATGGGTGGTTTCGGTGATGAGTTGCTTGAGGCCGAGGTTGGCGAGATTGTTGATCAGGGTGGCGGAGTAGGTGTTGGTGTTTTTTCTTGAAGTGGAAGTTCAGGTCCCCGAGGAGGATGTAGTTTGTGGAGGTGAGTGCGTGGGTGCTGGCGAGGTCGGCGATGGAGTCACTGAACAGAGCCTGGGGTCCGGGGGGTCTGTAGATGAGTGTTCCTCTGAGGGTGATGTTGGGGTCAGTGTGGAGCTGGAAGTGTAGGTGTTTGGCGGTGTTGAGGGTGTCATCAGCATGGGTGTGGACCTGGAGGGTGGACTTGTGGAGGATGGCTAAGCCTCCTCCAATTCCGTTGGTGCGATCTCTGCAGGTGATCTTGTAGCCGTCCGGGATAGCTATGGCGATGTTGGGAGCCGAGGAGTCGTCCACCAGGTCTCTGTCAGGAAGGCAACATCTGCGGTGGAGTTGTCAAGCAGGTCCCAGAGCTCGACAGCTTGTTTGCGTGCGGAGCGGATGTTGAGGAGTATGCAGCGAAGGTGGTTGGGTCTGGACCTTGGAGTTTTGGCTGTTCTGTCGCAGGTGAAGTTCCAGGTTCAAGGATGACGTTTATCTCCAGATTTGCTGTACCCCTTGAAGGGCCAGACCCTCACCCTTCATTTAGGAACTTCCTTCCAGCGCAGCAAACTCACAAAATATGATCCCATGTCTTTTCACGAAATCAAAAGCTAGGAATCAATAGACACTTTTCGGACGCAACCGATTCCCAGTGTCTGATATGGTATGAAAAGCTAGCCTAATACGATTTAGAATTAATAACATACAGTAATAATCTAGGGTGCTCAGTGCTCACATTCTTCTAAAATGTGTGGTTTTTTAGTGAGCCACTGGTGCAGAGAATACTCAGAGCTAGTTTTTAGTTGGGATAGCTCTGATCGAAATATATTTGTGGCTGACTGATGGTACAAGCATGGTCGGTGGATTACATCACTCAAACAGGCTCCCCTGGGACCAGGTTTTAACTGATTAGGACACGCAGCAAAATCTGGGGCAGGTAGGCGCCAGGAAAGGGGTCTCCCGATACATATATACAAGGTTTGGTATCCAGGTTGAGGAGTGGCTGCTTGACACTCTGGTGTTGGAAGCGGTCAGCCAGTGGCAGGTCTTCTAGATCTGGGGTTTCTAGTCAGGCCTGTCCTAGTAGGGGTTCAAGTGCCAGCAGTCGACCCTGGGATACAATTCACAGGCCTGGGGAGCCGCAGAACTATAAGTGGCTGGTTCAACCTCTGGGTCACAGGTTCTGATACTGGTAGGTCCACTTAGCATTTCACACTCCTGAAGTCGATAAAATAAGTACTATGGAGTTAGTAACAATAAAATTGAGGGGCTGCGCCTTGATCACATGGGTGGACCGTGGCCCACTTACAGTCAGAAGCAGAATAGCAGAATTGTTGAGGATTCGGTGTATACAGTGGGGCTCACCCATTAGGGTATAAACGAGAGCCCAGCACAATTTCAATGGGGCTGGAGGGTGGTTGAGGCAAAAAAGCTGACAAATCAACAAAGTTTGCATTTGCGCTGCAAGTGCAGTGGCATGGGACCTCAGGAGAATAACTTCCCGCGGCATCTATTGTATGGACTGGGCAACCCAACTTGATGGGGGGGTAGTTTACTGGTGCATTAGCAGCTAGGTAGCCAAGTATACATAGCGGGGCTTTACGAAAACCCCTATGTTTGGGGTCAAACTGGGTTAGAACAGTGAGCTAAAGTGAAAACACTAAAAGGCGTCAGTGTATTAGAGAGCATCTGGCATTCCCAGTATTATAAAGGGTGGTGTCTGATATATATATAGTTCCCCTTCTGCACCCACTGCCCTGCCGACCCCTGGGTGTAGTAGCAGAAGTTTGGGAGGGACTGTCCCAGGGTGGTGCCAGGCCTAATTTTGGACAAATCCCAAATTTTTCACATTGACTAACAGGTGAAATTTTCAGCTGCCGGTGCATGGTTTTTTCATCTGCACAGCCTTTATGAGTTGAAATAATAGAGGGATTGACCAGTGCGATGAGCGAACGCTCACGCACCATGTCAATGTGGCGGCAGGATTGTTGCTATGCGGCAAGGATATAAAGGTTTTATACCACTACCAGGTCCCCACAAGGGTGTCAGCCATTCAAATAGCTCATCGAGGGGGGACAGTACAATTTTACACTTACCCTTGGCAATTACAATGCAAAGAGAGGGGGGCGAAGGCAACACCTCGACCCCTGATGGACTAAGTTGAATTTTAATTGTGTGGGAATGGGGCTTGCAAACTCGTACTGTCTTGCTGAGGCAGCAAAAAAGTGCCCTCTGCATACAAGGGCAGGTTACAGGTCGCAGTTAAGTCACTCTCCCGCGCTTTAGCCAGGGCAGCAGACGAGGGGTGGTGTTGTAGACTAACAGGTGTGCCGGTGTGCAAAACGTTTGTTACACACTGAGCTAGAACCATGAAGCGACAGGGTATTTTAGACCATTGGGCATTCCCAATATCTGGGAAACTGAAGGTGGTTGCACATAATGTTTCCCTTTGGTTCCATCATACTTGTCTCCCCCCCCCCCCGGTGATCCTTCCAGGGGCTTGAACGAAACGGTAAGGGGCAGCTTCTCCGACTGGTGTCTCAAATTTGTGTTTTTTTTAGGCAAACTGAGCGGAGGATAATGTCCAAAGTCCCTGGGTCGATTCAGCATTCCTTCAATCCAAGTTGGGTGGTTAGTGATACTCAGTATCAGCGAGTGGGTAACATATACCGTCTATTCAGCACTGCGGGCCCTAGGGGCACGCGGGCTTCACTAAAACACAGAGCTTCAACCAGAAAAAGTGCCAGGGGGCTACAACCAGTAAATAGGTAAGATGTGTCACAATGGCCTTACAGCTGTGTGAAGCCAGTCTCAATTTTGAGGTAGGCTTCACAAAGGTGGAAATTGGGTGCTTTTCAAGGTTCTCATGAGCACTGTGGTTTAGGGTAGCACACTAAGCGGACTGTCCTAGGTCATCCTGTGCTGCCGTCCCAAGAAATGGGGATACAAGGTGTCAAGCACGAAAGACTATGTAATAGATCATGTGGCACGTCCAGTGTGCTACAAGAATTTAAATTCAGCGGGGCAGGTTATTTTCCACCCCTGGGGCTGTTCAGTGTGGGCAGGTGAAGTCCCACGACCCCCCCCCCCCCATTGGTGACCATGCTAGGGTGGGGGTAAGCAGGACTTAGTCATTCCTTAAAGTTAGGCTCCAGTTGACCGGCAGTGGGCACTGTATAAAACCAGATATTCTGTGAGTCGGGATGCATAGGGGGATTCACCACAGAGGGAGCTGAGCTGGTGATCCCCATAAGGATTAAGGGATGCCGGGCAAGGGCAGGAGGGCCCCCCTTGCTCTTTGTCACATACTTATAGTTGTGGACACTCAAGTGCGGCATGATTTAGAAAGCAATAGGACCGTGCAAATCCTAAAGTATATTCTTTCTCGCCCTAACAGCCTAAAGTAGGCAGACGGGCGTGGGAGCGGTCAGCTATCAAGTGGGCTGCTGTCCCTTAGATGTGGGACACAGGTGTGCAAGAAACACAGTGCTAGTTGGACGGCAGCTTGGTGAGATCATCAAATTCAGGGGGCCATGTTGGAGTTCTGGACTTTTTGGTTCCGTCCAGAGGTGTCAGGGAACAACACCCGAAGACCCCGGAGTTCCACCTGTCTTGGTGCACGAATAAACAGAAACACGGGCTTCTCGATGGTGGCGTCAAAGACCAAAGGTTTATTACTGCAGGGACACAGAAGTCACAGAAACTACGCATGGGCAGTATCTAGGAGCCTGTTCGATTTGTACAAAGAGGGTTGCTCCTTATATACTGAAAATTGGGCTTCTTGCAAATTCTTCACATGTTAGTACATTCCCAAACCTTTGTGTCCTAAACAATAAATATTTGGCGTTGCACAGGAATCGTCGACAATATCTGATGACACAACATTACGAATGAGAGGTTCCCACTTTTCCATCATAATCTCATGTCAACTTTTCATACAGGACCCGGACCGCCTCATCGTAAATTTCGTTACCTCCCCCTAATAAAGGCCCAGAAGGAAAGGAGCAGAGCCAGGTGCAGAAGATAGAAAAACAGGATAAGAGATGTTTGAGGGTTGTAAATGGGCAAGGCTACCAGCTTCGGCCCCCTAATCGTGATCAGGCCAACGGACATGAGAACCAGTTCAGCAGGGCTGGCCTCGGGCAGAGGAGGCTGCCTTTGTCGAGTCCTGCAGCTACAGCGTGATCTGGTCTAAGGTGCACGTGTCACTAGAGAGGTGAATCTCCGGCTAAGGCTACGTGTCCTTAATCGAAATGAAGTGATCAGAGGTTATTGCGTATGTGAGGGCAAGAAACACAAAATGGCTGCCATGATTTAAGATGGATGCCATGGGTAGATCAGAAATGTGTTTGTTACAGGAGTACTCTTGCTCGTAGCATAGCGAAAACACCAGGATATGCTAAATGGATCATTTGCGGTTCGCTGATACCAATATTATGTATTTCCGACAATATTGAAAACACGGGTTCAAATCGTCACGGAACCTCAGACCCTCCTTTTGCCCTTACATAGGCAATTACTCAGTCTATATCAGAGTCTAATTCTATGCTCATCAGGTCAGTGACATGTTGTTGTACCATCATCCTTTCTCGCGCCTTTTCTCCAAACGCAGGTGGTTTTCTAAAACAGGTTGCAGCACAAAGACTACACAGAGCTGGACCACACTGGATAATCAGGCAGCATGAGAATAGGAATACTAAGATGACACCAATGACCATCAGAACCTTCCATCCCCACGCTGATATCAGAGTCCAAAACCACTCCATGAAGGACCAGTTTCCCTTGTCTACGTGTATAGAGTCGGAAATCTTGTGTAGCTTAGAGATCGCCTCATAGACTGTTGGAGCATTATTGGGAATAAAGACACAGCAGCTCGATTGGATCATTCTGCATACCCCACCTCGATCTGCAAGTATTACGTCTAGAACCATACGGTTCTGCAACGTCATGAGTCTATCCGCCTGAAGCTCAGCTGTCAAATTGCTAAGGGCACCAGCAGTTTCGGTAATAGTAGATTCAACTACCCGTGTTAGCTGACGTATGTTTCTACTATTGGCCATAGGCCCCCAGAACGGAAGGAAACCTTTGAAGAAGTCTCCAGCTTCCTGACCAGCGGTATCTTCCTTGCTGAAGACACCTCTTGCTACTCTGGTCTTGTGGTAGTCAGAAGAAGCAGTGTATGTTGGAGGCAATAATCGAGCAATATAACATGATCCTGAAAAGTCAGCAGGTAACCATGTATATGCCCTGTCTCGACAGATGAAGTAGGTACCCCTAGCAGTAAGAAAAGCAGGGGAAGAGTTAGACGGAAACACGTAAGTCTCTACGCACTCACTCCTCCCTAGCTGAGCTCTCGGATTTCTCCCATTTCCTTGCAAACAGACCTGACCTCGGTGAGGTACGACCCAGATTGGAGTTGAACTTTTACGCTTGCTTTCTCCCAAACTAAGGCGATACTCTGAAGAATTCCAACTCAAATATACTCGCAATTCGTCTCTAGGGTAAGATGGAGTATTATTGACGTCCTTGATCATGTCAATAATTCCCTGGACTAAAGCTTTGTTGGCAGAGTTATATTTAGCAGAACGTGGTGGACGTGGAGGATAGGTTTCAAGGGCATAAGCAAAGATGGTTTGAAGGGCCTGAAATGATCCATTATAGCTAAAAGGCAAAACCAGATAGGGAATGCCTTTATCCATAGTGTGGGGTATCAAGCCACACACCCAGCAGTCTGTAGTGTTAACTACCAGTTGGTGTTGGTGCAAGAGCTGTACAAAAGTGTTATTGATGAATTCTGAGCGTCGAGCTTGCTCATGTTCAGGAAACGAGTGAAAAGAGTGTATGGAAGAAACAGTAGAAGTAGCAGGATCAAGGGGAGGTACTGTAGTTACTGGTACAAAAGTCAAACTCATACCAAAGACGATTCCACCCACCAACGTTATCAAAACAATCAAAAATGTAATGGCACATTGTATCAAAAAGCATTTGCTGTGAAGAATTTTGTAAAGTCTGTTTCTGCGAACATAAATCACATTTTCTCGTTGCAGCGCAGGAAGCTCCATCTTCTACAATCCGCTCGCGACCACTGATGATGTGTACGTAGATGAAAATGCCTCTATCAGCCCTGGGAGTTCCCAGAACCAACAGAAAGATCGACCTTGTGTCAGACCCCCGCAGATTCAACTAGGCACACAGCCACGACCCTACGGCTACCCAGACGGCAAGGCAATTTTAAAAACAATAAAACAATAGCAAACTTCCTGGCTGAAGGCAAAAGTTCAAAAATTCAAAATATCACAATAGGCAGTTGCCTGCTTTATTTGTCCATATTACGAGGTCGTAAGTTGTATTTTAGTTTTGCAGGAACTGTTTGATCGGCAAATAACGTATCACTAGTAGCTGTTGCAGTGTTCAGGTTCGCAGATGACAGAGTTTTTTCTGATGCAGAGGACAAATGTTCAGAGTTCAAAGGAGTCTTTTCAGGAGGAGAGTCAGAGTTCGGAGTGTTAGTTACCAATTCGGCATCGCTGAAAGGGATAAACTTGGGCGTTTGCTCGCATTCAGAGGCACCAATTCCCTTCTTCACCCAGTCGTCGTAAGGAAGTGGCAAAGGTACACGTTTGACATGAGTTGCGTGTATCCAGTGCTTACGTCCAGCCACACGAACGGCAGTTCTCGTTGCAAGCAGCACCTGGAAAGGTCCGACAAACTTGGGCTGAAGGTTCTTTGTCCTCGCGAAATTTCGGACCACAACGTGGTCGCCGGGTTTCAGCTGATGCCCTGGACTCTCCGGAGGCTTTGGCAATGCGTCGAAAACCTGTTGGTGAATAAGACTCAATTTAGCAGTCAAGTCGTAAAGGTAATCGATCAGCATAGGATATTCTAGAGAACAAAACTCCTTTGGCCTAGGCACTCCCCAAACATTTGCCGGACGGCCAAAAACAATTTCGTAAGGACTAAGCCCTACTCTAGAATGTACAGTTGCTCTCGTTGATAACAAAGCCAAGGGTAGTGCGTCTGGCCAGGATAAACCCGTGGATGCCTGTATTTTAGCTAGTTTTAGTTTGAGGGTGCCATTGTAACCCTCAACTAAACCAGCAGACTGGGGATGGTTTGCACTATGAAATTTCTGTTTAATGCCCAAACCGGCACACACACTCTGCATAACTTTCCCTATAAACTCACTTCCGTTATCTGACCATACAATCCGTGGCATTCCATACCTAGGGAAATATTCTTTGAGAAGAATTTTGGCAGTTGATAGGGCAGTATTGTCCTTTAGTGGATATGCTTCGATCCATCTGGAAAATGCACAGACTACCACCAGGACGTATTTTAAATTATTACACTGATCCATGTGCATGAAATCTAGCTGAATCACTTCAAAGGGGCAGGAAGGAGGAGCGAAGTGACCAGCAGGAGTTGGGATTCCCTTGCCAGGATTATGCATCAGGCATACCATACAATTTTTCACCACTCTCTCTGCACATTTACTGATCCCATCATTCTTCCAGACTGGAGCCAACATCTTACAGATTCCTTTAGAACTTATATGCGCTACTCCATGCGCCATTGTCACTACTGCAAGCACATACGCATCAGGCAACATCCAACGCTGTTGTTCTGACAAATCAATCCAACACCCACTCGAATCCAACTTGCCCGTACTTTCTTTCCATGCACGTTTTTCCTCCTCAGTTGCCTCTTTCTTAATCTCTTTCACACTTTCCACTGTATCCTCACACATTCCAGACTCGGAAATCCATCTTGCAGACGTAGCAACATACATTCTACTCATCATATCTCTAGCTGTTTGTTTAGCGGTCTCATCAGCAAAAGCATTCCCACGACCAACATCATCCGTGATTGCTTTATGAGCACTGCATTTCACAATCGCAACTTCAGTCGGCAAGGTTAGAGATTCCAACAAGTCGTTAACTAGCTGACCATGTTGAATCTTAGTCCCATGGGACGTAATGAAACCTCTTTCTTTCCACAAACGGCCAAAACTATGGGCCACGCCAAACGCGTACTGACTATCTGTAAACACATTCACTTTCTTTCCCTTAGCTAAAACACACGCTCTTGTTAGAGCTATTAATTCTGCAGCTTGGGCAGAATTCTGACTTACTCTTGCAGTCTCCACAATCGTTCTCAAAGTCGTTACCGCATAGGCAGCAGTCACATCACCATTCTCCAATTTAAAGCATGACCCATCAACATACAACGTGCCATCTGGATCTGACAACGGAGTGTCTTTTAAATCAATTCGTCCTTTTGTCTCTTCCTCAGTTCTAAAACAGCAATCATGGGGCTCGGAATCACTCGACTCTTGATTAGTCGGCAACAATGTTGCTGGATTCAATACATTGCATATTTTAATCTGAATATGACTTGCTAGCAGTGTCAGCTCGTAGCCAGATAATCTCGCACTGGTAAGGTGTTGCGTCTTGGTTCGGTTCATGAGTGTATCCACTGCATGAGGAACCATGACCACTAGCATGTTGTTCATCACCAAACCAGCAGATTGTCGAATGGAAGCTGCAGCTGCCGCTGTAGCTCTCAAACAACTGTAACGCTCTGGCTACCGGATCTAATGTTGATGAAAAATACGCGCAAGGGCGTTGTTTATCACCAAATTTCTGTGTCAGAACACTCAACGCGCAACCTTCTCTCTCGTGAACATAGAGCGTGAATGGCTTGCTGTAATCAGGTGTGCCCAATACAGGAGCTGAACACAATGCTTTTTGTAAATCAGAAAAACTCTCCTGACATTCATCAGACCATGGCACCGGACTCGGAACATTTTTCCCAGTCAAAGCTACCAACGGTTTTGCTAAAAGAGAAAAATTTGGGATCCACTGCCTACAGTAAGAGGTAATACCTAAAAAGGCACGTACTTCTCTCTGTGTACGAGGAACACTCATTTGCGTAATTGCTTTTATTCTCTCTGGGGTCAACTTCCTTCCCTCCTTTGACAAGAGATGACCTAGGTAGGTCACTTCTTGGCAGCAGTATTGCATTTTCGAAGGTGACACCTTGTGATTCAAATTGGACAAATGATGCAATAACGAAATCGTAGCTGCTTTGCAAGTTTCCTTGTCATCGGCAGCCACTAGAAGATCGTCTACATACTGCACTAGAGCAGAACCTTGAGGAAGTACAAAAGAATCTAACTGACTTTTTAATGCCTGACTGTAAATGGATGGGCTCTCACAATAGCCTTGTGGAGCGCGTTTAAACCTGAAGCTTCGACCTCCTAGACAGAAGCCGAAAATATCTCTGCTTTCTTCGGCTATCGGAATGCTGAAAAAGGCATTCTTCAAGTCGATGACTGAAAACCATGTGGCTGTAGCAGGAATCAATGTTAACAAGGCAGTAATGTCTGGAACTACAGGAAACTGCGGGACCACAATCTTATTAACTTCTCTGAGGTCAATGACAAACCTATACACTGGAGGCTTTGTAGGATCAGTTCGTTTCAAAATCGGTAATACAGGACTGTTACAGACATTTCCTCTAGTTTCTTCAACCACACCTTTCTTAATCAAATCTTGTACAATCAATAAAAGTGCACGTTCACCTTCACTAGATATTTTGTATTGAGGAATTTGTGGAAATTTTACATTTGCTTTCAAAGTGACTACATATGGTGGTATTTCTAAAAGGCCTACATTGTTAGGACCAGTCGCCCAAAGAGTATCAGGGAGTGAACGCAGCTCTGGCGGGAGTGCATCCATTGACAAGTACATCGGAGAGGTGATTCTTTTGCCCAATGTAAGCTGTACTCCTTCCGGAGAACAGTACAATGTCGCATATAGGCGTTTTAACAAGTCTAAACCAAGCAGATTTTCATTACAACCTGTCGTCAAAATCAGGGGTGCTTTCAATTGACACGGTCCAACAGAAATAGATAAAGGACCAGATATGGGGTTGTAAACAGGGGCGCCTGAAAAACCTACAGAAACATTTGTTGAGCCGGACAAAGGTGCGCCAGGGAGTTTCGCATGAATGATAGAACTTTTTGCTGCACCAGTATCCAACAGAAACGGTTCGACTACACCTGATGTTGCTACTGCGACATAAGGCCCACTCTGATCCACTGGAACTGATACTACTCCCTCTCTCTGTCCATGGCTGTCCTAGTACCCATTTTGCTGAAATCCCTCATCCGCTTCACAATAGTCTTCAACAAGATACTGCTGAGATCTATTTTGCTGGGCAGACTGTCCATTTCGTTGATCAAAGTGATTGGAAGGGCGATCATTCGTCTGTGGAGGCATAGCACCTCGTCCTCGACCTCTAGAATTCTGCACAAAACCACCACGACCTCTCTGAGCTGCTGCTGCGTTATTTTGCGCTAAGACTGGACACTCATTTTTGTAGTGACCCTCTTTCTTACAGTACGCACACTGGTTCCACTGATATTGAGGTCTCGGTGAACTATAATCTGTCCTTTGATATGACCCTTGTTGCGTATTAGTCTGATTCATACGAGGCGGATACGCCTGTTGCAAGAGAACTTTAGTCTTTAAGTCTTTCGTTTTCTTATCTGATTTCTCTTTCTCCTCTTTATCCCTATTTTCATAATACTGTGCAGTTGCAAGTATTTGCGCAGTTGTAGAGACAGCCCACGCACTCTCGGAATCTTTTAATTTATTGCATAACTCAGGTAACAAGTTATGTACAAATTTATCGACAAACAGTCTCTGTCCTCCTTCTGTGCTCATATCCTGACCACTATGATCTACAAAAGTCTCTTCGAACCTCGTGAAAAAGTCAGAGACACTTTCGTCTTTCTTTTGCCTGCATGCGGACAACTTGTCCCAATTAACGCGCAATGCTGGCATCAGAGTCTTCATTAAGTCTATTATCCTACCTGGAAGATTAGCAATTAGAGGTTCGGGTTTGGAACCACCTATTTGCTGACCATCCGCTGCAATGATATCTGCCCAATTACCACCTAGGGCAACTGGATGGTTCTCTTTACGAATTTTGGCCCAAATTGGTTGCGGAACTACATTCCCAAATAACATGTCAATGTCCGCTAGGTTCATTACACAAGCCTCAACTGTTTGCGCTAACTCCTTATAGTACCCAGCAGGATTCTTACGTGGATCTGGCAAGGCCTGTTTCACTGCTAACACTTCGGCTCGCTTCCACGGAATGTGTATCCACACTCTTTGGAATTGGGCCGGAGCGGCTGCAATACCATTAATGGCATCAGCTTGCACAGCTTCGCGCCAAATTGGAGGAACCTCCCTCATTGGATATTGGCGAGTCTGTTTCGTACTACCTTTCTCTAAGTCTCTCGGTGAACGAAGTGATGGATCATTTCTATAGCTTAAAATCAGTTCCATCGCTTCTTTTATATTTTGACCTACTATCATTCCTGCAGCAAACTCTTTCTGAACCTTAATTAAGTTTTCTAAATTCAATTCAGAGTCATCTTCTTCTAATTCTTCACGTAAAAGAGAGCACATCTCGTCAAAAACATATCGTTGCGTTGGTTCATTCCACTGCATAAATGTATCTAGTACATCTCTCGTGCTATATCTCCTACTCTTCGAAATCTATCTGAGAGCCGTGGAATCTAATATTCCCAGTTCCTCAGTACTCGGAAACTGACTACGTCTTTGTACAGAGTCAGAAGTAGGAGTCTTAATTAAAGTTTTATAGAGAGGAGACAGAATGCTAGAGACAGAATCAGTGATTCTTCGACGAACAGAGAGTGGAGTCAACATACTGGCAGATGCAGAGAACACAGTAGTAGTTGGAATAGATAGCGGGACAGTAGGAGTATCGAGGAAGATAGCTTGTGGAACAGTAGGTGTAAGCGATACAGGTATAGGTAGAGAAGTCGGCAACCCAGGAAGAGGAGGTGCCGTAGGAACATTCACATTGACCACAGGAGGTACAGGAGCTTGATTTTGAGGGGCAGGAGCAGGAATACCAGGTTGTCCAGCAACCGGCAATTGAACATTTGGTACAGGTGGAGCCGTAGCACCTTGTGCATACGGTGGAGGTGACCGTAACAAATAAGACAACAGAGGATCGTTTTCGGGGTCCTCCAGTATCTTAGCTGTTTTCGATGGCAAGGCAGGATAGCACTTGTCAATCGCTAAGTTATGCTCTCTAATGGCCACCTCTATTGCCTTCTCAGACTCGTTGACTTGCAGCTGTTTAGCCGCTTGTTCTAAAGTCAACTCTTCTTGCTCTTTCTGTTCTTTCTTCAACCTTTTAATTTCTCTCTGTTTAGATTCTTTTCGCCAGTAACGGAAAGAATCAAACATGGCCGGCCGGGCTTTCTTCCTAAACAATTTCGCTTCTAAATTATCAAGGATTTCGGGTTCAAAACTACCATGTAGTGGCCAACTAAGGACACCATCCTTTTCCGTATAGCGGACCCATACCTCATTATAAGATATAGGACCCACACCATGCTTACAGTATAGATCATATAAGGGAGTCCCAATCGGAGGAACCAGACATGAGTCCTCCAATCGTGAATCACTTTTGCAACCAAAACAGGACAACATACAATCTCTCCGACTTACCATTTTGCAATCCGGAACACAGAACAAACAAAACAAGAAAACAGATATGTGCACCTGAACCAAGAACTTAGGCCTACAAAAAGCGAACTGATGTATCGATACCCAAACTAAACCAAATAGATTATCGTAACCAGAACAACCAGTGATAATCTTACGAAACCAAACCAAACCAAGAACCAAAAAGGATTTTAACAACCCTCACGAAGTAACCAACTAGCAATCACTAAATACTTAACTGAGGCACTGAAGACGTCACCAAGGAGAAACCCGTCACGTTTCGCCGTACTAAGGACTGCACCTCGGGTCCAAGACAGGGCGACGGTCAAGGCAACGGCCCACTGCAGCCGTCCTGAACGGGAACCCTCGTGGAAGAGAACTTCGGGCCACTTTTGCGATATGCCGGGATCGATGAAGTGGGGCGCCTCCCTCAGGAATCTTCACACGAAGCTTCTCGAACTCTTCAGGCTTTTGGACCGGTACCGAATGACGTCGCCCCACGTTGGGCGCCAATTGGAGTTCTGGACTTTTTGGTTCCGTCCAGAGGTGTCAGGGAACAAGACCCGAAGACCCCGGAGTTCCACCTGTCTTGGTGCACGAATAAACAGAAACACGGGCTTCTCGATGGTGGCGTCAAAGACCAAAGGTTTATTACTGCAGGGACACAGAAGTCACAGAAACTACGCATGGGCAGTATCTAGGAGCCTGTTCGATTTGTACAAAGAGGGTTGCTCCTTATATACTGAAAATTGGGCTTCGGGCAAATTCTTCACATGTTAGTACATTCCCAAACCTTTGTGTCCTAAACAATAAATATTTGGCGTTGCACAGGAATCGTCGACAATATCTGATGACACAACATTACGAATGAGAGGTTCCCACTTTTCCATCATAATCTCATGTCAACTTTTCATACAGGACCCGGACCGCCTCATCGTAAATTTCGTTACCTCCCCCTAATAAAGGCCCAGAAGGAAAGGAGCAGAGCCAGGTGCAGAAGATAGAAAAACAGGATAAGAGATGTTTGAGGGTTGTAAATGGGCAAGGCTACCAGCTTCGGCCCCCTAATCGTGATCAGGCCAACGGACATGAGAACCAGTTCAGCAGGGCTGGCCTCGGGCAGAGGAGGCAGCCTTTGTCGAGTCCTGCAGCTACAGCGTGATCTGGTCTAAGGTGCACGTGTCACTAGAGAGGTGAATCTCCGGCTAAGGCTACGTGTCCTTAATCGAAATGAAGTGATCAGAGGTTATTGCGTATGTGAGGGCAAGAAACACAAAATGGCTGCCATGATTTAAGATGGATGCCATGGGTAGATCAGAAATGTGTTTGTTACAGGAGTACTCTTGCTCGTAGCATAGCGAAAACACCAGGATATGCTAAATGGATCATTTGCGGTTCGCTGATACCAATATTATGTATTTCCGACAATATTGAAAACACGGGTTCAAATCGTCACGGAACCTCAATGTAAGCCATAGTGTCTGAATCCGCCGGCCCAGAACTGGCCCAGGGCAGAGTCATGTGAAGCAATGAAACTTTCCCATTCAAGGATTAGTTCTTGGCACAAGTTTGCAGGCCTGAAGGGCTTTTCCTCATGAGACACTGGCGGTCTAACGTCAAAGGCTATTGGGATATAGATGGGGTCTCCTTCCGTGGATTGGCATGGGGCCTGTACATGAGAAGTTGAAGGGAGAAAGGAGCTGTTTTGGTGGGGTGGCCAGAGCTGTGGCGTAGTTACAGCGAGATCTGAAAGCAAATGGATACAGAAGGGTACCTCCAAACTACCGGGGGCTTACCTTGCTATGCTCTGCCCTGAAAGGGGCGTGAGTATTAAAGGACCAGGTGTCACGTGATCCGGGAGGAGGATCACCAGAAGGGGCAGCACAGATGGGGTCCGCTCCAGTGCTGCTTGGCTCATCAGGCGGGCAGGTGGCGAGAATGCTGCCTGCCCTTGGATTGCCAGTAAGATAATCCACCATATTACATAACGTTGTATGTAATAAACTTGCGGCATTTTTCTCAGTAACAAAACTTGTGTGGTGTGTACTTATTTGCATGCATGTTATGTGGGGGTGGGGAGTGTTGCCATGATGGTACTAAGCGGCTGCCTGAGGCCACCGCATGAGGCCACTCAAGAGGGCAGCCCTCTAGTGGCATCGAGCACCCTATACCCCCACCTCCTGAGGGGTTAGGGACTCTGGTGGAGTCCCCTTCTTGGGCGTGGACGGTGCCGCTTCATGTCTGGTGCACGAGGCGCGGTGAGGGGTATATCAGTCCCCCTCACCACACTGACGACCTCTTTGTCGTCACACCGGAGACGCCTCGGCCGCTGCCTCGCGGGACACGCCATCTCCCACCCTACCACTTACCTGGCGTGGATGGTGGTAGGAACTATGGTGAGAATGTTGTAATCTTGTACTTTTTTCATTGCAGGCGGAGTTACAGGGCGATCTGGAAGCAAATGGGTACAGAAGGGTACCTAAACACAGCACAGGGGGGGTTCCTGGAAACCGCGTCAGTGCCCCGTTAGTCCTTCGGGCGGTTGTGGGCCTGAACAACCTTGGGCTTGCCATGCTACGCTCCGCCCTGAAAGGGGCGTGAATAATAAGGGACCAGGTGTCACGTGATCCGGGAGGAGGATCACCAGAAGGGGCAGCACAGATGGAGTTCGCCCCAGTGCTGATTGGCTCATCAGGCGAACAGGTGGCGGGAATGCTGCCTGCCCTTGGATCGCCCGTGAGATAACCCACCATATTACATAACGTTGTATGTAATAAACCTGTGGCATTTTTCCCAATAACAAAACCTGTGTGGTGTGTACTTATTTGCATGCATGCTATGTGCTTGGGGGTGGGGAGTGTGGCCATGATGGTACTATGGTCAGACCTGTCCTTGAGGGAGGAGGAGTCAGAAGACTTGAGGGCGGTTGACCTGCCCTTCAGCCAGAGCGTGCTAGTCTTTGTGTATCAAGCAATTTTCAGGTAAATGAAGGTTCCAGCCTGCCAAGTGCCACGGCATAAGAAGTTAATATAATGCATTCCAGTGCATGTTCCTGCATCACCGCACTGGAAGACAAAGTCAAGCAATTAGAGCTCTTCAGTGCCTGCTTTTACTCGAGCGGCTTCACCAACAGGAGCTGTCGGACTACTTGGAGTGCAGGAAGAGACTGTCAACCCAGGATTTGAGCAGTGGTGAGGTTGCCATATATTGGGCTTCTTGTGATGACACGGTTACATGTGATTAGCTCCCATCATCCCCCTCTGCCGTGACTTGAAGGGGCGGCCCTGCACTTGTTTGGCATCAGACCCGCGCCCATTCAGAGTTCCTGTTGACTTTTTTTTAATTTTTTTAGTTAAAACCGAGAAACAGTGTGCTGAGGGTTTGTACAGCAGATTTGTGAAAGGCCTGTGACCTGCTTCTGTGAGCAATGATCATCATGCTTTCAAGTAATTTTCTTTTTTCTAATCTATGGAGGGATAATCTGGCCATTATTCCCGGGAACCCTATTATGATGTATGTTAAATACAATCATAGTCATGCTTCTTTACTTTATTTTCGCAATGTTGTGTCTCTTAGGATTTTCTTTAGGATGTGAATGTTTATGGTGTTGAGAATAATATTCAAGGAAACACTTCCCCTGAGCTTTTATCCCTGGTGTATGCATAGTGCCCCTTTATGTAGCACTTAACACTGGAGTAGCAAGATATGACATTACTCTTTTGGTAAAGGCCTCTATACTTGCTACTGTACCTATGTTGAGTGTGCTTTGATAGCACATGGAAGATGATAGCTGAGGGCCTGATGTTACCTTGCCCACATTACCAGTTTGCAAGTGTGTGGGCATGAGGTGCTGTGAATATGAAGATTACAATATGTTGTTTTATTACCGTTTTACTTGTGGTTTGTCTAAAGTGCACAATTTGAGGTGTCATGGCTTTTGCAGGGAGTTGTGGACTTTGTTCTGTTGTGTGAGTGAAATGTTGTTCCCCAGAAGGTTCGAAATAATTGTGGTTGTTGACATACAGTGCTTTATATCAAT
Organism: Lissotriton vulgaris; assembly: GCF_964263255.1. NCBI lineage: Eukaryota > Metazoa > Chordata > Amphibia > Caudata > Salamandridae > Lissotriton > Lissotriton vulgaris. Next base: position 968,732,869 of record NC_141697.1, read on the forward strand.
GTCATCTACTTCTGCTAGTATGTCAATAAAAATGTTACACATAAGGTACTGAAATGTCATACATAAGCACACAGAGAATATGGAAATGTCACACAGACGTTAAGCAAAAACTTGGCAACTGTGCGGTTCTACCTGTCACAAACACTAATTTTATCATCCGAGAGCTAACTAATTTGATGTTAGAAATGCCATCTTGTAGCCGAAATGCAAATTTGAAAGTAAAAAATCTGGGCTAAATTCCAGCATCCTTTCTTGACGAAACTGCATGCTCCCAGTCAAACACTTTATTTTACCCAGCCTCTTGTCTTGTTCACTGTCAGAGAAGGAAGCACCGTCAATTATATGACTTAATAGCCCACAATGTACCACCATCTATAGTAAGAATCTAGGCCACATATAAGGTACACATGAGCCCCTGCTTTGCCTTTTAGTTCACTATAGTGTTGTCATCAGGGCGGGGCAGGAATGCTTCTCGGTGCATGTTTAAAAATCTTATAATTTGATGTGCTGAGGTGTAACAGTTTGAATGTTAAAAAAATGGTGAAGATGGCTTATCGTATTTTAACATGAGCTTTGTGTCATAATACAGATGGCAAATATTTTCATGGCTGGGCTGAACCACAGGCTTTCAGAGCAAGAGCCAGTCGCGGCCGGCATGACTTGTGGGTGTGGGGGTAGGGGGCATCGCTCGGGGAGAGGGGCTGTGAGGGGGCGGGGGGTAATTTATTTAAAAAAAATAAAAATGTAACTTACCTTTCCGCCGCCGGCCGGGTTCCGCGTCTTCTCTGCTCTCTAGGAACAGGAAGCAGAAGCAGGCAGACAGGCTCCCTCCCTCCACTAAGCTATTCACAACGCTGCAAGCACCGTTGTGATTTGTCGGGACAACGCCCAGCCAGCGGCTTATGGGGAGGCCATTTTCTCCATGTAGGTTGCATGGAGAAAAGGCAGCGTGCGCATGACTGGTTTGGGTGGCCCCAGGGGGCCGACCAAACAGTCTACGCGCACTCTAGAGTGTGCAGGCACACCACTCCTCCCCTACCCTGCGCTCAGAGCAGTGCCCACAGCCATTATAAAATGGAAAAAATTGAAAGTTATTACCATTTTCTGTTTCTGCTTCTCGCACTGCGAAAAGCAGTAGGGCAACGCTCCTCCGCCCTAGTGGAGGATCCGCTCCTGGCCAGAGCCGACCTTTGGTTCGGCTCTGGCTAGGCACTCCCTGTTCATTTGTTGGCTTGCCCTCCTCTATTGTATTGTAAGTAGATCACTCAATGGGTTACTGCGTTTTTAACAGACAACATTTCCAGTTAATAAGTCACAATTTTTCTAGTATAGAGCAGTGAGGTATGAAAAAGCAACCAGGAGCTGACTGTGAACAGAAAGGTGTGGCTTTTGGGCCTTGTTTTTATCCTCAATTCTTCATTATTCCAAGGATGTTAAAAACGTTTTTTTTAATAGTAATGAAGCCTATTAGCACAGGCAACCACTACATAACATTTTAAATTCTGACTTTGTGTTTCTCCACACCAAGCACATTTACCAAATGCCTACCAATTTTGATGATATGTCATTCCCACACATTGTAGCCCTCATTGTCTTTTGTAACATTCCCTGAACCAGGTGAACCTACATCTGAATAATAAGTGTTGGCTGTGTAAAGCACTCTATGGGCCCGATTCACCGAACTAACTTAAGACAAAATCCTAAACTTACTACTTTTGGTATTCACAGAAGTTAGGATTTTGTCTTAAGTTTGTCTTAAGACAGACTTAAGAGAAACTTAAGTTAGGATTTTGTCTTAAGTCTGTCTTAAGTTTGTCTTAAAACAAACTTAAGACAAAATCCTAACTTCTGTGAATACCTAAAGTAGTAAGTTTAGGATTTTGTCTTAAATTAGTTCTGTGAATTGGCCCCAAGGATCTTACATTACAAAGAATAGCGCTATAAAAGAAAATAGAAACAATTATTAAGTGCAATTTACATCAATACTGTAATTAGTTATACAGAGAGATCTGACATACTTACAGACCATGCATATCTCTTATTCATAGGGGTTGAATACAGTCAAAAACGTGGCTACAAATCATAATGTCACCGAAGCACTTGTGACGTGATAAGCTGAGTGTCTTTGATTCCCACCATTGCATTGATAACTAGGTGTGAGGCTCCAGCTAGCAATAAACCAGGATGGGATTCTAACAAAAGGAGGGCTGATGGATCTTTAAGTGAGGCCTTGGGCACAGTTGGAAGTGAAAATAAGAAACCCTCTCTTCTCCTACAGGTTGTTGCTCTGAAAGAAAAGCAGACAGCATGTGACTGTTACTGAATAAGTCCCTATGTCATTAAATTCCGCACATTTCACTGATGCTGGCCCGATTCCAGATCAGGCCTAACAATAGTTGCTGGGTCCTGCTAGATCCCCCTCATTTCCTGCACTGATGATAGGAAATGCATACAAAAAGAGAGACTGATAACTGGTGCTAAAGACGAAAGATGTGATGCAAGATCTGTAGATAGAGGATTTCAGAATGATTTGGAGAGAAAAGAGGCCCTAAAGCCTTGTTCTTACCTCGGACAGATGTGAATGTGAAACTGACCATGGCCCAACTCATGCCTGCTCGTGAATAGTACTGCTTTTATTACAATTGTCATTTATATGACCATTTCTCTGTGTGATCTCCAAAGAGGCCAAGGATTAATGTGCATTTAGTCTGAATGACCCACTGGCAGGCACTGCGAGAAACTCGTACTGCCTACAGCATCAGGGCTCTAAATCATGCCCACCATAAACACCCAACCACAGTCTGAACTCATCATGACCAGATGGTAACTAGGTTTACAATGTGACTACATTACAGTAATATTATGTATGAAAATAAAAATACTGAAAAACGCACATCTGGAAAAACAAAATTCTCATATCGAATGGAAAATGGATTAAAGCATGTGAAGAGTAAACAGGGACGGCTTTGCTGACCTGGATTACATTAAGGTTTTTACAGTTAACTTTGAGAAATAAAGTTAAGAGCATGAGCAGAGATACTTAAAGCCCTAGCTGGGTCATAGGAGTAAAGGGACTGTAGAGGCTCAAGAGACTGCCAGGTCAGGGGTTGTATGAGAGTGGGCCAGCGCTACTGATGAAGGGGAATTAAGTTGGATCAGACAAGGGTAGTGATGACAGTATCAGAAGAATTGACGGAGTGTTAGTATTCATTTTGGGGGGAGGGTGTCTCTGAAAGGCCTGGAAAATGGGCCTCTTTCCTTTCTTGTCCAACAGCCTTGCATTTATTTTTTTCCCAAACAAACCCATCCACTGCTTTCAAAGACTGGGAGTGTTAGTCTAGTCTTTGCTGCAACACGAGGGCAAACAAAACGTCCTCTATAACATTTAGCATGATAGTAAGTGGTCATAGTGAAGGACTTTGGAGTGGAGATCAGGGAATTAGTCAGAGTGACTGACTATCTTTTTCCTGGCTTCTTCAGTTCATGAACTGAAAGGGAGTGGGTCTCTTGTTTACTGCAGCAATTCTTGCTGCTTTTAGACAGGACACTTGTTCTAGTCTTTTCAGTTTTCACACTGTCACTTCACATTTACGTATGTTTCCTGCATAAAAAACATATTTTCAAGTTGGCAGCCTCAATGTTAATTTTAACTGTTGCCCCATTCTATCATTATAAATTGCATCCTTGTGTTTGTTTTTGTATCTTTAGATAAGTAGATTGAAAGCAAGCCTTGCCAAACAAGTTGTGTTGAAATTACTTTAACAAAAGAGTTGTTTCTTATTATGCATCATTGTGTGGTTATTCTACAAGATCCATTCTATTTTAGAGCCATACTGCTGAAATAGAGTTGAAATTGTTGTTCTTAGACTTCATTCAGGTGGATTATAATCTGCTCTTATAGAGTTATATCATGAATGCCAGGTTCGGATTTGGATCTGTGGTGACGAAAGTGCAATTTAGAAGGTCACAATGGGGACGGGTGTTGAAAAGGAATACTTTTTAATAGAACTTGTGAATGACTGAGAGCATAGGAGCACAATACTCCTACCATCTTTATGATGAATGGAATTTAAAATTATCCTTAAAATGTTTCTGGAGGCTGTTTTTGAATAATTTGAGAGTTGCAACTTTGGGCTGGTTTTTGGCCGATGCTGGTTTGTTTTGGGCTGAATTTGGACTTGCATTTGGACAGTTTTATGCTTGGGACTGTTCTCAAAATCTGGCACTGCAGGCAGAGTGCAAGTTTCATTTCAAAACTGGACAATGGCGATCAGCAGCCTGATGAGCACGCTAACAGTCCTGGTCCTGCTGCCGGCTCTGATATTAGGTTCATGTGCCAAGATCAACTCTGGCATTGTGCCAAGGAGATTGTGAAGGTGAGGGGGCTAGAATACTGTAGGAAGCTGCAGGTGCTCGATCTTCGCCACCTGAAGAGACATCCCCATTCAGTGTGTTCCCTTTACTGTGAGCTCAGAACCCCCACCCCTTCTCACATCTTTTTGACGTGCACTTCCAATGGCACTTTCAACAGATTTCTCCAGTAAAATCCAGCTGTCCCATCCCTTGTTGGTACGCCAGGCATCTGCCTGTAGTGATATCTAGGACCATACGATATCCACTTCTGCAAGTGACCCACACCTGAATGAATGAATCTATAGATCAAATGGGATTTGTAAAGTGCTGCTTCTCAGCCATGAGGGTATCTAGGCACTGTGAGGTGGGGGGAGTCGCTGTTAGTCGAATAGACATGTTTAAGTCTTTCCTGAATTCTTAGGAGTGGGGGCTGATCGGATGTGGAAGGGAAGGCTGTTCCAGGAGTAAGCGTCCAGGTAGGAAAAGGCTCATCCACAGCGCTTGCTTCTGTGTTTGCGGGACATGTGGGCTAGGGACAGGGGTGCGGAGAACAGTTGTCTCACGGGTTGGTGGAAATTCACCCAACCAGAATCTTCTCTGCCGCTGTAGCTGGCAGAGATACCACCCTTTTCTACAAATCCTGCCTCCTGCAGTCCCCTTGCTGACACCTCAGCCTTCCTGCAGCCAGACATCATCACAACGAACCTGTTGCTGGCTAGCTCCCCCACATGTAGCTGCTTCCAGACACCCCTACCACAGCCCCCCTAAGTTTAAGAAATCCCGCTCAGCCCACATTCTCACAGACACCGACCTGCTCCTAGGTATCCCCTTCATTTGAATGCTGACAGAATCCATGGCTTTCTCAGGTTATTGGATAATGACATGAGGGCCCTGGCAGAGACATCTAGTTTCTTTATTTGGGGGCCGTGATTGGATGGGGCACCGCTAGCAGACATTAACCACTGATGCGATAGATGTGACTCAATGTTTGATGAGATTCTGAGTGTAAGCAGGGATAATAGTCAGCGTAACTGGAATAATGCCATTGTGCAGCAGCTGCATTTTCCGCATATGTAAGGATTTGCCACATAATCCATCATCTACTGTATAATCTGCAGATTTCAACAAACACATTTGTTCTAGTTCAAACGGTTCAAATGTAACTAAAACTGTAGCGACACTCGTGGCAGCCTAGTGGAAGGCCCTTTGCAAAGGTTGACTGGTCACTTTTCTGTTGCTTATTGTTATATTTAGGCATTAAACAGGTAGCAATGAGATGCAATCTGTGCCAGAGTTTTAAGTGTAAAAATGAAAAAATTATGAAACAGTACTAACATAAAATGTGCCGCATTACTCCACCTGACTTGCATTTTCTTGCCTGATAATTTAGTCAACCCTGCCGCTGTTGACAATTATACATTCTTTACATTACTAATGACTCAGTGCACCATAGTGCTCCGAGGCGGCCACAGAAGGTCAATTGATACTTTAGTAACAAACAACCAACATCTCTACCTGTATCTACAACGCATTTTGAGCTGTAAATCTTGGAAGTGCCCATGTTATTAGTCAATCACTCGCATCTATGACTGCATCCCTAAAAAAGTATGAGTGTAATTTAAAGCTGGTGCTTTCTGGGAACACCTGTTTCTCTAAGAAAGTACGAGGGCACTGCCAAAGCAGATCAATGGATGCTCGCCAGGTTTGGGTGGGGATGAGATCCGAATGCTTCCTACATTTGTTCTTGGAAAGATGTTCATTACACTAATTAAGATGCTGTTTCAGAATTCCTCAGAGATTTTAATTGAAGTATTTTTAACTGCATTTATTTATATTTCTGCGTTACAGCACTTTTTTTGTTCTAATATCTTTATTTTTATTTTTAAAAAGTGAATACATTTATAATATAATGCAATACAACATAGTATTATGAGATATACAATACGTTAAAATCGAATAAATATAGAATCGAAAATAAAGTTCATAGCAGAGAATAATGAACTCACAAGAAAGCAGAATCTATAAACTATTTATTTATTTATTTATTTATTTATTTATTTATTTTATGTGCTTCTATAGCGCCTGAATAGACCCCCGAAGGGGTATCTCCGCGCTTTTGCTATTTGAAGGAAAAATACAGGTGTACCAGGTCTTTCCAGTAGTAACCAAGGCCGGGGGAAGACTAGCCACTGGTGAGGAGGTAAGTTTTAAGAGTTTTGCGGAAAGCTAAATGGTTTGTAATACTTTTTAATGTAGGGGGAAGAGAATTCCAAAGAGCGGGTCCAGTGTGTGCCAGAGCACGCCCTCCCTGACGGGACCTTTTTATTTTAGGGACCTGTAGTAGGTGAAGATTACTGGACCGTAGAGAGCGGGCTGGAACATAGGGTAGAAAGGCAGTTGTAAGATATTTGGGGCCCTTACCTATCAGGCATTTATGAATGGTGCACAGAATTTTAAACTTAGTGCGTTGCCGCACTGGCAGCCAGTGGAGTTGCACCAGTAAGGGTCGGGAGGGAGTCCTAGATGGAGCATTAAGGACTAACCTCGCTGCCGTATTTTGGACTACTTGCAGCTTGTTCATTTGGCCTTCATTAGTTGACAAAAGAAGGCCATTGCAGTAGTCCAATCTACTGATCACTAGTGCCTGGACTAGTGTCTTCCTAAGGTTGTCGGGTAGATAGGGGAACACCCTTTTCAGCAGACCAATAGCCCTGAAACATGTGCCGGCGACTTGGTTGACGTGATGTTTAAATGTCAGCGCCTGGTCAAATAGTACTCCCAAGTTTTTCACAGTCTGCTTTGGAATGGGAACTGGGCCCAGTTCTACCGGCCACCATTCATCGGACCACAGAGTCACCGCCTCTCCAAACAGCAAGACCTCTGTTTTTCCCACATTGCATTGTAGCCAGTTCTCAGCCATCCATCTTGAGACTACCCTCATGCCTTCTGCAAAAGATTTTAGCAGATCAGGTGTGAAGGTTTTAAAAGGGAACAGAAGTTGGGTGTCATCGGCGTAGGACACCGGGGTAAACCCATAGGACCTCACTAAGTCGGCCAAGGGGGCCACATACACATTAAATAATGTGGGGCTTAGGCATGAGCCCTGTGGCACCCCCCTGGTGAGCTCCCTGGAGATGGATTTATGGGAGCCCAGCCTGACTTCTTGAGAGCGGCAAGAAAGGAAGCTTTCCATCCAGGACAGAGCTACGCCCCCCAGCCCTACATCACTCAGACGACAGAGAAGCACTTTGTGAGACACCGTATCGAAGGCGGAGGATAAATCTAACAGCACCAGAATCATAGACCCCCCTTCATCTAGTGTCATCCTGATGTTGTTGGTCACTGCCAGGAGGGCCGATTCGGTGCTGTGATTTGGCCTGAACCCTGATTGAGAAGGGTCCAGGCCTTCCCCTGCCTCGATAAAGTTGGATAGATGGGTGTTCACGTGCTTCTCCGTCAGCTTACCGATGTAGGGGAGGAGGGAGATGGGCCGGAGGTTAGAAAGATCTGTCCAGGGGGAGGCCGCTTTTTTCCTAATCGGGTTTACCACCGCAATCTTCCATTCCTTAGGGACTTGCCCTTTGGCCAGTGAGAGATTCATTACTGACTGGATGGATGGGGCCAGAATGGAGGTCTACATATACTATATGTTAGAAATTGACTTGAAAAATATTACAAAGCCCGGGCACAAGGAATCTGAGAAGTCCAAATCTTGTACCACTTTTATACCAAAACCTAGCCGTATTGCTCAAATAAAATGAAAGTACATAATTAAAGAGAATAAAGAAGAAGATGAAAGATAGAGAGACAGCACTCTGATGTTGTTTTACAGGTCCGGGAGGGAGGAACAAGGAAGACGTTTAGCTGTGGTGGTAAGGATTCCCTATGCTTATCCCACCGTAAACAGGAACAGGGGTGCATGCAGAGAAAATGAGACCTTTTTTTTAAAAAAACATTTGTATAGCGCACTTCTACCACGCGGTTTCTTGGCGCTTTTGAATTGCGAGGGGGCGGACAGGAGCGGAGGGAATCTAGACATTGTAGGCTCGGGAAAAGAGCAGAGTTTTTAGGCCTTTCCGGAACTCAGTGTAAGAGGGTGTCACACGGAGTTCCGTCGGGAGGGAGTTCCAGAACGCAGGAGCGAGAACTGCAAATTTTGTTCCGCCTGCCTTTTTCTTTCTGAAAACGAGGGGTGGTTAGCAGGGCCTGGTGGGTGGATCGAAGCTCTCTTCCCGGGGTGTAGGGCTTGATGGCGGAGCAGATGAACTCCGGGGCGATGCCCATTTTGGCCTGAAAGGTGGTACAGCCAAGCTTAAACAAGGCTTGCTCTTTCACCAGCAGCCAGTGCAGGGCCTGCAGTAAAGGAGTAACTCGATGGAATTTGGGCAGGCCGTGAATCAGGCGGGCAGCCTGATTCTGCACTAGCTGCAGACGGTGAATGGCGTAGGCTGGGGAGCCATTGTAAATGATGTTCCCATAGTCAAGGCGCGAGAGCACCATAGCCATCACTATGATCTTTAAGGCAGGTAGAGAGAAAAAGCGAGAGATCTTCCTAATGGTTCTGAGGGAAAAGAAACAGGAAGAAACAACCGAGTTGACCTGTGAATGAACGGAAAGAGAAGAGTTCAGGAAAATACCAAGGGTTTTGACCTTGGGGACAGGGAGCGGAGGGACACCAAGTGAAGAAGGCCAGTGGGAAGGGGACCAGGGACTGCAACCACCTCTGGTCAGGACTAACTCCGTCTTGTCCGGATTGAGTTTGAGGTGGTTGCAGTTCATCCAATCCTGGATGAACAGCATGACGGATTGGACGTTCAGGGAAGATGAGGAAGAATGGGAGAGGTTGAAAATTAGCTGGAGGTCATCGGCGTAATTGAACACCGTGACCTCGAGCTGCTGTAACATAAAAATGAGGGGGTAGATGTATACATTAAACAAAAGAGGGGAGAGTGAGGAGCCTTGGGGGACTCCACATGCAACCTTATGCGAGGCAGCGGTGAAACCAGCTAGGTGGACCGCCTGAGCCCTATCACTCAGGAAGGACTCAAGCCAGGCGAAGGCCGGGCCCTCTATGCCTGCCGCCCTGAGACGGGTGAGGAGGATGGAGTGGTCCACCGTGTCAAAAGCGGCGGACAGATCTAAAAGAATGAGGGCCTGAACGTCTTTCTGGCTGACTCAGGCCTAATTTTCTGAATGGAAATTTCCAAATGGAGGATCACCGAAGCAGCAAGATCCACCACAAAACGTCTCTCATGTTTTAGGAGATGTGACACTGCCACCTACTGTTAACATGTGTGGTAAAGTCTTTTCATGGTAAAGACGAGTGGAAACAAGCTTTTTCGATGTCAACAAGCATTTGCAATGCAATCCGTCTCGCTTTTGTGAAAGAGCTATTTGTGTTGAAAATGTAAATATTTTTTACTTATGTGTTGTGGAGTGGATGTATGTGGTGTGCAGTGGAATTATGTGGATAGTAATTATGTTGTATTTAGTGTATTGCAAAAATGTGGAGTGGGATTGTGTGTTATGGAGAATGATTTTATGGTATGGTATTTTGTGTTGTGGGGTGTTATGTAGTGGAGTTCAATTGTGTTGTGTGCTATTGAATTTTGTGGTCAGATGTGGAATTATGTTGTGTGGGTTTTATGTATGTGGAGTGTTATGTAATTGTGTTGATTGTGTTATGTGGTTTCTTGTTGAATTATATGGGGTTGAGTGGAAACATGTTGAGTTGATTTGGGTGTAACTGTGTGGCGTTGAGTTAAATTAGGCTGATTGAAATTATGTGGCACAGTGTAGAGTGTGTTTAGGTGGATTGTTGCTATGTGGTATAGATTGGCTTTATGTGGGGTGCATCTATGTGGTTGTGATTAGAAAGTTATTGTGTGGAGTTGAATTATGTTGTTCTGAGTGGTTTAAAGTCTAGTGTAATTATGCTAGGTGGTTTTGAATTGTGTGCAGGTAAATTGTGTGGTGTTGTGTGTGACAGTAAGCATCAAGTTATAATGAAGGAAGGGTGGGTTTGAAAGAAGGGTATAGGGAAGTAGGGTGGAAGAGATGTCAAAAGAGAGAGTAAAAGAAGGTAGAAGGTTACAGTGGCTTAGATGGATGGAGGTAGGGTGGAAGAGAGAGTGGATGAGAAAAAAAGGATGGAAAGAAGGGAGGAAGGAAGAGAGGAGGTTTAAGGAAGAAAGAAAATGAAAGGACTTTCTGAGAGAAAAGAAGGAATCAATTAACAAGAAATAGAGGGAGCATGAGAGGAAGAGAGTGGGCTAGAGGTGATGTAAGTAATGTCGAGAATGGATGGAAATAAGGAGAGTGAAGGAAGGGAATGAGGAATGAATGAAGCGATCGTAAAGAAGTAGTACCTGATGGATGGAAGGACATATGGCTGTAGAGAGGGGATACAGTGGAGAAGAGTGAAAGTGAAAAGAGGACTAGAGGATTGAATCAAAGAAAGGCAGGAAGGGAGTGGAGTGGAGGCTGTTTTGGCGTTTGGCTGGAATCCTGTGGACATGTATGTAAAAAGGGCATTATTATGGCTATATCACATCACACATCATTGGGTTGGACAGAAAAATGATAGAATAAAAAGGGAACTGCTTAAGTAAAGGGTTTTCATTGGCGCTGTACCAGTCACCTTAATTTTTGGTAGGCTCCGGGACATTAACTTATTTGCCCAGAATCACAGGATATGGAGCCGAAGCTGAGACTCAGACCTGACTCCCCAGTTCCAAACTTGTCAGCTCTGGTCGTTATGCCACATCTGCTTTTTAATGTTCAGTTAGACATTACAATCTGAGGGTCACTCACCTCTAGGTAAATGTAGTATTGTTGTGTAAATAGAACACAAAAAAATAAGTCCGTATCAATAGCGGTGGAAAAACAAATTGGTTATTTTGTTGTTTAACGGGCTGCAGAAGTCCCAATGTTTATAGGAAAATCCATGTGGGGAACCAGGGCTGGCTTTAACACTGGTGGCGCCTTGTGTGACAATGTCTGTTGGCGACCCCCCACTGACCAGCTCTGCCATAGAATACCTCGCTAGCACCCTTTATCAGTGCCCCTCAAGTCTCCATAACGACTGTCCCTGAGATTCAATTAGTTTTATAGCACCACTCATACCAGTGTTAGGTTTTAGAGCATTTTACATCACACACACATTGCACAGAGACAGTCAGAGGTGTGTAAATCAGTGTATAGAAAATGTTACATCAGACAGGGCTGCAAGGTGTAGTGTAGGAGTGACATGTCATCAATACTGGTATGCAATATAGTTTAAGAGTCCTTATTCAGTAAAAGCACAAATTCAGGAATGAAAATGTAACATCATTGTTAGAGGTTCTCTTTAATAATAAGAATTGTTTTTTACCTAAATGAACCCCTTTCACAAGATTAGAGTGAGGAACGACTGGGCAAAAACACATATAGCTGTAACATATACCTTGCAGTTTGCCAGCAGCTCTTTGATGATAGTTAATAGCTCAATCTTCTATATCAGGATTTTGACTTAAAATCAACAAGTTACAAATGGAGTCCTCTGGCAAAGTAGTAACCTTTTCACCTATTTACATTATATCCACTTTGTTATCTGCATAGTACATATTCTTAGCAGCAGGCATTTTAACCCTCTGCGCTACCTTAGGATGATTCAAAACTTCCGCAAGAAAAACCTCTGGTCTCTTTCCATGAAGACAATTCATCACCAGAGTTTTCTTGACATTTTAAATGATGCCTGAAAATTGCTAAAGGCCAGGAACGCGGCAGCAGGTGCTTTTAAAATGATAACATACTTGCAAAAATGATGCCCCCACCCCAAGTCAGCGCCCAGTGGGTATTCACCTGTTACAACGCATTTTTTACTCCGCACTACCACTACAATGCGGGCATTACAACGCATACCGTTACAACGCATTGCGCTGGGGGGCGCTCTAGGATAAGAGGTAAGTTTAATTTACTATCCAACACCTTCCCTAGGGTCCACGGGGACTGGAGTTAGAATAGTAAATTATACTTACCACTATCCAGCACCCCAAAGCGCTATGCGTTGTAGCGGTATGCGTTGTAAATACCGCGTTGTAATGGTACGCGGAGTAAAAGTATGCGTTGTAACGACATACATCCGCGCCCAGTGCGGTGGCACCGATCGCACAGCCCTAGCTCGGGCCTGTGGAGAAAAGCAGACCTTTGCGAACTCCTGGTAGTAATCTTTAGAATTACATGTTTGTGAGAAAATCTTTGTAGATGTGCTTGCCTCAAGATATGGCCACCCAACATTTAGATACGAGACACATAGAGCACGATTCCCTTTAAATACTTAAAGCAAAACTGAAAAAAATGTTTACTCTGTTCACCTGGGCGCATGAACTGTTGGCAACCTGCACCTTTGTACGGCATCCACACCCAAAGCAGTGAGCTATTAAATGACTTTACAGCACCGTATGATGCTACATTAAATACATACGTGCAAAGAGCAGCTGTCACACCGTCCCCATCAGTGGCGTGATAAAACACGGAAATAAGTATCACACAGTGAACATCAAGTCGCCACAACTGAAGTTTTTTTGTGACCAAGGTTTATTCTGACTAACCACCCTGTAAATAAACCAGGAGCACTGCGGGCAAGGACGAGGCGGTCAATAGAAACCAGGGATTGTCTACTGTTACTGAGTCGCTGCAGAGGGATGTTAGTCGAATAGACATGTTTTTAAGTCTTTCCTGAATTCTTAAGAGTGGGGGCTGATCGGATGCGGAAGGGAAGGCTGTTCCAGGAGTTAGCGGCCAGGTAGGAAAAGGCTCATCCACAGCGCTTGCTTCTGTGTTTGCGGGACATGTGGGCTAGGGACAGGGGTGCGGAGAACAGTTGTCTCGCGGGTTGGTGGAAATTCACCCAACCAGAATCTTCTCTGCCGCTGTAGCTGGCAGAGATACCACCCTTTTCTACAAATCCTGCCTCCTGCAGTCCCCTTGCTGACACCTCAGCCTTCCTGCAGCCAGACATCATCACAACGAACCTGTTGCTGCCTAGCTCCCCCACATGTAGCTGCTTCCACCCCTACCACAGCCCACCTAAGTTTAAGAAATCCCGCTCAGCCCACATTCTCACATACACCCACCTGCTCCTAGGTATCCCCTTTATTTGAATGCTGACAGAATCCATGGCTTTCTCAGGTTATTGGATAATGACATGAGGGCCCTGGCAGAGACATCTAGTTTCTTTATTTGGGGGCCGTGATTGGATGGGGCACCGCTAGCAGACATTAACCACTGATGCGATAGATGTGACTCAATGTTTGATGAGATTCTGAGTGTAAGCAGGGATAATAGTCAGCGTAACTGGAATAATGCCATTGTGCAGCAGCTGCATTTTTCGTTTATGTAAGGATTTGTCACATAATCCATCATCTATTGTATAATCTGCAGATTTTAACAAACACATTTGTTCAAGTTCAAACGGTTCAAATGTAACTAAAACTGTAGCGACACGTGTTGCATCCTAGTGAAAGGCCATTTGCAAAGGTTGACTGGTAAATTTTCTGTTGCTTATTGTTATATTTAGGTATTAACCCCTCCCCTGCTGGTGACGGAACCACTCCGTCATCAGCCACGGTCGCGCTGTGCTGATGACGGAGCAGTTCCGTCACGGCCCGCTCGGCAAGCCTGCGCAGCGCGGATTCTGCGCCTGCGCTGAGCGTTCTATTGAGTGGGCGGAGCCGTGACGGAACCACTCCGTCATGAGCACAGCGCAACCGCGGCTGGTGACGGAGCGGTTCCGTCACCAGCACGGGACCGCCGTGCGGCCCCCCCTGCCCCTTAGCACTGCGGCGGAATAGCCGCCGCAGTGAAGGGGTTAAACAGGTAACAATGAGATGCAACCTGTGCCAGACAGTTTTCAGTGTAAAAATGAAAAAATTATGAAATAGTACTAACATAAAATGTGCCACATTACTCCACCTCATATTCTAGAGAACAATGGTCCCTATTTATTTTAGCAGAATTCACAATCATACAATAATCATACTCTAAATAGCTAGTATGTCTTTTGTCCAGCCAGACAATAATTTATTTTTCAAATAAGAGTGAAAATAAGGAGGTTTTTTAAACACTGGATGACAAGTGGGCACAGCCGTGACCCACAACACATTGAGACACAACAACGAACACAGAATGGCCAAAGGGCAAAGTAAGATATGTCTGTACACTTGTGTTTTTTGAAATTGACAGACTTAAATCATTGCTATCTACACCATTGCACATTACAATATTGTTTAGTCATATTGCATATGGCGTGTGGGTGTCGACGACGTTTCGATACCAGCACTAGATACTGGGCATCATCTTCAGGACATTTAGATCAATCATTGTTGTCTTATTTAATACAATTACACATTGCCTTTCTCGCATTACTTTAAAAATAGTACAAAACGCTTGTGTGAGCGGGCGCCCATTATGGGCGCGGTTGCTCGTATTGTATAAAAGGGTCAGCTGTTGGGACCTTAGGAGTTGGATATCCCGCTCATTTGGGGATTTATCCGGGTCCAAGCAAGTGCAAAATTGCACGATTTTAGAGGCAGGAGCACAATGGCCTGTCCGCTGCAAACCTACAGCGTTTGCAGCCAACAGTTGATGGACAGAATGCAGAACAATGTCATAGTTCGGGCTGGACTGTTCCCATGAGGCACAGTGTCAGACTGATTTGCATATGGCCATGTCTGAACTGGGGTGGCGTGGAATGCAAAAAACCGATGGATTTGGGACCAGATCTCTGTACTGGGGTGAATGTATGACATTGTTCTGCATTCTGTCCATCAACTGTGGTTTTTGCATTTGTCACCCCAAGTGGGATGGGTATGCTCAGACGTGAGTCCCATGCTCTTCACACCACTGGATTCAAGCAAGCCGGTCTGAAGACGGCTGGAATGCCAGAAACTGGTCCTCGGAAGCTTGTTTCCGGTCAGGGAAGGCATGGCTTGGCAGTTCGGGCTTGACTGTTCCTATGAGGAACAGGGTCAGACTGATTTGCATATGGCCATGTCTGAACTGGATTGGTGTGGAGTGCAAAAAAACAATGGATTTGGGCCCACATCTCTGTACTGGGGTGAATGTATGACATTGTTCTGCATTCTGTCCATCAACTGTGGTTTTTGCATTTGCCACCCCGAGTGGGATGGGTATGCTCAGACGTGAGTCCCATGCTCTCCACACCACTGGATTCAAGAAAGCCGGGCTGACGACGGCTGGAATGCCAGAAACCGGTCCTCGGAAGCTTGTTTCCGGTCCAGGGAAGGCATGGTTTGGCAGTTCGGGCTGGTCTGTTCCCATGAGGCACAGGGTCAGACTGATTTGCATATGGCCATGTCTGAACTGGGGTGGTGTGGAGTGCAAAAAAACGATGGATTTGGGCCCAGATCTCTGTACTGGGGTGAATGTATGACATTGTTCTGCATTATGTCCATCAACTGTGGTTTTTGCCATTCACACTGGGTTAAAGCATATTTCTTTGCTGTCATCTAACACTGTTGACAGTTATAAATTCTTTACATTACTAATGACTCCATAGTGCTCCGAGGCGTAGAAACAAACGACCAACATCTCTACCTGTATCTACAATGCATTTTGAGCTGCAAATCTTGGAAGTGCCCATGTTATTAGTCAATCACTTGCATCTATGACTGCATCCCTAAAAAAGTATGAGTGTGGTTTAAAGCTGGTGCTTTCTGGGAACACCTGTTTCTCTAAGAAAGGACAAGGGCACTGCCAGAGCAGATCTTCAATGGATGCTCACCAGGTTTGGGTGGGATGAGATTCGAATGCTTCCTACATTTGTTCTTGGAAAGATGTTCAATACACTAATTAAGATACTGTTTCAGAATTCCTTAGAGATTTTAATTGAAGTAGTTTTAACTGCATTTATATATATTTCGGCATTGCAGCACTTTTTTTGTTCTAATATCTTTATTTTTATTTTAAAAAAGTGAATACATTAATAATATAATGCAATTCAACATAGTATTACGAGATATACAATACGTTAAAATCGAATAAATATAGAATTGAAAATAAAGTTCATAGCAGAGAATAATGAACTCACAAGAAAGCAGAATCTATAAACTACATATACTATATGTAAGAAATTGACTTGAAAAATATTACAAAGCCCGGGCACAAGGAATCTGAAAGGTCCAAATCTTGTACCACTTTTATACCAAAACCTAGCCGTATTGCTCAAATAAAATGAAAGTACATAATTAAAGAGAATAAAGAAGAAGATGAAAGATAGAGAGACAGCACTCTGATGTTGTTTTACAGGTCCGGGAGGGAGGAACAAGGAAGACGTTTAGCTGTGGTGGTAAGGATTCCCTATGCTTAGCTTCCCACTGTAAACAGCAACAGGGGTGCATGCAGAGAAAAAAATGAGAGCTTTTCTGAACGTCTTTCTGGCTGACTCAAGCCTCATTTTCTGAAGGGAAATTTCCAAATGAAGGATCCCCAAAGCAGCAAGATCCACCACAAAACGTCTCTCATGTTTTAGGAGATGTGACACTGCCACCTACTGTTAACATGTGTGGTAAAGTCTTTTCATGGTAAAGACGTGTGGAAACAGTCTTTACGATGTCAACAAGCAGTTGCAATGCAATCCATCTCGCTTTTGTGAAAGAGCTATTTGTATTGAAAATGTAAATATTTTTTACTTATGTGTTGTGGAGTGGATGTATGTGGTGTGCAGTGGAATTATGTGGATAGTAATTATGTGGTATTTAGTGTATTGCAAACATGTGGAGTAGGATTGTGTGTTACGGAGAATGATTTTATGGTATGGTATTTTGTGTTGTGGGGTGTTATGTAGTGGAGTTCAATTATATTGTGTGCTATTGAATTTTGTGGTCAGATGTGGAATTATGTGGTGTGGGTTGTATGTATGCGGAGTGTTATGCAATTGTGTTGGTTGTGTTATGTGGTTTCTTGTTGAATTATATGGGGTTGAGTGGAAACATGTTGAGTTGATTTGGGTGTAACTGTGTGGCGTTGAGTGATATTAGGCTGATTGGAATTATGTGGCACAGTGTAGAGTGTGTTTAGGTGGATTGTTGCTATGTGGTATATATTGGTTTTATGTGGGGTGCATCTATGTGGTCGTGATTAGAAAGTTATTGTGTGGAGTTGAATTATGTTGTTCTGAGTGGTTTAAAGTCTAGTATAATTATGCTAGGTGGTTTTGAATTGTGTGCTGGTAAATTGTGTGGTGTTGTGTGTGACAGTAAGCATCAAGTTATAATGAAGGAAGGGTGGGTTTGAAAGAAGGATATAGGAAGGTAGTGTGGAAGAGATGTCAAAAGAGAGAGCAAAAGAAGGTAGAAGGTTACAGTGGCTTAGATGGATGGAGGTAGGGTGGAAGAGAGAGTGGATGAGAAAAAAAGGATGGAAAGAAGGGAGGAAGGAAGAGAGGAGTTTTAAGGAAGAAAGAAAATGAAAGGACTTTCTGAGTGAAAAGAAGGAATCAATTAACAAGAAATTGAGGGAGCATGAGAGGAAGAGAGTGGGCTAGAGGTGATGTAAGTAATGACGAGAATGGATGGAGGTAAGGAAAGTGAAAGGAGAGATGGAAGGTAATGAGGAATGAATGAAGTGATCGTAAAGAAGTAGTACCTGATGGACGGAAGGACATATGGCTGTAGAGAGGGGATACAGTGGAGAAGAGTGAAAGTGAAAAGAGGACTAGAGGATTGAATCAAAGAAAGGCAGGAAGGGAGTGGAGTGGAGGCTGTTTTGGCGTCCCTGAAAAACCAAAGTGAGTATGTAATGCTCCAGCAGAATGAGTCATCCCAAGCGGGTAACATGCCTCAATACATTTGTGACTACAAAGTTGTAATCATTTGTAAGGGTCTACGCTGCCTTTCATCTTTCTAAGCTCCGTACGATAAACATCATTGAGTTCAGTGCTGTGAAGCTACTTTGTGTGGTGATAACAAAGGTCAAACTAAACATAGCCCTTTTATCTCGTAATTTCAGAAAACTCAGGGCTATAAATAAAGGATATTAGTTGCCAGAACTATTGGTGTGTGCTTGCCCAATTATGAGTGTCCATGCTATTTTGAATAGACCATTTTAATTAAAATTTCAACACTTCAGACATGGGGAATTTTGGGGCGCCACTATCGGCGATTGTGCAAGCTGCCTTCTCCCATGTTGTGCGTAACGCTGCCTAATTGTAGGATGTGACTGGTAGCTTGGAATCTGTATACCCAGTCAGGCTTAGGTAAAGGGTCTGACTGTCAGCTGGTATCCCTGATGAAGGTGGATAAACAGAGTATGATTGAGGGAAATTCGCTGGATATCCTATGGACATGTATGTAAAAAGAGCATTGTTATGGCTATTGAACCTCACATATCATAGGGTTGGACAGAAAAATGATGGAATAAAAAGGGAACTGCTTAAGTAAAGTGTTTCATTGGCGCTGTTCCAGTCACCTTAATTTTTGGTAGGCTCCGGGACATTAACTGATTTGCCCAGAATCACAGGATATGGAGCCGAAGCTGAGACTCAAACCTGACTCCACAGTTCCAAATTCGTCAGCTCTGGTCATTATGCCACATCTGATTCCCAATGTTTAGTTAGATGGTACAATCTCAGGTTCACTCACCTCTAGGTAAATGTAGTATTGTTGTGTAAATAGAACACAAAAAAATAAGTCTGTATCAATAGCGGTGTAAAAACAAATTGGTGATTTTGTTGTCAGGCTGCAGAAGTCCCAATGTTTATAGGAAAATCCATGTGGGGAACCAGGGCTGGCTTTAACACTGGTGGCGCCTTGTGTGACAATGTCTGTTGGCGACCCCCCAATGACCACCTCTGCCATAGAATACCTCGCTAGCACCCTTTTACAGTGCCCCTCAAGTCTCCATAACGGCTGTCCGTGAGATTCAATTCGTTTTATAGCACCACTCATACCAGTGTTTGGTTTTAGAGCATTTTAAATCACACACACATTGCACAGAGACAGTCAGAGGTGTGTAAATCAGTGTATAGAAAATGTTACATCAGACAGGACTGCAAGGTGTAGTGTAGGAGTGGACATGTCATCAATACTGGTATGCAATATAGTTTAAGAGTCCTTGGGCCCGATGTAGGTAATATTGATTTACCGATTTTTAATTACCGAATTTTACCGATTCGGTAATTGAAAATCGGTAAATCAATGTGGTTGACATGTAGGTATTTCCAGATGTGGAAATACCGATTCTGTAACATTCGGTATTTACCGATTCTGTAAATACAGAATCTGTATTTCCCATTGATTCCTATGAGCTTCAAAGCCCATAGGGATCAATGGGCAATACCGATTCTGTAATTACAGAATCGGCAAATACCGAATTTTGCAAGGGTGCAGGGGGTGTCACTTTGACATCCTCTGTCACCCCAAAAATAGGCATGTGCGCCATGTGGCACACAGACATTCCCTAAGGGCATGTCTGTCTGTCACATGGCATAGGTGTGCATGCACACATGTGCATGCACACCTGAATTCGGTATTTTAACACCCAATTGGATTGGGTGGTAAAATACCGAATTTGTAGGGCCTTTGGGACTCAGAAGAGTCCCACCTACATCTGGGAATTACCGAATCAGTAAAAATACCGATTCAGTATTTTACAGATTCTGTAAATTTACCGATTCGGTAAATTTACAGAATCTGTAAAATCTGGCCCCCTACATCTCAAGATGCCAAATACTGCCGACCGAATTCGGCTGTTTCCGACCCGTATTTGCCACCTACATCAGGCCCCTTATTCTGTAAAAGCACAAATTCAGGAATGAAAGTGTAACATCATTGTTAGAGGTTCTCTTTAATAATAAGAATTGTTTTTTACATAAATGAACCCTTTTCACAAGATTAGGGTGAGGAAAGACTGGGAAAAAACACATATAGCTGTAACATATACCTTGCGGTTCGCCAGCAGCTCTTTGATGATAGTTAATAGCTCAATCTTCTATATTAGGATTTTGACTTAAAATCAACAAGTTACAAAAGGAGTCCTCTGACAAAGTAGTAAACTTTTGACCTATTTACCATTATATCCACTTTGTTATCTGCATAGTACACATTCTTAGCAGCAGGCATTTTAACCCTCTGCGCTACCTTAGGATGATTCAAAACTTCCACTAGACAAACCTTTGGTCTCTTTCCATGAAGACAATTCATCACCAGAGTTATCTTGACATTTTAAATGATGCCTGAAAATTGCTAAAGGCCAGGAACGCGGCAGCAGGTGGTTTTAAAATGATAACTTACTTGCAAAAATGATGCCCCCACCCCAAGTCAGCGCCCAGTGCGGTGGCACCGATCGCACAGCCCTAGCTCGGGCCTGTGGAGAACAGCAGACCTTTGCACACTCCTGGTAGTAATCTTTAGAATAACATGTTTGACAGAAAATCTTTGTAGATTTGCTTGCCTCAAGATAGGGCCACCCAAAATTTAGATACGAGACACATAGAGCACTATTCCCTTTCACTACTAAAAGCAAAACTGACAAAAATGTTTACTCTGTTCACCTGGGCGCATGAACTGTTGGCAACCTGCACCTTTGTACAGCATCCACACCCAAAGCAGTAAGCTATTAAATGACTTTACAGCACCGTATGATGCTACATTAAATACATGCGTGCAAAGAGAGGTCGACAACAGCAGCTGCCACACCGTCCCCATCAGTGACGTGCTAAAACACTGAAATAAGTATCACACAGTGAACAGCAAGTCGCCACAACGGAGGTTTTTTTTGGTGACAAAGATCTATTCTGACTAACTATCCTGTAAATAAACCAGGAGCACTGCGGGCAAGGACAAGGCGGTCAATAGAAACCAGGGATTGTCTACTGTTACTGAGTCGCTGCAGAGGGATGTTAGTCGAATAGACATGTTTTTAAGTCTTTCCTGAATTCTTAAGAGTGGGGGCTGATCGGATGTGGAAGGGAAGGCTGTTCCAGGAGTTAGCGTCCAGGTAGGAAAAGGCTCATCCACAGCGCTTGCTTCTGTGGTTGCGGGACATGTGGGCTAGGGACAAGGGTGCAGGGAACAGTTGTCTCGCGGGTTGGTGGAAATTCACCCAACCAGAATCTTCTCCACCGCATTAGCTGCCAGAGATACCACCCTTTTCTACAAATCCTGCCTCCTGCAGTCCCCTTGCTGACACCTCAGCCTTCCTGCAGCCAGACATCATCACAACGAACCTGTTGCTGGCTAGCTCCCCCACATGTAGCTGCTTCCAGACACCCCAACCACAGCCCACCTAAGTTTCATTTCAAGAAAATTTTATTGATGAGAATAATGGTAAGAATAATGAATATATAATGCAATACAAGTGATACAATCGATGCAATAGAGATATGCAAAAAGGGCTAAAATTGATAGGAAAATCAAGATATTAAATATAGATAATGAACAATAGCCCATGAGAGCTATAGATTTCATTCAAGTAAAAAACCTCTACCAAGGCCTTAAAACATATGTATCACTATCAAATGAGGAGAAGGGGATAGGGGAGGAAACAGAGAGAGGAAGAGAGGAGAAAAAGAGAAAGAGTAAAGAAAGAATGAGTAGGAAAAGAAGACAGGAAAGAGAGAAGAGAAAAAAGAGAGAAGAAGGATTCCCACATGACTAACCCAGCCTAGAGACCAAATAGCAGACAACAATTAGACAGACACATCAAAAGGAAATTGAGGAACCAACCCCTTGGAAGACAATTCCATATAATCATCCAAAGCTTTCCAAACCCCACTAGAGATAGATGGAGAGAGGTGAGCTTGATCAACCGAAGTATGAGCACTACGTAAAAAGGAGACCCAAGCCCACCACGTATGATAGGAAACCGACGAAAATGATTTCCACTCCATAAGAATAATTTTCACCGCTACAGTCAGGAGAAGATCCAACAACTGTAACTCCAATGGATCTAAACAAAGAGGAGTAGGGGCAGCCAGTGGGCCTAATAAAATTACGGGGAAGGAAAGTTGGAGCTCAATACCAAAGATAAGAGAGAGATGTTTCTGAATGAGGTTCCAAAAAGGTTGAAGCAAGGAACAATGAAAGAACATATGAGGAAAGTCGCCTGCCACCAGGCCACAGCTCCAGCATAAGTTGTCTTCTTTAAGGTGAAGTGAGTGAAGCCGTACAGGCGTCCAATGAAGAAGATTAATAGAAAAAAACTTAGACTGCATTAAAGAAGGTGCGATTTTATTACGAAGAGAGAATTTACCAATTGATTGCCAAGTTTCAGAGGAAATATGTTCTGTAGTGGCATGATCAAAATGATGTAACCATTTACGATGAGCAACCGTCTGGTCAGGGAGTGAAGCAGAGGACAAAAATTTATAAATTTTGGAGGCAACATGACCAGATTTGATCCAAATATTAAAAAGAGAGATAGTAGAAGAAGTAGGATGAAGACGAACTTTAGCAATGGCCACCTTAATTTTAAGAAAAGTATAAAAATCAAGATTTGTTAAGGAATGGTTCTGAGCCAAGGTAGAGAAGGGTAATGGTTCGTCAGAAGCACCATATAAATGTTTAACAAGAGAGATTCCTTTGTCTGCCCAATAAGAGATGAGGGTGGGAGAAATGATAAGCTTAAATTTGGAATTCCTCCAGATAGATGTCCACCTGGTTTTATGCAACGGAATTGCCACCTTCTTATCTATTTTACGAACCGCCGCAATTGTATCAAGAATTATAGATCGGGAAAATAGAATATGCAAAGTGGATGCAGTGCAAAAAGAGGCAGTAGGCAAAGGAGATGCTAAATGCTGTTCTATGAGCAGCCAAGAAGGAACATGCAGAGATGGCGGAGAAAACCATAAAGCACCTTGAGACGCCAAAAAAGCAGTCTGATATTTCTCCCAGTCAGGAAAATTACAACCTCCCATATCACAAGGACGACGCAAAAATTTGTAGGCAAGTCGAGCACGTTTGTCATTCCACAAAAATTTAGAGGTCAGAATATCGATTTCGCGAAAAAAGGAATCTGACAATTTAATCGGCAGCATGGATGAAACAAAATTAATAATCGGCGTGATCATCATTTTGAGAGTTTGGAGGCGACCCCACCAAGAAATATGTTTCGGAGACCATGTATCCAAAAGACGACGCACCTTAAGTATAGTCTGAGATTCATTATAGGCAATAGTGGTAGTCAAAGTAGAACAAAAATAAATCCCTAAGTATTTCAAGCGTGTAGACTGCCATTTAAAGCCCGCTGATCCCATATGCGAGGGGAAACAATAGGCATTTAAAGGGAACATTTCCGTCTTGTCTTTATTTAGGGTATATCCGGAAACCGAAGAGAATAAAGAAATGATGTTAGAAATAGCCGGGATTGCCAGAGCGATATCATCCGAAAAAATAAGAACATCATCTGCGTATGCAGCAGTTTTAATACAGTGAGGGCCAAAAGAGAAACCCTTGATATCAGGATGTAGGTCAATCAAACGAAGAAGAGGATCAATGGATAATAAAAATAAGAGTGGGGATAAGGGACAACCCTGTCGAGTGCCCTGACTAAGATTGAAAAAAGAGGACGTCGCACCATTAACTCTAATGTTAGCTTTGGGTTGAGAATATAAGGACATAATCATATTAATGAAAGAGTCACCAAGATTGTGCGCGCATAAAACCGCACGAAGAAACGGCCAAGAAACCTTGTCGAAAGCCTTTTCCGCATCAAGGGCCAAGGCCGCGGCAGGAAGTAGAGAGCGTTTGGCAACACCGAGAACATGACAGAAAGTGCGGACATTGTCTCGCGCAAGACGGCCTTTCACAAATCCATTTTGGGAAGGATGAACAAGAAGAGGGACAAAGGATTCTAGTCTTTTGGCCAGGATTTTAGCAAAAATCTTTGCTTCCATGTTAAGGAGAGAGATAGGTCGGAAGTTTTTAGGATCCGAATGATCTTTCCCCTCTTTCGGAATCACTACAATAGTAGCTTCAGCGGACGTACCCGATACAGACCCCTCTTTAATAAAAGAGTCAAAAACAGATTTTAATTTGGGGACAAGTGTAGGGAGAAAAGTTTTATAAAATAAGATTGGATACCCATCAGGACCTGGAGCTTTACCAGACCGAGTAGCTTTAATCGCAGACTCGATTTCGTCGGGGGAAATCGGTTTATTCAAAAAAGAGCGATCAGCATCAGAGACCGACTGAATCGGAACCGATTGTAAAAAAGCTTGACACTGGTCAAAAGAGGACTGATTAGAGGGAGTATACAACTTATTATAAAAGTCACGAAAGACTTCCAGTATCTCTTGTGTTTGGAATTTTTTAGAACCGGCGTGGTCAGTAATAGAAGAGATCTGCGAGGATTTAAAAGAAGAGTCCTGAAATTTTAGTGTAGCAGCCAAGATTTTCCCAGCTCGATTTTTTAACAGCAACTTCTTTGATTTTTGAGCTTGTACCCCAATATAGGCTCTTTTAGTAACAATGGTATTATATTTGTATTTAAGTAACTTTATTTGTTGTAAACAAGTCGGATCCTTAGAATGCCTGAAGGAAGCTTCCAAAGTCTTTATTTCAGATGACAAGTCCGTAAGTTCTTTTTTAATAGCCGAATTACGTTTGGACATACATTTAATGATCTGACCACGGAAAGTACATTTAAAGGAATCCCATAGAACAATTGGGGAAGAGACAGAGCCTTCGTTCTCACGAAAAAAGGTATCAATATCTTCAGAGAATTCAGCAACCTGAGAAGAATCATGTAAAACTTCGGTATTCAATCTCCACGAGCGAGCTCGTGAACGAGGGGCAAACGATGATAAAGTAAAAGTGACCGCAGCATGATCAGAGATTAAAATAGGATGTATAAGCGGAGAAGAAGAAGATGAAACAAGAGAAGAATGAACTAAGAGATAGTCAATACGAGAGAAGGAAGAGTGAGGCGAAGAGAAGAAAGAGAAATCACTACCAGTGGGGTTATGAAGACGCCAAATGTCTTGAAGCTGAGTAATGGAACACATGTTGAGCATTTGTTTGTGGGATTTAGGAGGACGAAACTGGAATGCAGAATTCCTGTCTAACAGGGGGTCCATTGGTAAATTGAAATCACCACCAACAATAAGATTGCCAGAGTGCGGGGTGTCATTTAGTTTTTTGGTAACCGATTTCCAAAAGGACGAATCATCAATATTAGGTGCATAAATATTCATCACATACAAATCATGCTGGCCATCCGACAATTTAGATAATAACCAACGACCCTCAGAGTCATGCTCAGAAGAAAGGAGCGATAACCCAGAATTCTTTGAGACTAATGTAATAACTCCATTTCGTTTACCCAGGGCATCAGAACAACAAACATCCGAAACCCATTCCTTCCTCAAAAACAACGCTTCTTTGTTAGTGAGCTTGGTCTCTTGAAAAAGAACCAAATCAGACGACAGGGATTTACAATAATCTAAAATTTTTGACCTCTTCACCGGATGAGTTAACCCCTTAACATTAAGGGATAATACATTCAAACCCGGCATGGAAAAACATAAAAATCGAAAAAAGACAACATGGGTGACAGAAACAAGACCAACGACAGAACTACAAGGAGCCAATCATCAAACAAAAGAACCACATTAGGCGGGTAAATTTGGGGAATCCAAGAAAAAGAGAAAGGGAGAAGAGAAGAAAAGAGAAAAGAAAGGAGGGAGAGAAGAAACAGGAGGGAAGGCCTAAAAGAGACCAACATCATATTAGGGAGAACGTGGAGAGGCGAGTAAGGGACCCGTACTAGGCAAATAAATAGGTAATAGCAATAGCCCCAAAGAGATATGGTGACCAAATAACAGGAATAGGGGAACTGGTAAGAAACAAAAGTTGCAGCACACAACAACTGAAGAAGATAAATAAGTAAACTATAGCTAATAAAATACATAAACACATTTAGCTAACAGTCTAATAAAGAGAAACATAGTTATAGTACCAAATATAAGAGAACAAATTCTAAAGAGAATAATCAGCAAGATGTAAAGCATGAACACTAGAGTACAGCATGGCAAACAAAATTTAAGTCCTAGAAAAGAAAACTGCATAGTGAATAAGCAATTCATAACTGCATATAATAGCACTAAGACGTCGACAGCATATCAGGGAGAGCGTGGAAAGGCAAGTAAGGGACCGTACTAGTCGAAAAAACAGTTGATAACAATAGCCCCAAAAAACTATAATATCCGGATGGCAGGAAAAAAGAAACTGGTAACAAACAAAAAAACAGTCCCGCCAAGCAGCTTAATAACGTAAATAAGCATACTCTAAGTGAGATAATGTATAAGCACATATAAAGCAGTCAATGGCTCGAAACATAGCTATATTACGAAATATTATTAGAAAACCTGATAAGAAAAAAAAACATGAGGAAAATCATGAACAGTAGATTAATGCATGACACGCAATATGTATATCCTAAAAAAAAATAACTACATATTCAATGAATACACTATAACTATATTAAAAAAACATTATATATGTGAGAGAAGAAAAGCAGGAAAATATCAGAATAGGAGGAAAAAAGAGAAAAAAGAAGGATAGAAAAACTCCCCTACAGAAAAAGCAAAGTAACTATAAAGAGATGAGCATCAAAAAAATGGAGACATAAGTCGAAAGAAAAGATGACAGAGATGAGAAATAAGAATAATGGAAGACAACTAACAGAGCAGCATAGAAGAAATGATTAAATGAGTAAGAAGAAAGAACGAAAAAGTTGAAGAAGCAGAGTAAAATAGGGGAGAAGAACACATTAAATAAATACTAAGAGGTACTATTAGAAAGAGAGCGATAAAGGGAACAGACAAGTATGAATGTCAGAAAGAAGGATAGAACAGAAATGAGTGTGAACATAAGAAGAACAGAAAAATATCATGACCATTTATGGACATTAAGGTCGGCCCATAAGCACAACAGGAGAGAAGAGAGAACCAAACATGCAGAGAGATACATCCAGAGATAAGAAGAAGACAGTTCAAGTGCCCGAGGCACCAGGAGACTGTGAAGTCGCTTTTTGAATCTCCATCTCTATCTCCAACTGGTTGTCCAGGAAAGTATTTAGATCAGCCGGTTCCTCAAAAATTCTAGAACGTCCTTTATAAGTAATGCGGAATTTCGATGGACCAGAAAACGAGAAGGGAATACCCATCTCAGAAAGACGTTTACGAAGATTCAGGAAGCCTTTTCTCCTTATAACCGTATCTCTGGCAAAGTCCTGAGAAATTGAGATCCGATGACCTTCCCAGACGACTTGTTTAGCTTTCCGCATATGAGAGAGAATCAGTTCAGTATGCTGATGCCTCAATGGTTTAAAAATGATTGCTCTTGGCTGGGTAGCTGTCTTAGACCGAAACGTTGGAACACGGTGTGCTCTTTCTAGCTCAAAGTCTCTGTGGAAAGAGATTTGTAGGGTATCCGGAATCCAATGGGATAAGAACTCTATCATAGATGAAGATGATTTCTCTGAATCTTCCGGCAGCCCAAAAATGCGTAGGTTAGATCTACGATTACGGTCCTCCTGCTCAGTTAGGTCTCTGCGCAACGCCGCCATTGAGCGCTCCAAGTGGTTGAGGGATCTGGATTGCTTATGCATACCATCCTCTGCACAACTGATTCGAGATTCCGTAGCAGATACACGGAGAGAGAGGGCTTTAAAGTCATTCCTGATAGCAGACACCTCCACTTGTAATAAATCCGTGTTAGTTTTCGTGGACTGCGCAATATCATGTACCTCATTAAGGCGCGTTAAGATGGTGTCCAGCGTGGAGGTAGTGTCTGACTGAGCAGACTCAGGCGTAGGAGACACCGCCTTAGGTCTTTTCAGTGACGTACCAACATCTTTAGTGTCTTTGTTATTCATGGGGCGACCCATACTTGTAGCCATGAAGGAGTAACCACAAAGAAAAAATATATAGCCACTGGAAGGAGAGAGAAGAGCCAAAACTGCGCAGCCTTCAGCCCAAAATAAGAAATACAGCACACTGAGCTGAATGGGCACTTATAATAAAATAGTGGCGGACTTATATGCAAGGCAGACAGGTAGCCAAAGAATGATAAAGCTACAATTAATGCAGGAGGGCACAGCACGGAGTTCGCAGGAAAAAATCTCCACACCTGAATGAGAAAGTTGCACTGAGAGAAAAATAGCGCGTAGACAGTTTAATTCCCAGCCAAGCAGCAAGAAAATAGCATAAAATAGACAAAAACGTTACCAAGTGCAGGCATCATAAAAGAAACTCACTGGGCAACCCCCACGACCTGCAACATTGTAGCGAAGCCGGCATTCCTGAGGAGAAAATGTCACTGCGTCAGGGGAAGGAAATGGCGGCCATCCGTGAGGAATACGAGCGTCAGATACAAAACATGCAGCTGGTGTCAAAAGCAGCAGGAAAACCTCAGCAAACAGCTCCCCTCACATTCCGCTGTTGCAGGCTGCCTTTTCCGCTCACAGGGGCTGTCGGGGAACGGATAAATCAGCCCGACGGGAGAACTCGCCTGCGGAGCTCAAGCGCAGTCCGCCATGCAGAAGCGGCGCGCAAGCCACGCCCCCACAGCCCACCTAAGTTTAAGAAATTCCCCTCAGCCCACATTCTCACAGACACCGACCTGCTCCTAGGTATCCCCTTCATTTGAATGCTGACAGAATCCATGACTTTCTCAGGTGATTGGATAATGACATGAGGGCCCTGGCAGAGACATCTAGTTTGTTTATTTGGGGGCCGTGATTGGATGGGGCACCGCTAGCAGACATTAACCACTGATGCGATAGATGTGACTCAATGTTTGATGAGATTCTGAGTGTAAGCAGGGATAATAGTCAGCGTAACGGGAATAATGCCATTGTGCAGTAGCTGCATTTTTCGCTTATGCAAGGATTTGCCACATAATCCATCATCTATTGTATAATCTGCAGATTTCAACAAACACATTTGTTCTAGTTCAAACGGTTCAAATGTAACTAAAACTGTAGCGACACTCGTTGCAGCCTAGTGGAAGGCCCTTTGCAAAGGTTGACTGGTCACTTTTCTGTTGCTTATTGTTATATTTAGGTATTAAACAGGTAGCAATGAGATGCAACCTGTGCCAGACAGTTTTCAGTGTAAAAAAAAAATGAAATAGTACTAACATAAAATGTTCCGCATTACGCCGCATAAAATGTGCCGCATTACTCCACCTGACTTGCATTTCCTTGCCTGATAATTTATTCAACCCTGCCGCATATACACTTACCACGCAAACAACTAGCACGCACGCGTTCACCACCCATACCATTTCCCTCTCTTTGTTGTAAGTCCATTATTGACAGTCACGTTGGTGGTCTATATTAGCTATGAAACTTTGCCTTCACACTGGGTTAAGGCACATTTCTTTGCTGTCCTTTAAAACTGTTGACAATTATACATTCTTTACATTACTAATGACTCAGTACACCATAGTGCTCAGAGGCGGCCACAGAAGGTCAATCGACACTTTAGAAACAAACAACCAACATCTCTACCTGTATTTACAACGCATTTTGAGCTGCAAATCTTGGAAGTGCCCATGTTATTAGTCAATCACTCGCATCTATGACTGCATCCCCAAAAAAGTATAAGTGTGGTTTAAAGCTGGGACCTTATTTATGAGGCCCCTTGCGCCATCGGAACTTCACTTTTCATGAAGTTCCGTGGCGCAGAAGCCTGCGTGGTATTTATCAGGCAGCAGTACGCCAGTTTTTGTGGCGTACTGCTGCCTGATAAATATCAGTCCCTTTAACGCAGTGTTCTGCGTTAAAGGGGCGTGCAATGGGTGTTGCTGGGGACGTTCCCAGCAACATCCATGGCCTTTTGACACTGCCCCAGATTTACGAGAAATCGTAACTCTGAAGCAGTGCCAAAAGCTTACGCCTCCCCAGGGGAGGCGTAAGGGATGCGCAACAGGAAGAAATGTCTTCATTTCTCCTCGTATTTCCCTTTTCTATGTGTGCTGCATTCTACAGCACACATAGAAAGAGGAAAAGCCTCTTGTGATTATTTTTGTACAGAAAGGTTTCCCTTCCTGTACAAAAATAATCTTCCCCGCAACGCAGGCACCCTTGCACCATTGTGCAAGGGTGCCTGCGCTGGCGCAGGCAGCCCATTGTGCGCCGGCGCAGGGAAAAAGGAAAGGAATGCGCCGTATCTTATAGATACGGCGCATTTCTGCCCTTTTCTTTTGCCGTAGGGAAGCGCAGCAGGAAGCCCTGCTGCCCTTCCCTACGGCAAAAAGTCATAAATGAGGCCCCTGGTGCTTTCTGGGAACACCTGTTTCTCTAAGAAAGGACAAGGGCAGTGCCATAGCAGATCTTCAATGGATGCTGGCCAGGTTTGGGTGGGGATGAGATCCGAATGCTTCCTACATTTGTTCTTGGAAAGATGTTCATTACACTAATTAAGATGCTGTTTCAGAATTCCTTAGAGATTTTAATTGAAGTGTTTTTAACTGCATTTATTTATATTTCTGCGTTGCAGCACTTTTTTTGGTTCTAATATCTTTATTTTTATTTTAAAAAAGTGAATACATTTATAATATAATGCAATACAACATAGTATTAAGAGATATACAATACGTTAAAATCGAATAAATATAGAATCGACATTAAAGTTCATAGCAGAGAATGATGAACTCACAAGAAAGCAGAATCTATAAACTACATATGCTATATGTTAGAAATTGACTTGAAAAATATTACAAAGCCCGGGTACAAGGAGTATAAAAAATCAACATCTCGTACCACTTTTATACCAAAACCTAGCCGTATTGCTCAAATAAAATGAAAGTAAATACCTAAAGAGAATAAAGAAGAAGATGAAAGATAGAGAGACAGCACTTTGATGTTGTTTTACAGGTCCGGGAGGGAGGAACAAGGAAACCGTTTAGCTGTGGTGGTAAGGATTCCCTATGCTTAGCTTCCCACTGTAAACAGGAACAGGGGTGCATGCAGAGAAAATGAGAGCTTTTCTGAACGTCTTTCTGGCTGACTCAAGCCTCATTTTCTGAATGGAAATTTCCAAATGGTGGATCACCGAAGCAGCAAGATCCACCACAAAACGTCTCTCATGTTTTAGGAGATGTGACACTGCCACCTATTGTTAACATGTGTGGTAAAGTCTTTTCATGGTAAAGACGTGTGGAAACAGTCTTTACGATGTCAACAAGCATTTGCAATGCAATCCATCTCGCTTTTGTGAAAGAGCTATTTGTGTTGAAAATGTAAATATTTTTTACTTATGTGTTGTGGAGTGGATGTATGTGGTGTGCAGTGGAATTATGCGGATAGTGATTATGTGGTATTTAGTGTATTGCAAAAATGTGGAGTGGGATTGTGTGTTATGGAGAATGATTTTATGGTATAGTATTTTGTGTTGTGTGGTGTTATATTATGTTGTGTGCTATTGAATTTTGTGGTCAGATGTGGTATTATGTGGTGTGGGTTGTATGTATGTGGAGCGTTATGTAATTGTGTTGGTTGTGTTATGTGGTTTCTTGTTGAATTATATGGGGTGGAGTGGAAGCATGTTGAGTTGATTTGGGTGTAACTGTGTGGCCTTAAGTGAAATTATGCTGATTGGAATTATGTGGCACAGAGTAGAGTGTGTTTAGGTGGATTGTTGATATGTGGTATAGATTGGTTTTATGTGGGGTGCATCTATGTGGTCGTGATTAGAAAGTTATTGTGTGGAGTTGAATTATGTTGTTCTGAGTGGTTTTCAGTCTATGATAATTATGCTAGGTGGTTTTGAATTGTGTGCTGGTAAATTGTGTGGTTTTGTGTGTGACAGTAAGCATCAAGTTATAATGAAGGAAGGGTGGGTTTGAAAGAAGGATATAGGAAGGTAGTGTGGAAGAGATGTCAAAAGAGAGAGTAAAAGAAGGTTACGGTGGCTTAGAGGGAAGGAGGTAGGGTGGAAGAGAGAGTGGATGAGAAACAAGCATTTGCAATGCAATAGGTCTCGTATTAGGAAGGTTAGAGCTATTGGTATTGTAAATGACACATTTTTTATTTAGGTTTTGTTTTTGAAAATTGCGAAATTAATAGCTTTGTCATTTACAATGCCAATAGTTATAACTCTCGCAAATGTGACACCTATAGCATTTGTAATGCAATATGTGTTGTATTTACGTGACTTACATGTATTGATATTACAAATAACAATGTTTTTTAATTTTTTTTAATAATTAATACCAAAATAAAAGTTATTGTAATTTATAATGGCAATAGCTTAAACTTTTGTAAATAACATTTGTGAAGATTATGTTCAGTGTATTTTATTGTGACGAAAATCCAAGAACATATGTCAAACATTAGCATCTTTTTGTTACATTTGTAATAAAGCTTGAAACATTGAGATAACATATTTGAACCAGTTGTTGTTGAATGGTTGCACAGATTGATGCTGTGGTGGAGCTCAGTGATGTTTTGGTGCCACTGAGTGATGCTGTGGTGGTGCTGAGTGATGCTGTATGCTATTCTATGTTTTGTTTTGCTATCCTATGTTTTGTTTTGTTATGCTATGCTATGCTATTTTGTTATGCTATGCTATGTTTTGCTATGCTATGCTATGTTTTGCTATGCTATGCTATGTTATGCTATGCTATGTTTTGCTCTGCTTTGTTATGCTATGCTATGTTTTGTTGTGTTTTATTATTCTATGCTTTGTTTTGCTATGCTATGCTATGTTTTGTTGTGTTGGTATGCTACGTTGTGTTTTGCTATGTTATTATGTTTCGTTCAGCCATGCTATGTTTTGTTTTGTTAAGCTATGCTGTTTTGTTGTGTTTTGTTATGCTATGTTTTGTTATGTTATGCTATGTTTTATGTTATGCTATGTTTTGTTATGCTATGCTATGTTTTGTTTTGCTATCCTATGCTTTGTGTTTTGCTATGTTACTATGTGTTTTGTTATGCTTTGTTGTGTTTTGTTATGCTATGCTATGCTATGTTTTGTTATGTATGCTATGGTTTGTTTTGTTATGCTATGTTTTGTTATGCTATGTTTTGTTATGCTATGTTTTGTTATACTATGCTTTGTTGTGTTTTGCTATGTTTTGTTTTGCTATGCTATGCTTTGTTATACTATTCTATGTTTTGTTTTGCTCCGCTTTGTTTTGTTATGCTATGTTTTGTTATGCTATGGTATGTTTTGTTGTGTTTTGTTATGTTATGCTTTGTTATGCTATGCTATGTTTTCCTATCCTATGCTTTGTTTTGTTATGCTATGTTATGTTTTGTTATGCTATGCTGGTGAGGGTGAGTGAGGGTGAGTGAAGGTGGGTGGGGGAGGGTGGGTGAGTGAGTGAGGTTGAGTGAGTGAGGGTGGGTGGGTGAGGGTGGGTGGGTGAGTGAGGGTGAGTTTGTTAGAGCGAGGGTGAGGGTGAGAGGGATGTGAGGTTGTGTATCCTATACGTTTTTGTTATGCCATGCTATGTTTTGTTATGCTATGCTGATGAGGGTGTGTGAGGGTGAGTGAATGAGGGTGAGTGAGGGGGTGTGAGGGTGAGGGCGAGGGTGTGATGGTGTGTGAGGGTGAGAGGGTTGGGAGGGTGAGGGGGTGTGAGGGTGACCTAAAAACGAAGGAGGAGGATTTACAGATTGCATGTTCCTTAATAACACCTAATAAAAACAAGTTTTTAAACCAGAGAAATATATGCAAACCCCAGCAAAATGAAATGAACAGGTAGATGTGAATAAAGATGAGAATAAATGTGCAATGCACACGAATATTAAGAAAGCCGAGCTAATTGGACGAAATTTAAATAAATTAGTGCTACGAAAAAAAATAATAAAGCTGTGCGCTTCGGCGAGATGGAGAAAGTTTGT
The DNA here is from genome assembly GCF_964263255.1 of Lissotriton vulgaris. Classification (NCBI taxonomy): domain Eukaryota; kingdom Metazoa; phylum Chordata; class Amphibia; order Caudata; family Salamandridae; genus Lissotriton; species Lissotriton vulgaris. The sequence continues at coordinate 968,767,081 of NC_141697.1, forward strand.
ATGAAGCACTCTTTACATTGTGAAAAGCGCAATAAACATCGTTGCCACGTGGGATGATAAAGCCGTGTGCATCGGCGAAATAATACAAAACTGCACAATACGACAAGGAACAGTGTAAAAAATAAAATAGACATCATTGTCAGCACAATCATGTAAAACCATATGATGCACCACTTTAAAGTGTACATAAATCGTGCGCATCAGCTGAACACTAATCAAGGAAATCCCACCATGGAGTAATGGTTGTGATCAACATCCGATGGGTCGATAAAGCCACATGCATCGGCGAAATCATGTAGAATTGCACAATGCGCCCTTTAAATTGCAAATAAGATGTGCGCATCAGCGTAAAACTAAACAGGAAAAGCCAGCAACGAGTAATGGTTGTGAGGGACGTTGCTATATAAACGGCAAACACAACCAATGGCCCAACATTATGAAATGTGACATGGCACGTAGTGGATTCGCTGGAGGCAGCGTGAAAAGTTATAGTGCGAGAGCCATGAAATGGCCTCCTGTCGTGACACACACAAGAACCGCAAATGTTATAACACAGTAACAGAGCGATCCCAATGAAGAAAAGGCAGAACTTCCGTCCGACTACGGGAAACTCCACCTAGAGGTAAGGATGATTTTATCAAACATTACTTGTGGTTATGGATGTTTGGTCGCTGACACCAGCACATCTGCACAAAAAGGGTCCTAAGGCAGCAAATAAAAACAAGTTTTTAAACCCAAAAAAATATGCAAACCCCAGCAAAATGAAATGAACAGGTAGATGTGAATAAAGATGAGAATAAATGTGCAATGCACACGAATATTAAGAAAGCCGAGCTAATTGGACGAAATTTAAATACATTAGTGCTACGAAAAAAAATAATAAAGCTGTGCGCTTCGGCGAGATGGAGAAAGTTTGTATGAAGCACTCTTTACATTGTGAAAAGCGCAATAAACATCGTTGCCACGTGGGATGATAAAGCCGTGTGCATCGGCGAAATAATACAAAACTGCACAATACGACAAGGAACAGTGTAAACAAGCATTAGCAAAGCAACCAATCAAGCGGAAAACGAAAGCCGTGGAAAACTAGATGTGCCGGCCGGCCAGCAGTGAATAATTAGGGGAGAGAGAGGGGAGGTGCTGGGGAACAGATGGCCGTGAAGCAGGGGGCGGGGCAGCGGAACCCTTTGAAGTCACGGCCTGCAGCCGTGAATAAGTGACGGCGGGGGCGGGGCAGCGGAACCCTTTGATGTGGCAAATGCTGCTGGCAGGGGGAAGCCTGTGTGGAAATGCAAGCTTGTGCACGAAGGAGCTTGTGGTCACGTGATTTCACGTGAACTTTCGAAAATCCGCTCGTAAAAAGTCAGCTTTTGGGTTGACAACAATAGGTTCGAGTAAACTCGACCTAAAAAAGGATGGAAAGAAGGGAGGAAGGAAGAGAGGAGGTTTAAGGAAGAAAGAAAATTAAAGGACTTTCTGAGAGAAAAGAAGGAATCAATTAACAAGAAATAGAGGGAGCATGAGAGGAAGAGAGTGGGCTAGAGGTGATGTAAGTAATGACGAGAATGGATGGAGGTAAGGAGAGTGAAGGGTGGGAATGAGGAATGAATGAAGCGATCGTAAAGAAGTAGTACCTGATGGATAGAAGGACATATGGCTGTAGAGAGTGGATACCGTGGAGAAAAGTGAAAGTGAAAAGAGTTCTAGAGGATTGAATCAAAGAAAGGCAGGATGGGAGTGGAGTGGAGGCTGTTTTGGCGTCCCTGAAAAACAAAAGTGAGTATGTATTGCCACAGCAGAATGAGTCATACCAAGCGGGTAACATGCCTCAATACATTTGTGACTACAAAGTTGTAATCATTTGTAAGGGTCTACGCTGCCTTTCATCTTTCTAAGCTCCGTACGATAAACATCATTGAGTTCAGTGCTGTGAAGCTACTTTGTGTGGTGATAACAATGGTCAAACAAAACATAGCCCTTTTATCTCGTAATTTCAGAAAACTCAGGGGCCCAGGGCTATAAATAAAGGGTATCAGTTGCCAGAACTATTGGTGTGTGCTTGCCCAATTATGAGTGTCCATGCTATTTTGAATAAACCATTTTAATTAAAATTTCAATACTTCAGACATGGGGAATTTTGGGGCACCACTATCGGAGATTGTGCAAGCTGCCTTCTCCCATGTTGTGCGTAACGCTGCCTAATTGTAGGATGTGACTGGTAGCTTGGAATCTGTATACCCAGTCAGGCTTAGGTAAAGGGTCTGACTGTCAGCTGGTATCCCTGATGAAGGTGGATAAACAGAGTATTATTGAGGGAAATTCGCTGGATATCCTATGGACAGGTATGTAAAAAGGGCATTGTTATGGCTATATCACATCACACATCATTGGGTTGGACAGAAAAATGATGGAATAAAAATGGAACTGCTTAAGTAAAGTCTTTCATTGGTGCTGTACCAGTCACCTTAATTTTTAGTAGGCTCCGGGACATTAACTGATTTGCCCAGAATCACAGGATATGGAGCCGAAGCTGAGACTCAAACCTGACTACCCAGTTCCAAATTTGTCAGCTTTGGTCGTTATGCCACATCCGCTTCCCAATGTTTAGTTAGACGGTACAATCTGAGGGTCACTCACCTCTAGGTAAATGTAGTATTGTTGTGTAAATAGAACACAAAAAAATAAGTCCGTATCAATAGCGGTGGAAAAACAAATTGGTGATTTTGTTGTTTAACGGGCTGCAGAAGTCCCAATGTTTAAAGGAAAATCCATGTGGAGAACCAGGGCTGGCTTTAACACTGGTGGCGCCCTGTGCGACAATGTCTGTTGGCGACCCCCCAATGACCACCTCTGCCATAGAATACCTCGCTAGCACCCTTTTACAGTGCCCCTCAAGTCTCCATAACGACTGTCCCTGAGATACAATTAGTTCATAGCACCACTCATACCAGTGTTAGGTTTTAGAGCATTTTACATCACACACACATTGCACAGAGACAGTCAGAGGTGTGTAAATCAGTTTATAGAAAATGTTACATAAGACAGGACTGCAAGGTGTAGTGTAGGAGTGGCATGTCATCAATACTGGTATGCAATATAGTTTAAGAGTCCTTATTCTGTAAAAGCACAAATTCAGGAATGAAAATGTAACATCATTGTTAGAGGTTCTCTTAAATAATAAGAATTGTTTTCTACCCAAATGAACCCTTTTCCCAAGATTAGGATGAGGAAAGACTGGGCAAAAACACATATAGCTGTAACATATACCTTGCAGTTTGCCTGCAGCTCTTTGATGATAGTTAATAGCTCAATCTTCTATATTAGGATTTTGACTTAAAATCAACAAGTTACAAAAGGAGTCCTCGGACAAAGTAGTAACCTTTTGACCTATTTACATTATATCCACTTTGTTATCTGCATAGTACAGATTCTTAGCAGCAGGCATTTTAACCCTCTGCGCTACCTTAGGATGATTCAAAACTTCCACTAGACAAACCTCTGGTCTCTTTCCATGAAGACAATTCATCACCAGAGTTATCTTGACATTTTAAAAGATGCCTGAAAATTGCTAAAGGCCAGGAACGCGGCAGCAGGTGCTTTTTAAATGATAACATACTTGCAAAAATGATGCCCCCACCCCAAGTCAGCGCCCAGTGCGGTGGCACCGATCGCACAGCCCTAGCTCGGGCCTGTGGAGAACAGCAGACCTTTGCGCACTCCTGGTAGTATTCTTTAGAATTACATGTTTGTGAGAAAATCTTTGTAGATTTGCTTGCCTCAAGATAGGGCCACCTAAAATTTAGATTTGACACACATAGAGCACTATTCCCTTTAACTACTAAAAGCAAAACTGACAACATTTTTTACTCTGTTCACCTGGGCGCATGAACTGTTGGCAACATGCACCTTTGTACAGCATCCACACCCAAAGCAGTAAGCTATTAAATGACTTTACAGCACCGTATGATGCTACATTAAATAAATACGTGCAAAGAGAGGTCGACAACAGCAGCTGCCACACCGTCCCCATCAGTGACGTGCTAAAACACTGAAATAAGTATCGCACAGTGAACAACAAGTCGCCACAACTGAGGTTTTTTTTGTGACCAAGGTTTATTCTGACTAACCACCCTGTAAATAAACCAGGAGCACTGCGGGCAAGGACGAGGCGGTCAATAGAAACCAGGGACTGTCTACTGTTACTGAGTCGCTGCAGAGGGATGTTAGTCGAATAGACATGTTTTTAAGTCTTTCCTGAATTCTTAAGAGTGGGGGCTGATCGGATGTGGAAGGGAAGGCTGTTCCAGGAGTTAGCGTCCAGGTAGGAAAAGGCTCATCCACAGCGCTTGCTTCTGTGTTTGCGGGACATGTGGGCTAGGGACAAGGGTGCAGGGAACAGTTGTCTCGCGGGTTGGTGGAAATTCACCCAAGCAGAATCTTCTCCACCGCATTAGCTGCCAGAGATACCACCCTTTTTTACAAATCCTGCCTCCTGCAGTCCACCTGCTGACACCTCAGCCTTCCTGCAGCCAGACATCATCACAACGAACCTGTTGCTGGCTAGCTCCCCCACATGTAGCTGCTTCCAGACACCCCAACCACAGCCCACCTAAGTTTAAGAAATTCCCCTCAGCCCACATTCTCACAGACACCGACCTGCTCCTAGGTATCCCCTTCATTTGAATGCTGACAGAATCCATGGCTTTCTCAGGTTATTGGATAATGACATGAGGGCCCTGGCAGAGACATCTAGTTTGTTTATTTGGGGGCCGTGATTGGATGGGGCACCGCTAGCAGACATTAACCACTGATGCGATAGATGTGACTCAATGTTTGATGAGATTCTGAATGTAAGCAGGGATAATAGTCAGCGTAACTGGAATAATGCCATTGTGCAGTAGCTGCATTTTTCGCTTATGCAAGGATTTGCCACATAATGCACCATCTACTGTATAATCTGCAGATTTCAACAAACACATTTGTTCTAGTTCAAACGGTTCAAATGTAACTAAAACTGTAGCGACACTCGTTGCAGCCTAGTGGAAGGCCCTTTGCAAAGGTTGACTGGTCACTTTTCTGTTGCTTATTGTTATATTTAGGTATTAAATAGGTAGCAATGAGATGGATCTTGTGCCAGACAGTTTTCAGTGTAAAAAAAAATAAATGAAATAGTACTAACATAAAATGTGCAGCATTACGCCGCATAAAATGTGCCGCATTACTCCACCTGACTTGCATTTTCTTGCCTGATAATTTAGTCAACCCTGCCGCATATACACTTACCACGCAAACAACTAGCACGCACGCTTTCACCACCCATACCATTTCCCTCTCTTTGTTGTAAGTCAATTATTGACAGTCACGTTGGGGGTCTATATTAGCTCTGAAACCTTTACTTCACACTCGTTTAAGGCACATTTCTTTGCTGTCCTTTAACACTGTTGACAATTATACATTCTTTACATTACTAATGACTCAGTGCACCATAGTGCTCCGAGGTGGCCACAAAAGGTCAATTGACACTTTAGAAACAAACAACCAACATCTCTACCTGTATCTACAACGCATTTTGAGCTGCAAATCTTGGAAGTGCCCATGTTATTAGTCAATCACTCGCATCTATGACTGCATCCCTAAACAAGCATTTACAATGCAACGGTTTCGCCTTTGTAAACGCTAGAGCTATTGGCATTGTAAATGACAAATTTTATTAATGCTTTGGTTTTGAAAACAGATAAATAAATGGCATTGTGATTTACATTGCCAACAGCTTAATCTCTCGCAAATGTTAGACCTATTGTACCCTACTGGACGAGCTCATCAGACAGCAATTACTACCACACCCACACACCCAGAGCTACACACACCCACACACCCAGAGCCACACACACCCAGAGCCACACACACCCACCCACACACCCAGAGCAACACACACCCAGAGCCACACACACCAACAGCCACACACACCCACACACCCAGAGCCACACACACCAGAGCCACACACACCCACAGCCACACACACCCAGAGCCACACACACCCACACACCCAGAGCCACACACACACACCTAGGAGAGCAAGCACAGCGAGGGGGCAGGGAAGCAAGAACAGCGAGGGGGCAGGGAAGCCAGTGCAGCCAGGGGGCAGGGAAGCAAGCGCAGCCAGGGGGCAGGGAAGCAAGTGCAGCCAGGGGGCAGGGAAGCAAGCGCAGCCAGTGCGCAGCAAAACTCTTGATATGCATATTGCACATAATTCTTGGCAGCAGGCAGATTAACCCGCTGAGCTATCTTTTGATTGGACGCAGACAGAGGAGGCTTCCAGCATCATAAGAAAATTAATATGGGCTTGAAAAGCAGGACATTCGTCTGAAGTGATGAACACGAGTGACTAATGGAAAGCTGACAGGTGGGGTGGGGATGGAGGGCTCTTCAAAGTAAAGCTAGAACTGGGGCAAAGAATCCTGTGTGGTGCGCCACCCCACGGTGACTGCAGGTAAACCCTGTGTGAAAATATGCAAAAGCTGGAGCAGCAACAAGGGTCAGGGGGTGGGGGGGGGACGAGCACAACGAGGGTCAAGGGTGTGGGGGAACTCAAGCACAACGACGGTCAGGGGGTGGGGGGACACGAGCACTACGAACACTTAAAAGAGATAAACAGATGAACACACAGATGAAAGAAATTTGAAGATTTAGAGAACTGCCAGTAATTAAATATGAGTACCAAAATGAAAGGGAAACTAAAAAAGACAAACAGAAAGCAATACATTGAATAAAGGCGAGAGCAGAAAACATAAATGAAATGAAAATACCATGGTCGGGGCGCCAGAGGGGGGAGCGGAACACGGAAGGTGCTGGAGGACACCGAGGCTCATGGCGTTCGGGCACTGCGGGGAAGACCACACCTCCAGCATCATGGAGACATCCTGGGGGCTGCCGAAGCCAAACAAGAGAAAAGGGTCCGAGCTGCGGAGCTTCCCAAGTAAGCTACTGCCCGGCCGCCATCTTCGGAGGAATGAGAACAACAAGTTCCAGAGCAATGTGTGCGGTTAGTTTGAATGAAACAGACATAAAATGAAACATCGGAACAAAAAAACACTCCAGCACCGTGTAACTCAACACCAGGCATCAGATGACTGCCGTGAGCAAACTAATGGTTTTACAAGAAAGGGAAAACAAAAGTCCTGCCCTCTCCCCCTCCTCAGCTCTCCCGCTAGTACCTCTAATACATACCATATGTTCCGCACAGTCACCGGCTTCGCCTGGAGTCCCTTCACCCCTGACTGCTGCAACCATGGAGACACTTTGGGTGAAAGTTAAGTGAGAGATGGGCAACTGAGTCGAACGGGCACACGAACAGCGGGAGGGGGGGGCGGGAACGGGCACTCGGCCAGCGTGAGGGGGCGGGAACGGGCACACGGACAGCGGGGGGGGCGGGAACGGGCACAAGGACAGCGGGAGGGGGGGCGGGAACGGGCACACGGACAGCGGGAGGTGGGCGGATTAACGGGCACACGGTCAGCGGGAGAGGGGGCGGGAACGGGCACACGGACAGCGGGAGGGGGGGCTAGTTTGAGGTACTTTCTTATGCACAATATAATTAAGACTATGTGCGATCTGATCTTTTCTCCACTTCTTTCAGTAAAAAGTATCTGCACATGTTATTACCCTCCTTCACATTTATAACACTCCTTCCGTTTGAAGAGAAGAAAAACGCATATAGTTCTAAATAAAGGTTTCAATTTTGTAAAAAGCAAAAATAAGAATTTGGTAGCAGAGAATACAGTTTCACGGATCACCAAGAACTAAAAGAAGGACTTCTAAATAAGGTTCTCCACAATAATCGGATGTAACTGAAAGGCTAGAGAAGGAAACCAAGAGTTCCACCGCTGGGCCTGAGCTCCTCTCCAAAATGGCCTGCTACTGGGCACAAGGTTTGCCCACCCACTGAGATACTTCGGGTTCAGGCTTCCCTGTCGGTACTAGATACAGGCTCAGTGCAATATCGCAGGAAGCAATATTGTTTACCAGCACTCAAAGCTCCAGTTCTAATCTCAAATCTGTCCCCACTTCAACATACCAAGCACCTATGGCTTTCTAGTGCAAAGACATCTAACGCATCCAGATGTTCAGCACCACTCATGCCTTCCTGCGTCTCATACCATCACACACTTCCAAGTGTTCCTTCCACCGGGCACCACGTCAGAAAGACCAGCCACCACCTCCCAGTATTCGCGAAAACACTATACTCCTTTCTACCGGTATCGTGATTGACCCTAGCCACCACCTTTCAGTATACTGGAGTTACTGCCACCACCTACTAGTTAGTGTTACAGGCTTCAGACGCTCTTCTTCCATTGATTAAAAAAGTTCCGCGCATGCCATTTCACTGTGTATCAGAAAAAAATACGCACAAACCAAGGTGTAAACAGTTAGAGTTCTAAAGCTGAATTACCACGATTAAAATGGATGCAAACTTAAGAATGACCTACAGACGTTATTGTGGGAATGGCAGAGCGCACGATTTCTTATTAATTACTTTATAGATTATTTCAATTTTCGGTCTTCTCATTTTTTGACCGACAATCTTCAAATTAAGGGTATATCCAGTTTGTTCTTAACAACAATGTTCTGTACGTTAGACATAAGAGCTCCTTGCCATGGCTTGTTCAAAAGTAAAACCATACAAACGATCAGTGTTTAGCCAAACTTGGTCCGATCAACTGACGATTGCATTTCATTGTGCGTTTAGGACTGCTCTCAAGGTTAATCTACGAAAATTTGGAAGGACCCAACTAAGCACTCAATTTCTGGCAATATACATGGAGGCCATTTCACTTCTTAACGATACGCCCAAAGTTGCCTAAAAGGAAGTTGATTTACATCAAATGTATGTACAACAGATATGGTGTGATATTGGAAATGGAGGATTTTAAACTCATTTGAAATTAAATCATGATATTACAATGTATGTTATCATTCTAAGCTAGTGTTTCACCCCAACGTTTGGTAACAGCTTTTGTCCAGTGTGCACTAAATATCCGATTACCTATTTTTACTACTACTTCCACCAACTCCCAAGTGCTCCAGCTTTACACCACCATGTCAGCCCACTTACTCATCCAGTGATCAACCTCTCTCCACATACAAGTGTGCGTTGCCGTCAGCACCTACAACATTACACCAGACAGATACCAATGTTCATGCCTCATGAGATACCAGTGGTCCACTCCCCATCACCTATATCCCATAGTTCACCCCAAATGACCGACCAAGACTCAGGAACCACCGATCTCCCAGTGGTGAGCAGTCAGCAACCATCACCTCTCTCTGCTCTCACCACCCCCAGCCATCTTCCTCTGCTGTACTCAGTGAGGGATAGACCATTGAACCGACTTCCCCCTCCCCCACCGGGGCTTTCCTCTCTGAACCCTCCTCCTACCCTTTTCCTATTGCCAAGGCCTTTCCTTACTTCCCGGGCCTTTCTTTTACCTTTATATTCAGCCTAGTTCGTTTAATTCCGCTCCCTCCCCTACCCAGCGTGCAGTGCCTGACCAAGCTCCTCACCCTATTCTGCCCATCCCCGGCTCTCTCCCACACCCGCAGTCGGCGTTGCCTCCGCTTCTCCTCCGAGGCATTGGTTCCCTTCAAACAAGATGGCGGATCTCAGTGTCCCCGCGGCCACGTCAGTGTCAGTCTCGCGCAATGGACTCTGGGTACAAACAACGCTTTACTGCCACCCCAGCAGGCTCAGTTGCAGGCTCTGCAGCCTCGCAAGAGGCGGCCACGTTGTAAGAGTGACATTTAAAAGTAGGAATAGTAACAGAAGATCTCAAGGAAAAAGAATAAACGTCTAAAATCCATAAATAAAATAAAATGTAATACTAAGCTCAATAACTTTTAAATTTTCTAAGTAAATTTGATTGTATACTCACATTATACCAATTTCTATTTTATTTTAGAAAACCACAAACGTTCTAAATTAAAAGTGCATAATAGTATTTTTTAAGGTACCAATGTGAAATTCAATGGTGGGTTTATATTTTTCTGACTTCCGTATGTAACGATGTAATTTCAAATATGGCCGCTTTATTTCCGCATTGATGTTATCGTATTCGTTGCAGCTCTCTTCTATTCTGAACTCCCGTTCATCAGTGAAACACTGTTACACAGGGTTTTCCACATTGCTCTATTGCGCTGTGACTTCACTGCATGCCCCAGCTTGATCCTAGTGATATTATTTACCTGAGTCGCATGTCTCTCAATGGAACGTAGACTAGCATTTTACTGTTAACTGATGTTCAGTGCCTCTAGAGCTTGTCGAACCTATAGTGTGACCCAAGCCGGAGCTGAGCCAGATTATGAGCCAAGGCATCAAAAGATTTCATTTGTCATGTGAATAACTTAACTAACCTTATGTAAAATAGTTAGTTTGTGAACACTCGCTTTTCTCTTCAGTCCGCTACCTTGTCACTGCAATGTCCAGTTACAAACAATTGCATTTAAACACAAGTCAGGTCCCAGGCCGGCAGCCAATCACAGCGCGGCCAGGGGAATGATTCGGGGGCGTGTTTTTCATGCTCTCCCCTTCCCATTGGCTGGAAGGTAAAATTCCAGCCAATGGGAAGAGGAGAGGGCGGGACTTAAAAAAAGACACAGAATCGCCTCCGAATAGCGTTCCGACGGGGAAAGAATGATTGACAGCCACTCTCTTCCAATGGCTAGCCTCCATTTATGGAGCTAGCCAATGGAAGACAGAGGCGGGATGAAGCCCAATACTGTCTCTAACATTAGATTTCGCCCTGGGCGGAGCACTGCTTTGCCAGGCCGCAACCTAAAAAGTATAAGTGTGGTTTAAAGCTGGTGCTTTTTGGGAACACCTGTTTCTCTAAGAAAGGACGAGGGCACTGCCAGAGCAGATCTTCAATGGATGCTCGCCAGGTTTTTGTGGGGATGAGATCCGAATGCTTGCTACATTTGTTCTTGGAAAGATGTTCATTGTACTAATTAAGATGCTGTTTCAGAATGCCTTAGAGATTTTAATTGAGGTGTTTTTAACTGCATTTCTTTATATTTCTGCGTTGCAGCACTTTTTTTGTTCTAATATCTTTATTTTTATTTTTAAAAAGTGAATACATTTATAATATAATGCAATACAACATAGTATTATGAGATATACAATACGTTAAAATCGAATAAATATAGAATCGAAAATAAAGTTCATAGCAGAGAATAATGAACTCACAAGAAATCAGAATCTATAAACTACATATACTATATGAAATTGACTTGAAAAATATTACAAAGCCTGGGCACCACGAATCTGAAAAGTCCAAATCTCGTACCACTTTTATACCAAAACCTAGCCGTATTGCTCAAATAAAATGAAAGTACATAATTAAAGAGAATAAAGAAGAAGATGAAAGATAGAGAGACAGCACTTTGATGTTGTTTTACAGGTCCGGGAGGGAGGAACAAGGAAGCCGTTTAGCTATGGTGGTAAGGATTCCCTATGCTTAGCTTCCCACTGTAAACAGAAACAAGCATTTACAATGCAATGGTTTCACCTTTGTTAAAGTTTGAGCTTTTGATATTGCTTTTGACAAATGGTCTTTTCTAACTTCTTTGAATTATGTGTAAAACGTTGATGTGTTTTACTTTACACAGAAATATGGAGTGCCTCTCTGGAAAACACCCTCTCTGCACACGCCCTCTTTACACATGCCTTATCTTCACTTGCCCTCTCTACACACGGCCCTGTGTAGAGAGACCATATGGAGAGAGGCATGTGCAGAGAGGCCGTGTGTTGAGAGGCTGTGTGCAGTGATAGGGCATGTTGAGAGGGCATATGCAAAGAAGAGTGGGGAGGATACAGAAGTAGGGTAGGAAGGCGAAAATGCAAGGAGGGGTGGGAGGTCAGAAAATAGTGGGAGAGCAAGAGAGAGGGCAGAAGGGAAAGGGAGGGCATCTAGGAGCGCAGGAGTAAGAAGGAAGAAGGAAGAGAGGGCAGGAGAGAGAGGGAAGGCAAGAAGGAAAAGAGGCAGAAGGGAGAGGGAGGGCAAGAAGGAGTGGGAAGGTAGGAGTGTGTGAGAGAGGGCAGAAAGGAGAGGGCGGCAGGTAGGAGAGGGAGGGCGGGAAGGAGAAGGAGGGCTAGAGGAGGAGAGGACAGGAAAGAGAGAGAAGAAGAGAGAGATGGAGGACAAGAAGGTAAAAGAGAGCAGAAGAGAGAGCTGGAAAGGGTGGGCAGGAGAGAGTAAGAAGGCAGAAAAGACAGGGATGGCAGAAGAGAGAGAGAGCAAGAAGGTGGGCAGAGGGAATAGAGTGAGAGAAGGCAGAAGGGATAGGGAGGATAGGGGAAAAGAAGAGAGCAGGAAGGAGGTGTTTTCGTGTGACAATCAGTCCCGTTTGCACTAACTAGCCACATTAGTTACAGCGTGTTATGAATATAGAGATTTGACATTGTTTTTAACTCTATGCACACTTAGTTGCGAATGTGAGCAAAGAGGCCATGTATTGTATGGACCGCAATCTGAGGCACCCCTTCGTTCCTTATTAGATCGGCAAGGCTAGGTTGTAGTGCTATTTGTACTGTGTAGTTGTTTATCTAGACCTTTTGGTAACCACAAAGTATGGTGTTTAAAATATACTACAGTAAAACCCGACACAGCAGACCATAAAACAGGCCCACAAAGAACCCCCCAAAAACGAGCTCATGCACTGACCTGTGAGACCAGCCAGACAGTCCTTCGGGTACTGCTCGATTACTTTCCTCACACAGTGCGCAGCTTTCACTTAGGCGAAACCTAAAAAGGGGTGCATGCAGAAAAAATGAGAGCTTTTCTGAATGTCTTTCTGGCTGACTCAAGACTTATTTTCTGAATGGAAATTTCCAAATGGAGGATAACCGAAGCAGCAAGATCCACCACAAAAAGTCTCTCATGTTTTAGGAGATGTGACACTGCCACCTACTCTTAAAATGTGTGGTAAAGACTTTTCATGGTAAAGACGTGTGGAAACAGTCTTTACGATGTCAACAAGCATTTGCAATCCAATCCGTCTCGCTTTTGTGAAAGAGCTATTTGCATGGGCGTCCGCAGGGGGGGGCAAGAGGGGGCGCTTGCCTCCCTCCTGGATCCAGGCCCGGTTCTAGAGGATCGGCCCACATACCTGGGCCAACTTTCCTACCTGAAAGGTCGCTACAGCGCTGAGTGTGACTCTCAGCAGGTCACAGAGTGAGGCCGGTCCATTTTCATGGGCAGAATGACAATGGGCCGGCAGAGGAGGCACAGCATAAAGCATCTCCACCCATCCCAGGCCTCAGGAGATGAGCAGCGCAATTAGCTAGTCTTAGGCAGGGGACGGGAGCTTTAGTGCCTTACAGCAGGCCACAATAATCAGATAAAAGCTACGGGGCGCGGGTGGGGGGCGTTTGGGGAGCGGGGTTAGTGCAAATATTTTTAGTTTAAAAACTGTGAAGTGACAGACCAGATAGAAATTGAAACTTTCTTAGGAAATTCCATCCGTTTGTGCAATGGGTAACACGCTGTATACAGCTAACAGTGAAAAAACTCCAGAAAAAACACTAAGGACTGAAATAACTACATTTAACCGCATCGCTGCGGCGGTTATTTTCGCGCTACGCTGCTTTTTTCTAAAAGCTGCGTTAGATGACGAGCTCAGCTGTCATCCGCACACGCCCCCCGTGGCTGATGACGAGCTGAGCTCGTCATCAGCATCGAAGGGGTTAAAGAACATTATGACTAAAAATGGAAAAAAAAGAAAATTCGATTTTGACAATGTAGTGAAAAATGTAATTAACCCTCCATGTTGAGGCCAAGGGAGACATAAGAGCAGGGTAGAGATAAAGAGAGAGACCAGACCAAAAGGAAAAATAAGAGACGTAGTGGGGAGTAGAGACAAACGGAGAGGGGGGAGGAAAGAGGGAGAAATGATTGATGAGAGAAGATAGGAAAAGAGGCGAGGGGGGGGGACATAATTATAGATAAACACAATGAGGGAGGGAGATGGAGGGAGACAGAGGGCGACAGACAGAGGGAGATAGACAGAGGGAAGGGGGGACAGACAGACAGGGAGACAGATAGAGGGAGATACAGGGTGGGATACAGAGACAGACAGAGGGAGAGAGACAGAGAGAGAGGGAAAGAGAGGGAGACAGAGAGAGAGGGAGACATAGAGAGGGAGACAGACAAAGAGAGGGAGACTAAGAGAGAGGGAGACAGACAGAGAGAGGGAGACGGAGGCAGAGGGAGACAGAGAGAGAGGGAGGCAGAGGGAGGGAGACAGAGAGGGAGCCAGGGAGGGAGACAGAGGGAGGCAGACCGAGGGAAGGAGACCGAGGGAGGGAGAAATGAAATGAAATTTGATTTGTAAAGCGCATGGCTGCCCTAGAGCGTCCCAGCACTAACCCCACAAAGGACAGAGACACACTTGGAGAGGAACCGTTAATTAGAGACTCTTAGGAAAAAGAAAAGTTTTAAGAGACTTTCGGAATTTCAGATAGCAGGATTCAGACCGAATGTGCCTAGGGAGATTGTTCCAATTTTTTTGCCGCATTTACAGTGAAACGGCGTCCCCCTGTGCGAGTCTTCCTAACTCTTGGGACTGTGGCAAGGTTTTACAAATCCGACCGGAGAGCCCGGGAGGATTTATAAGGATGGATCAGGCTCCTAAGAGCCGGGGGGCCTTTGCCCTGGAGCGCCTTGTGGGTGATACACAGTGACTTGAAGACTATTCTTTCGTGGACTGGCAGCCAGTGGAGAGCTCTCAACGCTGGTTTAGCCGAGGATCTTCTTGGAGCCCCAAGAAGCATCCTGGCTGCCGCGTTCTGCACCCGTTGCAGGATATTAATGGTGGCTTCCGGGGCCGCTAAGAATAGGGCGTTGCTATAGTCCAGTCTGGATAAGATTAATCCCTGGATCAATAGTTTCCTGGACTGGAAGGGTAGGAGGGGAAGAACCTTCTGCACTGCCCGAAGCAGGCCAAAGCAGACGCCCGCGACTTTCTGCGCATGTGTCCTGAAGGTTAGGTCGGGCTCAAACCACACCCCCAAGCTTTTGATTTTTTCTTTCGGCGAGGGCAGCTCACCCATACAGGGAGGCCAAGAAGCTTTAGGGAGGTATGTAAATTGGTGGCCCAGGAGCATGATCTGGGTTTTTGCTCCATTTAGTTTGAGCTTTGAGCCAGTCATCCAGGAGAATATTCTGGTCAGGCAGGCTGAGAGATTGCCCAGACAACCATCTTGTTGGGTTAACAAGACGACTAATTGGGTGTCGTCTGCGTAGGTGACTGATTTTGTCCCAAAAGGGGCTACCACCTCCTCCAGTGGGGCCATATAGACGTTAAACAAAGTAGGGCTCAAAGAGGATCCCTGAGGAACTCCACACTGGAGGGGGGTTGATTTGGACAGAACACCATTTTCCCAGATCTTAAACGACCGCTTATTCAAAAAGGATTCAAGCCATCTCAGGGCCAATCCTGTTATGCCCAATCTAGTGAGACGGTGGGCTAATATTTCGTGGTCCACCGTATAGAACGCTGCACTTAGATCCAGGAGGATCAAAACTGCGGCTCCTGCTGAATCTAAGATGCACCTAGCCTCCTCTGCCACCACTATAAGGGCTGGGTCAGTACCCTGTCCCGGAGGAAAACCCGTTTGGGAGTCACTCAGCCGGCAGTTGCATTCTAAGAACCCCGAGAGCTGCTGATTGACCATTTTTTCAGCAATTTTGCCCAGACCAGGTAGCAAGGAGATCGGGCGGAAATTGGTCAGGTCAGAGGTATCAAGCCCCGGTTTTTTTAGGAGCGTTTTGACTCTGGCCTGTTTCCAGCTGGGTGGCAGTACCCCGCAGGAGAAAGAAGAGTTTAGCAGCTCTGTTGCTAGGGGGCAATCGTATCTGCAATCTGTTTTAGGATGTACATGGGCGCCGGGTCAGATGGAGAGCCACTCTTCAGGGATGATAGAGTTTTACAGAAATCGTCCCTGGTAATGGCACTGAAAGAGTCCAGCAGAGGGCAGGACAGGTGTCGTCACTGATAGAGGTGACGTTCTGTGGTAGGCTATCAAGGATTCTTTGTATCTTGGTGTCAAAGAACTCCGCTAACAGGTTGCACCTAGCTTCAGTATATTCTTGGGATGTCACCGGGGAAGGAACCTTAAGGAGTTGTTTCACTATTTTAAACGTTTCTTTCGAGGAGTTAGATGATGAATTGATTTTATTCTCGAAGAAAGCTGCCTGAGTTTTTTTCAGGGAGGCTTTATATAGTCTCAGGGCAGAACGATAGGCGGCTTTATTGTTAGCTGCCCAGTCTTTCCTCCATCTGCGTTCCAGTTTTTTACAGGTTTTTCTAAGATCTCTAAGCTCTGTAGTATACCACGGCGATTTAAAAGACAGACAGAGGGAAACAGCGAGAGAGGGAGACAGATAGGGCGGGAGACAGAGGGAGGGAGGGATACAGAGGGAGGGAGACAGATGAAGGGAGACGAGGGAAGGAGACCAAGGGAGGGAGACCAAGGGAGGGAGAGAGAGACAGACAGAGGGAGACAGAGCGAGAGGGAGACAGATCAGACGGGAGACAGAGGGAGAGAGAGAGAGAGAAAGAGAGAGAGAGGGTGGGAGACAGAGGGAGGGAGACAGAGGGCGACAGACAGAGGTAGGGGCTGACAGAGAGAGGGAGACAGAGGGAGACAGACAGACAGACAGAGGGAGGGAGGGAGACAGAGAGAGAGGGAAAGATAGAGAGAGGGAGACAGAAGGAGGGAGGCAGAGGGAGACAGAGAGAGAGGGAGACAGAGATAGAGGGAGACAGAGAGAGAAGGAGGGAGACAGAGCGGGAGACAGACAGCCGGACGGAGGCACAGGGAGGGAGACTGAGGGACAAAGACTGAGGGAGGGAGACAGAGGGAGGGAGAGAGAAGGAGACAGAGAGAGAGGGAGACAGAGGGAGGGAGACAGACAGAGGGCGACAGACAAAGGGCGACAGACAGAGGGAAGCAGACAGAGGGAGACAGACAGAAGGAGGAGGGCGACAGAGGGAGGTAGACAGAAAGAGGGAGAGAGACAGACAGAGGGAGGGAGGGAGACAGAGGGAGGGAGACAGAGGGAGGGAGACAGAGAGAGAGAGAGGGAGGGAGACAGAGGGAGAGAGAGGGAGGGAGACAGGGAGAGAGAGGGAGGGAGACAGAGAGAGAGCGAGGGAGAGAGAGAGAGATAGACAGACAGATGTGTGTATGCCGGGTCTGGTGGCTAAGTGGACGAAGGCCTCCGCTGCAGGGACCTGTGTTCAACTGCATGGTCATAGTTTTTTTGTTGCTGTATCCTCTACCCCCTCCCCACTGACCCCGCCCCCACCGGTGCGGCCCTCGGCCACAAACCACACTTTAAATTTGGCCCCCAAGAGAAAGTTTGTGAGTACTCATGCTCTAGAACTGCATCAATCTGATTTAGAATGTTTTTGTTTTTTTCCAGTCATTTTTAGTTTTTCCCTCTGTTTTATTGTAGTTGCCAGGTCATCTGATGTGGCGCCTCACAAGATTTTTCCCTTCCCCCTATGGGTGTCTTTGTTTATTTAAGCTCTTTGTCTTACTAGATGTATTTTTAATGTATTTAATACTTGTGCTCAATCATGTCAGAGGATGGTGATGAAGTTAAAATGTTGCCCCCCCCCCCCCCGGAAACATTTCTGCGGATGCCCATGGCTATTTGTGTTGAAAATGTAAATATTTTTTACTTATGTGTTGTGGAGTGGATGTATGTGGTGTGCAGTGGAATTATGTGGATAGTAATTATGTGGTATTTAGTGTATTGCAAAAATGTGGGGTGGGATTATGTGTTATGAAGAATGATTTTATGGTATGGTATTTTGTGTTGCGGAGTGTTATGTAGTGGAGTTCAATTATGTTGCGTGCTATTGAATTTTGTGGTGTGATGTGGAATTATGTGGTGTGGGTTGTATGTATGTGGAGTGTTATGTAATTGTGTTGATTGTGCTATGTGGTTTCTTGTTGAATTATATGGGGTTGAGTGGAAACATGTTGAGTTGATTTGGGTGTAACTGTGTGGCGTTGAGTGAAATTAGGCTGATTGGAATTATGTGGCACAGTGTAGAGTGTGTTTAGGTGGATTGTTGCTATGTGGTATGGATTGGTTTTATGTGGGGTGCATCTATGTGGTAGTGATTAGAAAGTTATTGTGTGGAGTTGAAATATGTTGAACTGAGTGGTTTTAAGTCTAGTGTAATTATGCTAGGTGGTTTTGAATTGTGTGCTGGTGAATTGTGTGGTGTTGTGTGACAGTAAGCATCACGTTATAATGAAGGAAGGGTGGGTTTGAAAGAAAGGGGACACAGTCAAAATATCGAGCAGGAAATATCGACCTACCATAATATCGAGTCTGAAATATTGAAGGTGCATAATATCGAAGGCAAGAATATCGTAGCACAGAATATCGACCCAAGGTAAGTAATATCGAAATACTTAATATCGATGTAAGTAATATCGAAGTTAGTAATATCGATAGCATATATATCGATGTTACTAATTTCGATGACACTAATATCGATATTTGTATTATTGTATAGTTTTTTATTATGTATGTGTTATATGTTTTATTTAAGTATTTAAAATAATTACTATTATATGTGTATAAATGTTATATAATAATAAATACATTTATAAGTAAATTTTATGTTTTTGTACCGGAGCGGGTTGTGGGTTTATAGGGGAATAGGGTGGGAAGTAATTTAATTATGGTAAATTGATTAGTAATTAGTAGGATTTATTAATAAATTATAATTAATTGGTAATTATGTGAAAATAATAGGAAAATAATTTTAATTAATTTATTAATTGATATATATGTTCTGTAGCGGGTTGTGGGTTTATAGGGGAATAGGGTGGGAAGTAATTTAATTAGTTGATTATTAATTAGTATGATTAATTAATTAATTATAATTAATTGCTAATTAATATTGATTAATTGGGGAAAAAATTAATTGATTAATTGATATATATTTTCTGTAGTGGGATGTGGGTTTATAGGGGAATGGGGTGGGGAGTAATTTAATATTAATTAATTAATTAATATATGTTTTTAAAAATTTATATTTAATTTATTGGGAAATAATTAATATTAATTAGTTAATTAATTATTATAATTTTGTACATATTTAAAATTATTAATTAATTGGTAATTAAATAATATTAATTAGTTACATTAATTAGAGTAATTTATCTATATATAATTTTTAGTTACTGTTAATTAATTAATTGGGGAAAAATAATATGAATTATTAAATTATATTAATTACAGCTAATGTGCTAATATATTTACTTTATTTGTTATTGTTCATTAATAATTAATTGCTAATTAAATAATATTAATTAAGTTTGGGTAAAGGAGTATTTTTAGTGTTCAGGGTCAGTTTGGGGTTTTTGGGTAGAGGGGTATTTTTAGTGTTCAGGGTCAGTTTTCAGTTCTTGGGTAAAGGGGTATTTTTAGGGTTCAGGGTCAGTTTTCAGTTCTTGGGTAAAGGGGTATTTTTAGGGTTCTGGGTCAGTTTTCAGTTTTTGGGTAAAGGGGTATTTTGAGGGTTTAGGGTCAGTTTTCAGTTTTTGGGTAAAGGGCTATTTTTAGGGTTCATTGTCAGTTTTCAGTTTTTGGGTAAAGGGGTATTTTTAGGGTTCAGGGTCAGTTTTCAGTTCTTGGGTAAAGGGGTATTTTTTGGGTTCAGGGTCAGTTTTCAGTTTTTGGGTAAAGGGGTATTTTTTGGGTTCAGGGTCAGTTTTCAGTTTTTGGGTAAAGGGGTATTTTTAGGGTTCAGGGTCAGTTTTCAGTTCTTGGGTAAAGGGGTATTTTTCGGGTTCAGGGTCAGTTTTCAGTTCTTGGGTAAAGGGGTATTTTTAGGGTTCTGGGTCAGTTTTCAGTTTTTAGGTAAAGGGGTATTTTTAGGGTTCAGGGTCAGTTTTCAGTTCTTGGGTAAAGGGGTATTTTTAGGGTTCAGGGTCAGTTTTCAGTTCTTGGGTAAAGGGGTATTTTTTGGGTTCAGGGTCAGTTTTCAGTTTTTGGGTAAAGGAGTATTTTTTGGGTTCAGGGTCAGTTTTCAGTTTTTGGGTAAAGAGGTATTTTTAGGGTTCAGGGTCAGTTTCAGTTCTTGGGTAAAGGGGTGTTTTTGAGTTCAGGGTCAGTTTTCCCTACTGTTGCACTCTCTGGAGTAGGAATAGAAATTTTTACCCTTACGCTATCCTTTTTTTTTTTTTAAATGTTTTTATTGTTTGCAGGCGTACAAGGGATGAGTGAATTAATTCATAAGTAATTCATTTTGACATACATAAATTATTTCCATATAAAATAAATACAGCTAAATCATGAAATATTGTTTTGAAAATAGATAATCAGCAAAAAGAGAAAAAAAAAATATATATATATATATATATATATATATATAATATCAGTTTCTTTTCAACGTTGATGCGAATAATGTAGTTCAAACTATTTTCTAAACCCCCCCCTGAATCACAAGAAAAGAGAAAATATAATATATACAAAATAAAGCATCATAAATCTATAAAAGTACCCCAAATTTTTTGGTGCTTTTTCAATGACTGTAAGCCCCTGATCTTAGCTAGAGCTAGCTCCATTGAGTATATCTCGACTACCAGGGCCCACCAATCCCAGACCTTAGGTATTTCTGGACTAATCCATGCTCTGGCCAAAGTTAGCTTAGCACAGGACATTAATATCGTGGCCAAAGCAGCTTGTGGAAAAGATGCCGAGTAAGTATCTAACAAAACAGAAGTGGCCGTAAATGTAGGTAGCTGAATATGTTTCAGTTTAAGAACTTTTTCTACATCATGCCAAAAAGTTTTGAGATTCGGGCATGAGAATAAAACATGTGCTAAGTCAGCTGCTTCGGCAGAGCATTTAGGGCATTTTGTGCGATCACTATGAATGTTATTATTAGATGGCCATTTTGAGATTCTTTCCGGGGTATAGTACAACATACAGGTTGTTCTAAATTGTTGTAGTCTAAGGTTTGAAGATCGCACTCGTTTATTGATATTTATTAAAGAGCTCTCAATCTGTTTAGATGTTATATTTGACCCCAGCATTCTGCTCCATTTGTCAGCCAGTTTAATACAATCATTTGATTTAAATCCAACAAAGAGCTTGTAAGCTTCGCTTATTGTGGATTTATTTTTGGAGGAGTATAAACATGTCCAGATATCGCTTTCAGTGACCTCCAATAATTGTTTTTTATTAATTAGGTAATTGTGTATCTGTAAGTGTTTATATCTCATATTTTCAGATAGATTATATAATAGTTTGAGAGTATTGAAATCTAAAAAACCTTGAATTCCATAAAAATCCCCTAAAACCGTGATGCCCGATCTTAGCCAGCAGCGAGTATTAGTGTCAGAAAAAATGTTTGGTAGGCCTGGATTGCCCCAAAGTGGAAGCTTTGGGTGAAAAAAGCTAGTGTTGCAAAAAGAAAGTATGTTACCCCAGATCTTTATTAAGTCTCTTATAGTCTTAAATCTAACCCTTTTGTAGTAATTGGGGTCGTTAATTCGGAACAGAAACATATTCGAGTCGGATTTTAGTGTAAACAAATGAAAAAATAGAGTCCTACCTTCATTTAATAAGGATCGAAGACGGATTATAAAAGCAGACCAAAAGTATCGTTTGAAATCGGGGAAGTTAAGTCCGCCAAAGTTCGTATTATTTTTCATAAGGGCCAGTGATCTTCTTGCTTTTTTATACCCCCAAATAAAACTGCTAAGTATACCGTCAAGTTTTTTAAAAAATTGATTGTTTAATGCTAGTGGTATAGACCGAAATAAGTATATAAATTTGGGCAAAACTTTCATCTTGATTAAGTTAATTCTGCCAGTTAGGTTCAAAGGTAATCTGTGCCATTTTTTTAGCAGTAGACTGGTTGATTTAATTAATTCGTCATAGTTTAGATTGTTTATTTCACGTACTTTAGCCGTGATTTTAACCCCGAGATATGTGGCGGAGTGGCAGATCTCAGGCACAGCCACTGCAGGTGTGTAATTAGCTATTACTTGTGTTTTTAGTAGATTTAATTTATAGCCCGCCACCTTACCATATTTTTCGGCTTCTAATGCTATTCCCTTTAGTGCTTTCACGACATCTTCAGTGTAGATCGCGATGTCATCTGCGTATGTTGTTATTTTTAGTTCTTGTATTCCTGATCTAAAGGGTGCGATCTGATTCTGAAGTTGGAGTGCGAACAGAAAAGGCTCCAGTGAAATGGCAAATAGAAGAGGGGATAGGGGGCATCCCTGACGGGTACCTCGTAAGATAGAAAAGTCTGACGATCTCAGTCCCCCATAGCTGATATATGCTGAGGGTTTATCATACAGTGCTTGAATACTCCGTAAAAATTGTCCTTTAAACCCAGTCCTAAGAAGTATGTGCCAGAGAAAGTCCCACCCCACTCGATCAAAAGCTTTTTCAGCATCTAATAGAATTATGCCAAGTGGGGTGGATTCTGTCTCTGCCACATCTAATGCAGTTATTGCCGTATTCGTATGTATAGTGGTGTCCCTACCAGTTATGAAACCATGCTGTTGTGGGTTGATGATTTGAGGCATAATAGGAGCTAATCGTAGTGCTAAAATTTTAGCGAAGATTTTTGCATCTGTGTTTATTAAGGAGATGGGGCGATAAGACCCCCTCTCTTCCTTCGGTTTGCCTTTTTTCAAAAAAAATATTATTTTTGCCCTATTCCATGACCTAGGTGTCTTTCCTTCTAGGCCTACAGATTGCATGACCTTCAACAATAGTTGTTCAAGCTCTTCTAGGCAGAATTTATATATTTCTAGAGGTATGGTGTCCTCACCCGCCGCTTTCCCTACGGGTAACAAAGCTATCGCTAGATGTAATTCAGCCAATGTTATGTCCGCAGACAGTGAGTCTATCTCTGAGCAATTCTGCATGTCCCCCAAGTGCTCCTCCACATATGTATATATGTCGTCTAGGTTGGAGTCCACTTCTGGGGTATATAAATTTCTATAGAAATCGGCGAATTGTTCTACTATATCTTGAGGTTTTGTATAGATTTTATTGCTAGCCCCCCGTATGCTTGTAATAGTAGAGTTAGCTCTATCCTCAGCAACTTTGTAGGCCAGGATTTTCCCGATTTTGTCGCCCCCCTCATATTGTGTTATTTTAAATTTATGTAAACAATTTGTGCTTTTCTGGATAAATTTAGACTTCATTTTATTTTTGATTGAACAAAGTTCAAGGCCGATTTCTATGCTTTTTGCTACATTATTTTGAAGAGCTAATGATAGTTGTTCTTCCAAAGCTGTTATTTTAATCAATAGTTGGTCATTATTTTTTTTGTTTTCAAAATTTTGTCTAATTATATAAGCCTGAGTAAAACCCCTAATACTTGCCTTACAGGCATCCCAAACCATATCAGGTGATGTTGAGTTGATATTTATGCCTATAAATTCGGTAAGGTGTGATTTTAGTTGCGTCATAAAAGATATATCTGAGATCAAATGTCTCGGGAAAGAGAATGGTCTGGGTGTAGTTCTAGTATTTATTGTTTTGATTGTCAATAATATTGCATTATGGTCCGATGATATACGAGGGCATATAACCATAGAGCTATTCACCAATAAATTTTCGCTTGCTAATGCCATGTCAAGCCTGGAGCATGTTTTATGAGGGGCAGAGTAATATGTATATCCAGGATTGTTAGCGTTTAAGCGTCGCCAAGCGTCTTTGATGTTATGTACACGGCATAAGTCCAGGATAGCTGATCTTGTTTTATGCATCCTTTGATATCGCACAGAGCTAGTTGTATCAATTCTGTAATCCATGACGCAATTAAAGTCCCCCATAATAATAAGTTCTCCCTCCAAGCCCAAAAGTTTAACGTTCAGATGGTCAAAAAGCTAGGGTCATCTATATTGCAGCCATAGACCACACATAAAACATATTTAATATTCTCGTGGCTTATCTGCGCTATTGCCCATCTGCCATCTTTACCCAAAAAAGTCTGTGTTGTCTCAGCCCGAAATCGAGTATCTTTAAGTATGGCAACCCCTCTTGTAGATTGTCCAAAAGCAGAACAAACTATGATGTCGTAACCCAGATGTTTAAGGAGTTTCTTATCCTTACCCGCAATGTGTGTTTCGGATAATAAAATTATATGGGGGTTATGCATTTTCAATTCCTCTTTAACCAAGCACCTTTTGTTCTTACTATTAAGCCCGGCTACGTTCCAGGCTAAATATTTTATTTCATACATCTAAAAAATGCAGAAGATTAATCCCTTAAATTTTAAGCATGTCTTAATTTTCCCAAGGTAGGTTTCATGACATCCGCATGGCCTCATATATCGCATATTGTTAGTATTATATGTGCACAAAAAATTTCTGGCTTCATGATATGCGACCAACCCCTCATTCCTCTCAGCCTGCAAACAAATTTTCATAGTTTTTCCCCTCCCACCCTCAACCCCCCATATTGCGGAGACTCCCACCCTCCAACCCCCCACCCCCCTAGTTCTTACCCCGGCCGGGGAAGAACCAACCCTCTGCATCTGCTGCCGCTGAGAGGGGCAGCCTTCGTGGCAAGTCACCCGGAGAAGTCTCTCCCATCCCCCACTTGCGCTGTAAAAGGTTTGTCAGCGAATATATATTGAAAATAACCTGGGCATTTGATATTTAGCTGCTTAAGAGTTACTAAAGTTGCAATAATAAGAAATATTAAATAAGAATAGCCAATTTTAGCAAATGTTTCATCCCCCCTGCAGCCAAAATATTAAATATTGGTAGTTTCCAATACTTGTTAGGTCACAGAGGAAGAGAAGATAAATGAAATAAGTAAATGGACTAGACTAATTCTTAGTCTTATTCTTGTTCTTATTCTTGTTCGTATCAGCGTTGGCTAAATAAGCCTCTGCTTCTTTGACTTCAAGAAAAAAGTGTGTATGGCCATCTTTGATAACTTTGAGCCTTGCTGGTTCTTGAAGAAATGCCTGGCCTCCGATTGATTTTATAGGATCTATTAGCTTTCGAAACATCCATCGTCTGTCCATTGTTTCTTTGCTGAGGTCAGAACGGGCAAAAATTGAGAATTCACCAATAACTACCGGAGTGTTAGGGCGTGCCCTCTGCCATATGGCCTGACGTAATAAAAAATTTCCAAAGAAAATTAGAAAAGGACGTGGGAATCGATTCTCCCTATTTCTCTGTATCAGAGGGAGACGATGGGCTCGTTGGATTTGTGAATCCCAGTCCCAATCTGCTAAATCAGGGAAGGCTTTCTGAAATAAGCCTACTAAGTACGCCCTTGGGTCAGAGCCTTCTGCGCCCTCCGGCAAGCCAAAATTTTTTAGGTTAGAACGTCTCTGGCGATTCTCCAAGTCTTCAACTTTTTGTTGAAGCGAAGCAAGTTGATTTTCATGTCGGTCTGTTGCAGATGTAGTCTCTAAGTTGTTCTCTTCTAGCGAAACCACCCGTTGTTGCAGCTCCTCAATATCTTGCGAGAATCCCCTGAGCTTAGTGGTGATTTCTTGTAGAGTAGATTGAGTTTTGCTATTGTCCTCCCTCAATTGTAAATAGTATTCCTGTGCTTCTGCCCGTTGGTTGCTCAGTAGTTGCAGTATCATATCTAAAGAAGCGGGATCGGCTGATTCTTGACTTGAGCTTGAGCTTTGTTTAGGGATAATTGTATGTTCATTGATCTCCACATTTGTATAGGAAGAAGAGGGTTCTGAAGATGAGAAAATATTCGGGGCTGCTATTGCAGCAGAGATTACAGTATGTTGTACCATATCAGCCTCTTCTGTAGAAGATTCTGTAGTAAGCTCGGATTCAGGCACCATCAAAAGTATAGAGGCGGACGGTGGTATGTACGATGTATTGGATATATTAGATGGTAAGTTTGTTGTAGTATCCAAGGGGCAGGAGTCTAATTTAGAAGAGCTGGCGGTGTCAGGTAAAGTCTCTTTATTGAATATAGGTTCTGTAGGGCTCTCCCCTGATAGTCTCTGAGTCATATTTTTGACTAGTCCCTTTGCTTCAATCCATCTTCTTAGTGGACTTTGGTTCTGTAAAGCTTTAATTGAGGTCTGACAGTTATTTATCATATGTTTATTTAGTATGCCACCATTTCTACCGCATTTCTTTGCCTTCGATTTTACTTTCTGTTTTCGCCCTTTTTTAGTGCGGGCTTTTGTTGCATTACCCAAATAGACACCCTTGTCACCCTTCTCCCTCAAATCATCATCTTCGATTTCTACGTCTGTGTGTTCGGTGTCTTCAGTATCTTCAATATCCTCGAACGAGCCTTGCTCAATCTGATCCGTAGCCACCTCCGCTTCTGTTAGCCCGTCAGCTTGCCCACCTACTTGCCCACCAGGTACCACCCTTGCTTCAGCTTCTGCTTCGGTGTTATCCATATTACCCATCAAGTCAGAAGTGTCGCCAGAAACTATCCGGCCTTCTATCTGGCCCTCTACATGCTGATTAGGCTGATTAGGCTGAGGCTTGTCTGCATCTGCCCTGTCTTTCTTTGTAGAGTCAGATAAACTATTATTCGTTGCAGTTGCAGTTGCAGATTTTTTAGACTTAGATATACTGCCACTCTGCCCCTCTGTGATCTCAGTCTCTGGGACCAGTTTTGCGCTTGCATTTATTGGGCCCCCCCCCCACATCTCCCCCTCCTGTTTTCATCAGTGACTTGGTTTTAGCCGGCAGCCTTGCAGCATTCTGGTTTGCCTTTTTTAGTGGCACATCAGGGGGTAGGTTAGGGGCTAGATTAGGGGAGTTCTGTACCTGGTTCTCTGGGTCAAAGTCCATGCTGTTCTCTTGTTGATCATCTGGCAGCTCAGGAGCGACTGTGGGCGCAGTAGCAAATTGCAGATTTGCGGTCTTCCCCGCACCTACTACTGGCGCCGTGCCACCTTTAGTATTCTCCACATAAACAGTTCCTGGAGCGTCTGGAGTCGTTTGAATATTAATTTTTAATGTTTGTAGAGCCGGCGGGAGAGCTGCAGCCACAGCCGGCAAGAGAGGAAAAGCACCGGCAGCACCGGTAACACCTGCATCCCCAGCTGGGTGTTTTCGTGTAGTCCGCTGAAACCTCTTCGTCGACATCCCCTTCCTCCGCCAGGTGCTCGCAATGCGAGAGTAAAGGCCCGACCAGCCGAGCCCGGATCCCCTAAACAGACCGCCAATCGTCCGTCGGAGAAGCACAGCAGTTGCAGTGGCGGTAAGCATCAGCAGTGCGTCTTGAAGTAAGCTCGTGAGTAGCGCTGAAGAGTGTTTCTCCACACAGAGTGTCTCGCATCCCACCTCAGCACTTCTCTTTGAATTTCGTTATCCGTCTTTAGAGGGAAGAGTATATCGCCTGTAATCCTCGCAGTCACTGCAGCGCTACTGCCCGGTCAAAAACGCCGTGTCGCCATTTCCGAACCACTCGGTGGGGATAGTTAGAGGAGCCCCCGGGTGAGCTTGCTCACAGCAGATCCTCACTCCGCCATCTTGGATCAACTGCCCCCTTACGCTATCCAACGTTTTATTTAATTAATTGTTAAAATATCAAATGTTTATTTTATTTTTTATATTACTTACATTTTATTTATGTTACTCTTTTATGTTTGTAAATGTGTTAGTAAATTAGAATATATTTCATTAATTTATAAATTTGTAAAATAATTATTAATACTTATTGTTCAGTGCATATATATTACATATTTACTGTATATATTTAATTAATGTATTCTTAATATATATGTATTATTTATTACTTTGAAACATTATTAGATACTTTTAAATATGTTTATTTTATTTATTAGTCTTATAGACTTAATTTTACATTTATATATTAAAAAAAAAAAACGATATTTTTAACATCGATATTTTTGACATCGATATTTTTTTTCTCGATATTTTTGTACTTACCATGTTGTAGATAGGATGTCAATATTTTTGCCCCCGATATTGTTGACTCGATATTCTTGTAGGTCGATATTTCTGTAGTCGAAATTCTGTCAGTGATTCGAAAGAAGGGTATAGGGAAGTAGGGTGGAAGAGATGTCAGAAGAGAGAGTAAAAGAAGGTAGGAGGTTACGGTGGCTTAGAGGGAAGGAGGTAGGGTGGAAGAGAGAGTGGATGAGAAAAAAAGGAAGGAAAGAAGGGAGAAAGGAAGAGAGAAGGTTTAAGGAAGAAAGAAAATGAAAGGACTTTCTGAGTGAAAAGAAAGAATCAATTAACGAGAAATTGAGGGAGCATGAGAGGAAGAGAGTGGGGGGTAGAGGTGATGTAAGTAATGACGAGAATGGATGGAGGTAAGGAAAGTGAAAGGAGTGAAGAAAGGGAATGAGGAATGGATGAAGTGATCGTAAAGAAGTAGTACCTGATGGATGGAAGGACATATGGCTGTAGAGAGTGGATACAGTGGAGAAGAGTGAAAGTGAAAAGAGGACTAGAGGATTGAATCAAAGAAAGGCAGGAAGGGAGTGGAGTGGATGCTGTTTTTGCGTTCCTGAAAAACAAAAGTGAGTACGTATTGCCACAGCAGAATGAGTCATTCCAAGCGGGTAACATGCCTCAATACATTTTTGACTACAAAGTTGTAATCATTTGTAAGGGTCTACACTGCCTTTCATCTTTCTAAGCTCCGTACGATAAACATCATTGAGTTCAGTGCTGTGAAGTTACTTTGTGTGGTGATAACAAAGGTCAAACAAAACATAGCCCTTTTATCTCATAATTTCAGAAAACTCAGGGCTATAAATAAAGGATATTAGTTGCCAGAACTAATTGTGTGTGCTTGTCCAATTATGAGTGTCCATGCTATTTTGAATGAAACATTTTAATTAAAATTTCAATACATTAGACATGGGGAATTTTGGGGCGCTGCTATCGGAGATTGTGCAAGCTGCCTTCTCCCATGTTGTGCGTAATGCTGCCTAATTGTAGGATGTGACTGGTAGCTTGGAATCTATATACCTAGTTAGGCTTAGGTAAAGGGTCTGACTGTCAGCTGGTATCCCTGATGAAGGTGGATAAACAGAGTATTATTGAGGGAAATTCGCTGGATATCCTATGGACATGTATGTAAAAAGTGCATTGTTAGGGCTATATCACATCACACATCATTGGGTTGGACAGAAAAATGATGGAATAAAAAGGGAACTGCTTAAGTAAAGTGTTTCATTGGCGCTGTACCAGTCACCTTAATTTTTGGTAGGTTCCGGGACATTAACTGATTTGCCCAGATCATAGGATATGAAGCCGAAGCTGAGACTCAAACCTGACTCCTCAGTTCCAAATTCCTCAGCTCTGGTCGTTATGCCTCATCTGCTTCCCAATGTTTGGTTAGACGGTACAATCTGAGGGTCACTCACCTCTAGGTAAATGTAGTATTGTTGTGTAAATAGAACACAAAAAAATAAGTCTGTATCAATAGCGGTGTAAAAACAAATTGGTGATTTTGTTGTTTAACCCCTTCAATGCTAGTGACGGAACCATTCCGTCATGCCTCACGGTTGGGCTGTGCAGATGATGAAATGGTTCCGTAATGACCACACCCGCGAATGGAATGTTCAGCACCGGGGGAGAATCGGCGCCGCAGGCAAGGTGTTAACGGGCTGCAGAAGTCCCAATGTTTATAGGAAAATCCATGTGGAGAACCAGGGCTGGCTTTAACACTGGTGGCGCCCTGTGCGACAATGTCTGTTGGCGACACCCCAATGACCACCTCTGCCATAGAATACCTCGCTAGCACCCTTTTACAGTGCCCCTCAAGTCTCCATAACGACTGTCCCTGAGATTCAATTAGTTTTATAGCACCACTCATACCAGTGTTAGGTTTTAGAGCATTTTACGTCACTCACACAGTGCACAGAGACAGTCAGAGGTGTGTAAATCAGTGTATAGAAAATGTTATATCAGACAGGACTGCAAGGTGTAGTGTAGGAGTGACATGTCATCAATACTGGTATGCAATATAGTTTAAGAGTCCTTATTCTGTAAAAGCACAAATTCAGGAATGAAAATGTAACATCATTGTTAGAGGTTCTCTTTCATAATAAGAATTGTTTTCTACCCAAATGAACCCTTTTCGCAAGATTAGGATGATGAAAGAATGGGCAAAAACACATATAGCTGTAACATATACCTTGCAGTTTGCCTGCAGCTCTTTGATGATAGTTAATAGCTCAATCTTCTATATTAGGATTTTGACTTAAAATCAACAAGTTACAAAAGGAGTCCTCTGACAAAGTAGTAACCTTTTGACCTATTTACATTATATCCACTTTGTTATCTGCATAGTACAGATTCTTAGCAGCAGGCATTTTAACCCTCTGCGCTACCTTAGGATGATTCAAAACTTCCACTAGACAAACCTCTGGTCTCTTTCCATGAAGACAATTCATCACCAGAGTTATCTTGACATTTTAAATGATGCCTGAAAATTGCTAAAGGCCAGGAACGCGGCAGCACGTGCTTTTAAAATGATAACATTCTTGCAAAAATGATGCCCCCACCCCAAGTCAGCGCCCAGTGCGGTGGCACCGATCGCACAGCCCTAGCGCGGGCCTGTGGGAAACAGCAGAACTTTGCGAACTCCTGGTAGTAATCTTTAGAATTACATGTTTGTGAGAAAATCTTTGTAGATTTGCTTGCCTCAAGATAGGGCCACCCACAATTAAGTTATGAGACACATAGAGCACTATTCCCTTTAACTACTAAAAGCAAGACTGACAAAAATGTTTACTCTGTTCACCTGGGCGCATGAACTGTTGGCAACCTGCACCTTTGTACGGCATCCACACCCAAAGCAGTGAGCTATTAAATGACTTTACAGTACCGTATGATGCTACATTAAATAAATACGTGCAAAGAGCAGCTGCCACACCGTCCCTATCAGTGGCGTGATAAAACACGGAAATAAGTATCACACAGTGAACATCAAGTCGCCACAACTGAAGTTTTTTTGGTGACCAAGGTCTATTCTGACTAACTACCCTGTAAATAAACCAGGAGCACTGCGGGCAAGGACGAGGCGGTCAATAGAAACCAGGGACTGTCTACTGTTACTGAGTCGCTGCAGAGGGATGTTAGTCGAATAGACATGTTTTTAAGTCTTTCCTGAATTCTTAGGAGTGGGGGCTGATCGGATGTGGAAGGGAAGCCTGTTCCAGGAGTAAGCGGCCAGGTAGGAAAAGGCTCATCCACAGCGCTTGCTTCTGTGTTTGCGGGACATGTGGGCTAGGGACAGGGGTGCTGAGAACAGTTGTCTCGCGGGTTGGTGGAAATTCACCCAACCAGAATCTTCTCAACCGCATTAGCTACCAGAGATACCACCCTTTTCTACAAATCCTGCCTCCTGCAGTCCACCTGCTGACACCTCAGCTTTCCTGCAGCCAGACATCATCACAACGAACCTGTTGCTGGCTAGCTCCCCCATATGTAGCTGCTTCCAGACACCCCAACCACAGCCCTCCTAAGTTTAAGAAATCCCGCTCAGCCCACATTCTCACAGACACAGACCTGCTCCTAGGTATCCCCTTCATTTGAATGCTGACAGAATCCATGGCTTTCTCAGGTTATTGGATAATGACATGAGGGCCCTGGCAGAGACATCTAGTTCGTTTATTTGGGGGCCGTGATTGGATGGGGCACCGCTAGCAGACATTAACAAGATAGAGGGGGCTCCATGATTCTAGTGCTGTTGGACCTGTCCGCAGCCTTCGATACCGTGTCTCATAACACCCTACTGAACCGGTTGCAAGGAGTAGGAATCGGAGGCGTAGCACTATCTTGGTTGGAGAGTTTCCTCGCCGGGAGATCACAATCTATCAGCCTGGGCCCCTTTCGTTCCATCTCAAGGGGGCTCACGAAGGGGGTGCCACAGGGCTCATGCCTTAGCCCTACATTGTTCAATGTCTATGTGGCCCCCCTTGCTGAGATTGTGGGGAAATACGGGTTCATACCGGTCTCCTACGCTGACGACACTCAGCTCCTCTACCCTTTCAGCTCCCTTGACCCTAAAATCAAGGGGAATTTTGCTGAGGGTATGAGAGCGGTGTCACACTGGATGGCGAGGAATTGCCTCCAGTGTAATGTAACAAAGACTGAGGTCTTGCTCTTTGGCAAAGCAAGTATTCTTTGGACCCCTGACTGGTGGCCACTCGACCTTGGCCCAGTACCTGTACCCAAATCACATGTTAAAAATCTTGGAGTGAAGTTGGATCAAAAACTGACCATGAAAGAACACACCAACTACATCGCTGGTCTATGTTTCCACACCATTGGTCTACTCAGACGTGTCTTCCCTTTTCTTCCTGCCACATGTAGAAAGACACTTGTACAGGCCTTGGTAACCAGCCGCCTGGACTACTGTAACGGCCTGCTGACATTAGCCAGTACGGATGCAGTAGGCCGTTTACAGGTGGTCCAGAATACGGCAGCCAGACTGGTCATGGGTGCACCTGCCAGGACTCCTTCTAAGCCCTTGCTGAAAGAACTACACTGGCTTCCCATACGACAGCGCATCCACTTCAAGATCTGTTGCACGGTACATAAATGTCTGTATGGAGCAAGTCCTAAATATCTAGCCCAGTCTCTTGAATTGTACCAGCCCAGCAGGTCCCTCCGTTCCTGCAACCAAGCCCTGTTAAAACCTCCCAACACTAAGAAGATTAGGCATGGAGACCGTGCTTTCTCCGCTGTTGGCCCTGCCCTCTGGAACAATCTTCCCATTAACCTAAGAACCACCATAAATCACTTGTCCTTCAGAAAGGCACTAAAAACCCTTCTTTTCCTAGAAGCATTTCCATCTACATAAACCTTAGGATGCTCTACCTAATAATACCTTCTTAGTTGGCAAAGCGCGGGGATACCCTTACGGGATTGACTCTGGCGCTATAAAAGAAATTAAAATAAATAAATAAAATAAACCCCTGATGCGATAGATGTGACTCAATGTTTGATGAGATTCTGAGTGTAAGCAGGGATAATAGTCAGCGTAACTGGAATAATGCCATTGTGCAGTAGCTGCATTTTTCGCTTATTTAAGGATTTGCCACGTAATCCATCATCTACTGTATAATCTGCAGATTTTAACAAACACATTTGTTCTAGTTCAAACGGTTCAAATGTAACTAAAACTGTAGCGACACTCGTTGCAGCCTAGTGGAAGGCCCTTTGCAAAGGTTGACTGGTCACTTTTCTGTTGCTTATTGTTATATTTAGGCATTAAATAGGTAGCAATGAGATGGATCCTGTGCCAGACAGTTTTCAGTGTAAAAAAAAAAAAGGATATAGTACTAACATAAAATGTGCCGCATTACTCCACCTGACTTGCATTTTCTTGCCTGATAATTTAGTCAACCCTGCCGCATATACACTTACCACGCAAACAACTAGCACGCACGCTTTCACCACCCATACCATTTCCCTCTCTTTGTTGTAAGTCAATTATTGACAGTCACGTTGGGGGTCTATATTAGCTCTGAAACCTTTACTTCACACTCGTTTAAGGCACATTTCTTTGCTGTCCTTTAACACTGTTGACAATTATACATTCTTTACATTACTAATGACTCAGTGCACCATAGTGCTCCGAGGTGGCCACAAAAGGTCAATTGACACTTTAGAAACAAACAACCAACATCTCTACCTGTATCTACAACGCATTTTGAGCTGCAAATCTTGGAAGTGCCCATGTTATTAGTCAATCACTCGCATCTATGACTGCATCCCTAAACAAGCATTTACAATGCAACAGTTTCGCCTTTGTAAAAGTTAGAGCTATTGGCATTGTAAATGACAAATTTTATTAATGCTTTGGTTTTGAAAACAGATAAATAAATGGCATTGTGATTTACATTGCCAACAGCTTAATCTCTCGCAAATGTTAGACCTATTGTACCCTACTGGACGAGCTCAGCAGACAGCAATTACTACCACACCCACACACCCAGAGCTACACACACCCACACACCCAGAGCCACACACACCCAGAGCCACACACACCCACCCACACACCCAGAGCAACACACACCCAGAGCCACACACACCCAGAGCCACACACACCCACACACCAGAGCCACACACACCAGACACACACACCCAGAGCCAAACACACCCAGAGCCACACACACCCACACACCCAGAGCCACACACACACACCTAGGAGAGCAAGCACAGCGAGTGGGGGCAGGGAAGCAAGAACAGCGAGGGGGCAGGGAAGCAAGCACAGCCAGGGGGCAGGGAAGCCAGCACAGCCAGGGGGCAGGGAAGCCAGCGCAGCCAGGGGGCAGGGAAGCAAGCGCAGCCAGGGGGCAGGGAAGCAAGCGCAGCCAGTGGGCAGGGAAGCAAGCGCAGCCAGGGGGCAGGGAAGCAAGCGCAGCCAGGGGGCAGCAAAACTCTTGATATGCAGATTGCACATAATTCTTGGCAGCAGGCAGATTAACCCGCTGAGCTATCTTTTGATTGGACGATGACAGAGGAGGCTTCCAGCATCATAAGAAAATTAATATGGGCTTGAAAAGCAGGACATTCGTCTGAAGTGATGAACACGAGTGACTAATGGAAAGGTGGCAGGTGGGGTGGGGATGGAGGGCTCTTCAAAGTAAAGCTAGAACTGGGGCAAAGAAGAGATGTGAATCCTGTGTGGTGCGCCACCCCACGGTGACTGCAGGTAAACCCTGTGTGAAAATATGCAAAAGCTGGAGCAGCAACAAGGGTCAGGGGGTGGGGGGGACGAGCACAACGAGGGTCAAGGGGGTGGGGGGACTCGAGCACAACGACGGTCAGGGGGTGGGGGGACACGAGCACTACGAACACTTAAAAGAGATAAACAGATGAACACACAAATGAAAGAAATTTGAAGATTTAGAGAACTGCCAGGAATTAAATACGAGTACCAAAATGAAAGGGAAACTAAAAAAGATAAACAGAAAGCAATACATGGAATAAAGGCGAGAGCAGAAAACATAAATGAAATGAAAATACCATGGTCGGGGCGCCGGAGGGGGGAGCGGAACACGGAAGGTGCTGGAGGACACCGAGGCTCATGGCGTTCGGGCACTGCGGGGGAGACCACACCTCCGGCATCATGGAGACATCCTGGGGCCTGCCGAAGCCAAACATGAGAAAAGGGTCCGAGCTGCGGAGCTTCCCAAGTAAGCTACTGCCCGGCCGCCATCTTCGGAGGAATGAGAACAACAAGTTCCAGAGCAATGTGTGCGGTTAGTTTGAATGAAACAGACATAAAATGAAACATCGGAACAAAAAAAACACTCCAGCACCGTGTAACTCAACACCAGGCATCAGATGACTGCCGTGAGCAAACTAATGGTTTTACAAGAAAGGGAAAACAAAAGTCCTGCCCTCTCCCCCTCCTCAGCTCTCCCGCTAGTACCTCTAATACATACTATATGTTCCGCACAGTCACCGGCTTCGCCTGGAGTCCCTTCACCCCTGACTGCTGCAACCATGGAGACACTTTGGGTGAAAGTTAAGTGAGAGATGGGCCACTGAGTCGAACGGGCACACGGACAGCGGGAGTGGGGGGCGGGAACGGGCACACGGCCGGCGGGAGGGGGGGCGGGAACGGGCACACGGACAGCGGGAGGGGGGCGGATTAACGGGCACACAGTCAGTGGGAGAGGGGGCGGGAACGGGCACACGGACAGCGGGAGGGGGGGCTAGTTTGAGGTACTTTCTTATGCACAATATAATTAAGACTATGTGCGATCTGATCTTTTCTCCACTTCTTTCAGTAAAAAGTATCTGCACATGTTATTACCCTCATTCACATTTATAACACTCCTTCAGTTTGAAGAGAAAAAAAACGCATTTAGTTCTAAATAAAGGTTTCAATTTTGTAAAAAGCAAAAATAAGAATTTGGTAGCAGAGAATACAGTTTCACGGATCACCAAGAACTAAAAGAAGGACTTCTAAATAAGGTTCTCCACAATAATCGTATGTAACTGAAAGGCTAGAGAAGGAAACCAAGAGTTCCACCGCTGGGCCTGACCTCCTCTCCAAAATGGCCTGCTACTGGGCACAAGGTTCGCCCACCCACTGAGATACTTCGGGTTCAGGCTTCCCTGTCGGTACTAGATACAGGCTCAGTGCAATATCGCAGGAAGCAATATTGTTTACCAGCACTCAAAGCTCCAGTTCTAATCTCAAATCTGTCCCCACTTCAACATACCAAGCATCTATGGCTTTCTAGTGCAAAGACATCTAACGCATCCAGGTGTTCAGCACCACTCATGCCTTCCTGCGTCTCATACCATCACACACTTCCAAGTGTTCCTTCCACCGGGCACCACCTCAGAAAGACCAGCCACCACCTCCCAGTATTCACGAAAACACTATACTCCCTTCTACCGGTATTGTGATTGACCCTAGCCACCACCTTTCAGTATACTGGAGTTACTGCCACCACCTACTAGTTAGTGTTACAGGCTTCAGATGCTCTTCTTCCATTGATTAAAAAAGTTCTGCGCATGCCATTTCACTGTGTATCAGAAAAAAATACGCACAAACCAAGGTGTAAACAGTTAGAGTTCTAAAGCTGTATTACCACGATTAAAATGGATGCAAACTTAAGAATGACCTACAGACGTTATTGTGGGAATGGCAGAGCGCACAATTTCTTATTAATTACTTTATAGATTATTTCAATTTTCGGTCTTCTCATTTTTTGACCGACAATCTTCAAATTAAGGGTATATCCAGTTTGTTCTTAACAACAATGTTCTGTACGTTAGACATAAGAGCTCCTTGCCGTGGCTTGTTCAAAAGTAAAACCATACAAACGATTTGTGTTTAGCCAAACTTGGTCCGATCAACTGACAATTGCATTTCATTGTGCGTTTAGGACTGCTCTCAAGGTTAATCTACGAAAATTTGGAAGGACCCAACCAAGCACTCAATTTCTGGCAATATACATGGAGGCCATTTCACTTATTAACGATACGCCCAAAGTTGCCTAAAAGGAAGTTGATTTACATCAAATGTATGTACAACAGATATGGTGTGATATTGGAAATGGAGGATTTTAAACTCATTTGAAATTAAATCATCTGATATTACAATGTATGTTATCATTCTAAGCTAGTGTTTCACCCCAACGTTTGGTAACAGCTTTTGTCCAGTGTGCACTAAATATCCGATTACCTATTTTTACTACTACTTCCACCAACTCCCAAGTGCTCCAGCTTTACACCACCATGTCAGCCCACTTACTCATCCAGTGATCAACTTCCCTCCACATACAAGTGTGCGTTGCCGTCAGCACCTACAACATTACACCAGACAGATACCAACGTTCATGCCTCATGAGATACCAGTGGTCCACTCCCCATCACCTACATCCCATAGTTCACCCCAAATGACCGACCAAGACTCAGGAACCACCGATCTCCCAGTGGTGAGCAGTCAGCAACCATCACCTCTCTCTGCTCTCACCACCCCCAGCCCATCCGTGTAATTGTTACCCGCCCATTTCGTCTGCAGCCCTCCTTTCTGCTGATCTTCCTCTGCTGTACTCAGTGAGGGATAGACCATTGAACCGACTTCCCCCTCCCCCACCGGGGCTTTCCTCTCTGAACCCTCCTCCTACCCTTTTCCTATTGCTAAGGCCTTTCCTTACTTCCCGGGCCTTTCTTTTACCTTTATATTCAGCCTAGTTCGTTTAATTCCGCTCCCTCCCCTACCCAGCGTGCAGTGCCTCACCAAGCTCCTCACCCTATTCTGCCCGTCCCCGGCTCTCTCCCACGCCCGCAGTCGGCGTTGCCTCCGCTTCTCCTCCGAGGCGTTGGTTCCCTTCAAACAAGATGGCGGATCCCAGTGTCCCCGCGGCCACGTCAGTGTCAGTCTCGCGCGATGGACTCTGAGTACAAACAACGCTCTACTGCCACCCCCGCAGGCTCAGTTGCAGGCTCTGCAGCCTCGCAAGAGGCAGCCACGTTGTAAGAGTGACATTTAAAAGTAGGAATAGTAACAGAAGATCTCAAGGAAAAAGAATAAATGTCTAAAATCCATAAATAAAATAAAATGTAATACTAAGCTCAATTAACTTTTAAATTTTCTAAGTAAATGTGATTGTATGCTCACATTATACCAATTTCTATTTTATTTTAGAAAACCACAAACGTTCTAAATTAAAAGTGCATAATAGTATTTTTTAAGGTACCAATTTGAAATTCAATGGTGGGTTTATATTTTGCTGACTTCCGTATGTAACGATGTAATTTCAAATATGGCCGCTTTATTTCCGCATTGATGTTATCGTATTCGTTGCAGTTCTCTTCTATTCTGAAGTCCCGTTCATCAGTGAAACACTGT
This sequence comes from Lissotriton vulgaris, assembly GCF_964263255.1. NCBI lineage: Eukaryota > Metazoa > Chordata > Amphibia > Caudata > Salamandridae > Lissotriton > Lissotriton vulgaris. Next base: position 968,805,456 of record NC_141697.1, read on the forward strand.
TACACAGGGTTTTCCACATTGCTCTATTGCGCTGTGACTTCACCGCATGCCCCAGCTTGATCCTAGTGATATTATTTACCTGAGTCGCATGTCTCTCAATGGAACGTAGACTAGCATTTTACTGTTAACTGATGTTCAGTGCCTCTAGAGCTTGTCGAACCTATAGTGTGACCCAAGCCGGAGCTGAGCCAGATTATGAGCCAAGGCATCAAAAGATTTCATTTGGCATGTGAATAACTTAACTAACCTTATGTAAAATAGTTAGTTTGTGAACACTCGCTTTTCTCTTCAGTCCGCTACCTTGTCACTGCAATGTCCAGCTACAAACAATTGCATTTAAACACAAGTCAGGTCCCGGGCAAGCAGCCAATCACAGCGCGGCCAGGGGAATGATTCGGGGCGTGTTTTTTGTGCTTTCCCCTTCCCATTGGCTGGAAGGTAAAATTCCAGCCAATGGGAAGAGGAGAGGGCGGGACTTAAAAAAAGACACAGAAATGCCCCAGAATCGCGTTCCGACGGGGAAAGAATGATTGACAGCCACTCTCTTCCAATGGCTAGCCTCCATTTATGGAGCTAGCCAATGGAAGACAGAGGCGGGATGAAGCCCAATACTGTCTCTAACATTAGATTTCGCCCTGGGCGGAGCACTGCTTTGCAGTGCGACGGCCAGGCCGCAACCTAAAAAGTATAAGTGTGGTTTAAAGGTGGTGCTTTTTGGGAACACCTGTTTCTCTAAGAAAGGACGAGGGCACTGCCAGAGCAGATCTTCAATGGATGCTCGCCAGGTTTTTGTGGGGATGAGATCCAAATGCTTCCTACATTTGTTCTTGGAAAGATGTTCATTGTACTAATTAAGATGCTGTTTCAGAATGCCTTAGAGATTTTAATTGAGGTGTTTTTAACTGCATTTATTTATATTTCTGCGTTGCAGCACTTTTTTTGTTCTAATATCTTTATTTTAATTTTAAAAAAGTGAATACATTTATAATATAATGCAATACAACATAGTATTATGAGATATACAACACGTTAAAATCGAATAAATATAGAATCGAAAATAAAGTTCATAGCAGAGAATAATGAACTCACAAGAAAGCAGAATCTATAAACTACATATACTATATGTTAGAAATTGACTTGAAAAATATTACAAAGCCTGGGCACCACGAATCTGAAAAGTCCAAATCTCGTACCACTTTTATACCAAAACCTAGCCGTATTGCTCAAATAAAATGAAAGTGCATAATTAAAGAGAATAAAGAAGAAGATGAAAGATAGAGAGACAGCACTTTGATGTTGTTTTACAGGTCCGGGAGGGAGGAACAAGGAAGCCGTTTAGCTATGGTGGTAAGGATTCCCTATGCTTAGCTTCCCACTGTAAACAGAAACAAGCATTTACAATGCAATGGTTTCGCCTTTGTTAAAGTTTGAGCTTTTGATATTGCTTTTGAAAAATGGTCTTTTCTAACTTCTTTGAATTATGTGTAAAACGTTGATGTGTTTTACTTTACACAGAAATATGGAGTGCCTCTCTGGAAAACACCCTCTCTGCACACGCCCTCTTTACACATGCCTTATCTTCACTTGCCCTCTCTACACACGGCCCTGTGCAGAGAGATCATATGGAGAGAGGCATGTGCAGAGGGCCGTGTGTTGAGAGGCTGTGTGCAGTGATAGGGCATGTTGAGAGGGCATATGCAAAGAAGAGTGGGGAGGATACAGAAGTAGGGTAGGAAGGCGAAAATGCAAGGAGGAGTGGAAGGTCAGAAAATAGTGGGAGGGCAAGAGAGAGGGCAGAAGGGAAAGGGAGGGCATCTAGGAGGGCAGGAGTAAGAAGGAAGAAGGAAGAGAGGGCAGGAGAGAGAGGGAAGGCAAGAAGGAAAAGAGGCAGAAGGGAGAGGGAGGGCAAGAAGGAGTGGGAAGGTAGGAGTGTGTGAGAGGGGGCAGAAAGGAGAGGGCGGCAGGTAGGAGAGGGAGGGCGGGAAGGAGAAGGAGGGCTAGAGGAGGAGAGGACAGGAAAGAGAGAGAAGAAGAGAGAGATGGAGGACAAGAAGGTAAAAGAGAGCAGAAGAGAGAGGTGGAAAGGGAGGACAGGAGGGAGTAAGAAGGCAGAAAAGACAGGGATGGCAGAAGAGAGAGAGAGCAAGAAGGAGGGCAGAGGGAATAGAGTGAGAGAAGGCAGAAGGGATAGGGAGGACAGGAAAGAAGGAGAGCAAGAGGAGGGCAGGAGCGAGAGAGTGTGAAAAGAAAAGCTAAGGAGTACAGGATAGAGAGTGAGGAGAAAATGGGGAGGTAGATGGAGAGTGAAAGGCAGGAGTGTGAGAGATATAGAGGGAGGGCAAAAGGAAGAGAGATTGAAACAGAAAGGAGAGAGAACAAGACAGAGAAGGAGGACAAGAAGGTGAAAGAGAGCAGAAGAGAGAGCTGGAAAGGGTGGGCAGGAGGGAGTAAGAAGGCAGAAAAGAGAGGGATGGCAGAAGAGAGAGAGAGCAAGAAGGTGGGCAGAGGGAATAGAGTGAGAGAAGGCAGAAGGGATAGGGAGGACAGGAGAAAAGAAGAGAGCAGGAAGGAGGTGTTTTCGTGTGGCAATCAGTCCTGTTTGCACTAACTAGCCACCTTAGTTACAGCGTGTTATGAATATAGAGATTTGACATTGTTTTTAACTCTATGCACACTTAGTTGCGAATGTGAGCAAAGAGGCCATGTATTGTATGGACAGCAATCTGAGGCACCCTTTCGTTCCTTCTTAGATCGGCAAGGCTAGGTTGTAGTGCTATTTGTACTGTGTAGTTGTTTATCTAGACCTTTTGGTAACCACAAAGTATGGTGTTTAAAATATACTACAGTAAAACCTGACACAGCAGACCATAAAACAGGCCCACAGAGAACCCCCCAAAAACGAGCTCATGCACTGACCTGTGAGACCAGCCAGACAGTCCTTCGGGTACTGCTCGATTACTTTCCTCACACAGTGCGCAGCTTTCACTTAGGTGAAACCTAAAAAGGGGTGCATGCAGAAAAAATGAGAGCTTTTCTGAATGTCTTTCTGGCTGACTCAAGACTTATTTTCTGAATGGAAATTTCCAAATGGAGGATAACCGAAGCAGCAAGATCCACCACAAAAAGTCTCTCATGTTTTAGGAGATGTGACACTGCCACCTACTCTTAAAATGTGTGGTAAAGACTTTTCATGGTAAAGACGTGTGGAAACAGTCTTTACGATGTCAACAAGCATTTGCAATCCAATCCGTCTCGCTTTTGTGAAAGAGCTATTTGCATGGGCGTCCGCAGGGGGGGGCAAGAGGGGGCGCTTGCCCCCCTCCTGGATCCAGGCCCGGTTCTAGAGGATCGGCCCACATACCTGGGCCAACTTTCCTACCTGAAAGGACGCTACAGCGCTGAGTGTGACTCTCAGCAGGTCACAGAGTGAGGCCGGTCCATTGTCATGGGCAGAATGACAATGGGCCGGCAGAGGAGGCACAGCATAGAGCATCTCCACCCATCCCAGGCCTCAGGAGATGAGCAGCGCAATTAGCAAGTCTTAGGCAGGGGACGGGATCTTTAGTGCCTTACAGCAGGCCACAATGATCAGATAAAAGCTACGGGGCGCGGGTGGGCGGCGTTTGGGGAGCGGGGTTAGTGCAAATATTTTTAGTTTAAAAACTGTGAAGTGACAGACCAGATAGAAATTGAAACTTTCTTATGAAATTCCATCCGTTTGTGCAACGGGGAGCACACTGTATACAGCTAACAGTGAAAAAACTCCGGAAAAATCACTAAGGACTGAAATAACTACATTTAACCGCATCGCTGAGGCGGTTATTTTTTTCGCGCTACGCTGCTTTTTTCTAAAAGCCGCGTTAGATGACGAGCTCAGCTGTCATCCGCACACGCCCCCCGTGGCTGATGACGAGCTGAGCTCGTCATCAGCATCGAAGGGGTTAAAGAACAATATGACTAAAAATGGAAAAAAAAGAAAGTTCGATTTTGACAATGTAGTGAAAAATGTAATTAACCCTCCATGTTGAGGCCAAGGGAGACATAAGAGCAGGGGAGAGATAAAGAGAGAGACCGGACCAAAAGGAAAAATAAGAGACGTAGTGGGGAGTAGAGACAAACGGAGAGGGGGGAGAAAAGAGGGAGAAATGATTGACGAGAGAAGATAGGAAAAGAGGCGAGAGGGGGGGACATAATTATAGATAACACAATGAGGGAGGGAGATGGAGGGAGACAGAGGGCGACAGACAGAGGGAGATAGACAGAGGGAAGGGGGGACAGACAGACAGGGAGACAGATAGAGGGAGATACAGGGTGGGATACAGAGACAGACAGAGGAAGAGAGACAGAGAGAGAGGGAAAGAGAGGGAGACAGAGAGAGAGGGAGACAAAGAGAGGGAGACAGACAAAGAGAGGGAGACTAAGAGAGAGGGAGACAGACAGAGAGAGGGAGACGGAGGCAGAGGGAGACAGAGAGAGAGGGAGGCAGAGGGAGGGAGACAGGGAGGGAGACAGAGGGAGGCAGACCGAGGGAAGGAGACCAAGGGAGGGAGAAATGAAATGAAATTTGATTTGTAAAGCGCATGGCTGCCCTAGAGCGTCCCAGCACTAACCCCACAAAGGACAGAGACACACTTGGAGAGGAACCGTTAATTAGAGACTCTTAGGAAAAAGAAAAGTTTTAAGAGACTTTCGGAATTTCAGATAGCAGGATTCAGACCGAATGTGCCTAGGGAGATTGTTCCAATTTTTTGCCGCATTTACAGGGAAACGGCGTCCCCCTGTGCGAGTCTTCCTAACTCTTGGGACTGTGGCAAGGTTTTTCAAATCTGACCGGAGAGCCCGGGAGGACTTATAAGGATGGATCAGGCTCCTTAGAGCCGGGGGGCCTTTGCCCTGGAGCGCCTTGTGGGTGATACACAGTGACTTGAAGACTATTCTTTCACGGACTGGCAGCCTGTGGAGAGCTCTCAACGCTGGTTTAGCCGAGGATCTTCTTGGAGCCCCAAGAAGCATCCTGGATGCCGCGTTCTGCACCCGTTGCAGGATATTAATGGTGGCTTCCGGGGCCGCTAAGAATAGGGCGTTGCTATAGTCCAGTCTGGATAAGATTAATCCCTGGATCAATAGTTTCCTGGACTGGAAGGGTAGGAGGGGAAGAACCTTCTGCACTGCCCGAAGCAGGCCAAAGCAGACGCCCGCGACTTTCTGCGCATGTGTCCTGAAGGTTAGGTCGGGCTCAAACCACACCCCCAAGCTTTTGATTTTTTCTTTCGGCGAGGGCAGCTCACCCATAGAGGGAGGCAAAGAAGCTTTAGGGAGATATGTAAATTGGTGGCCCAGGAGCATGATCTGGGTTTTTGCTCTATTTAGTTTGAGCTTTGAGCCAGTCATCCAGGAGAATATTCTGGTCAGGCAGGCTGAGAGATTGTCCAGACAACCATCTTGTTGGGTTAACGAGACGACTAATTGGGTGTCGTCTGCGTAGGTGACTGATTTTATCCCAAAAGGGGCTACCACCTCCTCCAGTGGGGCCATATAGACGTTAAACAAAGTAGGGCTCAAAGAGGAGCCCTGAGGAACTCCACACTGGAGGGGGGTTGATTTGGACAGAACACCATTTTCCCAGATCTTAAACGACCGCTTATTCAAAAAGGATTCAAGCCATCTCAGGGCCAATCCTGTTATGCCCAATCTAGTGAGACGGTGGGCTAATATTTCGTGGTCCACCGTATCGAACGCTGCACTTAGATCCAGGAGGATCAAAACTGCGGCTCCTCCTGAATCTAAGATGCACCTAGCCTCCTCTGCCACCACTATAAGGGCTGGGTCAGTACCCTGTCCCGGAGGAAAACCCGTTTGGGAGTCACTCAGCCTGCAGTTGCATTCTAAGAACCCCGAGAGCTGCTGATTGACCATTTTTTCAGCAATTTTGCCCAGACCAGGTAGCAAGGAGATCGGGCGGAAATTGGTCAGGTCAGAGGTATCAAACCCCGTTTTTTTTAGGAGCGTTTTGACTCTGGCCTGTTTCCAGCTGGGTGGCACCACCCCGCAGGAGAAAGAAGAGTTTAGCAGCTCTGTTGCTAGGGGGGCAATCGTATCTGCAATCTGTTTTAGGATGTACATGGGCGCCGGGTCAGATGGAGAGCCACTCTTCAGGGATGATAGAGTTTTACAGAAATCGTTACTGGTAATGGCACTGAAAGAGTCCAGCAGAGGGCCGGACAGGTGTTGTCACTGATAGAGGTGACGTTCTGTGGTAGGCTATCAAGGATTCTTTGTATCTTGGTGTCAAAGAAATCCGCTAACAGGTTGCACCTAGCTTCAGTATATTCTTGGGAAGTCACCGGGGAAGGAACCTTAAGGAGTTGTTTGACTATTTTAAACGTTTCTTTCGAGGAGTTAGATGATGAATTGATTTTATTCTCGAAGAAAGCTGCCTGAGTTTTTTTCAGGGAGGCTTTATATAGTCTCAGGGCAGAACAATAGGCGGCTTTATTGTTAGCTGCCCAGTCTTTCCTCCATCTGCGTTCCAGTTTTTTACAGGTTTTTCTAAGATCTCTAAGCTCTGTAGTATACCACGGCGATTTAAAAGACAGACAGAGGGAGACAGAGAGAGAGGGAGACAGATAGGGCGGGAGACAGAGGGAGGGAGGGATACAGAGGGAGGGAGACAGATGAAGGGAGACCGAGGGAAGGAGACCAAGGGAGGGAGACCAAGGGAGAGAGACAGAGACAGACAGAGGGAGACAGAGCGAGAGGGAGACAGATCGGACGGGAGACAGAGGGAGGGAGAGAGAGAGAGAGAGAAAGAGAGAGAGAGGGTGGGAGACAGAGGGAGGGAGACAGAGGGCGACAGACAGAGGTAGGGGGTGACAGAGAGAGGGAGACAGAGGGAGACAGACAGACAGACAGACAGAGGGAGGGAGGGAGACAGAGAGAGAGGGAAAGATAGAGAGAGGGATACAGAAGGAGGGAGGCAGAGGGAGACAGAGAGAGAGGGAGACAGAGATAGAGGGAGACAGAGAGAGAGGGAGGGAGACAGAGTGGGAGACAGACAGCCGGAGGGAGGCACAGGGAGGGAGACTGAGGGACAGAGACTGAGGGAGGGAGACAGAGGGAGGGAGAGAGAAGGAGACAGAGAGAGAGGGAGACAGAGGGAGGGGGACAGACAGAGGGCGACAGACAAAGGGCGACAGACAGAGGGAAGCAGACAGAGGGAGACAGACAGAAGGAGCAGGGCGACAGAGGGAGGTAGACGGAAAGAGGGAGAGAGACAGACAGAGGGAGGGAGGGAGACAGAGGGAGGGAGACAGAGGGAGGGGGACAGAGGGAGGGAGACAGAGGGAGAGAGAGGGAGGGAGACAGAGGGAGAGAGAGATAGATAGACAGATGTGTGTATGCCGGGTCTGGTGGCTAACTGGACGAAGGCGTCCGCTGCAGGGACCTGTGTTCAACCGCATGGTCATAGTTTTTTTGTTGCTGTATCCTCTACCCCCTCCCCACTGACCCCGCCCCCACCGGTGCGGCCCTCGGCCACAAACCACACTTTAAATTTGGCCCCCGAGAGAAAGTTTGTGAGTACTCATGCTCTAGAACTGCATCAATCTGATTTAGAATGTTTTTGGGTCATTTTTTGTTTTTCCCTCATGTTTTATTGTAGTTGCCAGGTCATCTGATGTGGCGCCTCACAAGATTTTTCTCTTCCCCCTATGGGTTTCTTTGTTTATTTATGCTCTTTGTCTTACTAGATGTATTTTTAATGTATTTAATACTTGTGCTCAATCATGTCAGAGGATGGTGATGTAGTTAAAATGTTGCCCCCCCCCGGAAACATTTCTGCGGATGCCCATGGCTATTTGTGTTGAAAATGTAAATATTTTTTACTTATGTGTTGTGGAGTGGATGTATGTCGTGTGCAATGGAATTATGTGGATAGTAATTATGTGGTATTTAGTGTATTGCAAAAATGTGGAGTGGGATTATGTGTTATGGAGAATGATTTTATGGTATGGTATTTTGTGTTGCGGAGTGTTATGTAGTGGAGTTCAATTATGTTGCGTGCTATTGAATTTTGTGGTGTGATGTGTAATTATGTGGTGTGGGTTGTATGTATGTGGAGTGTTATGTAATTGTGTTGATTGTGCTGTGTGGTTTCTTGTTGAATTATATGGGGTTGAGTGGAAACATGTTGAGTTGATTTGGGTGTAACTGTGTGGCGTTGAGTGAAATTAGGCTGATTGGAATTATGTGGCACAGTGTAGAGTGTGTTTAGGTGGATTGTTGCTATGTGGTATGGATTGGTTTTATGTGGGGTGCATCTATGTGGTAGTGATTAGAAAGTTATTGTGTGGAGTTGAAATATGTTGAACTGAGTGGTTTTAAGTCTAGTGTAATTATGCTAGGTGGTTTTGAATTGTGTGCTGGTGAATTGTGTGGTGTTGTGTGACAGTAAGCATCACGTTATAATGAAGGAAGGGTGGGTTTGAAAGAAGAATATAGGGAAGTAGGGTGGAAGAGATGTCAGAAGAGAGAGTAAAAGACGGTAGGAGGTTACGGTGGCTTAGAGGGAAGGAGGTAGGGTGGAAGAGAGAGTGGATGAGAAAAAAAGGAAGGAAAGAAGGGAGGAAGGAAGAGAGAAGGTTTAAGGAAGAAAGAAAATGAAAGGACTTTCTGAGTGAAAAGAAGGAATCAATTAACGAGAAATTGAGGGAGCATGAGAGGAAGAGAGTGGGGATAGACGCTCCCTCATTCGTCAAGATGCGCGCACAGCGGCATCGCGTCATGCTCATTGCTGGAGCCTTACGTGGTTATAGTATTCTTATTAGACAAAAACCAGTGAATAGGTGATCTAAGATGCAACCATGTTCTAATTCGTCAGCGCCATTAAAAATGCAGCGCTACCCTTACAGTGAGCAAAAATATCTCTCTTTCATCCAGGTGTGTGAACAGCCACATTGCGCAATGCTTTAAATCAGAACCTTACACAATTATAGTGTTCTTGTTTTTAAAAAACAAGTGAATAGTTGATCTTAAATATACTCATGTCCTAATTCCTCAGCGCATTGAAAATACAGCGCTACTCCTGAGATGGGCAGCAGATGAAAGAAAGAGAAAAACAAAGGCAAAGTGACTTGGAAAGCATCATGGCGCGTCCATTATGATTATGAAAAACAAAGGCAATGTGACTTGGAAAACATCATGGCGCGTCCATTATGATTATGCATTAAAGGGGTTATTAAAGTGCATATACAAAACCTTAACATTAGATATGTAGCACATAGATGGACTCAAAATTATAATAACCAGTCAAAAAATATATACAGCAAGGTATTCCACTTGTTACCCGCAAAAAGGAAATTCAGCCATTATAGAGTATCGCCATCTGTCTCGTTATTTCCTCATACTCATTGAGGCCCTTGTTTACAGTATCGAAAGTGTGCATCCATTTGCATTCCCGTACACTTAGACAGTTGGAAAAATTGCCTCCTCTTGCATTGACCGTGACCTTTTCCAAAACCCACCATTTCAAACTTTCAGGTGAATGGCCAAATTTTAAAAAATGTTCCACCAATGGGGCTCCTTGAATTCTACAGCGAATTCTACTACAATGCTGTAGGATTCTGGTTTTAACTTTTTGAATTGTTTGACCTATGTACCAGAAGTCACAGGGGCACGCAATTACATATATGACTCCAGTTGAGTTACAGTTGGTATGCTGCTTCATAATGTGCGTGTAGTTGTTGTGGGTACATAATTTCAGTTCTTCTGTTAGTTGGCACGCTTTGCATGAGCCACATTTATGGTGGCCTAATACAGGAGATGTATTCCATAGTGTGGATTGAGAGTCTCTGGTTATACTAGGTAGTAGTGATTGAACCACATAATCCCTAACACTTCTTCCCTTCTTAAAGGCGAACATAGGTGGAGTTGTAATCCCTATTTCGTCGGCCACCAAGTGCCAATGTGCGTTTATGATCTTCTTAATTTCACTACTCTTAGTGTTAAACGTAGTGACACATGTCATCCTATTTTCAGTTCCATTATTCCTGGTTTTTGGTTCCAACAAAAATTCCCTATGGCAGAACCAAGCCTTTTTTCTGGCTTTTTTGAGAAGTCGTTGTGGGTAACCCCTCTCCAACAGACGCTCCATTAGTGACATAGATTCATTAAAGAAATCCTCCTTCCGGGTACAATTCCGGCGCAATCTCAGGAACTGACCATAAGGTAAATTGTCCCTGAGATTGCGCAGATGGTGACTATTGTATCGGAGCAGGGTGTTTCTCTCGCTAGGCTTTCTATAAAGAGTGGTATGTAACAATCCTGCTTCTTCAACTATACTGATATCCAGGAAATTAATTTTCTTTTTGCTGTATTCGAGAGTAAACTGTATATCCTTGGATCATTGATTAAGCCACCCATGAAATTCTATCAAGATTTCTTCATTACCTTCCCAAACAATCAGGACATCATCGATATATCGACGCCATGTCCTGATGTTTGTAAAGTATGGATTTGTGTCATCATAGATGAATTCCTTTTCAAATGCATCCATGAAGAGTATGGCCAAGTCCGGCGCAAAGCTTGCCCCCAGGATCTACTGGAGATTGCCATGCGTAAGAATTTCTTCTACTTCGAAGGAGACTACTATATGCAGACATGCGGAGTGGCCATGGGGGCAAGCTTTGCGCCGGACTTGAGTATATTTAAGATCAACTATTCACTCGTTTTTTAAAAACAAGAACACTATAATTGTGTAAGGTTCTGATTTAAAGCATTGCGCAATGTGGCTGTGCACACACCTGGATGAAAGAGAGATATTTTTGCTCACTGTAAGAGTAGCGCTGCATTTTTAATGGCGCTGACGAATTAGAACATGGTTGCATCTTAGATCACCTATTCACTGGTTTTTGTCTAATAAGAATACTATAACAACGTAAGGCTCCAGCAATGAGCATGACGCGATGCCGCTGTGCGCGCATCTTGACGAATGAGGGAGACTCGTTTTGATCCCCTAGCAACCTCTGGGACGCCACACAGGTTCGGCGTATGACGTATGTACGTCGGTTGCCCGGTAACTAGGATCGCGTTGGTTTGCTTCCGCATTCCATAACGCGAGGTGTAGCGGAAAGCCGTGCGGCGCACTGAGCTAAAGGATTTACCTTACAGTGCTGGACATAGCGATACGGGGTAGGTGACATTCGATCCCTCGACGTGACTACTTGGTAGCAATTATCTGTATATACAATTATAGCCTCAATGTCTAACAGAGACGTTCTCTTGTCCCCCGTTTTAGCACTGTGTGAAGTTAAAACTCTTTGGAATTATCACCGAACCAACGTGGTGGGTGAGTACTCATATGTGATCTATGAGTTCGAGATTGATACTTGACAATTGGACTGTATACACAGCCAATCTGATTTGGATGCACTAAACTTTTAATTAATGATTCACTACATGCCCGAGTGGGCTTTCATCTAACATATTGCAAATTAGCCGTAATCAATGATATGATACATAAGAGGTGATACTATTGAAAGTGAGACTGTTGCTCTTATTCAATGATGGAATATCCCCCTTTATGTGCGAAGTGGATGGAATAGGAATAACATGAGTAGCACTAATGGCTACCTTTCCTTTATTCTATTCACAGTAATTATTTGTGAACTACCTAATCTAGAGTGCGGACCAAACGTTGCACCGATGTTGATGCACCACAAAAGGGTGAGTGTATTTCCATGGTCCTCACTAATGGACCCATTTTACAAGATCTAGTGATACTTAGCCCCATTTTCTCATTTATCATTACAGGTGCCCTATGATAATAGTTTTTAACCGACGTGCACTTTGAAAGTATACCCCCCTTCCCCCATCATCCCGTCCTGATGAAGACCCGTTGTTGAGGACTTAAACTACCCGTTGTATGGTTGGGTCGAAACGTCGACGACATTCCCTCTTGGGAGCCTGCACCTACTGACCCCTGTCCCCTGCCCCATTTCCAATAATCCCATTGCCATCTGTGCAAACTAAGGACTGCGGAATTGTATATAGTGTATAAGCGCGTAAAAAAGAAGTACATTTTTTATAAGCGTGATCTAGGGCAGGCTCGTTTTTCTTGTATATAAATGACTCACACTATGTTTCTCTGATCATCTTGATCATTCACTTGAGCACACACTTTAATCTTTCTCTGTGCACGTTCTTTTTGATTATAGAATTATCTCTCGTTTTATTACTTATGTAAATATATGTATAAAGATATGTTGAACTTCGAAACCTTGTTACATTGTACATTAAACAGACTGACCTGATTGGATTTTTTCTCAGCTCTGATGGTTTGTTGGTGCTTACTGTATGATATCCTATAAATGTGGGCTAGTATCACTTATTCAATTGACGACATAGATTCAATCTTTGTTTGAAGAAGACTAATTTAACCGAATGTTATAATCGCTTTATATGTTACAATTATGTCGAGGACCAACTGTCTGCCCAATTATGAGTGTCCATGCTATTTTGAATAAAACATTTTAATTTGATTGATAAGCTTTTATTCGATATGCAAGATATCTTATAAGCGTACACACAATACAGCCATTTACAAATCTACAAAAACATCATTTTTTTAAAAAAGGCAATATTAAATGCACATTTAAAAAAATAAAAGGACATATAATGCCAAAAATAAATTAGCTAAAAGTGAATTAAACCGTTACTGACAGTCTCTTGCATCGAATCAACCAAAACTGTTTTACAAATTTGGCTATACCACATACAATAGGGGGGGAAGTATCCATCATTAGGATGCGGAGGGCTACTAGATAACTACGTGTGCCCATATTTCGGCAAAGGGGTTTAAGCCAAAAGCTCCTGGGCTTTGCATAATCTGGGCATTCAAATAGGATATGCGAAATGGTCTCTATCCTAATAGGACAACATGCACAATAAGGGGACGTGTGAGCACCAGATTTCCACTTTGATACCAGAGCCCCAAGTGGCAGCGAGCCCACTCTAAATTTAAAATACAGTGCTCGGTCAAATGGAAGAGTAATTAGGTCCAGATAGGGCTCGAAGACTACAACATCTTTTACTGTTAAAAAGGCAGCAGTGGACTTGCAATGTTCCGGGTTTATGACTAGCTGTTCCGCAACCCAGTTCCAATATAGTCTCTTCAGCACCTCTTTTGGTGGAGCCGATCTTGATAACCAACAGTCCCCCAGTCCAATTTTCTCCAGAAGTTTTTTAGTATCTCTCAACCATCTTATTTTTGCCCAGCCGCCCAAGCTCATTATCTCCGTCAACCCAACAGCATATGATTTTAACTCTTCACCCCTCCAAATACGTGTCCATAGAAGGAGTGGGCGAAGTCGGGCTTGGTCTTTAATGTTCTTACAGCCTGTATCCAGCAGCACCGGTACCGTTGGGGTGCTCGGAGGGATGGCAATTATGGATTTTAGGAGCTTACTCTCTACTGTTGCCAAGACGTCCAGACAGCAGTGTGGAATTTTAGCACACGAGCTGAACTTCATCTGCGCCAGCTTGTCACCCACGTACAACATGCACAACAGCCATTTTAGGTATCATGGTCTCCCTGTCCACGATCGATCGCCAGCGTGCTCCCCTGACCCTGCGAGCACCCTCCGCGCACCCTGGCTTTCCCCCCCCCCTCCCTCACATGGGCAAGTCATAAACCTTCTTCTTCTGCATGACTCTGTCCTTGGGAGTCACGCTCGCGCCTGACCAACACCTCCTTTCCTTTCATGAATACCCCTCTGTTGGTAAACTCCCCCTCCACCCTTGATTGTCCACGCGGCATGAATACCTCTCCTTTGATGACCCCTTCCCCCGAGTCCGATTGTCCGCACAGGTCCGAGGCCATCGCCTAGCTGGGAGATACAGTTTACTGCCCCCTATTGTATGGAGTCGCTCCTCTTCAAAGGGCCCACTATTGATCCTGGCCTCCCCACCCCCTGGGATACGATCAGGCGCACACATCCTAAGAATCGGCGGAACACTCAGCTGCGTGATAGCCCCCTCTTATTATCAGCAGGGTGAGGACCTCTATTGTGGATACATGTGGGGGTGGGTCTGACACGAGGAATACGGGGATGTTTTTTATGAGTTCACAGAGTTTTTATGCAATAAAGAATGCACACACGTCATAAACCAGGGTATAAGAGGCCAGGCCTCAGACGATACCTTGTTGTCTGATCTGATGTGTTCTGCTCCATCGGAATAAAAACTTCTGTTTCCTGCCTTCCAGTCTCCAGCGCCTGCCTCTTTGTTTGATAACTAGAGTGGTATAGAGGCGGTTAATGCCGGGCAATCTCGAAACAGGCCATCAGCCCTACCCTTTTTTTTCTACAATTGGCGCCCAACGTGGGGCCCATCAGCGACACGTGGATCCAGTGGGAGAGGTCCCGACGACAGAGTGAACGACTGCAACGATCGGGAGAGCTCCTGTCCGATAGACCCTCGTCTGACAGCCGATCATCCGAACTTCACTAGCTCTGAACAGACCTCTCTCGAGTGATCTACGGTCCTGACTGGGAACCATCAGGAGTGCCGCGAACATCACGAAGAATAGAGGACGATCGGGCGCTGGATTCGGAAGACAGGAAACTGTCCATTCGGTCCGGGTAAGGTCGTGTAAACGCGACAAAATCACGAAATGATTGTTTGATTTGGATAATACTAGTATTACTCTTTTGTTGGTTCCTCTGGAGATTCACCGTCTGCAAACGGAGAAACAACAGGCTCTCCCTTTGCAAGCAGTGAAGGATAGGTAACACAGACTTTTGTCCCCGTTGTAATCCGTCGTGCCTATCTTCCTCCCCCACTGTTTTTCCGAACTGTTGTTCGCGGATTGTTGTCTGGAGATTCTCTGTCTGCAAACAGGGAAGAACAAGGTCTCTCTTTGCAGGTAGAGAAAAAGTAGGTAACGCAAACTTTTAACCCGTCGTACCTACTTATTCTCCCCACTGATTGTTTGATTGACCGTACATTAAGTGTTCGGTATTGGTTATTTTTGAGGTATTCACCGCCTGCAAACAACGGAGAATAGAAATATTCTGTCTAGTCTTTGCACGCCGTGATAAGATAGGTAGTGCAGACCTTTGTCCCCGTTGTAACCCGTCATGCCTATCTTCTCCCCACTGATTGGTAGCCTGTTTAGCCCGGACCGCTTATTAGAGATGAACCATCCAGCTCCACTGGAGGGCACCCCTAATAAGGACATGTTCACTAAGCATGGACTAGTCGCTATAGCTTATACTAAGTTATGGCATAAATACACAAAGAAGAACCCCGAAAGTCAGTGGCCACTGATAGGTTCCTTTGATGATCATAAAATAAAAACCTTAGAAATAGCGCTCCAGAAAAATAAGACTACGCCCACTATGCTCGAGAGTATCGGCATGTGGCGCAAAGAAACGGAACAACGAAGAAAAAGAGAAGAAGCAAAAATAGGGAAAGAATTACGAAAGGCAGCCCACCTAGCTGCTAAGCAACTAGAAGAAGAAATAAAAGAAAGAAAGGAAGCTACACAAAAACAAGAATCAGGGTTGACAGGTCAATGTCCTGTCAGGACCCCCTCTACGCTCTACCCTGAATTGCCCTCCAAACAACGGGCGAACGATGAGTTACTGCTAGGTCCCCCAATCATCTACATGCCCCCTCCATATGCCCCCTGCCAACAACACCTGCAAGCCCTGAGTGCGAACGAGAGCGACCTTAGCGCTAGCGCACCAGCCCTCACGGCCTCCGCACCAGCCACATTAGCAACACCGCCAGATGACCCTGAGGCTAGCAAGCAACCACCAGCCAGACCAAATAGGTTGAGTAAAGATGAGCGGGATGGGATTGACAAAATAGCAAAGACACTAGTAGAACGGAAGGAGAACGAAGAATACACAATGAACATGTATAATTCACATGCCGACAGCCACAGACGGCATTTCATTTTACGATTCAGCTACCACACCCTGAACGCATATGAGGATAGATATCAGAGTAAGGGCCCCGCTAAACTGACAGCGCTATATAGAAAGATTGATGTTGGAGATGGGACTGAACGTGATGCGACGGACCTCTTCATGCAAATGCTTGAGGTCTTCCGCCACCTCACGGAACAGAAACCAGAAATCAAGGTTACAGTCCCTGAAACAACCGAGTCCTCAGTAGAAGTAGCCAACACTATGATGCCCATCAGAGAGGCGGCCCCTTACTGGGTTCCGCCACGTGGTCAGGGAACAAACGACGATATTAACCATACAGATGCAAAGGGGAGGGTTGTGTACAATTGGGTTTAAAAACCATGGGACCGACAAGACATCTTAACCTTTAGACAAACTCTGCCCGATTTAAGAAAGAACCCGACAGCATTCTATACCGAATTAGGCACAGCCTTGGGTTCGACGATAATGACTTTAGCGGACATTGACTTGTTTTTCGGGTTATGCCTGCCAGCTGACGTGTGGAAGCAAATCCGGAAGGCTGACCACACGGATCCGTTCGGACATACCTGGAAGCAACTCAGTGAGCTAGATAGACAGCGAGAGCCCGGAAAGAAACCAGTAAAGGACATATTAGAACTCCCAGACAAATTAGTTCAGAAGTTAAAGACACTGATCCCAGAGAAAAAGGTAGATTGGTCGATAGTCACGGCCTGTCGTCAGAAACCCCAGGAAGATGTATCGGAATACTTCTCCCGATTCGAGACAGTGTTCTCCGACTACAGTGGCCAAGACATGACCACCGCAACCGGACAACACCTGTTTGTGCAAAATTATGTAAAGGGTCTATCGCAAGAGGTTTCCCAAAAGCTGCAGACGAGTGAGAGTAGTTGGGGGGCCTCCAAACCCGCAGCTATCCTTCAGATGGCTCAGTATTACGAGCACCAGAAGAATGAGAATGATAGGGCATCCGAGAAAAAGAAGAAAGATTTGAAAGAAAGGGTGATGATAGCCCAGATACAAGGTATAGCGGTCGGACGGGAACCCCACGGGGGGAACTACCAATCGACCACCCCTAGAAATCCACCTCCCAAAGACCACACCCCGACACCCCACATTGGACGTAGAGACATTAGCGGGGACCAGTGTGCCTTCTGCAAAGGATTCGGTCATTGGAAATCCCAGTGTCCGGTTCTATTAGAGATGAACAGAAATAGGGACCCCAAGGACGTAGCGGGTGGGCCGAGAAATAGGGGACAAGGACGAGGGTACACAAACGACACCACCAATGACAGACCAGGGAGATCGAACGCATTTGACCGTCCCCGACAGAACCAGTATCAACTGTCCGATGGTGAGAATGCCCCCGATTTTGCATAGGACTGCCAGGGGCAAGGGAGGGATCCAGTCAAGCTCTGTGTTGACCAGCAAGGTCCTTACGTCACTGCTAAGGTCCTGGGTACAGAGTCTCCATTTTTGGTAGACACTGGGGCGACACGTAGTGTGTTATCGAAACGACTGATTCCAAGGGCACCCTTGTCTGGCTCACACATTACATCGATAGGTTTCAATGGGACGCCCTCCACTAACCCCCTGTCCGTACCTATCTCCTTTGACCTAGATAACAACACCACTGCCACAACATTTTTGCTCTCCTCCAACTCCCCTGACGCCATTATGGGCATTGATTTGCTGAAACATTTTCGAGCTACTATCAGGTGTTCCCCAGATGGAGTCTGAGTCATCCTGTACGACAACCCGAGCGTACCTAAATCTTGCCCAACACGACACATATACTCCCTGACTGACTGTGATCTGTCCTTGCTCAACGCCCTGCCCCCGTACCTATGGGCCAAAAATGCCTCTGATGTGGGACGAATGATGATTGACCCCATTCATATAACTGTAAGACAGGACGCTATACTCCAGAAACTCCCACAGTATCGGATATCGCCCGAGGGTGAGAAGGCACTGGTAGCGATCATTCAGTCTCTGGTAGATGCAGGAGTGGTCGAAGAAGTGGTTAGCAATGTCTGCAACAGCCCTATCCTACCCATTGTTAAGAAGCAAGGCGAGGGAGATGAGAAAGCGTACCGCTTCATCATCGACCTGCGAGAGATCAACAAAGTGGTTGTACCCCAATACCCCGTAGTCTCAGACATCACCACCATCCTAACCCTCATCCCGTCCACTGCCACCACCTTCACTGTTATTGATCTCAAAAATGCGTTTTTCTTTATCCCCGTCCACCCAGACAGCCGTTATCTCTTCGGCTTCACCCTAAAATCCCGCTCGTACCGATTTTGTAGAGCTCCCCAGGGATACACTGAAAGTCCCAGCATTTACAGCCAGGCCCTCAAAAGACAGCTGTAAATGCTGCATCTGGTAGCCGTCCAGCTACCAGATGGAGTGGTGTTGATCCAATATGTCGATGATATCCTTTTGGCGGCTGACACCACCCCACTTGCAATCACAGCCACTGTCCAACTCCTACACTTTCTCGCAGAAAATGGCCACAAAGTCTCCAAAAAGAAATTACAGTTCTGCCAGCCACAAGTGACATACCTAGGCCATCTCCTGTCCAAAGAAGGGAGGAAACTTACGCCTGATCGAATCCAAACCATCCTAGACACCCCCATCCCAAAAACACAAAAGCAAGTCCGCTCTTTGGTTGGCCTTACCACTTTTTGCAGACAATGGTTACCAAATTTCAGCCTCATTGTAAAACCTCTACTTGCCTTGCTGGCCAAAGATGCCCCCTTCCCGCTTCCTTGGACCCCTGAGTGTCAAGCATCCTTTAAGGAGCTACGGGATGCCCTTTGCTCGGCCCCCGTCCTGGGAACACCGGATTACTCCAAGCCCTTTTCCCTCTTCACCCACGAAAGGGAGGGGTGTGCATTGTCCGTCCTAACACAGTCTATCGGTCCTAAGCAGCGCCCTTGTGCCTACTTCTCTGCCACTCTTGACCCTGTAGCCAGAGCTTTGCCTGCCTGCCTTCGAGCAGTAGCTGCCGCTGCTGTCTCTATCCGTCAGAGCGAGGGAATCGTACTTTCAAACTCCCTCACCGTGTTAGTACCCCATGTGGTCAACACCCTTTTGAACCAAACCAAGACCCAACACCTGACTAGCGCACGACTGACAGGGTACGAATTGACGCTACTTGCACCCCACATCACACTAAAGAGATGCACGACTTTGAATCCTGCCACACTGTTGCCCCTGCCTGGAAATGACCCCGACGTGCCTCCCATACACGACTGTGTGACCCTCACGGACGAACAGACTAGGAGTAGAGTTGACCTCCGAGACACTGCTTTTACAAACCCTGATGGAGAGCTATGGGTAGACGGCTCATGCATCAAACTCCCAGATGGCACCACTTCAGCTGCTTATGCAGTAACAACAGCCCGAACAGTAGTTGAGACAGCCTGCATCACACAACGATCTGCACAGGCGGCAGAGCTGATAGCCCTCACACGAGCATGCATCATAGCAACAGGAACCACCGCGAACGTATACACAGACAGTCAGTATGCCTTCGGGGTGGTTCACCATTTTGGGCTCCTATGGAGGGAAAGGGGATTCCTGACGTCCCACGGCACACCCATCCTTCACGGAGATCTGGTTTCTGCTTTGATTGAAGCAGTTCTCCTCCCCAAACGATTAGCAGTGATCAAATGCCAGGCACACAAGAAGGTGACAGACTTAGTCGGACAAGGGAACGCACTGGCCGACATCACTGCACGAACCACAGCTGAGAATAAGACGGTGACACGCATATATGTGACCAGGTCACAAGCAGAGAAATGGACTGACGGTAGGGAAATGATTAGAGACATCCAGTCAGCCAGCACCCCTCACGAACTGACCGAGTGGGCACGGGTGGGTTTGAAGGACGATGAGGGCTGCTGGCGGACAAAAGATGCAAACAGATGGCTGCTGCCTGACTCATACCTGATCCCGATACTGACTATGGCACATTCCCCCGCACACATAGGATCTGCACCCATGATCGAACTCATTTCCAAAGTCTGGTACAACGACAAAATCCCCGACTCAGCCAAACGCCTGGTCCAGCAGTGCCTTATCTGTTTGCAACACAACCCCGGGAAAGGAACTGTGGTGCCCCGGGGAGGGTTTGGGATCCCGGATCACCCCTTTGAGGTCCTCCAGATGGATTACATCCAGCTAGAGAGATGCCAAGGCTTGAAGTATGTACTAGTCATTGTATGTGCCTTCAGCAAATGGGTAGAGGCCTATCCAACCCGTGACAACACTGCCATGACTACTGCCAAAGTATTACTGAAAGAGTTCTTCCCTCGCTATGGCCTTTGTCGAATTTTATGGAGCGACAATGGCCCCCACTTCATAGCTGAGGTCATCCAACTAATCTTGAAAGGGTTGGGGGTGAAGCAGAGATTTCATGCAGTCTTCCACCCCCAATCCGCCGGTTTGGTGGAAAGACATAATGCCACATTGAAGCTGAACTGTCAAAAATAGTGGCCACCACTGGACTTAAGTGGCCAGATGCCCTCCCACTGGCATTGCTATCGATGCGCTCCACTCCCACCAAACACCCCTACGAGGTTGTATTCGGGCGACCGATGAACCTCTGGGCTGCCCCCAAACCGACCTCCATTCATGACGTCCCGGATGTCCTACTGTCTGATTATTTGGGCAAGTTAACTAAAACATTGTCTGTCATTCATCAACAGGTGCAGCAGGCCATCCCCGATGCTTCCAGGGGTCCGGGTCACGACATCCAACCGGGGGACTATGTATTAGTCCGGAACTTTCAACGGGCCAAGAGTCTGGAACCCCGGTGGACGGGCCCCTGGCAAGTACTGATCACCACCCGGACGGCGCTTCGAGTGGAGGGGAAGAGGCACTGGCTGCACGCGCACCACTGCAGGAGGGTCTCCCCGACCCTGGCCACGACAGAAAACGTCAACACCCAAGAAGAGCTCCTGAACAAAGACCGGCCAGCATTGAACTGTTATCCCGATACCGAGGCACTTGAACTTGCAAAATTCCCTGATCCCACTGTGCCATCCAGAGAAGGGTATTTCCTGCGTCGAAAGGAGGGAGCTTCGGCTAAGCAGGCCACGGACTAAGTTAAAATCTCAGAACGGTGACCTAAACACAACTAAGGGTTACCCGGAGAGAAGCTAAACGAAGTCTGTGGTTCTGCCCGCTGCCGAGCACCTTGAAGATGATGGAAGCGCCAGATAAGAAGATGATGGAAGCGCCAGATAAGAAGATGATGGAAGCAACCGGAAATACCCACTATAGAAACCCAAAGACTGACAATTTGCACAAATCAAAGACAATCGCCCTCTTTATCGTCCTCCTCTTCTGCCTCCTCCTCATGACCTCCTTCTGGATTCTGGAGGGAAGCACCCCCGCTCATCAGGCATTGCTGCCCACTGCACAACCGACCCCCATGAAAGAGCATCACCTGATCTCCCTGTCGCCTCTGCTCCGAGAAAGGCGCAGGGAATTCTGGAACAATTCCTTTGTGCAACTGTTGCACCAACACAACCTTGCTGCAAATGCCACGAACTGCTGGATCTGCGGATTGCTCCCGCATGCCACTGGACACTCCATCCCCTTCATCCCTTCTCCTTTCTCGGTTCACGGCTCCTGCCTCGCCTGGCTGATCCTCATGCAAGAGAGCCACAAGGACAACGCCACTTCCGGTCAAACAGTATCACACTTCTACCATGGGTTTTGGCTGAACAAAACCGGAAGGACCGCTGCTCCCCTGTGTCCTGTGCCCTCGGGTGCCGCCTTCCTTATGAACATCCCAGCCAAAGAACGTGTTGAAGTGCAAGTGCTCCACAATCCAGCTAGACCCACCTTCTCTAATCTGCAGAAACAGACTGCCGCCACTCTGACTGTGGCCCTGTCCGTTATCAATGTCACAGGTCTTGTGTGCCTCGAAGGCCGGGGAACGCAGCTGGTGGGTCACAGTTCTTGCCGCATCACCAGAACATTGGACTCAGTTGATCCCCCTTCCTTTGTTGCTTCTCCAAATATGTACTTTGTTTGTGGCACCAA
Organism: Lissotriton vulgaris; assembly: GCF_964263255.1. Classification (NCBI taxonomy): domain Eukaryota; kingdom Metazoa; phylum Chordata; class Amphibia; order Caudata; family Salamandridae; genus Lissotriton; species Lissotriton vulgaris. Next base: position 968,827,466 of record NC_141697.1, read on the forward strand.
AGCTTACACCTGGCTCCCGAAAGGTTGGAAGGGTACCTGCTACATCGCCTTCGTTCTCCCTCCCACATATGTAGCCCCTGCTAACCATCACCGGCAGAGGCGCGCAAATGACATTGAACAAGCCGACTCCACTGGAGCACAGTTCCTGGATGCAGCAAAGGGACTTGTTCCTCTGTGGGGCCCAATAGCGAACAGTCGCGCTATCCGACACCTGACCCAGGCAGTAGAAACAATGATCAACATCACGGCTGGCATCCTCGCTAACAACACGGCTGAGCTTCAGGCGGTCCGCCTTGTGGCCCTTCAAAACCGCCTTGTTCTAGATGTGGTTCTAGCCGATCGAGGAGGAGCATGCCGCATCATCGGATCTAGCTGTTGCACCTACGTGCCAGATAACTCGCCCTCAGTCTACAACGCAATTGAACACCTCCACAGACTTTCCTCGGAGGTTCACCAAGAACAAGAAGGATGGTCGTTGGGGAGCTGGTTTTGGGACACTTTGAAGGACTGGGGTTGGAGGTTGTTTTCCTTTTTATTGATATCGATTGTGATACTATGTGTGTGTTGCTTAAGTATCCAATGCCTGCCATCCTTGTGTGCACTCGCTACTAATTGTATGTGCCCAAAGACTTTGGACTTCAGAAATGAGCGCATGAGTCCCCTCTATGAAGTAGAAATACGTGGCCTTATGGGGATAAATCCGAACTGACAAGTTGGCGAGACATGTTAAAAGGGAGGACTGTGGAATTTTAGTACACGAGCTGAACATCATCTGCGCCAGCTTGTCACCCACGCACAACATGCACAACAGCCATTTTAGGTATCATGGTCTCCCTGTCCACGATCGATCGCCAGCGTGCTCCCCTGACCCTGCGAGCACCCTCCGCGCACCCTGGCTTTCCCCCCCCCTCCCTCACATGGGCAAGTCATAAACCTTCTTCTTCTGCATGACTCTGTCCTTGGGAGTCACGCTCGCGCCTGACCAACACCTCCTTTCCTTTCATGAATACCCCTCTGTTGGTAAACTCCCCCTCCGCGCTTGATTGTCCACGCGGCATGAATACCTCTCCTTTGATGACCCCTTCCCCCGAGTCCGATTGTCCACACAGGTCCGAGGCCATCGCCTAGCCGGGAGATACAGTTTACTGCCCCCTATTGTATGGAGTCGCTCCTCTTCAAAGGGCCCACTATTGATCCTGGCCTCCCCACCCCCTGGGATACGATTAGGCGCACACATCCTAAGAATCGGCGGAACACTCAGCTGCGTGATAGCCCCCTCTTATTATCAGCAGGGTGAGGACCTCTATTGTGGATACATGTGGGGGTGGGTCTGACACGAGGATTACGGGGATGTTTTTTATGAGTTCACAGAGTTTTTATGCAATAAAGAATGGACACACGTCATAAACCAGGGTATAAGAGGCAAGGCCTCAGAGAGGCTGTTAGAGCACCTCGAGTCGATACCTTGTTGTCTGATCTGATGTGTTCTGCTCCGTCGGAATAAAAACTTCTGTTTCCTGCCTTCCAGTCTCCAGCGCCTGCCTCTTTGTTTGATAACTAGAGTGGTATAGAGGCGGTTAACGCCGGGCAATCTCGAAACAGGCCATCAGTAAGCATGGGCGAATTTTGCGAATCTCGCGTTCGCGAATTTTGCGGATTTGCGAACTCGCAATCCGCAAAATCCGCGAATTCTTGCGAATTTGCGGATTTTTTTTTTGTGTTTGCGCGGGTTTCTGCCAGTTCGCGAGGGTTTTGTACACTTTCGCAAATTGCGAACTTACCTGTCGGGTCGCAAGTTTCGCGAACTTGTTGTTTCTACATGTCCAGCCTGTTTGGGACACTCTTCTTCATCACTGCCACTCTCTGTCACCACTGCCACTCTCTGACTACTCATGCCACCCTCTGGCCCACCCATGCCACCCTCTGTTTCATCACCACACCCTCTGGTTGTCCAGTGTACATTATTTTCGGCAAAGCAAAGCACACCTTCCCTGCCTCAAGTGACCTGAATTAATTTAGGGCTGATTAATGTGTCAAAGAATATTTTTTTAGCTGGCACCTGCTTCCTTAGTGCGCCCTGATTAGTGATCTTTTGCACTTGCTAAGTGCTTTCATTGTTGCAAAATTAGTTACAACACCTGCCCTGTCCCAACTGACAATAATGAATTAGGGGCTGATTAATGGATTTTAACTTCCAGCCTGGCTCCTGCTTGTCTCCCTTAGCTGTAATTCAGGACCTTTGTGGCATATGTGTAACTATTCTGAGGTTCAGAGCAGGGTCACATAATAGTTGCAACTGGCAACTGAACTCTGGAGGGGCCCCTCAGGAAGCACTACAGGAAATGGCTACTAATGATGAGCCTGAACTTTTGAACCTGGTAAGTAGTTTCAGTTTTGCTAAGATCGTATTTCTGCAATTTAGCACTTATTCGCGGGGCGCGAAGTTGTACTGGGAAGCCGCGAACTCACGCGAACAGTGCGAGCAGTGCGAGCAAAATCCGCTGCTCGCGGATTTGCGGATTTTGCGGGAGATTCGCGAATCTCGCGGATTGCGAATTTCCCGAAAATCCGCAAAATCCGCGAGCGAAACGGATTTTCCGCCCATGCTTAGCCATCAGCCCTACCCTTTTTTTCTACAGCAGTGCCCCCACAGTTCGGCCCCATACAAGGCTGATGTTACTACCTTAGCCTTGTAGATGTCAATTACTGGGGTAAGGGACCTCCTAGGTGATGCCCGGTATTCCCTCAGGAGGGCTCCTCCTACTCTCTTGTGGTTGAGGACCATCTTAGCAATGTGAGGTGACCAGTTCATGCTATCCGTAATCCGAATTCCAAGGTAGTCAAATTCGGATACTTTCTCCAAGGCAACAGAATTAAGAACAGGATTCGGCCCAGTTTCCTTGGAGGATTTAGGACTAGGAACTTAGTTTTGTCCACGTTGATTACTAGTCCCTTCACAGCACAGAAATTCTGGAAGCGGGTTAGCAGTTTCTGGAGGCCTTGCGGAGTCTTGGAGATCAAGAGCGTGCCGTCTGCGAAAAGCAGGGTGGGGATCCGCACTCCTCCGAGACAGGGGGCGTCAGATGGTTCTTGCAGGAGATATTTCACCACCCCATTCACATATAGTGAAAAAATGGTGGGCGCCAGAACGCACCCCTGCCTCACACCCCTAGACACTTGTATTTTCTCTGTTAACTCTCCATTTCTTCCCCAGCGGACCTGAGCAAAGGTATGGGCATGGAGGCTAATGAGGAGAGACAAGATGTAAGGAGGCAATCCCAGCCCGTGGAGCACCCTCCATAACTCCTCCCGGGGGACTAGGTCAAAGGCAGTCCTCAGGTCTATAAAGGCCAGGTATAGACTGCCCTTGCCTAGCTCCACCACCTTCCACCCCAGAAGTGCCAACCTGAACACCTGCTCTATTGTCCCCATTCCTGCCCGAAAACCTGCCTGGTAGTCTGATAATATTTTATTTTCCTCCACCCAGTGAAGAATCCTACCAAGTATAGCTTTACCTGCTATCTTTTGGGTGGAGTCTATCAGACTTATTGGGCGGTAGTTCCCCGGGGTTTCTCTACAACCTTTTTTATAAATCGGGACCACCACCGCCCCCTTCCAGGAATCGGGCACTGGCCCTCCCATCATGATGTCGTTAAGGAGAGCTGCAATAACCCATCCCCACTCCACTGGGTGTGCCCGCATAAGATCCCCCGGAAGGCCATCTGGGCCAGCTGCCTTGCGGGGGGCTACCCACCCAATTACCTTTTCGATCTCTAAGGGTGTAAAGAGATCATAGGTATGGGGTTCGGATACTAATGGGGAGATCACCCTAACATTTAATTCCCCATCTGCCGGGAGGTATAGAGCCCCAAAGTGTTTTACCCATGTTTGTGGGGGGATGTTACAGGGTCTCATAGCTTCCTCAGGCCTGTTCCGTGAGCCTACAAGGTTCCAAAAGGCCCTTGAATCCCTACTTTTGCTAGCATGGAGCAGGTCCTCCCAAAATTTCTCTTCCCACTCCTTCCTGGCAGTTTTAAGGGATCTATTGTAGGCCTTCCTTGCTTCCAATATACCACTATGCAATTTATGCTTCACTGCCTCAACAAGCCTTGTTTTATGTACCCTACATGTTTGATTATACCAACCATCACCTTGCTTTTTGTTTCAGTTATTACCTGACTTACTAGAAGGGATGGTGAACACCTTTGTCAAGGCCTCTACTAGAGAGACAAAGAGCCCAATCACCCTACCCACGCCTTCCAAAGGAAACCCCAGAGTTGTCACTGCTTGATTTAAAAGAGTTGAGATTTCTCCAACCCTTTCCTCAGAGAGGATCAATTTAGCCCATTTTAGGCGTCTTCCACAGAGTGAGACTACAGACTCATCGGGGGGAGTTAATACGGAGTTAATAGGGCCCTTTTTTACAAGGCACCACCACTGGGCCATGGTTAAGGAAAGTGGATTGTGATCACTTTCAATCGTCAGGACCACGACCATATCCCTCACATGGTTCCAGAGACATACGTCTAATAAGATGTAGTCTATTCTAGAGGTGTGTCCTGGTCTATTGTAAGTGTGGGCCCCCCCCCTGTCCGAAATTGTCCTTCCATTCACTGCCCTTAGATTTAATTCAAGGCTCAGGGAGTATAGCTGTAACGCCACTTCTGACCATCTCCTGATGGGTGGAATCTCTAAAACAGGAATCCCTATCCTAGTGTCCTCCTCGTCCTGGTCAAGGGCAACATCCGAGCCTAGGGGCTCAAACGTACAATTCATGTCACCCGCAACCAGGGTACATGACTTGTGTGAAGTTTTATTCAGAAGGGTCTCAAGGAGAGATAATACAGAGGACTTCCTCCCACCCTTAGTCCCTCTGGCGTAAACATTATAGACATTTAATACTATTCTTCCCCTTTGGTCTTTTAAAATAATGTTTTGAATATCCGGACAACCTGTCTGTGTCTCCTCTATTTTGCAGTCTAAGGAAGCTGCTACCCATATGAGCAGACCACCCGAAGGGCGTCTTCTCCCTTTTCCCGAGGTTAGCGCGGGTACAGAGTAGGAGGAAAATCCCACCCTATGTACCGACTCCAAGCTCCAGGTCTCTTGAAAGATACATAAGGAGTGCTCATCAACCCAAGCATTCCAATCTGGAAGGGCCAACTTTCTTGCGATCCCTGCGACATTCCAGCTGAAAACCTTAAAAACTAGGTCCGTCACAGCTGGTGTGTCACTGGTCGCGAGAACATTACTGTCTGTGGGCCTCACAGGGGAAACTTGCAAATAACAACAATCTAGAGGAATATCCATAGAGGCCACTAGCCCACTATCACTTACAATTGGGGGAGGGGTAGTTCGGGAAGGTGATGCTACCATTGGGTCTGCATTTATATATTCCCTTGGATCGCCCTCCTCCAGTCAGCAGCACCCTGCCGCCCACGGAGGGTTCAGGTCGTTACCCCCAAGGCCCCCAGCCCAGCATGTGTCCCAATTTTGGCAAAAACCAGGGGTACTAAGACTCTCCCATGGCGACATAACAATTTGCCTAGGGTAGAAATAGGATAGGTCCACTACTTTAACCCCTGCTACACTCATGTTTTTTATTGGACTACAGATGGAACTCACTACTCTGGGGTCTTGAAAGTTTATTATTATGCAGTCCCCCTCCTGAGTTTTTTTCCCCTGCCCTACCCACTCAACTCTGCGAACACTTAGAATGATCCCATCCACACCTGTCGGAATTGGCTTGTTTGACTTTAGCCAGTGGATGCACTTATTCTTAAGAGATTGATGGTTCTCCAACTGGCCTTCCTTCAGAGGGGGAACATTTACCATAACAGCAACAAATGGTTGGCAGTCTGGTGGGAGGTTTACAGGGGGGATCCGGCATGCGGAATTTCGGGGGGCCACTGGGATATTAGCTGGTGCTATAGTTTGGAGAGCAGTTTTAGTGGCCTTCCCTGTCGCTGTTCCCTGAGCTTTATCTTGTAAGCCAGATGTTTGACTAGCTTTTGCTTTACCACTACTAGCCTGTGGCTGTACTTGCGGAAGTGGCTTAGGTGCAGTTTTGGCAGCCTCCACAAGTATTGGCGTTCCCTTGGGTTGAGGCCCTGTTTTGGGTGGGGAAGGGATTTTGGGTGCTAGAGCTTGCACTCTACTAGTTTCAACCTTTTTTGCCCTTTTTGGGGGGATTGGAATCTACCTGCAATGATAAGGAAGCTACTGGGGGGGCACTCCCCTTTAGTCCCATGTCCTGGTTATCACTCACTCTATTCAGCTGTTTAATTGTAGTTTTAAGTGAGTAGAACCCGTCGAGGGTTGATTGCTCTAGTTTATCTATTCTAGCCCCCAGGCCCTTAACCTGAGTCAGTAGGGGCATCAAGAGACTATTTACCCTCTCCACAATAGTATCGATAGTCACGGGATCGATACGCTTGGGGACATTATCAGTGCTATTACTAGTAGGTGAGCAGTTATTTACACCCATAGGAGAGACCACAACATCCCCCTCTACCTCGGCCTTATCCTCTGGGAGCAAGCCCTTTGCGTCTTTCCCACCTAGGCCAAAGGGCTTTATAGTTCTTTTGTAGAGCGCGGCCTGTCTCACCAGCCTGCCCTTTTTAAGGTTACCTGCCTTTTTGCTTTTAGCCCTTATTTTCTGCCTACTTACATCAGTTTCAGTTACAGAGGGCACCCCATCTAGATTTACTATAGTGGGGGTGGGCAATATTGGCAATACTGGCTGGGTTATAGCTTTGTTTAAGGGGATGGGTAATACAGGTGGAGGAGGTGTGCTTGGGCCACCCTCTTCCTCAATACCACTAGGAAGAAGCGCGGCCAGATGTTCCAACCTGTCTATGGTTTGCCCTATTTCTAGCAGATGGGGGGGTCTATAGAACAGCCCGGGACGTCAACAGGGGAGGCAGATTGAGCCCGCTCACAAGCCGGTGTCAGGGCCTGTGCAGCCGCCCCCAAGGATGAACGTCTAGAGGGGAGGTAGACTTCAGATAGGCGGCGCTCTGACATAGCAATCTCCTTTTCTATTACAGCCGCCACCCTGGTAATAAAGCGGTCCATAGTTCCAATCACTGGGCTCCCGCCAACAACTCCCCTTTCAACCTCACTCCTGAGTAGTTTTCCAGAACGGGTTGACATGGTTGAGGGTAGGCCCTACGGAGTCTCACGCGGCCCACCTGTGATCGGCTCTGGATGTAAGAGACGTGGCCCAGCCCAGCCTCTGTCAGCCCCTGACTGCCACAGACTGCCCGCCCTTTGCTCGGGCTTCGCTCGGCCTCCCGCTCGCGTCCCGCTGAGCGACGTGCCGTCCGTAAAGTAGGAGCGTTGCAGGCGGGGGGGCGTGTCTGTTGGTGGGCGCGTCTGCGCGCACCTGAGGAAGCAGGGACTCCTGGACTTCCGAGTCCCTGCTACAGCGCTGGATGATTTTCCACGTCCTCCCACTGACCAGCGTCTCGCAAGCAGATCTCCCTCCTTCAAGCCGCGAAGCGGCACCCGCGGAGTGGGTGCGGCGAGAGGCAGCGGCAGGGACAGCACAGCACAGCACTTGGGTCCCGCGGTCAAAGGGACGAGTAGCAGCCTCCGGTAAGCCTCCAGGTGTGTCCCAACGAGGCTGGAAAACACGTGCCTTTTCTCTCTGGCCAGGCGGGGGGCGTGTCTGTTGGTGGGCGCGTCCGCGCGCACCTGGGGAAGCAGGGAATCCTGGACTTCCGAGTCCCTGCTACAGCGCTGGATGATTTTCCACGTCCTCCCACTGACCAGTGTCTCGCAAGCAGATCTCCCTCCTTCAAGCCGCGAAGCGGCACCCACGGAGCGGGTCGGCGAGAGGCAGCGGCAGGGACAGCACAGCACAGCCCTTGGGTCCCGAGGTCAAAGGGACGAGTAGCAGCCTCCGGTAAGCCTCCAGGTGTGTCCCAACGAGCCTGGAAAACACGCGCCTTTTCTCTTTGGCCAGGCGGGGGGCATGTCTGTTGGTGGGCGCGTCCGCGCGCACCTGAGGAAGCAGGGACTACTGGACTTCCGAGTCCCTGCTACAGCGCTGGATGATTTTCCACGTCCTCCCACTGACCAGCGTCTCGCAAGCAGATCTCCCTCCTTCAAGCCGCGAAGCGGCACCCGCGGAGCGGGTGCAGCGAGAGGCAGCGGCAGGGACAGCACAGCACAGCACTTGGGTCCCGAGGTCAAAGGGACGAGTAGCAGCCTCCGGTAAGCCTCCAGGTGTGTTATTTTAATTAAAATTTCAATACACTAGACATGGGGAATTTTGGGGCGCTGCTATTGGAGATTGTGCAAGCTGCCTTCTCCCATGTTGTGCGTAACGCTGCCTAATTGTAGGATGTGACTGGTAGCTTGGAATCTTTATACCTAGTTAGGCTTAGGTAAAGGGTCTGACTGTCAGCTGGTATCCCTGATGAAGGTGGATAAACAGAGTATTATTGAGGGAAATTCGCTGGATATCCTATGGACATGTATGTAACAAGCATTTACAATGCAATGGTTTTGCCTTTGTTAAAGTTAGAGCTATTGGCATTGCTCTTGACATTATTTTTATTTATGTTTTTTTTAACATAAATAAATGGCATTGTCATTTACAATGCCACTAGCTTTATCTATCGCAAATGACACACAAACACACACAGAGGCCCCCCACACACACCCCCACACAGAGCCCCCCACACACAGCCACTTAGAGCCCCCCACACACACAGAGCCCCCCACACACACAGCTACACAGAGCCCCCCACACACACAGCCACACAAAGCTTCCTACACACACAGCCACACAGAGCCCTCCACACACACCCACACAGCACAAGCAGGCAACAGGGGGACACGGAGGCACAAGCAGGCAACAGGGGCACACAGAGGCACAAGCAGGCAACAGGGGCACACAGAGGCACAAGCAGGCAACAGGGGCACACAGAGGCACAAGCAGGCAACAGGGGCACAAAGGCGAAGGAGGTGAGACGCATGAGAATCTATGAAGGATACCAGTGCTGCAGAACAGCACTTACAGGCCTGCAACATTTTTCTGTTAATCAGAAACGGTAATTAAGTTACCTTGGAATAATAAGGTTTTGATTGAAGAGAATTAAGATTTCATAGGAAGGGGAGATGACATTTTGGTGGAGGGTGGTTACACCAATGATTCGGTAAATATAAGGACCATTAATCTATCCCACCACCTCAAGTGTAATGACTTCAAATACAGATTTAGCACTAAAAACATTCTGCAATTGAAAAAGGAAGAGGCATGCCAGAAACCGCATAAGTATAAGTATCAGTATGAAAGCTCAGCGCAGAAACTAGAGACTATGTCAGGAGCTTGAAGAAGTGGGGAAAGTAGCCAGCTACACTAGGCTAAGAATACCCACTTAAAATATCAACGTCAGACCCTGCAATGTTGGAAAGGCAAGGAGTCCAAGCAAGAGCACGCACTTGTGTCTTAGACCATATCCCTCACAGGAAGAAAAAAACATTTCAATATATTAAGAAAAGCTTTCCAGTCCCCCCGGATCAAAAGGCAGCTGACTTAACATTTGCTTTCCATCCCACACCCGATTTGTGACCTCCAACAGCTTGACCACAATATGACCTTCGATCTCCTACCTTCCAGACTTGGTGAGGACGATAATGGCTCCACTGGAGCATTTGAAGGAGGCCTCCACAGCTCCAACAGCAGTTGCTTCAGTTGGGTCACAAGTTAGGGGTGATACCCGCCGGAGTTCCTCAAACAGCTGACGGTGAAAGATGGCAGCTTCTGCCTCGCGGGCAATCTACAAAGCAATACGTGTGCAGGGGAGGGGGATGGAAACAAGTCAGTCAGCACATGGTGGGCACAGGATAGAGGCAGCCTGAGAGGAGACCACAGCAGAATTAACAAGCGTGTCATGCCTTGTAGAAACCATTACAAAGGATGGTTCGATATACACTGATGCACTGTGTAACAAGTGCACTTTGCACAAAACTCAATTAAATGAATGACATTCCTATGGAATGGTTTCACATGGTCATGCTAAAGTTTTCTGCCGAGTCATCCAAAGACCTTCCTCCTTCCAGTGTCCTCCCTGACACTCCTGTCGAACTGCCAAGATTCTGCTCCCCTTACCTACCTTGCACCAAACTGAGCAGCAATCTGCAAAACCAGATCGCTCAAGGTCCCTTCTGCCTCGTGTAAGTGGTTCATTTTAACTAAGTTATTTTATTTGTATTCTGGGTCTTGTAACTGATTTTCTCATTATAAGCCCGAGAATGCAAAGAACAAGACTGGACTGGATGAAAGAGAAATAGAATGAGCATCTCAAACAAAGACCTGGAGGGTCTCACCCCTGCCCCAGTTCATCCCTGTAAAACCAGTCACCCTGAGCTCCCCTGCAGAGTGGGCCTCCACGCTGCGCATTCGCACACCAACTCTCCACACCTAAGACGTAGGCGTAGCAGCCCTCACCGAGACCAGCCACACACCTTGTTCTACCCACTCTAAGCATCCACGCACCAAATCTAAAATCCGAGAATCACTCCTGGGAAGCAATCAAATTTTGAGCACACCAAAATGACCCAGCCAAAGTTTTAACCCAGAATATACACCAGAACTGATCAAATAAGAAACTTTACAATGCAATGTTAAATCCCAGAATAAATACGCATGCCTTCCATGGGCACAACAAAGTCTACAATTAGGACGAATATGCAGTCCTTACTATCATGGCTGGGTGACTGGGGTAATATTAAACAAACGCTGCACCCAGATCTGTTCGCTCCGAAGCGAACAGCGTTTCTTCCATGAAAGCAGCATTGCATGTTACTCAGAAAAAAAATTACAGCAGATTTAGGAAAGAATGACAGCAGTTTCGGGCTTACATTAAGTTGTGTACTTCCTGTTGCAAAAGGAAAGATTGCTAGAGCAGATGGTAATTAAAGAGGGTTGTGCTGCAGTTTAAAGGCGTGTGTCTGGGTTATTGTACTACAACATCACTACAAGCAGGGAGCTGTCACACTGTGGCGTCACATTGTTGCTGTAGCTAGTTGGACGGTCAAGGGCATCACATTTGAAACGAAACAATGGGTGCACAGTTTTCGCTTTCAGTTGTAAAACTTCGAGTGTTTGATAACTGGAAGTGTGGGGGAGGGAGAGAGGCGAGGGAACGGCACAAAAAATACACCACATATACAAAGAGGCATGCAGACAGAAGTGCACACAGGACAGGTGCACCGACACCTGCACACAAAGAGCAATCCAGACACACTCACAAACAGACGCTGCCCCAAACATATACACGCGCACGGGACACCCGGACGAACCACACCGACTCGCCCTCGAAGAATACACAGACTCACGCTGTCACACACAAACACACCGACATAAAATGCACCGAAAATAAGGTAAGTGGCATACAGACACCGCAATACCCAATCCCACACACAAAAAGCCCTCACTCGCACTCAGTTGAATACAGAGTCACACACTCTCCGACTGATACAGATACCCCTCTGCACACAGTCACGCAAACAGGTGCATACACCGACTTAAAAATACACGTAAACTCAGGGGCATGGCACACAGAGACCGGAACACGCGAACTCACACACTAAAAACCAACATGTGGACACAGCCAATACTCAGGCACATACACGCCGGCAAACACACAAAGACACAAATACCCCTGTGCACACCAGCACTCACAGTTACACAAACACGCCACAAATGTGCGTTCTCTACCTAACGTCGTGCAGTGAATCTCTGCCGCGTACATAGCTTCGGGTGCCCTTCGCTGCACCTGCAGACACCCTGCCGCTGCGCATGCTCAAACACTAAAAGGCGCGCTCCACGGCACAGCAGCCTGGCACACTTGTGGTCACTTATAATTCGGCGCTTAGAAGCACAAGAACCCACTGCAGTGGCCTGTAAAGCACTACGGGGCACATGTAATTCACATTATATTCCAACATAGATAAGTAGTACCTCAGCGTATTCTGCTTTGTAAATTACTATAATGTAACACAATTTAGAGCTAATCTTAACGGGTATATTGACATATTGTTTTCTGACATAAGAACAATATACCTAAATAATAATAACACAAAAATTTCCCCATATGCACGATGAATGATGGACCTCGAATAAGGACTGTTTTGTAAATTCGTGTGGACAAAAAACGCTGAAAATGGCTTCCGGAGTACACGTGGTAGGCTGGGAGAACTGCCTGGCAAGATTAATTGCACACAGGTTCAACTTTCTTTACTGCACCGTGAGAGCGTTGAAGCTCCTACCTCGGTGACAGTGCTGCATCACGCTACTAACGGTTTTATCCGATGCTTACTATCGCATACTATGCCCGCCCTTCTGTAGCGCAGTAAATCCTAGCTCCAAGCACACACTCCAGTGAGCTATCCCCCGGCTGCATAAGATGCCTACATGGTATTTTGTAGACATCGAGTCTTGCATTTGTGAAGCTGCGTGTGGTGCTCTAGAAAGCACTCAGAGGCAGTACAAAGCTCGGTTTATATTGTAAATTCGAATAGGTTCTGTATTGAATCACTTGTGTTTAGTGGCTCATGTAATGTATGATGTATGGTATGGGTTAGCAGGCATTATGCCTTACATCAATCCATTTTTACATATTAAAGAGCGTTGTTGGACATGCTGTGTGGAGTTCTATTCAGACTTTGGTACACAGTGGGCTAGGAGGTAGATTTAATGTGTGCCCAGTACTCGGAGTAGTGAAACATGAGTGAACTACCTCACAGTCGTACTAACGCGAGCAGCAGAACCCAGAGTCATGTAGGGCACACTCCTCGTGTGAGGGGTTTGTCGCGCGTGCTCTGCATATAACGAGCAACATACCTTTTTACAGACACTTTATTGATCATAACACCTGTTGTGCGTAACGCTTAATAACTCGATTCTGCCGTTTAGATACCTCTGCACCTCTCTCCTCAGACCTCACCAAGCCTCAGTACCTCTCGCACCAGCATGTCTACAGATCTTTCTAGCTCACTCTGCCGAACCAACAAATGTCTGCACTTGTCTCTGAAGAATTCACGGAGGCTCTCGAACCTCTCCTCTAGTTCGTATTTATCCGAGAACACTGCCGAGTTTACAGATCACATAACATCTCTCTGCAGAAGGAAGGTACATCGTGTGGACACTCTGTATGACGAAATTGCGCCGCCATACTGCTTGCCGTCTTCCTTCTTCTGCGGGGGGCGGGCACTTCCGGCCGGCCGCGCTAGGATTGGCCGGCCGGCCAGTCACGGGGCGGGAAACGGGGAGAAGAGACGCAGTAGTGCCGGCAATGCCGGACCAGACACGGGGGCGTTCCCGGCGTCCCGTGACGTCGGCAAAAGCCAAAGAATGTCGGGAACGCCCCCGTGTCTGGTCCGGCATTGACGGACAGGCCCCTCGTCCAATGGCAAGGCTCCGTTTACGGAGCCAGCCAATCAACGACGAGGGCCGAACCAAGCCACACTACAGTTATCATCAGGTTTTCGCCTGCGCCGAAAAGATGCGCAGAGCGCATCTTTGGCGAGGCAAAACCTAAAAAGTGCATTGTTAGGACTATATCACATCACACATCATTGGGTTGGACAGAAAAATGATGGAATAGAAAGGGAACTGCTTAAGTAAAGTGTTTCATTGGCGCTGTACCAGTCACCTTAATTTTTGGTAGGCCCCAGGACATTAACTGATTTGCCCAGATCATAGGATATGGAGCCGAAGCTGAGACTCAAACCTGACTCCTCAGTTCCAAATTCCTCAGCTCTGGTCGTTATGCCTCATCTGCTTCCCAATGTTTGGTTAGACGGTACAATCTGAGGGTCACTCACCTCTAGGTAAATGTAGTATTGTTGTGTAAATAGAACACAAAAAAATAAGTCCGTATCAATAGCGGAGTAAAAACAAATTGGTGATTTTGTTGTTTAACCCCTTCGATGCTAGTGACGGAACCATTCCGTCATGCCTCACGGTTGGGCTGTGCAGATGATGAAATGGTTCCGTAACGACCACACCCGCGAATGGAATGTTCAGCACCGGGGGAGAATCGGCGCCGCAGGCAAGGTGTTAACGGGCTGCAGAAGTCCCAATGTTTATAGGAAAATCCATGTGGAGATCCAGGGCTGGCTTTAACACTGGTGGCGCCCTGTGCGACAATGTCTGTTGGCGACCCCCAATGACCACCTCTGCCATAGAATACCTCGCTAGCACCCTTTTACAGTGCCCCTCAAGTCTCCATAACGACTGTCCCTGAGATTCAATTAGTTTTATAGCACCACTCATACCAGTGTTAGGTTTTAGAGCATTTTACATCACACACACATTGCACAGAGACAGTCAGAGGTGTGTAAATCAGTGTATAGAAAATGTTACATCAGACAGGGCTGCAAGGTGTAGTGTAGGAGTGACATGTCATCAATACTGGTATGCAATATAGTTTAAGAGTCCTTATTCTGTAAAAGCACAAATTCAGGAATGAAAATGTAACATCATTGTTAGAGGTTCTCTTTAATAATATGAATTGTTTTCTACCCAAGAGTACCCTTTTCACAAGATTAGGGTGAGGAAAGACTGGGCAAAAACACATATAGCTGTAACATATACCTTGCAGTTTGCCAGCAGCTCTTTGATGATAGTTAATAGCTCAATCTTCTATATTAGGATTTTGACTTAAAATCAACAAGTTACAAAAGGAGTCCTCGGACAAAGTAGTAACCTTTTGACCTATTTACACGATATCCACTTTGTTATCTGCATAGTACACATTCTTAGCAGCAGGCATTTTAACCCTCTGCGCTACCTTAGGATGATTCAAAACTTCCACTAGACAAACCTCTGGTCTCTTTCCATGAAGACAATTCATCACCAGAGTTATCTTGGCATTTTAAATGATGCCTGAAAATTGCTAAAGGCCTGGAACGCGGCAGCAGGTGCTTTTTAAATGATAACATACTTGCAAAAATGATGCCCCCACCCCAAGTCAGCGCCCAGTGCGGTGGCACCGATCGTACAGCCCTAGTTCGGGCATATGGAGAACAGCAGACCTTTGCGAACTCCTGGTAGTAATCTTTAGAATTACATGTTTGTGAGAAAATCTTTGTAGATTTGCATTCCTCAAGATAGAACAACCCAACATTTAGATACGAGACACATAGAGCACTATTCCCTTTCACTACTAAAAGCAAAACTGACAAAAATGTTTACTCTGTTCACCTGGGCGCATGAACTGTTGGCAACCTGCACCTTTGTACGGCATCCACACCCAAAGCAGTGAGCTATTAAATGACTTTACAGTACCGTATGATGCTACATTAAATAAATACGTGCAAAGAGCAGCTGCCACACCGTCCCTATCAGTGACGTGCTAAAACACGGAAATAAGTATCACACAGTGAACATCAAGTCGCCACAACTGAGGTTTTTTTGGTGACCAAGGCCTATTCTGACTAACTACCCTGTAAATAAACCAGGAGCACTGCGGGCAAGGACGAGGCGGTCAATAGAAACCAGGGACTGTCTACTGTTACTGAGTCGCTGCAGAGGGATGTTAGTCGAATAGACATGTTTTTAAGTCTTTCCTGAATTCTTAAGAGTGGGGGCTGATCGGATGTTGAAGGGAAGGCTGTTCCAGGAGTTAGCGTCCAGGTAGGAAAAGGCTCATCCACAGCGCTTGCTTCTGTGTTTGCGGGACATGTGGGCTAGGGACAAGGGTGCAGGGAACAGTTGTCTCGCGGGTTGGTGGAAATTCACCCAAGCAGAATCTTCTCAACCGCATTAGCTACCAGAGATACCACCCTTTTCTACAAATCCTGCCTCCTGCAGTCCACCTGCTGACACCTCAGCCTTCCTGCAGCCAGACATCATCACAACGAACCTGTTGCTGGCTAGCTCCCCCACATGTAGCTGCTTCCAGACACCCCAACTACAGCCCTCCTAAATTTAAGAAATCCCGCTCAGCCCACATTCTCACAGACACCCACCTGCTCCTAGGTATCCCCTTCATTTGAATGCTGACAGAATCCATGACTTTCTCAGGTGATTGGATAATGACATGAGGGCCCTGGCAGAGACATCTAGTTTGTTTATTTGGGGGCCGTGATTGGATGGGGCACCGCTAGCAGACATTAACCACTGATGCGATAGATGTGACTCAATGTTTGATGAGATTCTGAATGTAAGCAGGGATAATAGTCAGCGTAACTGGAATAATGCCATTGTGCAGTAGCTGCATTTTTCGCTTATGCAAGGATTTGCCACATAATGCATCATCTACTGTATAATCTGCAGATTTCAGCAAACACATTTGTTCTAGTTCAAACGGTTCAAATGTAACTAAAACTGTAGCGACACTCGTTGCAGCCTAGTGGAAGGCCCTTTGCGAAGGTTGACTGGTCACTTTTCTGTTGCTTATTGTTATATTTAGGCATTAAACAGGTAGCAATGAGATGCAATCTGTGCCAGAGTTTTAAGTGTAAAAATGAAAAAATTATGAAATAGTACTAACATAAAATGTGCCACATTACTCCACCTGACTTGCATTTTCTTTCCTGATAATTAAGTCAACCCTGCCGCATATACACTTACCACGCAAACAACTTGCACGCACGCTTTCACCACCCATACCATTTCCCTCTCTTTGTTGTAAGTCAATTATTGACAGTCACGTTGGGGGTCTATATTAGCTCTGAAACCTTTACTTCACACTCGTTTAAGGCACATTTCTTTGCTGTCCTTTAACACTGTTGACAATTATACATTCTTTACATTACTAATGACTCAGTGCACCATAGTGCTCCGAGGCGGCCACAGAAGGTCAATTGATACTTTAGAAACAAACAACCAACATCTCTACCTGTATCTACAACGCATTTTGAGCTGCAAATCTTGGAAGTGCCCATGTTATTAGTCAATCACTTGCATCTATGACTGCATCCCTAAAAAAGTATGAGTTCAGATTAAAGCTGGTGCTTTCTGGGAACACCTGTTTCTCTAAGAAAGTACGAGGGCACTGCCAGAGCAGATCTTCAATGGATGCTGGCAAGGTTTGGGTGGGATGAGATCCGAATGCTTCCTACATTTGTTCCTGGAAAGATGTTCATTACACTAATTAAGATGCTGTTTCAGAATTCCTTAGAGATTTTAATTGAAGTATTTTTAACTGCATTTATTTATATTTCTGCGTTGCAGCACTTTTTTTGTTCTAATATCTTTATTTTTATTTTAAAAAAGTGAATACATTTATAATATAATGCAATACAACATAGTATTATGAGATATACAATACGTTAAAATCGAATAAATATAGAATCGACAATAAAGTTCATAGCAGAGAATAATGAACTCACAAGAAAGCAGAATCTATAAACTACATATACTATATGTTAGAAATTGACTTGAAAAATATTACAAAGCCCGGGCACAAGGAATCTGAGAAGTCCAAATCTTGTACCATTTTTATACCAAAACCTAGCCGTAGTGCTCAAATAAAATGAAAGTACATAATTAAAGAGAATAAAGAAGAAGATGAAAGATAGAGAGACAGCACTTTGATGTTGTTTTACAGGTCCGGGAGGGAGGAACAAGGAAGACGTTTAGCTGTGGTGGTAAGGATTCCCTATGCTTAGCTTCCCACTGTAAACAGCAACAGGGGTGCATGCAGAGAAAAAAATGAGAGCTTTTCTGAACGTCTTTCTGGCTGACTCAGGCCTAATTTTCTGAATGGAAATTTCCAAATGGAGGATAACCGAAACACCAAGATCCACCACAAAACGTCTCTCATGTTTTAGGAGATGTGACACTGCCACCTACTGTTAACATGTGTGGTAAAGTCTTTTCATGGTAAAGACGAGCGGAAACAAGCTTTTTCGATGTCAACAAGCATTTGCAATGCAATCCGTCTCGCTTTTGTGAAAGAGCTATTTGTGTTGAAATTGTAAATATTTTTTACTTATGTGTTGTGGAGTGGATGTATGTGGTGTGCAGTGGAATTATGTGGATAGTAATTATGTTGTATTTAGTGTATTGCAAAAATGTGGAGTGGGATTGTGTGTTATGGAGAATGATTTTATGGTATGGTATTTTGTGTTGTGGGGTGTTATGTAGTGGAGTTCAATTGTGTTGTGTGCTATTGAATTTTGTGGTCAGGTGTGGAATTATGTTGTGTGGGTTTTATGTATGTGGAGTGTTATGTAATTGTGTTAATTGTGTTATGTGGTTTCTTGATGAATTATATGGGGTTGAGTGGAAACATGTTGAGTTGATTTGGGTGTAATTGTGTGGCGTTGAGTGAAATTAGGCTGATTGAAATTATGTGGCACAGTGTAGAGTGTGTTTAGGTGGATTGTTGCTATGTGGTATAGATTGGTTTTATGTGGGGTGCATCTATGTGGTCGTGATTAGAAAGTTATTGTGTGGAGTTGAATTATGTTGTTCTGAGTGGTTTAAAGTCTAGTGTAATTATGCTAGGTGGTTTTGAATTGTGTGCTGGTAAATTGTGTGGTGTTGTGTGTGACAGTAAGCATCAAGTTATAATGAAGGAAGGGTGGGTTTGAAAGAAGGATATAGGAAGGTGATGTGGAAGAGATGTCAAAAGAGAGAGTAAAAGAAGGTAGAAGGTTACGGTGGCTTAGAGGGAAGGAGGTGGGGTGGAAGAGAGAGTGGATGAGAAAAAAAGGATGGAAAGAAGGGAGGATGGAAGAGAGGAGGTTTAAGGAAGAAAGAAAATGAAAGGACTTTCTGAGAGAAAAGAAGGAATCAATTAATGAGAAATAGAGGAAGCATGAGAGGAAGAGAGTGGGCTAGAGGAGATGTAAGTAATGACGAGAATGGATGGAGGTAAGGAGAGTGAAGGAAGGGAATGAGGAATGAATGAAGCGATCGTAAAGAAGTAGTACCTGATGGATGGAAGGACATATGGCTGTAGAGAGGGGATACAGTGGAGAAGAGTGAAAGTGAAAAGAGGACTAGAGGATTGAATCAAAGAAAGGCAGGAAGGGAGTGGAGTGGAGGCTGTTTTGGTGTCCCTGAAAAACAAAAGTGAGTATGTATTGCTACAGCAGAACGAGTCATCCCAATCGGGTAACATGCCTCAATACATTTGTGACTACAAAGTTGTAATCATTTGTAAGGGTCTAGGCTGCCTTTCATCTTTCTAAGCTCTGTACGATAAACATCATTGAGTTCAGTGCTGTGAAGCTACTTTGTGTGGTGATAACAAAGGTCAAACAAAACATAGCCCTTTTATCTCGTAATTTCAGAAAACTCGGGACTATAAATAAAGGATATTAGGCGCCAGAACTATTGGTGTGGGCTTGCCCAATTATGAGTGTCCATGCTATTTTGAATAAAACATTTTAATTAAAATTTCAATACTTCAGACATTGGGAATTTTGGGGCGCCACTATCGGAGATTGTGCAAGCTGCCTTCTCCCATGTTGTGCGTAACGCTGCCTAATTGTAGGATGTGACTGGTAGCTTGGAATCTGTATACCCAGTCAGGCTTAGGTAAAGGGTCTGACTGTCAGCTGGTATCCCTGATGAAGGTGGATAAACAGAGTATCATTGAGGGAAATTCGCTGAATATCCTATGGACATGTATGTAAAAAGGGCATTGTTATGGCTATATAACCTCACATATCATTGGGTTGGACAGAAAAATGATGGAATAAAAAGGGAACTGCTTAAGTAAAGTGTTTCATTGGCGCTGGTACAGTCACCTTAATTTTTGGTAGGCTCCGGGACATTAACTGATTTGCCCAGAATCACAGGATATGGAGCCGAAGCTGAGACTCAAACCTGACTTCCCAGTTCCAAATTCGTCAGCTCTGGTCGTTATGCCACATCTGCTTCCCCATGTTCAGTTAGACGGTACAATCTGAGGGTCACTCACCTCTTGGTAAATGTAGTATTGTTGAGTAAATAGAACACAAAAAAATAAGTCCGTATCAATAGCGGTGTAAAAACAAATTGGTGATTTTGTTGTTTAACGGGCTGCAGAAGTCCCAATGTTTATAGGAAAATCCATGTGGAGAACCAGGGCTGGCTTTAACACTGGTGGCGCCCTGTGCGACAATGTCTGTTGGCGACCCCCCAATGACCACCTCTGCCATAGAATACCTCGCTAGCACCCTTTTACAGTGCCCCTCAAGTCTCCATAACGACTGTCCCTGAGATTCAATTAGTTTTATAGCACCACTCATACCAGTGTTAGGTTTTAGAGCATTTTACATCACACACACATTGCACAGAGACAGTCAGAGGTGTGTAAATCAGTGTATAGAAAATGTTACATCAGACAGGGCTGCAAGGTGTAGTGTAGGAGTGACATGTCATCATTACTGGTATGCAATATAGTTTAAGAGTCCTTATTCTGTAAAAGCACAAATTCAGGAATGAAAATGTAACATCATTGTTAGAGGTTCTCTTTAATTATAAGGATTGTTTTTTACCTAAATTAACCCTTTTCACAAGATTAGGGTGAGGAAAGACTGGGCAAAAACACATATAGCTGTAACATATACCTTGCAGTTTGCCAGCAGCTCTTTGATGATAGTTAATAGCTCAATCTTCTATATTAGGATTTTGAGTTAAAATCAACAAGTTACAAAAGGAGTCCTCTGACAAAGTAGTAACCTTTTGACCTATTTACATTATATCCACTTTGTTATCTGCATAGTACACATTCTTAGCAGCAGGCATTTTAACCCTCTGCGCTACCTTAGGATGATTCAAAACTTCCACTAGACAAACCTCTGGGGCCTCATTTATGATTTTTTGCCGTAGGGAAGCGCAGCAGGCCTTCCTGCTGCGCTTCCCTACGGCAAAAGAAAAGGGCAGAAATGCGCCGTATCTATAAGATACGGCGCATTCCTGTCCTTTTCCCCTGCGCCGGCGCACAATGGGCTGCCTGCGCCAGCGCAGGCACCCTTGCACAATGGTGCAAGGGTGCCTGCGTTGCGGGGAAGATTATTTTTGTACAGGAAGGGAAACCTTTCTGTACAAAAATAATCACAAGAGGCTTTTCCTCTTTCTATGTGTGCTGCAGAATGCAGCACACATAGAAAAAGGAAATACGAGGAGAAATAAAGACATTTCTCCCTGTTGCGCCTCCCTTGGGGAGGCGTAAGCTTTTGGCACTGCTTCAGAGTTACGATTTCTCGTAAATCTGGGGCAGTGTCAAAAGGCCATGGATGTTACTGGGAACGCCCCCAGCAACACCCATTGCACGCCCCTTTAACCCAGAACACTGCGTTAAAGGGACTGATATTTATCAGGCAGCATTACGCCACAAACACTGGCGTACTGCTGCCTGATAAATACCACGCAGGCTTCTGCGCCACGGAACTTCATGAAAAGTGAAGTTCCGATGGCGCAAGGGGCCTGAGGCCCCTGGTCTCTTTCCATGAAGACAATTCATCACCAGAGTTATCTTGACATTTTAAATGATGCCTGAAAATTGCTAAAGGCCAGGAACGCGGCAGCAGGTGCTTTTAAAATGATAACATTCTTGCAAAAATGATGCCCCCACCCCAAGTCAGCGCCCAGTGCGGTGGCACCGATCGCACAGCCCTAGCTCGGGCCTGTGGGAAACAGCAGAACTTTGCGAACTCCTGGTAGTAATCTTTAGAATTACATGTTTGTGAGAAAATCTTTGTAGATTTGCTTGCCTCAAGATAGGGCCACCCAAAATTTAGATACGAGACACATAGAGCACTATTCCCTTTAACTACTAAAAGCAAAACTGACAAAAATGTTTACTCTGTTCACCTGGGCGCATGAACTGTTGGCAACCTGCACCTTTGTACGGCATCCACACCCAAAGCAGTAAGCTATTAAATGACTTTACAGAACCTTATGATGCTACATTAAATAAATACGTGCAAAGAGCAGCTGTCACACCGTCCCCATCAGTGGCGTGATAAAACACGGAAATAAGTATCACACAGTGAACAACAAGTCGCCACAACTGAAGTTTTTTTGGTGACCAAGGTCTATTCTGACTAACTACCCTGTAAATAAACCAGGAGCACTGCGGGCAAGGACGAGGCGGTCAATAGAAACCAGGGACTGTCTACTGTTACTGAGTCGCTGCAGAGGGATGTTAGTCGAATAGACATGTTTTAAAGTCTTTCCTGAATTCTTAAGAGTGGGGGCTGATCGGATGTGGAAGGGAAGCCTGTTCCAGGAGTTAGCGGCCAGGTACGAAAAGGCTCATCCACAGCGCTTGCTTCTGTGTTTGCGGGACATGTGGGCTAGGGACAAGGGTGCAGGGAACAGTTGTCTCGCGGGTTGGTGGAAATTCACCCAAGCAGAATCTTCTCCACCGCATTAGCTGCCAGAGATACCACCCTTTTCTACAAATCCTGCCTCCTGCAGTCCACCTGCTGACACCTCAGCCTTCCTGCAGCCAGACATCATCACAACGAACCTGTTGCTGGCTAGCTCCCCCACATGTAGCTGCTTCCAGACACCCCTACCACAGCCCACCTAAGTTTAAGAAATTCCCCTCAGCCCACATTCTCACAGACACCGACCTGCTCCTAGGTATCCCCTTCATTTGAATGCTGACAGAATCCATGGCTTTCTCAGGTTATTGGATAATGACATGAGGGCCCTGGCAGAGACATCTAGTTTGTTTATTTGGGGGCCGTGATTGGATGGGGCACCGCTAGCAGACATTAACCACTGATGCGATAGATGTGACTCAATGTTTGATGAGATTCTGAATGTAAGCAGGGATAATAGTCAGCGTAACTGGAATAATGCCATTGTGCAGCAGCTGCATTTTTCGCTTATGCAAGGATTTGCCACATAATGCATCATCTACTGTATAATCTGCAGATTTCAACAAACACATTTGTTCTAGTTCAAACGGTTCAAATGTAACTAAAACTGTAGCGACACTCGTTGCAGCCTAGTGGAAGGCCCTTTGCAAAGGTTGACTGGTCACTTTTCTGTTGCTTATTGTTATATTTAGGCATTAAACAGGTAGCAATGAGATGCAACCTGTGCCAGAGTTTTAAATGTAAAAATGAAAAAATTATGAAATAGTACTAACATAAAATGTGCCACATTACTCCACCTGACTTGCATTTTCTTTCCTGATAATTAAGTCAACCCTGCCGCATATACACTTACCACGCAAACAACTTGCACGCACGCTTTCACCACCCATACCATTTCCCTCTCTTTGTTGTAAGTCAATTATTGACAGTCACGTTGGGGGTCTATATTAGCACTGACACCTTGCCTTCACACTGGTTTAAGGCACATTTCTTTGCTGTCCTTTAACACTGTTGACAATTATACATTCTTTACATTACTAATGACTCAGTGCACCATAGTGCTCCGGGGCGGCCACCGAAGGTCAATTGGCACTTTAGAAACAAACAACCAACAACTCTACCTGTAGCTACAACGCATTTTGAGCTGCAAATCTTGGAAGTGCCCATGTTATTAGTCAATCACTCGCATCTATGACTGCATCCCTAAAAAAGTATAAGTGGGGTTTAAAGCTGGTGCTTTCTGGGAACACCTGTTTCTCTAAGAAAGGACGAGGGCACTGCCAGAGCAGATCTTCAATGGATGCTGGCCAGGTTTAGGTGGGGATGAGATCCGAATGCTTCCTACATTTGTTCTTGGAAAGATGCTCATTGTACTAATTAAGATGCTGTTTCAGAATTCCTTAGAGATTTTAATTAAGGTGTTTTTAACTGCATTTGTTTATATTTCTGCGTTGCAGCACTTTTTTGTTCTAATATCTTTATTTTTATTTTAAAAAACTGAATACATTTATAATATAATGCAATACTACATAGTATTATGAGATATACAATACGTTAAAATCGAATAAATATAGAATCGACATTAAAGTTCATAGCAGAGAATAATGAACTCACAAGAAAGCAGAATCTATAAACTACATATGCTATATGTTAGAAATTGACTTGAAAAATATTACAAAGCCCGGGCACAAGGAATCTGAAAAGTCCAAATCTCGTACCACTTTTATACCAAAACCTAGCCGTATTGCTCAAATAAAATGAAAGTAAATACCTAAAGAGAATAAAGAAGAAGATGAAAGATAGAAAGACAGCACTTTGATGTTGTTTTACAGGTCCGGGAGGGAGGAACAAGGAAGCCGTTTAGCTATGGTGGTAAGGAATCCCTATGCTTAGCTTCCCACTGTAAACAGCAACAGGGGTGCATGCAGAGAAAATGGGAGCTTTTCTGAACGTCTTTCTGGCTGACTCAAACCTCATTTTCTGAAGGGAAATTTCCAAATGAAGGATAACCAAAGCAGCAAGATCCACCACAAAACATATCTCATGTTTTAGGAGATGTGACACTGCCACCTACAGTTAACATGTGTGGTAAAGTCTTTTCATGGTAGACGTGTGGAAACAGTCTTTACGATGTCAACAAGCATTTGCAATGCAATCCGTCTCGCTTTTGTGAAAGAGCTATTTGTATTGAAAATGTAAATATTTTTTACTTCAATTCAATTCAATTCAAATGATCTTTATTCGGAGTTTTGATACATCCATAAAAGTACATACAGAATGAAACACATTAAAAACACATAAAACCTGTGTAAAAGTTAAAAACAAAATTACCTATTGGGTTTTGAGCGGCATAAATATCGTACAGTGCATTATACATATGAGGAAAACATTGGTCCATTAGTCTAATTTGTACCATAAATTTCAATTTATCTACTCCTAAAATAATCATGCAGATCCAAACACACATATAGTTGTTTCTTTGTGCAAATTATATCAGAATGGTAAAGTGCAATGTGCATTTCACCTGAAATAGTCATACAGATCCAAACATGCATATAAGTGTTTCTCAATACAAATTTTGTCATAGTGATATGGTACAATATGCGTTCAAGTACAATACCATTATCCATTACGTTTGTTCCATGCTTGCCCTTGATCTTACACAGACTTTTATAAAACAGCTTACAGTGTAAATGGTCTCGTCTGTTGACAACATTTGTAGGAACCTCAATGCCAAATTAAAATCCCTTAAGTTGTGTTTGCGGAGAATCGGCATTAAATAATGACGAGTATATAATTTGTAATGGCCACAGAAAAAGAAATAGTGCAACAAACTTTGTTTCCCTCCTACGGAGCAGGGACAATCCAGCTCTTCTAAACTTTTGTTATAGCCAAGAGGGAAGCTTAGCAAATTGGCAATGCTTCCGTCCCGGAACCTAAATAAAAGGCTCCGGTTCCATCTTCCTATTGGGGTTGTCAAATATCTGCAAGGCCTATTCAAATTGTCATTGCCTGATTCTGTAAGTGGCAAATATTTAATAACAACGGGTTTTACAAATTCGGATCTCATTCGTTCCTCCTTGTACAGATCAAGTAATGACCGATTTACACTGTTCTTGTGAGTGGGGGCAATGGTATTAGGGGAACTAAACAAGGAGCTGTGACCCACACTCAACAGGCTATTCTTGACAGCATTTAACCATGGTATATGGTGAGATCTTTCATGTAATAAACAATCAGATATTATGCTGCGTGTTAAAGATGCTGCTGGGTTTGACCATATTTTTAACCAAAAAA
Organism: Lissotriton vulgaris; assembly: GCF_964263255.1. Classification (NCBI taxonomy): domain Eukaryota; kingdom Metazoa; phylum Chordata; class Amphibia; order Caudata; family Salamandridae; genus Lissotriton; species Lissotriton vulgaris. The sequence continues at coordinate 968,853,056 of NC_141697.1, forward strand.
GCGCGGGCCTTGATCTAATAAAATCAACAATATATGGCAACCTTAGTTCGCTGTGACAAATAAATGTGGGAGCACAGGGAACTCCCCCAGCACCTTTCTACAGAATCTATTTTAATATTTGTATTGAAAATGTAAATATTTTTTACTCATGTGTTGTGGAGTGGATGAATGTGGTGTTCAGTGCAATTATGTGGATAGTAATTATGTGGTATTTAGTGTATTGCAAAAATGTGGAGTGGGATTGTGTGTTATGGAGAATGATTTTATGGTATGGTATTTTGTGTTGTGGGGTGTTATGTAGTGGAGTTCAATTATGTTGTGTGCTATTGAATTTTGTGGTCAGATGTGGAATTATGTGGTGTGGGTTGTATGTATGTGGAGTGTTATGTAATTGTGTTGGTTGTGTTATGTAGTTTCTTGTTGAATTATATGGGGTTGAGTGGAGACATGTTGAGTTGATTTGGGTGTAACTGTGTGGCGTTGAGTGAAATTAGGCTGATTGGAATTATGTGGCACAGTGTAGAGTGTGTTTAGGTGGATTGTTGCTATGAGGTATAGATTGGTTGTATGTGGGGTGCATCTATGTGGTCGTCTTTAGAAAGTTATTGTGTGGAGTTGAATTATGTTGTTCTGAGTGGTTTAAAGTCTAGTGTAATTATGCTAGGTGGTTTTGAATTGTGTGCTGGTAAATTGTGTGGTGTTGTGTGTGACAGTAAGCATCACGTTATAATGAAGGAAGGGTGGGTTTGAAAGAAGGATATAGGAAGGTAGTGTGGAAGAGATGTCAAAAGAGAAAGTAAAAGAAGGTAGAAGGCTACGGTGGCTTAGAGGGAAGGAGGTAGGGTGGAAGAGAGAGTGGATGAGAAAAAAGGGATGGAAAGAAGGGAGGAAGGAAGAGAGGAGGTTTAAGGAAGAAAGAAAATGAAAGGTCTTTCTGAGAGAAAAGAAGGAATCAATTAACGAGAAATAGAGGGAGCATGAGAGGAAGAGAGTGGGGTAGAGGTGATGTAAGTAATGACGAGAATGGATGGAGGTAAGGAGAATGAAGAAAGAGAATGAGGAATGAATGAAGCAATCGTAAAGAAGTAGTACATGAAGGATGGAAGGACATATGGCTGTAGAGAGGGGATACAGTGGAGAAGAGTTAAAGTGAAAAGAGGACTAGAGGATTGAATCAAAGAAAGGCAGGAAGGGAGTGGAGTGGAGGCTGTTTTGGCGTCCCTGAAAAACAAAAGTGAGTATGTATTGCTACAGCAGAATGAGTCATTCCAAGCGGGTAACATGCCTCAATACATTTGTGACTACAAAGTTGTAATCATTTGTAAGGGTCTACACTGCCTTTCATCTTTCCAAGCTCCGTACGATAAACATCATTGAGTTCAGTGCTGTGAAGCTACTTTGTGTGGTGATAACAAAGGTCAAACAAAACATAGCCCTTTTATCTCGTAATTTCAGAAAACTCAGGGCTATAAATAAAGGATATTAGTTGCCAGAACTATTGGTGAGTGCTTTCCCAATTATGAGTGTCCATGCTATTTTGAATAAACCATTGTAATTAAAATTTCAATACTTCAGACATGGGGAATTTTGGGGCGCCACTATCGGAGATTGTGTAAGCTGTCTTCTCCCATGTTGTGCGCAACACTGCCTAATTGTAGGATGTGACTGGTAGCTTGGAATCTGTATACCCAGTCAGGCTTAGGTAAAGGGTCTGACTGTCAGCTGGTATCCCTGATGAAGGTGGATAAACAGATTATTATTGAGGGAAATTCGCTGGATATCCTATGGACATGTATGTAAAAAGGGCATTGTTATGGCTATATCACATCACACATCATTGGGTTGGGCAGAAAATGATGGAATAAAAAGGGAACTGCTTAAGTAAAGTCTTTCATTGGTGCTGTACCAGTCACCTTAATTTTCGGTAGGCTCCGGGACATTAACTGATTTGCCCAGAATTACAGCATATGAGCCGAAGCAGAGACTCAAACCTGACTCCCCAGTTCCAAATTTGTCAGCTCTGGTCGTTATGCCACATCTGCTTCCCAATGTTTAGTTAGATGGTACAATCTGAGGGTCACTTACCTCTAGGTAAATGTAGTATTGTTGTGTAAATAGAACACAAAAAAATAAGTCCGTATAAATAGTGGTTTAAAAACAAATTGGTGATTTTGTTGTTTAACGGACTGCAGAAGTCCCAATGTTTATAGGAAAATCCATGTGGAGAACCAGGGCTGGCTTTAACACTGGTGGCGCCCTGTGCGACAATGTCTGTAGGCGACCCCCCAATGACCACCTCTGCCATAGAATACCTCGCTAGCACCCTTTTACAGTGCCCCTCAAGTCTCCATAACGACTGTCCCTGAGATTCAATTAGTTTTATAGCACCACTCATACCAGTGTTAGGTTTTAGAGCATTTTACATCACACACACATTGCACAGAGACAGTCAAAGGTGTGTAAATCAGTGTATAGAAAATGTTACATCAGACAGGACTGCAAGGTGTAGTGTAGGAGTGACATGTCATCAATACTGGTATGCAATATAGTTTAAGAGTCCTTATTCTGTAAAAGCACAAATTCAGGAATGAAAATGTAACATCATTGTTAGAGGTTCTCTTTAATAATAAGAATTGTTTTTTACCTAAATGAACCCTTTTCGCAAGATTAGGATGAGGAAAGACTGGGCAAAAACACATATAGCTGTAATATATACCTTGCAGTTTGCCTGCAGCTCTTTGATGATAGTTAATAGCTCAATCTTCTATATTAGGATTTTGACTTAAAATCAACAAGTAACAAAAGGAGTCCTCTGACAAAGTAGTAAAATTTTGACCTATTTACATTATATCCACTTTGTTATCTGCATAGTATACATCCTTAGCAGCAGGCATTTTAACCCTCTGCGCTACCTTAGGATGATTCAAAACTTCCACTAGACAAACCTCTGGTCTCTTTCCATGAAGACAATTAATCACTAGAGTTATCTTGACATTTTAAATGATGCCTGAAAATTGCTAAAGGCCAGGAACGCGGCAGCAGGTGCTTTTAAAATGATAACATACTTGCAAAAATGATGCCCCCACCCCAAGTCAGCGCCCAGTGCGGTGGCACCGATCGCACAGCCCTAGCTCGGGCCTGTGGAGAACAGCAGACCTTTGCGAACTCCTGGTAGTAATCTTTAGATTACATGTTTGTGAGAAAATCTTTGTAGATTTGCTTGCCTCAAGATAGGACCACCCAAAATTTAGATATGAGAGACATAGAGCACTATTCCCTTTAACTACTAAAAGCAAACCTGACAAAAATGTTTACCCCGTTCACCTGGGCGCATGAACTGTTGGCAACCTGCACCTTTGTACGGCATCCACACCCAAAGCAGTAAGCTATTAAATGACTTTACAGCACCGTATGATGCTACATTAAATAAATAACGTGCAAAGAGAGGTCGACAACAGCAGCTGCCACACCGTCCCCATCAGTGACGTGCTAAAACACTGAAATAAGTATCACACAGTGAACAACAAGTCGCCACAACTGAGGTTTTTTTTGGTGAGAAAGATCTCTTCTGACTAACTACCCTGTAAATAAACCAGGAGCACTGCGGGCAAGGACGAGGCAGTCAATACAAACCAGGGACTCTTACTGAGTCGCTGCAGAGGGATGTTAGTCGAATAGACATGTTTTTAAGTCTTTCCTGAATTCTTAAGAGTGGGGGCTGATCGGATGTGGAAGGGAAGGCTGTTCCAGGAGTTAGTGGCCAGGTAGGAAAAGGCTCATTCACAGCGCTTGCTTCTGTGGTTGCGGGACATGTGGGCTAGGGACAGGGGTGCGGAGAACAGTTGTCTCGCGGGTTGGTGGAAATTCACTCAACCAGAATCTTCTCTGCCGCTTTAGCTGCCAGAGATACCACCCTTTTCTACAAATCCTGCCTCCTGCAGTCCACCTGCTGACACCTCAGCCTTCCTGCAGCCAGAAATCATCACAACGAACCTGTTGCTGGCTAGCTCCCCACACGCAGCTGCTTCCAGACACCCCTACCACAGCCCTCCTAAGTTTAAGAAATCCCGCTCAGCCCACATTCTCACAGACACCCACCTGCTCCTAGGTATCCCCTTTATTTGAATGCTGACAGAATCCATGTCTTTCTCAGGTTATTGGATAATGGCATGAGGGCCTTGGCAGAGACATCTAGTTTGTTTATTTGGGGACCGTGATTGGATGGGGCACCGCTAGCAGACATTAACCACTGATGTGATCGATGTGACTCAATGTTTGATGAGATTCTGAGTGTAAGCAGGGATAATAGTCAGCGTAACTGGAATAATGCCATTGTGCAGCAGCTGCATTTTTCCCATATGTAAGGATTTGTCACATAATCCATTGTATAACCTGCAGATTTTAACAAACACATTTGTTCTAGTTCAAACGGTTCAAATGTAACTAAATCTGTAGCGACACTTGTTGCATCCTAGTGAAAGGCCATTTGCAAAGGTTGACTGTCAATTTTCTGTTGCTTATTGTTATATTTAGGTATTAATCCCTTCCCTGCTGGTGACGGAACCACTCCGTCATCAGCCGCGGTCGCGCTGTGCTGATGACGGAGCAGTTCCGTCACGGCCCGCTCGGCACGCCTGCGCGGCGCGGATTCCGCGACTGCACTGATCGTTCTATTGACCGGGCGGGGCCGTGACGGAACTGCTCCGTCATGAGCACAGCGCAACCGCGGCTGGTGACGGAGAGGTTCCGTCACCAGCACGGGACCGCCGTGCGGCCCCCCCGCCCCTTAGTAGTGCGGCGGAATAGCCGCCGCAGTGAAGGGGTTAAACAGGTAGCAATGAGTAGTTTAGTCTGCCCTGTTCCCATGATGCACTGGGCCAGGGACAGACTGATTTGCATATAGCCAGGTTCTGAGCTGGGATGGTGCAGTGAGATAAATAACGGTGATGGATCAAGCCCTGATCTTTGGACTGGGTAAGAGTGGTCTGCTTAATTCAGACACTCTGTTCATCACCACCCCCTTTTCTGAATCGTTTTTGGCCACTATAGGTGTGGCAGGGTATACTCAGACATGAGTCCCTTTCTCACTGCACCATCAGGATTCAAGCAAGCCGGGCCGAAGAAGGCTGAAATGCCAGAAACCGGTCCCCGGTAGCTTGTCTCCTTTCTGGTGAAGAATTGGCTTGGTAGTTTAGTCTGCCCTGTTCCCATGATGCACTGGGCCAGGGACAGACTGATTTGCATATAGCCAGGTTCTGAGCTGGGATGGTGCAGTGAGATAAATAACGGTGATGGATCAAGCCCTGATCTTTGGACTGGGTAAGAGTGGTCTGCTTAATTCAGACACTCTCTTCATCACCACCCCCTTTTCTGAATCGTTTTTGGCCACTATAGGTGTGGCAGGGTATACTCAGACATGAGTCCCTTTCTCACTGCACCATCAGGATTCAAGCAAGCCGGGCCGAAGAAGGCTGAAATGCCAGAAACCGGTCCCCGGTAGCTTGTCTCCTTTCTGGTGAAGAATTGGCTTGGTAGTTTAGTCTGCCCTGTTCCCATGATGCACTGGGCCAGGGACAGACTGATTTGCATATAGCCAGGTTCTGAGCTGGGATGGTGCAGTGAGATAAATAACGGTGATGGATCAAGCCCTGATCTTTGGACTGGGTAAGAGTGGTCTGCTTAATTCAGACACTCTGTTCATCACCACCCCCTTTTCTGAATCGTTTTTGGCCACTATAGGTGTGGCAGGGTATACTCAGACATGAGTCCCTTTCTCACTGCACCATCAGGATTCAAGCAAGCCGGGCCGAAGAAGGCTGAAATGCCAGAAACCGGTCCCCGGTAGCTTGTCTCCTTTCTGGTGAAGAATTGGCTTGGTAGTTTAGTCTGCCCTGTTCCCATGATGCACTGGGCCAGGGACAGACTGATTTGCATATAGCCAGGTTCTGAGCTGGGATGGTGCAGTGAGATAAATAACGGTGATGGATCAAGCCCTGATCTTTGGACTGGGTAAGAGTGGTCTGCTTAATTCAGACACTCTGTTCATCACCACCCCCTTTTCTGAATCGTTTTTGGCCACTATAGGTGTGGCAGGGTATACTCAGACATGAGTCCCTTTCTCACTGCACCATCAGGATTCAAGCAAGCCGGGCCGAAGAAGGCTGAAATGCCAGAAACCGGTCCCCGGTAGCTTGTCTCCTTTCTGGTGAAGAATTGGCTTGGTAGTTTAGTCTGCCCTGTTCCCATGATGCACTGGGCCAGGGACAGACTGATTTGCATATAGCCAGGTTCTGAGCTGGGATGGTGCAGTGAGATAAATAACGGTGATGGATCAAGCCCTGATCTTTGGACTGGGTAAGAGTGGTCTGCTTAATTCAGACACTCTGTTCATCACCACCCCCTTTTCTGAATCGTTTTTGGCCACTATAGGTGTGGCAGGGTATACTCAGACATGAGTCCCTTTCTCACTGCACCATCAGGATTCAAGCAAGCCGGGCCGAAGAAGGCTGAAATGCCAGAAACCGGTCCCCGGTAGCTTGTCTCCTTTCTGGTGAAGAATTGGCTTGGTAGTTTAGTCTGCCCTGTTCCCATGATGCACTGGGCCAGGGACAGACTGATTTGCATATAGCCAGGTTCTGAGCTGGGATGGTGCAGTGAGATAAATAACGGTGATGGATCAAGCCCTGATCTTTGGACTGGGTAAGAGTGGTCTGCTTAATTCAGACACTCTGTTCATCACCACCCCCTTTTCTGAATCGTTTTTGGCCACTATAGGTGTGGCAGGGTATACTCAGACATGAGTCCCTTTCTCACTGCACCATCAGGATTCAAGCAAGCCGGGCCGAAGAAGGCTGAAATGCCAGAAACCGGTCCCCGGTAGCTTGTCTCCTTTCTGGTGAAGAATTGGCTTGGTAGTTTAGTCTGCCCTGTTCCCATGATGCACTGGGCCAGGGACAGACTGATTTGCATATAGCCAGGTTCTGAGCTGGGATGGTGCAGTGAGATAAATAACGGTGATGGATCAAGCCCTGATCTTTGGACTGGGTAAGAGTGGTCTGCTTAATTCAGACACTCTGTTCATCACCACCCCCTTTTCTGAATCGTTTTTGGCCACTATAGGTGTGGCAGGGTATACTCAGACATGAGTCCCTTTCTCACTGCACCATCAGGATTCAAGCAAGCCGGGCCGAAGAAGGCTGAAATGCCAGAAACCGGTCCCCGGTAGCTTGTCTCCTTTCTGGTGAAGAATTGGCTTGGTAGTTTAGTCTGCCCTGTTCCCATGATGCACTGGGCCAGGGACAGACTGATTTGCATATAGCCAGGTTCTGAGCTGGGATGGTGCAGTGAGATAAATAACGGTGATGGATCAAGCCCTGATCTTTGGACTGGGTAAGAGTGGTCTGCTTAATTCAGACACTCTGTTCATCACCACCCCCTTTTCTGAATCGTTTTTGGCCACTATAGGTGTGGCAGGGTATACTCAGACATGAGTCCCTTTCTCACTGCACCATCAGGATTCAAGCAAGCCGGGCCGAAGAAGGCTGAAATGCCAGAAACCGGTCCCCGGTAGCTTGTCTCCTTTCTGGTGAAGAATTGGCTTGGTAGTTTAGTCTGCCCTGTTCCCATGATGCACTGGGCCAGGGACAGACTGATTTGCATATAGCCAGGTTCTGAGCTGGGATGGTGCAGTGAGATAAATAACGGTGATGGATCAAGCCCTGATCTTTGGACTGGGTAAGAGTGGTCTGCTTAATTCAGACACTCTGTTCATCACCACCCCCTTTTCTGAATCGTTTTTGGCCACTATAGGTGTGGCAGGGTATACTCAGACATGAGTCCCTTTCTCACTGCACCATCAGGATTCAAGCAAGCCGGGCCGAAGAAGGCTGAAATGCCAGAAACCGGTCCCCGGTAGCTTGCCTCCTTTCTGGTGAAGAATTGGCTTGGTAGTTTAGTCTGCCCTGTTCCCATGATGCACTGGGCCAGGGACAGACTGATTTGCATATAGCCAGGTTCTGAGCTGGGATGGTGCAGTGAGATAAATAACGGTGATGGATCAAGCCCTGATCTTTGGACTGGGTAAGAGTGGTCTGCTTAATTCAGACACTCTGTTCATCACCACCCCCTTTTCTGAATCGTTTTTGGCCACTATAGGTGTGGCAGGGTATACTCAGACATGAGTCCCTTTCTCACTGCACCATCAGGATTCAAGCAAGCCGGGCCGAAGAAGGCTGAAATGCCAGAAACCGGTCCCCGGTAGCTTGTCTCCTTTCTGGTGAAGAATTGGCTTGGTAGTTTAGTCTGCCCTGTTCCCATGATGCACTGGGCCAGGGACAGACTGATTTGCATATAGCCAGGTTCTGAGCTGGGATGGTGCAGTGAGATAAATAACGGTGATGGATCAAGCCCTGATCTTTGGACTGGGTAAGAGTGGTCTGCTTAATTCAGACACTCTGTTCATCACCACCCCCTTTTCTGAATCGTTTTTGGCCACTATAGGTGTGGCAGGGTATACTCAGACATGAGTCCCTTTCTCACTGCACCATCAGGATTCAAGCAAGCCGGGCCGAAGAAGGCTGAAATGCCAGAAACCGGTCCCCGGTAGCTTGTCTCCTTTCAGGTGAAGAATTGGCTTGGTAGTTTAGTCTGCCCTGTTCCCATGATGCACTGGGCCAGGGACAGACTTATTTGCATATAGCCAGGTTCTGAGCTGGGATGGTGCAGTGAGATAAATAACGGTGATGGATCAAGCCCTGATCTTTGGACTGGGTAAGAGTGGTCTGCTTAATTCAGACACTCTGTTCATCACCACCCCCTTTTCTGAATCGTTTTTGGCCACTATAGGTGTGGCAGGGTATACTCAGACATGAGTCCCTTTCTCACTGCACCATCAGGATTCAAGCAAGCCGGGCCGAAGAAGGCTGAAATGCCAGAAACCGGTCCCCGGTAGCTTGTCTCCTTTCTGGTGAAGAATTGGCTTGGTAGTTTAGTCTGCCCTGTTCCCATGATGCACTGGGCCAGGGACAGACTGATTTGCATATAGCCAGGTTCTGAGCTGGGATGGTGCAGTGAGATAAATAACGGTGATGGATCAAGCCCTGATCTTTGGACTGGGTAAGAGTGGTCTGCTTAATTCAGACACTCTGTTCATCACCACCCCCTTTTCTGAATCGTTTTTGGCCACTATAGGTGTGGCAGGGTATACTCAGACATGAGTCCCTTTCTCACTGCACCATCAGGATTCAAGCAAGCCGGGCCGAAGAAGGCTGAAATGCCAGAAACCGGTCCCCGGTAGCTTGTCTCCTTTCTGGTGAAGAATTGGCTTGGTAGTTTAGTCTGCCCTGTTCCCATGATGCACTGGGCCAGGGACAGACTGATTTGCATATAGCCAGGTTCTGAGCTGGGATGGTGCAGTGAGATAAATAACGGTGATGGATCAAGCCCTGATCTTTGGACTGGGTAAGAGTGGTCTGCTTAATTCAGACACTCTGTTCATCACCACCCCCTTTTCTGAATCGTTTTTGGCCACTATAGGTGTGGCAGGGTATACTCAGACATGAGTCCCTTTCTCACTGCACCATCAGGATTCAAGCAAGCCGGGCCGAAGAAGGCTGAAATGCCAGAAACCGGTCCCCGGTAGCTTGTCTCCTTTCTGGTGAAGAATTGGCTTGGTAGTTTAGTCTGCCCTGTTCCCATGATGCACTGGGCCAGGGACAGACTGATTTGCATATAGCCAGGTTCTGAGCTGGGATGGTGCAGTGAGATAAAAAACGGTGATGGATCAAGCCCTGATCTTTGGACTGGGTAAGAGTGGTCTGCTTAATTCAGACACTCTGTTCATCACCACCCCCTTTTCTGAATCGTTTTTGGCCACTATAGGTGTGGCAGGGTATACTCAGACATGAGTCCCTTTCTCACTGCACCATCAGGATTCAAGCAAGCCGGGCCGAAGAAGGCTGAAATGCCAGAAACCGGTCCCCGGTAGCTTGTCTCCTTTCTGGTGAAGAATTGGCTTGGTAGTTTAGTCTGCCCTGTTCCCATGATGCACTGGGCCAGGGACAGACTGATTTGCATATAGCCAGGTTCTGAGCTGGGATGGTGCAGTGAGATAAATAACGGTGATGGATCAAGCCCTGATCTTTGGACTGGGTAACAGTGGTCTGCTTAATTCAGACACTCTGTTCATCACCACCCCCTTTTCTGAATCGTTTTTGGCCACTATAGGTGTGGCAGGGTATACTCAGACATGAGTCCCTTTCTCACTGCACCATCAGGATTCAAGCAAGCCGGGCCGAAGAAGGCTGAAATGCCAGAAACCGGTCCCCGGTAGCTTGTCTCCTTTCTGGTGAAGAATTGGCTTGGTAGTTTAGTCTGCCCTGTTCCCATGATGCACTGGGCCAGGGACAGACTGATTTGCATATAGCCAGGTTCTGAGCTGGGATGGTGCAGTGAGATAAATAACGGTGATGGATCAAGCCCTGATCTTTGGACTGGGTAAGAGTGGTCTGCTTAATTCAGACACTCTGTTCATCACCACCCCCTTTTCTGAATCGTTTTTGGCCACTATAGGTGTGGCAGGGTATACTCAGACATGAGTCCCTTTCTCACTGCACCATCAGGATTCAAGCAAGCCGGGCCGAAGAAGGCTGAAATGCCAGAAACCGGTCCCCGGTAGCTTGTCTCCTTTCTGGTGAAGAATTGGCTTGGTAGTTTAGTCTGCCCTGTTCCCATTATGCACTGGGCCAGGGACAGACTGATTTGCATATAGCCAGGTTCTGAGCTGGGATGGTGCAGTGAGATAAATAACGGTGATGGATCAAGCCCTGATCTTTGGACTGGGTAAGAGTGGTCTGCTTAATTCAGACACTCTGTTCATCACCACCCCCTTTTCTGAATCGTAGCAATGAGATGCAACCTGTGCCAGAAAGTTTTAAGAGTAAAAATGAAAAAATTATGAAATAGTACTAACATAAAATGTGCCGCATTACTCCACCTCATACTCTAGAGAACAATGGTCCCTATTTTTTTAGCAGAATTCACAATCATACAATAATCATACTCTAAATATCTAGTATGTCTTTTGTCCAGCCGGACAAAAATTTATTTTTCAAATAAGAGTGAATATAAGGAGGTTTTTCAAACACTAGATGACAAGTGGGCACAGCCGTGACCCAAAGAACATTGAGCCGTGATCTCTTGACTGGGTGAGAGTATTCTGCTTAATTCAGAAACTCTGTCCATCACCACCCCTTGTTGTTAAATATTTTGTCCACCGTAAGCGTGGAAGGGTATACTCAGATGTGAGTCCCTTGCTCAATGCACCATCAGGATTCAAGCAAGCCGGGCCGACGACGGCTGAAATGCCAGAAACCGGTCCCCGGAAACTTGTTTCCTTCCCAGTGTAAGAATTGGCTTGGTAGTTTGGTTTGCCCTGTTCCCATCATGCACTGGGACAGGAACAGACTAATTTGCATACAGCCAGGTTCTGAGCTGGGATGGTGCAGTGAGCTAAAAAACGGTGTTGGATCTAGCCCTGATCTCTTGACTGGGTGAGAGTATTCTGCTTAATTCAGAAACTCTGTCCATCACCACCCCTTGTTGTTAAATACCACAGAACATTGAGACACAACAACAAACACAGAATGGCCAAAGGGAAAAGTAAGATATGTCTGTACACTTGTGTTTTTTTAAATTTACAGACTTAAATCATTGCGATCTACACCATTGCACATTACAATATTGTTTAGTCTTATTGCATATGGCGTGTGTGTGTCGACGACGTTTCGATGCCAGCACTAGATACTGCAAAAAACAAAGTTGATGGACAGAATGCAGAACAATGTCTTACATTCACCCCAGTACAAAGATCTGGGCCTAAATCCATCGTTTCTTTGCACTCCACACCACCCTAGGTCAGACAATGGCTATATGCAAATCAGCCTTGACCTTGTGCCTCATGGGAACAGTCCAGCCCGAACTACCAAGCCATGTCTTTCCCAGACCGGAATCAAGCACCCAAGGACCGGTTTCTGGCTATCAGCCTTCTTCAGCCTGGATAGCTTGACTCCAGTGGTGTGGAGAGCCTGGGACTCACGTGTGAGTATACCCAGCACACTCGGGGTGAAAATTGCAAAAACACACAGTTGATGGACAGAATGGAGAACAATGTCTTACATTCACCCCAGTACAAAGATCTGGGCCTAAATCCATTGTTTATTTGCACTCCACACCACCCTAGGTCAGACAATGGCTATATGCAAATCAGCCTTGACCCTGTGCCTCATGGGAACAGTCCAGCCCGAACTACCAAGCCATGTCTTTCCCAGACCGGAATCAAGCATCCAAGGACCGGTTTCTGGCTATCAGCCTTCTTCAGCCTGGATAGCTTGACTCCAGTTGTGTGGAGAGCCTGGGACTCACGTCTGAGTATACCCAGCACACTCGGGGTGAAAATTGCAAAAAACACAGTTGATGGACAGAATGCAGAACAATGTCTTACATTCACCCCAGTACAAAGATCTGGGCCTAAATCCATTGTTTCTTTGCACTCCACACCACCCTAGGTCAGACAATGGCTACATGCAAATCAGCCTTGACCCTGTGCCTCATGGGAACAGTCCAGCCCGAACTACCAAGCCATGTCTTTCCCAGACCGGAATCAAGCATCCAAGGACTGGTTTCTGGCTATCAGCCTTCTTCAGCCTGGATAGCTTGACTCCAGTTGTGTGGAGAGCCTGGGACTCACGTCTGAGTATACCCAGCACACTCGGGGTGAAAATTACAAAAAACACAGTTGATGGACAGAATGCAGAACAATGTCTTACATTCACCCCAGTACAAAGATCTGGGCCTAAATCCATTGTTTATTTGCACTCCACACCACCCTAGGTCAGACAATGGCTATATGCAAATCAGCCTTGACCCTGTGCCTCATGGGAACAGTCCAGCCCGAACTACCAAGCCATGTCTTTCCCAGACCGGAATCAAGCATCCAAGGACCGGTTTCTGGCTATCAGCCTTCTTCAGCCTGGATAGCTTGACTCCAGTTGTGTGGAGAGCCTGGGACTCACGTCTGAGTATACCCAGCACACTCGGGGTGAAAATTGCTAAAAACACAGTTGATGGACAGAATGCAGAACAATGTCTTACATTCACCCCAGTACAAAGATCTGGGCCTAAATCCATCGTTTCTTTGCACTCCACACCACCCTAGGTCAGACAATGGCTACATGCAAATCAGCCTTGACCCTGTGCCTCATGGGAACAGTCCAGCCCGAACTACCAAGCCATGTCTTTCCCAGACCGGAATCAAGCATCCAAGGACCGGTTTCTGGCTATCAGCCTTCTTCAGCCTGGATAGCTTGACTCCAGTGGTGTGGAGAGCCTGGGACTCACGTGTGAGTATACCCAGCACACTCGGGGTGAAAATTGCAAAAAAAAACAGTTGATGGACAGAATGGAGAACAATGTCTTACATTCACCCCAGTACAAAGATCTGGGCCTAAATCCATTGTTTATTTGCACTCCACACCACCCTAGGTCAGACAATGGCTATATGCAAATCAGCCTTGACCCTGTGCCTCATGGGAACAGTCCAGCCCGAACTACCAAGCCATGTCTTTCCCAGACCGGAATCAAGCATCCAAGGACCGGTTTCTGGCTATCAGCCTTCTTCAGCCTGGATAGCTTGACTCCAGTGGTGTGGAGAGCCTGGGACTCACGTCTGAGTATACCCAGCACACTCGGGGTGAAAATTGCAAAAAACACAGTTGATGGACAGAATGCAGAACAATGTCTTACATTCACCCCAGGACAAAGATCTGGGCCTGAAACCATCGTTTCTTTGCACTCCACACCACCCTAGGTCAGACAATGGCTATATGCAAATCAGCCTTGACCCTGTGCCTCATGGGAACAGTCCAGCCCGAACTACCAAGCCATGTCTTTCCCAGACCGGAATCAAGCATCCAAGGACCGGTTTCTGGCTATCAGCCTTCTTCAGCCTGGATAGCTTGACTCCAGTGGTGTGGAGAGCCTGGGACTCACGTGTGAGTATACCCAGCACACTCGGGGTGAAAATTGCAAAAAACACAGTTGATGGACAGAAAGGAGAACAATGTCTTACATTCACCCCAGTACAAAGATCTGGCCTAAATCCATCGTTTGTTTGCACTCCACACCACCCTAGGTCAGACAATGGCTATATGCATATCAGCCTTGACCCTGTGCCTCATGGGAACAGTCCAGCCCGAACTACCAAGCCATGTCTTTCCCAGACCGGAATCAAGCATCCAAGGACCGGTTTCTGGCTATCAGCCTTCTTCAGCCTGGATAGCTTGACTCCAGTTGTGTGGAGAGCCTGGGACTCACGTCTGAGTATACCCAGCACACTCGGGGTGAAAATTGCAAAAAACACAGGGAGCACTTTGTTGACATGATTCATTCTGCCCTTTCACAGGGCAGAGACATCAGACAAGCCACAGGAGGTGGAGCCAGCATTGTAGAGGGAAAGCCCAGCCCTATTCAGGTCCCAGGTTCAACTCCTCCCTCCCATCTAAATGCAGATCTCTCTATTCACCACTGGGCTGCCCCAGCCTGTCTCCTGGAATCTCCCAGCCCTGTCACTCACAAACCCAGACAAGGAATATACAACCTATCAGAGGCAGGCTTGGACAGTTAGGCAAGAAAGTACCTACTTTCTAAAAGTGGAATTTTCAAACACAGAATATTAAAACCAACTTTACTAAAAGATGTATTTTATTATTCTGAGTTCAGGCATACTAAATTCGAATTTCTACCATGTTCCCTGAGTCAGTTAGGATTATAAGAATGTAATAATCTAACTGCTAATCTAGCATATGGAGAACAGTTAGCCTTCAATAGTGAAAAACGAAAATGGCTGTAACTCACTTATAACACATGCTACACACAACAGAGCATGTCCTACCTTAAACTTACAATGCACCCTGCCCTTGGGCCTACCGTAGGGGTGGCTAACATGAAGCAAATGGAAGGTTTAGGGACTGGCAAGTGGGTGCACTTGCCAAGTCGACATGGCAGTTACACATAGTGCACACAGGCCTTGCAATGGCAGGCCTGAGACACATTTTACAAGCTGCTTCTGTGGGTGGCACAAACAGTACTGCAAGCCCACCAGCAGCATTTGATTTACAAGCCCTGGGCACACATGGTGCACTGTACTAGGGGCTGACATGTAAATGGAATAACCCAATCATGGAATAACCAATTAATACATCAATTTAACATAGGGAACACTTGCACTGTGGCACTGAATAGCAGTGACACAGTGCCCAAAGCATATGACCAGCAAAAACATATCAAAACAGAGGATGCAATCCATCAAAAATAGAAAGGAAACTCACACCAATAATGCCAGGTCTAACACTGTCCAAAGAGCACTTCACTGCGATGTGCCAAGTTGCCAAAATCACTAAACATGTAAATGGCCAGAGTCCTTCAGTGCGATGTACAAAAATGCCAAAATCACCAAACATGTAAAACAGTGCCAAAATGATCAAACATGTAAAGACTAAAGAGCGCTTCAGCTCGATGTACAACAGTGCCAAGATTACCAAACATGTAAATGGCTAAAGAGCGCTTCAGCGCGAAGTACAACAGTGCCAAAATTACAAAACATGTAACTGCTCAAAAGCACTTCAGCGCAATATGCAACTTTCCTTCAAAATGCAAAATAACAAAAACAGCACAAAGTTCCTTTTAAGATGCTGTTGGTAAAATAAAGGAACAATCCTACCTGATTGTAGCTGAGAGATGATCTACAACCTGGGAAAAGAAAACAAAAGTCTTCTTGCTGTAACCGGAATCTTCTTTCAGCAACCGGAGAACAGGAACAGCTGCTGCTCAAGCTCAGGGTTCTCAATGACCAGCAATGAGAACAGGGTGGGGCCCCTATTTAAAGGGCTCAGGAAGAAGCTTCTAGAACAGGGTCCCTATTAGCTTCCTGATTCCAGCACACAGGTAAACTACTGGAGCTGAGAAGGGACAAAAGGCTGTGATAACATCATAGTCTGCAACAAGCATTTGCACAGACAAGTGGCAACGTCACAACAAGCATTGGCAAAGACAACAGTAAACAGGTGCCAGACAAGGTGCACCAGGAATCTGAAGTGGCAGAATCATGACATTAATGGAGCTGTCCTGATTCAGTCACATAACATGACATAGGCATCCATCACTTATTCCTCACTGGCCTCTATAGTTAAACATTGGTCCAGCAGCATCTGATTTTCTCTAATTATAGTCTTAAAAAAATGATCAGGGTTTCCTTAATCTCCATACTAGCCTCTGGATATCTTTTGACGGTGGTAAATCATGGGCTGCCACTTCTACCCTAAGCCTTTCTTTCAGACAAATAAATAATGAGACCTCAATAACATTATGATGATCACTAAACAAGGAAGGGAACACTGAGCCATGGGAAAGTAAGTCCTCCAAACTACAGATAACAAACATTTAATCAATTATGGAGGACTTACTTCTACCGCGGAAAGTAGGAATAATGCACTCACTCTGCACAACAACCTCTAAAACATTAACCAGGTCAAGGGGGTACGGAATGAAGCTAGCTCTATGCCACACACATTACTATTGGCAATCAAGTCACCATAAATCATCTTACCACGTTACGTTCAGCCAAAGAAGGCAAGCATTAAAATCCCTACCAAACAGAGATATGGTGTATGCCTTGAATGTGCTAAATCATCAAATATTTTATAAGTAAAATTGAATAATGGGGGAAAATTTGTATTTCGAATCCCAATAAAATCATTATTAAAAAAATTCACAATATGCAACCTCACCCTAATCATTAACACTGGTATTTGAAAATTACTATATGCAGTCTCCAAAGCTCTACCTTTCCCCCTAAGGCAACCTTTATCCATGTAAGGGTTGCCCCTCATGATGGAGTGGCTGGAACACTAAAACATTGTGATTCATTCACTAGTGAGGGAGATATATCTCAAGTTTTATGAAATAGGATAATATCATAGCACTTACTAGGTTTAGCCACTCAGTTACATTAAGTTTTGCCCATTGACCGGCCACATTCCAAGTTAATATTTTAAGAAAGGATTCATGTCCATCAATGGCAGGAATTAGTGGGTCAGTTGCAGAAATTTATGCTATGGAATCAACACTGAGCGTGCCACATCGGAGCGGCCAAATTATTTTCCTGCCATTAACTCCCTTGTATGAAAATAACTGGGTATGACAAGCCACTGGCATTAGAAGCACAGTGCGGTTCAAATAGGTCATGATGACGTCAGTCTATATTTCCCCGGCTACTAAGTGCTGAGAACATGTTAGTGCAGGGTGTATTTAAAAAGTGGTTTTTGTGGCACCCAATTTTCTGGTAAGGAGGTGGAGGGTTTATAGAAATACCCAAGAGCTAAGATGACAATCTGGGCTTCTGTTAAGTTACCATATTCTTTTGTATTTAGTATTTTGCTAGCACAAGCAGGATTCCAGAAATTAACAACAACACAATCCACTGTTATTGTTTTTTTCCAATGTCCTAGCCATCCCACCCTTCTGACAATTATGATCTCGTTTTTGAAGTCCCATACGTTAAAATGTTTGTTTATGAATCTAATGATAAATAATCAGAGTAGAATGGATCACTTGTCCTGTTGTTATCAGGGTCTGGAGTTCAGGCACTCTATAAAAGCCCTCATTCATGTGGTAGTTGCAACAGCGGTATATCATGCTTATCTGCTTCAATCTTTTACGTGAACAGCATCATCTTTAGGCCTTAGTCATGCTTTCCTCCAACAGGAGTGAGACCAACCCGTAATTCACAGTAATGATCAGTAATGGTGAGGGTGCGAGTGAGGTGAGCTTAAAAATGCCTCTGATAAGAATTTATTCTGCCAGGGATGGGGCAGGTTAAAAAGGATTGTGGTGTATGAATAGAAGGGCTACTGTTCTATAACACCTATATAAAAAAGTGAGTGGTCGAGCGGTTAACATGTTTTAGCCCTTTAGGAGCCCGGTAGGGTTGGAGGGTTTTTTTCAGGACCAAATTAGCAAGTCATGTGTTGTGCAAGGGAAAGTTTGTTCACTTACCCTTCTTCTCTATGCGTTAATTAGTACGCTGAATGGTTATGGGTCAGTGGTACCTATAACTTCAGAAGGAAAGGAAAAAGACCATAATGACAGGGTATATATACATTTTATATATGTTAGTCTGTAGTGACCGTGCACTGTCAGTGGTGATGCTAATCTTAAAGTCTTACATTACTTGATCATTTTGAGCATGAGAGGTAGTTAAAAAACACACATGGCGAAATCATCATTGGCAATTAGAATGTTAAGAAGTTCAGAGTCATCAGGAGGAAACTCCTCGGACAACAGCGATTGGAGTGTAGACTAAACACTGTTCCAACGATGCAGCAGAGGACAAAACCGACGTCCCGCACGCCGATGATACAATCAATGGAGAACATCTCAGTTTGGAGAACATTTACATCCAATGTTTCAACCATTCGCACCGTACTTCCAAGGAAAGATGAACCCTTACATGCAGGGTCTGCCTTCGTTGGGACCTAACTAAACAAACAGGCCACCTCCTTTTTTAGGTGGAGACCCCAACAATTGAACTGGGAGAAGAAAAGAAGTGACGTGGACAGAACAAGACCGTCAAGTCCTCGCCCGCAGCATGTCCAAAGAGAGACAGGGACCCAGCACAACTCACTCATAGTGAACCTGACGGAGCGGACACTAACAGCTGAACAACAACATGTTCTGAACAAAGGCCTAGGCTTCCTACCCATATCAAACTGCAAAGTGAACTAGCAGAATTCTTTAGAAAAATCAAATTGAAAGCCTTCACTAAAGATAAAGACAGCAATGCCATGCATAGCGACACATACCTACGCAACAAATCCACCTTCTGTCCGCCGGCTCATATGGTCTCGGTGGAAATACAAGTCTTTGAACAAACCCTGTTCAGTGAAGTGGAGAACTTGGAACAACCAGCTAGGACACCTTTCATGAATATCACTAAGCGGGGACGCCTAGCACTTGATGAACTGCAAAAACAAGAAGATCTAATAATAAAGCCAGCAGTCAAAGGAGGAGGGAATGTTCTACTGTCCAAAGAGAATTATGACAAACAGTGCACAGATCCCTTATCAGACTCAAAGTTCTATGAAGTCCTGAACACTGACCCGACACCAAGACTACAATGAACCATTGAACTAATGGTGGATGAAGCTGAAATGAACCTCTGGATATCTAAAAATGAGGCAGATTTTCTGAAGACAAAATCTCCCAGAATTCCCTACTTCTACTCACTACCAAAAACACTCAAAATCGAACACCATCACCAAGTCACCCAATAGTCTCAGGCATTGGCTCAATACTCAAGCCTCTCTCCCAATTTCCTGACCACTATCTAAGACCATTAGTCCAAGAGACCCCGACATACCTTAAAGAACTCAGCCACCTGCAAGGACTGAGGTTCCAAGAAGGATCAATGTGTCTAATAGGACTCGACGTGGAAACAGAGGACCCTACAGACGGTTGAAGACATCCTATTTAAACGACAATGGGAGCATAACACCGAGACATTTTGTACTGGAATGCTGTTGTTTAGCTCTCACAGAGAACTTTTTTTAATACAATGGAACGCTGTTCCTTCAGACTCACAGAACTTCAATGGGCAGCACGTTCGCCCTCAGCATAGCAGGCCTCTATGTCAGCAATTTTTAGAACACACACTTTCTTTGTGATACCAATCCCTCCAGAACAATGATACTCTTCTGGAAACGTACATTGACAACATCATAATGATCTGGAATGACACCTCTGAGAGCTTACCGGAATTCCACAATTAGATTAATAGCAGAGACGAGTTCCACAAATTTACATATATAGCGGATGGGCGAACATTGGGCTTCCTTGAAATCACCATATATATAGAAAATGACACCATACATACAAAGACGTTCTACAAACCAACAGCCTAAAACAGTCTCTTGTCATTCAACAGCTTCCACCCACGTCCCATGAGAGAAAACCTTCCGTATAGCCAACATCTATGGATTAGGAGGAACTGCAGCAACCTAAAGACCTAAGCTTGAAAATTAAAGGAAGGAACTACCCAGATGGAGTTATACACAAATACAAGAAAAACACTAGGTACCAACACAGAGAAAATATTTTAGAGACTATAGCAAAAGAACAAATTGAAGACTTACTCACCTATGTAACAACATACAACACAGTTTCTAATACAGTAAAAAAGACCTTAAACAGGAACTGGCACATTCTCACATCAGGAGCACTCAAATGGCCAAAGCCTAGATTCGCTAACTAAAGGACAAGAAATATCTGCAATATATTAGTACATACAAGACCACTACTGGTAACAAAAAGAGGAACAGAGTCCATAAGAGAGGCTAGGAACCTTGCAACCATCATTGGCCACTACCCCCGTGGGTCCTGCTCAGTCTGCAAACTCAATAAAATGCCAAAAACTTTACAACTCACACCCACATTCAAATGGATCCTAAGAAATTTCACAAATGCAACAATACCCATGTAATCTACATGTTAACTGCCCTTGTGATCTGAAATACATAGGGATGACTTGCAGAAAATTTTAACAAAGAATCATTGAACATAAGAGCAATAAAACTGCAAAAAAGCTACCACAAAAACAAGTACCCATTTCATCAACACCAAACATACAGCTGAAGAAATACAATGGGTCATCCTGGAGACATTAATTACAAAGAACAAAAATGCAGAACGTATTCATTTTGAAAAACAACAACAGTGGGTGCACCCTTTCAAGACACACAACGTCGGGCTGAATGACAATATACCCTGGAATACCTTCGCTCAATGAACAATCAATGTCAAAATAACTTCTAAGAAGAATACAGTAGACAATTGAGAACAAGCAGCAACCCCCGGATTGACTTGAAAACCACAGCATCTAGACCTGATAAACAATACTCTTAAAATGATGGCAATTCCAATGTGAACAAGACACCAAGTAAGAGCAAACATGAAATAGGTACCATAACTGGAGGCAGAACACTCACAACACCCCCTTACTCAGGAAGTAATGGACACTACTATACCTCGAGAAAACAGGACTTAAAAAATCCAGCTCTATACCTTATGACTGTAACAGCACAACCCTGAAACTATCCTTCCACACATTCTAAATTAGATATCTGCATACATATAATCTAATCCTTTTTGTTTTTATTATTTAGAATAAAATTTCTAACTCAATATTTTTCACCCTGACTGCTCATGTAGAGCAAGTCTCTCTACTATGCCCATAAGCAAATCAGGATAATTAAAACCTCCACTACCGGCCGGCGCCACTGGAGCATGGCAGATGGTGATAGCAGAAGCAGCCACAAAGACTTCTCATTGGTCCCATTCAATTGTATCTCTCGTAATGTAAAAGTGAATGATTAGGTGAATGTATGGGTGAGTGACTAGTTGTGTGAACTTCTGTATCTGTCTGTCTGGTTTTGTACAAATGAAACCTGAGTCCCTGTAACCTTTTGATTTTTTAGTGAATATATATATATATATATATATATATATATATATATTCCTCCAAGAAAGCCCCCAAGCTTTTGGAGACGCACTCCACGAGGAAGAGTTCATCTGAACTTTTTATTCACAGAGGCAGCAATTACAACCTGATTAGTTACAGTCCCTGACGCGTTTCGATGCCACCGGCATCTTAATCATAGGGCGGGTCCTTTGGAAAGTCAGATACGGACTGGTACTCATTTTCACATAACTTGCATTCTCCAGTGAATTGCATGCTAGTCGCAGTAGTCCCAATTCCTCCCCTTCGGTGGGGTCCGTTTTTTCCAATAATGTTTTTACTCCCAATTTCAAATTTTTTTTTCAATATCCTCCAGTGGGTCTCAAGTTAGCAATTCTGCCTCACACTTACTGGCTTCCTCGTACTGGAAATAGGCTGCCACAGTCTGCAGCCCCACAGACCTTCAACTAATGCCAGCGGCGGTGCATCTCCCACGGCCGGAGTTGCCAAGTCAATATTCCTCCAAGAAAGCCCCCAAGCTTTTGGAGACGCACTCCACGAGGAAGAGTTCATCTGAACTTTTTATTCACAGAGGCAGCAATTACAACCTGATTAGTTACAGTCCCTGACGCGTTTCGATGCCACCGGCATCTTAATCATAGGGCGGGTCCTTTGGAAAGTCAGATACGGACTTGGGGGCTTTCTTGGAGGAAGACAAGGGTGGTAATATAGTACTGTGGCCTCGCCGGATGTATATTGAGGAAGCTGAAAAACAATTGCAAGACCATTCGTGTTACAGAAGGAGCAATTTGGGAGCTGTAAGGCTGGCATGGGAAGATCAGAGGGCCAAACTAATTGCATGGAAATGCAGCAATCTGATCACAAAGGAGGAGCTGGGGTTTTTAAAGAAGGACTTCCCGGTCATCCCCTCCTTTTATCTACTCCCAAAGGTCCATAAGAACACTGAAATCCCTCCTGGCAGACCCATAATCTCAGCGATTAACAGCTCCACCGAAAAGATGTCAGTTTACATCGATTATTTTTTACAGGACAGTGTAAAAAATTTGGACTCTTACATACAGGACTCCTCAGATTTTGTCAGAAAATTGGGCAATTTTGTTTGGGAGCAGAACTGTGTACTCATGAGTTTAGATGTTACATCCCTATATACGTCTATACGTCATCTAGACGGTATTAGGGCAGTGAATTATTTTTTGAACAGAAGATCCATTAGCTTTTCAGCCCACAATTCCATGTTAACTGCTATGATAAAGATCTGTCTAGAGCAAAATTATTTTTTGTTCAATAGTCAAGTTTATCAGCAGGTTAGAGGGGTAGCTATGGGGGCCTGTTTTTCTCCCAGCCTAGCGTGCTTGCACATGGGCTGGTGGGAGGAACAGGTCCTCATGGTACAGCATCAGGCCATTTTGAGGGAGCATGTGCCGTTCTATGTAAGGTACATAGACGATCTTTTCTTCATATGGCGAGGCACTCTGCTTGAAGCCCAGGAATTTGTGAAAGCTTTAAACTGTAATGATCTGAATTTAGAGTTCACTGCAACCATGAGTAAATCACAGCTTTGTTTTCTCGACATAGAGGTTTATATACATGAGGGCAGCTTAGCGACACGATTATACAGAAAGCCCACTGCGGGTAATACCATACTACACGCAGCAAGCCAACACCCGCATCACTTAATACAAAGCATCCCCTTTGGGGAGATGCTACGTATAAAAAGAATTTGTAGTGATGACGGGGAGTGCCTTAGAGCCATGGAATCCAGCAGATCACGTTTCTTGGCTAGAGGGTATTCACCCAGAGTCATAGCCAGGGCCATTGAGCGTGCGAACAACATGACTAGGGCCCAGATTCTGGCACCTAAATCAAAATGTGAAGCTGAACAGGAAAAAACTTCCAAAGATAGCTCAAGGGTAGTGGTTACATATAACCAACAACACAACGAGATTAGGCGAATCTTTAGCCGTAACTGGAACCTGGTGACGGGGGATCCCGTCATTGGTGGGACAGTGGGCAAAAGACCTGAGTTTTCTTTCAGAAAGTCGCCCTCTATGTCAGACAGGCTAGTAAAGAACCACTTGGAACTTCCAATATCTAAAACCTTTATGGATTTGAGGAAAGGTTTTGTAAAATGTTCAAGTTGTAAGGCCTGCAAGAATGGATGCAATACTATACGTTATAGCATCCCATTTAAAGAGGAACCTGTTTTAATAACCAAACAGTTGTCTTGTAAAACGGAGTTTGCCGTTTATGTGCTGCAGTGCCCCTGTGAACTTAGGTATGTAGGGAGTACCCGGCTGCCGGTTCACAGGAGAATACTGCAGCACCTGAGGGCAATCTCTAATAATGAGCAATCATATCCGGTGGCACGTCATTTTCAAGCAGTGCATGGGAGTGATCCCAAGCACCTTACCTATTTTGTAATAGATTGTGTGCCACCCCTTAAGAGAGGAGGAAATAGGGATGGGCTATTGAGGGTCCTTGAGACTCGGTATATTTTAGAACTTAACAGCCGTACTCCTGGAGGTCTTAACGCCAGTGAGGATTTATACACTTGTCTGTAGTTCATATCATTTATAGCTCTGCCTTAACCCCGATAAGAATAAGTATACTGTTTTGGTAAAGAAAAGGAAAAAATACTGTCATATGTAAACTGTAGAGATAATGAAAAATAATAATATGTCAGTGGTACGTTTCTTATAGATTTGCATTTAAGGATGATACTGTGTGGCAACATCTGTCAGCTTAATGAAATCTAAAGGGAGGGGCTCTTCCCTTTTTTAAAAAAAGTTTTGAACAATTTCCGTTAGCACTATACACTTTAACATTTTCTCTTATTTTGCACTTTAGCATTGATGGCTGCTCCTTGTTACATTATGGGAATTGAATGATAGATATTGCCAATGTTTACAGTGAATTTTGTTTACATATAGCACTCGACACTCTAGTGAAAATCCCACTTGGGATAAATTATCTAATAGATGTCTTTTTAGAAGGGTCAGACAATATGAACTTACATTTGAATTTTATGATCTATGTATTTATACGTTCGCATTTGTATATTTATATGTATATATTCATGAAGTTTTTTACAAATACTTATTTATTTGCAAATTTGCACAAATATGTATATACTTCTGTTTGTTCACCCACCATGGGTTTTATCTTACAAACAAGGAGGGCTAAATACTTATGGTTCAGTCCTTTCTTTGTCTTCAATATACCCTTTTGAAAAAAGACGTTGTTGAAATGCGGTGGTCGCTATGTAGTCCACCTTTTGTGTCAATGAAAAGGCAAATAAATTCCCATGTAACTTTGCGATCACATCATGTGATCAAGACAGTGGATACTGTCGAAACGCGTAATGGCGGGCATGCTGGGCAAGATTGAGCACAAATAAACGCACTTGTTTGGCACCATTTCTGGGTTCCTCTCTTCGTTTTCCTTGGCTGTTTGAGACTTGGCAGCACTTTGGATTTTCGAGACGAGTTTTCCTTGATATATATATATATATATATATATATATATATATATATATTATTACCTACTGGCGGTCACCAGTAGGTAGTTATAGTTAGGACCTACTTTCCATAGGAAATCCACAACATTCTATTTGGAATAACTTTGGTGCTGGTGGACGATTCTTTGCGAATTTCTCCAAGAAAATTACCTGCTCGGTTCTGCTCCTTTCCTGAAAGTTTGGCGGCGATTTGTCAAGTGGGGACTGAGAAAAAAGGGGGGTCCCAAAACGTGTTTTCCCCATGCAATTTTCCATAGGGACCTTTAGCCAGGGCTACAGCCCGAACAGCTGAACCTAAAGAAATAGAGAGTATTGCCGAGCTCTCCATTATCAATTTGACCAAACACCAGGTATCCAAAGATCAGGAAAGTGTGCTGAAGAAAGGACTGACATTCTGTCCTTCGAAAAAATTGGAATATACCCAAACTCGTATAGACATGTACCTAGGTGAGGTCGCCCCCACACCACTGCTCCTGCCCGCTGCCTGCCAGCACCTTGCCCTGCTGACTGCACTCTTCCTTCTGCTGCCCTCCCTTGCCCTGCAGCCCGCCGTCTGTTCTCCTGTGTGTCCCCTGTTGCCGTTCGCCTGCTGACTTTACTTTTGTCTCCCCCTCTGCACTCCGCCGTTATTTGGTGCCTTCTACTGTTTGCCCAGTGTTATTGACTCGTGTTCCCCTGTGTTCCCCTCTCCCCTTTTGCCTTCTGTACCACCCCTCTGCACTTCGCCGTTATTTGGTGCCTTCTACTGTTTGCCCAGTGTTCTTGACTCGTGTTCCCCTGTGTTCCCCTCTCCCCTTTTGCCTTCTGTACCACCCCTCCTGCGCGCTCCCTGCCCAGCCGCCGGACGACCCAGCCACCGCTGAGCCGCCCTCGGCCCTCCTTTCCCGCCACTGCCTCCGGCATCTCTGCCCCCCTCCTGCCCATTGGCCGCCCCGCTCCCGCTACCCAGCTGACCCGCCCTCCCGGCTCCTCACTTATGACGCCCCCAGAGCGACCGCGCAGCGGACGCGCGCAGCGGGAGCACCGATTGAGCTCCGAAGGTGCGCCAAAGGTAAGCCCGTCTACGCCCGTCCGCGCCCGGCCCGCGCCCAGCGTCAGGACCCCTGGCCCCCGCAGACCTCAGCCCACCCGCCGGACTTACGCCGCCGCCACCCTCAGCGCACTCAACACCGGCCGAATCCCGGGATACTACCGCGCCACCCCGAGACGCACCCACGGACCCTTCAGCTGCCACTCCTGCAAGTTCACCTGCATCCGGACCTGCACTGCACCCGCACCCACCAAGCCGAACACCAGCAGCAACCACCTCAAGTGCACCCTGCTCAACACTTGCTCCGTCCACAGACACGCCGTCGAACTCTGGAACCTCCAAGACACCACATCTCCAGACGTTGCCTTCCTCACGGAAACATGGATGAACGCCTCATCAGCGCCCAACATCGCCATCGCCATCCCGGACGGATACAAGATCACCTGGAGAGACCGCACCAACCAGACGGGAGGAGGCCTCGCCATCATCCACAGGAACACCATCCGCATCACGACCAACACCGATGACAACCTGTCAACCACCGAACACCTACACTTCCAGATCCACACCGACCCCAACACCACCCTCAGAGGCACCCTCATCTACAGACCCCCGGGACCACGCACACAATTCAGCGAAGACATCGCCGACTTCATCAGCCCGCACGCACTCCCCTCCGCTGACTACATCCTTCTCGGGGACTTCAACTTCCACCTGAAGAACAACAACGACCGCAACACCACCACCCTGCTGGACAACCTCGCCAACCTCGGTCTCAAGCAGCTGGTGACCACCCCCACCCACTACGCCGGACACACACTCGACCCCGTCTTCTCGTCCAGCAAGGACATCGTCTTCAGCCACGCCACCCGACTCCACTGGACGGACCACAGCTGCGTCCACTTCAGCTTCAGAAGAACCACGATCCACCACCACCAGCAACAGGTTGCACGAAGAAGCTGGAACAAGATCACAGCCGACCAACTCACCGCATCCCTGAGCCAGCACCCTCCCGCCAGTTCAGCGAACCCCAACCAGGCCGCCGACAACCTCTCAAAGTGGATCAGCAACTGCGCAGACAACCTCGCTCCACTGAGGACCCCGCCCAGCAGACCCGGCAGCAAGAAGGCCCCATGGTTCACCGACGAACTCAAGAGCTCCAAGAAGAACTGCCGAGCCCTCGAGAGAGCCTGGCGAAGAGACCCAACACCAGACAACCTGGCCACCCTCAAGCTCGCCACCCGAAAGCACCATCAACTGATCCACGCCACCAAGAAAACAGCATTCAAGGAACGGCTGGACAACAACGCACACAACAGCAAGGAACTCTTCACCATCGTCAAAGAGCTCTCCAACCCCAACGCCGGAAACAACGACATCACCCCATCGCAAGACCTCTGCAACTCCCTCGCCTCTTACTTCCACAACAAGATCGCTGATATACACAACAGCTTCAGCACACAACCAACGCTCCCCAGGTCCACACCAACGCCCCCCACCACCACCCTCAGCGCCTGGACCCCGATCAGCACCGAAGACACCATCCGCACGATGAACTCCATCCACTCCGGATCTCCAACCGATCCCTGCCCTCACCACGTCTTCAACAAGGCCGACGCTATCATCGCACCCCACCTGCGGGACACCATTAACACCTCCTTCGACACCGCCACCTTCCCGGAGAGCTGGAAGCACGCCGAACTCAGCGCTCTATTGAAGAAACCAACAGCGGACCCCACCGAACTCAAAAACTACCGCCCAATCTCGCTCCTCCCGTTTCCAGCCAAAGTCATCGAGAAGACCGTCAACAAGCAACTGGCCGCCTTCCTCGAGACGAATGGATCCCTCGACCCCTCACAGTCTGGCTTCCGGGCCAACCACAGCACCGAGACCGCCCTCATCGTAGCCAACGACGACATCCGAGCCCTGCTCGACAACGGAGAAACTGCGGCCCTCATCCTCCTAGACCTCTCCGCGGCCTTCGACACTGTCTGCCACCGCACCCTAGTGCAGTGCCTCAGCAACGTCGGGATCCAGGAGAAGGCACTGGAGTGGATCATCTCCTTCCTCGCTGGACGGACACAGAGAGTCCGCCTACCCCCGTTCAGATCAGAAGCCACCGAAGTCATCTGCGGCGTCCCTCAAGGCTCCTCGCTCAGCCCCACCCTCTTCAATGTCTACATGAGCCCGCTCGCAGCCATCGCACGCCAACACAACCTCAACATCATCTCCTACGCCGACGACACCCAGCTGATCCTCTCCCTTACCAACGACCCCGCCACCGCCAGAGCCAACCTAAACGAAGGGATGAAAGACGTAGCCGAGTGGATGATGACCAGCCGCCTGAACCTGAACTCAGACAAGACGGAAGTCCTCATCCTGGGCTCCTCGCCCTCCGCCTGGGACGACTCCTGGTGGCCCAGCGCCCTGGGCACAGCACCCAAACCGACAGACCACGCACGCAACCTGGGCTTCATCCTGGATTCCTCCCTCTCCCTGACCAGACAAGTCAACGCCGTTTCTCGTCCTGTTTCAACATCCTGCGCATGCTGCGCAAGATCTTCCGGTGGATCCCCACTGAGACCAGGAAGACGGTCACCCAGGCCCTCGTCACCAGCCGTCTGGACTACGGCAACGCCCTCTACGCCGAAACACCCGCCAAGCTCCAGAAGAGACTCCAGCGAATCCAGAACGCCTCAGCCAGACTCATCCTCGACATCCCCCGACACAGCCACATCTCCAGACACCTGAGAGACCTGCACTGGCTCCCGGTCAACAAGAGAATCACCTTCCGGCTCCTCACCCACGCACACAAAGCCCTACACAACCAAGGCCCGTTACCTCAACAGCCGCCTCAACCTCTACGCTCCCACACGCCAGCTCCGATCGACCAGCCACGCCCTCGCCGCCGTCCCCCACATCCGAAGAGCCACAACAGGAGGAAGGTCCTTCTCCTACCTGGCCGCCAAGACCTGGAACTCCCTCCCGACCCACCTCCGCCTGACCCAAGACCACTTCACCTTCAGGAAGCAGCTCAAGACCTGGCTGTTCGAGCAGTAGCGGACCCCCCCCTCCCAAAGCGCCTTGAGACCCTCCGGGTGAGTAGTGCGCTATATAAATGCGATGATTGATTGATTTACTCGCAAACTGAAGCTGCGGAAATACTTCAGACTAAGAGGACAAAATCAATCATTGACCCCAGCAGTATTAAGTGCGAGTACAGAATCTCTCACACTGACAGGCCCGGATCTCAGAACTTTGCAACTGATCTCAAGTCAAGTACCAACTGACTCTCAAGATCCTGATTCAAACGTAACGGAAACAACAAGATTTGGCATCAAACAAAGATCAGCACCAACAAATTTCAAACCAAAATCAACATTTACACAAACATTACCCTATGACGCTATTGACGTGTTCGAAGAAGCAGTAAATCAAGACCTCTTGAAAGTGAGAACTACTGCAGTGCCCAATCTTGAATACAACCTGACTAGAGGAGACCAAAGGGCATTAAAAGAACTACAAGACAACAAGGAGTTAATATACAAGCCTTCAGATAAAGGCGGCAATGTTGTCTTGATGACAAAAGAATTCTTTACTCAGGAGGCGATGCGTCAATTATCAGATGGAAATTGCTATTTAAAAATTAATAAAGAAGATTATATCAGAAGTATTGAACAACATCATCAACTGATCATGAAATGGGTAGAGAGGAGCATGATTAACGATAACGAACCTAAATTTCTTTCATGCCCCTATCCTGTAACGTCTACCTTTTATCATCTACTTAAAATACATAAGGACACATAACCGCGACCAGGTATACCTATCGTCTCCTCAATTGGTTGCTTTACAGAATCTATGTCCCAATACATCGACTATTTCCTTTCAGACTTTGTCAGAACACTGCCTTCTTACATAAAAGATTCCACACATTTCATTAAAAGCATTATGGACATACCATGGGAGCAAGACATGTGGATGATTGTACTGGACATAGCTAGTCTGTACACAGTGATTGACCATCAAAAGGGACTACAGGCTGTACGGTACTTTCTAAAAGGAAGATCACTTGAATTTTCAGAACATAATGAAACGTTACTGGAATTTGTAGAATTTGTTCTTCATAACAATATCTTTCTCTTTGACAAACAACACTACCGCCAAGTAAGGGGGACGGCGATGGGCACCTGCTTCGCCCCCAGCTACGCAAATTTATTCGTAGGCTGATGGGAGAAGCAGGTGGCCTGGGCGGATCAGTACAGTACATGGGTGAACTGCACCATATCTTGGCACAGGTACATAGATGACCTGTTCATCCTATGGAAAGATCCTAAATTGCAAGCAGAGGCATATATTGACGAATTGAACAGGAATTCCCTGAGTCTCCACTTCAGTTTACAGATGAGCCAATCTATGGTATCCTTCCTAGACCTACAAGTGTTTATTAACGATGGCAAGATCTGCACAAAGCTGTTTAGAAAATCGACAGCAGGTAATTCGACTCTTGAGGCTAGTAGTAGTCATCAACAAACCTTACAGAATAGTATTCCATATGGAGAACTACTACGCCTCAAGAGAAATTGCTCAAATAACAAAGATTTTGAACAGGCAGCAAAAGAAGCCATTGAACGGTTTAGGGTTAGAGGATACAGGATTGATCTATTAACCCAAACGTTTGAGAAGGTGAATAAAATCCCACGTAAAAGTCTGTTGAAAGAAAGACGCCAACCCACTGAATGTGAAACTGAATCTTGTAGATTTATCACAACATTCTCTGGTGAAGCTGGGGTACTGAGACAAACACTATATCGTAATTGTCATATATTAAATGCTGATCTGGTAATTGGTAAAGAACTACCTGAACAACCCCAAGTTACCTTTAGACGCAGTAGCTCACTTAAAGATCTCCTAGTAAAGAGCCATTATGAATCAGTCCCCTTCGTTCCAAGAGTGTCGTGAGTACCAAATGTTGCCACAGGAGTATCCTGGATCCGAAGCCAGACCCACCGCTTCCCCTCCCAGGTCCACCCTACACCAGATAGTAATATTACAACTGGTAGGATAGAGCGGTGCCCGAAAAGGAAAACATGGGAACAAAACAAGGATAGGTGGGGGATTGAGAGATACAGCAGATAATTCGTCTTCTTATCCGACACGTTTATTTAGGAGGTCAAAAGGTCTGGATATCAGGTTACAAGGTGCTGCAGTGGAAATAAATAACATAGATTACTACGTTCTGCACAATCATGCCTCTCTACTAATCTGAAGTAAATCTCACGTTTACTACCTAGAATGGAAGCAGGGTTGGCTTTACTCTTTATCATCCATGTATTTTTCACGCATCTACCATCAACCCTAGGATATTGTATCTGAACACAAAAATGGTCATGCAAAGACTGTTTACTGAACAAACAATAAATCTTTGTATGATAACAGGTAATCTCTTTACCTAATATTGTCGTAGAACACATATACCGGGACTTGGCAGGAATGTGTCTTACTGTGCTCCTGCTAAAGCCAAAAAAGCGGTACTTGTTATATTCACTACTTCCAAGAAATGTGGGCTTGGTAATATCGATACCTTATTTTAATCACCTTATTGTGCAAAACACTTCCCCATCATATAGCCACAACATTGTATCCAGAAGGAAGGATTCAATGCTATTCTACCTGTAAAGCACTGATATGCGCTAGAACACCAGAACTCTGAGATTACAAAACACGGAAGGAAAAGTTACTGCACGACTTTTCCTTTCCGACTGCCGGTTACAATGTGAACCGCCGGTCAGCGTATTTAATATACAACACACGAGCACACAATGTACCAAATTCTTTCCGACCTCGTAGTCTCTCCAAACAAAAAATAAGGAATCCTGAAGTCGTAGTGATTCTGACTCTGAATAATGCCCACAAACAAATAAACGTAGAGGGAAGGTAAACTGCTTACAAGACTAGGCAAAAAGAAATACAATCTGAACTGAGGAAACTGAGGAATTCACTTTTTGCCATGTAACGTACCGTAGACGCCGAAACCTGACGAACCCGCTAACGCCACCACCGTGACCCGGCCGCAAACAGCTAAGCCCCGGAAACAGAAACGAACACGAAGCATTGAGGAAACATTAAGGAGGGACTAAATACAAAACTACTCCATTGCACATGCGCCCTTCTCCGTAGGGGCCGTTTTGACAACCATTATGCGCGATGTTTTCCAATCATTGCTACAGGCATGACAGTACACCCCTTCTATAGTACCCCCAACAGGTTTAGGTTTGGCCGGATAGCGTCTATGAAAAGCTCGTACTAACTGGGGTGCATGTACTTGGCTGGCAGGTTCCCAATTCCTTTCTTCAATCCCAAAACCCTTCCAATGTATGAGATACTGCAATCTCCCTCTGGATCTTCGAGAGTCAAGTATATGTTCCACTTCATACTCTTCCTCAGAATCAACATCAACAGAGGGAGGAGTCGAGGGGGGCGTGGTTTGGCGCCGACCGGGAT
This sequence comes from Lissotriton vulgaris, assembly GCF_964263255.1. NCBI lineage: Eukaryota > Metazoa > Chordata > Amphibia > Caudata > Salamandridae > Lissotriton > Lissotriton vulgaris. The sequence goes on from NC_141697.1 coordinate 968,885,693, forward strand.
GACCGTGTGAGCGTGCAGCTCCGCGCCGAGTCCCGTAATTTATCCTGGTATTGCCACCTGCGGGACCCCTGGAGGCACAAATTCACCATCTGAGGTGAATATTAATCGGTGCAGAGAGTCTGGCTGCTAGCGGGGCCTCGGGGGACGAGCGGAGACCGAGACCCGGAACAAGGAGGAGCCCGGCCGTGAACAAAGGCAAGATGGCGGCATAAGGCTCCGGAGTGAATCGAAGACGGAGGGCGCTTGCAGCTGGTGTCCTGGTGGCTGCCGAGTGGAGCGAAGGGAGCGGAGAAGCGCCTGAGGGCACCTTCGGTACCGAGCGAGGGGCTGAAGACGCCGTCCCCCGGATAGCGGTGAGTGCGGCTCCCTCGCGCCCTCCCCCTCCCGCTCCCCGTCCTGGAAGCTGGTGCGGGACGGGTGGACCAGGGGCTGCGGCGCCTGCAGCGGGCGGCGGGTGCGCACACAGAGCGCTGGCCTGGGACGCCTGGAGGGGGCCGCGCAAGCGGGCAGACCCGGCCGCCTAAGGAACAGCTGGTGCAGGCGGGCGGCGGACTCTGAAGCCGCAGAGGCAGAGGGGCCGGAGCACGCACAGTTGGGGACCCTGACCTTCGGGAGGCGATGCAACGCCCGTGAGCTCCTGGGAACGGGAGGCACCCTGCATTCAGATAAGGACCACAGGGGCTTGCTGTTTTGGCGGGGACCGCCCGCCTGGATTACTGCGATTGCGGAGGTGGGGCACACGTGGAGCGAGGACTGAGGCTGTACTACTGGCCTGCTGCAGTGTCCTGGGTCGGGCAGCCGGCACGATCGGCCCCAGGGGGTGCCCGCCTCCTTGCCTGGGGGGACGCTGCTGACCCGGGCGGCTGGATTTGAGAGGTGGCCCGAGGCCCTGATGGTGGCATAAGACTGTGTACTGCTGGTAGTGGTCGGAGCCTGAAGGTGTGTTCTGGGGACACGGACGACATAGGGAAGGAGCAGGAACTAACTTTGCCGAGGTGTGGGGAGCCCTGTTACACATAGCCGCTATCTTCCCCGGAAAGGGGCAGCAGGTGGTGTGACTGAAAGGAGGGCTGTGGATAGCGTGGCCATAGGTAATGGCCTAGGGGGAGCATCTACCGTGCTCAAGATGGCCGCTACGGGCGGGGTTCTGAACACGCCACCTTGTTTCAAAATGGCGGTACCCGGGCCCCACAGGAAGACACTACGCCGGAACAGAGGCTGAACTTGCGTCTCGATGCTATCCTGGCTGCGATTACCACGACAAAGGAGACGCTGCACCACGATATTGCGCAGGTTGCCACGGGGCTGGGCCTACTGAGAGCTGACCATGCCAAGCTCTCGGATAGGGTGAAGGAACATGAACAATTACTCCTGGACCTGAAACCTGCTGTGGTGACGGCGGAACACAAACTGACAGATATTCTTGGTCGTTTGGCGACTCTGGAACGACGGGCGGAGGATGCGGAAAGTCGTAACAGGAGGAACAACGTGAGGGTGGTGGGCCTTCCGGAAAAGATCGAGAAAGACGACGCAGTGGCATACATGGAGGACTGGTTCAAAACGGTCATGGTGCCGGAGGGACTTTCTCCTTTCTTCTCCCTGGAAAGAGCACACAGGGTCCCGGCTAAGCCGCCCTTGGAGGGCCGACCTCCCCGACCGATAGTAGTGAAACTGCTGCAATACAAGGACCGCGACCTTTTGATACAGAGGGCACGGTCACAGGGTCCCTTTCAAGTGGACAATAGCAAGGTCACGATCTTTCCGGATTACAAGCAGGAAGTGCAGAAAAACAGGGCATCCTTTCTATCAGTTAAAAAAGAGCTGAGGGAAGAGGGGATTCAGTATTCCTTACTCTTCCCTGCCAAACTAAGGGTTATCCTCGATGGCAGGACACACTTCTTCCAAACTCCGGACGAGGCTTGGTCGTGGCTGGAATTATACCGTGCTGGAACGGACCACACGAATAAAAGCGGAAGGGAAAGACCAAAACCGATCCGGATCAGGAAATCGCAGCGCATTCGCTCACGGAACAAACTCCAGCGGGCCATGCGAGATGCCCAGATGGCGGATGACAGGAAAGGGGCTGTGGCTGCAACGGCAAGCATTACAGGATCACAGCAGGAAAGAACGTCGGAGGGGTCGGCCTCGGAGAAGGAGGGAGGGAAATCTGGAGGCGATGAATCAGAAACGGGGAGTGCCGGGGGACCAGTGGTTACCCCACAGACTTCGGATGGATTGTTTAATGAGTGACGTTTCGATGAATCCAGTAACTCCTGGGTACCTGTTGGGACTGACTCTCCAGACTTTTCGTTTGCTATCAGATATGGGGCTGAGAAAGCAGCGTGGGACTGAGGGCTAGGGGTGGGAGCTCTGCCTATCCTGGTTCGGTGCTCTATCACCCTCTTGTGGCCCTTAAGGCCTTCTGTGGTGGCGACCACAGATTAGTGTAAGGGTGTGGTTTTGATGGTTTGGAACGGGGCTGAAGCTGGGCTATTAGGTCCTGTCCTGGGGAGTGAGGTTTGGGGTGTTTTGTGGGGGGGTTGGGAAGGGGGATGCAACTGCTGCAATGCGGGGTACAACTGTTTGATGGTGATACTGCACAGAAATATCTATTATGGGGTCGTTACCTAATGTGAAATGTATTACATGGAATGTCCGCGGACTTCAGACAATGGTGAAACGCCATAAGGTGCATGCATACCTGGTGAGGTGGGGAGTGCAGATAGCAATGCTTCAAGAGACTCATTTAACTAAGAAAGAATGCGGAGCTTTGCAAAGGAGGTGGCGGGGTCAAGTGTTCGGCACAACCTATTCAGCATTTGCCAGATGGGCCCTAATCTGGGTGAGAGCGGGGACTCCGTTCCAAGTCACGACACAGCGGGTTGATCCCGAGGGTAGATATGTGGCGGTGGAGGGACGACTTTACGGTAGGGAGGTGGTCCTGTGTAGTGTGTATGCCCCCAATTCGGATCAGGCCCGCTTTTTTGACGGCTTAACGAGTTCGCTGGCCCACTTTTTGGCTGGCCCGGTCTTATTAGGGGGCGACTTTAACTCGATCACTGATTTAGTACTGGATAGGTCGCATCCGCCGTTAGTCGACTCCCCAGTGCGCAGGCTGGCGGCTCATAGGAAGGATTGGCAGGAGAAGTGGGGACTGCTTGATGTGTGGAGGGAGCAGCATCCGGAGATAAGGGATTATTCCTACTTTTCTACAATACACGACCTGCATGTTAGATTAGACGCAGTGCTGTGTAGTGGCACTTTGGCGACGATGGTGACCCATACTGAGTACCTGGCTAGGACCATATCGGATCATAACCTCTTATTGGTGTCAGTGCAGTGGCAACGGGCTAGGTCGGCGGTCCCATCGTGGCGGCTGAGGCCTGAGGCACTGGAAGATTTGGTGTTCAGTGACATGGTTCAACAGGGCATTGACCGCTACTTTGCGGAGAATGAGGGCTCCGCAATGTCACGATCAGTAGAGTGGGATGCGATGAAAGTGGTGGTGAGAGGCGTGTGCATGGGTAGATTCTCGAATGCGCGGACGGCTGTCCTGAATGATTTGGCGAAAGCGGAAGTGGAGTTGCGAGGCCTGGAACGATAGACGCCTGAACGGCCGGATCTGCAGGAGAGATTGGTGGAGGCTAAGGAGGTTGTGGCGACTGAGACTGAACGGCTGCGGTGCTATGACTATAAGTTGTACAACATCAAGGTGCATGAGGAACGTGATAAAGTGGGTGCACTCCTTGCCATGCTTGCAGATCCGGAGCCTAGGGGGTGCCTGATCATGAGTATAAGAACAGAGGGAGGGGAGGTAGTCTACTCGCAATCAGCTGTGCTGGCGTGCTTTCAGTCCTATTACACGGGACTATATGAATGCCACCTGGAGGCGGAGAGGGACGAGATAGGCGACCACTTGGCCTTGCTCCCACTGCCAGTGCTGGACAGTGAGGATGCTAAGGAACTGGGAGGTCCCATAACGCTAGCAGAGGTGAGAGTAGCTATTAAACAGATGGCTCGAAATAAAACCCCAGGGGTAGACGGCTTGCCAATAGAGTTCTATGCCAAATTTGTTGACACCCTAGCACCAAAACTATTGGTGGTGTATTCGGAGGCCAAGCAACGGGGTTGCCTGCCTGAGTCAATGAGGGAGGCACTAGTGGTGCCACTGCTGAAGCCAGGCAAAGATGCGTTGAGTGTGACATCTTACAGGCCCTTATCGATGCTGACAGTGGACTATAAGATCTTGAGTCGCATCCTGGCCACCAGGTTACTGCCGCACATGACAACACTAGTGCATAGGGACCAAGCGGGGTTTATCCCGACTAGGAATACCTCCATGAATATACGACGGCTGGTCCGAATTTTGGATAGTGCCGGGTCTTCGGCTCTTGACTCCGTGGTGTTAGCAGTTGATGTCGAAAAGGCTTTTGATAGCCTTGAATGGAAGTATTTAGATGAGGTACTGCTGAAGTTCGGAGTTGGGGAGGGATTCCGGAGATGGACGAGGGTCCTTTACACGTCGGCTAGGGCAAGGGTGCGCCTGGGCCCGCTGATATCTTCGGCCTACCCTGTTTGTAGAGGGACGAGACAGGGCTGCTCATTGTCCCCCCTGCTGTTCGCATTGGCGATGGAACCGCTAGCGGCGCAGGCGAGGACGGGTACCATGTATGGAGGGATCGCGCAAGGGCCGGAGTCGCATTATATATCGTTATACGCTGATGATTTGCTTCTGTATTAAGCGGACGCTGAACGGTCTCTGGAGAGAGCGGTGGATATGCTGGTTGGATTCGGTCGGCTGTCAGGCCTTATGGTGAATTGGACTAAGACCTGTATATTCCCATTGCGGGCAGGTACACCCTGTCCCCCGTTAGCGAGGGAGGTAGTATGGGAGCCTTCTGGCTTCACCTACCTCGGGGTGCACATTTATCACGAGGCGGCTGACCTCCTGGAGGGGAACGTAGGGTGATGCATACGTGCACTGAAGGGCAGCATGGCATTTTGGGCCTCTCTCCCTCTGTCGGTACTAGGCCGAGTAGCGCTGTTGAAGATGGTGGCGCTTCCACGGCTGCTTTATTACTTTCGAACACTGCCGGTGTGGATTCCGCAGCGGGTCTTTAAGGAACTGAAGATGCTGGTGACTAGCTTCCTTTGGGGCCAAGGCCGGCGGAGGGTGGCGTTGGAAACTCTGATCAGGCCTAAGATTGAAGGGGGACTGGCAGTCCCCGATTTTGAACTATACTACTTGGCGGCGCAACTGCAGATCCTAACACAGAATGTGGCTAGAGAATTCAGGGGTCCTGAGAGTGACCGTGGTGCTGGTATTCCAAAGTGCATCCTTTCTTATATAGTTATGCAACAGAAACTGGATTCGAGGTAGCTTACGGTGGAGGAAAGGACGCTTAGAATGTGCTGGCAAAGGAGTCTGAAAAGAGTGAGGAAAGTCCGGCCGTATGCACCGGAGATACCTCTGGGGATGTTGACCGCGCTGCCGCATGGGGGTGACTGGTCCAGGCTTCTGGAATGGGAGGAGTTGGGTCTACAGATGGTGGGGGACCTGTACTTTGATGGAGCATTGGTTCCCTATCAAGTGCTTCAGGAGCAGTTTGGCTTGCCAGACGGTACCTTTCTATTGCACGCGGCAGTGGTGGCGGCGCTGCAAAAACATTGGGGGGTAGGGCTCACCGAGCCGGAAGTGACCATGGCATGCCAATATGTGGTGATGGCCGCGGGCACTGTTAAAGCAGTGACGTGTCTCCACATGAGAATGTTGAACGAGGGGCTAGCACCAATGCTAGCTTTGAAGTCGCGATGGGAGGATAGCATAGGCAAGCCCATTCCGGACACGGTCTGGAGTCAGATCCTGCGGCGGACGTGGAAGGGCACGAGGAACGCACGGTTTCAGCAGGTGCATTTCTTTATAATACACAGGGCGTACCTGACTCCGGAGAGGATAAAGCGATACTTCCAAGTGCTTGACGCAGTGTGCCCACGATGCTTGGCGCCCGAGGTTGACTTGGATCACCTGTTGTGGGGGTGTCCGAAACTAGGGACGTACTGGCCGGAAGTGGGGGCGCTCTTGAATGCGGTAACGGATAGGGAGGTGGACTTTGATATGGCGGCATGTCTCCTGCTCTGGTTACCGCATACTAAAAAAACGAGAATTACAAGTAAATTTATTGATTTGGGACTTATGTTAGCACAAAGAGAGATAACCTGGCACTGGAAGTCTAGAGAAGGCCCTTCAGTGAGGAGGTGGATGAATGAGCTGTTGAAATGGGCGGGCTGTGAAAGCATTATTAGAATGCGGCAGGCTACTAGACTTGGCAAGGAGAGCTGTTTGGACATGGCGAGAGCTTGGGAGATGGTGGTGCAAGCGTTGCGTGATTACATGGTAGGGGACGACGAGGAGGAGTAATAGTCCATGCGGATTCCATGTACTCTTAGCGATTGCGAACGACCCCTGGTATGTGGCGAGCCCCTGAGATGGTACGGATTTGGACAGCCCGCATTAGCAGCAGCAGCAGTAGTTGGGGGGGTGGGGGGTGGGGGAAAGGGCATTTTGAGGGAGGTTGCTCGACATAGCGGCCCGGATTAGAATTGGAGGATAGTACGTAGGTTTGACCCAGGTGACGGGGGGCTCCCGGGATGGCAGGTAGGCACTCTGGCAGCAATACTGGGGGGACCCGGGAGGGGGACTCTGGAGCGATATGGTCGGAACAGTGTTGGACGGGGTATGAGCTGTTGACGGTGTTCCCTGGAGAATTCTGAGTTCGCTTGTTGATGCATGGGGGGGAGTTTTAGGGGGGTAAAAGCAGATACTAAAAAGTGATGCTGGTCGAATACCTGGGAAAGGAGTACATGGAAGCATCTTCCTGAGAAGGGTAGTCCTGAAGCGCCGCCCAGCCTCCGGGATGTGGGCTAAATGGCTGTGTACAATATATCTGTCACTTTTAAGATTGTGAGGCTGCAAGTGTACTGATTGGCCTATGATGTGGTCTTGTTCCTTATTCTGCAATAAAAACAAATTTAAAAAAAAAAAAACAGAGGGAGGAGTCAAGGGCAATCTTGTGTCAGGATCCACGGGTTTTAACAGAGATACGTGAAAAACAGGATGTACTTTCATGGAAGGGGGCAGATCTAATTTCATAGCCACTGGGTTGATTACTTTAAGCACAGGAAATGGGCCTATGTATTTAGGTTTAAACTTACAGGACCCTCTCAAATTGATGTGTCGTGTAGATAACCATACCTTATCATTAGGTTGATAAACTGGTTCTTGAGTGCGGCGTACATCCGCACCCTTCTTATAGGCGGATTTAGCTACGTCCAGATTGACCTGAATGTTATCATGTGTCTGATGTAAATGTTGTACCAGATCCATCACTGCAGGGAGGTCGCTTGTTTTAACAGGAGGAATAGGTAAGACCTTAGGGTGAAAGCAATGAGACCCGTAAAAGGGGGAAAATAACGTAGAGAAATGGTGACTGTTATTGTAAGACAACTCTGCCAACCAAATTACATCATCCCATTCCTGCTGGCACTGTAATGAATGGCATCTCATGAACTGTTCAAAACTTTGGTTAACCCGTTCAGTCTGTCCATCCGTCTGTAGATGGTGACTAGAAGACAGACAGATCTCTACCTGAGTGAGGCACACAACTGCCTCCAAAATTTAGATATAAATTGTGAACCCCTATCAGTGATTAAAACTGACGGAAATCCATGCAAACGGACTATGTTCCGCAAAAAGACTGTAGCCAATTTGTTAGAGGAAGGGAGACTTGTCAAGGGTATGAAATGTTTAGTTTTAGTTCCCTTTAGTTGTGCAGGGCAGTTCTACAATAAAATCCATAGACACTGTGTGCCATGGACCTTGAGGAGTGGGAATGGGAGACAACAGCCCTACGGGTTTCACATGCGAGGATTTCCCCTGGGCACAAATATGACAAGTTTTAGCATAGTCTTTCACATCCTGACTAAGTGTAGGCCACCAACAGTAGCGTTTAACCAGTTCTATGTTTTTTTTATATCCCGGATGCCCAGCCACCCCTTGAGTATGACACCACAATAGGATTTTCTGTTGTAATTGTTTGTTTGGGATATACAACCCCCCCTGTACGTAATGCAACCCCTCTTTAACTTGAGGTGCATGACTGCGCAGGACGCTAATAGAATCAGGTTGTTTTTGAGCCTCCGCTACTTGTTGCATGTATTGTTCTTCTAAAGTGATTGCCCCTATGATCTTCTCAGGAGAGATAATAGCTGGAGGATCATCTTCCACCAATGGAGTGTCAAATTCTATACGAGACAGAGCGTCTGCCTTTCCATTTTTCTTTCCTGCTCTGAAATGTATTTGGAAGTCATAACCGCTAAAAAACTGGGTCCATCGCAATTGTCTCATGGACAGAGCTTTAGTGGTTTGAAGGTACTGCAAGTTTCTGTGATCTGTTATAATAGTGACTGTGTAATGGGTACCCAATAAATATTGTCTCCACTCTTCCAGAACCTTTTTGATGGCCAATAACTCCCTCTCTCCTATCGCATAATTGACTTCAGCAGGAGACAATTTATGCGAATAGTACGCGATGGGATGTAATTTGCCTGTCTTCGGATGTACTTGGGACAATACACCCCCAACTGCCACTTGGGATGCATCAACCTCAACTATGAAAGGACTATGTGGATCTGGATGCATCAATATGGGTGCCTGAGTGAATTTGATCTTTAGTAGAAGAAAGGCGTCATCAGCTTCGGGAGACCAGATAAACGGTGTATCTTTTCTGAGGAGTTTGGTAATAGGCGCAACTATGGTGGAGAATTGGTCTATAAAGTGCCTATAAAAATTAGCAAAACCTATGAACCGTTGAATGTCTTTGATGTTTTTCGGTATAGGCCACTGGGTTACTGCTTCGACTTTGTGCGGGTCCATTTGTAGTCCTTCTGTAGAGAGTATAAAACCTAAAAAGGCCACCTCTGATCTATGAAAGAAACATTTATCGAGTTTGCAATACAAGAAATTTGCTCTTAATCTGGCCAAAACTAAACTGACATGATTAATATGGTAATTTAAGGTGTCAGAATAAATGAGTAGGTCGTCAATGTATGCAATGACGCAGGTATCCAACAGGTCTTTTAGAACATCATTGATAAAATATTGGAATGCTGAGGGGGCATTGCATAATCCGAATGGCATAACCATGTATTCGAATAGTCCGTATTTTGTGCAGAATGCCGTTTTCCACTCATCTCCCTCTCTTACTCGTACCAAATGGTAAGCTCCCCTTAGATCGAGTTTTGTAAAATATTTAGAGTTCTTCACCTGGTCGAGAAGAGAGGAGATGAGCGGCAATGGGTAGCGATTCTTTATTGTCACGGCATTCAAGGATCGGTAGTCAATACAGCACCTCAGGCCCTCTTCGGTATAAAAAAAAGAGCTGATGAGGCTGGAGATCTGGACACCCGCATAAATCCTAAGTCCAACATTTTATCCAAATATTCCCTTAAGTATATATTTTCCTTTTCAGTTAAAGCATAGACTCTGCTAGTGGGAATATGAGCCCCTGCCTGTAGGTCTATTCTGCAATCATATACCCTATGTGGGGGTAAAGTGGATGCTTTTTCTTCATTGAAAATGTCCTGGAAACTTTCATATTCCGTGGGTAAGGATGCATCAGGTTCATCCACTGCATAATGAGTATTAGATGCAGAGATTATTACTCTGCATTGAAGTGAATCGTCCTGCAGTGTTTCCTGATGTATGGGTTCCTCCATACCTTTATGAACAATAGGTCCTTCAGATTTAACATGACTTTTACATATGTTCTCATTAAATGTCATGTGGCCCTTACTCCAATCTATAGAGGGATTGTGTTTTCTTAGCCAAGGAAGACCCAACACAACTGGGAACTGGGGGGACTGTATTAAATCAAAGGACATGATTTCCCAATGATCAATAGATAAGGTGACATTTAATGGTTTGGTAGCTTGTGTAATAGGTCCTGATTGTAAAACACTTCCGTCTATAGTATAGACTACATCCCTGGTTGTTTTATCACGCCTAGGGATAGAATGTTCTGAGGCCCAATGATCATCTATGAAATTTCCGGATGCCCCGGAGTCAATCATAATTTTTTCTTTTGTACTACCATTGACCCATTGTATGATGGAATTAAGAAAGAAATGGCCTTGAGTATGGTAAATAGAGGAGACCATAAAATCAGAACGACCCGATGCCTCGGTCTCTGGCGGCTTCGGGTCCTTTAGTTTTCCGACCGTCGAACAGCTTTGGGTTTAATAGGACAATCCTTTCGGAAATGCCCTGCTTTACCACAATATAGGCAAAGTTTGTTATCTCTTCTTCTTTGTCTTTCGGCTGCACTGAGAGGACCTCTCACACTGCCTATTTGCATAGGCTCAGGAGTCTCCCCTTTGGTTTCTGGTTCACTTCTTTTTTCTCGATAAGGAGTCTTTGAATATTCGTACTTGCTTCTGTCTTTTTTCCTCTCGCCTAATCTATGATCAAGTTTTACTACTAGATCCATAAGTTCTGTACATGTATCAGGAGGGTCTACCACATGCGCTAAAGCATCCTTTAAATCGTTATGTAACCCTTTATAAAACAAAGCACAGCGCTTCTCCATTGGCCATTCTGCTTCTGCCACTAAACGATTAAACGCAGAAATATAGGTAGGTAAATCTTTAGTCCCTTGTTTAAGGCTTAATAATTCGGTGTCTGCAGCATGGGTGAAAGTGTGTCTATCAAATAGTTTACGTAACTCACTCTTGAAATTGGTGTAGTTCAAGAGCAATGGGTCATCCCTTTCAATAAGAGGCATTGCCCAATTGGCAGCAGCTCCACCTAAGTATGATATCATGAAGGCTTCTTTTGCCTGATCTGAGGAAAAATGTGCAGTCTTCCACATATAATGCAGTTGGCATTGGCTGATGAATGCAGCGCATTTCAATTGATCTCCATGGAACCTCTCAGGGGGTGCCAAAGGTAAAGTAGGGGGGTGGTGTAACAACCTGTACTACAGGATTCTGTGTCCCCGAACCGCCAGGGTCTCCTATTCTATTTGTCAGGGCATCTACCCGATTAGATAGTGCTTGGGTTTCTATCTGTAAATTCCCCAACATATTGGCCAGGTCTCCTAGGTTCAAATCCATGATACCCGGGTGGCAAAGTATTTAAGAGGGCTTTGCGTTCTGTCGTGAGTACCAAATGTTGCCACAGGAGTATTCTGGATCCGAAGCCAGACCCACCGCTTCCCCTCCCAGGTCCACCCTACACCAGATAGTAATATTACAACTGGTAAGATAGAGCGGTGCCCGAAAGGGAAAACAGGGGAACAAAACAAAGATAGGTGGGGGATTGAGAGATACAGCAGATAATTCGTCTTCTTATCTAACACGTTTATTCAGGAGGTCAAAAGGTCTGGATATCAGGTTACAAGGTGCTGCAGTGGAAATAAATAACATAGATTACTTCTGTCGTGAGTACCAAATGTTGCCACAGGAGTATCCTGGATCCGAAGCCAGACCCACCGCTTCCCCTCCCAGGTCCACCCTACACCAGATAGTAATATTACAACTGGTAAGATAGAGCGGTGCCCGAAAGGGAAAACAGGGGAACAAAACAAGGATAGGTGGGGGATTGAGAGATACAGCAGATTATTCGTCTTCTTATCCGACACGTTTATTCAGGAGGTCAAAAGGTCTGGATATCAGGTTACAAGGTGCTGCAGTGGAAATAAATAACATAGATTACTACGTTCTGCACAATCATGCCTCTCTACTAATCTGAAGTAAATCTCACTTTTACTACCTGGAATGGAAGCAGGGTTGGCTTTACTCTTTATCATCCATGTATTGTTCACGCATCTACCATCAACCCTAGGATATTGTATCTGAACACAAAAATGGTCATGTAAAGACTGTTTACTGAACAAACAATAAATCTTTGTATGATAACAGGTAATCTCTTTACCTAATATTGTCGTCGAACACATATACCGGGACTTGGTAGGAATGTGTCTTACTGTGCTCCTGCTAAAGCCAAAGAAGCGGTACTTGTTATATTCACTACTTCCAAGAAATGTGGGCTTGGTAATATCGATACCTTATTTTAATCACCTTATTGTGCAAAACACTTCCCCATCATATAGCCACAACCTTGTATCCAGAAGGAAGGATTCAATGCTATTCTACCTGAAAAGCACTGATATGCGCTAGAACACCAGAACTCTGAGATTACAAAACACGGAAGGAAAAGTTACTGCACGACTTTTCCTTTCCGACTGCCGGTTACAATGTGAACCGTAGGCCAGCGTATTTAATATACAACACACGAGCACACAATGTGCCAAATTCTTTCCGACCTCGTAGTCTCTCCAAACAAAAAATAAGGAATCCTGAAGTCGTAGTGATTCCGACTCTGAATTATGCCCACAAACAAATAAACGTAGAGGGAAGGTAAACTGCTTACAAGACTAGGCAAAAAGAAATACAATCTGAACTGAGGAAACTGAGGAATTCACTTTTTGCCATGTAACGTACCGTAGACGCCGAAACCCGACGAACCCGCTAACGCCACCACCGTGACCCGGCCGCAAACAGCTAAGCCCCGGAAACAGAAACGAACGCGAAGCATTGAGGAAACACTAAGGAGGGACTAAATACAAAACTACTCCATTGCACATGCGCCCTTCTCCGTAGCGGCCGTTTTGCCAACCATTATGCGCGATGTTTTCCAATCATTGCTACAGGCATGACAAAGAGTTAGTGCCATGACAGGATTCTTCCCGTGATCAAAATGCAAGGCATGTAAAAGTAGTACCAAAGTTCTAACCTATCAGGTCCCAGGCAGGAAAGATACGAAGAAGATGAATCAATTCTTAACATGCACCACACCTTTTTGTGTATACTGTCCGGTATGTCCTTGCATGAAAATTTATGTTGGTAGCAACAAACATCCGGTGAAGAGGAGGATCTTAGAGCACGCACGTAAAATTGAAAATAGAGACCCGACATACCCAGTGGCAAGGCACTTTTCTGAAAGTCACAATAGTGACCGTTCACTTCTCAAATTCTTCTGTATTGACCACGTTGCTGCAAGTGAAGTAGGTGGCAATAGGGTGCAAAGATTACGTAGACTCAAATCGAGATACATAATTAATTTGCGCACTATTATTCCCTTTGGCCTTAATTCTGAAGAAGAATTAGCAATACATTTGGGATAAGATGGTTCTGACTTAAATGAATGTGTAATATATTGCTGACTCTGCTTGTATATAATATGCTCTTGAAACTGTGTGGATATAGTAGACTGCTTTTTCAATTCGATATGAAATGATGGATGATGAGTACGAATCTCTTTTAGTATTATTTTTTTGATGACACATCCGCTGCAGCGAAATACAAAATATATTGAATTGTAATTTGTAGATATGCCAATCCAGGGCTCTATTATGTTTTCGATTTAACACTAGTGGTATGAATTAGATGCCCATCCAGGGCTCAATTATGCGTTATGCATTCAAAATTAAAATGATGGATATAATTGTACATATGAATAATAGGACTGAGAGCTGGTATATTATTTTGAAATCATGAGGCAATGAAATTCTATTCATTTGATTTAAAAGTGACTTTAGAGATAGATGCTCCATGTAAATATTGTATATAGACAAACTCTAAGATGGCCCCCAGAGTGGGATTGATGTTTTTGTCTGCTCTCTATGTCTATGAACTAAATCCTCGCGAACGGAAGGGGAAACTAACGAGGCAAATGAAAAAAATGTTACCCTTGTTTGAATGCTTTAATAGGCGGGAGCCTCTTTGTTTGTGTCGACACAGGGGAAAAACGCACGTTTGCAGAAACGAGTCCTGTTTGTGGGTAAATAAACTGCTGAATTACACCACGAGAGTGCGGCCACTTCCGCCGCCAGTAGGTATATATAGTTAGGATTTTTTCTCTATGGAACTTTTGAAAATTCTATGTCTAATAACTTTGGCGTTTGTAGACGGAATCGGCTGAAATTTTCAGGAAAATGGCACATTTTGTTTCTGAGCAGCCCCTGAAAATTTGGGTGGGTTCCGTCAAGGGGGGCCGACAAAAAAGGGGGGTCCCAAAACACGTTTTTCCCATTCATTTTTCCATAGGGCGTTTGGCCTCACTTTTAGCTCGAACGGCTGAATGGATTTACACGAAACTTGGCAAAATTGTAGGAACTGTTAGCCCGATGTGCCTTTGCTGGGTCTCAATATATGTGCTCCAGTGGATTTTGAGAAATTAACGTTTAAAAAAACAGATATATCTGTGACAGCGTCCCAGATAGCGCTCCAGATCGCGTACTTTTCGCGTAACGGAGCTTTGCGAAGCGAAGCTGATTGACTCTCCGGTGTCTGTCAACATTCTAAACAGTCTGGTGCGGCCGCCATCTTGTCTCTCGGTAGGATCGAGAGACAAGAGGAGGAGAAAAACTAAGGGGGAATTTAATGAAAGGGGGCAAGGTAGACTCCTCTTGACCCCCTAGGAATGATGTTGGGGTTATTAAAGGGTCCCGTGGGGCAAATAAAAAAAATTTGATTTTTCGCGGTAGAAGCGCTTCTCGGTTCGCGAACCGGGTCGCAAACTAGTAGCGAAACAGGAATTTTGCCATTTTGTGTTTCGATTTAATTAAATTACAAGATGGAGGAAAAGCAAAGTGAGTATTGGGTATAAGGGGGTATGGGAGACGTATCCTGACCCCCTATGTTTTCTGAGGGTGGTTGAGGAGGCTCATATATGTTGATACTTGTCTTCCAGCGGCTGCGCGTGAGCGTTTTTTTTTTTTTTTGCCGCTTGACTTCTGTTAACGTTCGATTCGAAGGAAATCAGGAAGTGTTGACCGCCATTTTGACACTGCGAGTAAATGTATTGTTAAAAATAATTGTTATAAATTAATTCGTATTGATAAACATTGTCTGCGCCATCTTGCTTTTTTTCCAATGCCACACTTTTGTCGTGCACAGCAGCCATTTTAGATGCCTTGACCAGACCCACTCTCTGCACGCCGCCGATCCTCAGCATGGCTTCCCACCCTCGCAAGCATCTCCCCCACGCACTGGTCACCCCTGCTCTCTCTCTCATGCATAGGCCATAAACCTCCCCCCATCTGCGCTGCTCTTCCCTGAGTATCACACCCTGTGCCCGCCCGAAACCTCCCTTTCACCCTATTCACTACCGCACCCTCTGACACTCCTCTTCCTCTGTGTCTGATTGTCCAGGCCGGTCCCAGGCTATCACCTAGCTCTGCGGATGTAGTTTATGGCCCCAACTGTAAAGAATCACCCCTGTTCAAAGGAGTTACAGTAGATCAAGGCCCCCACCTCATGAGATCCGTCACACCACACGCGTTCCTACTATCTGATAACGATCCTGTATTGTGATTGGGGAGGGGATTCTCACTGTAAGGGTGTGTGGGACCGAGCCTGAAGCGGAAGATTCCAGGGATGCCTTTTTGTACTTCAAAGTCTTCACAATTATGTGTCACATTAAAAATATATAGCACTCCAACAAAGTAGTAGGATTATAACACTTTAATAACTTATAAATATATACAACGCTCCAACAAAGTAAACACGTTAAAAAAAAACTTTTTAAACAACTATTTACATGACATTGCTTTAACCAGGATAGACAAAGAAATGACACAGTGATGTAAAAGTTTCTGAAAGAAATGCCAAGAACGTCCCATGTGAAAGTGAATTTTATCTGGCAATTTTTTTCTTTTCCTTCTCATGAAAAGAAAGTTAAAGCCAGGTTTGTTACCTGCCTCATCTGCAAAAAAAAAACTCTCGAGGGGGACCGAAAAAAAATATAGCTATGGTAATCATACCATGCATCGGCACATGGAGAGGTGGCACCCTCTTAATTATTCTAAAGCACAACTTCGAGATTTGGTGGATAACCCCCGACCGGCAAAAACATCCACCAATGACTTAGCAATAAGTGAGTCAGAGGCAAGGGAAACGGTCCCAAATCTGCAAAAGAACTTTGGGCAGATGAGATTGACTTGTGTAGCATGTGGAAAATTAATTTCATGCGGAGAGATGAGTATTACTTTAATAAATAGATCATATGAAAATCATCAATGTCCAAAACGTCCTAGAAAGTAATTTTTGTCATTTTTGAGGAAGAGAGATAACCTACAGTGGTACGGGGTCGTTTTCGTTCGTACTAGGGGGGCCAGGTGACATTCCTTCGGGGTGGCTTAGGGGCATTTAAAACAACTTTCCTGATACAGGTAGCATATAAAGTAGAGGCTAAATACCAGGATCTTTATCGATTGCTTTATGCCGTACAAAAATGAAAAACACATACAACAACTCTGGACCATTCATATTTTCAATTTTTCTGCGTACTATACTTTTTAACCCTTAACTGATTGAGCTGCTTCATTTCACCTGCTTTTTAAAAAAAAAAATAATAAAATCGGAAACAGTGGCCATTTATTCGAAACTTTCCAATCTACGCGTTACAACTACGTTTGCTTTTTCAAAAACCTTTAATAAAAATGTTGGTGCCTAAATACGGGCCTACAACCCCGTGGGCCGGCCACGGAGCAAGCTGGAAATCTAAATGGGGGGGGGGGGGTATTTATTTGAGGAAAACATAACAGAGAGTCAGTGGTCGTTGATTTCATAGTAAAAAGTGCGACAAGTGCAACAAAATCATATCGATAATTCATTGTGAGCAAGTACCAAAAGTGTCGACAATTCGAACCTTCAACAATAAATACAGTAATCAATGATGCATTAGAACTTAATATCAATTCATTGTTCGAACGTGTAATCAGTACCCGTCCCATGTCAATTCATTGTTCGAACGTATAATCAATACCCATCCTGGATCAATTCATTGTCCGAACATATAATCAGTCTTATCCCATATCAATTCATGTGCTAAAAACTGCATACATATCTCATGATATCAAGGCTGAGCACTCAGGGCACAACAAGGAGTTGAGAGTTTCATTTGTACCGGCGCCATTTTGGGTGAGGTCAGGAAGGTCCAAGTATAGTCAAAATGTCTCCACCAACTCGTGGTTAGACCGGGACCTCTTTCGGCAGTCCAAAAGTTTTCGTTGAAGGGTAGCAGAGGGGACTGCCGACATGAACCATCTATCAAAGTGGGGTGGGAGGCAACAATCTCTCCTACCGGGTCATACTGGTGTCCCACCGGAACTGATCAAGTTGGTAGTCTTGCAGGATTTTGGTCATTTCAAGACTGAGGCCGGCGCCGGCATAATCGCGCCGACGTCCCGCGGCTACGTCGTGGTCGTTCCGTGGGTGATCATGGCAGTCATTCCCCATCGGGGGTGTCTGCGGGGGTCGGGGGCCCCCGTGGCTCTTATAGAATCTTCAAAGTTGAGGAGAACGTTTCTGGACGCAGGACTCATTTTCTAGTTGAACTCAGAAGTGCCGTTGCACCGCAACAGTGGACGAGACCCCCGCTGGGTGAGCGGAGCATCATTGCCTCGCAATAGTGGACGAGACCTTTTGTCGGGTGAGTGCAGCACCGCTGCATCGCAAAAGTGGAGGAACCCTTGTCGGGTGAGTGGAGCGTTGGGGGTGCAGCTGAGGGGCCCCCACCTGTGGGGGTGGGAGAGGCTCGTTCGCGCTGCCTCTCCCTCCCAGCGCACCCCACGCCGACATCTGGCGTTGATATCCGTGATGTCCGGACCAGGCGATAAGAGGGGGGGGGTCGGAGGCAGAGGCAAGACATCCCCCCCGTGGCCTGCAAGGCGGCAGAAGAAGGGAATCGGGAGACCAGTACATTTCGGGCCATCCACCCCACGGCTGATGGCGGTTAGCTGGGCCCCGCCCTGCACATGCCGAGGCCTCAGCTTCCGGATGGGCGTAACCGTGGCCGTGTTGCACTTCGGGAGTTTCCGGAATGGGGTTAGGTATCTGCTGATTTGTATCTATTTCATGTTACCGTTAATGGGCGTGGCGGGCGGTGGGACAGATATGCTTGGAGCAGTGGGGGGGTGGCTGAGCCTAGCTACCTCGTGGCTGCCGTAATGTCAAGCTTGGCTTCTTTCACAACTTCCATGTTTCTTATTTCTAGCAAAGTCAAAAACTCATCAGTGGCCTACTGATTTTGTTCGATTTCTTTCCCTTCCTTTTCAAGTGTGTTTCATGCTAAAGTTTCTGTTTAACAGAATACAGTGATTACTTCGTATTTTACATATGTCTTCTTTATTAGGGGTACTCTCCGGTTGAGCCAGATGATGTACCTCTAATAAATGGTCCGGGTGGAACTAGTTTCTCAATCAGTGGGGAGTAGATGGGCATGACAGATTACAACGGGGGACAAAGGTCCGCATTACCCACCCTTCGCTACTTGCAAAAACTAGACAGAATATTTCTATTCCACGTTATTTGTAAACAGAGAATACCTCGAAAGAACTATTCCTTGAACAATAAATGTCCAGCCAATCAATCAATCAGTGGGGAGAAAAACAGGCATGACGGATTACATCGGGGGACAAAAGTCCGCATTACCTATCCTTCACTATCTGCAAAGGGAGACAGAATATTCCTATTCTTCTCTGTTTGTAGACAGGGAATATCTCAAAGAGCAATAATCGATAAAAAATTAGTAGGATTATAACACTTTAATTACTTATAAATATATACATCGCAACAAAAACAGTAAACACCTTAAAACATTTTTTATTAAAACAGAAGCAACAATGACAACTAACAGTAGTGATATCCTGGGCGGGTGATGGAACTGGGATTGTTAGTGGAAAAAGATCTACAGAGAAAGCTATTGGTGAATTATACTTCTCCGGAAATTTAAAACTCACAAATGTTTTATTTGTGTAATCGTTTCAGGTCAAACGGATTGTTGAAAAATGTTCAGAATGGAAGAGTCACCAAAAGGCAAAAAGTACACTCATGTATGAAAATCTTACTATTAATGCTTGACTGAGGCCAAGGAGATCAGAGTGCATGAGTCTCATGCTCGATCGATTGAGCTAGCCGGATCGGGCAACAAAAAGTATAAAATAGTTATGTAAATAGTTATTTAATAAAATGTTTTACCCTGTTACTTTGCTGGTGTGTTGTATATATTTATAATATTTGCATAGGGTTTGTCGTTATTTTGGGTGGGGTGGGTGGTGGAGCCGAGCTGTCTTGCAGCCATCATGGTGTGGAGCTCAGTTCATCTCACTAGTTTCGTATTTCTCATGAGGGGTTGTTCTTAATGTTTCTATTTTAGCGAGGTCAAAAAGAGATCCCATTAGTGGCCTACTGATTTTGCTCGATTCCTTTTGTTTTTTAAAACGATTTTTCACTATCTGCAAAGACTAAACAGAGTATTGCGACTCTGTGCTTGTTTGTAAATAGAGAATGAACCAAAGAGAACCAATTCTAAAACAGTAAATGCTTGGATAACATTCAATCAAATAGAGAGAGAAGCAGGCACGACGGATTACAACGGGGGCAAAGGCCTGCGTTAACTACCCTTCACTATCTGCAAAGAGAGAGTACTCCTAAGAGAAAAGAGGGGGGGCGAGGGGGGGGCAGCGTTCAAAGCACATCAGCGTGCATAAACACGAAAATGTTTTTACCTATCACGTACTTGACATTTGACAGCTTTTGATATTTGCTATTAAAAAACCATTGAAATTCACTGAAAAAACCATAGGTTATAGACCATATATAGTTAGGAATTAGCATTTACAAAACCTTGAAAATTCACTGAAAAAACCATAGGTTATAGACCACATATAGTTAGGGATTAGCATTTTCAAAACCTTATTTTACTCGCACAAAACCATTGAAATTCGCATATATGCACTAACTATATATCGCGCACCCGCAATCCACTGCTGATGATGTCACATATTACATCATTCATGACATGCTCAGTGACATCACTGATGACATCACAGATGACATCTCAAATGACATCACTGATGATATCACTGATGACATCTCAAATGACATCACTGATGACATCACTGATGACATCACTGAAGACATCTCAAATGACATCACTGATGACATCTCATTTGACATCTCATTTGACATTACTGAGCACATCACTGATGACATCATTCATGTGATAATACGATGAACCTCTTCAGACTCTAATATAACCTTAGATACACTCAGTGTAAACAGACACTCACAGACTGTCACTCATCCAAGGAGTTAATCACACACCTAGTCAGTCATGCAAAGAATCAATCACACCTCCATTTCCTCAACTATACAGTTATACACACCTTACTTATTCAAACATATACTAACACATATTTACTCTCTTATACAATCCCTGATACAAGTTTACAATGATCCATACAGCTACTCACACATTCACTGGCTCTTATGCACAGTTATTTATATATGTCAACTCTCACATGTACTGTGTTTTACATATGTACTTACTTTGACATGTAGCACTAAGATATCCATTCACTCACCAATACACTCATGCACACAGTCAACCGCCCATACAGCTGTTTCCACATGCACTTTTGAACCCATACATCTAGTGAATCAACTGCTCACACATCTATGCACAGAGTCATACACCTCCCAGCCACCCACACACACTCAGTCTCCCATACAAATACTTGGGCAACCAATCAATAACCCATATAGTTACTCATATAGCTACTGATCAACACATGCAGCAGTTTACAGAACAACAGACATAATGATGCACAAATTAAGACAGTTTAGTCACTAACCCATTCACTCAGTGAGACACATTTAATCACTCACTCATACAGTCAGTCATGCACCTACTAAATCCTTCATCCAGACACTTATACATCCACTCATTCTTCAATATGTAAGACATATTTTAACTTTACAGAAACATACAGTCACTGGATGTTGTCATCAGCGATGTCATCAGTTATGTCACTGAGCATGTCATGAATGATGTAATATGTGACATCATCAGCAGTGGATTGCGGGTACGCGATATATAGTTAGTGCATCTAACTATATATGCGAATTTCAATGGTTTTGTGCGAGTAAAATAAGGTTTTGAAAATGCTAATCCCTAACTATATATGGTCTATAACCTATGGTTTTTTCAGTGAATTTTCAAGGTTTTGTAAATGCTAATTCCTAACTATATATGGTCTATAACCTATGGTTTTTTCAGTGAATATATATATATATATATATATATATATATATATATATATATATATATATATATATATATATATATATATATATATATATATATATATATATTATTACCTACTGGCGTTCACCAGTAGGTAGTTATAGTTAGGACCTACTTTCCATAGGAAATCCACAACATTCTATTTGGAATAACTTTGGCGCTGATGGACGAATCTTTGCAAATTCCTCCAAGAAAATGGCCTGCTCGGTTCAGCTCCTTCCCTGACAGTTTGGGGGTGATTCCTCAAGTGGGGGCTGAGAAAAAAGGGGGGTCCCAAAACGTGTTTTCCCCATGCAATTTTCCATAGGGACCTTTAGCCAGGGCTACAGCCCGAACGGCTGAACGGAATTACACCAAATTTGGCAGAGAGGTAGAGTTCGGTTTGCAGATTGTGCTTTTTTATTAAATGGTGTAAATCCGTTCAGTAGTTTCTGAGAAAATTACAAGTAAAATCATAGCGATATCTAGAGACGGAGTACGGCAAGCGTACGGAAATCCGTACAATTACGAGCACGAGCTGCATGCTGATTGGTTGTCAACTGTTTGTCAACACTCCAAAGCAGGAAGTGTTGGCAGCCATCTTGTTCGTCGCTAGAACCAAGTCACAAGAAAACAGTAAAACAAAGTTGAGAAATAAGGAAAGGGGGCAGGGTAGAAACATCCTGACCCTCTAGGCTGGCTCAGGGGGTCGTTCATGAATTTTTAGGCTATATATTTAAAAAAATAAAATAAAAAATCGCGGGGTACGCGTACGGAAATCCGTACAATTATGAGCACGATCTGCATGCTGATTGACTGTCAACTGTCTGTCAACACTGCAAACCAGGAAGTGTTGGCAGCCATGTTGTTGGTCGCAAGAACCGAGTCATAAGAAAATAGGAAAACAAAGTTGAGAAATAAGGAAAGGGGGCAGGATAGAAACATCCTGAACCTCTTGGGTTGCTCAGGGGGTCCTTCATGGATTTTTAGGCTATTTATTCTAATTTTGTTTTAAAAATAGAAAAATCGCGTCATATGCGTACGGAAATCCATACAATTACGAGCACGAGCTGCATGCTGATTGGCTGTCAACGCTCCAAACTAGGAAGTGTTGGCAGCCATCTTTAAATGAAGTATGCAGGGGGCTCATGGCCCTCGTACATGCCCCGGGGACCGCCACCTTCCTGGGGCAGTAATATTTAAAAAAGGGGGGTCCGTGACGGCACGGACCTCCCAGCCCCAGGGATTACCAATTTTCGGGGATTTTAAATGCTGGGAAGGGGGTCGTGGGTCTCTGTCCTTGAGCTCTTGATGGCTCTGGGGACCACCATCTGACTACTGCAGTGTCCCGGGGTGTCTACCCCCGGGACACTGCTGTTTGTTATGGTAGGGCAGGAGCGTTGCAGCTCCCACTTTAGCACCGGAAAACGGTTCCCTATTTGAAAGAGAGAGCAAGTTAAGTTGCTGTGTCTTTCAAGTAGGAAAGCAGATTGCTTTTCGTTAGAGAGAGCAGCATATAAACTGCTCTCTCTGACAAAGCAATGCCGGCTCTCGAAGGACGCGGAGAGCCGGCTGATATTTTTTGAGTCCAGGGAAATTGGTTCCTTTGCAGCTCATTAAACATTCGTACATTTAATTTCTGTAAAATCCTTTTTTTATGTTGGGGAACAGAGTATTCCTCTAGTGACTTTATCATCCATGTATGTGTTTTACTTTTTCTTTATTTGAATTCCGTTTTATTTACAGTATGTTTCTACCTCCTTTAAGAATGAGTTCCACAGCGTAGCGTCCGCTGCAGTGTTTTTAGCTTTTTCGTTCTTTTGCTTACTTACCAGTTTGTGTTCAAGATTCGGTGTCTTATTTGTGTAGCTTTCCTTTGTGTATCTTTTGTGCAGCCTTCTTTTGTGTATGTTTTTTTTAATCTGAGTTTTTTTATTTAGTGCTTCATCCAGTGTTCTGAATATAGCAGTACATGTGTAGACATGTACTTTACGCCTTTTCTTTGCTTCCCTCCACCCTAATTGACAACGTAATCGGGTGAGTCAAAGCATGGCACTGGTGTCGTCACTGTTTTAAGTTTGCAACACAGTAGGTAGGATAAATAAATAAAGCACTTGGCACAATTCAGAGTGACACTATTTATTGTATTTAATATTCAAATGTTTTCAAAATAAAATACACTCATGTACAAAATCTTGTTGCTTTATTTGCAAGATAAAGATCTAATATAATTCAAATGAATCACCACATATGCTGATATTACAGTAAAGATAAAATGAAGTGTTTATGTTTTTGTACGAGGAGCTACAACTTGAGAAATTCAGTATGGAAAATCAACAAAACAATTTGGAAGACAGTTACTGTTATGTACAAAATATTGTTGCTTTATTTGTAAGATAAATATTTAATATAATTCATATGAATCACCACATATGCTGTTATTACAGTAAAGATAAAATGAAGTGTTTATGTTTTTGTACAAGGACCTACAACATAAGAAATGGAAAATCAACAAAACAATTTGGAAGACAGTTTCGAAATTAGTAACAGTGTCATAGAAGAGCTGAACATACTTTTTACAAGTAGCGAGAATGAAGAGGAAGATATAAATGCTGCAAATATTAGCTGTGATTTCATAGACTAAACCTTAGATGTTGATTTTCTGGAAGCATTAGATGACATCGAGTATGATCATATGATTTTTGAAATTGATAATCAGGAATATGAAATACATGATGACATTATTTTAGAAGCTCTATTAAGTTATGAGATGTTATAAGAATACATTTATCAAAATGGTTTGAGACATTCTTTTTGCAGAATTGTAATCATTCAGCTTGTACTGAAGTACTCATGTTGCAAAGTGGGCCTTAGGGCACGGACTGCTTGTAACCCCTATAGACTAAGCATGGGCGAATTTTGCGAATCTCGCGTTCGCGAATTTTGCGGATTTGCGAACTCGCAATCCGCAAAATCCGCGAATTCTCGCGAATTTGCGGATTTTTTTTTGTGTTCGCGCGGGTTTCTGCCAGTTCGCGAGGGTTTTGTACAATTTCGCAAACGCGAACTTACCTGTCGGGTCGCAAGTTTTGCGAACTTGTTGTTTCTACGTGTCCAGCCTGTTTGGGACACTCTTCTTCATCACTGCCATTCTCTGTCACCACTGCCACTCTCTGACTACTCATGCCACCCTCTGGCCCACCCATGCCACCCTCTGTTTCATCACAGCACCCTCTGGTGTACATTATTGTGGCAAAGCAAAGCACACCTTCCCTGCCTCAAGTGACCTGAATTAATTTGGGGCTGATTAATGTGTCACAGAATATTTTTTTAGCTGGCACCTGCTTCCTTAGTGCTTCCTGATTAGTGATCTTTTGCACTTGCTAAGTGCTTTCATTGTTGCAAAATTAGTTACAACACCTGCCCTGCCCCAACTGACAATAATGAATTAGGGGCTGATTAATGTGTCACTGGATTTGAACTTCCAGCCTGGCTCCTGCTTGTCTGCCTTAGCTGTAATTCAGGACCTTTGTGTAACTATTCTGAGGGTCAGAGCAGGGTCACATAATAGTTGCAAGTAGGCAACTGAACTCTGGAGGGGCCCCTCAGGAAACATTACAGGAAATGGCTACTAATGATGAGCTTGAACTTTTGAACCTGGTAAGTAGTTTCAGTTTTGCTAAGATCGTATTTCTGCAATTTAGCGCTTATTCGCGGGGCGCGAAGTTGAACTGGGAAGCCGCGAACTCACGCGAACAGTGCGAGCAAGCCATAAAATCCGCTGCTCGCAGATTTGCGGATTTTGCGGGAAATTCGCGAATCTCGCGGATGGCGAATTTACCGAAAATCCGCAAAATCCGCAAGCGTAACGGATTTTCCGCCCATGCTTACTATAGACTATGTAGGCAGTTTTTTGTGCACCAGCAAATTTGTCTTTTATACCTTTAATTGCCCAGTCTATTTCGTTACACTTCCAGGAAATAATAATATACTTCTAGAAAGGCAGTAAGTGTGCAAATGTCTTACTGCCTTCGGCTGGGGTAGTTGTTACATCAAAAAGGCTCGATAAAGGGCCTGCAGTTTGAATACGAATATGAAATAAAATAGTTGATAAACTGTAACGGTTGGTCAGGGAGAGACTTGAGACGTTGTTTGGGTAAAGAGGGTTTTATTTTCCACACAGGATTTCGCTGCCTGAAAGTAAGTCTTTCCCGGGCAAAGTCTGACGGATCCGTGATGGCGTTTTATCCCGTCGTCCTGCTCCTGTCTGGATCACTCTTGGGGCTGCTGGTACCCTCTCGTCAAGTGGCAGTGTGAAGGGGACACAAAAACAAAAGGACCGTTAAGTCTCACGTCCTCTTTATACTTGCACCAGGGACCCGGGGTAGTGAGGAGTTCACCACTGTTTAGTGCCCTACACACGCTATACACTGTGAGGTATTCGAAGTGAAGGGAAGAAGGGAAGGGGAAAGGGAGGTAGACGAGGGTAGAGGGTAGGGGATAGGCTCTGTACAACTATATACACGAGGGAGGGGGTGTTCCCTTGGACCGTGCAGCACCCTTCTTCCCAGCCCAACTCGCAATCTTTTGCCGTACCTGTCGAAGCCACACTCTTCCCTCTGGAGTGTGGCACGGCGAATCGGGGACTGTTGGCCTCCTGGCTCGTCTACTTCTCTTCCTCGTTCAATCAGCTTTCTGTTCTCCTCTCCGTTCGTACCTCTCCTCGTGCCGTCTTCCTCCTCGGTGTAGTCACACCACGTTTGTTGCTCTTCAGGTCCTGTGTTCGAGGCGTCTGTGGCCAGAATAAAAGGCTTCTCGAAATTGGGGGGTATTAGGACTGGGCTGGTTGTTATGGCGTTCTTGAGATCTTCGAATGCCATCTTTGCTTCATCAGATGGGTGAGCCAGTTGGGAGGGCTTTGTGCCCTTTTTCAATAGATTGGTCAAAGGACTGGCTACCGCCGCAAAGTTGTCAATGAACCGTCTGTAGTAGCCGATTAGGCCAAGGAATGACCTTAAGTCCCTTTTGGTTGTGGGGAAAGGTGTCTGTACAATAGCCTTCACTTTTTCTTTTTGGGGTGCTATTACGCCCTCACCTAACACAAACCTGAGATACTTGACTCAGGAATATGCTGCTCGTGATTTCTTAGCGTTTGTGTGTAGACCCGCTGCCTGTAGTGCAACTAGGACTTGTTTGATATGGTGTAGGTGTTCTTCCCAAGTTCTACTGAATATGACGATTTCGTCCAGATATACCGAACAATATTCCTTATGGGTGCCCAGTACATCATTCATTAGCCTCTGAAATGTGGCAGGTGCCCCATGTAATCCGAAAGGAAGGACATTAAACTCAAACAGCCCTTCCTCTGTGGCGAAGGCTGTTTTTCGCCTGTCCTCCTCTCTTAAGGGCACCTGCCAGTAGCCCTTTGTCAGGTCTAGGGTGGTTATGTGTCGTGACTCCCCTATTCTTTCTACGAGTTCATCCACCCTGGGAATAGCATAGGTATCAAATGCAGATATGGCGTTCAGGGCCCTGAAGTCCATGCAGAACCTTGTTGTTCCATCTGGCTTTGGTACCATCACAATGGGTGAGGACCAGTTACTGCGTGAGGGCCTGATTACCCCTAGCTTTAACATGTCGCGTACTTCCCTACGGTCGTCTTGTCTGGGTCTAGGAGGTGGTTTCATCTCATAACATATTTTACTCAAATTTTCAATAATTCTCAAGTTAAATGTACCATAGTGTAGAAGAGCCAGTGCACCTTCTATCTCAGTGAATTTATGCCATTGGTTAAGCCACATACTTGTGTGAAGCCCAATATTTATTGTCATATAAAGCCCCGGTGTATCTTTGGGTGGTTCCTCTTCTTCATCTTTAACAGGTATTGTCACATTTACTCTACACAAATCTCAATACATTTTAAAGCATTTTATTTTTCAACAATAATGTCAATAATCACAGCAGGAATCTCATTTTTGGACCAGGAATTACTCACATTCCTCGTTCGGCGTCTACAACCAATACCAGTGCAGTATGCTATAACATAACAACCAATAGCAATGTGGCTCCACACCAACCAACCTATCTCAATGCGGCACACTGTGGCATCAATCTCACTCCTTGCAGCAGTTCACTATCCATTAAAATTGTACACAGACGCTCTCTTCTCAGTACTAAGTATGCAAAGCAAGACCTGAAAGCAATTTCAACAAACGACTTTTCTTCTCCACCAAACAACCAATAGCAATCAATCACTTAAAAAACAATGCATGCCACTCACATTTCAAATGAAACCTCGCCCTGAGGGATCTGACCCAGATTAGTGTAGCTTCACCCATGTGCAAAAGGACCCACTATACCAACCACACCTTACTCTCACACAAAGATAGATTTCCCTATTTCAATTGTGCTGTTGACAATGTCTCTCGAAAAGCACCTCAAAACACAGCAGACAATTACAATATAGTGTCTTTTACACTTTTTAATATCATCCTGGGATGTTGAGCCATTTCAGACCCAATAACAACTTAAACTTCTCCACATTAAGCATCATATTCATACACTATTCAAAACATCTCCGCAAAACACCACAACTTCTCCACAAAGCACTGCAAGCTGAGAGTAAGCCATTACAATGTGCAACCCTATTAAAATCTGACGAGGCTCGCGGTGGATGGTACAGTGCTAACATAGCGTTCTAACATAGTTATGTGATTTGCTTTGTCACAAGCAGTGGTACTCTTGGTAAGTTAAATCCTATCGACCAGCCGGCTTGAAAACTAGAGGAAAAGCACTCAAAGTGGGCCCAGGAATAAATGGAGTCTGACAGAGGCCTATCAGATGAGGTTGTGCCCAGAGGCTTACCTGCTTGCTGCATCCATCTAGGGAGAAGCCATGCCTGAAGAAGGGAGTCCTGCCCCAGCGGTCGGGGTAGCCGCCTTGCCATGCTTGCCGTATCCATCTGGGGAGAAGCTGTGCCTTGAACAGGCACTTGCTCAATTGTTGCAACTTCTCATTGAGCGATTAACTAAAATAGAAAAATATTTAGCTTCTCTCATTACGCAAGGGAGGAGGGTCTGCTGTGCATGATTCCTCCTCAAATTTGGTTAACGATCTAACTCCACTCCTGTGCCCTGTTGTATTTAAGTCGCATAAGCTACCGATACAGAGGGGGGATGGTCAAGGGGCTTTTTTACAGGGGCCGAAGGCTTTTATAATCCTAATTTGCAGCTCCTGCTAAGGAACTCTTCAAGTTCAATACAACCTACACACATATATAGCCCAGCAGGAAATTCCATTGACCGAAAGTTTGAGGGTTCCTAAATCATTTACTCTGCCTCAAGGCCTGAAGGTGGGCATAATAATTTACAGGAAGGTCGGGACAGAGCAATTGGGCTAAACCCCTATACGAGATAAAATCTCCAGCCTGCAGCTTGCCCCAATGTTATCATCTTGGCCAATACCCCTGAGCACACAAACAGAGTCTCCTGAACAAGTAATGCTTAAAGCTTGCCACTGGATGGATAAGCAAACCAATGTTATGTCAGAATGTTTCACCAGTATCATTATGGCCAGAAGAGTGTGTCAGGTGGGCAACTCTGAGAAAACATTAAGAGGGTACTGCATAGTGGTAAATCTTAAAACCCACTCTATGGCACGAAAACTTCTGAATATCCTCCTTTTTTTTTTTAAATTTGTTTTTATTTCAGAATTAGGAACAAGACCACATCATAAGCCAATCAGTACACTTGCAGCATCACAATCTTAAAAGTGACAGATATATCGTACACAGCCATTTAGCCCACATCCCGGAGGCTGGGCGGCGCTTCAGGACTACCCTTCTCAGGAAGATGCTTCTGTGTACTCCTTTCCCAGGTATTCGACCAGCATCACTTTTTAGTATCTGCTTTTACCCCCTAAACCCCCCCCCCATGCATCAACAAGCGAACTCAGAATTCTCCAGGGAACACCGTCAACAGCTCACACCCCGTCCAACACAGTTCCGACCATATCGCTCCAGAGTCCCCCTCCCGGGTCCCCCCAGTATTGCTGCCAGAGTGCCTGCCTGCCATCCCGGGAGCCCCCGTCACCTGGGTCAAACCTACGTACTATCCTCCAATTCTAATCCAGGCCGCTATGTCGAGCAACCTCCCTCAAAACGCCCTTCCCCCCCACCCCCCAACTACTGCTGCTGCTGCTAATGCGGGCTGTCCAAATCCGTACCATCTCAGGGGCTCGCCACATACCAGGGGTCGTTCGCAATCGCTAAGAGTACATGGAATCCGCATGGACTATTACTCCTCCTCGTCATCCTCTACCATGTAATCACGCAACGCTTGCACCACCATCTCCCAAGCTCTCGCCATGTCCAAACAGCTCTCCTTGCCAAGTCTAGTAGCCTGCCGCATTCTAATAATGCTTTCACAGCCCGCCCATTTCAACAGCTCATTCATCCACCTCCTCACTGAAGGGCCTTCTCTAGACTTCCAGTGCCAGGTTATCTCTATTTGTGCTAACATAAGTCCCAAATCAATAAATTTACTTGTAATTCTCGTTTTTTTAGTATGCGGGAACCAGAGCAGGAGACATGCCGCCATATCAAAGTCCACCTCCCTATCCGTTACCGCATTCAAGAGCACCCCCACTTCCGGCCAGTACGTCCCTAGTTTCAGACACCCCCACAACAGGTGATCCAAGTCAACCTCGGGCGCCAAGCATCGTGGGCACACTGCGTCAAGCACTTGGAAGTACCGCTTTATCCTCTCCGGAGTCAGGTACGCCCTGTGTATTATAAAGAAATGCACCTGCTGAAACCGTGCGTTCCTCGTGCCCTTCCACGTCCGCCGCAGGATCTGACTCCAGACCGTGTCCAGAATGGGTTTGCCTATGCTATCCTCACATCGCGACTTCAAAGCCAGCATTGGTGCTAGCCCCTCGTTCAACATTCTCATGTGGAGACACGTCACCGCTTTAACAGTGCCCGCGGCCATCACCACATATTGGCATGCAATGGTCACTTCGGGCTCGGCGAGCCCTACCCCCCAATGTTTTTGCTGCGCCGCCACCACTGCCGCGTGCAATAGAAAGGTACCGTCTGGCAAGCCAAACTGCTCCTGAAGCACTTGATAGGGAACCAATGCTCCATCAATGTACAGGTCCCCCACCATCTGTAGACCCAACTCCTCCCATTCCAGAAGCCTGGACCAGTCACCCCCATGCGGCAGCGCAGTCAACATCCCCAGCGGTATCTCCGGTGCATACGGCCGGACTTTCCTCGCTCTTTTCAGACTCCTTTGCCAGCACATTCTAAGCGTCCTTTCCTCCTCCGTAAGCTCCCTCGAATCCAGTTTCTGTTGCATAACTATATAAGAAAGGGTGCACTTTGGAATACCAGCACCACGGTCACTCTCAGGACCCCTGAATTCTCTAGCCACATTCTGTGTTAGGATCTGCAGTTGCGCCGCCAAGTAGTATAGTTCAAAATCGGGGACTGCCATTCCCCCTTCAATCTTAGGCCTGATCAGAGTTTCCAACGCCACCCTCCGCCGGCCTTGGCCCCAAAGGAAGCCAGTCACCAGCATCTTCAGTTCCTTAAAGACCCGCTGCGGAATCCACACCGGCAGTGTTCGAAAGTAATAAAGCAGCCGTGGAAGCGCCACCATCTTCAACAGTGCTACTCGGCCCAGTACCGACAGAGGGAGAGAGGCCCAAAATGCCATGCTGCCCTTCAGTGCACGTATGCATCGCCCTACGTTCCCCTCCAGGAGGTCAGCCGCCTCGTGATAAATGCGCACCCCGAGGTAGGTGAAGCCAGAAGGCTCCCATACTACCTCCCTCGCTAACGGGGGACAGGGTGTACCTGCCCGCAATGGGAATATACAGGTCTTAGTCCAATTCACCTTAAGGCCTGACAGCCGACCGAATCCAACCAGCATATCCACCGATCCCTCCAGAGACCGTTCAGCGTCCGCTAAGTACAGAAGCAAATCATCAGCGTATAACGATATATAATGCGACTCCGGCCCTTGCGCGATCCCTCCATACATGGTACCCATCCTCGCCTGCGCCGCTAGCGGTTCCCTCGCCAATGCAAACAGCAGGGGGGACAATGAGCAGCCCTGTCTCATCCCTCTACAAACAGGGTAGGCCGAAGATATCAGCGGGCCCAGGCGCACCCTTGCCCTAGCCGACGTGTAAAGGACCCTCGTCCATCTCCGGAATCCCTCCCCAACTCCGAACTTCAGCAGTACCTCATCTAAATACTTCCATTCAAGGCTATCAAAAGCCTTTTCGACATCGACTGCTAACACCACGGAGTCAAGAGCCGAAGACCCGGCACTATCCAAAATTCGGACCAGCCGTCGTATATTCACGGAGGTATTCCTAGTCGGGATAAACCCCGCTTGGTCCCTATGCACTAGTGTTGTTATGTGCGGCAGTAACCTGGTGGCCAGGATGCGACTCAAGATCTTATAGTCCACTGTCAGCATCGATAAGGGCCTGTAAGATGTCACACTCAACGCATCTTTGCCTGGCTTCAGCAGTGGCACCACTAGTGCCTCCCTCATTGACTCAGGCAGGTAACCCCGTTGCTTGGCCTCCGAATACACCACCAATATTTTTGGCGCTAGGGTGTCAACAAATTTGGCATGGAACTCTATTGGCAAGCCGTCTACCCCTGGGGTTTTATTTCGAGCCATCTGTTTAATAGCTACTCTCACCTCTGCTAGCGTTATGGGACCTCCCAGTTCCTTAGCATCCTCACTGTCCAGCACTGGCAGTGGGAGCAAGGCCAAGTGGTCGCCTATCTCATCCCTCTCCGCCTCCAGGTGGCATTCATATAGTCCTGTGTAATAGGACTGAAAGCACACCAGCACAGCTGATTGCGAGTAGACTACCTCCCCTCCCTCTGTTCTTATACTCATGATCGGGCACCCCCTAGGCTCCGGATCTGCAAGCTTGGCAAGGAGCGCACCCACTTTATCACGTTCCTCATGCACCTTGATGTTGTACAACTTATAGTCATAGCACCGCAGCCGTTCAGTCTAAGTCGCCACCACCTCCTTAGCCTCCACCAATCTCTCCTGCAGATCCGGCCGTTCAGGCCTCTGTCGTTCCAGGCCTCGCAACTCCACTTCCGCTTTCGCCAAATCATTCAGGACAGCCGTCAGCGCATTCGAGAATCTACCCATGCACACGCCTCTCACCACCACTTTCATCGCATCCCACTCTACTG
Organism: Lissotriton vulgaris; assembly: GCF_964263255.1. NCBI lineage: Eukaryota > Metazoa > Chordata > Amphibia > Caudata > Salamandridae > Lissotriton > Lissotriton vulgaris. The sequence goes on from NC_141697.1 coordinate 968,918,116, forward strand.
ATCGTGACGTTGCGGAGCCCTCATTCTCCGCAAAGTAGCGGTCAATGCCCTGTTGAACCATGTCACTGAACACCAGATCTTCCAGTGCCTCAGGCCTCAGCCACCACGATGGGACCGCCGACCTAGCCCGTTGCCACTGCACTGACACCAATAAGGGGTTATGATCCGATATGGTCCTAGCCAGGTACTCAGTATGGGTCACCATCGTCGCCAAAGTGCCACTACACAGCACTGCGTCTAATCTAACATGCAGGTTGTGTATTGTAGAAAAGTAGGAGTAATCCCTTATCTCCGGATGCTGCTCCCTCCACACATCAAGCAGTCCCCACTTCTCCTGCCAATCCTTCCTATGAGTCGCCAGCCTGCGCACTGGGGAGTCGACTAACGGCGGATGCGACCTATCCAGTACTACATCAGTGATCGAGTTAAAGTCGCCCCCTAATAAGACTGGGCCAGCAAAAAAGTGGGCCAGTGAACTCGTTAAGCCGTCAAAAAAGCGGGCCTGGTCCGAATTGGGGGCATACACACTACACAGGACCTCCTCCCTACCGTAAAGTCGTCCCTCCACCGCCACATATCTACCCTCAGGATCAACCCGCTGTGTCGTGACTTGGAACGGAGTCCCCGCTCTCACCCAGATTAGGGCCCCTCTGGCAAATGCTGAATAGGTTGTGCCAAACACTTGACCCCGCCACCTCCTTTGCAAAGCTCCGCATTCTTTCTTAGTTAAATGAGTCTCTTGAAGCATTGTTATCTGCACTCCCCGCCTCACCAGGTATGCATGCACCTTATGGCGTTTCACCATTGTCTGAAGTCCGCGGACATTCCATGTAATACATTTCACATTAGGTAACGACCCCATAATAGACATTTCTGTGCAGTATCACCATCAAACAGTTGTACCCCGCATTGCAGCAGTTGCATCCCCCTTCCCAACCCCCCCACAAAACACCCCAAACCCCACTCCCCAGGACAGGACCTAATAACCCAGCTTCAGCCCCGTTCCAAACCATCAAAACCACACACTTACACTAATCTGTGGTCGCCACCACAGAAGGCCTTAAGGGCCACAAGAGGGTGATAGAGCACCGAACCAGGATAGGCAGAGCTCCCACCCCGCGCCCCCAGTCCCACGCTGCTTTCTCAGCCCCATAACTGATGGCAAACCAAAAGTCTGGAGAGTCAGTCCCAACAGGTACCCCGGAGTTACTGGATTCATCGAAACTCGTCAGTCATTAAACAATCCATCCGAAGTCTGTGAGGTAACCACTGGTCCCCCGGCACTCCCAGTTTCCGATTCATCGCCTCCAGATTTCCCTCCCTCCTCCTCCGAGGCCGACCCCTCCGACGTTCTTTCCTGCTGTGATCCTGTAATGCTTGCCGTTGCAGCCACAGCCCCTTTCCTGTCATCCGCCATCTGGGCATCTCGCATGGCCCGCTGGAGTTTGTTCCGTGAGCGAATGCGCTGCGATTTCCTGATCCGGATCGGTTTTGGTCTTTCCTTTCCGCTTTTATTTGTGCGGTCCGTACCAGCACGGTATAATTCCAGCCACGACCAAGCCTCGTCCGGAGTTTGGAAGAAGTGTGTCCTGCCATCGAGGATAACCCTTAGTTTGGCAGGGAAGAGTAAGGAATACTGAATCCCCTCTTCCTTCAGCTCTTTTTTAACTGATAGAAAGGATGCCCTGTTTTTCTGCACTTCCTTCGTGTAATCCGGAAAGATCGTGACCTTGCTATTGTCCACTTGAAAGGGACCCTGTGACTGTGCCCTCTGTATCAAAAGGTCGCGGTCCTTGTAGTGCAGCAGTTTCACTACCATCGGTCGGGGAGGCCGGCCCTCCAAGGGTGGCTTAGCCGGGACCCTGTGTGCTCTTTCCAGGGAGAAGAAAGGAGAAAGCCCCTCGGGCGCCATGACCGTTTTGAACCAGTCCTCCATGTATGCCACTGCGTCGTCTGTCTCGATCTTTTAGGGAAGGCCCACCACCCTCACGTTGTTCCTCCTGTTACGACTTTCCGCATCCTCTGCCCGTCGTTCCAGAGACGCCAAACAACCAAGAATATCTGTCAGTTTGTGTTCCGCCGTCACCACAGCAGGTTTCAGGTCCAGGAGTAATTGTTCATGTTCCTTCACCCTATCCGAGAGCTTGGCATGGTCAGCTCTCAGTAGGCCCAGCCCCGTGCCAACCTGCGGAATATCGTGGTGCAGCGTCTCCTTTGTCGTGGTAATCGCAGCCAGGATAGCATCGAGACGCAAGTTCAGCCTCTGTTCCGGCGTAGTGTCTTCCTGTGGGGCCCGGGTGTGAGAAGTTGGCCCGATATGCAACGTTCGCTATTCTAGCGACCGCTATGTATCGTTCCAACGACCCTTATGGTGTTTGGTTGTAAGTCAACCTATAGACCAGCTATCCTAGTAGCGTGGATACGAGCAGTCTAAGGCTAAAGACTCGAGAGGGCGCGTTAAGCTAGCTGTTTACCACACATGTACCCCTTGAACACCCAGTGAAAGGACACCACACAAGTGTTATGAAAATAAACAATATATTTATTAAGAATCACAACAGCCCTGTACTCTTTATGAGGACAGGGTACTAAGCACAAACCAAATCTCTTTAGCAAATACTTCAAGTGCACAGTTTAAAACAAGTGTCCGAGGACACGGTAAGGTTTAAGGCAAGTCGGAAGCGAGGGACTCGGGACCCTAGAGTAAGGAGGCTATGCAGGCACCGAAATGCCGAGTTACCTAGCCACGAGGGCTGCGGCTGCAAGTCTTTACAGGCCTCGGGGTCTTCGCTGACGAGCCAGGAGCCGGAAGAAAAAGGAGTTGCTGGCCGGCGACCAGTGATGAATAGTTCGTAGAGATCCAAGCCTGGATCGGAGATTGATGAAACCTGAAAGCAGAGGGGACCAAGTTCGTACTACTAGCCAGTAGTCAGAGGGTACCAGGAAGGCACCGGTTGGCCGTCACCTCGACCAGGTGAGTGGGCGACGCTAGGCTCTGCAGTCTCACGGACCAGGAGGCGTTGTCGGCGACCACGGTGGAGGTGCGAGCTGTCCCACGACGGATGTCGCTGTCGGCGTCTTGAGTGGACCGGGAGGGTCCGGGGTGCTTCTCGAAAAGATGGAAGCAAGGGCCAGTCTGGAGCAACCAGACCGGCAGTGTTGATTCTCGGATGTCGTCACAGAAGGACACAAGCCAGCGGCTAGTGACCAGACAACGTGCTGAGCAGCGAGCAGAAGGGCCCCACGCAGATCGTGGAGATGCTGGGAGGCTGCACTTCGGTGCTGGAGCGGCTCAGGGTCGGGGCTTCTCGGACCCCAGAGCACTCACCAGAGAGTTACCTCGATGGTCGTGCTGATTTTTAAGAGCGTGCAGGTTCTGATGATGGCCGGTCCCTCGAGGTCTCGTCGCACCCACAGATCACAGCTGAGCTGATGACGTGGGTAGAGGTCAGAGGTGCCAGGGAAGCCGGTTCTCGTCGAGCTGGGCCGTCGGATTCCTTGAGGAAGGACTTACAGCAAACCGCAGAGTTCTTAGATGGTGCCCGCTGATGCAGGGTGACTACTCCTTAGCCACAAGGGAGAAATCTTGAGAAGAGTCTTGAAGTCCTTTCGTAGAAAGTATTCTTGATTCAAAGATGATCTAATTTGGAAGGGTCCCCGCTCCGGCCTTTATCCTAAAGAAAGGGGTGGGTACATGACTAGGTCCTGCCCTAAGGGTGGGACCAGGAAGGGGGGTAGTTACACCCCTCTCCCCTGCCGGACTTTCCCCAGGCCAGGGCTGTCGCCCCTGGAACTGGTTCTAACCGGCAGATGCGTAGTGAGCACCGGGGTGCCACTCCGCAGTCACCTTCTCGCAAAAGCCCTACCTACCCAGAATACACAAACCCTGTCTGGGACGGTGCGAACACCGCCCTCGACAGGAAACCCTTTGTCCAAGTGCTCCTCGCTGGAAGGACTCCCAGCAGCAGGAGGTCAGACTTGTGTCTGTGGTGGCAGCATCCATTTTGTGGAGCTGAGGCTTTCGTTAACTTTAACCGGGGTTCACAGTTACGTACATGTCGTGTCCCTCTAGAAGGGCGGGATGCTAACCTCGTCGCCAGGGTTGGTGAGAGGGCAGCACCCCGATTCGTATGACACCTTACTCGACATGTCTTGATAACGCGACACCGAAGTTACCGATGTGGTACGCGTTATCATGGAACAGCCATTGGGTCTTTTCTCCGCAAGCTGCAACCGGCTCGGCTCGGGCCAGAACACAGTTCACGCGAGCCCATGCACTCTGCCTTCAGGATTGTCAAGGCCTGCCATAGGAGTGACTGATAGGGACTCGGGTGTCCATTGGAGGGTTAGATATAGAGCTACTATATCTAAAGCAAAGGGTGATTACACAACTTCGCCCCAGCTGTCATGCAGCCAGTTGTGTCAAATTTAGGAGGCCAGCCAGGGGTGGCGTAATACATGCTGCAGCCCCTGGCGGCCCTGGGTACACCTATGCCCTGAGTTACAGGGTCTGATAGGGTGGCCCAGTACCAATTGGTAAATGCACCTAGGGTACATCTCGTAATTTAGAAAGAGAACAGCCAGGCTGTGGGTCTGATTGGCAGGCCCGCAGCCAGAGAAAGTCGTAAACCAGTGAAACAAAAGCAAAAAAATCTGGGTGATCATAGGATTGCAGACCCTACTCTCCTACATGACCCCCCCCCAAACGTCGGAACAACTAGCTAACCTTGACCAGGTGAGTCTTCTTGTTCTAAGTGGAAATATCTGGAGAGCCCATCGGCATTGCCATGATCAGTACCAGGTCTATGTTCCACTGTGAAGTCCATCCCCTGTAGGGAAATGGACCACCTAAGCAGTTTGGGGTTTTCACCCTTCATCTGATTTAGCCACAAGAGGGGCTTATGGTCGGTCTGAATCTTGAAGTGAGTGCCAAACAAGTATGGCCTCAGCTTCTTCAGGGCCCAAACCACAGCAAAGGCCTCCCTCTCAATAGCTGACCAATTCTTCTCTCTAGGGGTCAGCCGTCTGCTTATAAAAGCAATGGGCTGGTCTTGACCATCAAAATTCAGTTGAGAAAGAACAGCTCCCACACCCAACTCAGAAGCATCTGTTTGGACAATGAATGGTTTGGAGTAGTCCGGACTCTTGAGGATAGGCGCCGTGCACATGGCCTGCTTTAGGTCATCGAATGCTTTTTGACAGCTCGCTGTCCACTGAACCTTTTTTGGCATTTTCTTACTTGTCAGCTCATTTAATGGTGTCACGATGGAACCATAGTTCCTGACAAACTTCCTGTAGTAACCAGTCAGGCCCAAGAAAGCTCGAACCTGAGTCTGGGTGGTTGGAGGAGCCCAGTCCCTGATTGACTGTATCTTGCTCTCCAGTGGCTGAACCTGACCTCCACCGACAAGGTGGCCCAGGTATACAACCTGTGTCTGCCCTATCTGGCACTTGGCGGCCTTGATAGTGAGACCTGCTGCTTGCAGTGCCTCTAACGTCTTCCGCAGGTGGACCAGGTGATCCTCCCAGGTGGAGCTAAAGACAGCAATATCGTCAAGATACGCCGCACAGAAGTCATCCAGCCCAGTAAGGACGTGATTCACCAACCGTTGGAAGGTGGCAGGTGCATTTTTCAGACCAAAGGGCATCACCACGAACTGATAATGCCCACCAGGGGTTGAAAATGCGGTTTTAGGCTTGGCATCCTCAGCTAACCTGATTTGCCAATACCCAGCTGTCAGGTCAAACGTACTTAAGTAGTTGGCCGAAGCCAGCCTATCAATAAGCTCGTCTGCCCTTGGTATTGGGTGGGCGTCAGTCTTAGTGACTGCATTGAGACCCCTGTAGTCTACGCAGAACCTCATCTCTCTCTTACCACCCTGGGTGTGAGGTTTCGGCACTAGAACTACGGGACTAGCCCAAGGGCTATCCGAGGGTTCAATGACTCCCAGCTCCAACATTTTCTGCACTTCACTTTTGATGCAGTCTCTAACGTGATCAGGCTGCCTGTAGATTTTACTCTTTACGGGCAGGCTGTCACCAGTGTCGACCTCATGGGTGCACCAATCGGTCTGACTGGGTGTCAGAGAAAACAGATGTCGGAACGACTGAAGAACCTGTTTACAGTCGCTCTGTTGATGTTCGGAGAGGCTGCCACAAAAGACAACACCATCTACCGAGCCATCGTCAGGATTCTGAGAGAGCAGGTCCGGGAGAGGGTCACTCTCCTCTTCCTGTCCCTCATCTAGGGCCATGAGCAAGCTCATGTCCTTCCTGTCGACATATGCTTTTAGCCTGTTGACATGAAGCACCCTGTGGGGGCTCCGGGGAGTTCCCAGGTCGACCAGGTAGGTGACCTCTCCCTTTTTCTCCAGGATGGTGTGGGGCCCGGACCATTTGTCCTTGAGTGCTGCTGGGGCCACTGGCTCCAACACCCACACCTTCTGTCCGGGCTGGTAAACAGTCAAGACAGCCTTTTGGTCATGCCAAGCTTTTTGGAGTTCTTGGCTGGCCTTAAGGTTTTCGGATGCCTTCTCCATGTATTCAGCCATCCGCGAGCGGAGGCCGAGCACATAGTCCACTATGTTGGTTGCAGGCTTTTTGAGAGGTCTCTCCCATCCTTCCTTCACCAAACACAGGGGTCCTCTTACAGGATGCCCGTACAAAAGTTCAAAAGGGCTGTAGCCAACCCCCTTCTGTGGGACTTCTCTGTAGGCGAACAAGAGGCAGGGGATCAGGACGTCCCATCTACGCCGAAGCTTTTCCGGTAGTCCATGAATCATCCCTTTTAGGGTCCTGTTGAATCTCTCAACAAGCCCATTGCATTGTGGATGATAGGGTGTAGTGAACTTGTAGTTGACACCACATTCCTTCCACATAGCAGTTAAGTAGCTCGACATAAAGTTTGCACCTCTGTCGGAGACGACCTCCTTAGGGAAGCCCACTCTGGAGAATACTCCAACTAGGGCTCTTGCCACAACAGGTGCTGTAGTGGTCCTAAGGGGAATAGCTTCAGGATACCTGGTGGCATGATCCACTACCACCAGTATAAACTTGTGCCCTGATGCTGTCGGTGGTTCCATGGGACCGACGATGTCGATCCCCACCCGTTCAAAGGGCACCCCCACCACAGGCATTGGTATAAGGGGGGCCTTTGTCGTGCCACCTGACTTACCACTGGCTTGGCAAGTGACACAGGAGCGGCAAAACTCCTTGGTATCTTCGTTCATGTGAGGCCAGTGAAAGTGCGAGACAAGCCTGTCCCACGTTTTCGTCTGGCCTAAGTGACCTGCTAAGGGAATCTCGTGGGCCAAGGTAAGTAGGAAACCACGCTGAGACAAGGGGACGACCAGCCTCCTGGTCATGCCAGGCTTGGGGTCTCTTGACTCAGTGTACAGGAGTCCATCTTCCCAGTATACCTTGTGGGTACCTGTGGCGTTCCCAGCAGCCTCAGCAGCAGCCTGCTGTCTGAGGGGTTCAAGAGAAGGGCAGTCTAACTGGTCCTTCCCCAGATCTTCCCTTGAGGGTCCCCCTGAGCCCAAGAATTCAACTTGATCAAGTTCGAACTCTCTCGGCTCAGTTTCCCTCAATTCCTGTAGGTCAGCCTCCTCTGAGACTTGATCCTCGACCTGGGGCAAGGGGGAAGGCGCAGCCTTAACCCTACTGCTCTTTTTCTTGGGAGGTGTCTGGTCCGTTGTTCCAGGATCCAGCACCTGTTCAGTGGGGCATTTCCTGACCTGTGACCTGGTCGAACACATGTGCTGGCAAACCTAACATTTCCATGTGAGTCCGGTGCTCCACTTCTGACCATTGTGACGACTCCAAATCATTGCCCAACAAACAATCCACTGGGAGGTCTGGACTAACTACAACCTTCTTTTGGCCAGTTACCCCTCCCCAGGAGAAAGCTACAATTGCCATACTGTGATTGGTAGTGACATTGCTTGCATTGGTCACCAGGAATTCTGTACCTGGCATGATCTGTCCAGGGTCCACAAAGTTAGGCGTCACCATGGTGACGCTGGCACAAGTGTCCCTATAGGCCTGAGCCATCTTTCCATTTATGAAAGGCGTCTGTCGGTATTTGCCCAAAGTATTGGGGCTTACGTCAGGGGATACGTCCGCGTCCCCTGTACTGACAAGGACGGCCTGAGTGAGTGTGCCAACTAAGTTGTCACGCCCCTCAGAACCCAGGGTTAACCCTACTAAACCCTTGGGAGGTGCACTACCACTGCTGGTTGTACTAGGGGGCACAGGTGCCTTAGGGGCTGCAGTGGCAGGAGGCTGCCCTCCTCCTTTCTTGGTGCACTCACTAAACCAGTGAGATTTACTTTTACAGTACTGGCACCATCGTTTGGATTGGCCTTCTTTCTTCTTTTGGGGAGCCTGACCCCCACCCTCTTTGGGTTGTTGGGGACCTGTCGAAGACTTCTGGTCATTTTGTTCCCCCTTAGAATCTTTACCCTTCTGGTCTGCTTTCTTCTGACCACCTTGATTCTGGCCCTGGTTCTGTTTAACTCTCGTACGAACCCATTTGTCTGCCTTCTGTCCCAATTCTTGGGGAGAGGTCAGATCCGAGTCGACAAGATGCTGATGCAACAACTGGTTCTGACAATTGTTTAAAATTTGTTCTCTCATCATCAAATTGTACAATCCTTTGTAATCAGTAACCTTACTGCCCAGCAACCAGCCCTCAAAAGCCTTAGTGGCACAATCGACAAAATCAGACCAGTCTTGAGCCTGCGTTTTCTGGGTATCCCTGAACAGCACCCTGTACTGCTCAGTGGTTAGGCCGAACCCTTCAACGAGTGTATTCTTCAAGACTTGGTAATTGTTAGCGTCCTCCACCCTTGTGGTGAGGAGCTTGTCTCTTCCTTTACCTTCAAAGGAGAGCCACAAGATAGCTGCCCACTGACTCTGGGGAACACCTTGCACAGTGCAGGCCCTCTCCAAAGCAGTAATCCATTTGTGGATGTCGTCCCCTTGTTTAAAGGGGGGCACTATCTTCCCAAGGTGTTTCGTATCGAAACTCTTTTCCCTATTACTAGGTACATTGCTGCCACCAGTGGGGACTGCCCCACTTAACTGTTGCTCTCTAGCAAAAGCAAGCTTTTCCTTGGCCAGGGCAAGTTCTTCCCTTTCGATCCTCAGATTAGCTGCCCTTTCTTTAGCTTCGTACACTCTCCTCTGAGGGGACGTCATCCCTCTTTGAGAAGAGTTGCGAGAGCCATTGGTTCGAACGGATCTGTTAGAGCCTCTTGACAGAGACCTAACTCGTCCATTCCCAATGTTAAGCGCACCTGACAGTAGCGCCGGGGGTCCCCCAGTACCACTATCATGTCTGCTTAAGTTGGACCGTGTCAGTCTGACGACTTCTACCTGTCCCTTATCTGCCTCGTCCCCAGAGAGATCCTCATCCTCATCCTCCTCGCCATCTTCGTTCTCAGTTGCGAGGTGAATGAGGTCAGGATCGTCCCGGGTTCCCTCGAGGGGAGGCATGCCTCCTTCTGGATTAGAAGGGCTAAGAAGCTTCTCAGCCTTTCTGGCATCATAAGTCTCTAGGAGACCAATCAGAAAGGAGGTGGTGGGGTTAGCCCCTTGCTTAATCTTCCTAGAGGTACATACTTGTCGTAACTCATGGAAGTTAAGCGCAGTATATCTTGACGGGATGACCTGTGGAGGGTCAACTGACACAAGGGGAGACTCAGAGTTTCCTCCTTTGTCCGACATACTGTTTCTAGTGTGGTGTAAGTGATGCACCTACCTACACTATGTGTTTACCTACTTTTCCCTTGCTAAGAGTTGTAGCCAAGGTGTGCTAAGCCTTGAGGAGCTACAACAGCTGGTTCAGTAGAACTCAGAGTATTCTAAGCTTCAGTTATATGTACTACCAGTACTTGTGCGATCTTTCAACAAGATATTCTTAGGATACGGGTGGTAAAACAACAGCAAGCTCAAATCCCAACCGCTGCTCACCAATGTGAGAAGTTGGCCCGATATGCAACGTTCGCTATTCTAGCGACCGCTATGTATCGTTCCAACGACCCTTATGGTGTTTGGTTGTAAGTCAACCTATAGACCAGCTATCCTAGTAGCGTGGATACGAGCAGTCTAAGGCTAAAGACTCGAGAGGGCGCGTTAAGCTAGCTGTTTACCACACATGTACCCCTTGAACACCCAGTGAAAGGACACCACACAAGTGTTATGAAAATAAACAATATATTTATTAAGAATCACAACAGCCCTGTACTCTTTATGAGGACAGGGTACTAAGCACAAACCAAATCTCTTTAGCAAATACTTCAAGTGCACAGTTTAAAACAAGTGTCCGAGGACACGGTAAGGTTTAAGGCAAGTCGGAAGCGAGGGACTCGGGACCCTAGAGTAAGGAGGCTATGCAGGCACCGAAATGCCGAGTTACCTAGCCACGAGGGCTGCGGCTGCAAGTCTTTACAGGCGTCGGGGTCTTCGCTGACGAGCCAGGAGCCGGAAGAAAAAGGAGTTGCTGGCCGGCGACCAGTGATGAATAGTTCGTAGAGATCCAAGCCTGGATCGGAGATTGATGAAACCTGAAAGCAGAGGGGACCAAGTTCGTACTACTAGCCAGTAGTCAGAGGGTACCAGGAAGGCACCGGTTGGCCGTCACCTCGACCAGGTGAGTGGGCGACGCTAGGCTCTGCAGTCTCACGGACCAGGAGGCGTTGTCGGCGACCACGGTGGAGGTGCGAGCTGTCCCACGACGGATGTCGCTGTCGGCGTCTTGAGTGGACCGGGAGGGTCCGGGGTGCTTCTCGAAAAGATGGAAGCAAGGGCCAGTCTGGAGCAACCAGACCGGCAGTGTTGATTCTCGGATGTCGTCACAGAAGGACACAAGCCAGCGGCTAGTGACCAGACAACGTGCTGAGCAGCGAGCAGAAGGGCCCCACGCAGATCGTGGAGATGCTGGGAGACTGCACTTCGGTGCTGGAGCGGCTCAGGGTCGGGGCTTCTCGGACCCCAGAGCACTCACCAGAGAGTTACCTCGATGGTCGTGCTGATTTTTAAGAGCGTGCAGGTTCTGATGATGGCCGGTCCCTCGAGGTCTCGTCGCACCCACAGATCACAGCTGAGCTGATGACGTGGGTAGAGGTCAGAGGTGCCAGGGAAGCCGGTTCTCGTCGAGCTGGGCCGTCGGATTCCTTGAGGAAGGACTTACAGCAAACCGCAGAGTTCTTAGATGGTGCCCGCTGATGCAGGGTGACTACTCCTTAGCCACAAGGGAGAAATCTTGAGAAGAGTCTTGAAGTCCTTTCGTAGAAAGTATTCTTGATTCAAAGATGATCTAATTTGGAAGGGTCCCCGCTCCGGCCTTTATCCTAAAGAAAGGGGTGGGTACATGACTAGGTCCTGCCCTAAGGGTGGGACCAGGAAGGGGGGTAGTTACACCCCTCTCCCCTGCCGGACTTTCCCCAGGCCAGGGCTGTCGCCCCTGGAACTGGTTCTAACCGGCAGATGCGTAGTGAGCACCGGGGTGCCACTCCGCAGTCACCTTCTCGCAAAAGCCCTACCTACCCAGAATACACAAACCCTGTCTGGGACGGTGCGAACACCGCCCTCGACAGGAAACCCTTTGTCCAAGTGCTCCTCGCTGGAAGGACTCCCAGCAGCAGGAGGTCAGACTTGTGTCTGTGGTGGCAGCATCCATTTTGTGGAGCTGAGGCTTTCGTTAACTTTAACCGGGGTTCACAGTTACGTACATGTCGTGTCCCTCTAGAAGGGCGGGATGCTAACCTCGTCGCCAGGGTTGGTGAGAGGGCAGCACCCCGATTCGTATGACACCTTACTCGACATGTCTTGATAACGCGACACCGAAGTTACCGATGTGGTACGCGTTATCATGGAACAGCCATTGGGTCTTTTCTCCGCAAGCTGCAACCGGCTCGGCTCGGGCCAGAACACAGTTCACGCGAGCCCATGCACTCTGCCTTCAGGATTGTCAAGGCCTGCCATAGGAGTGACTGATAGGGACTCGGGTGTCCATTGGAGGGTTAGATATAGAGCTACTATATCTAAAGCAAAGGGTGATTACAAGACTTCGCCCCAGCTGTCATGCAGCCAGTTGTGTCAAATTTAGGAGGCCAGCCAGGGGTGGCGTAATACATGCTGCAGCCCCTGGCGGCCCTGGGTACACCTATGCCCTGAGTTACAGGGTCTGATAGGGTGGCCCAGTACCAATTGGTAAATGCACCTAGGGTACATCTCGTAATTTAGAAAGAGAACAGCCAGGCTGTGGGTCTGATTGGCAGGCCCGCAGCCAGAGAAAGTCGTAAACCAGTGAAACAAAAGCAAAAAAATCTGGGTGATCATAGGATTGCAGACCCTACTCTCCTACACCGGGTACCGCCATTTTGAATCAAGGTGGATGCGTATTTTGTCCTGGTGGCGTGTTCAGAACCCCGCCCGTAGCGGCCATCTTGAGCACGGTAGATGCTCCCCCTAGGCCACTACCTATGGCCACGCTATCCACAGCTCTCTTTTCAGTCACACCACCTGCTGGCCCTTTCCGGGGAAGATAGCGGCTATGTGTAACAGGGCTCCCCACACCTCGGCAAAGTTAGTTCCTGCTCCTTCCCTATGTCGTCCGTGTCCCCAGAACACACCTTCAGGCTCCGACCACTACCAGCAGTACACAGTCTTATGCCACCATCAGGGCCTCGGGCCACCTCTCAAATCCAGCCGCCCGGGGTCAGCAGCGTCCCCCCAGGCAAGGAGGCGGGCACCCCCCGGGGCCGATCGTGCCGGCTGCCCGACCCAGGACACTGCAGCAGGCCAGTAGTACAGCCTCAGTCCTCGCTCCACGTGCGCCCCACCTCCGCAATCGCAGTAATCCAGGCGGGCGGTCCCCGCCAAAACAGCAAGCCCCTGTGGTCCTTATCTGAATGCAGGGCGCCTCCCGTTCCCAGGAGCTCACGGGCGTTGCATCGCCACCCGAAGGTCAGGGTCCCCAACTGTGTGTGCTCCGGCCCCTGTGCCTCTGCGGCTTCAGAGTCCGTCGCCCGCCTGCACCAGCTGTTCCTTAGGCGGCCGGGTCCGCCCGCTTGCGCTGCCCCCTCCAGGCATCCCAGGCCAGCGCTCTGTGTGCGCGCCCGCCGCCCGCTGCAGGCGCCGCAGCCCCTGGTCCACCCGTCCCGCGCCAGCTTCCAGTACGGGGAGGGGGAGGGGGAAGGGCGCAAGGGAGCAGCACTCACCGCTATCCGGGGGACGGCGTCTTCAGCCCCTCGCTCGGTACCGAAGGTGCCCTCAGGCGCTTCCCTGCTCCCTTCGCCCCACTCGTCAGCCACCAGGACACCAGCTGCAAGCGCCCTCCGTCTTTGATTCACTCCGGAGCCTTATGCCGCCATCTTGCCTTTGTTCACGGCCGGGCTCCTCCGTGTTCCGGGTCTCGGTCTCCGCTCATCCCCCGAGGCCCCGCTAGCAGCCAGACTCCCTGCACCGATTAATATTCACCTCAGATGGTGAATTTGTGCCTCCAGGGGTCCCGCAGGCGGCAATACCAGGATAAATTACGGGACTCGGCGCGGAGCTGCACGCTCACACGGCCATCCCGGTCGGCGCCAAACCACGCCCCTACTTCTGAATATACTCCTAACCGTCCTACTCTTGACACACAGATGTTTGTAATGACATTAGATTTCTTTTACAGACCACCAACCCAACACTCAAGGCGAAACGGATTTAGAAACACCACTACCCTCCCCCTTTCTTTTACCCATCAGCCATATAAGGTGCAAGCAATCTCCTCTCTACTTTCCAGTAATCAATGTGCTGCTTTGGAAGGCCTTGAGGCCTGTGATTGACAGAGGATGATTCAGAAAAGGGGGTGGTGATGAACAGAGTGTCTGAATTAAGCAGACCACTCTTACCCAGTCCAAAGATCAGGGCTTGATCCATCACCGTTATTTATCTCACTGCACCATCCCAGCTCAGAACTTGGCTATATGCAAATCAGTCTGTCCCTGGCCCAGTGCATCATGGGAACAGGGCAGACTAAACTACCAAGCCAATTCTTCACCAGAAAGGAGACAAGCTACCGGGGACCGGTTTCTGGCATTTCAGCCGTCTTCGGCCCGGCTTGCTTGAATCCTGATGGTGCAGTGAGAAAGGGACTCATGTCTGAGTATACCTTGCCACACCTTTAGTGGCCAAAAATGATTCAGAATAGGGGGTGGTGATGAACAGAGTGTCTGAATTAAGCAGACCACTCTTACCCAGTCCAAAGATCAGGGCTTGATCCATCACCGTTATTTATCTCACCGCAACAGACTAATTTGCATATAGCCAGGTTCTGAGCTGGGATGGTGCAGTGAGCTAAAAAACGGTGTTGGATCTAGCCCTGATCTCTTGACTGGGTAAGAGTATTCTGCTTAATTCAGAAACTCTGTCCATCACCACCCCTTGTTGTTTAATTATTTTGTCCACCATAGCGTGGAAGGGTATACTCAGATGTGAGTCCCTTGCTCATTGCACCATCAGGATTCAAGCAAGCCGGGCCGAAGACGGCTGTAATGCCAGAAACCGGTCCCCGGAAGCTTGTTTCCTTCCCAGTGAAAGAATTGGCTTTGTAGTTTGGTTTGCCCTGTTCCCATCATGCACTGGGACAGGAACAGACTAATTTGCATATAGCCAGGTTCTGAGCTGGGATGGTGCAGTGAGCTAAAAAACGGTGTTGGATCTAGCCCTGATCTCTTGACTGGGTAAGAGTATTCTGCTTAATTCAGAAACTCTGTCCATCACCACCCCTTGTTGTTTAATTATTTTGTCCACCATAAGCGTGGAAGGGTATACTCAGATGTGAGTCCCTTGCTCATTGCACCATCAGGATTCAAGCAAGCCGGGCCGAAGACGACTGTAATGCCAGAAACCGGTCCCCGGAAGCTTGTTTCCTTCCCAGTGAAAGAATTGGCTTTGTAGTTTGGTTTGCCCTGTTCCCATCATGCACTGGGACAGGAACAGACTAATTTGCATATAGCCAGGTTCTGAGCTGGGGTGGTGCAGTGAGCTAAAAAACGGTGTTGGATCTAGCCCTGATCTCTTGACTGGGTAAGAGTATTCTGCTTAATTCAGAAACTCTGTCCATCACCACCCCTTGTTGTTTAATTGTGATTGACAGAGGGCTACAGGATGGCTTCTAATTCTCTCCCGAGCTGTGGTAAAATCCAACCAAAGTACCTTCTGCTAAATATTGTAGATAGGGACCGAATACAAATAATTACTCAGAATATTGCAAGGTTAGGCCCCAAATTGAGTGTTGAGGAATGGGTCAAAAATATAACTTATGATTCAATATGTTTGTTAGAGACCTGGGGAACATGACCTATTCACTGAGATACTCCTGCGCTTCCTTCAAGAGCTGGTCAGGTGAGAGGGGTCATCCTGACACTGGTGAAAAACATTAAAAGTTCTTGTCTCCCACAATGGCTCCCCATATTATAATCTACCGTTGTTCAAAGGCGCAGGAGGTGGTACTATGCTTCTAACTAACTATTATAACTATAATATCAATCGTCGCCTGTTCACTCAATGAAACAATCGAAGGACACATTAGAGATTTTAATAACACCCCTAACATATTATGGATGGGGGATTTTAACATGCATAGTTGTGGTAGCTTGGCAAAACCGGTATGTGGCCTAACCAACGAGGAAGGAGAATCAATTTCTCACTTTACCCATAATGCTTATGGCAATACTCTTAATAGACTTCTTATTATTAACCCCGGGCGGGTAACTTTGCTCTACAAGCAGAGTTTTGCCTACTCCGCGCTCCGTTGCGAATGCAGAGTTTAGGCAAAACCCCTACTCCGAAGCGGAGCGGAGTTAGCCGGCCCCTTCTCCCTCCCTAATAATTATAATTTTTTTAAAAGGCACTTACCTGCTGTGGCTGCCTCCTTGTCACCATGGCTGCTCTCCTGCCTCGAAAAAATTATAATAAATTAGGGAGTGGGCAGGGAGTGGAGCGGAGTTCCACTGAGTTTTTTTCCAATTCCGTAGAACCCCGCATAGAGGCACTACGCCAGCTCCACTGAGTCGGGCTCCCTTATTATAAAGGATCTAGAAATCATGAATCCAATTGATACGAGTACATGCTTGTTAGATAAAACATTTGGCATCAATTCCCAGGGCTCTACAATTGATTATTTGGCTGTTTTAGTACCTTATAAATAACTCTTTTGTGATATTAAAAAACATTTTTCAAATTTTAGTGACCTCGCGGCCATAGGAGGTTACGACTTGCCTCGATATGAACAACAACCTTGTTTCTGTGGTGACAGCCATTGAGATAATTGTGGATGAAGTGAAGAGCAACTTAGTAAAACAAGCGCCTGCTCGCAACCTCCCAGCTCCCTGGTGGTTTGATCAAGCTTGTACCAAGTCATTAACTAATCTACAAAAGGCCCTTAGTACGAACCCATGAGATATGGATCTAGTCAGGCTTTTTCAAAAGTTATTTAAAGATGCCAGGAAACCTGGGCAAACAACTCTGAAGGAGGAAGCATGGGAACTACTTCATCAGTCAGCTATTACAAACAATTCTGAACTGGAATTAATGTCCCCTTTTTGAAAGACTATACAGACCCAAACTTAAACACTCATGTAAAGGAAGACACCTAGGTGGAACATTTTCTTAAAACATTTGACCTTACAACTGAAGGTAGGCACTCTCCCTCGTGAGGTGCCACGTTGATTTCTAAGCCTTTATTTATATATTTAACCACCCCAAGGTCAGAGATGCTCTGCTGCAGTGCAGCAGTAATAAGGCCCCCGGCCCTGATGGTGCCTCAATGTTTTTTTTTTATTTGGGAATCCGGACCTTTGGGGACCCCTTTTAACCTAATGTTTTTAATGCAATTGCCAGTGTGGGGCCGCCATATTCATGGCAAAGACTATCATGATGCCTATCCATATAAAAGGTGACAAATCAGTTGCAAGAAATTATAGGCCCATGTACTTATTGGATAGCACTGCCAAACCTATGCCGAGTGAAACTGAACAGATTACAGGAATGGGCCACTCAAAATAACATCATGATACCTGCACAGTATGGTTTTAAGAAAACCAAAAGGACACTGTACCAGTGGCTCAACTTGAGCTTGCTCATTGCTAAATACACTCTAGCCAAAAAAGGAAAGGTCTATGAGGCTTTTGTGGACCTATCCGCAGCTTGTGATTGTGTTGCCCACCACCATCTATTGAGAATCATGGAGGAGATGGGCATCGACAAAGCAATTATCTTAGTCATAAGACAGACGTATTCATAAGCTATGGCTTGCGTTCATTATGGAAATCAGGGAGAGTGTATAAGGTTGTTCCAGATTAATAGGGGACCAGATAGAGATGCTTATTTTGATCTTTACGAACGACGTGGAGGCACCCCTGTTAGACCCTGCCTTAGACATCCCTATGGTGAGTCAGGTGAATATTCCCATGATCCTCCATGCAGACGATGCAGTGCTACTTGCCTGTCCTGGCATGGTGCTTCAGAAATCCATGGAAGAGTGTGTGAAATGTATACAAAACCTAAATTTACAAGTAAATGGAGCAAAATCTTTTATCTTGGTAACTGGTCACAGGACTAAGAAATTACCGTCTTTTCGTATAGTAGGGCGAAAGGTGGCATAGATGGACACTTTCTCCTACTTAGGGGTTTTGTTTCATAGAATGGCAACCTGGATCTATATGGTAGCTAATAGAGGTTTACTGTTGGAAAAGAGTATTAATGCCATATGTACCTTTATCAAAAAATAGGGCTCGAAACCATTGGACGTTATTAAAAAAGTCTATACGGCCAAGTCTACTTCTGTAGCTCCTTATGGGGCAAGGGTGTGGGGGAATAGTGGACAGCATATGGAAAACAATAGTAGCCCTCCATATAATCTGCTCTAATTTCAATTGTCACCTTGAGCTGGCTGTCCCTTACATATTTGACCAGGTTCGTTTAGCCCCAATTCTTCTTTGGCACTCTATATGGAGAAGTGAATCTGTTAATCTCACACAACATATTATTAAAGATTGCCTACCTTTAGCACACAGGACTCCCTGGATGTCAAAAATACCCTTACTTTCCTGGGATTACAATCATTATTTGAAACCCCAGCCAAATGTCTGACTATTTCTAAAAACTTAATTAAAAGTCGATTCGTAAATAACATGGACAAAGAAAGATACAAAAACAATACAAAAAATGTATGGTGCTAACCTACCTAAAGGAACCTGTTATTCCTGAGGGGTTAGTCACCTACTCAACGTTTGTGACAAATCCCAGCCACATATTTGTACTTCTAAGGTTTTATTTAAACCGCATTCCAGTATGCTGGGTTATCCGACGGGAACCCTTTCCCCTAAAGCTTTGCCGATCTGTTTGTGTGATTGTGTGTCCCCTCAATCAATCAAAACTTTTTTATTCAGCAAATTTTATACGGAGCACCACAAATTTATTTTTCCCATCATGCGAAAACATAAATTTAGACAATGTTGCCCAGTCTGTTACTGTTTAGTGTCCTTTTTATGCCTTTCACTAAACTCTGGGAGATGGTATTAATAGCTAGGAAAGGCAGATTTTATCTTGCTATGATTGAGTGTCATTTTATGGATGTTAATATTTTGAATATCTTTCTCTTTCCTTTCTAATATCTCATATTTATGATATTTAGTTATCTGATGATTTTTATATATCTGTACTTTATGATCGATTCGTACTTAGATCAAATAAAGTGATTGACTCACTGAGTTTATTCAAGAAGGCTACTGAGCTTTGAGCATGTATACATATATCACTTATAACAAGAGTAACTTGAAGCTGGAATTGTATTCTTGTTTACTTTTATCTCTTCTCTTCTTGTCTTTTCAGAATTCCTGATTCAGCCAGAAGCTGCTGAGTGTAGTTTGATGCAGGAGAAACTGGAGCAGAGTTCTGGAGATGCGCTGAAGAGGAACCAGTCACAGGAAACAGGTGAGTGAATAGCAGGGAGACCAAGCAAAACTAATGGGCTAAGGCGGTATATTTATAGAAACTACCAGCTGCCTCTTAGAGCATGTAACCAGTAAAATACTCCAGTTTGCTAGCAGCCGAGTCATTCTTGTAAGTGGTGATTTTAATTGGCAGGAAACACTGTCAGGGTCATGGAACGTTTAGAAACAACTCCAGGCTATGTTTGAATCTAATTGACAGGAATTTCCAGCAACTGCCATAATGGCAAAAGCAAGTAACTTTAATTGAAAATAGGTGCACCCAATGGGTCAATGGAAGGTTGGAGCCTTCTAGAGGGTTCTGCTGCCCACTAAGGGGCATAATTACAAGGATGGAGTTAAAATTATCGCTGTGTTAGCGACATAAAACTGCTGCAAAAGCGGCGATAATGGGCTTGATAATAGGCTTTTGAGAATTCGAGAGAATTCCAATAGAAGCCCAAGTTTACACCAGAACATGGACTTCTATTGGAATTCTTAAGAGGTCATTATCAACCCCATTATCACCGCTTTAGCGGCAGTTTGCTGCCGTTAAAGCAGCGATAATTTTAACTCAGTCCTTGTAAATATGCCCCTAAGTTCCAGACAGTTAAGCATCAATTTTGAGGAGGCAAATGATTGTGACTATATCACCCGATTGAAAAGAACACACAGCAACCCATATTTGAGAACAAATATACCTATAAGGAAGGAGGGAAACTATCACATAGAAGGTCTGGCTGTTGCTAGGACTGTGACAGACGCCCCCCCCAAAGGCCGCCCTATAGGGCGAGGTTTTGTGGGCTGAAGAGCATGGAAGCGCTGCACTAGATAGGGAGCATGAACCAAAGATGCTGGTTCCCATGAACGCTCTGAAGGGTCATAGCCCTTCCAATCAATTAGATAATATAATTTGTTAGGATGATAAGGTTTAACGAGGGAATCATGGAACACAGGGTGAATGGTGTATTCTGGAGGTATCCACAATGTCACAGTAACTGGATTGATTACCTTAATGATATCATAAGGCCCAATGAATCGAGGTTGTCGTTTTTGTGGATTTTCTAATTGTAGGTGTCGTGTGGATAACCAAACCAAATCCCTTCTTTGTATATGGGAGCTGGGTTTCTATGCTTGTCCGCAGATGCCATCATGGTGGACTTAGCCTTAGCAAAGATATTCCTATTGTGTTCCCGAATTTTTCTTAATCGCTGTAGATGTTCAGTTACAGAGGGTACTGGGCTATAAAGGCTCGGAGTCTCTACAGGTCGGGTTCTAGGGTTATAGCAAGTGAGAAAGAAAAAGGGTGTAAGTCCAGTGACAGAGTGTGCATGATTATTATAAGCAAATTCTACCAATGATAAGGCTTAATCTCATTGCCCGCTGAAGGTAGATAGAAGACATAGAAATGTGGTCTCTAGGGACTGATTGACTTGTTCTGTCTGGCCATCAATTTGGGGGTGGAAGGTAGAGGACAGGGCCATTTCTATGCCCCCTTTGTTGCAAAGGGCCTTCCAGAATTTCAAGGTAAATTGGGGTGGTCAGAGATAATTTTGGATGGTAGGCCATGCAATTTTACTATAATATTTATGAATACCTGACTTGAGGGGTATAAAGTGTGCCATTTTGGATAGCATGTCCACACCCACCAGAATTGTGGTAAGGTTATTACTGACTGGGAGATTTGTAATAAAATCCATACTTATGGTATACCAGTATGCAGGTGGTATGGGCAGAGGTAGAAGAAATCCTGAAAGGGCGGTATGAGTGGGCTTGTTGGGAGCACAGACTAAGCAGGTACTAACATATGGCTTAATGTCCCTACCTATATTTTCTTACCAAAAGTCTAAACTCTAATTTACAGAGTCTTGACAATTCCTGGATGTCCCATGATTCCACTGGATGATTTTGTGTTGTAAACTGTCTGTGGGGATAAAGAGTTTTTTTGTCATGAAAACTGAAGTTATCTTTTATAGCATGTTTTGGATTTTGAACCCAGACATAAGGATCACATTATTGGTATTCATTCTGCATGTCCTTTTAGAAGGTCTCAACCTCTGTGACGGCGACTTCTTTTTTTCGGTAGGAATTTTAATGGGAGGGTCGGGTGGAGGATCCGGAGCTTTAGTAGGACCTAGTCAAGAGAGAGTGTCTGACTGAATTTGTTTGGCACCTGGGTGATATTTGATAGTAAAATCAAAATTACTAAACAACTGGAGCCACTGCATTTGGTGTGGGGTCAATGCCTTGACAGAGCTCAGGAATTGCAGGTTTTTATGGTCAGAAAAAATTGTGAACATGTGTTTAGCTCCTTGGAGATAATGTCTCAGTACGGTGAAGACTATTTGCTTGCTAGAAGTTCTCTTTCTGCCACAGTATAGTTATGCTCTGCCAGGAGGAGTTTCTTGGAATAAAAGGTTATAGGGTGTTAATGACTCATGTTTGGATCCTGTTGTGATAGAACTCCTCTTACAGCTTACCTGCGAGGTGTGGCCTCCACATAGAAGGGCTGGTCTTGGTCTGCATTATGGAGAATCAGTACTGTAATGAATTCATCCTTCAGGATGGCCAACGTCTGGTCAGCTGCTGAAAACCAATTCAAAATGTGGCCTTTTTATAATAGACGTGTAATGGGTGTCACTATTTTTGAAAAATGTGAAGTAGACAATAAAATGAGCAAACCCAAGTATTTGCTGGACTTCCTTTACCAAATTGGGGGCTGGCCAAGCCTTGAACACCTCCACCTTCTTGGGATCCGTAGTGATTCCAGAAGGAGATAGGTGGTAAGTCTACTGATGAGACATGAATGGAACATATCTGACTTTAACAAACAGATTGTTTTCTTTGAGGCGTTGTAAGATAGCACACACGTATTGCATATGGTTTTCTTCAGAGTTAGAATAAATCAGTATATCGTCAATATAAACAATAGTGCACACATCCTAAAATTCTCTGAGAACCACATTGAGAAAATATTGAAATGCTGCTGGGGCATTACAAAGGCCAAAGGGCATCATCATATACTTGAATAATCCAAACTTAGTTCTAAAGGGGGTTTTCCATTCCTCACCTTCCTTAATATGGATTAAATTGTTGGGTCTGTGCAAGTCGGATATTGTGTAGATAAGAGAGTTTCTAATTTGGTCAAGTAAGACCGGAATTAAAGGAAGGGGTTATTGGTATTTCATAGTGACTTTATGATTGCCCTGTAGTCCACACACACCTGCAAATACCCATTCTTTTCGGGGCTGAAGAACAATGGTGAAGAGACGAAGAGGTGGAATGACGAATAAACCCTATCTTCAATAATTCCTCCAAATATCGTTTTAAGTACTAAGGGGCTCATTATGATGGTGGCAGGACCACCACCTTTCGGTCTTTCCGCCATCATGCAGAAAATTCCCACTGCCAAATTAGGATGGCGGTGGGAATCCCAATGGTTCCGCGGCGGAGGGAAAGTCAGTCCACCATGGTTCAGCAAGGCGGTACTTTTCTGCCAGTCTTGCGGAACCCGGAACCAGGGCAACATTGCAGCGATGCGGTGCAGGCACCGCCGTAGGGATTACGGTATCCCTTTCCGCCTTTTTGTGGCAGATATCCAGCTGCAAAAAGACAGGTGGAGACTGGCTTTTGGGGCCCGTTGTGGCCCCCCTCTGTATGTGGGGTGGGTGGGTGCACTGCGGGCCTGCATTTCCTTGCACTGCGTGGCAGGCACCGCGTGGTACTGTCTGTCTGATGACTGAGTCTTCTTAACTCTCTCTTGGCTGCAGATTGTAATCTTACCAGGGTTCACGGAGAACAGTACAGTAAGAACACTTAAGATTTCCTAACACAGCATTCTAAAATAGTTCTGTGATTTACTGTGTCATAAGTAGTAGTATTCTTGGCAACTTAAATTCCTGAGAACAGCTGGCTTAAAAACTAGAGGAAAAACAGTTGAAGAGGTCTCAGGAATAACTGGAGTCTGACAGAGCCCAGTCAGATGAGGTTAAGGAGTGCTTACAAAATGTTGTCTCAAGAAAATAATTTATTTAAGACGACTAGTGAGCTCAGAGCATATAAGTACATATCAATTATTACAAGAGTACAAGGAAGCTGGAACTGTATTCTTGTTTTCTTTAATCTCTACTCTTCTTGTCATTTCAGAGTCCTCAATTCAGCCAAAAGCTGCTGAGTGCAGTGGGACACAGGAGAAGCTGGAGCAGTGTTTTGGAGAAGCACTGAAGAGGTAACAGGAAACAGGTGAGGGAATAGAAGGGAGACCAAGCAAAATGAATGGGCTAAGGTGGTCTATTCATAGAAACTTCTAGATGTCTATTAGAGCAGCTGAGACATGTATGTAAGTGGTGGTTTTAATTGGAAGGAAACACTGTTGGTGTCATGGAATGTTCAGAAGAGCTCCAGGCAATGTTTGAAGCTAATTGACAGGAACATCCAGCAACTGCCATAGTGGCAAAAGCAATTACCTTTAATTGAAAACAGGTGCACCCACTGGGTTAAGCAAAGGTAGGAGCCTTCTAGAGGGTTCTGCTACACACTAAGTTTCCAGATAGTTAAGCATCAATTTTGAGAAGGCAAATGATTGTCAGTATATCACCCGATTAAAAAGAACACACAACAACCCATAAATATACCTATCAGAAAGGAGGGTGATTTTCACATAAAAGGTCTCACTGTTGCTATGACTGTGACTCTTACACTTACAAAATCTCTTGTGATCCGCTGAACTCTTCCGATCCTCGAACTGAACCATGGGCTCAATGAGTTGGGGCTGAACAAATCAAGAATAAGTTATTCTAACTTCCCCTACTTCAAGATCTAGCCATCCTTGCTTTTCTACCACCTGCTGTAGCATTGAGCTTACCCCTTACCCTGCAATGAAACTTTCTAGATGCCTGAGAGATAAGAGGAGTTAACGACAAATTCAACAAATTAAATTTACAGTGTATCCCATTTGGCCCCACATTAAGAACCAGGAATTGGGGGCATGGCCAAGAGGGTCAAGATGGCGGTCGCACCTTAGGTATGCTCCAGACCCCTCCATCATCCGCTCGGCAATCCGCTGCCATTGGGACCCCCTTGAACCCCGCATCTGGTACCTTGCTGCCTGGGGGCCCCTGGAGCTACTTCTGAGACGACGTGAGGTGATTCTGGGTGATGCGGGCTGCCTTGGTTTTCCGAACCTGCCGTGCGTCATCCCCAAGATGGCAGCCGCCGCTGGAGAGATCCATAAATCTTTGCCGGCCGTGTGATCCTGGCAGGTCTCGTCTGCGGAGTGTAGGCTCCTGATGCGACTGCCGCCCACCGGCTGTTTGTATGAGCTTGTTCCCACTTGCAACGCCTGACTGCCCTGGACCCCAGCATTTTGGGTGGCCGGGAGGCATCTGCCGTCGGTCGGGCGGCGGAGGACTAAGGCAATGCCTCTCCCCCTGGTGCTCCACTGCACTTTTCTCCAGGACTTGCCTGCTGTGCAGCGGGGGGGGCTGGGCCTGCTCCCCTGCTCTGTCGCGGCTGCGCTGTGGGGTGTCCTTCTACCCAAAGACCCCGAATAGTGACCCTGCGGAGGTCGAGAGAGAGGCCTGGAGCTAACTGAACCAACCCTGCTGCCCCGCGGACCTATTCTGAAGCCGCAGACGCTGCGGGGCCCCATCTGGTGAGAGGCCTCCTGTCCGTAGTGACGTCCAAGGGAACACGGAAGACCTGCTTGGCGGTGAGGAGCGGGGGTGCTCCTGCGCCTGGGTCTGGGGCGAGGATTCGGCCGTCGATCGGGTGGCAAGAGGGGACCCGCTGGCTGGCACAGCTTCTCTCCCCTCTCCTCCCCCTCTCCGGCTCCCCACGCTTCTCATGAGACCCTGCAGTTGGAGAGGCCCTACCCCCCGCGCCTCGCTCGGCTGGTCCTGGATGGCGGGGTCTGACAGCCCGGCCTGCTGTACTTCTCTTTCCAGGGTCTAATGGGGTGTCGGGAATGCCTCAACCGCCATTTCGGGTGGTGGTGACCCTCTAAAGGGCAATTCCATGCCGGGTGCAGCGAACTGATGGCTCCCTAGGGGTTTCGGCCACAATTTTGAGTGGCAGAGCACAAGTGGTCCGCTAGCCTTTTCCTCCGGACCCTCCCTAGGTCCTGGGTCATCCGCTGGTGCTGTGTCTTGGGGGCACATCTGCCCACACTGGCCCTTTGGCCCCGGGCTCACCGTTAACCCGGACCTCTGCTGCTGCCCTACATGCTTACAACTTCCCCCACGGATGCTTGTGGGCCGCTGCCCGGGGACGCCGGAGGTGGATCGGACAGTGTGGTGTGGCCGAGCCCGGCCCCCTCCCGTTTCGGCCACCTCTTCATTCCCCAGCTTCCCACCAGACACCTGGGGGCCGAGCTGCATCCCTTCCTTCTGCTGGAGAGTGACCATGGGTCGAGACAGAGTACCTAAGACTCCTGCTACCCAAACAAAAATTGACTGGTTGACCACTTATTTCACCAACAATCAAGGGTCGGTGTCCTCCTTTCATACCCTATGGGAGGCTGGGAAGGGCACCATTCGAGGCTTTGCCAAAGGCCAACTTAAACTTAACCGTGCAGCGCAAGACTCCCGACTCACACTTCTGGAGGCTCAAGCCACCCAGCTTGAGACCTTGCCCTAAGAAGATAGAACCGAGTCTCAAGACAGGAGACTCGCGTTTCTGAGGGATGAGATCAGACAGACCTCCCTTGAGGCTGCCAAGCTGCTCTCGAGATCTTCTGTGGCCCGAGTCTACAGATGGGAAGATAAAAATGGGAAGCTCCTCCATCGCTTGGCCCCCTACCCTATGGCCAACCGTTTCATCCCGGAGGTGATTGATCTGAGCCGGAAAGCCCATCACGCCCCGGGGGCGGTGGCCCAATGCTTTGCCACCTACTACGCCACTCTCTACTCGTCTCGGGCTCCTAGGCTCACTCTTCCGGAGCTCCTCCGGCACGAACTGTTCCCTCTCCCGTGCCTTAGTGACTCAGAGGCCGAGGCACTTGACCTTCTGATCTCCCCATAGGAGGTTCATGACGCCATATCGAGCATAGCGGCAGGTAAGACACCAGGAACGGATGGGCTTCCCCAAGAGTTCTATGTGTCCTACGGGCACACCCTGGTCCCACCTCTCCTGGAAGTGTACAAAGAGGTGGTGAACTGCGGCTCTTCCCGTCCAGAGACGGATCTGGCCACCATCGTGATGATCCCTAAGTCTCAGCCCCCCTCGAACCGTTTCTCCGACTATAGCCCCATTTCTCTATTCAACTCAGAGCTGAAAATCTTCGCCTCCATCTTGGCCAACCGTATACGACCACACCTGGCCAAACTGGTCCACCTGGACCAGTGCGGTTTTATGCTCTCCAGAGGGACCAGTCACTGCCTCTGAGGCATCCTCCTTGCCTTAGCGAATCAGCACCTCCTGACTCCCTACTTTTCTCCTTCTTGTGGACGTTGAGAAGACACTCGATTTGGTGATCTGGGGTTACCTGGAAGCAGTGTTAGAAGAAATGGGTTTTGGGCTCCCCTTCCTTAATCTAGTTGGGAGGTTGTACTGTCATCCTCTGGCTCAGGTTTTAGTAAACGGGACTCTGTCCCCTCCCTTTTCTATCAGGAGGGGCCGAGACAAGTGTGCTCCCACTTACCGCTTCTTTTCGCGCTGATCATGGAACCCTTTGCTTGTCTTGTCCGCTCCCGGTTTTGTAGAGGACAAGATCGCGCTCTAAGCGGAAGACGTGTTGTTATTTTTACCAGACCCTGCTCAGTCAGGGCCCCGATGCCTCCGGGCCTTGACTCTCTTCGATCGCACCTCTGGCCTTCGGTTGAACCCGGCCACGTCCATCCTGGTCCCCTGCCACCTCTCACAGGAGTGCTTCGACTGGCAGTCGACGATACCTCTTCGGCGGCAGTCCTTCAAGTACTTGGGGATCTGGGTGGCCATTCTCCCCAACCTTACTTGGTCGCTTAATGTTACCCCATTGTTTAAGCGGGTCCGTGCCGACATCCTCAAATGACAAAAGCTACAGCTAAACTCTCTTAGTAGGATAGCCTTGTTTAAAATGACGATCTTACCCAGATTCCTCTACCTACTCCAGAATATGCCCCCCTCCTTCCCTAGATCCTGGTTTCGGGAGATGAACAGCTTGGCCTTTACGTTTTTATGGGGAGGGCAGAGATCCAGGCTGGCCCTGGTCCAATGCCTGATCCGACCTTTTGATGGTGGCCTTGGAATGACGAGTCTGTATCTTTATTATCTAGCGACTAGACTCCTTACCGTGCATGATTGGTTTAATGGTGTCTGGTACGGCACAGCATATCGTCTGGAGCTACACACCCTGGGTATGTCTAATATTCAGGGGATGCTATACAGGGACACCGTCTCCCAAGCTCTTCCGGAGTTCACACGTGGTGTATTCTTGACCTGGCGGGCCTCTCTGTGTCACACACATTTGTCAGGTAAGCTGACCCAGTATACTCCTCTGTGGTAAGGGACCAGTCTCCAAGAGACTGCCAATCTTTCAGTATTCTTACTGTGGGATCTCATTGGAATCTCTCTGCTGGGCGACATCTGGAGTGGGACTCACTTACACTCCTTCCAGGACTTGCAGACCCAATACTCCCTTCACTCACCCCAGTTCTTTCACTATCTTCAATTACACCATACCCTTAGCTCCCATGTTTCGGAGGGTACCGCCTTACCTAAATACAGCCCACAGGAAGCCCAGGTCATGACCGGTAATCTGGGGAAGGGGGTAATCTCCAGTATCTACCGATCCCTCACAAATAATAGCCTAAATTCCCTATCTCACCTCCGATCTACATGGGAGGGTTGGATTGGGGTTCTAGAGAACGCTGACTGGAGAGATGCTTTGATAGCCCCAAAAACAATTACAGTCTCTGCGAGGCTTCGCCTAGTCCAAGTATATTACCTTCACACTGCTTACCTCACGCCAATGCGCCTCCACTTTGGGGGGCTCCAGCCCGATGCTTCCTGCCCCCGCTGTTCTCACCCCCAGGTGGATTTCTACCACATGGTATGGCTCTGATCTGCGATCACAAGGTATTGGTAATTAGTAACGAGGGAAAGTGCTGAGGTCTTGGGCTGGGACGTCCTTCTTGCTCCATTGACTGTGATCCTGGGCATCTCCGAGGGGCTGGATGGTACCAGGGCAGAGAAGCTCTTCCTCAACACTGCCCTGATGGTGGCCAAGAGGGACATAGCGGCTCAGTGGCTGAACTCAGACCCACCTACAATGGCGCGCTGGCATATGGGAGTGGACTGGTGCTTGGCACAGGAACGGCCCCTATACGCAGCCAGAGGGTTCCCCCAAAAGTTTTGATGAATGTGGGACAAATGGGTGGGGTGGTGGAGGACTAACGGGAGGTGGCTTCTATCATGCGAATATGGACTGGAGCTGGACTGTCATTACCTTCTTTATGTTTGTCAGCTGTACATGCAGATGTGATGTGTTTTCGTCTATATTTTGTCTTACATTTTGTGACCTTGATTGGTGGTGCTATTTTTGCTGCGATTTCATAAAATCAATAAAACAGGTTAGAAAAAAAAAAGAAACAGGAATCCGCCAACATCGTTAAATAAGGTTTATTACAAATTACGAGTCAGACTGATGTATCTGACTCTCAAAGGTATATTGCAAACGTACAAAATCACCACAGGAGCATCTAATTAAATTTAGTCGATACAGCATAAAAACCTCAGTTACAGCAATATAGAGAATAAGGAATAAAAGCTGGTGATCTGTATATACATTTTAATCCTCCAGTCTATTCATTAGTAAATCTAAAATCACCTAAGCTAATCCTAAACTTAAAGTTGGAAAGTTGGGGATGGTGCCAGTATTGAGGAGACTTCTGTAGAAGTTCTCTAAATCAGTAAAATTGTTTAGAATGAAGTCACACAATACCAACATTGCAGAGAGGTATGTACCCCTCAGAGTCTCTAGCGAGCCTATGGTCTAACGACTAAAGTGTGAACACCAGTTAAACCCACAGGACTTTCGAGAGTTTCACATGATCAATCCCAGTAATTTTCCACCTACAAACAGTAGGAATTGGCATCCTCACTTGATAGTCCTTGTCCAACAGTTCAAACATCAGGACCTCCTTTAATGTCCCCCATCTCTAGGTAAGATGTGATTAGGTATCCTCCCTTAAAGTTCATTAGCACCTCTCGTCCTTGCCAAATGTTCCCCCGAGCCTTACTATCTCTAATACACAGTGGGCCAGATGTACAAAGGATTTTTGCAGGCGCAAATGAGTTTTGACCCATTTGCTTCTCCAAAATTCCAGTGGCCATGTACTTATCCTAATTTGCGAGTAGCAAATGAATTTGCGACTCGCAAAATAGGATTAGCAACTCGCTATTAGGAAAGGGCATTCCAAGGGTTTCCTTTCTTAATAGCGACTCCTTAAGCTATGTGAGGATGTTTTGCGACCACAATTGCGGTTGCAAAATACTCACATTTTCCCACCCTTCTCAGAAGGGTGGTAAAGCACTCGCAAACAGGAAGGGGTCTCCAGAGGATTCCTTCCACTTTGTGAATGCATGCACACATTTTTTTTCAGGGCAGCCCCAAGGGACCACTGCCTGCCCTTAAAAAATGAAACCGCCAAGTTTCCTTTTGTATTGTTAAATGCATCCCGTTTTCCTTTAGGGAAAACAGGCTGCATAAAAAAAACTGTATTACTTAAAAGCAGTCTCAGACTTGGAGGTCTGCTGACCCAAGCAGGCCACCAAGCCATGGAGTGCAGCCATTCCCAATGGGGTCACAAATTGTGGCAGCCTCATTAATATGCATGAGGCATGCAATTTGTGACCCCATTTCGATTCCCATCATAATAAAATGTAAAACGGTCATGAATACATGATTTCACAGACAGTATACTTCAGGTAAGTAAGCTACAACTCAAAATGCCTGAGAACTATAAATTGCCACACTATAATGAAGGTATTAGAACAAACACATATGATTGACTACTGTCTACCGTGAATAAACTCCAGTAATAGGTTTCATGTTTCATTCTACATTCATAGGATTTAGACACCCAAAATATATTATGCTAAAGCATGTAAATATTGCACTTTTGTGACTTATAGTTGGTGGTCTCCACTCTGATTGGCCACCTCTGTGGCTCTATTGTGTATGAGATGGCACATTGTCTTTTTGGTGTGTGACTTGTGCAGAATCAGTGCTTTGTATTTCTTTGCCTTTTCTGTCGTTCCACATTGTCGAATGTTTGCCAACTCCCCTGCAGTCCTGGTCCTGTTGTAAGGAGACATCATGTTGTGAATTATGTCTGCATTGTTATTCTATGTGAGTAAGAATGCATGTGTTTGAATGGACAGTCCAAAATCAAATGTTGATTTGGTGTTGTACTAGAGAGTGGGTACCTGTAGGCAGCAAGCTGTATTGTTGAGGAGCATAGTTTTATAATAATCACAAACTGGTACTTTTCAGTCATGTTCAGGAGTCACAGACCAGCCTCTTTCAATGATGTCTAGCAGTCTCAGGCCGGAGTGTGTGAAAGATGATAATCACACACCAGCAAGTGTTAAAGATTTAGAAGAAGTACCTAAAGTGGCATTCCCGGCAGGCCCGGTTCTGGCAGGTGGGACAGGCCCACCCAAACATGAGCCTTAGGCGTCAGATTAGCAAGTTGGATATTCGGCCGGTACCTGAGGCCCAGGGCCAGAGGCTTGATGTGAGCCTCCCACCCCCATCAGTGTTCGGGCTGGCTCTCCTGATCCGAATTCAAGATGCAGCTGCAGCCTCTGAACAGTCCAGCACAGATTTTCGCGGCCCATTGGCACATATGGAATGACATTGGGCCAAACTCAGCAGTCACAGCATGTGGTGGGAGCTCCTGCCCTGGCCTTAGTGAGGAGGTCTTCAAACTGTGGGTCTGTGGCGGCAGTCCCAGGAGGGCGGAAATGCCTCTTTAAGTACTTAAGAATGAAGATGGCCTGGAAGAGCAGCTTTGCCTGTTTTTCACCTTCCAGGCCGTCTTCATTTACATGACAGCTGAAGTGTCGAGAAAGGTAAGGCAGCTGTGATCCTGAACCTTGGGGACGCAAAGTCAACAGCTTGGCTAAAAACAACACAATATTTTATAAGAATTTTTTTTGTATTTACACGTTCAGCAACTGCCCTTAAAATAATGCTCACACCTACAAGTGAGTAATGAGGTGTTAAATAAATGCACATTATTCTAATTGATGGGACACACACATCTTCACATTATGAAACTTGGTTAATGTGATCCCCAAAGATGTCTGCATGAGAACAGAGTCACAAAATTGAATACCGGATGATGCAGTGCATAATAGTGACATGTGTATTTATATAGTTTTACGGTCCCAGCATGTAACAGAAAGCAATGTGAATATGTAGGGCATTATTCGAAATTCGGATTAAACACTGTATAACATAAGTTGCCACACAATGATTTTGTGTATGTGATCAAGGCCAATGGAATTATGTGGCAGGGGATCACCATAGACAAATTATGCAGTTTAATGCGGCACATTTTTACTAGTATTAGTTAATTATTTTGACTTTTTTTTTTACTTGGTAGTACTGTCTGGGCAAAGATTTCACTTCATTTGTACCAATTTAACAGCCAAATACAGAAATAAGCCACTGAAAGTTGACCACTTACCCTTTGCAAAGTGCTTCCAATGCGCGCAAACACGTCACCATGTTTTTAGTAACTTTTGATCCATTTGAGCTTCAAACAATTTTGTTTTAAATGTGTATGTTATACTGCAGGTGGTGGAATTTTGTGTCAAATACATAATTATGTGAAAAATGTCACGCCTGCAGAATTGCATAATTCCAGCAGCCCTGTATAAGATAAAGCAAGTGCTTTCAAAGAATACATAGTAGTAATAGCCAACCAGACTGCACCTATTGCAGATTTTTTTTTTATAGGACCATTAAAAGTACACTTTTTAAAACTCAAAAACCTTATATTGCCTCTAAAAAAGAATTATTTTTTTGTTATCATGATGCGACAAGTTGTTCCATAAATTAAATCACATTAGACCCCCTCCTTGAACTCTCACACAGAGGCACCTCCAGGTACCCATTAACACACCTGGGATGGTTGTTTTTAACAAATTGTATGGGAAGTCTTTTCAAAATGAGCACCTTAGTCCTCATACCCCTGCCAATTTGGTATCTGTTTACATGCAAATGTCCTTTCAGGTGAGTTGAGAGGGAACAAGGGAGGAGACCCTGCGTTCAGCCCTAACCCTCACAATTACTCAAGACTTTGCATAAAGTTTTGGAGGGGGGCCAGACTTCTAAATATTACGGGTAAGGGGGGCTCATAGCAAAATACTTTGAAGACCTCTGCTTTAGGGTATGACAGTGAGGCCTCACCATGGGAGAGGCTGCTACTGCGGGCCAGTGTTTTCACTCCCCTTGGAACAGGAAGTGATCAGGGCAATACACAGGGTTCTGCTTCCTCCCTCCTCGCCGTGGATGGCTGGACTGACTCCAATTCATGCTGGCCAGGCAAGGCATCCTCACTGCTCTACCAACCTCCCATCTCAAACTCAGAATTTAACCAGAAACCAACCCCTGCCATACCTGTCTCTTTGAGATGTGGCACTTAATTTAGAGGCTTTGTCAGTAGATGCCCTTGGCAGTGAGTTTCCTGGGCCCTAGTGCCACCACAGTGCAGCTTTTAAATTACCTCAGTCAAAGGAGGGCTACCACAGAAACTGTTATGGTTTTTCTGAGAGACCAAATGTTTGATCATGTACTCCTTCCTTGGGAAAAAAAGATAGCCCTTTTAATCAAAACCAGCAAAACTGAAAATGTTTACGCAGTAGTTTATATGTTCAGACAGCACAATCATTAACTGCTTCCTGCTGGGGTGTATTGATATAACCAGGGCCACTGGAATTATGCAGCATTGGAGGGCCAAGTTATGTACCCGGGTTGCGTAAATTATACTGTAAGAAAAGGAAAATTATGCAGTGTAATGCTGCAAATTTAATGATAGTATTACTTCAATATTTCCTCCATTTTACACTTGTTAATGGTGTCTGGGCATTGGTTGCACATCATTAGTACCAGTTTAACACTCAAATATGGAAATAAGCAACAGAAAGGTGACCAGTGCAGCTTTGCAAACGGCCTTCTACTACGCAGTCACACTTACAGTTGCAGTTTAGATAACTTTTGAACCGTTTGAGCTGGGAACAAACTTGTTTTGTTAAAACTGCAGATTATGTGGCAGATGAGGGATTACGTGGCAAATGCGACAAATCTATATGCAAAAGATGCTGCAGCCACACAATCCTACAATTCCAGTAGGCATTTATATAACCTGAAGCCTTCATTCTGGATAATTCTAACCCAACTATTCCTCTTTCTGAGAAAAATGGATCATTGTATTAAAAACACCTGTTGAGTAGAGTGCTACAGAATGGCAGGAAATTCAGTGGAATGCACTAAGTAACAACTCAAATTGTATGCACTTTTCCCTTTCTGCCTCTTTCGGCAACGCTCTGCCTTTTGACTCTGTTCCACCATTGTCTGTAGCTCACTTTATTTGTCCTCACTAAACACATCACTGTTCTTTTATCATAACATCAACACACTGTGCTTCATTTGTGCAGATCGTTGGTAGCGGTTGGCACAAGCACTCATTTTACCACGAGATTTTGATCAGCGTAAGAGAGAGAAAGGCAGAAAATGAGGGGAACACAGTCTAGGGAAACTACTGACAAAGGAAGAAAGGAGAGGAAAATGAATCTGAAAGAGTGAAATAAAGAGACAGGAAGAGTAGGAAGGTGGAAGGAAGTGGGATAAGGTGAAACCAAATTTTGGTTAGGTGCCTTGGTACTGAGCAGTCTGCATTCAACAACTCCAAGAGCTCCTTAAAGAAAATCTGAGCCCCTACACACATATAAAGTGTGTGTGTGCATGTGTGCATAAAACAACACATTCTTTTTGTGTTAGAGATTTGCCTCTTCTACTACAGAGCTAATGGTGTGTGCCTACTTCCATCCTTTTGTCCATGATGTCTCTTCCACAGATCACTCACAATGAGAATCACTCTCTTGCATTCCAAAGGCGTGAGCAGAGATTGCCTTTTCTTTTTTTTGTCCATGGTAAGAGTCTTTGCTCTTTTTACATTAAAATTGGGCAAGTCTTTGCATCTAGAGAGTATCTAGTCACTTTTCCTCAAATCAAATTTCAATATTGATAACACTCTCATCATTCCTTCTCAGCTGATGATTTCATGCCCACAATTTCAGCTATATAAATATCTACATTTCCCCCATTATTAAATGGAAGAGAATCATTGATATCACTGCATCTTTATTGCCCTATAATAACAAATATATCCCATACAAATGTTAAATAGTCACTGGCTATTTACATTTTCATCATCTTTTTCTATCAAATACCATTTAGTCCACAGAATATCTATGAAAATATTTAAATAAGTAAAATACTATTCCAGGCACCTCTTCTCATTCATACATATCTACGGAATAAGTCTGATAAGGAACAAAAACACCAAGCAATATGAATTTCATCCAGTAGTTCTCTCTCCTTTCCAGACACTTTTTAAACAATTATTAACTTGTACACAACGTTTTGTATCATCATCTGTTGCCTTCATCAGGGTGTATACGGATAATGGCCTAATAGACAGGGGGGTCTCAGAGATATGAAGGGGAGCATGGGATACGGGTGATTCATGGACCACAAGATGAGCGTCAGGAGAAGAGTGAGTGAGTTTCAGTGGAATAATGGACTTTTCAGTCCTGACCAATGTCACTGGCCACATAAGCAATAGAAGGCTTTCTTTGCCATAACATTCCCATAAAATGAGCCCCCTCATACTAAAAAGTCAATTCTTCTCAAAAAGTTGTAATTCACAAATGTGGGCCACTTTTTTATTGGGTGCCCAGGCCTTTATCTGGTCCTAATCTGACTCTTGGCCCGCACAGTGAAGACCAATAGGAAATGGCCAAGTTAATTTCTTCTTGTTCTGGAAGTTGTGTGATTGGGCCTGGGCTCTTTCTCACAGGCACCCCCAATCACCCATCTCCATTTAGTAAGGTGGGCTGTGTTGTGCAGGTACAATAGGGGCATGGTGAAGGGGACACATTCTTTCTTTGACACTGGCTGCCTGGATATTTCCTTTTCTATTCTGTGCTGTAGAAAATAAGTTTGTTTATCCTAATTCACCTTTCGTGACCCCTGCAGCTGCTTATCAGATGGACCATGAGGCAGAGTTCCATGTACCAAGTAGAAAGGAAAATGTGTGACTATTTGTTCTTATTTTTAAACTCTGCAAAGGCCCAGCAATGCACATATTTTTTGTATGCTTCATTTAAATCGTTTATATCATTATAAAGACCATGGATGCAAGACAATAATAAAAATGTCTAGATAACTGGTGATGAATGATCCTGCTGTGGAGCAATCCTTTGTTGGTAGTTTTTATAAACTGCATTTTATGTAGATAGGTCAGTGGGTTATTGTCTTTGGCACAGTGATTCTGGTGTTACTTGCAGTTCAGAAGTTACAATCCTAATGTAGGACAGTGACTTATGAACTGTCAGCAAAGAGCTGCATACAAACCTGAATGGTTTAGTTAGAACTTCACATTTTTTTTGTGTTGCGATATAGTTCGAACTTCCTCAGTCTTTCATTATTCTAATGTTGCTAAAGAGAGCAAGCTTGGGCAGATATAAATTTTTATTAGTAAAGCCAACCCACCTACCATTGGTGCATGCGTTAAATCCTGAGTTTGTGCTTCTCCAGACCACACCTTCTTAAAATATACTGCCCACCAGTATGGATGACGTGAGTCCTACTTCTTATAATCCTCATTGGCTTATGTGACATTCCCTATAGAGTGATTTACCTACTTGTATGATTCAGTATCTCTGAATAATGTGTGCATGATGTAAAGTACTGTGACACCCTACAGTGATATGAGTAGCGCTAAACAACAAATGAAATGCATATGAGAGAGGGGCTATAGTGAGATGAAGGGCACTGTTGGAGGGTGGTAGTAATGGTATCTACAGAGAAAGAGGTAATTGGTATGGTGCAAAACAAGACTTTTGCACTAGTGCTAAAGCCGGCCCTGTCATGCCCTTTCTGTTTTTTGTTCATTTAATTAGCAGTCAGGTCTTGAGTGCACAAAGACTGTTTGGTCAGCCCTCTGGGGCCGCCCAAACTGGTAATGCCCACTCTGCCCTTCTCCATGCAGGCTGCTATGCAGCTTGCATGGAGACCATGGCCTCCAAATAAGCCCCTTGCTGGGCGGCATCACGACCAATCACAACACTGCGTGTAGCATTGTGATTGGCTTTGGGGAGGGAGCCTGGCTGCCTGCATCCTGTTACTGCCAGAAGCAGGAGTGCAGGAGCCAAGAAGACTTGGGACCTGGCGGGCGGAAAGGTAAGCTACATTTTTTAAAAATTATTATTATTAAATTAACCCCCCGCGTGACCCCACCCCACGTGAACCCCCTACCCCCTCTCCCTTCCCCTGCGAGTCATGCCAGCAGCGACTGCCGCCGTGGCCTACCCGAATGCACCATTGGCCCACCCAAATACAAATTCCTGGAGCCGGGCCTGACGCGAGGGAACATGATAGAATGTGGAAGGGATCTTATAGATCCAGTGGCTTTCCCCAAGATCCTCAATGGCGGATTGTGTCTAATGCCTCTGGTAAAGAGGGACCCATTAGTTTGAAGGTACCCTATAGGCTCAGGGATGACAGTAAGGCTATCCCTCAGTTTCCACACATCTAACAAGATTGGCCATGTGACTAGGAAGGTATCACTCCGGAGACTGGATACCGCTAATAATCATAGACATCTAACAGCAAAACTATCCATCAGGGCTTAGCGCCTTTTAAGTAAATACATTCTCTTACGTTACGTTCTCACTATGATTTTTACTACTGGCAGAGGATAAGGGTTTACTTTTGTATATATGTTATACACTGTTATATAGCTTAATATTTTTTGCAATCTGTGTTTTATGTTTACATGATTGCATATTTCTCTTTTCTCGTGAAACTCGTGTTCTGTTTTACCGTCTGGTATGTGCTTGATGCAACTTGAAATAAATAAATAAATGTTCATTCTGGAATCCAAACCATTTTAAAGTATGTTCACTGGTACACTCTGTGTATTTTCACTGTAGTGGTATAATTATCATTGCATTTAACTCATGCATCAGATTATAATTATAACCTGGACATGAGGCCGGTAAAAGGGCCTGCTCATTGTTTACATACGGTATTTCCAAAACCAACAGCTTAAAAGTCAATTATTTTGTTTTAAAGACACCCGGCAGAGTATACTCTTTCTTTTTATCAACTAGTATTACATCTCATTGGTCTGCTTTAACCCTGTCTCCCTGATATTAAAATAGGGTTCGAGGGGTGCTTTGGCACTTTGGATTGCAATGAACAGCTCGCAGCGTTCAGTGCTCTTGACCATCACAGGATGCACTTTTCTTTCTACTGTTCTGTTCCTCGTGGGAGTGAGAGTGCCATCACGTCAAAAATGTGAGTATATCATCTCCCTATATTTGGAAACATTTCTCAAGTACAATCTATCTTCAGTGACACTCACGTGCAGCAAGATTTTGCGTTAACCTGCTTTCTTTTTATTAATTGGATGTGTAAGGGAAGAGCAAGTTTAGTGGGAACTGTAACTGTTGGTAAAATGGCTGGAGTCATCATCAAGACTTAAGGAAGATAATGCAGTTTAACCATTATAATGGGAAACAGTAATATACAGGCTTCTGAAATTATGTTTTAATTATGTTTAGATCGGCTACATAATACCGTTTTTTTTCATAGCTGTGCTGGTTCTCTTAAGGAGGCCAAACAGAGGAGACTTTAAAAATGTTATGTTTTTTAACTTTATGGCATGGGTCATCACTAGCAATAAGCATTGTGCAATTCTAGAATGTAGCTCTGTTTGATGATGTTTGCTTTGGGGTTTGAGATCAGTTGTGACTTCATTCACATGGTGGACCAGCAGCTCCAGGCTATGCTAGGTAAAGTCTAATTGTACGGGTTCAAGTGTGACTTTTAATTAATCAATCGTTTGGACAATCTGCAGATACTTGTCTTCCAACAAGCTGATATGAGTTGTCTGCAATTATATATAATTTCAATCTTTGAAACTTTATTGCATGCACAGTTTGAACACTGAGGGCCTGATTCACAAAGGTACGTTTTGATTAAGTTTACACTTTAGAGTAAGTTTACTCTTTTTTGATATTCACAAACTGCACCTTTGTAGTAACCTCTCATACCTTACACTTTCTTTCTTATTTAGACTGTTGTAGTAAGTACAGGTTTACACAAGGCCAGCCACTGATACAGCAACACACTCCCATACAAATTAATGGAATTAGAGACTTACTACAAAAGAGTAAGGGGCAGATTTATGTTGTGTATGCGCCACGTTTGCGTCACGCAACTGTGGCGTAAACGTGGCGCATCCTTACGACCGATTTACAACGTGACGCATCTAGGCAGATGCGTCACGTTGTAAAGCCCTGCGCCGCTGGTGGGCGTTCCGGCGCAGGGTGGGCGTTCCGGGGCAGGTGCGCCTCGCAAAAGTGGCTGAGTGAAATCTATAAGATTTCACTCAGTCACTTTTAGCCCAATGCTGCATCAAAACCCTGCGCCTGCTTGAAGCAGGCGTAAGGCTTGACGCAGCATTGGTCAGATAGGGCACCCCCGAGCCTTGCTGGAGCTGCGTCGCGCTTGCGACACAACTCCAGCAATGAGTCACTTTTACGGCACAGATGCGTGACGCATCTGTGCCGTTTTTGCCCCATGGTGCGCCGCATCATAAATGCGGCGCACCATGGGTGGCGCAGCTGTGGCGCACCGTGGCGCATGTTAACTGGCGCATCCCTCGGGATGCGCCAGTTAACATAAATCTGCCCCTAAGTATTACAAAAGTGCAGTTTGTGAATAGCACTTTCTGGTAAGTTTTCGTTGTAGTAGTAGGGCTTACTCTTGTAGGGTATAAAACCTACTAAAAAGTGCAGTTTGTGAATCAGGCCCTGAGTTTTTGGATTAAGTTGCATTCAGTCAGAGTCATTATTTATTGTCTCAAATAATGAACAGGAAACTGTGGCATAGCAGCTGTATGGCAGGACCAGCTAACGGCCTTTGCCTTCCAAAGGGGAACACTGATTCAAAACCTTAAGCCTATAAAATCAAGCATCCTTACGAAGGATAGTAACATGTTCCTGCCCCCTCTCTCCACGATCAGCTGTCACCTATTTTGACACTCAAGTAATAAAGTTATATGAATTTCCTTCCCCATCTACCTACTCCTTGATTCCCTGTTTTCTCCTAGTATCAAGTGCTATTTTTGTTACCTGATATTATGTTATCATGTTATTTTAGTTGTTGCATTTTGAAACTGATGTGCTTGTGCCAAATTTAGCATACTCGCCTTGGGTTTTATGCTGATGTATCTCTAATCTGTTTAGATGCATGTTGTATTGGATTCCACCTTTTTATCTCTGTAAATATTGTGAAAATGTCTGCATATATGCCAAAATGTATCTGCTAAGCTACCACAGTCAAGGCATGCTTCTCTTTTCCACTATTAACACATGCACTGCGCCACAATGGCTGTTTAGATGGAGTTAGCACTATATAAAACAAAATACACAATGGCAATTTGATTGACCACTTAAGTGCGGAAGTTATCCACTAAATGTGCTTTGGTTATGTAATGTATATCGATTGATTGTTATGTTTCTCTGGGTAACGAAACAGATGAATATATGAAGCATGAACTACATTAAATATGTAATAAAGTCCTTGTACCTATTCATGCTTATCATGGAATTCTGTGCAAATAATCAGACAACTTTAACTCAAAACTCCCTCTAGATAAAGTTGTAGCAAGGGAGAAGTCTCAAGGTGCACAATTCATAACAGTAAAAGCCGTGTAGTTCTACTTCACACAGTCAAAAAAGCAAATAACACATTTATAAACAATGTGCGGATATCATCACTACAAGTGAGAAGAGGTATGCATACATAGATCTATAATTTAAGTGTAAATGGAGATGTGGAAATTGGAGACTATCACTACAAAGGGGGAGGAGTAAAGGTAAAACAAAAGAGGAGACAGGGAGGGTCAAGCAAATAGAAAAACACATTTCCAAATGTGCAAGCTAGATGTAATCGGTCACACACCACACATGGCCATTCAAAAGTTCTGCGTTGGAGTTATGAAGAAATTTGTTAAGCCAGGAAAAAACACTAACATCAGAAAGGCAAAGATAAAAAAAGTACGGATTTCAAAAAAAAAATCGCATTGCAAACAACCAAACCAAGGACTTACAAAGCACATTGCCAAAACTTAGAACATTGCAATTTAGAACATTGCTCATGTGAATATTAGTAATGAATTATAAAATCACACATGACTCTTCTCTTTTACACATCACATTTCACAAAAAAACACACCCACACAGGTACAAACACAACCAGCACACATGGAAGTAATATGTCCCTCTCCTATACTAAATAAACATATCCTAACAATGAAACCCCCAAAAGCCACATTCTAAAAATGTTCCATCTTTATACACAACTAGCGGCCTGTCCTGACATTGTCTGGGTATGGTAGACATGTGTGCAATTAGAATGCGCCCCAGCGATATGTGCCTCTTGCCGTCCTGTCTGCAATCAGAATGCACCCCAGCGATATGTGCAGGCGCCGACTCGTGTGTACCTGCTCTGAAGTTCTGGCCTCACAGTCTGCCCCAGCGATATGTGCCTCTTGCCGTCCTGCCGTGCACATCGTGCCCTGGCTCTGCATCCACAACACGGCGTGATGCACTGAGACGCCACACGCCGCGTCTATGTCACCCGACGGCGTACTCAGCCACCGCAATAAAACGCTGTTCACACGCTCCAAACGTCACCCGAGGGCGTACTCAGCTGCCGCGATAGAACGCAATTCACATGCTCCAAATGTACACACAAGCCCACCTCAGAGCCAGTGCTAATTCCAACGGACTACTTTGTCACACAACGTGCTTTGTCCCCTCCAACGTATATGTTGCGCCGGTGTATAGCCTATGTTCATCTGCTTTGCCTCACCTTTCCAACGCTGCATGTGGTGCTCCGGTTGGCGCTGTCGTTCGGGAGCTTACCCGCCTCAAAGGTTTGGTCTCTCTCTTTATTATATTATAGTATGGATATAACCCCCATTATGCGTGTTCAGAGAAATACACTTCATTTGCATACATATACACCAACATGCCTTTGGAATACAATTCTCATGAAAACAGTGTTTTCCAATGGCACCACTCATCACTCTGGGTATGTTCTTTCGTCACCCTCCCTATTTTTCATGTTTTTAAGCCTAAGGCAAGGAGATGTAGTAGCTGGAGTGGCGCTCTCTGCCAGCCGTTTAAAACTGGAAGTTATATACTGGAAGACCATAAATGACAATTCCTAAGCCACCTTCAACGGTACAGGAATCCACCTCTATTGTGCTGCTGACAAATGATCCCCATTTCGTTCTAGAGGAGATGCAGCAGATCTGGCAGAGAGTCTCCAATATTTCTCTTAGATGTATGGGAGGGAAGGTAGCCAGCTGGCACAAAAATGTATGTCTTGCTCATACTCATCCAGTCCTCCATTACCAGCTGAAAGAGCTGCAGCAGCACCACAGCAAATTTGGCCTGTTAAAATAACCAGTTTTGACAGTCCTAAGCCTTCCTTTTAAATATGTATAAGTCACCCCTATGTATTCCTTATTGCCCCTAGGCTAGGGTGCATAGAATTTAAAAGTAGAACATTTAAAAGTTTAATGTTAGATATGTCCTTACAGTGAAAATGCCCTCAACACTATTTCAAGTGTAGCACGGTTGGCAGTTACATAGGCATTGGGATACAATATTAAGTTTAATATATGTTACCTCCCCCTAAGAAACAGATGCAAATTTATTTTTCGGAGTTTTTGA
Source organism: Lissotriton vulgaris (assembly GCF_964263255.1). Taxonomy (NCBI): domain Eukaryota; kingdom Metazoa; phylum Chordata; class Amphibia; order Caudata; family Salamandridae; genus Lissotriton; species Lissotriton vulgaris. The sequence continues at coordinate 968,960,127 of NC_141697.1, forward strand.
AAAATTTATACAAGAACAATTCACAAGTAAAGTCAGATATGTAATACATATTTTGAAAAGATGACTTTTAGAAAGTTACCTTTGTCCTGTGTGAAATCCCTGGAAGCTAAACCTGCATTTTGCACTCTCCCTTCTGCCAACCAGCAATTAGCATGTAAGTGGGCATGAATGAGGTGCGAACTTCCAACCAAGACAGGGAAAAAAGGCCTTGGGAGAAGGGGATGGTGTTTTTCCTAGGTCATCTTGATTTCGGTACTGTACTAGACTTTGTTTGTGGTGTTGAACGGTTTTATTATTTGACATTTTGAATTAATTGTACGGATGAATTTATAAAACTTTCTTGATGGATTTCAATAAAAAATAAAAAGGATAGTCTGTGGTCTAGGTCCAAGGACTTTGGCCATATGTACAAACTATCTTTGCGGTCGGAAATGACCCAATCAGGCAGTTTCCAAATGCAAAAAATGCTTTTACAAATGTACAAATGCCAAAATACGATTCTGTAACTTGCTATCAAATGGCAAATTGGTTTAGCGATTCTGTATACGGAATTGTAGTGCTATGTATGAATGTTTTGAGAAAAAATTACAGTTGCAAAACATTCACTTTTTACTCACCACTAAAAGGCAGTAACAACCATTCACAAATGAGAAGGGGTCCCCAAGGGATCTCTTCCCCTTTGAAAATGTACAATAAAACATTTTTAAAAGCAAGCAATGGTCCCACTGACCACTGCCTATGCTTAAAAAATGAAACTTCAAAGGTTAATTTTTCTTTTAAACGCAATCCGTTTTCCTTTATAGAAAACGGGTTGCATTTAAAAAAATGCTCTATTAAAAAGAAGTCAGAGCCCTAGTGGTCTGCTGACCCCAGCAAGCCAGCACCCCTTTGATGGCTGCTAGTCCTAATGGGTCTTAATTTGTGACCTACTCCATTAATATGCATGAGATTTGCAACCCACTAGGAATTGCTAAATGAAGCAAAAAGAGTTTCATACATTAGGGATTGTGATTGAGATTCGCAGAAAAAAGCAATTAGGAAATTTATATCCCTAAAATATGTACATATTTATTTTAAATAACTTAAAAGAGGCCTACCTCCTCACAGGCAGATGTAGCTAACTCCTGCACCCTTCTTCTGTACCGCCTGCCAAACTGGTCTCCATCATACAGGTCTCTTGTTGACTTCACAGTTTCAGATCCTGCTGGATCTTTTCAGATGAAATTGAGGGCACACTTCAAAGGAGGAAAACAGAATGCCAAAACAGTTTGTCTGGTTGCTGAAACCTCAGCCTTGTCTCACTAGAATCCTGTCTCTGTGTTTGTTGGGGTACAGTGACTGCCGGAAACTTGATTTTTGTGTTAGACGTCGATGGACACTCGGATTACCACAGTACACTACCCTTACTCCCAAGTCCTTGGAACCCAGGTTTACTGTAGTTGAAGTCTATGGCCATCTTCAAACTGAACAAAGTAAGCAGGATTAGGACCTGGAACCTTTACTCTATTGATTAGGTTGTCCACACAGGCCATTCCCACCCACTAGTTTGTGTCATCTCCAGGCACCTGCTTCAGAACTCTCCTAGACATGTGGAAGATCAGAAGAGGACTCACCTTACTGTCTGAGACATGAGAAAAGCCTAAAAGAATGGACCTGCTCAAACTCTTGTTCTTAGGACAAATACATAGACTTGAAAGGTAAAAAGGCTGATCTTCTGTTAAAGCTAAAGGGAAATGACAAGATATCTTTTGCTACAACTGCTAGTCTACCAGTGGCAACTGGACCTGGACCATCCTGTTGATCTCTGCCAGATACCCTGAGTCTCTAAATGCCTCCCCTCCATTCCTTGGGAGATTTAGAAGTATACTTCTGTGGTGGGCTGGGACATAAAGGACCATGGTCAAAAGGTAAAGTCTGTGACCTGGACAAACCTAGTTAGTGCAGCTGATTTGTGCTCTATCATGGTCAGCATCACATATCTCCTTTGTCCTGTTCTACTGCTACCATTGACTATCATTGGCACTTTGTGCTTCTTGTTGCTATGTCTACTTAAATCTCTAAAAATTCATATCTGCGGTACCCCTTACCGATTTTTGTCATTTTAGTGTATTTTGTTCAATTAATTTTACTCTATGTCTATAATAATGTTTGGGGTTTTTATTGTTTTTCATTTTGACTTTACTACTGGTTTAGTACTGTATAAATATTGCATGCATTGCCTGTAAGTTAAGCCTGTCTACTCTGTGCCAAAGCTACCAGGAGGCTGAGCTCAGGTTACTTTAGTGACTTTAATGACTCTGACAAGGATTGTGCTTATTTCTTGAGTTGTTTGTTTTCCTCCTCAACTAATAACCCAATATCTCACAGTAATGCAGACCCTAATTTTCCTGGATATTTGTGTTGCATGTTATCCACACATATTGACACCCACAAGACTAGTTTTAGCGGAGTATGGGTCTGATTTTAAGTTTGGAGGACAGAGTAGAGCACTCCGTCACCCTGCCAGACGTCTTGTTGCCCAATTCTGGAGATGTCCGCTGGCCGCAAAGATATCTCTTGGCATTAGCAGGAACCGACCTCATGGCCATTTCGACTAGAGTTGGAAAAATATGGATCCCTCCAAGAGGACATCCAACCGTAAAGATTTTACACAGTGGGAGTTTGTTTCTGAAAAATGAAAAACGAATTACTCCACCACCAGAGACGTTTTTCTCCCATGGCCTGGAGATCATTATTATTATTATTATTTTTACTGTCTCCTCCCCACTGCCAGGTGATGGACGGCAAAATTAGTCATTTGATTGCCCACTCTGGATGAATGGCCAACCGAGTACATTAGCGACAAAGACAAGGTAGGCTTCATCATCAACATACTGTCTGCCTACCTCTAAATCAGATGGCAGATCATGAGTTTGGCAGACACCATCACAGTTGCAATGGAGTACCACCTCTAAAACTCTAGCCCCTGTGTCTTGATTATAACAAAGTGAACATGTCATCACGAAAAATAGTCCTTATGACAGCTCTTCACCGATATGTGGTCCAAATATCAGATGAGAAGTATGCGCCTGTTATAAGTAGTGAGCCTAAAAACTGATATGTAATTTTACATAACACATAAATCACCGTATACTGTTAATCTAATACAATTATCATGTTTAGGCTGTCCTGTTTTAGGTTTAAGCATATAATAACGGGTAAAACTCAACAGAGAGGGATAAAGCCCTCACCAGTGTAAACACTAAACAAACACCTGCACAACCCCAAACTAAATGCCATTCAAATGAGGGAAAAAGAGTTTGAAAGAGTAATTTTCATTTCTTCCTGAAATGGCCAATACAATGTAACTTTGTTATACAAGGTAGCAGGAAGAAGGACTGGGCTAACATTATTCTGGTTGAGTTTTGTTCAGGCCTTGGCGTAGTTCATGGAGTTTTGCTACGCGGAACTCCGCGAAATGACAAAAAACTCTGCAGAGTTCCCCAAGTGGTGGAGTGCAGTGCAAACTGCCATTTGCACTGATCTTCCTGCCGCTTGAGTAGAAATTCTACCCAAGTGGCAGCTTGCGCTCGCCAACTTACCGCTCGCGAACGCGAGCAGGGAATCAACTTCGCTGCACTACGTGGAGCAGAGTTTTCTGCACACTGCGAGCTCCGTGGAGTGCAGAAAACTCAGCAAATGGAGCAGAATTCACTGCACAGGCCTAGTTTTGTTGTTCAGGGATGTCACTAAAACATTGTTACTTCTTTCTTTCACTTTTTTCAGTTTTGAAGTCTTTGATCTAAAGATGCAGGGTTTAGAAGCACGTTTTAGGTTGTGTTTAATTATTTTATAAATTGTAGAGAAACAGGAAATATCAAAATCGTATTTGATATTTTGGCTACATTTGATTCTTTCACTGATGGGTAAAATGGCTGGTTTCATAAGACTCTTTCAAAAAGTTCTTATTTTTAGGAGTCTTTTCAGAAAGTTGAATTTTCTTTGGACTTTCAAAAGTGCTGCCTTATTTTTCACCACTTGCACCCAGTTCGACACATTTGTTGCAGAACCTGTCCCAGAGAATCATAATCTTCATGTGCTCCGGTATTGGCATAGAAAGCTCTCAGTGGCCAGAGTTAGCAAATGTGTACTGGCTGTTTTTCAGTTGCCCGTCTCAAGTATCAATGTTGAGAGGGTCTTTTCACAGATAAAAGTTTATATGGGAAGGAAAGTACGAGCGTGCATGACCAAAGAGTCACCAAAGAAGTATTGTATGGTGTACTACAGTACGTTTGATTTGTAAAAAATTAATTTTGACCTCATATACACTGTACATACACTGTCTATATACCATGTACTATCAGTGTGGAAAACAAGCAATAATAAAAGCAAAACGTTCCATAAACACCGGAAAAACACAGTTTCAGTTGTTTTTAATGGCATGAAAATGTGTGACAACTGTTTTTTAAGGTATTGAATTCACTTTAAAACACTGAAAAAACCCCAGCAGAATTTACAAAAAAATAAAACTGAAAACAGGAAAGCCTAATCATGTTATTAGCGTATTCAAACTGCATAAATCTCTACTTAGCAACTGTTAAATGTCATCCAAAAAGTTAGGCATACAATCCTAATTGGTTGCATCATGTGGACATAAACTTACTGGCACATGCATCAACAATGCAATTTGCGATTCCTTATTAACGAAAAATAAGGATTCGCTAATAAGGTATAGCATAAGGCTATGCATGTAGAAATTGCTAAAAACAATATCGATTTCTAAACATTCCTTAATTGCGACTCGCAAATTGTGAGTCAGAATTAAGGAATACCTCACCATTCATTTCTATGGGCCTAGAGGCCCATAAGAATGAATGGGAAGACATTCTCAATTTGCGATTCTCAATTAGAGAATCGCAAATTGAGAATGCAATTTCAAGGGTGCCAGGGTGTCAAAATGCCACCTTGTTCCACCCATGAAATCTGCATATGAGTACATCTTGCACACACACATGCCCCAAGGGCATGTGTGTGTAAAATGGAACTTTGAAAAATGCATGTAAGTTTTTGCTAATTACCATGAAGTTCAACTTCATGGTAATTTGCTCCCCTAGTAGCGAAATTGCTAGTTTTTTTACTTTAATGCATTGCATTTAAGGAATGTCAATTTGCAATTCCTCAAATGCAATGGCAATTTAAGTAATCACAATTTAGAGATTACTTAAATTGCGATTTTTGCAATCGGGATGATGTATCCCAAATGCAAAAATACCTGTCACAAAGGGGCAGATTCTGAGAATCTGCCCGTTTGCGACCAGTTTTTTCTTTGCTGCATGTGGGCCTTAGGGACTTTATTTCTATGCGCCTTCATAAGGGTAAGTCAGTGTGATATGACGTGTGTGAATAGACCTTGCTTTACTGCAACAAGGGCCTTCTGTGACCTCACCAAGGGAATTTATACAAAAAATGGCAGCAGCAGATGATAGCTTTACTGTCTCTCTCTTTCCAAGGGAGAGGTGTTTTCAAGTTTGTGCCCCCTTTTTCAACAGATCATCTCAGTAATGACAGGACTGGGAGGAAAATGTGCTCTGCATCCTCCTCTTCCTACAGCAAAGAAAGATAACAATTGCACCCTATTGTCTGCCTCCATCATGCCCAAGGGGAGAAGGGTATTTTCTTTCTTTCTACCATGCTCTAGGGTGCGATGGTGTGTCAGCTAAAGCATCCCTCCTCTTTGCCTTGCCCAAGGGCAAGGGAGGAATTGTAAAACCAAAAATAACAAATGCAAAAGCATACCTGGGCAGCTGACAACTGATTCAGATGGCTGTGCCCTGCCAGGTACTGTGGACCATAGAGAATAGGGAACTGCACCGCCCCCATTTAGAACACCAAACAGAATGCCAGGAAAGCTCTGCACTCCCAGTCGTCTGTGGCCCACATCATTTGCCAAGCCACAGAGAATGGGGCCTGATGAAATGTGTCTGTACTTTCTTTGCAATTCTGTAACTGCACTGCAGCAGCTGGGAGCTACCTACCCTTTTTCATTTTTTTAAAGTACCCCTCCCCTGGCAAGGGGGTGTTGTTGGGAAAAAATTACATTTTCCACCCTTGGACTAGAATGGTGGGGGTAAAGGATACAAACTCCTTCCCACCCATGGGCACAAGTGGAGGTACACAAGTATACCTGCTTACTCTTTACCCCTGAACAAGGCAGGGGTCATACAATGTTCTTGTCGTGGTTGGTTGGGTACTGAAAAATATACTCAACCTCTCTCAGCCACAGCAGGGATAAGGTGGAGTTGGGCCTTCTCCAGCCTTTGGACAAGGCGGGGGAAAAAATATACCCCCTGCTCTTGTGCAAGGTAGTAGGGAGGTCACCAAATATGACCAGTGCTTCTGGATTAGGAAGGTGAAAATAAGCAATGCTTTTCTTTAAATGTAGATATTTAAATAAAGGGAGTATTGCTGCTTTCCTAGCCCTTCTTCATCCTAATTTGCTTGAGGTAAGAGGAGGCAATGGCATGCATGGCACCATCACAGCTATCACCGTATCACTGAAACAATATCGATGGCAAAAATATAGAACTACAAAAATATCGAGTAAAGAATATAGAATGCCAAAATATCGACTTCCTATCTCCAAACAGGTAAGTACAAAAAATCGAATCGAAAATGTTGTTGTAAAAAATATAGATAGTCAAAATATCGAATTTTTTAAATAGTTAAAAGTAATTTAAAATTAATGAAATAATAAATATAACTACCTTAAACATACTTAAAATACTTAAATACCATTAAAATTATTAAATAATTATTATAAATACAAATAAAAATGTTTTAATACATATATATATATATATATACGTATATATATATATATATATACGTATATATATATATATATATATATATATATATATATATATATATATATATATATATATATATATATATATATCCAGAGAAAACCAAAGTTTGTTTGCGCTCTCAGGTAATCAGACAACAGAATCCGAGGTGTAATCTCAGCAGTTTATTACACAACGCGTTTCAGCATAAAAGCCTTGTATAGTATTAATGAAAAATATACAATATATTTACCATAGGATAGCGAGAGGATTAAATTTACTATTACCACTTCAGTGACTGCAACAGTAGAAAGAACATTGGATAGTGTAGCAGTAAAAATTACTATTCCCACTCCAGTGTGTGCAACCGTAGGGAAAGATTTGGATAGCAGGAGGGTAAATATTACTATTCCCACTCCAGAGAGTGCAACAGTAGGGAAAGCGTTGGATAGCGTAGGGGTAAAAATTACTATTCCCACTCCAGTGAGTGCAACAGTAAGGAAAGCGTTGGATAGCGTAGGGGTAAAAATTACTATTCCCACTCCAGAGAGTGCAACAGTAGGGAAAGCGTTGGATAGCATAGGGGTAAAAATTACTATTCCCACTCCAGTGAGTGCAACAGTAGGGAAAGCGTTGGATAGCGTAGGGGTAAAAATGACTTTTACCACTCCAGTGAGTGCAACAGTAGGGAAAGCATTGGATAGCGGGATGGTAAAAATTACTATTTCCACTCCAGAAAGTGCAACAGTAGGGAAAGCGTTGGATAGCGTAGGGGTAAAAATTACTATTCCAACACCAGTGAGTGCAACAGTAGGGAAAGCATTGGATACCGGGGAGGGAAAAATTACTATTCCCACTCCAAAGAGTGCAACAGTAGGGAAGGCGTTGGATAGCGTAGAGGTAAAAATTACTATTCCCACTCCAGAGAGTGCAACAGTAAGGCAAGCGTTGGATAGCGTAGGGGTAAAAATTACTATTCCCACTCCAGTGAGTGCAACAGTAGGGAAAGCGTTGGATAGCGTAGGGGTAAAAATTACTATTCCCACTCCAGAGAGTGCAACAGTAGGGAAAGCGTTGGATAGCGTAGGGGTAAAAATTACTATTCCCACTCCAGTGAGTGCAACAGTAAGGAAAGCGTTGAATAGCGTAGGGGTAAAAATTACTATTCCCACTCCAGAGAGTGCAACAGTAGGGAAAGCGTTGGATAGCGTAGGGGTAAAAATTACTATTCACACTCCAGTGAGTGCAACAGTAGGGAAAGCGTTGGATAGCGTAGGGGTACAAATTACTATTCCAACACCAGTGAGTGCAACAGTAGGGAAAGCATTGGATACCGGGGAGGGAAAAATTACTATTCCCACTCCAAAGAGTGCAACAGTAGGGAAGGCGTTGGATAGCGTAGAGGTAAAAATTACTATTCCCACTCCAGCGAGTGCAACAGTAAGGCAAGTGTTGGATAGCGTAGGGGTAAAAATTACTATTCCCACTCCAGTGAGTGCAACAGTAGGGAAAGCGTTGGATAGCGTAGGGGTAAAAATTACTATTCCCACTCCAGAGAGTGCAACAGTAGGGAAAGCGTTGGATAGCGTAGGGGTAAAAATTACTATTCCCACTCCAGTGAGTGCAACAGTAAGGAAAGCGTTGAATAGCGTAGGGGTAAAAATTACTATTCCCACTCCAGAGAGTGCAACAGTAGGGAAAGCGTTGGATAGCGTAGGGGTAAAAATTACTATTCACACTCCAGTGAGTGCAACAGTAGGGAAAGCGTTGGATAGCGTAGGGGTACAAATGACTTTTACCATTCCAGTGAGTGCAACAGTATGGAAAGCATTGGATAGCGGGAGGGTAAAAATTACTATTTCCACTCCAGAAAGTGCAACAGTAGGGAAAGCGTTGGATAGCGTAGGATTAAAAATTACTATTCCAACACCAGTGAGTGCAACAGTAGGGAAAGCATTGGATACGGGGGAGGTAAAAATTACTATTCCCACTCCAAAGAGTGCAACAGTAGGGAAGGCGTTGGATAGCGTAGAGGTAAAAATTACTATTCCCACTCCAGAGAGTGCAACAGTAAGGAAAGCGTTGGATAGCGTAGGGGTAAAAATTACTATTCCCACTCCAGTGAGTGCAACAGTAGGGAAAGCGTTGGATAGCGTAGGGGTAAAAATTACTATTCCCACTCCAGTGAGTGCAACAGTAAGGAAAGCGTTGAATAGCGTAGGGGTAAAAATGACTATTCCCACTCCAGAGAGTGCAACAGTAGGGAAAGCGTTGGATAGCGTAGGGGTAAAAATTACTATTCCCACTCCAGTGAGTGCAACAGTAGGGAAAGCGTTGGATAGCGTAGGGGTACAAATGACTTTTACCATTCCAGTGAGTGCAACAGTAGGGAAAGCATTGGATAGCGGGAGGGTAAAAATTACTATTTCCACTCCAGAAAGTGCAACAGTAGGGAAAGCGTTGGATAGCATAGGGTTAAAAATTACTATTCCAACACCAGTGAGTGCAACAGTAGGGAAAGCATTGGATACCGGGGAGGTAAAAAATTACTATTCCCACTCCAAAGAGTGCAACAGTAGGGAAGGCGTTGAATAGCGTAGAGGTAAAAATTACTATTCCCACTCCAGAGAGTGCAACAGTAAGGAAAGTGTTGGATAGTGTAGGTGTAAAAATTACTATTCCCACTCCAGTGAGTGCAACAGTAGGGAAAGCGTTGGATAGCGCAGGGGTAAAAATTACTATTCCCACTCCAGTGAGTGCAACAGTAAGGAAAGCGTTGAATAGCGTAGGGGTAAAAATTACTATTCCCACTCCAGAGAGTGCAACAGTAGGGAAAGCGTTGGATAGCGTAGGGGTAAAAATTACTATTCCCACTCCAGTGAGTGCAACAGTAGGGAAAGCGTTGGATAGCGTAGGGGTACAAATGACTTTTACCATTCCAGTGAGTGCAACAGTATGGAAAGCATTGGATAGCGGGAGGGTAAAAATTACTATTTCCACTCCAGAAAGTGCAACAGTAGGGAAAGCGTTGGATAGCGTAGGGTTAAAAATTACTATTCCAACACCAGTGAGTGCAACAGTAGGGAAAGCATTGGATACCGGGGAGGTAAAAATTACTATTCCCACTCCAAAGAGTGCAACAGTAGGGAAGGCGTTGGATAGCGTAGAGGTAAAAATTACTATTCCCACTCCAGAGAGTGCAACAGTAAGGAAAGCGTTGGATAGCGTAGGGGTAAAAATTACTATTCCCACTCCAGTGAGTGCAACAGTAGGGAAAGCGCTGGATAGCGTAGGGGTAAAAATAACTATTCCCACTCCAGTGAGTGCAACAGTAGGGAAAGCGTTGGTTAGCGGGAGGAAAAATATTACTATTCCCACTCCAGAAAGTGCAACAGTAGGGAAAGCGTTGGATAGCGGGAGGGTAAAAATTACTATTCACACTCCAGAGAGTGCGACAGTAGGGAAAGCGTTGGATAGCGTAGGGGTAAAAATTACTATTCCCACTCCAGAGAGTGCAACAGTAGGGAAACTATGGATAGCGGGAGGGTAAAAATTACTATTCACACTCTTGTGAGTGCAACAGTAGAGAAAGCGTTGGATAGCGTAGGGATAAAAATTACTATTTCCACTCCAGAGAGTGCAACAGTAGGGAAAGCGTAGGATAGCGTAGGGGTAAAAATTTACTATTCCCACTCCAAAGAGTGCAACAGTAGGGAAAGTGTTGGATAGCGTAGGGGTAAAAATTACTATTCCCACTCCAGTGAGTGCAACAGTAGGGAAAGCATTGGATAGCGGGAGGGTAAAAATGACTATTTCCACTCCAGAAAGTGCAACAGTAGGGTAGGCGTTGGATAGCGTAGGGGTAAAAATGACTATTCCCACTCCAGTGAGTGCAACAGTAGGGAAAGCGTTGGATACCGGGAAGGTAAAAATTACTATTCCCACTCCAGAGTGTGCAACAGTGGGGAAACGTTGGATAGCGTAGAGATAAAAATTGCTATTCCCACTCCAGAGAGTGCAACAGTAGGGAAAGCGTTGGATAGCGTAGGGGTAAAAATTACTATTCCCACTCCAAAGAGTGCAACAGTAGGGAAAGCGTTGGATAGCGTAGGGGTATAAATTACTATTCCCACTCCAGTGAGTGCAACAGTAGGGAAAGCGTTGGATAGTGTAGGGGTAAAAATGACTTTTACCACTCCAGTGAGTGCAACAGTAGGGAAAGCATTGGATAGCGGGAGGGTAAAAATTACTATTTCCACTCCAGAAAGTGCAACAGTAGGGAAAGCGTTGGATAGCGTAGGGGTAAAAATTACTATTCCAACACCAGTGAGTGCAACAGTAGGGAAAGCATTGGATACCGGGGAGGGAAAAATTACTATTCCCACTCCAAAGAGTGCAACAGTAGGGAAGGCGTTGGATAGCGTAGAGGTAAAAATTACTATTCCCACTCCAGAGAGTGCAACAGTAAGGCAAGCGTTGGATAGCGTAGGGGTAAAAATTACTATTCCCACTCCAGTGAGTGCAACAGTAGGGAAAGCGTTGGATAGCGTAGGGGTAAAAATTACTATTCCCACTCCAGAGAGTGCAACAGTAGGGAAAGCGTTGGATAGCGTAGGGGTAAAAATTACTATTCCCACTCCAGTGAGTGCAACAGTAAGGAAAGCGTTGAATAGCGTAGGGGTAAAAATTACTATTCCCACTCCAGAGAGTGCAACAGTAGGGAAAGCGTTGGATAGCGTAGGGGTAAAAATTACTATTCCCACTCCAGTGAGTGCAACAGTAGGGAAAGCGTTGGATAGCGTAGGGGTACAAATGACTTTTACCATTCCAGTGAGTGCAACAGTAGGGAAAGCATTGGATAGCGGGAGGGTAAAAATTACTATTTCCACTCCAGAAAGTGCAACAGTAGGGAAAGCGTTGGATAGCATAGGGTTAAAAATTACTATTCCAACACCAGTGAGTGCAACAGTAGGGAAAGCATTGGATACCGGGGAGGTAAAAATTACTATTCCCACTCCAAAGAGTGCAACAGTAGGGAAGGCGTTGGATAGCGCAGAGGTACAAATTACTATTCCCACTCCAGAGAGTGCAACAGTAAGGAAAGCGTTGGATAGCGTAGGGGTAAAAATTACTATTCCCACTCCAGTGAGTGCAACAGTAGGGAAAGCGTTGGATAGCGCAGGGGTAAAAATTACTATTCCCACTCCAGTGAGTGCAACAGTAAGGAAAGCGTTGAATAGCGTAGGGGTAAAAATTACTATTCCCACTCCAGAGAGTGCAACAGTAGGGAAAGCGTTGGATAGCGTAGGGGTAAAAATTACTATTCCCACTCCAGTGAGTGCAACAGTAGGGAAAGCGTTGGATAGCGTAGGGGTACAAATGACTTTTACCATTCCAGTGAGTGCAACAGTAGGGAAAGCATTGGATAGCGGGAGGGTAAAAATTACTATTTCCACTCCAGAAAGTGCAACAGTAGGGAAAGCGTTGGATAGCGTAGGGTTAAAAATTACTATTCCAACACCAGTGAGTGCAACAGTAGGGAAAGCATTGGATACCGGGGAGGTAAAAATTACTATTCCCACTCCAAAGAGTGCAACAGTAGGGAAGGCGTTGGATAGCGTAGAGGTAAAAATTACTATTCCCACTCCAGAGAGTGCAACAGTAAGGAAAGCGTTGGATAGCGTAGGGGTAAAAATTACTATTCCCACTCCAGTGAGTGCAACAGTAGGGAAAGCGTTGGATAGCGTAGGGGTAAAAATTACTATTCCCACTCCAGTGAGTGCAACAGTAGGGAAAGCGTTGGTTAGCGGGAGGAAAAAAATTACTATTCCCACTCCAGAAAGTGCAACAGTAGGGAAAGCGTTGGATAGCGGGAGGGTAAAAATTACTATTCACACTCCAGAGAGTGCGACAGTAGGGAAAGCGTTGGATAGCGTAGGGGTAAAAATTACTATTCCCACTCCAGAGAGTGCAACAGTAGGGAAACAATGGATAGCGGGAGGGTAAAAATTACTATTCACACTCCAGTGAGTGCAACAGTAGAGAAAGCGTTGGATAGCGTAGGGATAAAAATTACTATTTCCACTCCAGAGAGTGCAACAGTAGGGAAAGCGTAGGATAGCGTAGGGGTAAAAATTTACTATTCCCACTCCAAAGAGTGCAACAGTAGGGAAAGTGTTGGATAGCGTAGGGGTAAAAATTACTATTCCCACTCCAGTGAGTGCAACAGTAGGGAAAGCATTGGATAGCGGGAGGGTAAAAATGACTATTTCCACTCCAGAAAGTGCAACAGTAGGGTAGGCGTTGGATAGTGTAGGGGTAAAAATTACTATTCCCACTCCAGTGAGTGCAACAGTAGGGAAAGCGTTGGATACCGGGAAGGTAAAAATTACTATTCCCACTCCAGAGTGTGCAACAGTGGGGAAACGTTGGATAGCGTAGAGATAAAAATTGCTATTCCCACTCCAGAGAGTGCAACAGTAGGGAAAGCGTTGGATAGCGTAGGGGTAAAAATTACTATTCCCACTCCAAAGAGAGCAACAGTAGGGAAAGTGTTGGATAGCGTAGGGGTAAAAATCACTATTCCCACTCCAGTGAGTGCAACAGTAGGGAAAGCTTTGGGTAGCAGGAGGGTAAAAACTACTATTTCCACTCCAGTGAGTGCAACAATTGGGAAAGTAAATACTTCATATATAAATAGAAATAAAATAAATATTAATACCAATTAGAAAGTAATTAAAATAATTTACACTTTTATATAATATATTAATTAATCAATTAAAAATACAAATACAAATTAATTATTAAAAATATTTACCTACTAATACAAATTATTTACCAATTAACAATACATTAATTAACAATTAAAAAATAATTAAAAATTAGATTAAAAAAAATTATTTAAAAATTGAATTACTTTCAATTAAATTGCTTCCCACCCTCTTCCTCTATAAACCCACAACCCACTACAGAAAATAAATTAATAAAATTAACATAATTATCAATTAATAAATTAATTAAAATTCATTACCTATTATATTTTAATTAATTACCAATTAATAATTAATTAACAATGAATTAAAAAAAAATACAAATAAATAAATTAACATATGTATTATTCATAATTAAACAACTCCCCTCCCTATTCCCTGATAAACCCACACTCAGCTACATAAAATAAATTACTAAAATTAACATATTTATCACATAATCAATTAATTAAAATTAATTACAATTATATTTTAATGAATTACCAATTAATAATTAATTAACAATTAATTCAAAATAAATGCCAATAAATAAATTAACATATTTAATTAATTATAATTAAATTACTTCCCACCCTATTCCCCTATAAAGCCACAACATGCTACAGAAAATAAATTATTAAAATTACCATATTTATCAATTAATCAATTATTAAAATTACCAATTATATTTTAATTAATTAACAATTAATAATAATTAACAATTAATTCAAAATAAATACCAATACAAAAACATATTTTGTTAATTATAATTAAATTACTTCCCACCCTATTGCCCTATAAACCCACAACCCGCTACAGAATTATATTACGCAAAAATTAAATACCATAAAAAAAATTAATTACTATAAATAATAAAATAAATATACACTTTTCAAACATATACTAACATAAAAAACATTTTAAAAATTGATATTAACTTACTTACCTCAAATTCGATATTTTTGTAGTCTATATTCTCTCCATTCTATATTTTTGTAGTCTATATTCTGTCCATTCTATATTTTTGTTGTCTATATTCTGTCCATTCTATATTTTTGTTGTCTATATTCTGTCCATTCGATTTTATGTCCATTCTATATTTTTGATTCGATATTAATGCTATCCTATTCGATATTTTTGTAGTCTATATTCTGTCCAGTGATATTGTGTCCATTCTATATTTTTTTATCGATATTATTACAAATCGATATTAAAAACTCGATATTTTGAGTGTATACCCTATCACCTGCATCGAGCCTCAATCGAACTTGACAAAATGAGGATGAAGGGTGCCCAGGCAGGTCTCTACTGCAAACACTTTGGGGCTACTGTTTGCCTCAGGAATTTTTACTTACACTGTTGTTTTCATTTTTAGAATCATTCCCCACCGAAGGCCTGGTAAAGGTCAGGAACCATGAGTCTGTGCAAAACATTCCCACTGACCGTTTTGAATTTCACAAAATATAAGTTTACATTTGCCAACAAATATGCTCACAAATAGCAATGCACTATTTGCATTTAATATTACACGATCGCATTTCTGCTCCTGGGGCAGGGAGTTGGTACTCTAGACTCTGGATGCCATTGAAAGTTTGTGAACTCAGTTTTGTTTAATCACAAACATTTACCAAGTGCATTGTCATACTGGATATGGTCAGAGATTGACTCCTGTAATTTGTTATTGCAATTTAGAACTTGTAAAGCGCATAACATCAAAAGTCATCAAAGCCCTAGAACGGGCAAGAGCGTACAGGGGGACCAACAGAGAAAGTTATATCTGTGAAAAAGCCAGATGTTCACATTGTTGCGAAACACTGAATAAGAAGTGGTGCTTGCAATGTGTGCCGGGGGAGTTTTCCACAACTTAGCAACTGCCACAGAGAATGCATGTTCACCCCATCTCGCCTTCCTAAAATAAAGAACCGTCACTTTCTTCTGCCCAGCCGATCTCAATTGTCTAATAGGAATATACCAGTTAAAAACGGTCCTGAAATAGTAAGAGCCCTGCTGTTTAAGAGTCTTAAAAACCAGACTCAGAGCTTGAAAATCAGCCAATTCCTCACCGAAAGTCAGTGAAGAGATCTCAACACCTCCTTCACTGACAGATGTTTAGGAACGCCCAACACTAGGGGGCCGATTCCGATCCTCGAAATAAACGTCCGTACGATTTTCATCTGGAGCCATCGCCGTACGAATCGTACCCGTCCGTCCGAGTCTCATAGTACGATCCGTATTCTGTCAATCCGTCTGAATCGTCGCGATCCGTACGTATTGCAAGGCTGAAACAGTGAACCATACACACGCCGTACGACCCGACGAGTACGATCTGGACCGGGGTATGAGGACGCGATTTGTATGGTCCACGTCAGGTAAGGGGGATTCGTACGGAAAAGCACACAATCACTTACACATCGTACGGTGCGTACACCCCATGATTGCAGGGGTACAGTGCGTACCCCTGCGAACATGGGGTGTACGCACCGTACCCCGCTATCGCAGGGTGTATGCACCGTACACACAGCGAACATGGGGTACGGTGCGTACACCCAAAGATCGTGGGGTACGGTGCCTACACACCAAGATCGCAGGGGTACGCACTGTAGCCCCTGCGATCATGGGGTGTACGCACCATACCCGGGGGGGGGCGTTCCGTACCTGTTTCGGGGCGAACTCTGCTTTTACGGCTGTTTTCAGCTCCCATAGAAAAAGGGTCATACGGTGCGTACCCGACATGAATCATACTTGCCTGGTCGGAAAAAGCATCCACGAACCGTACAGATGTCGCGTACAGCAGGTTCCGAGGAAGATTCGTGCGGAGATTCGAGTTGTACGGTCTTTGTACGATTCGTACGGAGTCCTGCTCCTGGTACGATTCGTACTTCGTCGTACGTACGGGGGACGTTGCAGGGTAAGATTCGTACAGGAAAAACGCTCTGAACGGCTATTGAGAGTGTTTTTTCCCAAATCGGAATCGACCCCTAGTTGTGCGGCCACATTTTGAATAAGGTGAAGTATATTCAGTGAATACTGGTTGGCGTTTAAATATAGAGTGTTACTGTAGTCAAGGTTAGATGTTATTTGCACAATGACCACCACTCTTAATGCTTCGGGAAGTAAGGGAAAGATCTTCCTTAGGCTCTTGATGATCCAAAAACAGGAAGTCACTGTCCTATTAACCTTGCTGTTATCAAAGATCACCCCCAGGTTTTTAGCGGAGGTATACTAGGAGCAGATAGTGTGCCACAAGTCTCCGACCACTAAAGGTCAGACGAAACTGAATTCTCTGCACCGAAGATCACAATCTCTGTGGCATTCATTTTGAGCCAGTTCCCTCACATCCAGGTGCTGATTTGCACCATGCACAGCTTAAACATGTCAGCTACTCCTGGGTCCCATGTACTGTACCCCTCTCTATTCCCCATATGGCAATATTCCAGGAGATCAGAGCGGGAGTAAAATAAACATTCACTAGACATGTTAAAATGAGCAGCATACCTTGTCCCTGGTGCCCTCCAGGTGTGGACGGGTGCAGATGGGCTTAACTTAGGCGCACCAGTGGCGCGTTCGCGCACCAGCCCTCTTTAATGTTGTGGCGCTGCACATGTGATCCTCACTAGAGTGCTGACCAAGCCCTCACTGTGGCAACCAACAATGGCAGCCTATAGGAACACCCGGGCTCTAACAGTACCCTCCCACAGAAAATAACTGCAATTCCCCCAACAGATCACACAGTAGGTAAGTAAAAATCCGCTCCTAAAATGGTTTCTTTTAAAAGATTAAAAATACGAACTCAACTAGAATGGAAAAGATAAAATCACAAGGTTGCTCTAACAAAAACAGCCCCCGCAGCTACTCACCACAAGGGCCGTCCAGGCATCGGCCCCCTGTAATGTCAAGGAGGTGCTCATATGATCAGCTGTAGAGCACTGACCAAGCCCTTACTGTGGCAACCAACAATGGCTGCCTATCGGAAACACCTGGGCTTTAATAGGCCCTTCCCACAGAAAATAACAGCAATTCCCCCAACAAAACACACAGTATGTAAGTAAAAATCCCCTCCTGAAACTCTTTTAAAAGAATAAAAATACGAACTCCACTGGATTGGAAAAAGTAAAAACCATCAAGGCTGCTCTAACAAAAACAGCCCCCGTCGTCCGCTCATCGGCCCTCTTTAATGATGTGACGGTGCACATGTGATCAACGCTGTAGCACTGAACAACTCCTCAGCATGGCAACCAACAATGGTCACTGATCAAAAACCCTCGGGCTCTAACAGGCCCTACCTACAGAAAATAACAGCCATTCCCCCAACATAACACACAGTATGTAAGTAAAAATCCCCTCCTAAACAATTTTATTTAAAAGATTAAAAATGTGAACTCCATTAGATTGAAAAAGGTAAAACTATCAAGGCTGCTCTAACAAACACAGCCTCCGCAGCTACTCACCGCCTCATATTACACCTTAATATTAGTCTGGAATTTCATATCTGAAGTCATCTACCCTTCTATTGCACTAGTTCTGATTAATGTGTATTGTGTCATTTGCCCTTAGTCCACTTTAAAATAATGCACACTATAGACTTTTTAGGTCTCGCCTTTTCCATTCCGAAGGAATGGGAAATGGCGAGAATTCAAGTGCTCAAAATACTCGTGAAACCACAGGTTTTTTCGTGCGGTTTTCTTCGAGTTCACGTGGCCACAGGCACGCGCTTTTGGGCCATAAACTTTCATGGCCATCTGTTCCCCAGCTCCAGCACCTCCCCTCTCTCTCCCCGCACACAGCCTTACTTGCATTTCTCCTCCCCCTCCCCAGCCAGCTTCCCCCAGGCCGTGTTCCCTCCCACCTTTCCTCCTCTCTGTCCCTTCTTTTTTCGTGCACTGCATTTGATCTTTGTCAGGAAAACCCTTCTTTGTCAGGAAAACCCTTCGTTCAATCAGATTTTGGTTGCAATTAGGATTCGAGTAAATTCAAATAAACTTTTAAGTGTTACAAAATAAATCGACTTAATTACTGTAAATCGGTTTCCTCGCTTTCCACTTTGCCTATAAATATGCTGCGTATTTAACTTGCAGACAAAATATAAATACCTCTGTGTAAATATATGCTACGGGTCTTTAGCTTCAGGCACACGACATATACATATGTCTTTCATAAGGAAGTCAGAAAGCTGACTTGGGCTGCCAGCTGCATGCACCATTAACTGCAACACCAGCGACGCAACAGGAAAACTGCACATTTGTTTTTCTCTGTCACCAGTTAAGGCATCGTGGTCGATCTTAAAATATAGAGGTTAAGCACCCAAACGCTTAGCAGCCGTTTCTACTGTTGTCTGTGCAGAATCTCATGTCGAAAACCAAAATTCCTGTGCAACAAAAACTTAATAGAAAAGATTCGATAAGTTCTTCGCGGCTACTAATGAACACTCGCTTGCACTGTATGCCTTTTTTTAAATGCCTTTAGTACCTGACAATTCGCTTCGTGGCTTTGTCGGTGTTATGAGGCGCTATGCAAATGCTATAATACAATAAAAGTGTACATTTCAGCCGTTGTTTTTGAGAATGGTTTTCGAACGTGTATTTTATTGTGCACAGGGTGTGCTATGGTTTGAAAAGCATTAAAATGAAGATGTTCTGTGCGATAATAGTTAAGCGGCTGTTATTACCCAAAAAAAGGAGTGACAGGGACTGAGTTCCTCCTTCCAAAGACGGGGTGAACTAGTATCTTTTTTTTAAGACTTGACCAACTCCTTTTCAAATTCCCTGCACTATCATTTTATGTCTTTGCTCCATTTCTTGCTACCTTTGCCCATTTTCTTTCTCCTCTCTTTTTCCTTTCCCTTCTAATAAAATGTAATCTTTTTATGTATTATTGCACTGTCCTTGCTGGCTAACAACAAGCATTCCCATAGCCAATAGGACTCGTATTAGGAAAGTGTAAGCTATTGGCTTTGTAAATAACAATGCTATTAATTTATATATTTTCAGTGCCAACTCATATTAACAAAATAATTGTCATTTACAATACCAATAGCCCACACTTTCCTAATGCAAGACCTATTGGCAACGCCAGTGCTTGTTTCTGAAGGTGGAAAGTGTCCAACAAAATAGCTAATTCTGAAACATCCATTTACTATGTAGAGTGTTAAACTGACAGCTAAGTATTTGAAAGCCATGCATGCAGGCTTTCTAAGTCCTTGGTAGTTTGGCGTCCTAAAAGAACAACTCCCCCAAAGCTAGCTTCTGTCATATACGAGTCCAGTTATTTCTGCAACATTCACTTAGATTCCCCACGATCTTGGACAAAACTAGGATCAGATTAACTTTAATAATAGGTAAGTCCCTAATACCTCTAAAAACAATCTTCCAGTCCACACCATGGTAGACCACCTGAAAAAGAAAATTAGGTCACACATATCAAATCCTAAGAGATTTTGTCTGGCTTTCCTGAGCGGTTTCAAAACATTTCAAGATCTCGTAACTCATTTACAAAGTCTTTCTTACAGGCTGGCCAAGCTACTTAACTGACCTACCAAAAATCACAGGTGACTCAAGAAAAACCCATAGGAAAGACCATTTCATACTCAAACGCCTATAATTCGGAAACAGCACAAGCACAAAGCCATACTTTTTCGGGACCAGTGCCTACCACCTAGAACATCCATCTTGCTTAAATAAGGACGCCTCCAGACATATTAGACTCAATTAGGATGGCTGGCGTACTCACATCGGCCCGCTACCCAATCGGGAATTGGGACCGCCCAACAGGCTGTCAGCGGTCCCGACATAGGTATTATGATACGACCCCCACCACGGCTGCAATGCCAACAGTTTGCATTGCGGCGGTTGCTGCTGGCTGCATCATCCGCCGCAATGCAAAATAGGGACACCATGTGGTGCCTGGCACATGGTGCAGGGACATGTAGGGGGGCTCCATAGTTGCCCCGTGCCCATTTTGTTGGGACTGGAGGAAGTAGGGCCTGCTATGGACCTCCAAAGTCCCTTTCCGCCTGCCTTTTCATGGCTGGTTTCCCACCATGAAAGGGCCGGTGGAAATGAACATCATAATAACTACGGCGGTGCCTGGTAGGCACCACCACCATTGTAGGCATTACTCTGCCTCTAATGGACCGACAGGCTCCTTGAGCCCGCCGGATCTGTGGCTGTTGGTTTTTTCTACCGCCACACAGCTGCCCGTCATCCAAATGTGGCGGACAGAAAACTTGTTTACGATGGTGGTTCGACCGCAACCGATGGCCTACCGTCATCATAATCAGGCCCATTGTTCTTCACAATGGGCCTGATTATGATGACGGTAGGCCATCTACCTATTTATAAGATATGTAAGTGAAGGAATCGCGGATCTATCAACCCCTTGTTTCAGGACCAAACCTCAGTAGAATATGGGTCATGCATTATTCACCTCAACTCCATGGACTGTTTATACCTAGGCACTGTTTCCAAAAATAAGATGTTCTGCTATTTGCACCCTAAACAGGCCATCGTCTTCCTTCCTTCATCTCCTTCCCATTGCCTCCCTTTCCTTTCTCTGCTCCCTCTCCTGGTTGACTTCTTCACTGGGTACCTTTGTAAACGTCTTGCACAGATAGTTCCAATTCTCTGTAAAGCACAATAATACTGCCTGGTGCAGCGGCACTATAGAAAATTCTGTATATAAATAAATCAATAAATAAATAGAGATTGTTATGTTTTTTCAGAAGTTTGTCTGTTGCGTTTATATTATTTGCTAATGTGGAGAAGTGCTAGGTTTTTGATGATTTAGAGATGATATTTCAAATTTGATCCACCCATTCTCCTCAATTCTGTTGTAGCTGGTTATACGTAAAATTAATTAATTTGTTTTAAATAAAGTTACATTTATTTTTAAACTATCAGATGTTATCAAAATATTTTATAACAAAATAATATTTTTTATTGGAATATAACTCTTTAAACATTAAATTAAATATAAATATATATTTTTTAAAAGTCAAAATAAATACATTTATTTAGCATTAACTCCAATTGGGTGGCATTTTAAGTCCTCCATTGTTTTCTATGGGAGAATGTTGCACTACCTGTGGTTGGCCATGTGTGGTACAAGTATGAGAAGGAGTAGATTTACAACTATTTTGCAGTTTGTATGAATGGGAGTACTGTTTTGTGAGTGAGTGTGTTTCTTCCCAAAAAACCCTGCTTATCTCTCCCCAAACCCTCCTCCCTTCTGTCCAACCCCCACCCATTCAGGGACTGAATATGAGTCTGTGACTCCCAGTGGCGCGATGGTGGCAATCCAGCCACCGCCTCCCTGGTGGTCCAACCGCCCCATTTCAAGTTCAGAGATCCCTGCCAGTGACACAGCAGTCTTGAGGCTGCAACATGCTTCGCAGTACTGCCACTGTCCCGCCAAGCATAATACGAGTTTCCTCTCTGCCACAGCTTTTATGGTTGTTCCTCCTCCATGAAAACAGTGGTGGAGAGAAAACAAATGGTTTTCTACAAGGCTACAAGGTCCTCTGTTGACTCCGGGCCAAGGGGTGCATTCATCGAGGCACATGTTGTGCCCCCTGTGTGCATCCTCTTCAGTACATGCACGGCATGGACTGCACTAGTCCATGCCTTGCAGGTATTGCCTTTGAGTTCCCATACAGGGGCTATTTTATAGGCACAGCAGTGGGGGCACTAAAGAACCACCTGCCAGTGACTAAAATGTCATAAGCTGGCAGGTGGTGTGCACACAGATTTGGCAGTATGGGAGCGTGTTGGCAGCCTGGTAATCCTGCACCACTAAACTTGTAAGTAGTAAGTGTTCCCCATTTTCCAGTCACTACTTTTGCACCTCTCAGATTTACCCAAAAAATCTGAATGCATGTTTAAGTTTTAGGATAACTTATATGTGCAGAGGTATTTGCACAGATATGATAGGTGAGGCTGAGGTGAAGTCCTATGCATTTAGGTTCATGAATAGCATTGTGTAGTAAATGAGTAGTACTATTGTAGTACTAGTAAACCTACTACATAATGCAGTTTGTCAAAATGTTCCTTAGTTACAGACAGTCTGGACTCTTGTTAAACATAGAATATATGTCAGCACAATTCTAGATGATTTATTTTCCCATAGAATGACTACAATTATTATTTTCAGTTATCCTGCCATGCTTTTGTCAAAAATGTAATTTAGGAATTTGTAGAATACATTTGATGAGGTATTCACTTGAATGATGCTAAATCTTTTTGAACACAATACTTTCTTATCCACATTGTGGTTAATAGGCACAATATATTTAAGCAGATATCAATATTTAACTTATGAAGTTTATATTGATGAACAGCAATTTTTATCTCACATTCTTTCTTTAATGAGGAATTGTGTAACACAGTCAGAGCTTAGATTCAGATCGAATTGCATAGTGAGGCTATGGAATTGATCATTGTAAGTCATAGTGTTGGAATATTAACAACCCCTGTCAACATGTCCATAAAGAATCAAAAGTAATTTTTTACATCTTCTCAAACAAAAAGTACTCATGGACATTTAAAAAAATCTTTTGCCCTAAATTATCACAAAAAAACACCTTTTCAACTTCCAAAGTGCTTAACATGGACTGGCAATGACTCAATCCTTCGTGGAAAACTAAATGTTGAGCTACCCATGTCGGATTTTCCAGAGTAGCCCAAAAAAGGTGGACAATTAAATATTGGTAGAAGCTTTAGTAGTTTTATTATTTTGTAGCAGTAAACCCAATTTGGAGAGACAAAAGCTTTGGCTATGTCGATTGTTATTACTGTTAGGTTCTCATCTCCTTGGTTCTAAGAAAACCTTTCAAAGATACTGCTGAGTTTATTTTTGGTTGAACGCCTGGTCATGAACCCATTTTGAACATTAGGAACCAGTATCTATATAAGGGGTAACATATGGTTGCCGATAATAATTGAACAGATCATAATATCAATGTTGTTTAGAATGAGGGCTCTGTTGGATGAGCATTTCAATGAATCATAGCACATTTTTCTTCCAGAATGACAGATGACCGCATTGTTGAGGATAGAACCTGCATTACTGTCATAGCTTCTGCATTCAATTTTTTCAAGGTAGAGCATAATAGACCTTTCTTTATCACATAAAAATAGTGACTCAATTCATTCCTAATGTTTTAACATGTTTATGGTATAATTATTTCATTTTGGGAAATCCACCGTTAGAGTTTTGACCTGGATATTTGTATCCAGTTCTTTGTCAGTGCTTTCTTCCAAGTGCTTGTTAAGATGTGATAGTCCTACCCAGGATGTGAGCACATTGTGTCACAGAAGTATGCAAAAACTGTAATATTTTCTCAGGAATTACAGTGGGCCCTTAGTTTCAAGTATTTTTTTTGCTCCAAAATATTCCTTAAATAGAAGGCTAGTAGCTCACGATTCACAGCTAGCCACTCTCTCTCTCTCTCAGCCCGTTCCTGTACTCATGGGGGTCCACCAAGGGTCCGCTCTATCTTCCATTCGCTTCAACTTTTTCTTTGAACCTCTTGCAAACTCACTAACCTCCATGAACATTCTTTTTCACATGTATGCAGATGACACTCAACTCTATCTGTAAATATCATCCCCGGAAAACTTCATCTCACTCAACACTACCCTAATATCTACTCACAACTGGTTAACTGAGAACCACCTGATGCTCAATACTTCCAAAACAGAATTCATGCTCATCTCCCCTCCATACCAGATCCTGAATCAAGACCTCTGGCTGACTCACCTCACTGCTTTCAACTGCACTCTTCTCATCACTCAGAAATATCAAACCTTTTCTTAAATGATGTCAAGGAGGTTGTCCAAGCGCTTGTCTTGCTGAGGCTAGACTAAGGCAGTGCTGCCCTCTGTGGCCTTCCCAAATATGCCCTGGCTTCACTAAGGGCACCCCTAAATGCTGCGGCGAGACTGGTTACAGATACCAAACGAAACAAGCATATATCTCCAGTACTAAAATCTCTCAAATGGCTGCCCTATGAAGCATGAATTCAGTTGAAGATTGCTTTTCTGACGTACAAAGACCTTCACTTCAATACTCCCATGTATCCGGCACAAAAACTTGAACTATCCTGTGGGGTAAGAGCCCCAAGAAGCACCTCTATTTTTCTCTTGAAACTACTCATTCTTAACAAAAAGAGAACTTGTCACAGAGCTTTGTCTGGCGCTGCTCCAAAGATATGGAACTCCCTTCCACCGGAAGAACGCAGAATCTCCTCAGTGACAGTGTTCAAATTGGAAGCCAAAAGATTACTAATGAACAAATTCTTACCCTAAGAGAGATAGGCTTCACTTGCCCATTGTCATTTCACCTACTACCATTGTGCCCTCATTTGTTACGGATATTCTTTACTGCATACTGTTGACCCCCACTCATCCCCGCCTAACCTGTTGATTGTGTTACCCTCCTGGGTAATTTTGTCCTGTAATCTGTGACTACTTTTGTGTTTTTTAATTTTTCTTACTCGATGTGGATATTGCATTTATGTCCTTCCTTTCTTCATATTGTTAAGCACTCTGATATCCCTTGGGATCTTGCTCGATCTAGATAAAACTTTATAAATACATACACATAAATAGTTAATAGCTTATCATTATTGGCCAGCACTCTGTTAATGAATATTCAAGTTGAGAAGAAACCAGTTCAGTGGTAACCTTCTTCCTCCAAGTGCAGAAAGGAAGCATCAGGCACAAAGTGGACAATCAGAATAAATGAGCCTTGCACAAAGAACACTATGCTGCGTCTAAACAATTGTCTGGGCATTTTCAATGTGGATACAACAGTAGGGCCTCAGTCCCAGCTTTTGACCCCATATGTGACCTCTCCAGAGCATTTTTTCCTGGTGCCACTGAAAAGGGCTTGCTAATGGGTGCCTCACAACGCAGCAACTGTTTGAGCCTGAAAGGGCATTGGCCAGAAATTATGACCTGACTGTTGATTTTTCTGACATTAACACAAACATTGTCTGCAGCAAGAATAAATGCATGCAGTTTCCCATACTTTGCAAAATACATATACAATATGTCCTAAGGAGTTCCAAGCTGCCCTACTTTGAAAATGTTGGTCACTTTTTCAGCTATTTGATTTTCTAATGGAGGGTACTTTTGTTTGGAGCCGGGTCTATTTCCAGTCCCAGTCTGACCTACTAGTCAATCCTTTAGCTGGGAGCAGTAAAAAAAAAATATTTAGATGAATAATTGAATAAAGAAAAATGTATCCATTACCAGTTCTGTGTACTTACAGTTTTGTTCTATTTTGGCTTATCATCACATATTCTCTGTGGAATGATACATGAAACCTAATGTTTAATCCTGTTTGTCTGACAATATGTCACAGGATCATTAACTTGATGAATAGATGACAAAGGCTCCCTTTTTAAGTCTGGCCTTGGGTGACCATTAGCTAGTTTGCCAGCACTGCATAATGCAAAAAATCATACATGTATCCCATGGGGAACTTTGTGTTAGTCCTCTTCATGCATTTATCTGTTCATCTATTATTCTCCTTTTGCTTATGCCCACCACAGCATTGAGCATGGATCAGCCTACTTCAATCACCTGTGGTAGGTCTCTGCCACAATTCTTATCCGATACTACTAAAACTGCGGCGCTAATATTGTTTATTTAAAAACTTTCCTGCTATCTCCAGACATCCGTAAGCCTATAGACGCTCTTTTATGATTAGTGTTTCCCCCACCGGCATGTGACACTTATCCAGAGCTCGTTTGCACCAATACTACTTTTCTAACTCGTGTTTCAATATATGTTTTTAATTTAAATAGCGTCTTTCCCACAAATTAGAAAGTGAAAGATACTTACTCAGCAAATTTCGGGCTCTAATTATTCACCCCTGCCTGGTTCCACCCGTGGCTGGTGTTGTTTGTTGTGGAGGGCGTGGGGACTGGATACATTCGGATTGATTTCCGTTTCAGGGAACAGCTGGTGCGCATGCAGGACTCCGACTCACGGCTATAAACTCGACATGCCGAAGCGGATGCGCAAACACCTGCAGTAGGTCTCTGCCACAATTCTTATCAAATACTGCTAAAACTGCGGCTCTATTATTGTTTATTTAAAAACTTTCCTGCTATATCCAGACATCCGTGAACCTAAAGATGCTCGTTTATGATTAGAGATTCCCCCCTTGCTCGTGACACTTATCCAGAACTCCTTTGCACCAATACTACTTTTTTAACTTGTGTTTCAATATATGTTTTTAATTTAAATAGAAGCTTTCCTACAAATTAGAAGTTGAAAGATACTTACTCAGCAAATTTCGGGCTCTAATTATTCACCCCTGCCACGTTCCACTGCGGCTGGTGCCGTTTGTTGTGGAGGGCGTGGGGACCGGATACATTTGGATTGATTTCCGGTTCAGGGAACAGCTGGTGCACCTGCGGGATTCCGACTCATGGCTATAAACTCAACATGCAGGAGCAGACGCGGGCGCACCGAAGGCGCGCCAAAGGCAGGCCCGTCTCTGCCCAATCGCTCCTGGACCAGGCCCAGGCCTAGGGCCATAATCCTTGCTCGTTTTCCTCCTTTTTTTGGAACCTAGATTGACCTATAGTAAAGATACAGGAATTTGATTTCCCGTGGAGAGAACAGTGATGCTGCAATCATGCAATCTTCTCGGTAAATGCAGCAGCAGGTTGGTAACAAACCACCATACCGAGCATGATAATTAGTCTGGGACGTCCCTTAACCCCTTGCGTGCGGGGCGTATTCCCCGCCTGTGCTGACTCCGCCTTGCGCGGGCGGAGTCATGACGGAACGGTTCCATCATCAGCACAGCTCAACCGATGCTGATGACAGAACCGTTCTGTCATCAGCACGCAAGGGGTTAAGCACACCCCTATACCATGCCGGCACTCTAACATTGCCGCAAGCAGTTCGAAGGCCTTGCGACCGCAGCACTTTGCTGAGATATGTACTAACTTGCTAATAACATTTGTGGCTATGCTCCTAGCAGCCCCCCTGCCTTGCGTCCCACTATTCCTTATGCTCAACAAGTAATGCCCGGCGGGAACATGCTGCGCCAATGGCGGACTTTGAACCTTCTTGCGAAGCGAAAATGGCTGTGTGGCCCCCGCCATTGATACTGACGTCATTAGCTCCAATGCGCATTCGACACGACAGTCATCAGCCCCCTTGGGGGACACGAACCCCCAATCCCTATGCAACACAGTGTACATGGGGCCAAAGACCCGAGAAAGACTGAATCCACCAGCAGTTAGTGACCAAGAAAGCATGCCGTCGCCATGACTTATCTATTACTCAAATATTCAAACGATGCTAAAATATAGACAGGTTTGAAGCAAGCTCAGACCGCCAAATACGTCCGCTGTCTTGGGCTCCCCCATCAACAGCGCTCAGGAAGTGCCCTGCGCGATGTAGCGTTGCCAAAACATGTGCCTCCTATACAATGAGAGCAAAGGACGGCATTTCATTGTAGCTCCTACGGTAAAATCCTGCAAAATATTATTTGTAAACAGCCAGGTAACGTACATAGTTATTAACAGCTAAGTGGCTGTGTCCAGCAAAACCAACAAGCACAGAGTAATCAGACTTTTGCGTGCAAAATAAAGCGGCGGAAACATGTCTGGCTAAATTGAATTACAGGCGCTGATTCAAACACAAAGCCCTCGGCGAATTGAAATCCTGCCACCGTCTTACATGCAGCAACGAGGCGACATGGATACTTCTATCATCCGATTCAGCAGATGATATGTGGGCATGCAGAATCTGTGGGCAGCCCGCAGCGCACCCGATCATGGTCCGATCTTTCCCACAATTGGACACCCCCATAACAAACACTGCTCGGGATTCACACCGGAAGAGAGAAGGGCTGCCCGGTGCTGGCTGCTAGCCCAAGCTTGGCATCTGTTAACAAAAACCCAACACGAGACAAGATCAACGTGGCCCATTTCACACGACCCTGAAAAATCATCCAGACATTCAAACCGACGCTAGCAGTGCTAGGTGGCTGCAGCCCCACCTGTTCGACCAATCACAATCCCCAGTTCCGTGATGCTAGCCGTGTCGAGTCTGCAGTACAACAACAGCGCATAGACGCTCCACACTGTAAAATCGTGCGTCGCCAAGGCGGGAGTTGGACATATCCAAGTTAACAACAGCAGAGCCTCCCGAGCCACGACCAAGCACTTCAACGACCCAGGCATATCCAAACATGCAGCACCCGGGACGAACACTGCCTGCCTATGTCATCCCGGGCACGCTCTCCCTCGGCGCCCCAGGCCACACAAACCGCCGCACATCGGGGACAACTAACGTCCCCAAAATTTCCGCTCTTTGTCCCTTCTCGAGCCCCGCCAGGGTGAACGTGCCCATCCACTGTAAAACGCCCGCAGGCGGGCTCAGGAACAACCAGCACTTACCGCAAACCCGTCGAGGGAAAAAACCTGACGCAAGACCAGCGAGGCAGGCAGGCGCAGGACAACCAGTACTGAGGCCGGACAGGGGCAGCCGGGAGGGCAGATGACCGGCAAAGAGGTTGAATGCAGGGCTACAGGGGCCTAAGTACCCGGCCGCCCCCAACGTGCCCTCCCCCGGATGCACGTCACTGGTGCACCCAGCCGGGGGAGGGGCAGGTGCCCTGCCCGAGCCTCCCCCTCCACGAGGACTGACGGGGGGGCTCAGACTAGTGGGACTAAGGGGGCTGCCCTGCTGATGTCCCCCTGTGGGGGACGCGGGCAGCGGCAAAGATACACTTTTGAGCCTCAATATACCTAAGAAAGATTTGTGCCAACAGTTAAATCCATCAAGGAGACAAAGTTTTGCCCACATTGCAATATAGATTTCTCTTTTACTAAATTCAAAGGTTGTACACGCTCAGAACAGGATCCACACTGCAAACTTTGTATCAGACATTATTTCTAGGACTACTTCTTAATACACGCTCTCTTATAAAACACAATATTGAATTTGCAGAGCTGCTCTCAGCACACAACATAGACATGGCCTTTGTGACTGAAACATGGGCAGACAGCACTTCTGGCCCTGAGCTATCCTTAGGCATTCCTCAAGGCTATATACTAATCAGAAATGACAGACTGGATAAGCGGGTGGTGGATTAGCAATAGTTATAAAGGACACAATGCTGATAAAGAGCTCCCCAACAGGAAGCTGTTCCCGCTGTGAAGTGCTCTCATTCAGAATCTCGCTAAGTGAAAATTATACCTTTAATGGTTCATTACTGTACAGACCTCCGGGAGCAGAAAATAAATTCTTAGAAATAATAAGTTATATCATTGAATCTAGTATTGATTCACAGGATTTCTCCATCTTGGGTGACTTCAACTACCATCTTGAAAATGAAAATGACCAATACACTGTCTCTCTTTTAGAGTTGATGACCAGTGCATCGATGCAACAGTTGGTAGAGAAGTAGTAGAGAAGTGTGGCTCAATGGTTAGAGCGGCAGACCCTGATGCAGAAGTCTGGCCGGGACCAGGTTTCAATTCCTGCCTCGGCGGGTCTTGGGCTCAATTTCCTCGGATCTGATAATTCTCGCCTCTGTGCCTATTCTGATCATGAGCCCCACTCTACACCTCTGGGCAATAGCTTGCTTAGGTGTGTTACTGCTACAACGCATCTTTTACAACGTAATGCTGTTACAACGCAGCTATTACATCGCAAATACCATTACAATGCATGCCATTACAACGCATGGCATTACATAGCAGATGCTATTACAACGCATACCATTACATCGTAAGTATTGGTAAGTATTTAATTTTTTTTTATTTTATTTAATATTTTATAATTGATTTAATTATTATTAATTATAAAAAAATATTTATTTCGTTTTTAAATATTATAAATTAAATATATTAATTTAAGTATTTTTTTAATAAGTATGAGTATAGGAGTATATGTTTTGGGGTACTGATGTATATGTTTTGGGGTGTTTGGGTATTTTTAGGTTTTAGGGCAGTGTTTGAGTTTTGGGGTACAGGGGTGTTTTTAGGTTTTAGGGCATGGTTTGGGTTTTGGGGTACAGGGGTGTTTTTAGGTTTTAGGGCATGGTTTGGGTTTTGGGGTACAGGGGTGTTTTTAGGTTTTAGGGCAGGGTTTGGGTTTTGGGGTACAGGGGTGTTTTTAGGTTTTAGGGTAGGGTTTGGGTTTTGGGGTACAGGGGTGTTTTTAGGTTTTAGGGCAGTGTTTGGGTTTTGGGGTACAGGGGTGTTTTTAGGTTTTAGGGCAGGGTTTGGGTTTTGGGGTACAGGGGTGTTTTTAGGTTTTAGGGCAGGGTTTGGGTTTTGGGGTACAGGGGTGTTTTTAGGTTTTAGGGTAGGGTTTGGGTTTTGGGGTACAGGGGTGTTTTTAGGTTTTAGGGTAGGGTTTGGGTTTTGGGGTACAGGGGTGTTTTTAGGTTTTAGGGCAGGGTTTGTGTTTAGGGATAATTAAATTATATTTACCATTTTAAAATTGATTAAAATATATTTAGGAAATTAAATTAATTATTTTACACTAATTACATTTTTAAATTAAATTAATTAAATTAAATTAATTATTTTACACTAATTACATTTTTAAATTAAATTAATTAAATTACATAAATAATTATTATTAATTTAATTTAATTTCTTTATAAATAATATGTACTTTAAACTAATTACTTTTTTTATAAAATTAAATTAATTACTATTTTTAATAAAATTACATTTATTAAATAGATATTATTTATTAAATAGATATTATTTAACTAAATTAATTTTATGACAATTTTAAAATGTCTTTTAATTAAATTATTTTAAATAAATTAATTACAATAAACTAAATAACATTTTAAAAAAAAGCTATACTTACCTATACTTACGATGTAATGCCATGCGTTGTAATAGCATTTGCGATGTAATGCCATGCATTGTAATGACATCCGTTGTAATGTATCCCGCGTTGTAAAATCTGCGTTGTAACGGAACGCGTTGTAATACATCGCGTTGTACTGACACCAATCCTTTTGCTTATTCTCTACAACAACCCCAACAACGCTGAGGATGCCTGACTTCACCTTGGGGGTGCCCAGGAGTGGGCTCCTCACAGGGAAAGGCCAGGAAGGGTTCCTCTGCGGTATTCGTACAAGCGCCGAGATGCCTCCGGGTAGTTGTGAGCTATATAAGTGCGTTATTATCATTTATCATTTACACTCTGGATGGAATCTTCACATCCAATTCCCAACTGGAAGTACAGGAAGTTCTGCCAATCTCATGGTCAGATCATAAGGCAATTTTATTCGTACTTACCTCTTCCCACCACGTACCACACCCTCACTCCACCCACAGGACATTTAAAGGGAGAAATTGGAAAAACATTTGCCCTCTGCAATGCACCTAGTATTAGCCTCCTCTAAACAGAATCTAAAGTTTGAAATAAACACTGCAACTAATAAATGTACGAATTGGGTAAAAGCAGCAGTAAATACTTTAGCTCCAGAAAAAAACTATTATTAGTAAAAGCATGAAAAAGTCGGAACCCTGGTTCGGCGACACGGTACGTAACCAGAAGCAACTCTGCAGAAAAGCAGAGAGACGCTAGAAAAAACTATACGGAGGCTGAAAAAATGTTATATACACTTTCTCTGAGCATATACAAAACATTGATCCTTGATAAGAAAAACCTCTACTTCACGGAGAAAATCAGGCAGGCTGGGAACTCAAGTAAAATACTTTTCAGAACCCTAAAGGAGTTAGTCATGCTACCTGCTCCTTCAATAGAGGATACCATTGTAGTGTTCTGCAACTCACTTGCAGGTTTCTTTAGGGAAAAAGTACAGGCTATTTTCGATTCCTTTTCAGGAAAGGATAGTGACTTCTTAGTGGATTCCCCCCCACTATCTCCCCAATACATCCAGGTCACGGTCTGGACTCCTTTGTGCCACCCAATGCAGAACAAATTTCTCTCATAGAAAAACAGTTAAATCCAGAGCACCGTCAGATCCATGCCTCCCAAAAGTATACCAAATGGCATCTGATGATATTAGTGAGCAATTTAGCCTACTGTTTAAAGAGATCATCAGTGCTGGTATCTTTCCAGAGCCATGGAAAAAGGTTTTGATTCTTCCTCTACTAAAAAAACCAAATTTGGATGCTAGCAACCATAACAGTTATAGACCTATTGCGCGGATTCCTTTTCCAGCTAAGGTTCTGGAGAGGATCATAAATTCCCAACGTACTGCATATGTGTCCTCCGAAGACCTTCTGGGTCCTACACAATGCGGTTTCCGTCAAGGACATGGTACGGAGACTGCCCTGGTAATGGCAGCAGAGGAACTTTGTACCATATTGGATTCAGGTGCAAGGGCTGCCTTGATCCTGTTGGATCTATCTGCGGCCTTTGACACAGTGAACCACAATATTCTTATCAAAAAGCTACAAAAGGTGGGAGTCAAGGATTCAGCCTTAAGCCTCATTAAATCCTATTTAAACAACAGGCTACAATCTGTTCAAACTGGAGACTCTTGCTTAGAACAGTTTATACTTCCATGGGGGGTGCCGCAGGGCTCATCGTTGAGTCCTACTTTGTTCAATCCATATGTGACTACCTTAGCTGATATCATCAGGCAGTTTGGCTTTTCATTGGTCTCTTACGCAGACGATACCCAGACTGTGGTGTCCATCTAAAGTAATCTGGAGGATACTGCTGCTCGCTTTAATCAATGTATGTCTCACATAGACCACTGGATGAGCCCCATACTGATTAAAGCTCAATGGAAGCAAAACAGAGGTTCTGCTGATGGTAACCAATACCTCTTTCTGGTCACAGAACTGGTGGCCTCTAGCAATGGGAACTCTTCCTACTCCAGTGCATAATGTTAAGAACATGGGCATCATTTTTGATGGCAGACTCATCTTTCATCACCAAATTAATAAAGTTGCCTCTCAGGTAATTTTAAAACTGAAATTAATCCGGAAACTAAGACCATGTATTCCCCCAGATGCAGTAATAATACTGGTGACAAGCTTAGCAATGTCCAGACTGAACTATGGAAATGCCCTTTATTTGGGCATTCAGAAACAGCACTAGCTGAAACTTCAGCGGGTACAAAATGCTGCTGCTAGGCTACTATTGAACATTCCTTAGTACCAGTCTGTTTCTCAAGGCCTGAAAAGTCTTCATTGGCTCCCGGTTCAAAGAAGGACAGAGTTTAAACCGCTATGCCTAGCATATAAAGCTGTGCATGGAACATGACCTGTGTACCTGAAACAGCATTTCTCATGGTACCTTCCTTGCAGAACACTATGCAAAGCACACAGTAAACTTCTTCAGATACCCAAATTTAGGAAGGCTCTCTGGGGAGGAAGCAGTTTCATTTTGAACACTGCAAAACTGTGGAACTTTCTCCCTCTAGCCATTAAAAACTGTTCAACATTGCTTTCCTTTAGATAAGAACTGAAAACCTGGCTTTTCTCAAACTAAATCCTTTCCTTCATTTAGTATTGGCAGATTCCTCTGTTGCAGCGCCTAGATGCCCTTGGGCATTCGAGCGCTATATAAATTTCAAAATCAATCATTAGCTTTGTTGATAATGGCCAAAGTAGGCTACAATTAAAACCATTTTGTCCGATCACATGTATACATCCATCTAAAAAAAAAAGTGTATTTCATCGCCATGGCTAATGAGCCAATACTTTACTTTGCCAATGCTTTTTAAAAAAAATCATCATTGTGTTTTTGAACTATATCTTTCAGTAATTCAAAGCCAAAAGTATACTTGTGCCACTAGGAATAAAATGTTCCTGTGATTTCTACACCTGTTTAAAGTATTTCTGCCTGCTGGCAAGCACTAGCCCTGTTATATAAATATAGTTTGCTATGTTTTTTTATAATTTAAAATTCTGACTGCAAGCATAGGGACTCATATTTAGGGTACAGCACATTTTAATCGTATCTACTGGCTTTTCTAAAGCTTGTTAACTTGTGATATTGGGTTCAGATCTTTTTTAGTGAGATTTGGATGCTGAATCCAGCATTTGGTCTGGTTTAGATGATGAAGGCGGTATGTTAAAGCAGCACTGTTATTTTTCTGCTCCCTCCCAAGGGCTCCATTTATACTGTGAGAGGTGGCATGTCATCCACCAGGATGGTGGAAGTCATAACATTTTCCCACCCCTGGCAGTTTACCGCCTAACATTTATAGATCTCTACTTACCTGGCAGAGGCAGGGCTGGCTTTAGGACAGGGCGACCGGTGCGGCTGCACTGGGCACTGCCTGTGGAGGAGGCTCTGACCTCAGTGGGGGGTGCCGTGTTTAGCAATAACTTATGATTGGAGAGATGAGGGGCTCTTTTGCCCGGTGTCAGTGAGAGAATCGGAGGTGGAGGTCATGGCGGAGGGAAGCTCCAAAAATTATTGTCGCAGCGGGCGACACCAGGGCTAAAGTCGGACCTGGGCAGCGGTCTCTAAGCATTCAGAGGAATTGCAGTCAAGGTTAACCCTTTGAAGGCACTTAATGTTTGCTTAGTGGCTGCCATATTTCATGCAGCCACTTAGTTAAAATGTTGGTGTTACATAGACAAACCAATAAAGAGGAAGTTTGCTTTCGGAACACCAACACCAGTGAAATAACCAACCCCTTGTAATACTGTCAGAGAGATTTGGCAAGTTGCATCATTTATAGTACCTAAATGTTATGTGGCTGCACAATTTATATTACTTAACTGAGAATGTATGCTTTTCTTAACAGAGAAAATCTATTCTCGAAATGAAGTATCTAGAGAATCTGAATATCATTAAAGACACAAAGGCAAGCATTATGTATTGATTTATTAATTCTACTCCATGCAGCACTTTAAAGAAAATATTACATTATAAATATTAACAATCCAGAACAAGAACGTTCCTCCACATATAAATAGTCCCTTCACAGAATTATCTTTCCCCCCTCTGCCCAAAATCAATGCTGGCTCCCCTAGGAGGTGAGGGGCCGGCAGGGAGGCTCCCCCTACGGTCCCCAATGATGTGGCCAGGCCCCGTGAGATGGGGTCCCTGGGGCAATATTGGCCCGGGTAGGGGGGCCCACTAAAACTCTGAGTGACCTTGGGGCCAAGTAGCCCACCTGGTACCTCCTGAAAGTCCTATGCAATGGAATTCCTGCAAATACAACTACTACCTCAGAAAACTAAGAAATTCACAGAAATAAATGAAGGTTACAGGGACGTTATAGTTGGGAATTAGCATTAGAAAAAACTTAGAAATTCATAGAAAAATCCACAGGTCACATGAACATTATAGAAAGGCTGACATTTCACTCGCACGAAACCAGAGAAATTCAGCAATTATAGTTAGCTGAGCTATCTATAACGTGTGCCCTCGCAAGGCATTACTGATGACATCACTTTTACATCACTCATGACATGGACAGTGACATCACTCATAACATCACTGATGACATTTCAAATGCCATCACTGATGATATCACTGATGACAAGAATTGGCAGGATCAAAGTCTACTGCTGATCCCCCCTCTTTGAATAATGCTCAATGTGACGAACTGGCTCAGTTTTTTACAAACAAAATTGAAAGAATCTATGATGATATTTCTAAGCAGCAACCGAAAGAAACAAATAACAATACTGCCAATAATAATCAGCAAACACAATCTGCGCTAACATATCACCCTCTAATTTGCTGGCCTGAGATTACTATCCAAAATCTACAAGAAATTGTTAGAAAACTAAAATCGGGCTCCCCGGTAGATCCTCTCCCTGTGTCAATACTCAAGAAACTTGACACCAGACATTTGTCATTGATCTGTAAAATCTTAAACCAGTCCCTCGTCTCTGCCACTGTCCCTATACCATGGAAACATGCTAAGGTCACACCATTGTTAAAGAAACCTACGGCTGACCCCAAAGTTCTGGGTAACTTTCGCCCGATCTCCTTGTTACCCGCATTTTCCAAACTTTTGGAAAAACACGTTCATAAGCATCTGGCCCACTACTTAGAGATAAATGACATCTTCCACTCCTCTCAGTCTGGCTTCCGACCCGGTTACTCAACCGAGACTACCCTTCTGGGGGTCGTAGAACATCTGCGGAGCCTAGTTGACAAGGGACTTTCTGCTGCACTGATATTACTTGATCTCAGTGCAGCATTCAACACCATCTCTCACAGTATCCTGCTCGACTCCCTTTCTGATGTTGGCATAAGGGGAATTGCTCTTGACTGGCTAACCTCTTTCTTAGATCAGCGCTCTTTCCAAATTAATTCCAACACAGGCACCTCCGATGTCTATCAGTCCTCTTATGGTGTCCCCCAGGGCTCGGTGCTCAGCCCCCTGGTTTTTAACTTATAAGTGGCCCCTCTTGCCCGTATCGCGGAAAATGAAGGCCTGACCATGTTTAGTTACGATGACGATTCTCAAATAATCTTCTCACTGTCTAGTACAAACAAGGACTCACCTCCGCCCCTGAAATCTGGCCTTGCCAAAATCGTAACCTGGATGCGGACCAATCTGTTGAAACTTAACGGAGAAAAAACAGAGGTTCTAATCTTTGGTCCCAGCCCTGATCTATGGAATGCCTCCCACTGGCCATCCATCATGGGCCCTCTTCCCATCCCATGTGACCAAGTCCGTAACCTAGGTATAACTATCGACAAAGGACTTACCATGCAGCCTCAAGTCGGGAAACTCACTGCCATGTGTTTTATAATCCTGAGATGGCTCCGTAAGATAATATGGATGCTCCCGGAAGACACCAAGAAATCTGTAGTCAATGCCCTAATCACTTCAAGGCTTGACTACGGGAATGTCCTTTACCTAGGGGCAACCCAAGCTGTAATGAAACGACTGCAGTGTGTACAATATGCTGCAGCCCGTCTGTTGCGCAAGTGCCACAGAAGAGAACACATGTCGGAACACTTAAAAATTTTGCATTGGCTTAAAATTGAGAGCAGAGTAAAATTTAAGACTCTTTGCTTTATGCATAAGATCAAATTTGGTTCTGCCCCAAGATACCTCAAATCCCTGGCTCATGCCTATCTTCCCACTCGGCATCTTAGATCCTTTTCCCAGGGCCTTTTTAGTGTGCCAAAAGTCCGGCTTTCCAGAATGGGAGGCAGGTCTTTTTCCTACCTAGGTCCTAAGTTATGGAATTCCCTCCCCCTAAAAATGCGCACTGAAACCAATCTTGTCACTTTCCGTAGATCCCTGAAAACCTGGCTGTTCAACCAGTAGACGTGGCCTGGCTAACATCTCCCTCCCTTCCTTTCCCGCACTCAATCTTTCTACCAGCGCCGGGAAACCCTTTTTGGGTAGCTGTAGCGCTTTACAAATTAAATATATAAATAAATCCACATAATCTCTGATGCACCTACTCACATCCCAATATAATCTTTTATACACCCACTCCAGATTTTAGACTATCATTCTTGAAACCATAGACACACCAATACCAGTATGTACATACCCACTTACTGATTCATAGGTCTACACACACATCTACTCACTCACTGATACAGCCACTTGTACACCCAGTCTCTCACCATAGAGATACTCACACTCTTATTCAGTCAACCAAAGAGTCAATCACACAGCCATTTACTCACCTATACAGTTATACACATACCACCTCACTTATTCATAGAGATTCTAACATACACGTACTCTCTTATATAATCACACACTCATCCGTACAGCCACTCTCACAATGACTCACTCTCACATTCAGTCACATATTCTCCAACACTCACATATACTGCCATTCATATATGCAGTTACTCACCCATATACCACTGAGACATCCATCCACTCACCGAAAAAGCCATACGCACACTCACACACTCACTCACTCACCCATACAGCCCCTCCCAGACACACTCATGAACCCAAACATCCAGTGAACCACCCACTCACACATCCATGCAGAGAGTCACACACACACCTACCCACACAGACTCTCAGACACCCATACATGTACTCGGACAACCAATCAACCCATATAGACACTCATAAAGCTAATCACCAACCCATGCAGCCACTTACACAGCAACTGACAGACTGATACAGACCATCCCACAGGTTAGTCACTCACCCATACATTCACTAAAACAAGTATAATCACCCACTTATAGAGTCAGTCAAACACCCACTGAATCATCCGTACAGACACTCATACACCCATTTATTCCTCAATACACCTGGGTATATATATATATATATATATATATATATATATATATATATATATATATATATATATATATATATATATATATATATATATATATATACATATATCTAGAACTAAGGGAACTCTTTCTCAAGCATGGCAAATTCTCGAAGAAACATCACTATCGTGATTTTGAATACCACCAACTAATTAGAAAATTGAAAAGCAACACGAATATTATCGTGAGGGAATCCGATAAAGGAGGAAACGTGGTGCTCTGGCCTCGCCAGATGTCCATGATGAAGCACTTGGACAATTAAATGACCGTGACTGCTACCGACGGACCGATGCCAAGGAGGTACAATTGGCCAAGAACAACATTTATTCCAAACTTATGGCATGGAGAAGTACCAGTGTTATAAGTATGGATGAGTTTAAATTCATGAAAAATGACAATCCTGTAACACCTGTAATCTACTTTATACCGAAGATCCACAAGAACTCGCAGTTACCACCAGGGCGTCCCATTATATCTGCCTGTAATGGTATACTTGAGAATATCAGTAAATATGTGGACTTCTTCCTCCAAGATTTTGTCAGGGCATTACCCTCATTTGTGCTCGACACTGGTGACTTTCTTAAAAAGGTGTATGATGTGGAGTGGAAATCTAGCTATTTGTTAATATCCTAGATGTTTCTGCATCATACACTAGCATCTATCACAAAGATGGGCTGAGAGCAGTCCATCACTTCTTGGGGTCCAGACCTATGGTGTTCAACGATCATACCCGCATGATAGTAGATATGATTGAGTTATGTCTTGAAAACAACTTTTTCATGTTCGGGAAGCAGCTATTCCAACAGATAAGGGGTGTGGGAATGGGGACCTGCTTCTCTCCCAGTTATGCCTGTTTACACATGGGATACTGGGAGGAGCAGGTCCTCTTGCCTTACTTAGCGGACACTATGAATACCAAAAATGTTAAATGGTTAAGGTACATAGACAACCTTTTTATCATATGGGGTGGCTTGGAAAATGAGGCAGTTGAATTTATTCACAAACTGAACACCAATACTCTTAATCTTCGGTTTACTAGCCATATTAGTGACAAATCTGTTTGCTTTTTGGATGTGGAAATCTACATCAGAGAGGGGAAACTTGAAACCAAACTTTACCGAAAACCAACTGCCGGTAACAGTGTCCTCCATGCGGACAGTCACCATCCAGCGCATCTCATAAGGAGTATTCCTTATGGTGAAATGCTCCGCATCAAACGGATTTGTAGTTTAGAGGTTGACTGTGGAGAGGCTCAACTTTTATGTAAAAGTAGATTCAGGGAAAGGGGATACTCTAATGAGGTAATTGAGAAAGCTATGGCAAGAGCTAACTCACATGACAGAGTATCCCTATTGCCAAGCACTATCCACAATACAGGAACTCCACTTTCTGGTACAGGACAGAGCAAGAAAGGCACAGGTAGTACTGCCCGTAGTGAAACTAGGCTTGTCTTCACATTTAGCAATCAACATCGGACTATCAGAAATATAGTCAAGCGTAACTGGGCACTTATTACAAGTGACCCGGTTCTGAGTAATCAGGTCTCTAGTGTGCCCAGCATAGCCTACAAGCGAGCCAGAACTATGAGTAACTGCTTGGTGTCTAGCAGCCCTGAGATCAGGACCACAGGCGTCTGGTTAGACTCTAGCAAGGGTTTTCTTAAATGCTCGTCTTGCAAAGTATGTAGAAATGGAGTTAGTTGGACAGAATACTCTATCCCTTTTAGTGTGACTCCAACCTCCATCAAACATAAACTGACGTGTCGCACCGAGTACGCAGTGTATGTGCTGGAGTGTCCCTGTGGTCTACGTTATGTGGGCAGCACAAGACCACAGGTACACAAATTTATTCTCCAGCACCTCAGGGCCATTACCAACGGTGACACTGTGTACCCGGTTGCGAGACACTTTGAAGAGGCACACAACAAAAATTCGGCTGACTTGCGGTACTTTGTAATCGACACAGTTCCTCCTCAAAGGAGGGGAGGTGACCGTGAACAGCTGCTACGGAGATTGGAAACCCGACATATAATTCTTTTAGACACCAAGACACCCAATGGTCTAAATGCGGGGGAGGACTGTCATACGTATCTATAAGTATCATCAATGATAATCTTAACGGTCAACATGGGAATACAGTAGCTGCCTCAACCTATGATAATGTTTACAGTAATTTTTAAATTCACTTTTATGAAACTCACATTTATATAGGGTAGCACTCACTTTTAA
Source organism: Lissotriton vulgaris (assembly GCF_964263255.1). NCBI lineage: Eukaryota > Metazoa > Chordata > Amphibia > Caudata > Salamandridae > Lissotriton > Lissotriton vulgaris. The sequence goes on from NC_141697.1 coordinate 969,001,145, forward strand.
CTTATGCCAATATTTATCTTGTTGTGTTTTTACTCAAGCGTTTTTTGCACATTTGTAAGGAGTAAGTCTTTTAGGGCCCACTAACAAGCTGGTGCGCAAATTCTTGGTTCAGTCTTAATTAGGGGTGTCAGCCATATACTATGGTGTTTTTGCTGCATATGTGGAAAGTATCAATAATTTTAAACATATTTATTGATTTATTTATTTATATGTTTTGTATACTACTTTTCCTCTTGCTGCTTTATTTATGCTATGTGTCTTTATATATCTATATTAATATTTATGTATTTATATATTCACATGTTATTGTTGCAAAAAGCACCTATTCTGGACTACCAGTGTCTGAACCAGATCTAACACAAAGTTACTCTTACAATTGTACTTACCTGCATTTATGCAGTCATTGAATTTTGACAGTATGTCTTCTATGTCTTTTGCAAAACACAACTTACTATTGGCACTTGTCACTTTAAAAGGAGCACTCCCGCCCCATAACGTTGTCATGTGATCAAGGTCTTGTTTGACCGAAACGCGTAGTGGCGGTGTGGTGAAGAGCGAAATAAATCACTGAGCTCTATTACCTGGGTTTGCCTCGTCCTTTGATGCTGCGTGACTGCTGCATGACGTCCTTCTGCCGAATATATATATATATATATATATATATATATATATATATATATATATATATATATCCAGTCTTGCCAAACTTTATCCGATAAGAAGAAGGCGCTGACACCATGAATCTGAATCCAAACTCGATTTATTCACTCAATGTCTGCTTATATATATATATATATTACCTACTGGCGATAGCCAGTAGGTATATATAGTTAGGATTTTTTCTCTATGGAACTTTTGAAAATTCTATGCCTAATAACTTTGGCGTTTGTGGACGGAATTGGCTGAAATTTTCAGGAAAATGGCACATTTTGTTTCTGAGCAGCTCCTGGAAATTTGGGGGGGGGGGTTCGTCAAGGGGGGGCCGAGAAAAAAGGGGGGTCCCAAAACGCGTTTTTCCCATGTTAATTTCCATAGGGCGGTTGGCCTCACTTTTAGCCCGACCGGCTGAATGGATTTCCACGAAACTTGGCAAAATTGTAGGGACTGTTAGCCCGATGTGCCTTTGCTAGGTCTCAATATATGTGCTTCAGTGAATTTTGAGAAATTAACGTTTAAAACAAGATATATATCTGTAACAGCGCTCCGGGCAGCGCTCCGGTTCGCGAACTTTTCGCGTATCGGAACTTTGCGAAGCGAAGCTGATTGGCTCTCCGGTGTCTGTCAACATTCTAAACAGTCCGGAGCGGCCGCCATCTTGTCTCTCGGTAGGATCGAGAGACAAGAGGAGGCCAAAACAAAGGGGGAAATGAAGGAAAGGGGGCAAGGTAGACCCCTTCTGACCCCCTAGGATTGATGAGGGGGATATTATAGAGCCACACCGGGCCCAAAAATAAAAAAATAAAAAATCCGATTTTTTCACCGTAGAGTCGCGTCTTGGTACGCGAACCGGGCAGCTAACCGGGCAGCTAACCGGGAAGCTAACCGGGAAGCTAACCGGCAGTGTAACGGGAGTCTGAGGAGTAGCTGATTGGCTGTCAACATTGTAAACAGTCCGGAGCGGCCGCCATCTTGTCTCTCGGTAGGATCGAGAGACAAGAGGAGGCCAAAACAAAGGGGGAAATGAAGGAAAGAGGGCAAGGTAGACCCCCTCTGACCCCCTAGGATTGATGAGGGGGATATTATAAAGCCACACGGGCCAAAAAAAAAAAAAAGAAAAAAACGATTTTTTTCGCCGTAGAGACGCGTCTTGGTACGCGAACCGGGCAGCTAACCGGGCAGCTAACTGGGAAGCTAACCGGCTGTGTAACAGGAGTCTGAGGAGAAGCTGATTGGCTGTTATCATTGTAAACAGTCTGGAGCGGCCGCCATCTTGTCTCTCTGTGGGATCGAGAGACAAGAGGTGGAAAAATAAAAGGTGTAAATGAATGAAAGGGGTAAGGCAGACCCCTCCTGAACCCCTAGGATTGATGAGGGGGCTATTAAAGTTCCCTGGGCGGTGAAAAAAAAAAATTTGCGATTTTTCGCGGTAAAGGTGCTTCCTGGTACGTTAACCGGGCAGCTAACCGGCAGCCTAACGGGAGTCCGACATATTGTGTTTTTTGAACGTTTGTGATATGTGCACGTGTGGATTTTGTCTAATTAAGGTTAAAAAAATATATATATCTTTAAGCGTGTTCTGGCGCGCTTACGTTTTGGGTTTGGTTTGCGCTGCAGAGACGATACGTCACGGTTATGCGATGCATCATGAGGCGTCTCACGGGCTACGTGATACGTCACTTAATAAAGAATATATTTTACAGCTATAGATATTAGCTTTTAAAAAACCAATGAAATTCATTGAAAAAACCATAGGTTATAGACCATATATAGTTAGGAATTTGCATTTACAAAACCTTGAAAATTCACTGAAAAAACCATAGGTTATAGACCATATATAGTTAGGGATTAGCATTTAAAAAACCTTATTTTATTTGCACAAAACCATTGAAATTCCATATATAGTTAGTTGCACTAACTATATATCGCGGACCCGCAATCCACTGCTAATGATGTCACATATTACATCATTCATGACATGGTCAGTGACATCACTGATGACATCACTGATGACATCTCAAATGACATCACTGATGACATCACTGATGACATCTCAAATGACATCACTGATGACATCACTGACATCTCATTTGACATTACTGATTACATCACTGATGATATCATTTATGTGATAATACATCTTCAGACTCTAATATAACCTTAGATACACTCAGTGTAAACAGGCACTCACAGACTGTCACACATCCATGGAGTTACTCACACACCTAGTCAGTCATGCAAAGAATCAATCACACCTCCATTTCCTCAACTATACAGTTATACACACCTTACTTATTCAAACATATAGTAACACATATTTACTCTCTTATACAATCCTTGATACAAGTTCACAATGATTCATACAGCCACTCTCACATTCACTGGCTCTTATGTTCAGTTATTTATATATGTCAACTCTCACATGGAGTGTGTTTTACATATGTACTTACTTTGACATGTAGAACTGAGATATCCATTCACTCACCAATATACTCATGCATACAGTCAACTGTCCATACAGCTGTTTCTACATGCACTTTTGAACCCATACACCTAGGGAATCAACTGCTCACACATCTATGCACAGAGTTATACACCTCCTAGCCACCCACACACATACTCAGTCTCCCATACAAATACTTGGGCAACCATTCAATAACCCATATAGTTACTGATATAGCTACTGATTTAAACATGCAGCAGTTTACAGAAGAACATAAATAATGATTGCCAAATTAAGACACTTTAATCACTAACCCATGCACTCAGTGAGACACATTTAATCATTCTCTCATACAGTCAGTCATGCACCTACTAAATCCTTCATCCAGACACTTATACATCCACTCATTCTTCAATATGTAAGACATATTTTAACTTTACAGAAACATACAGTCACTGGGTGTTGTCATCAGTGATGTCATCAGTGATGTCATTTGAGATGTCATCAGTGATGTCATCAGTGATGTCACTGACCATGTCATGAATGATGTAATATGTGACATCATTAGCAGTGGATTGCGGGTCCGCGATATATAGTTAGTGCAACTAACTATATATGGAATTTCAATGGTTTTGTGCAAATAAAATAAGGTTTTTTAAATGCTAATCCCTAACTATATATGGTCTATAACCTATGGTTTTTTCAGTGAATATATATATATATATAAATATGTATATGTATATAAATATGTATATGTATTACCTACTGGCGGTCGCCAGTAGGTAGTTATAGTTAGGATTTTTTTCAATGTTAAATCTCAAAATTCTATTTGGAATAACTTTGGCACCGGTTGACGAATCTGCCTGAAAATTTCCTGAAAATGGCCTCGTCGAGCTCCGGTCCTTCCTTGAAAGTTTGGGGGGGATTCGTCGAGCGGGGGCCGAGATAAAAGGGGGGTCCCAAAACGCGTTTTCCCCATGTTAATTTCCATAGGGCGGTCGATTTCAGTTTTAGCCCGAACGGCTGAATGGATTTCCACCAAACTTGGCAAAATTGTAGGGACTGGTAGCCCGATGTGCCTTTGCTATGTCTCAAGATATGTGCTCCAGTGGATTTTGAGTAATTTAGGTTAAAAAAAATATATATATCTATAGGCGCTCTCCGGTGCGCGCACCGGAGAGCGCTCCTGGCGCGACACGCGACTTGCGCGCAGGAAGCTGATTGGCTCTCAGTTGTCTGTAAACATTCTAAACAGTCCGGAGCGGCCGCCATCTTGTGTCTCGGTAGGATCGAGACACGAGAGGTGGCCAAAACAAAGGGGGAAATGACCATAAGGGGGCAGAGTAGACACCCCCTGTACCCCTAGGTTTGATGTGGGGGCCATTAAAGGGCCCCGCGGGGTCTCACCTTTTTTTTTTTTTTTTTCGATTTTCGCGGGGGAAGCGCCTGGTACGCGCACGGGGGAGCGTATCGAGGAGGGTACTATGGAAAAATAATCACTTCAAAAAATTGTATGTTTATTAATTGTTTTTTTTTAATTTTTTTATTTTATGTAAGTACCTACATGTAGGTACTAATGAAGAGACTTAAATTTAATGTTCACCATCTTCTTTGTAGACATCTTGCATGTTGTTATTGTATTTTTTGTGGTATATGGAATTCATAACATAGTCTGTCTGGAAAGGAGAAACAGATCTTTTAAGCACTCCCTGAGAATTTCTAGGGGATCATGAGTAGTCTATCCTGCTCCCTTATGAAAATGAGGTGTAAAATATTCATATTAGATAATATAGTGGGAGAAAGGTAGTAACTATGAGTAAACTTACTATGTAACAGAAAAATAGTTGAACAGTATACTATAAGTCTCACTTTATATTTTAAACATTTTTGGTAATACTTTATGAATTACATATAAAAATGAATATTGTCTGAAACAATTTGAAATTATTAAAGATAAATTTATTCCTCTGATTCTTTTTCATAATTTAATAAAATTTCTAACATAATATTGTCCGGAATTTCCTCATAATTATAAGTACATGATTCCATTTCTTCCAAACATTCTATTAACTGTTCATCCAAAGAGTCATCCATGAAATCTAGTTCATCTTTTTGGTCTTCTTGTTTTTCCTCCTTTATTTTGATAGAAGTAACATTTCCTTGATTTTCTCCTTCCATTTTCTTTCTGAAAATTGCATACAAATTAACTATATTAGTAGAGTTAGGGTACTGTATACCAGAGAAGCCTAACTCAATTCATAACTATTACAGAGAAGTCTATCTCTATCTATAATTTTTACAGAGGGATAGTATATAACTAACAGAATATTTTTTCTGAAATTAACTTAAAGTGTACAATATACTTCCATAATAACAATTTACCTTGGAGAAATCAGGTGAAGTTGTCAGTGTAATTTGTTCTCAAATGTACTTCTGGAAGCAGTAGTCAAAATGGCTGTGTTTCCCTCTCTTCTTTTATATATATTCTTGTACTTAACCAATGAAACGTCAGGAAATAGTCGTAGAAAATGAAAGAAAGTTTTTAATTGGTTGTAAATTCTAACATTTCATATGTGTTTTTGTCATGTAATTTACCTCAGGATATTTAGTCAGGCCTACAGCATAATTTTCTCAATGGAATTCCTTCAAATTTGGGTAAATGGTAGGGACTGCTATGTAGTAGGGCCTATTCTATATTTGATGAAAGTGTCTCTAGTGGTTTTTTTGTAAATTGCTTTCCCACCTTTTTTTATCGAGCGCTTACTGGTGCGCGCTCCTTTACGCGCACTGGCAGCGTTACGGGAGTCCTCCATTTTGTGTTTCGGTACAATCGAGACACAAGATGGAGGGTAAACAATGTTCGGTATGGGTAGAAGGGGGCACGGTAGAGACTTTTTGACCATCTAGGTTTTCTGAGGGGGGCTTAGGAGGCCTATAAAGGTTAAAAAAAAAAAAAATCTTTCATTTTCCACGGGGGGAGCGCCTGGTGCGCGCACCTTTAAGCGTACCGGAAAGCGTAATTTGGTGAAAAATAGTGAAAAAAGTTAGAAAAAGATAAATGTTTTGAATGATCAGAGGTAGGGTAGCTCTGAAAAGAGCTTTTGGGTTTTGTGGTTGATTTAGGTACCTACAAGTAGGTTCCAATGCACATTCTTAAATTCAGGAGGAATATTCTATTCCCTTCATCTGAGAAGTGCACACCATCTCCTCTGTAGATGTCTTGCATGTTGTAACGCAAGTTATTATTGTATATTGAACCCATTCCATAGTCTCTCATGTAAGCAGAAACAGATTTATTCACATGTTTCCGTGCTTTCTCAAATTGTGGACAAAATTGGTTGGACCAGTTCCATTTCTGTCTTTGGCATATATTAGAAAATACCAAGGCAGTTTGTGGAAAGAGTGTCATTAATTGATCAAAGGTGTCCTTTAAAAGCATTTCCAGACCAACCCCAGTCATAGTGCCTAAATCATTTCCTCCACAGTGCACTATTAAGAGGTCTGGTTTTGGCAAATGCATAAAGGTTTTCACCAATGGTATCAATTGGTGACATTTTAATCCTCTCTGGCCAATCCACTTGATTTCCACATTTGATAAATCAAGGTTGTGAAAATGTCTGCTATCTGCATACCTTTGAGCCCAGTGGATGTAGCTGTGTCCAAGGATCCAGACAGAAAACATGATGAGAGATGGTTCTGATGCAGTCAGATGATGTGTGGGAATGAAATGGCAGTTGGAACAGTAGGAGTTTACAAAAAAATAATTGTGGAGTTTCACTGCTTTTGAATCAGAAGCAATGATTGGTGGATTCAGATAGTTGAAAACTTAAAGTTAGGGTGCATGGTTGTGTTGTGTTAAAGAAGCAATTTGAATGGTTAAAAAAAAGTCACTAAAAGCTAAAATACTCTGGATAGGCTGGTGTATTGAGAGGTCAAACAGCCTTGCTGAGTTAATTTGCAACATTGTACAATAAACTTTTGAACCTGAGAGTTCAGTTAGGAGGGAGTTGCTATGGAAACAGATAGAAAGATCTGAGAGGGGGAAGGGTGTTGGTTTCAAAATAGTGAGGGAAAACTTTTGATTGGTTGAATTAAGGCATATGTGTACAAAGTTAGAGATTTTCTATGCCAGTCTGTGGTTTCAGTGTATTGAGTGCACACTTTTTGCTCTGTTAAAGAGAAATTGGTGTGTGTGTCTGACACTGTTTTCAATCTTCCAAAGCTTTTGTAAAGGTAAGTAATGATTTATTTAATTTACATAGAGACTTGTTTACTCTATGGAGAATATTTATAAGCAGATAGTTATGTTTTAGAAGTCAAATGGTATGCTAGTATATAAGTTCTGTCTTGTGTTTCTTATATGTTATTGAAAAATCGATTTTTGGGTGCAATTGATTGGTATTTGCATTTGGCCCTTTTTTATGATTGCCTTGTGCAGCTCATGCATCACTTTAAACATGGGTAATAAGTGATGCACTGGTGGCGCAAGGCCTTCATAAATAAGGCTCTGACTTTGTTTGCTGTTGATTTGATTTTGGATTTTTGATAATGCTTGATATCAACATTTGAAAGATAAAGGATTTGTTTTTGGGGAAACAGTGATGTTTCAAAAGTGATATTCTGTGCTTGTACATAGGTTGTGCGCAGTAATTTTTAAATGTTATTCAAAAATCGATTTTTGGGTGCAATTGATTGGTATTTGCATTTGGCCCTTTTTTATGATTGCTTTGTGCAGCTGATGCATCACTTTAAATATGGGTAATAAGTGACTCACTGGTGGCGCAAGGCTTTTATAAATAAGGCCCTGACTTTGTTTGCTGATATTGAGTGGTTGTACATAGGTTCTGCGCAGTGTTTCTTACATGTTATTCAAAAATCGATTTTTGGGTGCAATTGATTGCTATTTGCATTTGGCCCTTTTTTATGATTGCCTTGTGCAGCTGATGCATCACTTTAAACATGGGTAATAAGTGACGCAGTGGTGGCGCAAGACCTTCATAAATAAGGCCCTGACTTTGTTTGCTGATATTGAGTGGTTGTAGATAGGTTCTGCGCAGTGTTTCTTTCATGTTATTCAAAAATCGATTTTTGGGTGCAATTGATTGGTATTTGCATTTGGCCCTTTTTTATGATTGCCTTGTGCAACTGGTGCATCATTTTATACATGGGTAATAAGTGACGCACTGGTGGCGCAAGGCCTTTATAAATAAGGCCCTGACTTTGTTTGCTGATATTGAGTGGTTGTACATAGGTTCTGCACAGTGATTCTTACATGTTATTCAAAAATCGATTTTTGGGTGCAATTGATTAGAATTTGCATTTGGTCCTTTTTTATGATTGCCTTGTGCAGCTGATGCATCACTTTAAACATGGGTAATAAGTGACGCACTGGTGGTGCAAGGCCTTTATAAATAAGGCCCTGACTTTGTTTGCTCATATTGAGTGGTTGTAGATAGGTTCTGCGCAGTGTTTCTTTCATGTTATTCAAAAATCGATTTTTGGGTGCAATTGATTGGTATTTGCATTTGGCCCTTTTTTATGATTGCCTTGTGCAGCTGATGCATCACTTTAAACATGGGTAATAAGTGACGCACTGGTGGCGCAAGGCCTTTATAAATAAGGCCCTGACTTTGTTTGATGATATTGAGTGGTTGTACATAGGTTCTGCGCAGTGTTTCTTTCATGTTATTCAAAAATCGATTTTTGGGTGCAATTGATTGGTATTTGCATTTGGTCCTTTTTTATGATTGCCTTGTGCAACTGGTGCATCATTTTATACATGGGTAATAAGTGACGCACTGGTGGCGCAAGGCCTTTATAAATAAGGCCCTGACTTTGTTTGCTGATATTGAGTGGTTGTACATAGGTTCTGCTCAGTGATTCTTACATGTTATTCAAAAATCGATTGTTGGGTGCAATTGATTGGAATTTGCATTTGGCCCTTTTTTATGATTGCCTTGTGCAGCTGATGCATCACTTTAAACATGGGTAATAAGTGACGCACTGGTGGCGCAAGGCCTTTATAAATAAGGCCCTGACTTTGTTTGCTGATATTGAGTGGTTGTACATAGGTTCTGCGCAGTGATTCTTACATGTTATTCAAAAATCGATTTTTGGGTGCAATTGATTGGAATTTGCATTTGGCCCTTTTTTATAATTGCCTTGTGCAGCTGATGCATCACTTTAAACATGGGTAATAAGTGACGCACTGGTGGCGCAAGGCCTTTATAAATAAGGCCCTGACTTTGTTTGCTGATATTGAGTGGTTGTAGATAGGTTCTGCGCAGTGTTTCTTTCATGTTATTCAAAAATCGATTTTTGGGTGCAATTGATTGGTATTTTTTATTTGGCCCTTTTTTATGATTGCCTTGTGCTACTGGTGCATCATTTTATATATGGGTAAAAAGTGACGCACTGGTGGCGCAAGGCCTTTATAAATTAGGCCCTGACTTTGTTTGCTGATATTGAGTGGTTGTACATAGGTTCTACGCAGTGTTTCTTTCATGTTATTCAAAAATCGATTTTTGGGTGCAATTGATTGGTATTTGCATTTGGCCCTTTTTTATGATTGCCTTGTGCAACTGGTGCATCATTTTATACATGGGTAATAAGTGACGCACTGGTGGCGCAAGGCCTTTTTAAATAAGGCCCTGACTTTGTTTGCTGATATTGAGTGGTTGTACATAGGTTCTGCGCAGTGATTCTTACATGTTATTCAAAAATCGATTTTTGGGTGCAATTGATTGGAATTTGCATTTGGCCCTTTTTTATGATTGCCTTGTGCAGCTGATGCATCACTTTAAACATGGGTAATAAGTGACGCACTGGTGGCGCAAGGCCTTTATAAATAAGGCCCTGACTTTGTTTGCTGATATTGAGTGGTTGTAGATAGGTTCTGCGCAGTGTTTCTTTCATGTTATTCAAAAATCGATTTTTGGGTGCAATTGTTTGGTATTTGCATTTGGCCCTTTTTTATGATTGCCTTGTGCAGCTGATGCATCACTTTAAACATGGGTAATAAGTGACGCACTGGTGGCGCAAGGCCTTTATAAATAAGGCCTTGACTTTGTTTGCTGATATTGAGTGGTTGTACATAGGTTCTGCACAGTGTATCTTTCATGTTATTCAAAAATCGATTTTTGGGTGCAATTGATTGGTATTTGCATTTGGCCCTTTTCTATGATTGCCTTGTGCAACTGGTGCATCATTTTATATATGGGTAATAAGTGACGCACTGGTGGCGCAAGGCCTTTATAAATAAGGCCCTGACTTTGTTTGCTGATATTGAGTGGTTGTACATAGGTTCTGCGCAGTGATTCTTACATGTTATTCAAAAATCGATTTTGGGGTGCAATTGATTGGAATTTGCATTTGGCCCTTTTTTATGATTGCCTTGTGCAGCTGATGCATCACTTTAAACATGGGTAATAAGTGACGCACTGGTGGCGCAAGGCCTTTATAAATAAGGCCCTGACTTTGTTTGCTGATATTGAGTGGTTGTAGATAGGTTCTACGCAGTGTTTCTTTCATGTTATTCAAAAATCGATTTTTGGGTGCAATTGATTGGTATTTGCATTTGGCCCTTTTTTATGATTGCCTTGTGCAACTGGTGCATCATTTTATACATGGGTAATAAGTGACGCACTGGTGGCGCAAGGCCTTTTTAAATAAGGCCCTGACTTTGTTTGCTGATATTGAGTGGTTGTACATAGGTTCTGCGCAGTGATTCTTACATGTTATTCAAAAATCGATTTTTGGGTGCAATTGATTGGAATTTGCATTTGGCCCTTTTTTATGATTGCCTTGTGCAGCTGATGCATCACTTTAAACATGGGTAATAAGTGACGCACTGGTGGCGCAAGGCCTTTATAAATAAGGCCCTGACTTTGTTTGCTGATATTGAGTGGTTGTAGATAGGTTCTGCGCAGTGTTTCTTTCATGTTATTCAAAAATCGATTTTTGGGTGCAATTGTTTGGTATTTGCATTTGGCCCTTTTTTATGATTGCCTTGTGCAGCTGATGCATCACTTTAAACATGGGTAATAAGTGACGCACTGGTGGCGCAAGGCCTTTATAAATAAGGCCTTGACTTTGTTTGCTGATATTGAGTGGTTGTACATAGGTTCTGCACAGTGTATCTTTCATGTTATTCAAAAATCGATTTTTGGGTGCAATTGATTGGTATTTGCATTTGGCCCTTTTCTATGATTGCCTTGTGCAACTGGTGCATCATTTTATATATGGGTAATAAGTGACGCACTGGTGGCGCAAGGCCTTTATAAATAAGGCCCTGACTTTGTTTGCTGATATTGAGTGGTTGTACATAGGTTCTGCGCAGTGATTCTTACATGTTATTCAAAAATCGATTTTGGGGTGCAATTGATTGGTATTTGCATTTGGCCCTTTTTTATGATTGCCTTGTGCAGCTGATGCATCACTTTAAACATGGGTAATAAGTGACGCACTGGTGGTGCAAGGACTTTATAAATGAGGCCTTGACTTTGTTTGCTGATATTGAGTGGTTGTAGATAGGTTCTGCGCAGTGTTTCTTTCATGTTATTTAAAATCGATTTTGGGGTTCAATTGATTGATATTTGCATTTGGCCCTTTTTTATGATTGCCTTGTGCAGCTGATGCATCACTTTAAACATGGGTAATAAGTGACGCATTGGTGGCGCAAGGCCTTTATAAATAAGGCCCTGAGTTGCTATTGTATAAACTTAAATATGTTGCAATTTATTGTTTATATTGTTTGCTTTTTAACATTACTTTGTTGTTTACTAATAGTGGTCTTTCATGTGTTTTTTTAACAGAACAACAGATTCAAATCAACTTCTGAAAAGCAAGCAAAAATGCCTTCAAGGCAAAGAATTATCAAAAATACCATACGGAAAAGGAGAACATCAACAACAGAGTTTATGGAATCCTCTTCAACAACTACTTCAAAAAACACCAGAAAAGTTTCTGGTAAGCCAATTAAGTCTTTTCTTCGCAACATATGTCGTAGAAAAAAAAATGATATTGCTAATGTGAATATACAGAAAAAGTCAACAAATCTAAAAAGGAGAGGCCCACAAAAAATGTCTCGATTGGAGCAGGAGAGAAGAGAATGGATAGCAATAGAAGGGTAAATCTTTTTAGGGACATTCGTAGGCGAATGTTTCGCAATAGGGTAGTTTTAAATTTGCTAAAAAATGATAGGAAAAGTAAACTGAGAGCTGCTTTTTACAAGAAAAAGAAAAGTGTAGAAAAGATTGTTGATCAGGCTTTTGAAGTTAAGAAAAAATTATTTATTTTAATAATCAATAGAATTAGGATACTTAATAAGGCCATTGATGTTTTCAAATCGAACAGTAGATGGAAAAGAATTATTAATCGGAGTAATTTTTGTGAAGTATTTTCTGGTGAATGGATACATAGTTCAAGTTCTGAGCCTTTTTTCAATGAGGAGAGTTACTTTCAGGAAAATGATTTGGTGCATGCAGTTGACACCAGTGGTCGAGGATATGAAGTGAAAGACGGTTGTGTGATGGAAAAAGAGAAACTTGTATCTAGAGATGCAGAAGAGGTGTTAGCTGATGAAGTTTTAGGGAGACGTACTAAGGGTCCAGTGTACACATGGAAATGCAGTAGTATTTGTAGTGTGCGACAGGAATCAATCGATTTGCTTAGAAATTTCTTACGTACATATAGTAAGAAAAGTCTCAAACAAAAAATGAAGATCCTGCAAGAGTTAGATCCTTGTAGAGTGAGAGAAAGCACAGGTTTGCATGGGCATTCACTAGCTTGTCTTTCTAGAAAAGTTTGTCGGAGTGTTTTTCATCATTTTAGGATGTTAGCAGTGCATCATAATAACGTGAGGAAATTAGTGAGAAAGTTGTATTATGCAAAAAGTCCCGCACTTAAGCTTAAACAGTTAAACAGTGCTCTTTTGCATGGATCTGAAGTGGATGTGAAGACTATTTGTGAAGAAATTGAGTTTTGTTATTTTGGGAACAAAGAGGACAGTGTAGAAATAGATATAGTAATGGATGGTAATGCAGAAGATAATGGACAGATTTCAAGTATTGAAAAGTTTGATGAGGAAATTATCAAGTTTAAGGTGAAAGCAAGTGAAAGGCCTAATTTAACTTGTGTGTGTTGTCGACGGACTCATTATAAAATTCAGACTAGGTTAGTTGATTTATATGCAAAAAGTGAATTGGAAAATAATAGTGAATGGAAGGATTTTGTAAGTTATTTGTTGGTGGAGAATACATTTGATTTGAGTTTGGATCAGCGTATTTGTAATTATTGTTTAAATAAATTAAATGAAAATAAAATGCCTGCTAGAGCAGTTTATAATAATCTTCAGTTGATAGATATTCCTTCTGAATTGATGGATCTAAATACTTATGAATCTATTTTGATTCAATGTGTCCATCCTTTTCAGGCTATTGTACGCATGGAGCCTAAGACAGGGAAATTGCCTCCATCAGATTTAGTGAGAGGATTAAAGGGAAGAGTTGTTTATTTGCCTCTAGATGTAAAGAAAAATATTGATACAATTGGTGTAGAAAGAGTAGAAGAGGATCCTCTAGTTATTCTAGTTAATGGAGTTCCAACAAAGAGTAAGAAAATTTGGCAAGATTTAGTGGATGTTAAAAAAGTCAAAAAGGCAACGTTGTATTTGGTCAAAAATAATGAGTACTACAAAGATGTAAGTGTTGGAGCAGAGGAAACAGTTATAGAAGAAGATAGTGATTCTTCAGTTGGTCAAATTGAAAAAGTTGATGTGTCTAGAACTGAAGAAATATATGAACATTATACTGTTCATCCTTTGCATTCAAAAGAAGTAATGGGAAATGCAATTGACTTGTTTCAAATGAAAGCAGCAAAAGGAAGTCCCATTAGTGTATGGGAAGAAAATTTGGAAGCTCGTTGTTTTCCACAATTATTTCCAACAGGTTGTGGTGGACGATATGATGATCGACCAGTTCAAATTCCTGCAGCTGAATACCGGACTCTAAGATTATATGCTGAAGATCCAAGGTTTCGTCAATGTATTCCATATTTATTTCATCTTCTGTTTGACAGTGATTTGTCTGGGCTTTCTTATGCAGTTAATCATATATTGAAAAGTGGAGCTCATTTTCAAAATGTTTGTGCAAGGGACTTTATGGAGAAAGTTAATCTGCAAGACAGTATTTTGGAATCTCAGCTAATCAATCTCATGGCATGTCAACGTGGAACCAACGAGTATTGGTTTCGTCGTCATGGAGAATTGAAATGTATGCTAAGAAACTTAGGAACTCCTACATGGTTCCTCACTCTTAGCTGTGCTGAGTATGCATGGGACGATTTACTTCAATTTCTACGGGAGGCAAATGAAAACATACGAAATATAGAATTGAAAACACCAGGAGAACTGTGTTCTTTAGATCCAGTGAATGTTTGCAGATATTTTAATCATAGATTTGAAGCTATGATGTCTTTTATTACCAACAAAAAAAATCCTCCCCTTGGAGAGGTTTTGGATTTCTTTTGGAGGAAGGAATATCAAGCAAGAGGTGCTCCTCATATACATATGTTGTTGTGGATTAAAGATGCACCCAAATTTGGATCAGATTCAGATGAAACAGTGATGAGTTTCATTGAAGAGTATTCAACATGTGCTGTTCCAAAATCTACTGAAGAAAACAATTTAAGGCAACAAGTTTTACGTTTTCAATCTCATCGTTGTGGAAAGTATTGTCGTCGAAAATTTAAAAACAAGGAAAAGTACTACACGAAATGTCGTTTTGCATTTCCTCGACCAGTGATTTCTAAGGGAAGAGTAAATAATTTAATGTCATCTCTACGACATACTGTGACGAGGAAATCTCCCAAAAATACATATAATTTGAAAAGAAATGAAGAATCTAAGTACATCAACGATTACAACCCAGTGATTTTGTCCATGTGGAATGCTAACATGGATATTCAGTTCGTTGCTGACAATTCTATTGCTGTGGCTCGATATGTGACATCTTACATCACAAAAAAAGAAAAGACAGAACTAAAGGAAATGTGGGAGGACATTTCACATGAAAAGAGTCTAAGCAAGAAATTATACAGTTTCAGTCTGAAGATGTTGTCGCATCGAGAAATTGGAGCATATGAATGTTCTGATCGGTTATCATCAGCAAGTCTCTATGCCAAATCAAGAACAATCATTTGGGTGAGTCTTGGTCTTGCTGCAACACGAAACCGAGTTTTGAAATCTGTACAAGAAATTGAATATTTGGCGGAGAAAGAACCAAACAGTACAGATATTTTGAAGACAAATATGTTGGATACATACTATCCAAATAGAAGTACTCACCTTGAGAACACTTGTTTGTATGAAGTTCTTCAAAACTACAGTTATAAGAGGAACATCACAGAAGATATCAATAATGGAAAATATGCACTCATTGGCTATGAAGGATGTCTAGTAAAGCAGAAAAAAGGCCATTTGATTAATCATCGAAAATTGAGTTGTGAAGTTCCAGACAAAAGAGAATTTTACTATTTAGCTCTTTTGCAACTCTTTAAGCCATGGCGTACAGAAGAGGAACTACTTGGAGATTTTCTCTGTTATGAAGACTCTTTTAATGCAACTAAGGATACCATAGAATGTCCTATTTTTCTAAATTATCTGCAAATGTTGAATGCAGAAATGGAGCAAGAAACCACAATTGCTGAAGAGATAGCTAGAAACAGTTCTCAAGATAGTCAGAGTTCTACTTCATTGAGCCAGGATCCACTAGGAGGACCAATTATCCAAAATGAAGCTGCCACTGCCATGGATGAGGTGGAAAGAGCTATGGAACAAGCTCAAGAGGATGGAGTTAACTTAGAAGATTTGGTAAAGCAACTAAACATTGAGCAGAAAAAGATATATGATGAAGTCATAGAGCAGATTGAACATGGATTCAGACATGAGGAAAAAGAGTGCTCATGTATATCGTTTGACCCTGTCCGACTGTACGTAAGTGGAGAAGCGGGGACAGGAAAAAGTTTTCTAATTAAAGCCATTGCAAGTTATCTGCAGAAAAGGACAGATTCACCACTGTCTTGTGTTGTAACTGCTCCAACTGGTCTGGCAGCACATAACATTAAAGGGATTACTCTACATCATTTATTGATGCTGCCAGTTGAACATGATAATAAATTGCATTACAACAAGTTATCTGGAGATGCGTGTTCTGAAGTTTCAAGAGTCTTGAAGAAAATGAAACTTCTTATCATTGATGAAGTAAGCATGGTCTCAAATCTAATGCTTGCTTTTGTGCATTTGAGAATGCAAGAAATTCTTAAAACAGAGTATGATGTGTTATTTGGAGGAAAACACATTATTGTTTTTGGAGATCTATTGCAGTTGACTCCAGTAAAAGGACAACCAGTGTTTAAAATGCTTACACATGAAGATACCAGGAAGTCCCTTGGAAGCATTGGAAATGTTAATATATGGCTAAATTTTAAATATGCTGAACTGGTTCAAAATATGCGACAGGCCAAGGATGAAGATTATAAAAATATTCTACAAGATGTAAGAATTGGAAAAGTGACTGAGCTTGGGAAAAAAGCTTTGCATAGTCGATTAATTTCAAATTTGTATCCAAATGAAAACATTGTTCCAGAGAATATTTTTTAAAAAACTGACTGAGAAGAAATCTGGGATATGTTTGATGCCAACTCTGCAAGAATGTTCCATCTTCAACAAGAAAATGTTAGAGTTAGAAAATGAAGAGATTGTGAAACTGGAAGCAATAGATAAAATAGAGCATATGGGTGCAACAATTGTTTTGTCTGAAAATTTGAAAACTAAATTGGATTCATTGGAGAAAAGTATTTCAAAAACAGCTGGTTTTGAAAAGACTCTGAATGTGTGTTTAAATTGTCGTATCATTTTGAGAAGGAATTTAAATGTTGAAAGAGGTCTGGTAAATGGAGCAATGGGTTATGTTGTTGATTTTGTGAATTACAGAAATAGAGATGGAATTGAATTTTTAAAAATAAAATTTGATGGCATTGAACAAGTACAACAAATAAGTCGTTGTTCTGCTAGATTTTTACTTGTAAAAGACTTATATGTTCGCCGAAAACAGTTTCCTGTTTGTTTGGCGTATGCAGTGACAATTCATAAATCTCAAGGTTTAAGTGTAGATGGTGCTTTAGTGAACATTGGAAGATCTGTGTTTAAAGAAGGTATGGCATATGTGGCATTATCACGAGTCAGAACTTTATCAGGATTGTACTTGATTGCGTGTGATGAGACAAAGATTTCTGCAGATCTAGATTGTGTTAAAGAATACAATAGATTAAGAAGAGAATATGCTCCACATTTGCCTCAATATCCTCTGTTTGAAAAACGTGTGGTAGGCCGAAAAAGAAGAAATGAGGATAATTGTAGTGAGGTAGTTGCAAAAAGACAAAAAGTAGAGAAAACTGTAATTGAAAACAGGAAGAAAAAGAATTGTGGAGAAAATGTTGTTGGATTTCAGTTTGAAAATAGTTCTGGTGTCAACTGCTATGCTAATGTAGTGATTAATGTTGTTTTTTTTCTTAAAAGTTTACAAGAACAGATTGTTGAAAATCGGGATCAAAGATTGTGTGGTTTATTGAATTCTGTGTTTGAGAAATGTAGCAGTGGTACAGCACAAATAGAAAGTGTAACAGAAATTCGAAATATTTTAGATATGTGTTCTGGTCAAGATAAATTTTCACAGAACATTCAGCAGGATTGTCAGGAATTTTTAATGTATATGTTTGGTGTTTTGGAAGATGAAGGTGTAGATGTAGATAATCTTTTCAGTCTTTCTTATCAATGGCAGCATGACTGCCACAATTGTAGTTCATCAAGTACTACTAGAATAGACACTGAAAGATTTATATATTTGACTTTACCAGACTGTAAATCAGTGTCATTTAAAAATCTAGTTAAAGCAGCAGATCATGTGTACCCAATGTAACTATCCAATGGTATCCACATTATTTATACAAAGTTATGGTCAGTATATCATTTTAGTTTTCCAACGATGTAGACCTGATGGAACTAAATTGACAACTTCTATTAAAAATTTTGTAGCTTCTCAGTTATCAATTTCAGGAAGAACCTTTACAACTGAAGCTATTATTTATCATGATGGATCTTCGACAACCTCAGGACATTATACATGCTACTTAAAATCTGAAAATGGATGGAGTTACTGCAATGATTCTCATTTAACTTATAAACAACGTTTGCCTTATGACTCTACAAATTCTTATCTAGTGTTTTTAAAACCAAAGTTTTAGTAAAGGGAATTGGCCTTTGAAGACGGGAATAGATAATAAAAGTTAGTTAGTTAGTTAGTTAATCTAATATTTTAAATTATTAATCTCATGTAGATACTTTAAGTGGATCTCAAAGTAAAAAATACTGATATATCTGACACAAATTGGCCGTGAGGAAAGTGTAAGATATGATGTTGTTAGATCTTTTTTCATAGGAAGTCCATGAAATCGAAGTTATAGAGCACAGCAGACTTTTTTTCCACCAAAAGGACCTTCACTATCTGCAATCTCATGTAGATACTTTAAGTGGATCTCAAAGTAAAAAATACTGATATATCTGACACAAATTGGCCGTGAGGAAAGTGTAAGATATGATGTTGTTAGATCTTTTTTCATAGGAAGTCGATGAAATGGAAGTTATAGAGCACAGCAGACTTTTTTTCCACCAAAAGGACCTTCACTATCTGCAATTTGGTCTCACGGAAAAGTAAGTGAATCAAAGATTAGTGTACATATATGAGATGTATGTTTGAATGGGTTTTTTTAAACACAATCTTTTAGATTGTGTTTTTTTTCCCGCTGTTATATGATGAAGACTTTGATCTCACTAATTTAAGTGAAATTCAATATATTCTGAGAACAGCAAAAATAAATAATGTAACATATTGTAGAAGTTATTGTGTAGTTTGCATTGTGTAATTTATATTGTGTTCACATTGTCTTACACTCATTTTCTTTTTCACCCTTATTTACCTCTCTTTACTAATTTACACTCTTTTTTCATCGCTGTTTCTTTAGTGCACTTCATTCACAACTTCTCAATCTAATAGGAACTGTCTGCATTTCCTCTGTTCCTTCCACCACTTTTTATCTTTTTCATATTCTCACAGTACCACTGCTTTAGTTTCCTAACCCTCTCTTTCTTTTTCTCCATTTTTTTTCTTTCGCACTCATTGTACTGTAGTTCACTTAGTTCTTCCTTCTGTCTTTCTGTGTACTTACTCTCTCACTCCTGTTTTATCCATCGTTCTATACTAACTTCATTCCTTTCATCCATTCAGTCTGTGACTTCACTTCACTCACTCTCAATCATCTTCTATTCCTCTTTTTTATTTATAGTTTCTCAATCAGACTTCTCTCCTTTTCACTCATTTTTCTTTTATTTTCTTATCTTTACTGATTTTGATTTGATATCTTACATTCTTTTAGTATCTTATTTATCTTTAGGAATTTGTTTTCTTTCTATTTCTTTTTCCTTTTTTTTTCTCTTTCTACAGTACTTTCTTTCTGTTTTTGTATCCTTCACTATTGCTTCATTTCTTAGTAAACTTTTGTAGATTTTTAAACCTCATGAACTGTTGCTTCTATTTTATTATATATTTTTAAGTAATTATAACGTGTTTTTTCTTTTATCTTTCACAGATACAAGTTTGCATTGATTATATGGTAAGTGTGTTTACAAAATCTTTTTTGTTATCACCTTTGGTTTTATTTTCACTATTTTTCTCTCACCCTACCTCACCCCTGTTTCCTTACTTTGCTTTTCTCACTTATTCTTTTCTTCCATGTTTACTTCCTACCACATTCAACTTCTTTCAGTACCTCTGTCTATGCACACTCCTTCACTTACCTTTTTTACTGGTTCACTTAGTTCCTTTGTGACACTCCTTCTTTTACTCTCTTTCTTCTTTCGCTCTATTATTCCCCATGTTTTACCCTTATTCACTTACATGTACCCTGTTTCACCCCTCTTTGCTTATATTCACTGCTATTTACTTTCCCTCCATCACTACTATTCCTTTTCTCTCATTCCGTCACTACCTGTCATTGACATGCTTAACTGTCCTTCCTTTTACTTTCATCATCCATTTACATTCTCCCAGAACCTCTGCTTTAGTCTTCTTCCTATTTCTTCTTTTCTTTTGCTCCCTTATTCATTTTTTTTTCTCAGTTATTTCCTCTTACACTTTTTATCTGTATTACTATCTATTACACAGTCCCTCTGTGTTCCTCCCTTTAGCTCTCTTTCTCTTAACACCACTCTCTCTGTCCCCATTCCTTATGGTCACTCCTTCATTATTTTTTTTTTCTTTTTTTTTGTTGGTGCGCTGACGGTGCGCGCACCGGGGCGTTGATCGGTATGCGCACCGGGAGCGCTCCAGAGTCAAATATAAAAAAAAAAGGAAAAAACTATTTTAAAATAAAAATAGTATCTTAATATACATTATAGGGTTCATTTTTAGAAAAACATACCTTTCTCAGCTAAAGACATTTGCGAAAAAATAAGCTTAGAAATTCAATAAAACGTACATAGGTATGAAGCCCTACAAAAAGTTAAAAATTAGTATTAAAAAAACCTATGAAATTCACTGAAAAAACCATAGGTTTCACACCAGTTATAGTTAGGAATTAGCATTTAAAAAAACCTATGAAATTCACTGAAAAAACCATAGGTTTCACACCAGTTATAGTTAGGAATTAGCATTTAAAAAACCTAATTCCTAACTATAACTGGTGTGAAACCTATGTTTTTTTCAGTGAATATATATATATATAAAAAAGATTGATTAGTCCTATCATGACCAACATAATGGGATCGTTCAATTGTAAGACGGAATTCGCAGTTTACGTTCTGACATGCACCTGTGGTTTGAGATACGTTGGCAGTACTCGACTGCAGGTGCATGTCAGGATTCTCCAGCATTTACGTGCCATCGTTAACAATGATGGCACGTATCCAGTGGCAAGCCATTTTAAAGCCATACATAACAACAACTTGCAGTGCCTGACCTATTATGTCATTGCCTCCCCAAGCCACGAAGAGGAGAGGACAGGGATAAGATCTTGAGGAGGCTGGAGTCACACTTTATCTTAGAATTGGACAGTAATTTCCCTAATGGACTTAATACCACTGATGATCTTTATGTGTTTCTTTAAATTGATAATATTCGCTTTCTAGTTGGGTAGGTTGAATGAAGTGCTTTGCCTTCCGTTTCTGTATATATGAATAATTTTTTTCTGAATCTCTATAAACAAATCTGTTGTTATTTCAATTTTGTTTCATGGTGACTGGTTTTTCTCTTTACAAATCCCATTATTTTCTATTTTGGGAATCACTTTTTTCTTATATATTGTTTTATGAGGACAAAGACACAAACAGTGTGTACATTTGGTTTTCTTCCATCAATTTTCCTGTTGTGTATTATGCGAACTTATGTGTTTGTGAGCAATTAGCATTACAGTTGACCATTATTGCATTCATGCAGATATTCAAAACTAAATTGCTTTTTTAACTACTTTTATCGATTGGAATATATTTATTTATATATTTATATATTTATTCCTTAGTCCATATACCTTGCTTATTTTGCACAATTAGGTCTATGTAAACGTAAATATAGACCTTCATTTCATCTAATTGTTTACATATTGCGATGTTTGCACTTATTTGCTAAGCATATTTTGCACAAAATTGTCCTCTAATGGCACTTTTTGAGGGACGCTTTGCACACTATAATATGATGCGTTATTTGTACATCTGGTTAATATGCTTATGTTGCACAGGTAACAATTAATATGGACTACAACTAATATTCTAAGTACAAGTTTGTTTGGTCAAATGAATTTATGCTGCTATATGAAAACGGTCTCTTTTTTATACATTGTTTTAATATTTTCAATGTATATCTATTTGCTCTATTTATTGCATATCAGAATTTAAATAATATTGATTTTTATTCTGCCTGTGCACCATGCACTTTGAAATGTTTGGAAGAGGTACTCAATATAGTTTTTACTGAGTAGTGTGTCCTCACTTTCCATTTACACGTGGTTGAAATGAAAGAAAAAAATGCCTTTGTGAAAAAAACTGTGGAACAAGTACTATTTAAGTGATGGATATTTCATTTACTGACTGTCTGTGAGAAAGGGCGGATGCCCGAAACGCGTCAGATTTTGGAAACTCTTACCTAAATGAACTTCGTGCCAAAAGGAACGTTGGACTTGCGCGGTTTTCTCTGTCGTGGTAATCGGCGTGTTTAGAGACTGCAGCTGTTGGATGGATATATATATATATATATATAAACGGTCTGAGCGACGACGACGCCACAAAGAAAAGTGGCGCAACAAAGAAAAACCAACGGAAGTGGTCGAGCAAGAAGCGGGGCAAACAGCAGGGACCCCCTCAATAATAAACTTAACTAGCACCGTCTTGAGCCCTAAAGAAACGAAAATTCTGGGTTTAGGACTCTCCTTCTGTCCGCCACGATCTTTTGACTATGCAGGCACACGCATGGATGCTTACAGATTTGTGAGAAAACTCAAACTAACCAAATTCCACTGCCTTCGACCACACAAAAAGGACGCTGAAAAGACACCACTGAGTCCTACTTTATTAACGGCAGGAGATGCTCCATCCTTCGAAGATATCTGGGAGCTACAAAATGAACAACAAAGGACGGCTACTGTTACCTTGCCTAATACCACTACTGGGATAAGCACGGCCCGAACACCTTTCAAGCCCAAATCCACCTTTAACCCCATCTCTGTTCATGACAATTTGGACATTTATCAGGATCTAATGGTGGAGGACCTTAAAAAACTATATATCAGTACCAATAAAAGGAGCCAAGCCATTGCAAGACAGAACCAGTGCTATAATCTCCTGATTAAGAAATTAAGATTGGATGATAATTTGGTAGTGAAGCAGGCGGACAAGGGGGGCAACATTGTCCTATGGGGACGTGATCAATATATGGCGGAAGCTGAAAAACAGCTGAGCGACACGGCCTGTTACCGTAAAACGAACATCACTACAATTAAAATGGCCTGGAATGATCTCAATTCCAAACTCATGGGCTGGCGCAGCGGTGGACTAATCACATTGGATGAGTTTATATTTCTCAAAAAAGAATTCCCAGTGATACTCACGTTTTACCTTTTGCCAAAGGTCCACAAAGACTCATTTGTCCCACCTGGGAGGCCAATAATATCGGCGATTGACAGCGCGACCGAGAGTATATAAAGGTACATTGATTTCTTTTTACAGGAGTGGGTCAAAGGATTGAACTCCTATACAAAAGACACAACTGACTTTTTGTGTAAACTATCTCAGCTATGTTGGAATGAAGACTATCTGCTGATGACATTGGACATATGTTCTTTGTATACATCTATCAGGCACACGGATGGCTTAAAGGCGGTGCAGTTTTTCCTAGACAAACGTCCCATACACAACAAACAGCACAACAGAATGCTTATGGGAATGTTGAAAATATGTCTACAACAGAATTTTTTTACATTCGGGGGCCAGGCCTAACAGCAACTAAGGGGGGTGGCCATGGGGCCCTGCTTCTCCCCCAGCTTCGCGTGCCTACACATGGGGCTGTGGGAGGAGCAGACCCTTATGGGACAGCACAGAACAACCGTCGAACAACATGTAATACTGTACCTCAGGTACATAGACGACTTGTTCTTTATCTGGAGGGGTTCGATGGAAAGTGCTGTCGACTTTGTTGCAAAACTGAATGTGAATGATTTAAATCTGCAGTTCACCTCGACTATGAGTAATCACTCAGTACATTTTCTGGATGTGGAAGTTTATGTTGAAAAGAATAAAATAGAGACTAAACTACACAGAAAGGCAACCGCTGGTAACACTCTGTTACATGCCTCCAGCCACCATACTCGCCATCTTATTCGTAGCATCCCCTATGGGGAGATGTTGCGAATAAAGCGCATTTGCAGCACAGAAAATGAATGTAAGCTGGCCCAGAATCTATGCAAAGTGCGCTTCTTAGAAAGAGGATATAGCCATAAAATGATAGATGATGCCATAAGAAAAACAACTAAATTGACACGAGAACAGATATTGGGAATTTGTCCTGACACTACTATTGCAGTTGAAACTACAGCTGAAACCAATGAGAAAATGCAGTGCAGGGCGATTGTTACATATAGTCAGCAACATGCTGAGATTCGCAGGATTTTTTCTAAAAACTGGAACCTTGTACAAGGGGATCCAGTGATTGATGACCTAGTGAATAATAGACCAGAGATCACCTTTAGGAAGTCACCCTCACTAGGAAGTGCGATTGTCAGTAATACTCTGGACAAACAAAAGCTGGGGTGTAAAACCGAATTCGTGGTGTATATACTACTGTGCCCATGTGGCTTACAGTATGTTGGGAGTACTCGTCTTCCTGCCCACAAGCGCATCCTACAGCATTTGCGTGCAATCTCAGGAAAGGATCAGTCCTATCCAGTAGCGAGACATTTCGAGAAATGCCATCAGAGTAACCCAGACTTGCTGCAATATTACTTGGTGGACTCTGTTTTACCATTGAGGAGGGGGGGAGACAGAGATGGCAAACTGCGTCTCTTGGAAACCCGATATATCCTCGAGCTTAATAGCAAGCAGCCGAGTTGACTAAATAGCAGTGAAGACCTATACAGATGTTTATGATTCTGTGAGGAGATTTTCAATGTACTTTGCTGGCGAAAGTGTATTCGATGAACTGTCATAAGATCTATATTAACTCATTCAGCAGCCTGCACATTAATGAAATTTTATGAATAATATTTAAATTTTTGTTGCACGGTCACTTTAATTTACGTTTATATTAACGACCCCTAAGGAAGTAGCATGTAGCAAGTGTACATGATATAGATTTTTCTGTTGATGGTAGATATTGCCGTTACCCACTGGGGTATGATTCTTATTAAACTATCACATATATTCAATTCTCAACTACTGCATTAATATTTGTGAATAGTAGAATCCTAGTTTTATGAAAAACTCAAATGCATGAAAGTTTTTACTGGGATTCATGAGGCTCGCTTCATGGTTTTTTATAAACAATATTTATTGAAAACAACATCTAATTATTTATTTATTGTAAATATATGAATTAAGGATTTTTTCTTAAAAAACTACTTTTTTTAGAACTGTTCCGAGATTTTATAGATGCTTGCCTCTTTTGCACATAATATTATAACAACGGCAGTAAATATATACATGTAATGTTGATATGAAATGATTCGAGCTGAGAGCTCGGGATATGAACAATGTGATGGTAGGGCACTGTGCCCTTTATTATGAATTGGTGAATATCACTTTAATTTGAGAAGGATGTACTACTGATCATGTGATCACTTGCACTATTTATGTCACTTCCTTTCTTCTCTGCATGACATGTGATCAAGCCTCGGCTGAGGTGAAACGCGTCATGGCGACTGGTGGGCTGTTATTCTTCACGAATAAAAAGCACTGAAACGAGAGCACGAAGTTTGTGGCTTTACTAATTTTTCGTCTTCAGAGCGAGCTTTGCTGGGTTGATTTCGGACTTTTGGAAAATATATGTATATATATATATATATATATATTCACTGAAAAAACCATAGGTTATAGACCATATATAGTTAGGAATTAGCATTTACAAAACCTTAATTTACTCGCACAAAACCATAGAAATTCGCATATATAGTTAGTTGAAATAACTATATATCGCGCACCCGCAATCCACTGCTGATGATGTCACATATTACATCATTCATGACATGGTCAGTGACATCACTGATGACATCACTGATGACATCTCAAATGACATCACTGATGACATCACTGATGACGACTCAAATTACATCACAGACAACATCACTGATGACATCAATCATGTGATAAGACGATCAACCTCTTCAGACTCTAATATAACCTTAGATACACTCAGAGTAAACAGACACTCACAGACTGTCACTCATCCATGGAGTTACTCACACACCTAGTCAGTCATGCAAAGAATCAATCACACCTCCATTTCAACTATACAGTTATACACACCTTACTTATTCAAACATATACTAACACATATTTACTCTCTTATACAATCCCTGATACAAGTTCACAATTATCCATACAGCCACTCTCACATTCACTGGCTCTTATGCTCAGTTATTTATATATGTCAACTCTCACATGTACTGTGTTTTGCATATGTACTTACTTTGACATGTAGCACTGAGATATCCATTCATTCACCAATACACTCATGCACACAGTCAACCGCCCATACAGCTGTTTCCACATGCACTTTTGAACCCATACATCTAGTGAATCAACTGCTCACACATCTATGCACAGAGTCATACACCTCCCAGCCACCCACACACACACTCAGTCTCCCATACAAATACATGGGCAACCAATCAATAACCCATATAGTTACTTATATAGGTACTGATCAACACATGCAGCATCTTACACAACAGACATACTGATGCACAAATTAAGACAGTTTAGTCACTAACCCATGCACTCAGTGAAATACATTTAATCACTCTCTCATACAGTCAGTCATGCACCTACTAAATCCTTCATCCAGACACTTATACATCCACTCATTCTTCAATATGTAAGACATATTTTAACTTTACAAAAACATACAATACTGGATGATGTCATCAGTGATGTCATCAGTGATGTCACTGACCATGTCATGAATGATGTAATATGTGACATCATCAGCAGTGGATTGCGGGTGCGCGATATATAGTTATTGCAACTAACTATATATGCGAATTTCTATGGTTTTGTGCGAGTAAATTAAGGTTTTGTAAATGCTAATTCCTAACTATATATGGTCTATAACCTATGGTTTTTTCAGTGAATTTCAATGGTTTTTTAATAGCAAATATCAAATGCTGTAAAATGTCAAGTACGTGGTAGGTAAAAACATTTTACGTTGTCGCGTAATGCGTCATATGACGCGCCGCGATAGCGCACCCGGAAGTGCTCCGGTGCGCAAGGCGCAGCTTCCCGGAAACGATCCAGAGCGCGGCGCGCAGCGCATAACGTAAGCATAACAGGTCATGTGACTTGTTAATAAAACTTTTCATTGGTTCATTTTACTTTTGTTATTCTAATGATGAAAGGCTTGGTTATATGACCTAAAAATAACGCTTTTCATTGCTTTCGAACATTTTTTTTTCTCAAATGATGAAAGCCCCACCTTTTTTTTCTCACTCTGACTTGTAAAGCAAAGGACCCAGATGCATTTACAACTGTCCTGCAAGTAAAATATTCCTTTTTCGAGAAAAAGGGCGTTTCTTCGTCCCATGAGGGAGCCGTTGAGCAAAAGAGGCTCAGCCTGCTGTCTTAGTCGCTGATAGGCATGAATATCAGATTCTTATCGATCACTTTATGTTGCAGGACTAGAAAACACAACAGCCCTTGACCATTTTTCTTTACTGCGTTCCTGCGTATTATACATTTTAACAGTCATGTAATTGGACTGCTTTATTTCACTTGCCTTTTACTGATTCGAAAACAGTGACTAATATTCAAAACTTTACCAATGTAGGTACTACTACCATGTTTTTTTTTAAAAACCTTTATTGTGAAAATGTCAGTATACAAATACGGGCCTATAACCACGTGGGCCGGCCACGGAGCAAACTGGAATCGTATATGATGAGGGCACATTTACACTGTAGAAGAACGTAACGGGCGACCCATTAGATTGCAAGAACTAAGGTGTCTACCATTTACGGAATCGGTGGACGTACATTTTATAATTAAAGTACGACAGGGCCAGTTACAATAAAATTATCTAGATATACATTTGCGGGCAAGTACCATGGGTGACGTTAATTCGAACTTTCAATAGTACAGTAATCAATAACACATCAGAACTTAATATCAATAGGGATGTCAAAATGTTCAATCAATTCTCGTCCCTGCTCGCCATGTGTTTCAAAACTGCATACGTATCTCATGATATCAAGGTTGGGCAACCAGTACACAACAAGGAGTTACGAGTCCCATTTATACAGGCGCCATTTTGGGCGCGGCCGGGCAGGTCCAGGATATAGTCAAACATAACAAATGAGGCTGACGTCTCTGAAGCAGTTGACGCACAGCAGGACATAGCAAATAAACATGAAGTCTCTGAAGCTGTTAACTCACTGCAGGACAAAACAAGTGAACCTGAAACCTCTGGAATAATTGTCGCTCAGAAGAACAACACACAAAACTCTGTAGTGTCTGAGGAAAGTAAAACAGAAGGGCACTGTAGTTTCAGACACACTTAACACTAATGATTTACAAAAGGGGGTGGTGATGAACAGAGTGTCTGAGTTAAACAGACCACTCTTACCCAGTCCAAAGATCAGGGCTTGATCCATCACCGTTATTTATCTCACTGCCCCATCCCAGCTCAGAACCTGGCTATATGCAAATCAGTCTGTCCCTGGCCCAGTGCATCATGGGAACAGGGCAGACTAAACTACCAAGCCAATTCTTCACCAGAAAGGAGACAAGCTACCGGGGACCGGTTTCTGGCATTTCAGCCTTCTTCGGCCCGGCTTGCTTGAATCCTGATGGAGCAGTGAGAAAGGGACTCATGTCTGAGTATACCCTGCCACACCTATAGTGGCCAAAAATGATTTACAAAAGGGGGTGGTGATGAACAGAGTGTCTGAGTTAAACAGACCACTCTTACCCAGTCCAAAGATCAGGGCTTGATCCATCACCGTTATTTATCTCACTGCCCCATCCCAGCTCAGAACCTGGCTATATGCAAATCAGTCTGTCCCTGGCCCAGTGCATCATGGGAACAGGGCAGACTAAACTACCAAGCCAATTCTTCACCAGAAAGGAGACAAGCTACCGGGGACCGGTTTCTGGCATTTCAGCCTTCTTCGGCCCGGCTTGCTTGAATCCTGATGGAGCAGTGAGAAAGGGACTCATGTCAGAGTATACCCTGCCACACCTATAGTGGCCAAAAACGATTTACAAAAGGGGGTGGTGATGAACAGAGTGTCTGAGTTAAACAGACCACTCTTACCCAGTCCAAAGATCAGGGCTTGATCCATCACCGTTATTTATCTCACTGCCCCATCCCAGCTCAGAACCTGGCTATATGCAAATCAGTCTGTCCCTGGCCCAGTGCATCATGGGAACAGGGCAGACTAAACTACCAAGCCAATTCTTCACCAGAAAGGAGACAAGCTACCGGGGACCGGTTTCTGGCATTTCAGCCTTCTTCGGCCCGGCTTGCTTGAATCCTGATGGAGCAGTGAGAAAGGGACTCATGTCTGAGTATACCCTGCCACACCTATAGTGGCCAAAAACGATTTACAAAAGGGGGTGGTGATGAACAGAGTGTCTGAGTTAAACAGACCACTCTTACCCAGTCCAAAGATCAGGGCTTGATCCATCACCGTTATTTATCTCACTGCCCCATCCCAGCTCAGAACCTGGCTATATGCAAATCAGTCTGTCCCTGGCCCAGTGCATCATGGGAACAGGGCAGACTAAACTACCAAGCCAATTCTTCACCAGAAAGGAGACAAGCTACCGGGGACCGGTTTCTGGCATTTCAGCCTTCTTCGGCCCGGCTTGCTTGAATCCTGATGGAGCAGTGAGAAAGGGACTCATGTCTGAGTATACCCTGCCACACCTATAGTGGCCAAAAACGATTTACAAAAGGGGGTGGTGATGAACAGAGTGTCTGAGTTAAACAGACCACTCTTACCCAGTCCAAAGATCAGGGCTTGATCCATCACCGTTATTTATCTCACTGCCCCATCCCAGCTCAGAATCTGGCTATATGCAAATCAGTCTGTCCCTGGCCCAGTGCATCATGGGAACAGGGCAGACTAAACTACCAAGCCAATTCTTCACCAGAAAGGAGACAAGCTACCGGGGACCGGTTTCTGGCATTTCAGCCTTCTTCGGCCCGGCTTGCTTGAATCCTGATGGAGCAGTGAGAAAGGGACTCATGTCTGAGTATACCCTGCCACACCTATAGTGGCCAAAAACGATTTAAAAAAGGGGGTGGTGATGAACAGAGTGTCTGAGTTAAACAGACCACTCTTACCCAGTCCAAAGATCAGGGCTTGATCCATCACCGTTATTTATCTCACTGCCCCATCCCAGCTCAGAACCTGGCTATATGCAAATCAGTCTGTCCCTGGCCCAGTGCATCATGGGAACAGGGCAGACTAAACTACCAAGCCAATTCTTCACCAGAAAGGAGACAAGCTACCGGGGACCGGTTTCTGGCATTGCAGCCTTCTTCGGCCCGGCTTGCTTGAATTCTGATGGAGCAGTGAGAAAGGGACTCATGTCTGAGTATACCCTGCCACACCTATAGTGGCCAAAAACGATTTACAAAAGGGGGTGGTGATGAACAGAGTGTCTGAGTTAAACAGACCACTCTTACCCAGTCCAAAGATCAGGGCTTGATCCATCACCGTTATTTATCTCACTGCCCCATCCCAGCTCAGAACCTGGCTATATGCAAATCAGTCTGTCCCTGGCCCAGTGCATCATGGGAACAGGGCAGACTAAACTACCAAGCCAATTCTTCACCAGAAAGGAGACAAGCTACCGGGGACCGGTTTCTGGCATTTCAGCCTTCTTCGGCCCGGCTTGCTTGAATCCTGATGGAGCAGTGAGAAAGGGACTCATGTCTGAGTATACCCTGCCACACCTATAGTGGCCAAAAACGATTTACAAAAGGGGGTGGTGATGAACAGAGTGTCTGAGTTAAACAGACCACTCTTACCCAGTCCAAAGATCAGGGCTTGATCCATCACCGTTATTTATCTCACTGCCCCATCCCAGCTCAGAACCTGGCTATATGCAAATCAGTCTGTCCCTGGCCCAGTGCATCATGGGAACAGGGCAGACTAAACTACCAAGCCAATTCTTCACCAGAAAGGAGACAAGCTACCGGGGACCGGTTTCTGGCATTTCAGCCTTCTTCGGCCCGGCTTGCTTGAATCCTGATGGAGCAGTGAGAAAGGGACTCATGTCTGAGTATACCCTGCCACACCTATAGTGGCCAAAAACGATTTACAAAAGGGGGTGGTGATGAACAGAGTGTCTGAGTTAAACAGACCACTCTTACCCAGTCCAAAGATCAGGGCTTGATCCATCACCGTTATTTATCTCACTGCCCCATCCCAGCTCAGAATCTGGCTATATGCAAATCAGTCTGTCCCTGGCCCAGTGCATCATGGGAACAGGGCAGACTAAACTACCAAGCCAATTCTTCACCAGAAAGGAGACAAGCTACCGGGGACCGGTTTCTGGCATTTCAGCCTTCTTCGGCCCGGCTTGCTTGAATCCTGATGGAGCAGTGAGAAAGGGACTCATGTCTGAGTATACCCTGCCACACCTATAGTGGCCAAAAACGATTTAAAAAAGGGGGTGGTGATGAACAGAGTGTCTGAGTTAAACAGACCACTCTTACCCAGTCCAAAGATCAGGGCTTGATCCATCACCGTTATTTATCTCACTGCCCCATCCCAGCTCAGAACCTGGCTATATGCAAATCAGTCTGTCCCTGGCCCAGTGCATCATGGGAACAGGGCAGACTAAACTACCAAGCCAATTCTTCACCAGAAAGGAGACAAGCTACCGGGGACCGGTTTCTGGCATTGCAGCCTTCTTCGGCCCGGCTTGCTTGAATTCTGATGGAGCAGTGAGAAAGGGACTCATGTCTGAGTATACCCTGCCACACCTATAGTGGCCAAAAACGATTTACAAAAGGGGGTGGTGATGAACAGAGTGTCTGAGTTAAACAGACCACTCTTACCCAGTCCAAAGATCAGGGCTTGATCCATCACCGTTATTTATCTCACTGCCCCATCCCAGCTCAGAACCTGGCTATATGCAAATCAGTCTGTCCCTGGCCTAGTGCATCATGGGAACAGGGCAGACTAAACTACCAAGCCAATTCTTCACCAGAAAGGAGACAAACTACCGGGGACCGGTTTCTGGCATTTCAGCCTTCTTCGGCCCGGCTTGCTTGAATCCTGATGGAGCAGTGAGAAAGGGACTCATGTCTGAGTATACCCTGCCACACCTATAGTGGCCAAAAACGATTTACAAAAGGGGGTGGTGATGAACAGAGTGTCTGAGTTAAACAGACCACTCTTACCCAGTCCAAAGATCAGGGCTTGATCCATCACCGTTATTTATCTCACTGCCCCATCCCAGCTCAGAACCTGGCTATATGCAAATCAGTCTGTCCCTGGCCCAGTGCATCATGGGAACAGGGCAGACTAAACTACCAAGCCAATTCTTCACCAGAAAGGAGACAAGCTACCGGGGACCGGTTTCTGGCATTTCAGCCTTCTTCGGCCCGGCTTGCTTGAATCCTGATGGAGCAGTGAGAAAGGGACTCATGTCTGAGTATACCCTGCCACACCTATAGTGGCCAAAAACGATTTACAAAAGGGGGTGGTGATGAACAGAGTGTCTGAGTTAAACAGACCACTCTTACCCAGTCCAAAGATCAGGGCTTGATCCATCACCGTTATTTATCTCACTGCCCCATCCCAGCTCAGAACCTGGCTATATGCAAATCAGTCTGTCCCTGGCCCAGTGCATCATGGGAACAGGGCAGACTAAACTACCAAGCCAATTCTTCACCAGAAAGGAGACAAGCTACCGGGGACCGGTTTCTGGCATTTCAGCCTTCTTCGGCCCGGCTTGCTTGAATCCTGATGGAGCAGTGAGAAAGGGACTCATGTCTGAGTATACCCTGCCATACCTATAGTGGCCAAAAACGATTTACAAAAGGGGGTGGTGATGAACAGAGTGTCTGAGTTAAACAGACCACTCTTACCCAGTCCAAAGATCAGGGCTTGATCCATCACCGTTATTTATCTCACTGCCCCATCCCAGCTCAGAACCTGGCTATATGCAAATCAGTCTGTCCCTGGCCCAGTGCATCATGGGAACAGGGCAGACTAAACTACCAAGCCAATTCTTCACCAGAAAGGAGACAAGCTACCGGGGACCGGTTTCTGGCATTTCAGCCTTCTTCGGCCCGGCTTGCTTGAATCCTGATGGAGCAGTGAGAAAGGGACTCATGTCTGAGTATACCCTGCCACACCTATAGTGGCCAAAAACGATTTACAAAAGGGGGTGGTGATGAACAGAGTGTCTGAGTTAAACAGACCACTCTTACCCAGTCCAAAGATCAGGGCTTGATCCATCACCGTTATTTATCTCACTGCCCCATCCCAGCTCAGAACCTGGCTATATGCAAATCAGTCTGTCCCTGGCCCAGTGCATCATGGGAACAGGGCAGACTAAACTACCAAGCCAATTCTTCACCAGAAAGGAGACAAGCTACCGGGGACCGGTTTCTGGCATTTCAGCCTTCTTCGGCCCGGCTTGCTTGAATCCTGATGGAGCAGTGAGAAAGGGACTCATGTCTGAGTATACCCTGCCACACCTATAGTGGCCAAAAACGATTTACAAAAGGGGGTGGTGATGAACAGAGTGTCTGAGTTAAACAGACCACTCTTACCCAGTCCAAAGATCAGGGCTTGATCCATCACCGTTATTTATCTCACTGCCCCATCCCAGCTCAGAATCTGGCTATATGCAAATCAGTCTGTCCCTGGCCCAGTGCATCATGGGAACAGGGCAGACTAAACTACCAAGCCAATTCTTCACCAGAAAGGAGACAAGCTACCGGGGACCGATTTCTGGCATTTCAGCCTTCTTCGGCCCGGCTTGCTTGAATCCTGATGGAGCAGTGAGAAAGGGACTCATGTCTGAGTATACCCTGCCACACCTATAGTGGCCAAAAACGATTTACAAAAGGGGGTGGTGATGAACAGAGTGTCTGAGTTAAACAGACCACTCTTACCCAGTCCAAAGATCAGGGCTTGATCCATCACCGTTATTTATCTCACTGCCCAATCCCAGCTCAGAACCTGGCTATATGCAAATCAGTCTGTCCCTGGCCAGTGCATCATGGGAACAGGGCAGACTAAACTACCAAGCCAATTCTTCACCAGAAAGGAGACAAGCTACCGGGGACCGGTTTCTGGCATTGCAGCCTTCTTCGGCCCGGCTTGCTTGAATCCTGATGGAGCAGTGAGAAAGGGACTCATGTCTGAGTATACCCTGCCACACCTATAGTGGCCAAAAACGATTTACAAAAGGGGGTGGTGATGAACAGAGTGTCTGAGTTAAACAGACCACTCTTACCCAGTCCAAAGATCAGGGCTTGATCCATCACCGTTATTTATCTCACTGCCCCATCCCAGCTCAGAACCTGGCTATATGCAAATCAGTCTGTCCCTGGCCTAGTGCATCATGGGAACAGGGCAGACTAAACTACCAAGCCAATTCTTCACCAGAAAGGAGACAAACTACCGGGGACCGGTTTCTGGCATTTCAGCCTTCTTCGGCCCGGCTTGCTTGAATCCTGATGGAGCAGTGAGAAAGGGACTCATGTCTGAGTATACCCTGCCACACCTATAGTGGCCAAAAACGATTTACAAAAGGGGGTGGTGATGAACAGAGTGTCTGAGTTAAACAGACCACTCTTACCCAGTCCAAAGATCAGGGCTTGATCCATCACCGTTATTTATCTCACTGCCCCATCCCAGCTCAGAACCTGGCTATATGCAAATCAGTCTGTCCCTGGCCCAGTGCATCATGGGAACAGGGGAGACTAAACTACCAAGCCAATTCTTCACCAGAAAGGAGACAAGCTACCGGGGACCGGTTTCTGGCATTTCAGCCTTCTTCGGCCCGGCTTGCTTGAATCCTTATGGAGCAGTGAGAAAGGGACTCATGTCTGAGTATACCCTGCCACACCTATAGTGGCCAAAAACGATTTACAAAAGGGGGTGGTGATGAACAGAGTGTCTGAGTTAAACAGACCACTCTTACCCAGTCCAAAGATCAGGGCTTGATCCATCACCGTTATTTATCTCACTGCCCTATCCCAGCTCAGAACCTGGCTATATGCAAATCAGTCTGTCCCTGGCCCAGTGCATCATGGGAACAGGGCAGACTAAACTACCAAGCCAATTCTTCACCAGAAAGGAGACAAACTACCGGGGACCGGTTTCTGGCATTTCAGCCTT
Source organism: Lissotriton vulgaris (assembly GCF_964263255.1). NCBI lineage: Eukaryota > Metazoa > Chordata > Amphibia > Caudata > Salamandridae > Lissotriton > Lissotriton vulgaris. The sequence continues at coordinate 969,036,426 of NC_141697.1, forward strand.
CTTCGGCCCGGCTTGCTTGAATCCTGATGGAGCAGTGAGAAAGGGACTCATGTCTGAGTATACCCTGCCACACCTATAGTGGCCAAAAACGATTTACAAAAGGGGGTGGTGATGAACAGAGTGTCTGAGTTAAACAGACCACTCTTACCCAGTCCAAAGATCAGGGCTTGATCCATCACAGTTATTTATCTCACTGCCCCATCCCAGCTCAGAACCTGGCTATATGCAAATCAGTCTGTCCCTGGCCCAGTGCATCATGGGAACAGGGCAGACTAAACTACCAAGCCAATTCTTCACCAGAAAGGAGACAAGCTACCGGGGACCGGTTTCTGGCATTTCAGCCTTCTTCGGCCCGGCTTGCTTGAATCCTGATGGAGCAGTGAGAAAGGGACTCATGTCTGAGTATACCCTGCCACACCTATAGTGGCCAAAAACGATTTACAAAAGGGGGTGGTGATGAACAGAGTGTCTGAGTTAAACAGACCACTCTTACCCAGTCCAAAGATCAGGGCTTGATCCATCACCGTTATTTATCTCACTGCCCCATCCCAGCTCAGAACCTGGCTATATGCAAATTAGTCTGTCCCTGGCCCAGTGCATCATGGGAACAGGGCAGACCAAACTACCAAGCCAATTCTTTTACTGGAAAGGAAACAAGCTTCTGGGGACCGGCTGTAATGCCAGAAACCGGTCCCCGGGAGCTTGTTTCCTTCCCAGTGTAAGGATTGGCTTTTGTAGTTTGGTTTGCCCTGTTCCCATCATGCACTGGGACAGGAACAGACTAATTTGCATACAGCCAGGTTCTGAAACTGGGATGGTGCAGTGAGCTAAAAAACGGTGTTGGATCTAGCCCTGATCTCTTGACTGGGTGAGAGCTTTCTGCTTAATTCAGAGACTCTGTCCCTCACCACCCCTTGTTGTAAATAATTTTGTCCACCCTAAGCGTGGAAGGGTATTCTCAGATGTGAGACCCTTGCTCATTGCACCATCAGGATTCAAGCAAACCGGGCCGAAGACGGCTGTAATGCCAGAAACCGGTCCCCGGGAGCTTGTTTCCTTCCCAGTGTAAGAATTGGCTTTTGTAGTTTGGTTTGCCCTGTTCCCATCATGCACTGGGACAGGAACAGACTAATTTGCATACAGCCAGGTTCTGAAACTGGGATGGTGCAGTGAGCTAAAAAACGGTGTTGGATCTAGCCCTGATCTCTTGACTGGGTGAGAGCTTTCTGCTTAATTCAGAGACTCTGTCCCTCACCACCCCTTGTTGTAAATATACACTTAACACTAATGACTTAACAAAGATATCGTCTGTCTATGAAGCAGCTGTCATGTTCACAGAATTGACAAAGAAGTGTGCAGACACCAATGCTATTAAGAAACACAAGGAAATCCCTAACGCATCAGCATTCTCGGAAGAAGTTGACACAGATGACATCTTAAGAAACAAAGAAAGACAAATTAAGGATAAGGAAGTTGTCACTTTAGTTTTTTCATCAGCTAGCGACAGCAACAAACACATTGTAATGGAGATTAGAGAGGCTACGGATGGGTGAATAAATTATCAAAAGAAAAAGCGACTCCCCCTTTAGCAGATTAGCTAAATCTTTGCGTAATTTGGGCATAAAAGTTCGCTACTGACGCCGCCTCATGGGCCAACGGGTTTTGTATGCTTTTTATAGCCCAAAGCCGCATAACAGGTCATGTGACTTGTTTATAAAACTTTTCATTGGTTCATTTTACTTTTGGTTTCCTAATGATGGAAGGCTTGATCATATGACCTAAAAATAACACTTTTCATTGGATTAAAACAATTTTTTTTTCCCAAACGATGAAAGACCCACCTTTTTTTTTCTCACTCAGCAATCAAAAAAGGTTCCGTTAGATGACAACAGAGGGGACAGGCAACAAGAACCATCACTCAAAAAAGGGGAGCGCAAGTTCTTCCCTACCGGGTCACGTTGGGGCTCCACCGGAACTCATCGAATTGATAGTCTACAGTGTTTCTGGATGTTTCAGACTGAAGCTGGTGTCAGCATGAGAGCACCACCATCTCGTTGCTCCGTCGTGGCCATTCCGCAAGCAATCATGGCAGCCACTCCCCACCGGAAGCCTGCGGGAGTCGGGGGCCCCCAAGACTTTTGTAGAATCTTCAAGGCTGAGGGGACGCTTTTGAGAATGGAGCCCAAGCCCTAGCAGACAAGCGTCCGAGTTCCAAGGTGTCCCAGAACCATTTTAGTGGACCAGGCCCAAATCCGAAGAGCGGGCCGCCATTTTAAGAGTCCTGTGGCAGCCGCCTATCGCTGCACCGCAAGAGTGGGAGCAACTCAACTACATGGTGAGCGAGACGCTGTAGCCGCAAGAGCGAGCGGAAAACCTCTGAATGGCAAGTGAAACGCTAAAGGGGCGCCCCACTACAACAGACGAGCCTCCACCTGGGGAGGCCCGTTCACGCCGCCTCCCCCCCCACCCCCCCCCCCCCCGGGGCGCCCTACGCCGTTTTTCGGAGCAGCATTGTAGGATACCAAAACCAGTGCAGCACCCAGGGGCGCATACGGTGCATACGTATCTCGTGATATCAAGGTTGGGCAACCAGTACACAACAAGGAGTTACGAGTCCCATTTATACCGGCGCCATTTTGGGCGCGGCCAGGCAGGTCCAGGATATAGTCAAACATAACAAATGAGGCTGACGTCTCTGAAGCAGTTGACGCACAGCAGGACATAGCAAATAAACATGAAGTCTCTGAAGCTGTTAACTCACTGCAGGACAAAACAAGTGAACCTGAAACCTCTGGAATAATTGTCGCTCAGAAGAACAACACACAAAACTCTGTAGTGTCTGAGGAAAGTAAAACAGAAGGGCACTGTAGTTTCAGACACACTTAACCCTAATGACTTAACAAAGATATTGTCTGTCTATGAAGCAGCTGTCATGTTCACAGAATTGACAAAGAAGTGTGCAGACACCAATGCTATTAAGAAACACAAGGAAACCCAAGACTTTTATTTTGATATGGCAAGGGAACGAAATAGAGAATAAACTATAGTTGGTCACCATGGGGTTTAAAGAAGGGATGGTTCTTCACCTGGGTGCAGTCCAGAACTCAGCACGTTGTGCTGCCTTGGAACTATTCGCACAACAGACCGCTACTGACAGAAGGGCACTGTAGTTTCAGACACACTTAACACTAATGACTTAACAAAGATATCGTCTGTCTATGAAGCAGCTGTCATGTTCACAGAATTGACAAATAAGTGTGCAGACACCAATGCTATTAAGAAACACAAGGAAACCCAAGACTTTTATTTTGTTATGGCAAGAGAACGAAATAGAGAATAACCTAGTTGGTCACCATGGGGTTTAAAGAAGGGATGGTTCTTCACCTGGGTGCCGTCATGAACTCAGCACGTTGTGCTGCCTTGGAACTATTCGCACAACAGACCGCTACTGACCATTGTTGCTTCTGTTTTAATAAAAAAATGTTATGGTGTTTACTGTTTTTGTTGCAATGTATATATTTATAAGTTAATAAAGTGTTATAATCCTACTACTTTGTTGGAGTGCTATATATTTTTAATGTGACACATAATTGTGAAGACTTTGATGTACAAAATGGCATCCCTGGAATCTTCCGCTTCAGGCTCGGTCCCACACACCCTTACAGTGAGAATACCCTCCCCAATCACAATACAGGATCGTTATCAGATAGTAGGAACGCGTGTGGTGTGACGGATCTCATGGGGTGGGGGCCTTGATCTACTGTAACTCCTTTGAAGAGGGGTGATTCTTTACAGTTGGGCCCATAAACTACATCCGCAGGGCTAGGTGATAGCCTGGGACCCGCCTGGACAACCGGACACAGAGAAAGAGGAGTGTCAGAGGGTGCGGTAGTGAATAGGGTGAAAGGGTGGTGTCGGGCGGGCACAGGGTGTGATTCTCAGGGAAGAGCAGCGCAGATGGGGGGAGGTTTATGGCCCATGCATAAGACAGAGAGCGGGGGTGACCAGTGCGTGGGGGTGATGCTTGCGAAGGTGGGGAGCCATGCTGAGGATCGGCGGCGTTCAGAGAGTGGGTCTGGTCAAGGCATCTAAAATGGCTGCCGTGCACGACAAAAGTGTGGCATTGGAAAAAAAGCAAAATGGCGCAGACAATGTTTATCAATACGAATTAATTTATAACAATTATTTTTAACAATATATTTACTCGCAGTGTCAAAATGGCGGTCAACACTTCCTGATTTCCTTCGAATCGAACGTTAACAGACGTCACGATCGGCGTCGTGCAGAGAGTGGGTCTGGTCAAGGCATCTAAAATGGCTGCCGTGCACGACAAAAGTGTGGCATTGGAAAAAAAGCAAGATGGCGCAGACAATGTTTATCAATACGGATTAATTTATAACAATTATTTTTAACAATATATTTACTCGCAGTGTCAAAATGGCAGTCAACACTTCCTGATTTCCTTCGAATCGAACGTTAACAGACGTCACGCAGCAAAAAAAAAAAAAACGCTCACACGCAGCCGCTGGAAGACAAGTATCAACATATATGAGCCTCCTCAGCCACCCTCAGAAAACATAGGGGGTCAGGATACGTCTCCTGTACTCCCTTATACCCATTTCACACATAGTTTTTCCTCCATCTTGTAATTTAAATAAAACTAAACACAAAATGGCGAATTCCCGTTTCGCTACCTGTTCGCAACCCGGTTCGCGAACCGGAAAGCGCTTCTACCGCAAAAAAATCAATATTTTTTTATTTGCCCCACGGGACCCTTTAATAACCCCAACATCATTCCTAGGGGGTCAAGAAGGGTCTACCTTGCCCCCTTTCATTAAATTCCCCCTTCGTTTTTCTCCTCCTCTTGTCTCTCGATCCTACCGAGAGACAAGATGGCGGCCGCTCCGGACAGTTTAGAATGTTGACAGACACCGGAAAGCCAATCAGCTTCGCTACGCAAAGTTCCGTATCGCGAAAAGTACGCGAACTGGAGCGCTATCCGGGACGCTGTCACAGATATATAATTTTTTTTAAACGTTAATTTCTCAAAATCCACTGGAGCACATATATTGAGACCCAGCAAAGGCACATCGGGCTACCAGTCCCTACAATTTTGCCAAGTTTCGTGCAAATCCATTCAGCCGTTCGAGCTAAAAGTGAGGCCAAACGCCCTATGGAAAACTCAATGTTAAAAACGCGTTTTGGGACCCCCCTTTTTTCTCGGACCCCCTTGACGAAACCCCCCCAAATTTTCAGGGGCTGCTCAGAAACAAAATGTGCCATTTTCCTGAAAATTTCAGCCAATTCCGTCCACAAACGCCAAAGTTATTAGACATAGAATTTTCAAAAGTTACATAGAAAAAAAATCCTAACTATATATACCTACTGGCGACCGCCAGTAGGTTATATATATATATATATATATATATATATATATATATATATATATATATATATATATATATATATATATTACCTACTGGCGATAGCCAGTAGGTATATATAGTTAGGATTTTTTCCCTATGGCATTTGACAGCTTTTGATATTTGCTATTAAAAAACCATTGAAATTCACAGAAAAAAACATAGGTTTTAGGCCATATATAGTTAGGAATTTGCATTTACAAAACCTTGAAAATTCACTGAAAATACCATTGGTTATAGACCATATATAGTTAGGGATTAGCCTTTTCAAAACCTTATTTTACTCACACAAAACCATTGAAATTTCATATATAGTTAGTTGCACTAACTATATATCGCGCACCCGCAATCCACTGCTGATGATGTCACATATTACATCATTCATGACATGGTTAGTGACATCACTCAGTTTCCAAATCCGCTTTACGAGCAAGAAAGGATGCAGACCCAAAATAGCGCCAAAGCAGTTTTTATTTCGCCCGCACCTCCGCCATTATATATATATATATATATATTGTTTGTTTGTAAAACAAGTATTGCTATTTGACTTAAATACAAAAAATTGTAGGTGTGGAGTCGTTAAAAAATACGTACTCTTCACAGCTTGAATTTACTTGTACAATGAGTGGTTTGATGTATGTTTAAATTATAATATACATAAAAGGTGATTACTCCTTTGTGAACAATATACCACTCTAAGATGGCGCTGGTTAATGTCAGCAAGCCAGTAGTCCTTCCTTGATTGTACGGATACTGTTTAAAAACATGCCGATGTCTGGTGGATACCGACATCGAGAAAGGCTGTGTGCCAAAATGCGAGGGCGTCTGTCTTGTCTGTTAAAATAAAAGCAACCTTGGAAACAGCAACCTCGTGAGTGTGGATAATTCTTTGACATCATGAAAGATCTGAGCGCAATATATATATATATATATATATATATATATATATATATATATATATATATATATATATATATATTACCTACCGGCGATAGCCAGTAGGTAGTATATATAGTTAGGATTTTTTTCCTATGGGACTTTTGAAAATTCTATGTCTAATAACTTTGGCGTTTGTGGACGGAATCGGCTGAAATTTTCAGGAAAATGGCACATTTTGTTTCAGAGCAGCCCTTGAAAATTTGGGGGGGTTTCGTCAAGGGGGGGCCGAGAAAAAAGGGGGGTCCCAAAACGCGTTTTTCCCATGTTAATTTCCATAGGGCGTTTGGCCTCACTTTTAGCTCGAACGGCTGAATGGATTTGCACGAAACTTGGCAAAATTGTAGGGACTGTTAGCCCGATGTGCCTTTGCTGGGTCTCAATATATGTGCTCCAGTGGATTTTGAGAAATTAACGTTTTTAAAAATTTATATATCTGTGACAGCGTCCCGGGTAGCGCTCCAGATCGCGTACTTTTCGCGTCACGGAGCTTTGCGAAGCGATGCTGATTGGCTCTCCGGTGTCTGTCAACATTCTAAACAGTCCGGAGCGGCCGCCATCTTGTCACTCGGTAGGATCGAGAGACAAGAAGAGGTGAAAAACGAAGGGGGAATTTAATGAAAGGGGGCAAGTTAGAACCCTCTTGACCCCCTAGGAATGATGTTGGGGTTATTAAAGGGTCCCGTGGGGAAAATTAAAAAAATTTGATTTTTCACGGTAGAAGCGCTTCTCGGTTCGCAAACTAACGGCTGAATGGATTTGCACGAAACTTGGCAAAATTATAGGGACTGTTAGTCCGATGTGCCTTTGCTGGGTCTCAATATATGTGCTCCAGTGGATTTTGAGAAATTAACGTTTTAAAAAACAGATATAGCTGTGACAGCGTCCCAGATAGCGCTCCAGATCGCGTACTTTTCGCGTACGGAGCTTTGCGTAGCGAAGCTGATTGGCTGTCCGGTGTCTGTCAACATTCTAAACAGTCCGGTGCGGCCGCCATCTTGTCTGCCGGTAGGATCGAGAGACAAGAGGAGGAGAAAAACGAAGGGGGAATTTAATGAAAGAGGGCTAGGTAGACCCCTCTTGACCCCCTAGGAATGATGTTGGGGTTATTAAAGGGTCCCGTGGGGCAAATAAAAAAAAAATGATTTTTCGCGGTAGAAGCGCTTCTCGGTTCGCAAACTGGTAGCGAAACGTGAATTCGCCATTTTGTGTTTTGATTTCAATAAATTACTAGGTATAAGGGGGTACGGGAGACGTATCCTGACCCCTTTTGTTTTCTGAGGGTGGCTGAGGAGGCTCATATATGTTGATACATGTCTTCCAGCGGCTGTGCGTGAGCGTTTTTTTTTTTTGCTGCGTGACGTCTGTTAACGTTCGATTCGATGGAAATCAGGAAGTGTTGACCGCCATTTTGTCACTGCGAGTAAATATTTTATTTGTTATAAATAAATCATTATTGATAAACATTGTCTGCGCCATCTTGCCTTTTTTGCAATGCCACACTTTTGTCGAGCACAGCAGCCATTTTAGATGCCTTGACCAGACCCACTGTTTGCACCCTCGCAAGCATCTCCCACACGCACTGGTCACTCCCGCTCTCTTTCTCATGTATGGGCTAGAAACCTCCTCCCATCTGCGCTGTTCTTCTCTGAGAATGACACCCTGTGCCCGCCCGACACCTGCCTTTCACCCTATTCACTACCGCACCCTCTGACACTCCTCTTCCTCTGTGTCCGATTGTCCAGGCCCGTCCCAGGCTATCACCTAGCCCTGCAGATGTAGTTTATGGCCTCAACTGTAAAGAATCACCCCTCTTCAAAGAAGTTACAGTAGATCAAGGCCCCCACCCGATGAGATCCGTCACACTACATGCGTTCCTACAATCTGATAACCATCCTGTATTGTGATTGGGGAGGGGATTCTCACTGTGAGGGTGTGTGGGACCGAGCCTGAAGCGGAAGATTCCAGGGATGCCTTTTTGTACATCAAAGTCTTCACAATTATGTGTCACATTAAAAATATATAGCACTCCAACAAAGTAGTAGGTTTATAACACTTTAATAACTTATAAATATATACATCGCACCAAAAACAGTAAACACCTTAACATTTTTTTATTAAAACAGAAGCAACAATGGTCAGTAGCGGTCTGTTGTGCGAATAGTTCCAAGGCAGCACAACGTGCTGAGTTGTGGACGGCACCCAGGTGAAGAACCATCCCTTCTTTAAACGCCATGAAAAAACTAAAGTGACAACTTCCTCATCCTTAATTTGTCTTTCTTTGTTCCTTAAGATGTCATCTGTGTCAACCTCTTTCGAGAATGCTGATGCGTTAGGGATTTCCTTGTGTTTCTTAATAGCATTGGTGTCTGCACACTTCTTTGTCAATTCTGTGAACATGACAGCTGCTTCATAGACAGACGATATCTTTGTTAAGTCATTAGTGTTAAGTGTGTCTGAAACTACAGTGCCCTTCTGTTTTACTTTCCTCAGACACTACAGAGTTTTGTGTGTTGTTCTTCTGAGCGACAATTATTCCAGAGGTTTCAGGTTCACTTGTTTTGTCCTGCAGTGAGTTAACAGCTTCAGAGACTTCATGTTTATTTGCTATGTCCTGCTGTGCGTCAACTGCTTCAGAGACGTCAGCCTCATTTGTTATGTTTGACTATAGCCTGGACCTGCCCGGCCGCGCCAAAAATGGAGCCGGTATAAATGGGACTCGTAACTCCTTGTTGTGTACTGGTTGCCCAACCTTGATATCACTAGATACGTATGCAGTTTTGAAGCACATGGCGAGCAGGGACGAGAATTGATTGAACATTTTGACATCCCTATTGATATTAAGTTCTGATGTGTTATTGATTACTGTACTATTGAAAGATCGAATTAATGTCACTCATGGTACTTGCCCGCTTTAGCTGCACTGTGCCTCGTCAGTAGTGGTCTGTTGTGCGAATAGTCCCAAGGCAGCAGAACGCGCTGTGATCTGGACGGCACCCAGGTGATGTCCAGTAAGTTGCCGCACTGGTTTTGGTATCCTACAATGCTGCTCCGAAAAACGGTGTGGGGCTCCCCGGGGGGGGAGGCGGCGTGAACGGGCCTCCCCAGGTGGAGGCTCGTCTGCTGTAGTGGGGCGCCCCTTTACCGTTTCAGTTGCCATTCCGCCCGCTTTTGCTACACTGTGCCTCATCCGCCATTCAGCTGTTTACCGCCCGCTCTTGCGGCTACAGCGTCTCGCTCACCATGTAGTTGAGTTGCTCCCACTCTTGCGGTGCAGCGATAGGCGGCTGCCACAGGAGTCTTAAAATGGCAGACGGCTCTTCGGATTTGGGCCTGGTCCACTAACATGGCCCTGGGACACCTTGGAACTCGGACGTCCCCTGAGCCTTGAAGATTTTACAAAAGTCTTGGGGGCTCCCGACTCCTGCAGGCTTCCAGCGGGGAGCGGCTGCCATGATTGCTTGCGAAATGACCACGACGGAGCCACGAGATGGTGGTGCTCTCAGGCTGACGCTAGCTTTAGTCTGAAACATCTAGAAACAAGGTGGGGCTTTCATCGTTTGGGAAAAAAAAATGTTTTAATCCAATGAAAAGTGATATTTTTAGGTCATATGATCAAGCCTTCCATCATTAGGAAACCAAAAGTAAAATTAACCAATGAAAAGTTTTATTAACAAGTCACATGACCTGTTATGCTTACGTTACGCGCTGCGCGCCGCGCTCTGGATCGTTTCCAGGAAGCTGCGCCTTGCGCACCGGAGCACTTTCGGGTGCGCTAACGCGGCGCGTCATATGACGCATTACGCGACAACGCAGGTCCAGAATATAGTCAAAATGTCTCCACCAACCAGCGGTCGGAATACAACCCCTTTCAGCAGTCCAAAAAGTTCTGTTAAATGACAACAGAAAGGACAGGCAACAAGAACAATCAGTCAAAGAGGGGAGGGCAAGTTCTTCTCTACCGGGTCACGTTGGGGCTCCACCGGAACTGATTGAATTGGTAGTCTACAATTGAAGCTGGCATCAGCATGAGAGCACCCAATTCGAAAACAGTAAATGCTTCGATAACAATCAATCAAATGTAGAGGGAAGCAGGCACGACGGGTTACAAATGGGGCAAAGGCTTACGTTCCCTACCCTTCACTATCTGCAAAGAGAGAATACTCCTAAAAGAAAAGAGAAGGGGGGGGCAGCGTTCAAAGCACATCAGCGTGCATAAATACGAAAATGTTTTTACCTACCACGTACTTGACATTTTACAGCTTTTGATATTTGCTATTAAAAAATATATTCACTGAAAAAACCATAGGTTATAGACCATATATAGTTAGGAATTCGCATTTACAAAACCTTATTTTACTCACACAAAACCATTGAAATTCCATATATAGTTAGTTGCACTAACTATATATCGCGCACCCGCAATCCACTGCTGATGATGTCACATATTACATCATTCATGACATGGTCAGTGACATCACTGATGACATCACTGATGACATCTCAAATGACATCACTGATGACATCACTGATGACATCTCATTTGACATTACTGATCACATCACTGATGATATCATTCATGTGATAATACGATGAACCTCTTCAGACTCTAATATAACCTTAGATACAATCAGTGTAAACAGACACTCACAGACTGTCACTCATCCATGGAGTTACTCACACACCTAGTCAGTCATGCAAAGAATCAATCACACCTCCATTTCCTCAACTATACAGTTATACAAACTTTACTTATTCAAACATATACTAACACATATTTACTCTCTTATACAATCCCTGATACAAGTTCACAATGATCCATACAGCCACTCACACATTCACTGGCTCTTATGCACAGTTATTTATATATGTCAACTCTCACATGTACTGTGTTTTACATATGTACTTACTTTGACATGTAGCACTGAGATATCCATTCACTCACCAATACACTCATGCACACAGTCAACCGCCCATACAGCTGTTTCCACATGCACTTTTGAAACCATACATCTAGTGAATCAACTGCTCACACATCTATGCACAGAGTCATACACCTCCCAGCCACCCACACACACACTCAGTCTCCCATACAAATACTTGGGCAACCAATCAATAACCCATATAGTTACTCATATAGCTACTTATCAACACATGCAACAGTTTACAGAACAACAGACATAATGATGCAAAAATTAAGACAGTTTAGTCACTAACCCATGCACTCAGTGAGACACATTTAATCACTCACTCATACAGTCAGTCATGCACCTACTAAATTCTTCATCCAGACACTTATACATCCACTCATTCTTCAATATGTAAGACATATTTTAACTTTACAGAAACATACAGTCACTGGATGTTGTCATCAGTGATGTCATCAGTGATGTCATTTGAGATGTCATCAGTGATGTCATCAGTGATGTCACTGACCATGTCATGAATGATGTAATATGTGACATCATCAGCAGTGGATTGCGGGTGCGCGATATATAGTTAGTGCAACTAACTATATATGGAATTTCAATGGTTTTGTGTGAGTAAAATAAGGTTTTGTAAATGTGAATTCCTAACTATATATGGTCTATAACCTATGGTTTTTTCAGTGAATTTTCAAGGTTTTGTAAATGCTAATTCCTAACTATATATGGTCTATAACCTATGGTTTTTTCAGTGGATTTTCAAGGTTTTGTAAATGCTAATTCCTAACTATATATGGTCTATAACCTATGGTTTTTTCAGTGAATATATATATATATACATACATATATAAACATATATCATCTGTATATCTATATAAATACAAACATAAATGCATGCATACATATACTTATATGCATACAGATGCATGTTATTTACATGAAAGTTGAAAAAACACTAATAAAAGCAAAGCTAAAAAGCCACCTCATTACAAACAGAATGGCTTTAACTTAAATGAGGGCGAGATCTATTGCATTTTCAATGCTTGTTTACTTTGGTTCCATCAAGAAGGCATTCAGATGTGTCACACATTTGCCATAAATTCTGAATGTTAGCACTCTAGTTGCACATTAGATCACTGTAGTAAAGCTACTGCTCACCAGGGACGTCTGCTGCTGGTATTCAAAGTGCATGTTTCAGTCTGCATGTCAGAATTTTTTTAATGAAATAGAAGAGGATTTGAGAAGTCACTCAAAATGATCCCTAATTTTTCTTTCTGAAGCACTAATCATACTTTCTATGGCAAAATTAACCCCCTCATGTTGTTCCTTTTTAAATTGAGTGTTTTCAGACTTACCACTTCATTCCAATCAAGATGGCTTCTGGTGTGCCATACTTTTGTCATAAGTAAGACTGTTAACGCTCTAGTTGTTCTTTAGAACACTCTGGGACATTCTGTCATTGGGCTATACTTGGGGTACATCTGGGTGATATTTGGGCTACATTTAGGCTCTTTTGTCTCTGGTGGCCATCTTGGGAGACTGTATGTCAGAATTTTTTAATGAAATTGAAGAGGGTTTGAGAAGTCACTCAAAATGTGCCCTAATTTTTCTTTCTGCAGCACTAATCATAATTCATATGGCAAAATATACCCCCTCATTTTGTTCCTTTTTAAATTAAATGTTTTAAGAGTTACCACTTTATTCCAATCAAGATGGCTTCAGGTGTGCCATACCTTTGTAATAAGTAGGACTGTTAGCGCTCTAGTTGTTCTTTAGAACACTCTGGGACATTCTGTCATTGGGCTATACTTGGGCTACATCTGGGTGATACTTGGGCTACATTTGGGCTCTTTTGTCTCTGGTGGCCATTTTGGGAGACTGCATGTCAGAATTTTTTAATGAAATAGAAGAGGATTTGAAAAGTCACTCAAAATGTGCCCTAATTTTTCTTTCTGCAGCACTAATAATACCTTCTATTGCATAATATACCCCCTCATTTTGTTCCTTTTTAAATTAAATGTTTTAAGAGTTACCACTTTATTCCCATCACGATGGCTCCAGGTGTGCTATACCTTTGTAATACGTAGGACTGTTAGCGCTCTAGTTGTTCTTTAGAACACTTTAGGAGGCTGCAGTAGAGCACAAAGGAATCAACTGACAGTCTGTCCTTGTTGGATGTACATGTTTTACTGAGAATGTCAGACTTCATTTTCACATGACTGAGAAAGATAATGTGAATTTACAGAAAATATGCTTTCAGTTTAGCTTATAGATCCCCTTCCAAACCACTGTGGGAAAATCATGAGATATTAGTTTTCTTTCAAACAATATTCATGATATCACAGCAGAAGTTTTTTTCACATGGTAAAATCACCTTAGAACCCACCACAATTCCTAAAACGAGTATGGTACCATCAACAAATGATTTATAATGTAAATAAAGTCCTAAAACCCTCTATTAACTACAATGCTTTTTAATGAGGTGCTATCATGTATATTGGTCCCAAGATGGCTGCCAACACTTCTTGGATGAAGTGCTGACAGCCAATCAGATCAGATGTGTGGTTAGGCTCCGCCCAGATATATATCTTTTTTTGAACCTAAATTACTCAAGATCCACTGGAGCACATATATTGAGACCTAGCAAAGGCACATCGGGCTAACAGTCCCTACAATTTTGCCAAGTTTCGTGCAAATCCATTCAGCCGTTCGAGCTAAAAGTGAGGCCAACCGCCCTATGGAAATTAACATGGGAAAAACGTGTTTTGGGACCCCCCTTTTTTCTCGGCCCCCCCTTGATGAAACCCCCCCAAATTGTCAGGGGCTGCTCAGAAACAAAATGTTCCATTTTCCTGAAAATTTCAGCCAATTCCGTCCACAAACGCCAAAGTTATTAGACATAGAATTTTCAAAAATCCCATAGAGAAAAAATCCTAACTATATATACCTACTGGCGACCGCCAGTAGGTAATATATATATATATATATAATACACCAAAGTTTGGCTCCAAACAAAGACGCCAAACACGGAGGGTTACGGCACTCCACACCGCAGGTAGCAATGCTCGCAAAGAGACGCTGCATTCCCAGTTGCCATACACGTTTCGAGCATAACGCTCTTGATCACTCGCTAGCTTGAAAACAGGAGGCGAACTGATAAGAACATGTGATTTAGCAAAAAGACTGGCATCGCTAAGGCCCCGCCCCCTCCCAGATAATTCACCTTCCATTCTGGGGGTATCTGGGGCCAACTATCCTACCAGATACCTCCAGTAAGCCCCACAGGGCTGCGTTGCGGAGAGGTGGTCCAGGACATGCCCCTTTTTACTCCTCTCTGCAACTCAGCTCTGAGGCGCTTACTGGAGGTACCTCGTGGGCTTGTTGGACCCCAGGGACCCTCAGGATTTAAGGGAACTTTATCCCCAACTTCAAACGCGCCACAGGCGTGTTTGCACAGTGGTGAATGGAGGGGGGGCCTGAGATGACATGTGTGCAAACACGCCCTGTGGCGCGTTTAAAGTTGGGTAATTAAGTCCCTTTCAATCCTGAGGGCCGCTGGGGGTCAAATAACCCACCATGTGCTTCCAGTATGCGCCACTGCGCTGCGTTGCAGAGAGGTGGTCCAGGCCATGCCCATTTTTACACCTCTCTGCAACGCAGCTCTGTGGCGGTTACTGGAGGTACCTGGTGGGCTAGTTGGACCCCAGGAACCCTCAGGATTCAAGAGGACTTAAGCCCCGAACTTAAAATGCACCACAGGCATGTTGCATAGTGGTGGAGCGAAGGGGCAGGGCCTAAGGTAACATGTGTGCAAGCACCCTTGTGCCGCATTTCCTCTTCAATCCTGAGGGCCCCTGGGGGCCAAGTAGCCCACCAGGTGCTTCCAGTAACGCCACTGCACTGCGTTGCAGAGAAGTGGTCCAGGCCATGCCCTTTTTACATCTCTCTGCAACGCAGCTCTCTGGCGCTTACTGGAGGTACCTGGTGGGCTAATTGGACCCCTTGGACCCTCGGGATTCAAAGGGACTTAATCCCCCAAACTTAAAATGCGCCACGGGGTGCGTTTGCACAGTGGTGAAGGGAGGGGGAAGGACCTGAGGTGACATGTGTGCAAACACGCCCTGTGGTGCATTTTAAGTTGGGGAATTAATTCCTCTTCAATTCTAAGGGTCCCAGGGGGCCAATAACCCCACCAGGTGCATCCAGTAAGCGCCCCTGCGCTGTGTTGCAGAGAGGTGGGCCAGGCCATGCCCCTTTTTACACCTCTCTGCAACGCAGCTCTCTGGCGTTTACTGGAAGGACCTGGTGGGCTAGCAGGACCCCAGGGACCCTCAGGATTCAAGGGGACCTAATCCCCCAACTTCCAATGCGCCAGGGGGTGCATTTGCAGAGGGGTGGAGAAAGGGGGCATGGCCTTTGTCTACCTCTCACCAATCCCACTGCGTGGGGCTTACTGGAGGTAAAAGGTAGGCTAGTTGGCCCCTAATGGACCCCCAGCAGTGAAGGGGACTACAATCCCCATCCAAGAGCATGCCAGGGAGCTCGTTTGTAGAGTGGTGGGCAAAGTGGGTGTGGCCTGGTATGAGTACTTACCAGTGCTGCTGTGTGGGACTGACTGGAGGTAATAGTTTGGAAAATTGGCCACCAAAGATGTCCTTGGGGGCCAACTATCCCTCTTGTTACCTCCAGTAAGTCCCACTTGCTAAGACGTCTTCAGAGGCATTGGCCCCCTTTCTCTACCACTCTGCAAATGTGCCTCGTGGCAGACTACGGGATGGGGGATGAAGTCCAATTTAGTCCTGTGGGAGTTTGGGGGCCAAGAATCGCTCCTAGTACCTCCTGTAAGTCCTACGTGGCGGAATTCCTGAGCGTTGGTTGGATACACAGCACCCTTTCTCTACCATTCTGCAAACGTGACTACTAGTTAAAGTAGCATATTTCTGCACCTCTGACTTAGAGGTAGTTTTAAACCCCCTGCCCTATTATGTACTAGGGCCTTACAGAGGAGGTCATGCTAATCACAGAGTTCCCTAGTGTATGTAGGTGTTTTCACTGTATTCTAAGTGTCTTTTAGCATAGCACTGGCTCTAGGCCTGGTTAGTCAGAATCAGTTACCACCAGTACCCCCTGAAAAAGTTGTGGGCACAGGATGATTTTGCAACAAAGTCTCTTGCTGCTCCTCTGTTGGTTCTTTTGGCACATATCTTGCTTCTTCCTGCACATTTCTACGTCTTTGTGGACTTCTGTTGCTTCTTTCTGCATTTCATTTGTTTCTTTCTGTGTGTTTTTTCTTCTTTCTTCACATGTCCTACCTCTGTAAACTGGCATTTAAAAAAACCTTTGAAATTCACTTAACAAAACATAGGTTTCAGGCACGTTATAGTTAGAAATTAGCATTTAAAAAGCCTTAGAAATTCACTGAAAAAACCATAGGTTTTAGGGAAAGTTATAGTTAGTTGGACATTTAACTCGTACAAAACCAGAGAAATTCCCCCATTATAGTTAGTTCAGCTAACTATAACTCATGCCCCTGCAAAGCACTGCTGATGACATCACATAATGCATCACTCATGACATGATCAGTTACATCACTGATGACATCTCAAATGACATCACCAATGATATCACTGATGACATCATCCATGTGATAATTTGATGCATCTTCACACACCCTAATATAACATTTGATACACCCACTCTAAATTACAGAGTGCCATTCTCAAAACCATAGACACTCCAACACCAATAACTAAATACCCACTCACCGATTCTTAGGTTCACACACACATCCACTCACTCACCTGTACAGTCACTCATACCTATGGTCACTCAGTATAGGACCATCAAATGCACTCATACACCTATATAGACACTCACACACCGCCACTCCATAGAGGTACTCACACACCTAGTCAGTCATGCAAATAAATAATCACACTGCCATTTACTCACCTATACAGTTATACACACACCAGGTCAATTACTCATACAAATACTAGCACATTCGTACGCTCTTATACAATCACTGACACAAGCACACACTCACCCATACAGCAGCTCTCACAATCACACACTCTCACTTATAGCCATTTATATACTCCAACACACACATATACTGCCTTTCACATATGTAGTTACTTACACATGTACCACTGAGTTATACATTCACTCCCTAACACACCCATACACACACTCACCCACCCATACAGTCCATCACAGATGCACTCTTTAAACCATGCACCCAGTGAATCACCCACTCACACATCTATGCACAAAGTCACACACACCCCACCCACACAAACACTCAGGCACCCATACAGATACTCAGACAACCAATCAATAACCCATATAGATACTCATGTAGCTATTCGCAAACCCATGCAGCCGCTTACACACCAACAGACAGACGGATACAGGCATTCACACAGTTTAGTCACTAACCCATGCATTCAGTAAGATATGTTTAATCACTCACTTATAGAGTCAATCATGCACCTACTAAATCATCCATTCAGACACTTGTACACCCACTAATTCTTCAATACGCCTTTCCCTATATATTTTAAACATATTTAAACTTTACAGAAACACACAGTCAATGGATGATGTCATCAGTGATGTCAACTAACTGTCCAACTAACTATAACTTTCCCTAAAACCTATGTTTTTTTCAGTGAATATATATATATATATATATCGACACCACCTCGTACTTCGCAGTACAAATGCACTCTTGACAATTATCTCCGCCACACGATATTGTGGTTTAGGAAGACTTTATTCCATATCCAGCCAAACTTTTAGACAAAAAACCCAACGCGTTTCGGCGACACACTCGCCTTGGTCACGGGCTAATTAGTTTGTTTTCAGCCGACATTAAATAAAGAAAAAAGTGCAACACAGTTTCAAAATGTGAACATAAACATAGGACTCTACACATCAACAGAATCCTTTTCGGCCATCTTAGCACGGTAAAATATTAACCTATTTACCTTGTTTGCCTTGTCATTGCAGAGTATTTTAAGAAAAAAGTTCATTGAGTTTCTAGAACTTACTATACAAATATAATGCATAATTTCATGGCCAGTGTATACATCTTTGATTTCTAAGTTTGATGTCATATTTATTTACATATGGCATCGGGTGGGCCAACATCACTACACGTCACGTGCTGGAAAGGGACATCACATGGTGTATAAACCCAAGTGGGTTTACGACATATTTTCACAAAACGTGCAATCCCAAAAGAATGCGTATTCAATCCCGAGTGGGTATTTAAGTTATGTCACATATCAAACATTGTAGTTTCCATGAATACCGACCATTCAAAATCATTAGTATATAAAGTATATATACCCAAGTGGGTTTAAACATATTACCAGCAAATGGACTTAGTGTGAACGTATATGTCTTATCAAATACATATTCAATCCCAAGTGGGTAACAGTCATTTCAAAATCTCAATGGGTGACGAAAATTCCAATGGAACCAAAATTTGCTTAGTAGTTGTATAACAGTTCATCAAAAGTTATTCATTAAGGGAGGCAGGGTTACCTTGTGCCCTGATTTTTTGCACCGACGCGGAGAGAGTCCCGGTAATTTAACAAGGAAAGTGAAACAGAATATATATATATATATATATATATATATATATATATATATATATATATATATATATATATATATATATATATATATATATATATATATATATATATATATACCTACTACCTGCTGGCGGTCGCCAGTAGGTAGTTATAGTTAGGACCTATTTTCCATAGGAAATCCGCAACATTCTATTTGGAATAACGTTGGCGCCGGTTGATGAATCTTTGCGAAATTTTCAAAACTAGTGGGGCACTCCGGTCCGCTCCTATCCTGAAAGTCTTGGAGTGATTCATAAAGTAGAGGCTGAGGAAAAAGGGGGTCCCAAAACGTGTTTTCCCCATGCAATTTTCCATAGGAACCGTTCATCGCGGCTACAGCCCGAACTGCTGAAAGGAATTACACCAAATTTGGCAAAGAGGTAGTCCTTAGTTCAGCCTCATGGCTTTTGCTTAAATGGTGTAAATCCGTTCAGTAGTTCCTGAGAAAATCACAATTAAATGTATATATATCTATGTCTAAATAATGGTTGCAATGCACTAGCACTTTAAATATCGTGAGAAAATGCCATTGAGTTGTCATGTGATCAAGGGTAATGGCGGCACTGGCGAAATAAAGATACTGCGCTTTAAAATTGGGTCCACGCTCGTCTGTTTTTATACAGAAGAAGTGAAGGCGGGTATTGGAGTGATTTATGCCGGATTGACTCTCTCCGGCTTGTGGACCCCTTTCCTTAATGAGGCTCTGTGAGTGGCGAGTCTTGCCTTGGAGGTCACCTCTCTGACGGCATCACGGGCTCGTGGTGATCTTTGGCGGGGTCCCCCGGGGCACTGTGTGAAGCTTTTCGAATACAGAAGCATATCGGAGCCCCCTGCGAGCAACTGAATCTAAGCGACTGTGGATGGTGATATCGATCAAGAGCGGCTAGACTTTCTAACTACGGTGAAGCCCGGTGTAGGGTGCGTTGGCGGGAGGAAGTGAGCGGCAAGACGACGGTATCATCACGAAGGTACAGCGCTTATCAGCATTTTGTATTAAGCAGGTTGGAAAGTGTGCAGCGCGAAGTGGCAAGCTTCTCGGTATTAACCGATAGAGAAGCGTGCATCGTGTAAACTATTTAAAGAAGCCAAAGAATGTCCAAAGATGTACTCAAGGATCGCGAGCTGGCAGCCAAGGGGTTGTTTTCATACACCTCGGAGGAAACACAGGGGGCCAGCAAGGTGACTAATGAGGAGCCTGGAAACAGCAAAGGCAAGGGACTCAGGGATAATTTTCGAGCGCTTGAGAAGGTAAAACGACAAGAACAGGGCAAATGGTGGGAGGCCCACTCTCTCCAAAGATATTTGGATATAGGCAGGATACCGAGGGGCCTTCCTATTATGATTGCCCCAAACTATGAGTCTCCAAACCCCTCCATGATGGCTGAATGGGTGAGTGCAATTTGGAATCCTCACGTCGGCTTGTGGAGATATTAGTAAAATATGCTGCTATTGATAGGGGCATACTACAAGGTAAAATAGAGCAATTGGAAAAAGAAATTGAGCCACAAGGGGATCCTCAGTATGAACAAAAAATGGTGGAGGAAATGAATGTTCGTCTAAAGAAGGAGGAAGAAAAGATAAAAAATAGAAAAAGTTATAAATTCAGGCGAGACAGAGATGATTATGCGAATGGTCAGATTTTTACATTCGCTAAAAGATATGATTCAATGCGGGTGGCAACTGTTAACAAACGTGTGGGCATGGGCAATGCTGAAGATAGAGCAAATCGAAGAGCAGAAGAATACCCATCCTATTCAGACCTTAGTTCTGCCATGGAGAGCGGCTCAGAATCAGACGATCAGGGAACAAGGCCGGAATTGAATAGCATTAGGCTAACGTTGGGGGAAGAATTAGCAATACGGAAAAGCAGCCGCATGGACACTTTGAGGCTGCGCACCAAAATGCCCAGCAAAACAGGGCAACAAGGAGAAGAAGGGGGCGCAGGCAAGCAAGGAAATGGTTCCAAGAAACGTGGGAGAGGTAGAGCCCGCAGATGGAGGTTGGGCAAGGGGTAGGACCGGAAGAAGATAAAGTAGTCAACCCCTCCTCCTCCAACAACAATACTATTATTAACTTAGCAGGCATCGATCTTTCAGCGGCAGAGAGACAGCTTCTATCATTGGGTTTGTCGTATTGCCCAGAGTCCAATTTCAGTTACACCCAAACTCGTGCTGACATATACAGGTTCATACGGAAACTTAAACTTAGAAAGTTCCATCAACAACAGGGTGCCCAGGGTGGAATAGAGGAGGTGCCAACATCACTTAACCCTGGGATGCAAGGCCTAGTAGGGACAGACTATGAACTGTTATATGACATGCAAAAAATGGAACAAGGGGTAGGGAACCAAAGGAATTCTTCTTACCCATCCCATGAGGCAACAGTACTAAGGGAAGAAAGCATTGGGTCAACTCCAATACATGGAACTAATGTCAAGCCTCAAACCCCCTTCAAACAGAAATCAAAGTTTGTACCCATCATGGCACGGGATTCAATAGATGTTTTTAACGAGCAATTGATAGCACAAGTAAAAAGACTCGATATTTCCACCAAGAATTCAAAAAGGAAAATTACAAATCATGAGAGAAAGTACTGGCAGCTGGTTAACAAATTAAAAGATAATCACCAATTATAGTAAGAAACTCTGACAAGGGAGGCAATTTGGTGTTATGGCCTCTACAACATTATCTGGAGGAGGCATACAGTCAGCTGAATAACTTTGAATGCTACAGAAAAGTTCCAATGGCTAAATACAAGTAAACTCAGGACACTTTGTTCGCACAGTTATTGGCTTGGAAAAGTGTTGGCCTGCTCAACTGGGAAGAATTTAAATATCTCAAAAAGAACACCCAATTGTTCCGGTAATATACTTTATACCCAAGGTTCATAAAAATATGGACAAACCTCCGGGACGTCACATTATTGCAGCCTGCGATTGCCTGTTAGAAAACTTGTCAAGGTACATAGACTTCTTCTTGCAAGATTTTGTCAGAAGTTTGAAATCGTATGTACAGGATACGATACGAGTGACGTCTGAGAAAAATACACAATATCAAGTGGAAGTCTACTTACTTACTGTTGGCACTTGATGTATCCAGCTTATATACATGTATTAAGAACAAAGACGGTATGAGAGCAATTGAGTATTTTCTGTTGAACAGGCCTATAATTTATTCACAACACTCCACTATGCTTCTCAAAATGTTATTATTCTGTTTGGAAAACAACTTTTTCTTATTTGATGGTAAGATGTTCCAGCAGACTCAGGGAGTTGCCATGGGGGCCAGCTTCTCCCCCAGTTATGCCTGTTTATTTATGGGCTGGTGGGAGGAGCTGGTCCTCAGACAACAACATGAGCAAGTCTACAACAGGAGTGTGGTAACCTGGATACGCTTCATTGATGATTTGTTTATAGTGTGGGATGGGGACTATGAACGTGCTACTGATTTTATTGACACATTGAAACACGTTAATCTACATTTTACAGCAGATATAAGTAATGAAGTGGTTACATTCCTAGACGTAAAAGTCCAGGTGGATAACAATGAATTGGTGACTACCCTCTATCGGAAGCCTTCAGTGGGCAATACGCTCCTGCATGCCTCCAGTGCTCATCCGTCACATCTAATCAAGAGCAACCCGTATGGGGAGATGCTCCGTATTCAACGGATATGCAGTAGAGAGAAAGATTGCAATGACAAACAAAGAGAGTGCAGAAGTAGATTTCTGGATAGAGGATACAGCTCAGATGTTTTGAGTCAGCGATTATTAAATCTAAATCGCGGGCCAGACAGGATCTGTTGAAGTACAGGGACAAGCAGAGCAGCTCGGATCCACAGAAAGAACCCATAAGACTAATCCTTGGTTTTTCCCGGCAAGAGAAACAGATCAGGGAGATAGTCACAAAGAACTGGCCTATAGCTCTGTGAAGCTTGACTGTTATAGGGGCTATATTATGTATTGGAGGGAGAGATAGAGTAGTACTGTCCACCCTTCCGTTCATTACCCCTTCCTTGCCTTCACAGAGCGGGCCTCCTTTTTCCTGAGCTGGGTTCCAGGAGAGGTGAGGTACACTCCCTGTACTATTCAGGTGAGTAACATTAGTAAAATAAATTGGCTTAATTAGTAGAAGCCAGTGCCAGGTCTTTCCTGTTTTGATAGGACTTACTACAATTTATTTCTTGTTTCTTGTGACAGATGTAAGAGACACCGTTTGGTACAGAGGAACACGATTTTGGACTATTTATGTATATCATTTACAGATTGTCGTTACGTTCACTTTATGTATGCAGTAGCTAATGTTTAGAACTCTGGCCCTGAAGAAAGCCATGGGATCTTGTCCCTACCGGCTGAAACATGTTGGCCTTGTAAATGCAGTTATATGTTTAGACTGCTTCCTCTGCATTGTTCTTGTTTGTTTGAGGGAAAGGACAAATTACATTAGAGTTTTTCACCTATTGATCCTTTTACCCCTTGTTATTTAATTTACACATCTTTTGATTTTTGCACTGCACTCGATCCCATCTTTATCATTTGTTCATGGGCACCTTAGCGATTGATGCTGCGACCCAATTGAGTAAGGGCGATGGATGGGTCTCATTGATCAAGAGACATACCACCCCATTTTTGGATGACCAAATGAGAACATTTGATCTACATACCTATTTGATGGGAATCCAACACATCTCTGTACGGGTCTTACCAACAATCTCAGTAGGTCCTTCGACAGGTTTGTCCTGGCACACATTCTGACATAGAGACTTATATAGCTCTATTAGCGCCTAACTCACTTATGTAGGAGTTTTGCAGCAGCTCGGAGTACTTGAAGCTCCGTTATGGACCCCCGGTTCTTTTGTTGTTAGGATTACAGTTAGGGGGATACGAACTGGGCAGGTCTTTAAATTTCCCTCAGACCCTTCTTCAATTGTTTTTGTTTTACTGTTATGGCCTCTACAACATTATCTGGAGGAGGCATACAGTCAGCTGAATAACTTTGAATGCTACAGAAAAGTTCCGATGGCTAAATACAAGTAAACTCAGGACACTTTGTTCGCACAGTTATTGGCTTGGAAAAGTGTTGGCCTGCTCAACTGGGAAGAATTTAAATATCTCAAAAAGAACACCCAATTGTTCCGGTAATATACTTTATACCCAAGGTTCATAAAAATATGGACAAACCTCCAGGACGTCACATTATTGCAGCCTGTGATTGCCTGTTAGAAAACTTGTCAAGGTACATAGACTTCTTCTTGCAAGATTTTGTCAGAAGTTTGAAATCGTATGTACAGGATACGATACGAGTGACGTCTGAGAAAAATACACAATATCAAGTGGAAGTCTACTTACTTACTGTTGGCACTTGATGTATCCAGCTTATATACATGTATTAAGAACAAAGACGGTATGAGAGCAATTGAGTATTTTCTGTTGAACAGGCCTATAATTTATTCACAACACTCCACTATGCTTCTCAAAATGTTATTATTCTGTTTGGAAAACAACTTTTTCTTATTTGATGGTAAGATGTTCCAGCAGACTCAGGGAGTTGCCATGGGGGCCAGCTTCTCCCCCAGTTATGCCTGTTTATTTATGGGCTGGTGGGAGGAGCTGGTCCTCAGACAACAACATGAGCAAGTCTACAACAGGAGTGTGGTAACCTGGATACGCTTCATTGATGATTTGTTTATAGTGTGGGATGGGGACTATGAACGTGCTACTGATTTTATTGACACATTGAAACAAGTTAATCTACATTTTACAGCAGATATAAGTAATGAAGTGGTTACATTCCTAGACGTAAAAGTCCAGGTGGATAACAATGAATTGGTGACTACCCTCTATCGGAAGCCTTCAGTGGGCAATACGCTCCTGCATGCCTCCAGTGCTCATCCGTCACATCTAATCAAGAGCAACCCGTATGGGGAGATGCTCCGTATTCAACGGATATGCAGTAGAGAGAAAGATTGCAATGACAAACAAAGAGAGTGCAGAAGTAGATTTCTGGATAGAGGATACAGCTCAGATGTTTTGAGTCAGCGATTATTAAATCTAAATCGCGGGCCAGACAGGATCTGTTGAAGTACAGGGACAAGCAGAGCAGCTCGGATCCACAGAAAGGACTCATAAGACTAATCCTTGGTTTTTCCCGGCAAGAGAAACAGATCAGGGAGATAGTCAGAAAGAACTGGCCTATTGTTAAGGGTGACCCAGTAATATGGGGGTCACTGCCCAACAAACTGTCAGTGACTTTCCGAAAAACAAACAGTATGGGCTCATCATTGGTCATGAGCAACATCGAGACAAAAGGAAAGGGCTCTTGGCTTATGGCAAGGAAGGGGTTCTTTAAGTGCTCTGTTTGTAAGGCCTGCCAATATGGTACCAACACCACAAGCTACACTACAGCATTTGGTCCCACACAAGGCCGAATTGGTCAACACCTCACATGCAAATCTGATTTTGCAGTTTATGTGCTTACTTGTAGCTGCAATTTAAAATATATTGGCAGCACAAAATTACAGACACATAAAAGAATTCTTCAACACATCCGCGCTATTTGCAACAATGACGAAAATTACCCAGTTGCTAGGCATTTTAAACTGTGCTATAAGAGCGATCCAAAACATCTGAAATACTACATGATTGAGGCTATACCACCACAAAAAAGAGGAGGGGACAGGGAGTCTAAATTAAGGAGATTAGAGACCATTTATATCCTGTAATTTGACTCGAAACACCCGAACGGGTTGAATACCATGGAAGACTTATATAATTTTTTATAAGATTGTAGATTTCTTAGCCATGTGGGGATGTGAGCAATGTTTATTGATTCCGTATGATGTATTGTAGTTGAATTATAGAATCATTTATGTTGCAATACAGAAGTTCATTCATTCCACCTGAAGTGATGTTTTAACTCATGTAAAGGAACTTTTAGGATATTGGAGCATATTATCAAGGGGGTTTATCTCCGCTTCTTTGGCTTTAAAAGCCAAGAAAGCGGAGATAAAATTATCTCCCTATTACCTAGCTGTCGCTAACACCAGTTAGCGACAGCTAGTAGGAGATAGCGACCATCTTGGGCCCCACTTTGCATGTCAGTGATATTTATCACTAATAACATGCAAAGTGGGCCAAGATGTTTACGACTGGAAACAGTCGCTAACATCGCTATCTCCTATTACCAACTTTTGGAGATATTCGCGCTAAGCGCGAATATCTCCAAAAGCTAACACCTGCCCTGATCAGTTCTTAGCCATGTTATCCAATGGGAGGTGGATAACATGGCTAAGAGCATTAGCTCGGTAATGCATGAATATCGCTGACTTTTCAGCGATATTCATGCATTGCGGCCGATTTTTATCGCATTTGCGATAAACCTTGGTAATACCAAGGTTTATCTGCGATAAAAATCGCCGCAGCTCTGCGGTAAATTTTTGTCTCTAACCAAGCAATAGCGATAATTATCGCTATTGCTTTGCAATATGCCCCAATGTTATTTATATATTTACAGTATTAAGGATTGATTTTAGAAATCATTAATGAGAAGGTATCATTTTATATTTCTGGTTATTTAAAGTGATGTTTTTTATTGAAGGATCAACCTGTAACATGAATGTATTTATTATTATCCCTGAGCGACTTTGCACGTTAGAATTTCACAGCGAATTTTTCACAATAATGATAGTCACCTTGCTAACTCCTAAAAATGTTTAGTGTTTTTAAATTTTTTATAATTTATTTAATTAGTAACAAATTGCACTGTTTTTTTGGATTTACACATTAGGATTAATTTTAGGGTTATGACATAGCTGTGAATACGAGTATATTTTGCATTTATGCTGATATTTCAATGCGATACTCTGAATTTCACTATAAGATGCCTCATGTAATATTTGGAGGAATGTAGAAATTGTGAGGTCATAATTTATACATTAAGTTTTGATATTTGACCTACATTAAGCATTTATGCTTGAAGGATGTCTTCTATGTCTATGTAATGGTTGCACTGCACTAGCACTTTAAATAGCGTGAGAAAATTGAGTTGTCATGTGATCAAGGGAGGGATCTCCCGAAATGCGTAATGGCGGCACTGGCGAAATAAAGATGCTGCACTTTAAAATTGGGTCCACGCTTGTCTGTTTTTATACAGAAGAAGTGAAGGCGGGTATTGGAGTGATGGACCCTGCCCGAAACGCGTCATGCCAAATTTATGCTGCAAAATGGTTGAATAAACGCCTGCTGTGACACTCTGCAATTCGTGTGGTGGTCCGTATTTTCTGTTGGTTCATCCTGGAAACAGAATTCGTTCCACATATATATATATATATATCTCCCAAACACCACTGCATTCAGCGATCCTCAGCCTCACAAGGCTGGTGCCGTGGGTGGCCGCAGTCGCCACACTATTATTACTCGCAATTCCCCAATCACCTCCACTTTTCGGTATCCAAGGAAAAACGGCACACCAGATAGGTCCAGGCACAATTAATGTTTAATGTGCACTCTCTAAACAAAGACGACGCGTTTCGGCGTGAAGCCTTTATCAAGTAGCCACCATTTTGAAACACAACATATTTAAGTCCTTCTTCTATGCAATAGACATGATAAAAATACGATCGTTTTTTTGCACATGTAACTTAAACCATACACATAACAATTTTACATTATTGCACTTAATTGTTCTAGACATATTAAAAGAAGAAGGAAAGAAAATTATAGTTCATTCTGTTTGGGCACCATGGATCGAGAATTTCGTTCTCGGTGCTAATCAGAAACGGCTAGGACTTCTGGGCAATGTAGTTCAAGTGGCAAAAGAAACTACTATTCGGATCCCTAATCTATACAATTAGATGGTTTTGTCAGCTCAACATGATAATTTACATTACATATCTTTCCAGAGGATTGCAAGGTACGTATGTCGCACATTAATTCATTAATAATTTTTGTAAAGCAATTACATAAAGAATATATTAGTACCTGCTCATGAATCATCTTAATTCATACATGACATAGCGGAATGGTATTATATAAATAATAGTATGATAAAGCAGAATTCCGCTGATAGATTACCACTTAAACGTTTTACATCGCAACATTTTGTCTGTAACAACAGGAGCTCCCTTGCTAGCCTGCGCATTTCAATAGGTGGCCCTTTGTTTTACGAGTGCAATATCGTGAAAAGTGCATGGGAAGGAAAATAAAGTGCAGAAGTGCCTATTTTCTTATTTCAATAACGAAAAATGTGCAAAAATAAACAAATAATTATAGTGATATATCTACCCCCTATTCGGAGATACACTGGGTTTACCATGAAATAACCATGCAGGATATATCAATAGGGCAAGCCTGCCCTTCTATGTCAACACAATTGTGTAAATTAGACATATCCCTATATGGATTTTTTAGCCTGCATATTCCTTACATATGCTCTGCCCATTGTATTGTTAAAAAAAGGTGTGTGTTTAAAAACTATTTCAGCACTCGTGCAGAAACTTGTTTCTCACACTTCCAGTTAGTCCTACTGAATTGTTTCTTCTTCAGGTTCCAATATGTGAGGACATTTCCTCCCCACAATTAAGGCCCCTCAGGATTTTGCTGTCTATGTCTATAATATGTTTGGATTCAAGAACTCTTAGACGCGTCTCCCGGTCACCACCCCGTATGTGCTTGGGAACCCTATCAATTCCACAGAACTTTAGACTTGCATTGTTGCCATTATGTTTTTCCGCATAATGTCGAGCCATAGGATACATATTTATATATATATATCGAGAAAGTAGACATCGCATACCCGGTTGCCCGGCATTTTGCCGAAGAACATGGTAAAGACCGTACCAAACTCCGATTCTTTGGATTGGACATTGTTCCACCCAATGTAAGAGGAGGTGATCGGCTAAGGAGACTCCGTAGATTGGAATCGAGGTATATTGTAGACCTCTCTACAAAATACCCAGGAGGACTCAATAGTGGAGAGGAATTGTCTTGTCATCTAGGCAAATGACATTACAACTATCATGAACTCCCTTATGATGACCTGCTCACAACACTGTCTTTCAAGTAAAAGAATTGTATATATTGTATATATTCTATCTCTGAAACACTGAATTTCTTTCCATTTGATGTTGGGATGAATTGAGGACATCTCCCTACGCACAACATTCCCTCTCCCCTCTTCATCCTTCCTTAATCCCTTTTGTCCCCCTTTTTTCCTTAACCCTTTCATTCCTAACACTTCCCTTCTCTCCCCCCCTTCCTTTCCCCCTTGTACTATATTCATTAATCATATGGTGCGTGTGGGGTGACATGTAAATATATATACATATGTATAGATAGAATCCGTTATCAATGGGATAATGATTTTGCTTAGCAATTATTTTCAAACAGGATTTCATATAATGGAAGTTAATTTTGACGAGCCTGATGAATTTTGATATCCCTTTGAGACCGTGAATACTGTCTACAAATTTGAAAATGTATGTTACATGTCAGGATATATCCTCTAATGAACTGCTTTTCGATGAATTATTTTTGATGAATTGCTATGCTATTCTCACCTTGTTCTTTTCGCCTGTATTGATTTGTGAATAATGCTTTGACCACTTGTACATAGGACACTAGCCGATCCATGGCTTTATTGCAACGTTATGACTTACGGATTGAATATGAAGTATATCCCTGTAATGGATAGAACACCTTTCCAAAATGGCACCCACAGTGGTATGCAGGGGTGAAGTCCTATGTCAGTGTCAATGCCTGTCAACAATTATACTTAACTTGCTGTTTGTAAGTCACGAGTGACACACTGACGAAGGCTTACGCCGAAACACGTCTGTGCTCTGTGCTTTTTGTTTCCCGATTAAATTCACTGTGATACCTCTTGGTCTACGAGTGCTGCCTCTCTCTTGAAAGCTAAGAAGAGTTTTGAGCTCAAAATATATATATATATATATATATATATATATATATATATATATATATATATATATATATATATATATATATATATATATATATATATATATATATATATATATATATATATATATATATATATATATATATATATTGCTACACGTTCCTGTATCCATATGCTGGTTTCCGAAAAAAGTGGCTGGCACGCTGGTATCCAGTTTAAAGATGTATTATCACCAAACCCCCCTCACCCCAACAGACGCGTTTCGCCTTGACAGGCTTCGTCAGTGTTAAAAAAAAATATATATATATATATATATATATATATATATATATATATATATATATATAGCCACGGTGGATCCGTGCATCCTGAGCGCACCCTAAGCGCACCGTCCCGATCGCTCGCTGAATGCTAATTGGCTGTCAAGTGGTTGCCAACTTTCAAAACCAGGAAGTGTTGGCAGCCATTTTGTGCCTTAGTAGAAGCGAGGGTCTAGAAAGCAGTGGAACAAGTGTTCAAAACGTATAAAGGGGGCAGGTTAGAAATATCTTGACCCTGTAGACCTGCTTAGGGGGTCCCGCAATTTTTCTTTTTGAAAGAACGGAGAAATGTGCGCAGAGTGCATGGATCTGCTGTAAAAAAAATAAAAACGAAGGGCAGGCTCCTGTGCTTGTTTAAAAACTAGATACCGGGGGGCAAATCCCGGGGTCTAAATATTAAATTTAATTGGGGTCCAGAGGGGCCCTGTAGCCTGGGGACCGCCATCCCTCGGTGCTACAAAATAAACAGGTGGGGAGCTCAAA
The DNA here is from genome assembly GCF_964263255.1 of Lissotriton vulgaris. Lineage (NCBI taxonomy): Eukaryota > Metazoa > Chordata > Amphibia > Caudata > Salamandridae > Lissotriton > Lissotriton vulgaris. The sequence continues at coordinate 969,067,074 of NC_141697.1, forward strand.
GGTACTCCCGCAGTAAAATACTTGGGTATGGGGGTTTAAAGGCCCTCTCCAGCGCCGGGGACCACTACTCATTGGGGCTTTAAAAAAAATGGGTGGGGGGGCTCAAAGGTCCCTCTAAGCTCCGGGAATCACCACCCTTCGGGGCTTTTTAAATTTTGGGAGGGGGTCACGTGGCCCCCATTGAGGGCCCTGGGGAACACCACTCCCCAGGATCGGCTCCTGCTGTGTCTCGGGGTGCTTACCCCCGGGACACTGCTGTTTGGTATTGCAGGGCGGGAGTCGAGGTTCCCGCTCTGTCATAGCAAACTTGAGGGCATATTAACAATGGCCATTTTGCCGCATTTCTTTTTTAAAAAAGCCTAAAATTTGGTGAAAATTATATCGCCCTCTTTACTCTTTAGGCGTATATATAACGTTGGGGACCGTGGGTGGAGCCCCAATGTCTTTATGGTCCTAGCCAGCTGCCCGCGTCCTTCTGAAGCCGCCATTACTTTTCCACATGGGGACCTGCTAATGTGCAGCTCCACGTGGGGAAAAGAAATGTGCTATGCATCTTGAAAGAGTGAGCAGGTTTCCCTGTTCTCCCTTTTAAAATCCAAACCAAGGGGCATATTATCAAGGAACGGCGTTAAAATTATTGCTGCTTTTTACGGCAGGAAACTTCCTCTAAAACAGTGATAATGGGCTTGATAATATGCCATATAGAATTCCAATAGAAGCCCATGTTAACACCAGAACATGGGCTTCTATTGGAATCTTCAAGGGCATATTATCAAGCCCATTATCACCCCTTTTAGCAGCAGTTTCCTACCGCTAAAGTGCCAATAATTTTAACGCTGTTCCTTGATAATATGCCCCCAAGTATGCTATGGCAGGGCGGGAGCATCAGCTCACACCTTGCCATAGCAAACAGCAGTGTAGAAAAATGTTTCCGGTAAAACAACAAAGGATTTTCAAGTCCATTATCGCCGTTTTAGCGGCAGTTTGCTGCCGCTAAAGCTGCGATAATTTTAACGCCGTCCTTGTAAATATGCCCCTAAGTTTTGGAATGCTGACAATCCAGTCTCCCATTTAAATAGCCAGGTAGTATTTAGTGAAGTGCACGCTGTGAAATGTGAAGCAGCAGTGTCTGATTGGGATAGATAAAGAATTGCCCATTGTTGAGTACAGAGTAGGCAAATTGTACATGAGGTTTTGTAACACCAGTGGCTATTGCTCGCGCCCTCTCTTGAGGTTAATTCAAAGAGTTGTGTACTTCTGTTGCTCCTAATGTCCACAGTGTTCTGTCATCTCTGTTTGCTTTCTCCTCTGTCATGTAGAGGTAAATATGATAGTTTCTGTACAGCCAGCACCTTTAAACCCTACCCCCAAACTGTTACCATAGTAACAGTTCTTGGAACACTCAATTGAGCACACAGGTCACAAGTTCAGCACACAATGTTGCATATCCAAACAGCAAGTGTGCTTGACTTTTCAAAATTTTCCATAGGAACCGTTAATCACAGCTACAGCCTCTGGTAAAGAGCTGGTAAAGAGATAGCCCCGGTATTACACTTCTAGTTATAAACATTATTCTTTTCTTAGTAAAACTTTGAGCCCCGTCAGTTATTCTATCACAAATTAAGGGGTATAATTTTAATGGCTTCCTTGTAAATATGCCCCAAGTACTGTGTTAACGTCACATGTGAATTGGGCGCGAAAGGGTACAGAGATGTTTTGTAGTCTAGGAGACGGCCACGTTCCCTAGAATTATTCACTAATTGTTCGAGGAGTTCGAGGCAACTTAAGTCCAGGGATTGTCATATTCAGGATCTTTATTTTAATATGCAGGGTGTGCCTCTGCAGTCTCTGAAGCCTCGGTGGTGCAAGGCAGTGCCTTATTTGTTTTGTAATCACACGGGCAGTACTTATGGTGTTATAAAGTGATACACTCATAGAACTCTTGTACTTGTATAATTACTCAGGATTTATGTACCTAAGAGTTACATACATCATTTTTTTGTAGGTGCACTGTAATGTTAAATAGTATTGACTTTAAAATCTTCTATAGCAGATGATTATCACACTAAATAAAAGTCAAATGTTGTCATAAAAAGAAGACCTATACACTCGGTTATTTTTTTTTAATTATCCTTTATTAAAGCATAAATAAATAAATAAAAATGTAACTTTAACAGAACAGTATAATAAACAAAATGTGGGATGGACTCCAGTGGTAGCAGCGTAGGTAACCTGCAAAACAGAAATGAAACATAAGTATGTGTGCTATGTCGAAGAAGTAAAAAAAGCTATTTTGAATTAAAGATCATAGTGAAAATGGAAGGGAGGGTAGTGGATGGAAATGAGAAGGGGAGGGAGAAATAAAAGTAGAAAGGCAGGAGGAGATAGAGTGTCGGCTTATTGCACTCAGTCTTTAGTGTTTACTGTTTGTCACTCATTTGTCTAGGACGCAGGGATCTACGGGATAGAGTGTGGTTTAAGAAGTCCTTAAAATTAAATACATGAAGCCAGAGATCCCCGTTGTTTGATAATATAGTCCTACATTATTACTTACTGGAAAATCGCTTGAATGCACCTGTGCACCCAGAATGCTGCACCCTAGTCCCTACCCCGCAATGTGCTCAATTGTAGGTCTTGCACACTGAGGCTTCACAGCTCACCTGCCACCACTGGTGTGTCCTACGACGTGTTGGTGCAAGCTCCGAGTCCGGGATACATTTTTATGGAAGAGCAGGTCTGCACAATGGAACAGTGTCTTAATACTGCCATGGAAGGTGTTAGAATGCTCAGGGCATCATTGCAGGAGAGAGTTCCAGCTCAGCCCCTTTCAGCCAATCAATTAATTTCTGTAAAGAGAGAAGCAATTTAATGGTGGAAACATTTGCTGGTAAATGAATGTTTATTTTAAGCTTGGGAGAAAATAGAAGTTGAGTGCATCCTTCGTTTTTGAACTACGATCAATCTTTAGCGATAATCGTGGTTCAAAGAGGAGTTGGAATGCACGAGAAAACACAAGGTTAAATTATAATATATCATGCTACTGTTCATATACATAGGAATAGAGCGTATGCTAGAAGCTTAATGTTCACGTGTATTGCAGTGGCGGGAGCCTGTGTGCATGTACACTCAGTAAGGAAGTAACTAAAGTGTCCTAAAAGCTAACGTCACCTGTCTGTAGAGCAGCGCTCGTTGCTGGCTGAGGTCTATAGTACGGTCCAGTAGGTCCCTAAAATTAGATCGATGTGAATGAATGAGGTGAGAGATTACATCATTATGGAAGGCAAGACGCTTTTTCTCACATGCACACTCAGGGTAGTGCACCTCACCCCTCCCGCAGAATCACCCTCAACAGGAGTCTGTAGGGCCGCGCTACTCGTCACTATGCAGGACAATATCGTTTGTTCGCACTGCGTTTAATTGGAGGCCGGGTGCAGTAAGGCCGCTATTCTTACCTTTTGCAAACACTGCATTTAGCAGAGGTCACAACTTGGATTCTGCTTTGGATCTATAATGCAGACAGTGTTAAATTCAGCCTTGATTTATTTATCTGCAGTGTGGACAGCAGGGTTCATAACTTGAAAAGAGAAAGAGAAATAGTATGAGAGAGAGGAAGAGAGAGAGAGAAAGAGTGAAGAGAGGAAGAGAGAAAAAGAAAAATGAGAGAGAGAGAGAGTAAGAGAGAAAGAAAGACATTGAAAGTGTGTGAGAGACAAAGTAATAGATGGAGCAGGAGAGGTAGTGTTGATACTGGAGAAAATCTTCGCAGCTCACCTTTTTGCCACTAGTGTGTGTCCAACCACTTGCCGGGTTATAGTGCACCCTCAAGTTTAGTGATCTGAAAGATAGTATACATTTAGTAATTGCAGAGTGCATACAACTTCAGACATATATTTCTGCATTACGCCTTTGCACACCCAGGCTACTGTATTACATCAACTCCCACTGCAAGGAGGTGTCTGTGCGCTCTTTTCCTCCCAGGGTGGTAGACCCCATGCACTCCCACTGCATAGCAGTGAGTTCTCATTACTGCGCACCCAGACTGCTGCACCCCATCCACTCCCAGTGTCCGGAAGTGAGTGCCCGTTCCTGCGCACCCAGACTATTGCAACCTATGCACTCACACTGCCCGGAGGTGATTGTATATTCCTATGCACTGAAGTTGCTCTACACTATCCACTCTCCCCGCCCAGAGGTGACTTCTCGTTGCATCGGAAAGAAGCTTCTCTGCTCACCTTGTGCCACCGGCGTGTTTTAAAGAGGGTCCACCACGTGTTGAAGCCACCTTCTTAGGCATTGTTACGATGGCCATGAATCATCGCTGATTCTTTAAACATTGAGCTTTGGAGGTGTTGGGGGGACGCCAATTTGTGAAACACAACCTGTTAGATAAAAGGGAAGATAAGATTGTGCGTTATTTGTTCATCAAAGGAGAGAGGAAGAGAGAGAGTGAGAGAGTGACTCTGAAAAGAATATTCGCAGCCCACCTTTCTGTCACTGGTGTGTCTTCCACCACGTGCCGGGACATAGTGCACCCTGAAGATCCACATCTACAAGATAGTAGAAGAAAGATGTTATGATTGGAAATTGCACTATCTTAATGTGGAGTAGAATAACATCGCCCTTTCACACACCTTCACTCCCCCATTAAAAATACAACCATTTGTACAGTTCCAACTCGGTTAATGGGCTTCGATTTATTAACAATTAGTAGAGTAGTAATGTTTTCCATCCATTTATAGAAAACAAGTGGTGCGCAGCAATACACGTGGTTTCAATCATCACGCCTGTGTCTGGGCACGATAATTGAAACCTCATGTGCTATTGGAGTCTATTACGCGCGCAGATACCAATAGGCCATGGACGGAGCAATGCGCCCGCCTCTGGCCAATTGCGTGCAGTCTTTTAGAATACATCACACGCAAAGGCCAATGGCTTAGCACGGAAGGAAACAGACACGCACAAGCGTGTGCAATTCGTAGGTTAGGTTCATATCCCCGTTTTTTCAGATAGAAAATGCCTCGCGCTGCGTGAGCAGTGCTGTGCACTACAACGAAGGCTCGAGCTGTACTGCGCACAGCAACGGAGGCGCGAGTCCTACATGAATTGAGAATGGAAAGGTTTTGAAAATAAGTTGGTAAATTTAAGGGTACATAGTGTAAAAAAATAAATACTCATCTACTTCGCTATGCATGTGGGAGTGACGGACATTTCACCGACTATAAAAACTTTCTTGCTATTTGAAAAAAAATACAAATGCAACAAGATAGGATATGTAGGACTCCGTACAACTAAATTGTGGCGTCACCTTTTTGTATCCAGTCTGCTGTATTGCATCTACTCCCTCCGGTGCGTACCCAGGCCTGACTGCTCACCTTTTTGCGGACAGAGCACCTTCTACATCATGCAGTCTAGCTCTGCCATGACGAAGTCTCACATTTGGTGCTGAGTCTTGATATCACTATGGCTAAGGACATAATCTTGCATCCATCTTCATCGCAGGTTGCTCACCCGCTCAGTCTTTCAGGTACCACTAACTCAGTGATCAAGGAGGCCACGCACGTAGTGGTGGGCCCCCTGCTGGGTGGTTTGGGCCTACATGAGGTGTACGATCTACCAGGACGGGCCATGACATCGCTTACGATGGGAGCTACTCTAAAATGTCGTAGAGCACGTGCGCCTGGTCTATTTTATTGGTAGGGTCACGTGTCTTGTGACGCCTGTGCTGGATGGGTGTGATGTGGGCGTATATCAGCCATTAGGAAGTGATTGTGCCGTTCTGAGAGCTAGACCTGTAACTAGCAGATCACTAGAATGAAAATATGGGCTATGTAGCGTTTTTGTGATTTCCTGTAAGCGTAACCAGAGTGGGCTGGCCTGACGTATGTCAGTGCTGCGCGAGGTTGTGAACAATGACTCTGGAGCTATAGGCGTGGCTCCGTTATGAGCTATTTGAGATATCAAGTGATTCGGGTGTTCTTGTTGTAGTTATGCTGTCATCCGGATGTTAAACGCAAATGTGTCACTTTGTCTGTGAAGTCCCACAACATGGAAGGTACGGGGTATCACTGACCCTATATTCATCCATAGTTTCACACGTAACAGATGGTGGACATGGTAAACAGACAAAATATCGACTACAAAATATCGAATGGACATACTATCGAGATCAAAATATAGGCTGGACAGAATATCGAATGGACAGAATATAGACATCAAAAATATCATTTTGAAGGTAAGTAATGTAATATCGAAATTTAAAATATAGATAGTCAAAATATCGAAGTACATAATATAGGTTATTAAAAATATCGAAAATTTAATAATATCGAATTTTTTATAGTGTATTTTATGTGTTAAAAGTGTTTATTTATGTTATAATGTATTTAAATTAATGAATTTAATGTTACTTAAATTTTGCGTAATTTAATTCTGTAGCGGGTTGTGGGTTTATAGGGGAATAGGGTAGGAAGTCATTTAATTATAATTAATTAAATATGTAAATTTATTTATTGGTATTTGTTTATAAATAATTGTTAATTAATTTTTATTTTGTAATTAATTACATTTTAATTTGTAGCGGGTTGTGGGTTTGTAGGGGAATAGGGTGGGAAGTAATTTAATTATAAATAATTAAATATGTAAATTTATTTATTGGTATTTGTTTATAATGAATTGTTAATTAATTTTTATTTTGTAATTAATGACATTTTAATTGCCAATTAATTTAATTTAATTGATTATTTGATAATTATGTTAATTTAATTAATGTAATTTTTGTAGTGGGTTGTCGCTTTATAGGGGAATAGGGTGGGAAGTAATTGAATTATAATTAATTAAAAAAGTAAATTTATTTATTGTTATTTGTTTATAATTAATGAATAACTTTTATTTTGTAATGAATTACATTTTAATTGCCAATTAATTTTATTTAATTGATTAATTGATAATTATGTTGATTTAATTAATTTTATTTTTGTGGCGGGTTGTGGGTTTATGGGGGAGTAGGGTGGGAAGTAATTTATTTATAATTAATTAAATATGTACATTTATTTATTGGTATTTGTTGCACTCTTTGGAGTGGGAATAGTAATTTTAACCCTACGCTATCCAACGCTTTCCCTACTGTTGCACTCTCTGGAGTGGGAATAGTAATTTTTAGCCCTACGCTATCCAATGCTTTCCCTACTGTTGCACTCTCTGGAGTGGGAATAGTAATTTTTACCCCTACGCTATCCAACCCTTTCCCTACTGTTGCACTCTTTGGAGTGGGAATAGTAATTTTTACCCCTACGCTATCCAACGCTTTCCCTACTGTTGCACTCTCTGGAGTGGGAATAGTAATTTTTACCCCTATGCTATCCAACGCTTTCCCTACTGTTGCACACTCTGGAGTGGGAATAGTAATTTTTACCCCTACGCTATCCAACCCTTCCACTACTGTTGCACTCTCTGGAGTGGGAATAGTAATATTTACCCCTACGCTATCCAACGCCTTTTCTACTGTTGCACTCTTTGGAGTGGGAATAGTAATTTTACACTTCCGCTATCCTACGGTAATAATATTGGACATTTTTTTTAATGATATTATGTTACTATATATATATATGTTTCAACAAATATGATTGTTTTTTTTATAACTTTAATTAATTATTTAATTATTATAAGTTAATTTAAGTATTTTAAGTATATTTTAGTAAATAATTTTTCATATTAATTTAATTTAACATTGTTTTTACTAAAGTCGATATTTTTACAAACTATATTTTAGTAAACGATATTTTTTACTCAATATTTTTGTACTTACCTGTTTGTAGATACAAAGTTGATATTCTGTCTGTCGATATTTTGTCAACGATATTTTAGGTAGTCGATATTATGTCCCTCGATATTATGTCAGTGATCCGGTGGACATGACGCATTTCTGTGAATATGAATGTTTGTTGTACATTCAGTGAGTGTTGTAGTTGTAGAAATACAGGGCTATGAAAGCTTTAGGTTGCAGTTTTTGGCACATGAACGGCAGCTAATATATATACTTATGTGGTCATTCAGGTATACTGTCAAACTTGGTGCTGGAAATCAGTGTTTGAGCCTCGGAGTCGCGTCCACATCCGGTTATTGTAGACAAATCACGTAATCTACGTGTGCCTGAAAATGCACTGTAAATACGGTGCTCATGTAAACCGCTGAAATAATGTTGGGTCGACTTCGCGCTATATAAAAATGCTACAAAAAAACTTGAGCAATCGCACACACTTATAAATTTACTATACACTTTGCTTACAGTATTGTAATGATCCAGTTTCTAAGATCGTATTTGTAGAATGAATGAGAGAAAGTTATATAACGGAGGATTTTGTTTCTGCCAGGGGTAATATGGTTGCATATGCTGTTTACAGCACAATATAGTGTGGTAGGGCCCAGGGGCAGCATTTTACAAACATAATGAATACAGAGACACAGATAGATAGTTTAACTGGGTACGGGCACATGCGAGCAACTCCATTTTATTAATTTGCTGTTGGTAACAAGTACAATAGTAATCATCATATCATACAGAGATATTCCATCATAAATGGTTTATGACTTCTGCTGTACAAAGGTAGTAGCACTACATGTGAAATAATACACAGAAGATTCTATCGTAAAGGGTTCATGAATTGTAGTGCACTAAGGTAGGGGCGGTTTGTGTGGAGACTCTGATGATGTGTGGTCCAGGCAGACCGCACTGGTAACAATGTCTTTTGCTAACTGAATTTTGTCTTAATAAGGCCATGTGGCGATTATTTATGGTTTACTAAGTTAGTGGTAAGTCTGGTGCTCAGCGTGTGCTGACCCTAAGATGATGCGTGGTCAAAACGGGCTGCACCGGAAGCATTGTCTGTTGCCTACTGGACTGCATCATCTGTAATCTTGATTCAAATAAAAGACGAAACATATAGGGAATACATTGTCGAAGTATGTAGGTTTCAGGGACATTATAGTTCAAATTGTGACCTGTGCTGTCCCCAGTGTAGACTGTTATTCAGTGTTCCTTTATACTTGCGGGGTGAATTGTGTTATTGAACTAAACCTATAACTGAAGTTGCTGAAGGAAGGATACTAAAAGGATATTATGTAGGTTTGAGGGACGTTATACTTAGTTTGGTACTGCACACTGCAAATAATGAATGAAGAGTCAATTTAATTGTGAGCTCTGATGACCGCAGTGTAGGCAGGAGCAGCGGTTTGCAAGAGCCGACGGCCAAGTGTCGTTGAGTAGAGCTGTACAATATTGGTAATTTAGAGTGTCTGCAACCAGCGGTGATAAGTGGTGCACTGAGTTAGTGGCACATGAAGCAACAAGGTTCTGTGGAGCCTGCGATGATGCGTGCTCTGGCCAAGCCGCACTTGTAGCAATGTCTTTTGCCTACTGAATTCTGCCTTAATAAGGCTATGTGGTGATGATTTATGGTGCTCTCAGTTAGTAGTACCTTTGGTGCTTAGCGTGTACGTACCCTGCAATGATGCGTGGTCGGGGGGGACAGTACTTGGACTATTTGTCTTTTGTCTATTGAATTCTGCATCAGTTCGATTTAAAAGTGATAGTATGCCTCATTGCTGACATAAAACTGTTCACTCTTCTTTTCAATGATTTCTGGTGCACTGAGTTAGTAGTGTCTTTGGTGCTGAGCTTGTACGTACCCTGCGATAATGCGTGGTCTGGGGGGGCCACATTCGGACCAATGTATTTTGTGGCGATGACTTATGGTGCACAGAGTTAGTAGTACCTTTAGCACTGAGCGTGTACGTAACCTGCGATGATGCGAGGTCTGGGCAGGCCGCACTGGGAGCAATGTTTTTTGCCTAGTGAATTCTGTCTTAATAAGGCCACGTGGACATGACTTGTGGTGCAGTGAGTTAGTGGTACCTGAAGAACTCAGCATGTGCGCACCCTGCGATGATTCGTTGTTTAAGCGGGTCGCACTGGTACAATGTCTCTTGCCTACTGGAATGCGTCATTTGCAATCGCCATTCCACCTGAATCGTGAGTCCTCACAATGTAGATCGAAGGCAGTAGTCAGCACATACATTGAGGAATGCTTTTTGTCACATCCTTTAACAAAATCTGAAGACATAATGTACAATTGTCTCTGCATTAAATAAAGCAAGGCTGAATATCATGCTGTCTGTAGTGTAGATCCAAAGCTGAATTCAAGTTGTGAACCTTGTTGTATGCAGTGTAGATCGAAGGCAGCAGGCAGCACAGACATCGAGGAATGCTTTTTGTCACATCTTTTAACAAAATCTGAAGACATATAGTACAATTGTCTCTACATTAAATAAAGCAAGGCTGAATTTTATGCTGTCAGTAGTGTGGATCCAAAGCTGAATTCAAGTTGTGAACTCTGTTGTCCGCAGTGTACATCGAAGGTAGTAGTCAGCACAGATATCAACAAATGCTTTTTGTCATTTATTTTAACAAAATCTGAAGCCATACAGTACAATTGTCTCTGCATTAAATAAATCAAGGCTGAATTCCCTAATGTCCGTAGTGTAGATGCAAAGCTGAATTCAAGTTGTGAACCCTGCTGTCCGCAGTGTAGATCGAAGGCAGTAGTGGACACAGACATTGAGGAATGTTTTTTGTCATAACCTTTAACAAAATCTGAAGACATATAGTACAATTGTCTCTGCATTAAATAAAGCAAGGTGTCAGGCCTGTGGATCAAACAGATAATAGGATTTGTGCAACAATGACTCCAGACACCTTTCCATTATTTAGAATGCAGCAAAAGAAACTTACGTGGAGTGGTTATTGGAATTGGAGAAATTCCATGATGGCCAAGATGGCAGTCGCGTCTACCATGAGATGTGTGATCTAGTCTTCTGGGTCTTGAGCGCAGTGAATTCAGGTGAAGCGTGTGGTTCCTTGAAACTGCGCACTTCACTGAAGCGTTTACCCTCAACAGTCAAGTGTATCAGAGCTCCTTGATAATTCTTGTTCCCTAGTTCTAAAGCGGCGGTTTAGCTAGTTTCGTTATCGGTAACGTCCTTGAGCCCGTCGGGTTTTAGGTTTCCCCCAAATCAAGTACCGGGCATTTAGAAAATAGTTGTTGTCAGATGATATTATTCAGAGCTGCTTCAAAAATCTAACGTCAACGGAAGGTTTGAATCCAGGGAAAAGTTCCAGTCGACTGAAGCCTCCAAAGAAGAAATTAACACAGATAAGTGTATTGTTGCGAAGTTTAAAAGAAAGAAAAAGTGACAATTGTATACATGAAATTCTTTTCTTAGCAGAAAACAAGAAATAACTGTGTACTGGATGTAAATATTAGAGTAAGACTTACCTGAAGGTGCAACCCAGCATTTTCCTGTAAAAGAATGAAAGGTAGTTTAGACACAAACAGAGCCAGCGAGAAAACTGCGTTTTCAGTGAACAGAGATTAACAATAAAGTTCAAAGAGTTCATCCATAGTCAGAGGTAGGTAGTTTAGTTAAAGCTAGATTTAAAGTTAAGTAGGTGAAGGAAAAGAAAGGTGAAACCCAACTGTTATGGTCTTCCTAGATATCTAACTTGTGAGGATAACAGAACAGAATACCAGATAGAAGAATAGGAGAAAAAGACAGCAAACTGAAGAGAAGCTTAGACTCAAGGAATTACTGGTATGTAAGAGATAGTAAACTAGAGTACCTAAGAAGTAGATTAGAGTAGAAAAGGTTGTAATAATTCTTTTATGTCTTAGTATTTTCTAGAATCCTTCAACTCCAACGCTACAACTAACTCAGCTAGAGAAGGAGGAAGAAAAGAAAGACAGAGTTCCTGGATTGCCTCCTCATTTTCTTATTTTATCCAAATTCCCCTTTCCCCCTTGGGGATTTGCTGGAGACTTGATATATATTGGTTTCCGGGGTATCCTCGAGTGGGAGTTGGGAAAAAGGCATCTTCTGTTCCTGTGCAAGTTCCTAGTGGAATCATCTGTCTCCAGTCGTGACACAAGGCTAAATTCAATGCTGTCCATAGTGTAGATCCAAAGCTGAATTCAAGTTGTGAACCCTGCTGTCCGCAGTGTAGATCGAAGGAAGTAATCGGGACAGACATCGAGTAATGCTTTTTGTCAATTCTTTAACAAAATCTAAAGACGTATAGTACAATTCTGTCTGCGTTAAATAAAGCAAGACTGAATTCCCTGCTGTCCGTAGTGTAGATGCAAAGCTGAATTCAAGTTGTGAACCCTGCTGTCCACAGTGCAGATTGAAGGCCGTAGTCGACACAGACATCGAGGAATGCTTTTTGTCACATCCTTTAACAAAATCTGAAGATATATAGTACAATTGTCTCTGCGTTAAATAAAGCAAGGCCTGATTCGATGTTGTCCGTAGTGTAGATCCAAAGCTGAATTCAAGTTGTGAACCTGCTGTCTGCAGTGTAGATTGAAGGCAGTAGTCAAGGCAGACATCGAGGAATGCTTTTTGTCACATCCTTTAACAAAATCTGAAGACATATAGTACAATTGTTTCTGCATTAAATATTAAAGCAAGGCTGAATTTCATGCTGTCCTTTTGTAGATCCAAATCTGAATTCAAGTTGTGACCCCTGCTGTCCACAGTGTAGATCGAAGGCAATAGTCGATACAGACATAAGTCTGCGGTGCTGTGGTGCTGAGTTCACAATAGGCCTGTATCGAAGAGGCATGTGCTCATGGCAGCAGCCACGTGGCAGGGTGAGGACCTTCACTGTGGCAGAGTCTTTCGTCTTCGCACAAGTAAACCACGCCCAACGCATAGCCTATGTATTTATACTCTTACAATGGAGTTGGGTGCGTTGGACAATCCCTCTCCACTTCTGCTTCAGGGGGGGGGACAACACAGCTACATGACCGAGATATTCCCCAGTGTCTGGGATTTTATGATTGCATCCACTGTGCAGTATAATACACGTCTCAATAGTATATCTACACACGGAAAGGTTTTTGGTTTGTATAGTGAGTTGTGTATAGCATATCAGTGGTAGTCTTGGGATTGTGTAAATTATTGTTGATGTGTAAGTTCCCTCCCTTACACATTGTTGGTTGCCACATCTTTGAACATTCAGCTAGTGTGCTGTTGAGGGGATATATTATTTTGGGAAGGTGTGTTGTCCTGTTTTGCGCTGCCGCTGAGATAGTAGGGGGAGAGGGGTCAGGAGAGATGGTTGTAGTGGTGGTGGCGCTGGGTGTTGTGATTTTGTTGGGTGTCAGAGGTGCATAATTAGTTCCTCTATCAAATATTCGTCTTTAAATATCGGTGTGAGTTGCATGTAATTCAAGCAGTACATAGTCGACCTCCTTACACAAGTTAAATGTTGAAGTTAATTTGTTAGTGCTAAGTGGAGCTATGGCCTGTTTTTATAGGAAGCATTGCAGACTAGGCTTGTGGTTAAAAATATGGGGAAGTGGTATTTTTGTGTTTTTTTTCTACGGGAACGCCTAGTTTGGATATCATTAACCTCTTCAATGCTAATGACAAGGCTAAACCGTCATGCACAGCCCATTCATTTCAATGGAAATCTCATTAAATGGACATGATTCCCTTAGCGTCCAAGTGGTTAACGTTAGATGTAGTTCCGTTTGTGGCAAATTTGTTGGTGGAAGGAATCAACTGAAGAGTGGTGATATTTGCAGTTTTTACTGGGTTGAGAATGGGATGATAATTAAAAAAGATGGAAAAAACAGATATGCTTATTGAACAGTATAATAAGAAATTAGCATTTAAAAAACCTTTGAAATTCACAGAAAAAAACCATAGGTTTCAGATATGTTGATATCGGGCGTGCGAGTTACAGTTAGTACAACTAACTATAATGGAGGAATTTCAATGGTTTTGTATGAATGAAATGTCCAGCTAACTATAACACCCCTGAAACCTATGGTTTTTCAGTGAATTGCTATGGTTTTTTAAATGCTAATTCCTAACTATAACATATCTGAAACCTAGGTTTTTCCCAGTGATTTTATATATATATATATATATATATATATATATATATATATATATATATATATATATATATATATATATATATATTAATCTCTATTTCAATCTGAGGTCCAATTTCAAAAATCGCCAATATTTATAGTTAACTGGTAGGTAGATCATGTAATTGTAATCAAGGCTCCTCCTAGGTTGACTTGATTATTTTAACTGTTTAAGGTACAATATATTTTTCTTAAACAGTAACTGTGTATGTGACCATTGATGCATTAGGATTCTTCACGTAAGAATATGGGAAATCTGTTAATAATGTATTTTACAATGATTGTCAAAAGAATTGGTTACGGATTCTAAATAGCATTGAATACGTTATTTTAGCGTTTATTACATGTTAATTCCAAAATGTATTTTACATCTATTTTAGAAAATGGAATTGATGTTATTGTGTGCATTGCCTAGTATGTCTTCTACATCTACACGCAATTTTGCACAGGTGAATTCAGTTAATCACGTACTAGCACTTTAAAAGGTGTACCCAACATTACAATCGCTGTCATGTGATCAAGGCTCCGCTGAGCCGAAACGTCTGTGACTCTTTCTGCTGATTAAAATCTTTTAAGCACCTCGAGGTCCGTGTCCGGTGTCTACTTGCTGGCTGAGGAAGCAGCGCGAGCTTGTGAGAAAGCGGAGTTCAGGATATATATATATATATATATATATATATATATATATATATATATATATTCAATGAAAAAACCATTGGTTTTAGGCCATATATAGTTAGGGATTTGCATTTAGAAAACCTTATTTTACTCGCATAAAACCATTGAAATTCCATATATAGTTATAAGCGCTAACTATATATCGCGCACCCGCAATCCACTGCTGATGATGTCACATATTACATCATTCATGACATGGTTAGTGACATCACTGATGACATCACTGATGACATCTCAAATGACATCACTGATGACATCACTGATTACAACATCCAGTGACTGTATGTTTCTGTAAAGTTAAAATATGTTTTACATATTGAAGAATGAGTAGATATATAAGTGTCTGGATGAAGGATTTAGTAGGTGCATGACTGACTGTATGAGTGAGTGATTAAATGTGTTTCACTGAGGGCATAAGTTAGTGACTAAACTGTCTTAATTTGTACATCATTATATCTGTTGTTCTACAAACTGCTGCATATGTTGATCAGTAGCTATATGAGTAACTGTATGGGTTATTGATTGGTTGTCCAAGTATTTGTATGGGAAACTGAGTGTGTGTGTATGGGTGGCTGGGAGGTGTGTGACTCTGTACATAGATGTGTGAGTAGTTGATTCACTATATGTATAGATTCAAAACTACATGTGGAAACAGCTGTATGGGCGGTTGACTGTGCATGAGTGTATTAGTGAGTGAATGGATATCTCAGTGCTACATGTCAAATTAAGTACATATGTAAAACACAGTACATGTGAGAGTTGACATCTATAAATAACTGTGCATAAGAGCTAGTGAATGTGTGAGTGGCTGTATGGATCATTGTGAACATGTATCAGAGATTGTATAAGAGAGTAAAGTAAATATGTGTTAGTATATGTTTGAATAAGTAAGGTGTGTATAACTGTATAGTTGAGAAAATGGAGGTGTGATTGATTTTTGGCATAACTGACTAGGTGTGTGAGTAACTCCATGGATGAGTGACTGTCTGTTTACACTGATTGTATCTAAGGTTATATTAGAGTCTGAAGAGGTTCATGGTATTATCACATGAATGATATCATCAGTGATGTGATCAGTCATGTCAAATGAGATGTTATCAGTGATGTCATCAGTGATGTCATTTGAGATGTCATCAGTGATGTCATCAGTGATGTCACTAACCATGTCATGAATGATGTAATATGTGACATCATCAGCAGTGGATTGCGGGTGCGCGATATATAGTTAGCGCTTATAACTATATATGGAATTTCAATGGTTTTATGCGAGTAAAATAAGGTTTTCTAAATGCAAATCCCTAACTATATATGGCCTAAAACCAATGGTTTTTTCATTGAATTTTCAAGGTTTTGTAAATGCAAATTCCTAACTATATATGGAGTATAACCTATGGTTTTTTCTGTGAATTTCAATGGTTTTTTAATAGCAAACATCAAAAGCTGTCAAATGTCAAGTACGTGATAGGTAAAAACGTTTTCGTGTTTATGCACGCTGATGTGCTTTGAACGCTGCCCCCCCTCCCCACTCCCCTCTTTTCTCTTAGTAGTACTCTCTCTTTGCAGATAGTGAACGGTAGTTAACGCAGACCTTTACCCCTGTTGTAATCCGTCGTACCTGCTTGTCTCTCCATTTGATTGATTATTATCCAAGCATTTACTGTTTTACAATTGGTTCTCTTTGGATCATTCTCTATTTACAAACAAGCACAAAGTCGCAATACTCTGTTTAGTCTTTGCAGATAGTGAAAAATCGTGTAAAAAAATAAAAGTAATCGAGCAAAATCAGTAGACCACTAATTCGATCTCTTTTTAACCTCGGTAAAATACAAACATTAGGAATAACCCTTCATGAGAAATACGAAAATAGTGAAATGAATTGAGCTCCACACCATGAGGGCTGCAAAACAGCTCAACTCCGCCACCCACACCGCCCAAAATAACGGCAAACCCTATGCAAATATTATAAATATACACAACACACCACCAAAGAAACAGAATAAAAATTTTTATTAAATAACTATTTACATAACTATTTTATACTTTTTATTGCCCGATCCGGCTAGCTCAATCGATCGAGCATGAAACTCATGCACTGATAACAAGCGTTGAGAGTTTGTAGAATGATGGCTTCAGATTTTCCACATACGGTGTAGTGGCGCGAACTGGCAGGGGGCGTTTGGATTCTACCCCTTCTCCAAATAAGATTTTCATACGTGAATGTTCGTTCATGCTTTTTGTCCCTGAGTTGCTTCCATGTCACTGCCTTACATAAATGGCATAAGTCTTGGTTATTGAGTGCCATACTTCAGAATTCTAAGCAGTTCTTGTAACACTGTTTAAACCTTATTTGCACCTGCTGCAGCTTCACTATTCAAAGTAAGTGGGGTCCATTTGTGGACCTGACTGCATTGGAAAACAATGTGATACGGGGCCTCCCTAAACCGCTTGACGGAGGCCCCCGAGGGGCGGTGAGATGGCGCGGACTGAGAAGGGGCGCTTGGCTCCTGCCCCCTCCCCAAGTCGTGTTGCCCTGGTGAGGCCTGAGATCGCCCCCGGCATAGGCGGCCGGCTCCCGGGGTCCGGCGGAATTTTTTCCCTTTTGAAGAATCTTTCATTCTGGACCTTGTCCCACAATCCGTTTCACCTGAAGACACGCTGTCGTAGGGCGCCCCTTTACCGTTTTAGTTGCCATTCCGCCCGCTTTTGGTACTCTGTGCCTCTTCCGCCATTCAGCTGTTTACCGCTCGCTCTTGCGACTACAACGTCTCGCTCACCATGTAGTTGAGTTGCTCCCGCTCTTAAGATTTGACCGAACTTTTTGGACTGCTGAAAGCGGTGGAATTCCGACCGCTGGTTGGTGGAGACATTTTGACTATATTCTGCACCTGCATTGTCGCGTAATGCGTCATATGACGCGACGCGTTAGCGCACCCGGAAGTGCTCCGGTGCGCAAGGCGCAGCTTCCCGGAAACGATCCAGAGCGCGCCGCGCAGCGCGTAACGTAAGCATAACAGGTCATGTGACTTGTTAATAAAACTTTTCATTGGTTCATTTTACTTTTCTTTTCCTAATTATGTAAGACTAGGTCATGTGACCTAAAAATAACACTTTTCATTGGATTAAAACATTTTTTTTCCCCAAACGATGAAAGCCCCACCTTGTTTCTGGATGTTTCAGACTGAAGCTGGCGTCACCATGAGAGCACCACCATCTCGTAGCTCCGTCGTGGCCATTCCGCAAGCAATCATGGCAGCCGCTCCCCACCGGAAGCCTGCAGGAGTCGAGGGCCCCCAAGACTTTTGTACAATCTTCAAGGCTGAGGGGACGCTTTCGAGAATGGAACCCAAGCCCTGGCAGACAAGCGTCCGAGTTCCAAGGTGTCCCAGGGCCATTTTACTGGACCAGGCCCAAATCCGAAGAGCCGGCCGCCATTTTAAGAGTCCTGTGGCAGCCGCCTACCGCTGCACCGCAAGAGTGGGAACAACTCAACTACATGGTGAGCGAGACGCTGTAGCCGTAAGAGCGGGCGGTAAACAGCTGAATGGCGGATGAGGCACAATGTAGCAAAAGCGGGCGGAATGGCGACTGAAACGATAAAGGGGCGCCCCACTACAGCAGACAAGCCTCGGCCATGTGCTTCAAAACTGCATATGTATCTCGTGATATCAAGGTTGGGCAACCAGTACAGAACAAGCAGTTACGAGTCCCATTTACACCGGCGCCATTTTGGGCGCGGCCGGGCAGGTCCAGGATCTACTGAAACATAAAAAATGAGGCTGACGTCTCTGAAGCAGTTCACGAACAGCAGGACATAGCAAATAAACATGAACTCTCTAAAGCTGTTAACTCACTGCAGAACAAAACAAGTGAACCTGAAACCTCTGGAATAATTGTCGCTCAAAAGAACAACACACAAAACTCTGTAGAGCCTGAAGAAAAAAAAACAGAAGGGCACTGTAGTTTCAGACACACTTAACACTAATGACGAAACAAAGATATCGTCTGTTTATAAAGCAGTTATCATCTTGACAGAATTGACAAAGAAGTGTACAGACACCAATGCATCAGCATTCTCGGAGATAACATCTTAAGGAACAAAGAAAGACCTGTTCACTCTTGACACCCCAGGTGCTGTGTATATTGCACTATAGTGCTGCATCGAGAAAACGGGCAACCCTATTGATGTGGATTTTTCATTATTGATTATTGTAAAGAAATGGCGACTCCCCCCTTTAGCAGATTAGCTAAATGTTTGCGTAATTTAGGCATAAAAGTTATATTATTGTTGTTGTTGTTGTTATCGTTATAGTTCTGGTTAATTTCAAAAAATGGTTAAATATATTTACAGTTTTTGTTGCGTTCGTTATATTTAAATATTAATAAAGTTTTAAAATGTAACTGTCTTGGAGTACTATATTTTTTTTAAAAATCGGGTGAATGGGGCCTTGAATCGGGTTATTGTCATGTGTGGGCTTTGCAAGTGTACTGCTACAAGATCGGACATTTCAAACTCAAATGCACATTCTTTTTCTTACCTTTCCGAAGCATGGAGCGCAATAGCAGGCAGAGAAAAGGTGATGCACGTGCTGAACACTGCCTGGCCTGCAAATTGCTGCCAGTGCCCCCCGCCCGCTCCTGAAAGAGGACACACACACACCGCCGCCCCGAGTACTTCACAAATCTTTAAAAGACCATGCGCTTGTTCAATGGGAAGTGGATAACATGGCTAAGAGCATTTGCTGACTAATGCATGAATATCGCTGACTTTTCAGCGATATTCATGCATTGCGGCCGTTTTTTATCGCATTTGCGATAAACCTTGCTAATAGCAAGGTTTATGTGCGATAAAATTCGCCGAAGTGCGGCGATAATTATTGTCTCTAAACAAGTTAGAGACAAAAATTACCGCTAGTTGTTGGAAATATGCCCCCGGGTTTTTCCTTGCAGGAATCGGGAAGCGAAAGACTAGCACTGAAATCAGTAGTCTCACACCTGAATCGGGAGGGTTGGCATGTCTGGATACTCT
This sequence comes from Lissotriton vulgaris, assembly GCF_964263255.1. Lineage (NCBI taxonomy): Eukaryota > Metazoa > Chordata > Amphibia > Caudata > Salamandridae > Lissotriton > Lissotriton vulgaris. The sequence continues at coordinate 969,086,775 of NC_141697.1, forward strand.
ACAGCTGGAGCCATAAACTACATCCGCAGGGCTAGGTGATAGCCTAGGTCCGGCCTGGACAATCGGACACAGAGGAAGAGAAGTGTCAGAGGGTGCGGTAGTGAATAGGGTGAAAGGGAGGTGTCGAACGGGCACAGGGTGTGATTCTCAGAGAAGAGCAGCGCAGATGGGGGAAGTATATGGCCCATGCATGAGAGAGAGAGAGCGGGGGTGACCATTGCGTGGGGGAGATGCGTGCGAGGGTGGGGAGCCATGCTGAGAATCGACGGCGTGCAGAGAGTGGCCCTGGTCAAGGCATCTAAAATGGCTGCCGTGCACGACAAAATTGTGGCATTGGACAAAAACGCAAGATGGCGCAGACAATGTTTATCAATAAGGATTCATTTATAACAAAATATTTACTCGCAGTGACAAAATGGTGTTCAACACTTCCTGATTTCCATCGAATCGAACGTTAACAAACGTCTCGCAGCAAAAAAAAAAAAAAAAAAAAGCTCACGCACAGAGCGGTTTTTAGCCATGTTATCCAATGGAAGGTGGATAACATGGCTAAGAGCATTTGCTGGATAATGCATGAATATCGCTGACTTTTCAGCGATATTCATGCATTGTGGCCGATGTGCAGCGATAATTTTTGTCTCTAAACAATTAAAACGAAGCACAAAATGGCGAATTCCCGTTTCGCTACCAGTTTGCGGCCCAGTTCGCGGCCCGTGAAGCGCTTCTACCGTGAAAAATCAATTTTTTTTTATTTTCCCCACGGGACCCTTTAATAACCCCAACAACATTCCTAGGGGGTCAAGAGGGGTATACCTTGCCCCCTTTCAATAAATTCCCCCTTCGTTTTTCACCTCTTCTTCTCTCTCGATCCTACCGAGAGATAAGATGGCGGCCGCTCCGGACTATTTAGAATGTTGACAGACACCGGAGAGCCAATCAGCTTTCTGTTATCCAATGGAAGGTGGATAACATGGCTAAGAGCATTTGCTGGATAATGCATGAATATCGCTGACTTTTCAACGATATTCATGCATGGTGGCCGATGTGCGGCGATAATTTTTGTCTCTAAACAATTAAAACGAAGCACAAAATGGCGAATTCCCGTTTCGCTACCAGTTTGCGGCCCAGTTCGCGGCCCGGGAAACGCTTCTACCGTGAAAAATATTTTTTTTTTTATTTTCCCCACGGGACCCTTTAATAACCCCAACAACAATCCTAGGGGGTCAAGAGGGGTATACCTTGCCCCCTTTCAATAAATTCCCCCTTCGTTTTTCACCTCTTCTCTCTCGATCCTACCGAGAGATAAGATGGCGGCCGCTCCGGACTATTTAGAATGTTGACAGACACCGGAGAGCCAATCAGCTTTCTGTTATCCAATGGAAGGTGGATAACATGGCTAAGAGCATTTGCTGGATAATGCATGAATATCGCTGACTTTTCAACGATATTCATGCATTGTGGCCGATGTGCGGCGATAATTTTTGTCTCTAAACAATTAAAACGAAGCACAAAATGGCGAATTCCCGTTTCGCTACCAGTTTGCGGCCCAGTTCGCGGCCCGGGAAACGCTTCTACCGTGAAAAATAATTTTTTTTTTATTTTCCCCACGGGACCCTTTAATAACCCCAACAACAATCCTAGGGGGTCAAGAGGGGTATACCTTGCACCCTTTCAATAAATTCCCCCTTCGTTTTTCACCTCTTCTCTCTCGATCCTACCGAGAGATAAGATGGCGGCCGCTCCGGACTGTTTAGAATGTTGACAGACACCGGAGAGCCAATCAGCTTTCTGCGCGCAAAGTTCCGTTTCGCGAAAAGTAAGCGGACCGGATCGCTGCCCGGAGCGCTGTTACAGATATATATCTTGTTTTGAACGTTAATTTCTCAAAAACTACTGGAGCACATATATTGAGACCTAGCAAAGGCACATCGGGCTAACAGTCCCTACAATTTTGCCAAGTTTCGTGCAAATCCATTCAGCCGTTCGAGCTAAAAGTGAGTCCAACCGCCCTATGGAAAAATGAATGGGAAAAACGCGTTTTGGGACCCCCCTTTTTTCTCAGGCCCCCCTTGACGAAACCCCCCCACATTTTTAGGGGCTGCTCAGAAACAAAATGTGCCATTTTCCTGAAAATTTCAGCCGATTCCGTCCACAAACGCCAAAGTTATTAGGCATAGAATTTTCAGAAATCCCATAGGGAAAAAATCCTAACTATATATACCTACTGGCGATAGCCAGTAGGTAATATATATATATATATATATATATATATATATATATATATATATATATATATATATATATATATATATATATATATATATATATATATATATATATATGTATATATGCACCAACGATTTCCCCTCCTTCAAAAAATCAGAGGGACCACGCAGGAATACCAGGAACAGGTAGTTTTATTGAAAGCAGGGTCGGCATGACGCGTTTCGGCGAATTGCCTTAATCATATGCCATAGTCACCAGTATTTTGCATCAGTTCGCCTTTTCAACTTAATAATCTCGCTCCCGATTGGTAGGAGCCCAGCTGTGCCAAATTCGGTGAAACGTCATGGCAGCCCACATTGGCGGACTGCAGGTCCCAGAAAGCACCATCTCGGCTGTCGGGGAGGCGTCTTCACTGGACACATGTAAACTCATGGTGATTGCTGGTACAGTTCAAAGGCGTAAATGTGTGCAGTTTAAAATATTCGGGTTCACACTCAGCTTCAATAAGCTCCTCTCCCAAACCTGCTGAAAGCCAAACCGCAACATGTAGGACCTACGTAGCTAGGGATTCTGCCTGAGTAAGCAAGTCTCTCCGTGAAGTCACGGACCGCATTTCCTTGCAGCAGGTTACGTTGTCCTCCGTATATATATATATATATTACCGACTGGCGATAGTCAGTAGGTATATATAGTTAGGACCTAGTTACCATAGGAAGTTCGGAACATTCTATTGGGAATAACTTTGATGCTGATTGAGGGATCTGCCTGTAATTTTCCTTAAATTTGCCTCGCTGCGCTCCGCTCCTTCCCTGAAAGTTTTGGGTTGATTCGGCAAGCGGGGGCCGAGAAAAAGAGGGGGTCCCAAAACGTGTTTTCCCCATATTAATTTCCATAGGGACATTCTGACAAGGCTACAGCTCGAACGGCTGAACGGAATTACACCAGATTTGGCAAAATGGTAGGGACTGATATGCAGCAGTGCCTTTTGTATGTTTGGTGAAAATCCCTCCAGTAGTTATTGAGAAAATTGAATTCGAAATTTTTCAAATGGCTACAGCCCGAACGGCTGAACTGAATTACACCAAACTTTGCAAAATGGCAGGGACAGGTATGCAGTAGTGCCTTTTCTATATTTGGTGAAAATCCCTCCAGTAGTTGTTGAGAAATTGAATTTGAGCAAATTATATATCTATATGCGCTCAACATTCTATTGGGAATAACGTTGGCGCCGATTGAGGAATCTGTACGTAATTTTCCAGAATTTTGGCCAGCTCCGCTCTGCTCCTTCCCAGAAAGTTTCGGGGGGATTCATCAAGCGGGGCCGGAAGGGGGGTCCCAAAACGTGTTTTCCCCATGTTCATTTTTATAGGGACCTTTAGACACGGCTACAGCCCGAACGGCTGAATGGAATTACACCAAACTTGGCAAAATGGTAGGGCCTGGTATGCAGATGTGCCTTTGCTACATTTGGTGAAAATCCCTCCAGCAGTTCTTGTGAAACTTGAATTTCTGGGACCCCCTGAGAAGGGCTAGGGGGTCAGGGGGTCTCAACCCTGCCCCCTTTTCACGTTTTCCACTCTTGTTTTGTGCTCTCTTGTGCCTCACTTTTCCTGAGAAACAAGATGGCTGCTCAGGTGGTCCCAGAAGGATAATAATATATATAAACGTTATCCGCTAATAGAATTAGCATTTACAAAACCTTTGAAATTTATTGAAAATAAATATAGGTTTCACACCTGATATAGTTAGAAATTAGCATTTAAAAAACCTTGCAAATTCACTGAAAAAAACATAGGTTTCAAGCCTTATATAGTTAGGAATTAGCATTTAAAAAACCTTGCAAATTCACTTAAAAAACTATAGGTTTCAGGCCTTATATAGTTAGGAATTAGCATTTAAAAAACCTTGCAAATTCACTTAAAAAACCATAGGTTTCAGGCCTTATAGGCCTATATAGGAGCAATTTCAATGGTTTTTTAAATGCTAATTCCTAACTATACAAGGCCTGAAACCTATGGTTTTTTAAGTGAATTTGCAAGGTTTTTAAAATGCTAAATCCTAACTATATAAGGCCTGAAACTTATGGTTTTTTAAGTGAATTTGCAAGGGTTTTTTAAATGCTACTTCCTAACTATATAAGGCCTGAAACCTATGGTTTTTTAAGTGAATTTGCAAGGTTTTTTAAATGCTAATTCCTAACTATATAAGGCTTGAAACCTATGTTTTTTGTCAGTGAATATATATATATATATATATATATATATATATATATATATAACATTCTTACACTTTTTAGAACCACTCACACTAACTGGATGATGTCATCAATGATGTCACCAGTAAAGAAGATGTCATCAGTGATGTCACTGACCAGGTCTTGAGTGATATAATATGTTGCGTCATCAGCAATGCATTGTGGGGGCGCGAGTTATAGTTAGCTCAGCTAACTATAACGGCTGAATTTCTCAGATTTTCTGTAACCTGTAGGTTATCTTGTGAATTTCTAAGGTTTTGTAAATGCTAATTCCTAACTATAACGTCCCTGAAACTTGTGGTTATTTCAGTGAAAAAAAAAAAATGAAAAAATATATATATATATATATATATATATTCACTGAAAAAACCATAGGTTTCACACCAGTTATAGTTAGGAATTAGCATTTAAAAAACCTATTAAATTCACTGACAAAACCAGTTATAGTTAGCTGGAAATTTTACTGATATAAAACCAATGAAATTCCACGTTATAGTTAGTTGGACTCACTATAACTTGCGCGTGCAATGCACTGCTGATGACGTCACATATTACATCACTCATGACATGGTCAGTGACATCACTCATGACATCACTGATGACACCATCCAGTGAATATGTGTCTTTCTGAAAAATAAATATTAGTGAGTAATGTTTAAATATTTAAATATATATATTATTGTTTCACTTTGTTTATAAGTGGCTACATGTGTTGGTAAGTAGCTACATGCGTATGTATATGGGTTATTAGATGTTTCTCTTAGTATCAGTATGAGTGTCTATATGGTTTGGTGGGGGTATTACTTAGCACATAGATGCATGAGTGACTGACTCGCTGTTTGTATGTGTTTTGAAGACAGCATATGTGCAGGACTGTATGGATGGATGAGTGTGTATATGTGTTTGTTAGTGAGTGAATGACTGTCTCACTAGTGTCTTTATCAGTAACTACACATGTTTTAATCTAGTATATGTGAATATTGATGTATATAAGTGAGTATATGTGAGAGTAAGAGATTGTAAGAGTTCCTGTTTAAATAAGTATGTGTTTCTATAAGTGATTGTTTAAGAGAATAAATATGTGTAATTTTCAATACAAGTAAGGTTGTAGTGTGTGTATAACTCTATATTCAAATAAATGGATGTTCAATAGTTTATTTGCACGTGTGAGTATGTGTGTGAGTAACTTTTGGATGACTGTCGGTGTGTAACAGGATGTATAGGTGTATCACTTCATATGATAAGTGAGTATATGTATGAGTGACTATATAGAACTGTTGGTGAATGACTGGATGTGCATATAGATGGTGGAATTACTGAATTGCTTGTTGTAACTGATATGGGTATCTCCATTTTTTTTTAAATTTCAGTTTCTATTTTTGAATATGTGTTTCAAGGGTTACATTACACTGAAAGGAGGTCTGTCACTATGTCACAAGGATGGTGTCATCAGTGATGTCATGAGTGATGTCACTGACCATGTCATGAGTGATGTAATATGTGACGTCATCAGCAGTGCATTGCACGCGCAAGTTATAGTGAGTCCAACTAACTATAACGTGGAATTTCATTGGTTTTATATCAGTAAAATTTCCAGCTAACTATAACTGGTTTTGTCAGTGAATTTAATAGGTTTTTTAAATGCTAATTCCTAACTATAACTGGTGTGAAACCTATGGTTTTTTCAGTGAATTTCAAAGGTTTTTTAAATGCTAATTCCTAACTATAACTGGTGTGAAACCTGTGGTTTTTTCAGTGAATTTCAAAGGTTTTTTTAATGCTAATTCCTAACTATATAAGACCTGAAAGCCCACCAGGAATCTCCAGTATGCGCCAGGGGACTGCATTGCAGAGAGGTGTAATGAAGCCACAACCCTTTTTACACCTCTCTGCAACGCAGCCCCCGTGCATGTTTGAAGAGGGGAAACTAATTCCCCTTGCATACTGGGGGCCCCTGGGGGCCTATTAGCCCACCTGGAACCTCCAGTATGCGCCTGGGGCTGCATTGCAGAGGTGTAATGAGACTATGCCCCTTGTTACACCTCTCTGCAACGCAGCCCACTGCCGCGTTTGCAGAGGGGGAACTAATTCCCCTTGCATACTGGGGGTCCCTGGGGTCAACTAGTCCACCAGGAGCCTCCAGTATGCACGAGGGAGCTGCATTGCAGAGAAGTGTAATGAGGCCACACCCTTGTTACACCTCTCTGCAATGCAGGCCACTGGCGCCTTTGCAGAGGGGGGACTAATTCCCCTTGCATACTGGGGGTCCCTGGATCATATCTGCCCAAACACCGATATTCCGAACGATTGTAAATGACTTTTCTTGAGAAACATTTGGATTTGGATTATCATGTCCTATACTTTGGAATTTTTGAAAGACTGACTTTGAGGATGCTATAAATTACTCAAGTCTGCCCGAATTGTGTGGGTAAAATTGATACCTAGTCACTTTTAATAAGAATATACTTATGTCTCGTCTAACATTTGGAAGAAATATCTAGTTATATGACAACGGGATACCGACATAACTTGAAGGAAATAAGAACGCCCTGAAGAAGTTCTGTTGTACAGAACGAAACGTTTCGGCTGGCTGTGGTACATAAACTTAAGGAAAATAAAAGCATTTGAATATACACCAAGATTCAGCGCTTCAATAAGTACTCTAAGTGATATGATTTGATTGGACTCATTGTGAAAGTGGTGCTGTGCCAAACTTTGGAATATTCTCCACTACTCTCTACTACTTACTCTCTCCCACTCTCTACTACTCACTCTCTACTGCTCTCTACTACTCACTCTACTACTTACTCTCTACTACTCTCTACTACTCAGTCTCTACTACTCACTCTCTACTACTCTCTACTACCACTCTACTATTCACTCTACTACTCTCTACTACTCACTCTGCTACTCTCTCTACTGCTCTCTACTACTCTCTACTACTCACTCTCTACTCTCTATTACTCACTCACTACTCTCTACCTCTCTACCTCTCTACCTCTACACCTCTACCTCTCTACCTCTCTCTACACGCACACATATAGACATATATGCATATATATATGTGCATATGCATTTATATATATGTATGTGTATATATAAAAAAAACAACTAAACATTTTTTTTTCTAATCAGCTACTTTTAAAACTGTCATTCTTTTTCCCCATGGTACACTCCCCAGTACGCTTACCGGTGCGCGTACCGGGCGCTCACCCCGCGAAAATCAAAAATTTTTTTTTATTTTTTTTTTGCTCCGCGGGGCCCTTTTATGGCCCCCACATCAAACCTAGGGGGTCAGGGGGGGTCTACTCTGCCCCCTTATGGTCATTTCCCCCTTTGTTTTGGCCACCTCTTGTGTCTCGATCCTACCGAGACACAAGATGGCGGCCGCTCCGGACTGTTTAGAATGTTTACAGACACCCCAGAGCCAATCAGCTTTCTCCGCGCAAGTCGCGTGACGCGCCCGGTGCGCGTACCGGTGCGCTTACCGGAGCGCTGCTATAGATATATATATTTTTTTGAACCTTAATTACTCAAAATCCACTGGAGCACATATCTTGAGACATAGCAAAGGCACATCGGGCTACCAGTCCCTACAATTTTGCCAAGTTTGGTGGAAATCCATTCAGCCGTTCGGGCTAAAAGTGAAATCGACCGCCCTATGGAAATTAACATGGGGAAAACGCGTTTTGGGACCCCCCTTTTATCTCGGCCCCCGCTTGACGAATCCCCCCCAAACTTTCAGGGAAGGACCGGACCGCCATGAGACCATTTTCCTGAAAATTTCAGGCAGATTCGTCAACCGGCGCCAAAGTTATTCAAAATAGAATGTTGAGATTTAACATTGAAAATTATCCTAACTATAACTACCTACTGGCGACCGCCAGTAGGTAATATATATATATATATATATATATATATATATATATATATATATATATATATATATATATATAGATATATATTACATATATATATATATCTATACTACTATTATAAAGAGAGAACTCTCACCTTTGAGCCAGGTAAATTCGGGAACCACAGCGCCAATCTACACACCTGATACATCCTTGAAAATGTCAGGGTGTGTAGATGGACATAGGCTACATAAAATAAAAATAAAAATGTAAATTTAAAAAATTAACATTAAAAACAAAGTAGTGCCCTGAAAGAAGGGCCGGCCGCGATGTAGCGCTGGCCGAGATGCGCTGCCCACGACGTGCGTGATGACGGGACATGGAGCGGCGGTGATGTGAGGAGCAGCGGATCAGGTAAGGCATTTACAAACTAGGAAAATGTCGGGGCGGGAGCAGGGGCGGGAGGGGGGCGGGAGGTGGTCCGTGTCCGTGTTCTGACGGCAAGAAAGAGAAGGAGGAGTCCCGTCAGCTGCAGCACTTCGAGCGTAGGGGAGCGGAGCAGAGCTGACCGGCTGAGGGCTGAGGGTGGCCGAGAACGGAGCGGAGCAGGATGGAGGAGCAATCTGCCAGCGCAGGGGGTCGGGGCTGCAGGGGTCGTGAGGTACATCACACCTACCTCTGCTCGCTCCACCATATGCTGCCCCCAGCCCCCTTCTGCCCCGGCCAAAAAATGCAGCCCCCAGCCCCCTTCTGCCCCAGGCAACGCTGGGGCGGGCTGCTAGTATGTATATATATATATATATATATACATACATATATATATATATATATATATATATATATATATATATATATATATATATATATATATATATATATATATATATATATATATATATATATATATATCAACTCAAAGGTCAGCTTGGAATCTCCAGTGCCTCGGCGATCAAACAAAAAGACCAACGAATCCCAAATAGTGGCAAAAGGGTTTCTTTATTCCAGAAAATTCAGCAGCGTAGCAGACAATGCGTTTCGGGTTGTTGCCCTTGATCACATCAGAATATTTACCCACAATGCCCTCTTTTTAACTGATCATGTGCACACCATCTGATGAATGAAAATAAACAAAATACTAGTAGGCAAATTCAAAATGCTGAAAACAGAGGTTGCAGCTATTCCACATGTGTAAATAGAAGGGAATTACTGTTGTATTCACAGAACTTCAATATCTGCATAAATGCTGGATAGTACAGACTGTTTTAAGGTCCTATAAAGACAGAATCTTCAAAAGTGTGTTTCAATAGTGCAGTTACACATGTGCAAAATGTCGCAGTTGTAAATATACCACTATAAATATACATATAAATATAAATAAATATATATATAAAATATAAATCATTTCATGGTTAAAAAGTAATAATGTGCATACTTAAAACCACCTTTTAAAAATGTATTTCATCATTATAGTGGTCCCAATGGGATGTGCAAAACAATGACAATGTAAACCTCACTGACAAATGTGCAACTATACGCAAAAGATTAAAGTGCTACTTAGACCTCAGTCTATACTGATGTTGAAACAAGTCCCATAAAATGTATTTACAAATTGACCAACGTTGGGGACATCAAATTCTGATGGCAGCCTCTCTGCAGTAAATGTATGTGTCCTACTTTTGGGAGGAAGGAACTCCCCTCCACCATGTGTTTAAAGTGCAACCTGTGTGATGCAGGAGAATCATTGATCCATCACTGCAAAAAGTTAAAAGAAGGAAAAAATTAAATGAAAACTGGGTGTCGGACAGAAACTGAACATTCTTAGATTTTACAACAGGTGATGGCCCACTCAGGAACACTCTCCAAATACTTCCAATAGCTTGGGATGACTGGGCTGTGATACGACCATGTACCAAACCAAAAATATGATATCTTTACAGAAAGTGGTACAGATCTTCCGTAGTGTTCAGCCCGTTTGGTACCTTGGAATCTAATTCCAGAATCATTTTCTATTCCAATTGCCGGAGCATCCTATCCCTGTCCCCTCCCCTTCTAGGCTTTGGAACCGAGGTTAGGACAAAGTAGCTGAGACACTGTTGATCATTCCCATGCACACTTTTAAAGTGTCTCGCCACGGGATAGGAGCTGTCGTTGTTAACGATTGCCCGAATGTGCTGCAATATTCTGTCATGCACCGGAAGCCTGGTACTACCCACGTATCTCAGGACACAGGTGCATGCCAGAACATAAACAGCATACTCTGTTTTGCAACCATAATTTCCTTTAATCAGCAATGGAGTAGGGCAAAATGGAGTGGTGTAATATGGGGTGTTAACCCCAAATTTGCATGCCCTGCAACTGGTACATTTGTAAAACCCCAGCCGGGGTGGAAACCAAGACTTCTTTTTTAACAGTTCAGGGAAAGGGTTGGAAACATGTGTACGTAGGGAAGGTCCCCTCCGAAACGTAATATTGGGTAAGTTTGGCAGATGAGATGATAACACTGCATCAGTCTTTAATATAGGCCAGCTTTTAGTAAAAATTGACCGAATCTTTCTGTCCTGGCAACTATATGCAGTAATAAACCTGATGGTAGATTCGGCCGAATCTTCCTTGGTCCCCGTAGTTGGGACCATCGGTTTAAACAGTGTTTCTCTAGGTCTCTGGTTCATTTTATTGACTGCTCTTCTCAATATATTCTACTTATAACCTCTCTCTCTGAACCTGTCTAGTGCTTCTGTAGTGCAGGATGCCAATTCCTCATCACTGCTACATATCCTTTTCAGGCGGAGTAGCTCCTCGTAGGGGATATTGTCAATAACATGACGGGGATGGGCACTTGTGGCATGGAGGGTTGTGTTGCCCGATGTGTCCTTTCTATGAAGGGTGGTGGACAGTTTTCCTGCTATGAGAAAAACCTTGACGTCTAAAAAGTCCACTGCTGTTCTACTCATGTGATATGTGAACTTGAGATTTTCCTCATTGTTATTTAGCGTCATGATGAATTCTTTCGAGAGGGGGTGTGGCTTAAGCGCCGATGTAGTAGGAAGCGGGACTCCGGAGCTCCCCTGTGCCCGCCTCTCTCTGGCAAGTATCCTGACCCCCGGCTCGGACCCCGGACCCCCATGCGCACGTGAGAGGGTCTAGGGAGCACAGGGGATGAACTTGGTGCCCCCGGAATCCCTGCGACTGCCCAAAAAGATCTTGTAACGTGGACCGGAGATGCCGGAGTGGCGGGCGCCCAAAATGGCGGCTGCTGTCCCTGCCTGCGCTGCCTGAGGGCGCGGAACTAACGGCGGCGGGGAGAGAGGGAGAGCGGAAGGAATCACCCACACTCCGGTGGAGGTCCCCCAACGCTGAGGGAAGTAAGGGGCACCGCCTGGCATTGCAGAATTGGAGCGCACTGAGGGAGATGAAACGTCAAGCTGCCTGACCCCAAGATGGCGCCGCCCACATGACTGAGGCTGCCCTGTCTTTGCCGGCAGCGGAGACCCCGACTCATTCCTGCAAGGTGGGTCTGCCCTGCTGCGGAGGGGGGGACCCCGGTGCCCCCGGCCCTGGGGAGTGCGACACCCGAATTCCCTACTGGCCGGCGGAGAGCTGAATGAGGCGGTGGAACGCACGGAGGCTGCAGAACCTGCCGTGTGATTAGGAGATGCTCCCGGGCTGACTGGGAAGCGGGAACACTACCTGGCCAGGGGCGGCGAACAATTGGGCACCGTGTACTAGAAGCTGACTGGGGGTTAGACCTTGGAGGCGCCGGGAAAACCTGCGATTCCCGGGGGGGGGGGGACTCGCCCTACGTCTGGAGCGGAGACCCGGGCGCCCCCTCTCCCTGAAGGAACAACGCCCGCTCTCTGAGTTTGCTGATCACCTGGTGCCCTGCCTGCTGAGGGGAGTGGTGGCGCGGGGGGGCCGGGCGCCTACAGCGAAGCAGGGGTAACGACCGGCGGTGCTTTAAGTCCCTGGGGGACTCAGGAGAGGCACGCAAGCCTTGCCACACGACAGAATGGTGAGAGGCGGCAGAAAGAAGGGCTTTGAAGCTCTGAAACTGGATGACCCGGGGCACCCCATGGAGGAAGACGTGCCGGCACCTGGCCCGGGGAGCTCGACCCGTCCACGAGATCCATCCTTGGGTGATATTATGCAAGCGATAGTAGCGTCGCGGGAAGCCCTTGAAAAGCGGATGGACACCATCGGATCAGACCTGTCCCTCCTGAAGGACGACCACAGGAAGCTGAAGGAGCGAGTCACGACCTCGGAGACAACATTGAAGGACCTACCTGGGGAAGTGGCTACTCTGAGAGCATCGTTGGCGGAGGTGGCGCAGAGAGTTCAGGTGCTGGAACTCAGGGCCGAGGACAGTGAAGGGCGCTCCAGGCGCAAAAACCTCCGCCTAGTGGGTGTCCCGGAAAAAGCGGAAGGCCAGGATGCGGTCTCTTACTTGGAGAGCTGGCTGAGGGCTGCGGTGGCTCCGGAGGGACTTGACCCGATCGCCCTGGAACGGGCCAACAGAGTCCCGGCGCACCCGCCCAAACCAGGAGCTCCGCCGCGACCGATTGTGTTGCGCCTCCTGCACTTCCGAGATCGCGACCACATTCTCCAGAGGGCCAGGGAACTGCTGAACTTACGAATTGACAACAGCAAGGTCATGGTTTTCCCGGACTTCACCAGAGACGTACAAAGGCAACAGGCCTCTTTCATGGCGGTCAAGCGGAAACTGAGGTCGTTGCAGCTGCCCTATGCCATGTTGTTCCCGGCCCGGCTGAGGGTCATCGCTGGAGAGCACACACACTTCTTTCTCACGCCACAGGAGGCTTGGAGCTGGCTTGATACTAGGGGGGAGTCCGGCGCGGATGCCCCCCGACGTCCTCGCCTGGGAGACGCTCTGCTGAAACAACACCGACACGGAGGTCTGGCTCCCCATCGGGATGGCAACAGGAACGAGCTAAGGCGGTGCTGGTAGTAGTGGCCATCAGCCAGGGGGTCGCCAGTCCCTCCAGTAGTGCATCGGAACAGTCGAAGAATAGTGCACTCAGTCCCAGCTCCAGTAGTGTGCACGATCTTTCGGAGGCGGACCTACCGGTGGTGACTCCCCAAACAGCGGATGGAATTCTTGGCTGACATGGACTGGTGTACTATGGACACGTATGTAAGGTACTGGGCTGTGAGTTGAGACTGCCTCCGGACGCTGAGAGGTGAGATGTAGATGCCTCCTGGGACCTGTCTCCGAGCTGTGGGGGGATGAGCTGTGGGGGTCCTCCTGACGGATCCGAGGGAGAGGGGTGGGGGCGGGGAGCTTCGGACCTGCTTGGGTCGGCGTACTGGCCACCCTAGCCCGCTTTTGTTGAGATACACTTAATTTGCTAGTGTTTGGATGGGGATTCCACGTTGGTTGTCTGTTCTGGGGAGTGGGAGTTGGGGGAGTTTGTTTGGTCGGTTGGGGGGGTGCTAGGGGTGGGACCTGGGCGTGCCGGGGGGGTCGCTGAGAGAGTGGATAAAGCTCGATGGGAACTGCAATGTGACCCGACTTAGGCTACAAATGTCTCACATGGAATGTAAGAGGGATGCACACTATGCATAGGCATCACAAGATCCACTCCTATCTAGTTAGACGAGGCATTCACTTCGCCTTCCTGCAGGAAACACACATATTAGCTAAGGAGGGGAAGGCGCTGCAACGAAGATGGCGGGGGTAGGTCTACCACACTGGTTATTCTGCATATGCTAGGGGGGTGGCCATTTGGATAAGGGCGGGGGTGCCGTTCCAATGCACTCAGCAACTAATTGACCCAGAGGGGAGGTATGTCGTGGTGAGAGGCAAACTGGATGGGAGGGACCTGACACTGGGTTGTCTGTATGCCCCGAATGTAGACCAACCTGCCTTTTTCTCCTTACTGTCCAACAAGCTGGCCCCATTTTTAGTGGAACCCTTGCTCCTTGGAGGGGACTTTAATAGCAAGACTGACACTGCACTGGACAGATCGCACCCCCCCTGCCGAATGCACCGGCTAGCAAACTGGCGCTTGCGCGTTCTGCCTGGCAATGCCAATGGGATCTGGTCGACTCGTGGAGAGCTAACCATCCGTCGGATAGGGACTACTCGTTTTTTTCCGCCCTTCATGACCTACACGTCCGCATTGATGCCTTCCTGTGCTCCCAAGACGTGCACGCAGTGGTGTGCCACAGTGAGTATCTCACGCGCACGGTCTCCGATCACAACCCGCTACTTGTGCACCTGCGCTGGTCGCAGCGGCGCCTGCGAATCCCTGCCTGGAAGCTGCGCCCAGAGGCGCGAGGAAGATCAGCTCTTCCGTTCCACAATAGCCTCGAACATCGAGGCGTACTTTCAGGTCAACGCGGGCATCGCGGGTTCAGCCGCGATTGAATGGGACGCCTTTAAATCGGTAGTGCGGGGACAATGCATTGCGACGGCGTCGGGGGTTCGGAAGACCTTGCTGGAAGACATTACACGGGAGGACGAGAAACTACGGGTGCTGGAGAGAGCGAGGCCTGAGCAGCCGGACACTCATGAGGCCCTACTTGAGGCGCGGGAACTGGTGGCGGCGACGGTGGAGCGTCTCCGGTGCTTTGACTACAAAGCCTATCTCACACACGCGCACTCGGAGCGTGATAAATCGGGAGCTCCGTTGGCCTGACTGGCCAACCCGGCACGTCGGAGCTCGGTCATCCTTGAACTCAGAGATCACTCGGGAGTGGCGCGATTTGACCAGCTGGGGATTAATGAAATATTCTACGACTACTATACGGAGCTTTACCGTAGCCGCGTCCTACCGTCAGTGGATGAATTCCAGGGATTCCTGGAGGGACTAGATTTGCCGGAGCTGGTGGAGGAAGACGCGAAGCTGCTCGGGAGCAAAATTGAGGAGAGGGAGGTGAGAGTCGCCATCAAGAGTATGGCGAGGAACAAGACACCGGGCTCTGATGGGCTCCCTACGGAGTTCTATCTCACCTACGTCGACCTCCTGGTGCCCCGACTGACATGGCTCTACAATGAGGCGAGACGGCTGGGCAGCCTTCCGATGACCACTGGCGAAGCGCTTATCGTCCCATTATGAAAACCGGGCAAGCAGCCATGGGACAGGGCAGCATATCGTCCTTTGTCCATGCTCAATCTAGACTATAAGATCTTGAGTAAAATCTTGGCGTCGCGCTTGCTCCCCCATATATCCGCGTTGATCCACGTGGACCAATCCGGCTTTATCCCGACCCGCAACACAGCGCTTAATATACGACGGCTCCTGCATGTTTTGGAGGCTGACACCTATGACGGAGATGAGGCGGTGGTGTTCGCAGTTGACATGGAGAAGGCCTTTGACAGCCTGGAATGGCCTTACCTTTTCCATGTCATGCGCACAATGGGGCTAGGCGAGGGCTTCGTAGATTGGACGACACAATACCGGAACGCAACGGCGAGGGTCCGAATTGGAGGGGTCATCTCTGAGATGTGTGCGGTGGGTAGGGGTACCCGCCAGGGGTGCCCTCTCTCCCCCCTGTTGTTTGCCATAGCGGTCGAACCCCTTGCGGCGTGGGCCCGGCTGGGACGGGCGTATCGGGGTTGGATGTCTACGGGCAAGTACACCACATTGAACTATATGCTGATGATCTGCTGATGTTCTTAGCGGACTCGGCTGCCTCTCTGAGGGGGGCTAAATCCCTCCTACAGTCACTAAGCAGGGTGTCCGGCCTCCGGGTGAACTGGACGAAGTCCTACCTGTTTCCGGCCCGCCCACGTAGAATGTGTCCGCAGTCCATGGACGGGGTGACGTGGGAAGAGAGGAGTCTTCGCTACCTAGGCACCTCGATCTTCCATGATAAGGCAGACATCCTCGAGGGTAATATCGGGTCGGCGATCAGGCTCACTAAGGCGAATTTCGACTTCTGGGGTACGCTCCCATTATCACTAATGGGAAGGGTGGCGCTCCTTAAGATGGTGACCCTGCCGCGACTGCTCTATTTTTTCAGGACACTCCCGATCTGGATCCCGGCGAGCTACTTCCGGCGACTGAAGTCGATGGTGATTGGCTTTCTATGGGGAGCCGGCAGGCGCAGGGTGGCACACAATACACTTCTCCGTCCTAGAGCGGAAGGAGGACTAGCGGTGCCAGACTACGAGCTCTACTACCTGGCGGCCCAGCTGCAATGGCTGACACAGTGGGTCGCGAGAGCCAGGGGAGGGGAGGGCGCATCAGGGGAGCCGGCGGGACCGGTTCAGGTGGTATCCCGGATTGTTCTGGGACTCCCGATGGGAGATTTCCACCTCACCCAGGAATTTGCGATGGCCCGGAAGTGTTGGAATAGATATCTCCGGAGGGGCCGTATTGCAGTCCCGTACGTAACTGAGATCCCGCTCAGGCTGTGTGGAGCGCTCCCGCATAGGGGCTCGTGGCATCGACTGGAACGCTGGGAACTGCAGGGGCTGACGTCCATGGGAGACCTTTATGAGAATGGGGTGCTGCTGCCTTTTGACCTCTTGCGGGACCGCTTTGAATTGGCGGGGGGGACTTTCTCCTTCATGCGGCACTGACGACGGCGATCCGCAAGCATTGAAAAGCGGGCATGACGGAACCGACACTGTCTCTGGGCTGCCAATACATAGTGATGATGGCGGGGACGGTCAAGGCCGTTATGTGCCTATATAGGCGCATGGTTTCGGAGGCTATCACCCCACTGCTGTCCCTGAAGGCGAAATGGGAGGCTGACCTGATGACGGAGATCCCTGAGGAGACGTGGTCTACCATAGTGGCACGGGCCCGGAACGGGAAGCGCAACGCTAGGTTTCAGCTGGTGCACTTCTATGTCCTGCATAGGGCCTATCTGACCCCTGACAAACTGCATAACTATTTCCCGACTCATCCGGCGGCCTGCCCGCCATGCCCGGCGGACTTGGCTGATTTCCATCATATGTTCTGGTCCTGTCCAGAGTTAAGTTCTTTTTGGCAAGACGTAGTAGATAGCCTAAGGGAGGTTACAGAGAGGGACTTGCAATTCACCATGGCGCACTGCATCCTACATTGGTTCCCACACACATCAAAGAACAAAATTACTAGCAAGTTTCCGGACCTGGGGCTACTTTTAGCAAAACGTGCCATAACATCCCAATGGAAGGCGAGTAGGGGCCCAACTGTAGAGAGATGGAAGGCTGAGCTTAAAAAATGGGCCCGGTGTGAGGGGGAGCTCCGTTTGCAGGCTGCGCTTCGAGCAGGCACCGACACAGCTCTGGAGGGGGCCAGAGCGTGGGAGAAGTTGGTCTTAGACCTCACACTTTTGGACCTGGATGATGATGATACCCCTGAGCATAGCCCTGCTCCGGCGGAGCAGCCGCCTGTGGAGACGGTGGCCTAGCCTCCCTCCCTTGTTTCCCTAATTCCTACGTGTTGACTGGCAGTTTCTGTTGATTACTCCTGATGGTCTGTTTCGGGTCTGGATTAACCGGGATGGTTGCAAACTCGCACTGATGGTACTCTGGCACGCCTGGGGGGGTGGGGGCGGGGAGAGGGCCGGGGGGGTAGGACTAAGAGAGGGGGGTTGGGAGAGATGGGCGGGCGGAGGGTTGTTGGTCAGGGGTGGAGGGGAGGGATTAGCTGATTTGTTAAGGACTTTCAGAATTGGGGGGGATGAGAGGACCGAAAAGCAGCCCAACTATCTTCCGGACACCTGGTTGTTACTGAGCCATACTGTCTTCTCCAGCTCATGACTGTCTCCATTATTACGCCGCTCGACCTCCGGGTTGTGAGCTGATAGGCTGTGTGACACATGCAAAGGAGAATCGTATTTATAATGAACATCGGTTGGAATGGTATACACGATTTGCTTGTACAACATGATTTGCTGCAATAAAAAGATATTTACAAAAAATAAATGATGAATTCTTTCGCACTTATTTCATCACCCCTCCAAATTAAAAACACATTGTCTATAAAACGAACCCACATTCCTACATGCTCTGCGAACACTGCGTGGTGTTCCCCCATGAGGACCCGCTTCTCCCACCAGCCTACGTGTAAACACGCGTAGCTGGGAGAAAAGCAGGCCCCCATGGCAACACCTCTTTTTTGCATGTAGATATCATTACCAAACATAAAATAGTTATGGTACAGACTCCAATTCACAAACTCCACCAACATCTTATTGTGGTTGTAGCAATGCACTGGTCTTGTGCTCAGAAAGTGTTCCAGTGCTTTGAGCCCTGTTTGGTGGTTTATACTTGTATAGACGGCTTCGATGTCCAACGTAACAAGTAAGGAACCTTCTGTCCACGCAATGTTCTTCAATTTTTGTAAAAATTGACCTGTGTCCCTTATGTATGTCAGCAGACCTGTAACCAGGGATTGCAAGAAATAGTCAGTATATTGTGCCAGGTGTTCCGCTATACTGTCTATGGCCGATATGATTGGCCTCCCTGGAACTGGAGACTTGCCCTTATGCACTTTGGGAATAAGGTAGAACCTGGGCATGACCGGCTGTTCCACATGAAGAAACTTAAATTCCTCGTTTGAAATCAGTCCTTCTCTCTTATATTTGAAAAGGAGTTTTTCAATTGTTCTCTTGCGAACTCATTTCTCAGTTGCCTGTTGGCTTGTGTTTGGGGCCAGATGACAATGTTACCTCCCTTATCAGAACTACAAACAATGATTTGGTGGTCATTATTATATATATATATATTCACCTAAAAAACATAGGTTTCGGGCATGTTATAGTTAGAAATTAGCATTTAATAAACCTTTGAAATTCACAGTAAAAACCATAGGTTTAAGGCATGTTATTGTTAGAAATCAGCATTTGAAAAAGTTTAGGAATTCACTGAAAAAACTATAGGTTTCAGGCGTGTTATAGTTAGTTGGACATTTCACTCTTACAAAACCATAGAAATTCCCCCGTTATGGTTAGTTCAGCTAACTATAACTCACGCGCCCGCAATGCACTGCTGATGACTTCAGATATTACATCACTCATGACATGGCCAGTGATATCACTCATGACATCACTGATGACATCTCAAATGACATCTCTGATGTCCAACTAACTATTACGCCTCTGAAAACTATGGTTTTTTCAGTGAATTTCAAAACCAAAGCGCAGCTTTGGTTTTGTCCCGGAGTAACCGGCATGATCATTTCACATTGTTTTTGAGCCACAGAGGAATGCGAGCAAATCGTTAAAAATACTATTTGAACCAGGCTGTTCAGCGATTGCGTGACAAGCAGTATCATTCAAAATATTAATTCAGGCAACCTGTGTCCACTTCACGGTACATACACCAAAAGTCCATTTGCCAAACTAGTGCCATCCGAAGTTGTGTGCGCTGGTCATTTTAACTACAAAACAGAAGTGATTTTAATAATAGTAAAAAAATGTATTATTTAAAACATGGTTCCCGTACACCATGCTCAATGTGCATTGTGTTGAAATTATATTATGGCATGACATTTGTATCAGCAATACAAATATTTATTGGCGCAGTTGTTTGAAATTATTCAATTAGCCATACATTGTCTTTATTTGAATGTTTGTTATCAGTTCTCACAGTACATACTATATTAATGCATTAGGCAGTGTATATAATGTTGTATTAGCATTTAGTATTTTTACAGTATCTATGAAAGTGTAGCACTATATATAGGAAGTAAAAAATGGAGCTCACCAGATTGACAAAGGCTGTCGCTAAAGCCGAAACGCATCTCTCCTGGTAGCTGGGTCGAGGGAGGCACAATGCAATAAAGAAGCCATATTCCTGCAATCCTCGTGTGCGTGCGCTTTTCCTTTGAGAGCAGAGGTTGTGTATTATACATTTCTTTACATATATATATATATATATATATATATATATATATATATATATTCACTGAAAAAACCATAGGTTTCACACCAGTTATAGTTAGGAATTAGCATTTAAAAAACCTATTAAATTCACTGAAAAAACCATAGGTTTCACACCAGTTATAGTTAGCTGGAAATTTTACTGATATAAAACCATTGAAATTCCCACGTTATAGTTAGATGGACTCACTATAACTTGCGCGTGCAATGCACTGCTGATGACGTCACATATTACATCACTCATGACATGGTCAGTGACATCACTCATGACATCACTGATGACACCATCCAGTGAATGTGTGTCTTTCTGAAAAATAAATATATTTTATATATGTATATGTAAAAGTTGATGGAAGAATAAATGTTTAAATAAGTGTCTAAATGGATGGTTTTTAAAAATTGATTGGTTAACTGGCTTAATAAGACATCATCAGCAGTGCATTGCACGCGCAAGTTATAGTGAGTCCATCTAACTATAACGTGGGAATTTCAATGGTTTTATATCAGTAAAATTTCCAGCTAACTATAACTGGTGTGAAACCTATGGTTTTTTCAGTGAATTTAATAGGTTTTTTAAATGCTAATTCCTAACTATAACTGGTGTGAAACCTATGGTTTTTTCAGTGAATTTCATAGGTTTTTTAAATGCGAATTCCTTTGTATATCGAGTTTCTAACGTTTTTTTTTTTTTACAATTTGCTGTTTTTTTTAAAGTATTCATTTTTTTTTATATAATTTTTTTCTTTTGCGCTCTGGGTGCGCGCTCCGGGAAGCTTTCAGCTAAGCTCTCCTGTAAGCTTTTCCGTGAGCTCATCTGAAAGCGCACCCAGAGCGCAACTGTCGTTCGTGAAAAAAAATATGAATGAAAAGTTAATAATAATGCAAAACATTTCGTACCATACAAATAAAATTAGTTTTTTTTAATAAGGAAAATGATTATGCATTTCTGTAAAAGTTTGATGACGTCACTTCGGCGCGCAACGTAAGTGCCCTCGGTAGCGCCTACGTTCGCGGCGCGTAAACGCACGCAAAAGCGCCTACGATCACGCCACGTTTGCGCCCCGGAAGCGCCTACGATCGCGCTGCGTAAACGCACCGGAAGTGCTCCGGAGCGCGCAGCGTAAACGCGTCGGGTCATGTGACCCTAAAATAACACTTTTCATTGGTTGCTAACAGTTTTTTTTTACAATGAATGAAATCCCCACCCATTTCCTTCACTTCTTCTTTCACTTTTGTGACTGAAAGACCTGCCTTTTTTGCTGTTGCATATTTCTTGATTAATCATGGCTGCCAGACCATCCAGCAGTGAAGATGACTCCAATGATTTCATTGAAGAAGAGCCTCCTCAGCCGAAGGTCAAAGAACATTTCATCTGGAAATTTTTTAAGTTTCCAGCAGACCAGAAAAAGGTGAATGCACCAAAAGTAGAGTGCAGGATCTGCAAACAGGTCCTGTCACGGGGTAACCCCCCAAAAAAGTATTCTTTTGGCAACTTCACCATGATTCGCCATGTGGAGAGGAGGCACCCCCAGAATTTTGCCCGGGAAAGTGTCAGGGCTCTGGCACAAGAGGTTCCCAGAGATGGGGCCTCTACATCAACAGGAGGAGCAACTTCTTCTGGGAGAGAGCAATCGCAGGAGCAGGTGGCAAACATACAACCTGCATTTAACCATGGGGTCGTCAAATGCAGATACTGCAATCAACTCCTCACCTATGGGGAGCAAAGTGTCCTGCTCATGGTTCGAGCATTGGAGAACCATCGCTGCCCTTCCCACCCCTAATTTTTTTCTTTTCTTTTTGCTCCTGTTGAGCAGTTTCCATTCCCTGTTTTTGTTCCTGTTCAGTTAAAAGAAGAAAACCAAAAGTTCTTTTCAGAACTACCTCCAATTCTCATCAAAGAGCTATATTCTTAAAAAAATGAAGAGTAAGTGAAATATAGTGCATTGATAATTGAAAGGAGAATGAGTAAGAAAGAACAGAAAGGTATGAGAGGTGAAAGGAAGTGAAGTAGGAGGAATGAAAGAAGGTGAGTGTTAGAAAAGAAAGTTATGACACAGTGAATAAACTGGAGGCCTCATTTCTGAAAAGTGACGCATCGCTACGTGAAAACAGCGATGCGTCACTTTTCTGGACGCACTCCTTATGACATTCCAGATATGTCATATTTAATATATGACTAATCAATTCGCAAGGAGTTACAGATATGTCAGTATTTCTGACGTATCTGTAAACACAAAAGTAACGCATTGCTGGAGTGCGTCACTTTTTTTAAAACTCTGCGCCACATTATATCTGCATCAGGTATAATGTATGCAGAGGGGGCAATCCCTCGCAAAAAGCTTGGTAATAACGACGTACTGAAATCTATGAGATTTCTCTGCGTCACTTTTAGGATGCTGTTGCGTCAAAATCTTGCGCCTGCCTCGCGTCACTTTCATGTTTACAGATATGTGAGAAATACTGACGTATCTGTAACTCCTTGCAACATGATTCGTCATACATTAAATATGACACATCTGGAATGTCATAAGGAGTGCGCACAGAAAAGTGACGCATCACACCAGCAGTATAATAAAATGTGCCTCGTTGCACTATATTTAAAGGATGCAACAGCATCCTAAAAGTGACGCAGTGAAATCTCAAACATTTCACTGCGTCGCTATTACAAAGCTTTTTGCGGGGGAACACCCCCTCTGCATGCATTATACCTCACGCAGATATAATGTGGCGCTTGATTTTAAAAAGTGACCCATCTACCTAGATACGTCACTTTTTAAATATAACGCAACGAGGCACATTTTTTTACACCACTGGTGCGATGCGTCACTATTCTGTGCGCACTCCTTATGACATTCCAAGTAACGCATTGCTGGAGTGCGTCACAAAAGTGGCGCAACTCCAGTAATGTGTCCTTTCACATGGAAAAAGCACCATGTGAAAGGGCTTGCGTCAGTCTAACACCTGCTGTAAAGCAGGCACAAGATTTTGACGCAACAGCATCCTAAAAGTGACGCAGTGAAATCTCAAAGATTTCACTGCGTCGCTATTACAAAGCTTTTTGCGGGAGAACACCCCCTCTGCATGCATTATACCTGACGCTATTTTTAAAAAGTGACGCATCTAGGTACATGGGTCACTTTTTAAAACTCTGCGCCACATTATATCTGCGTCAGGTATAATGTATGCAAAGGGGGCATTCCCCCGCAAAAAGCTTGGTAATAACGACGTACTGAAATCTATAAGATTTCTCTGCGTCACTTTTAGGATGCTGTTGCGTCAAAATCTTGCACCTGCCTCGCATCACTTTTATGTTTACAGATATGTCAGAAATACTAATGTATCTGTAACTCCTTGCAACATGATTCGTCATACATTAAATATGACACATCTGGAATGTCATAAGGAGTGTGCACAGAAAAGTGACGCATCACAACAGCAGTGTAAAAAAATGTGCCTCATTGCACTATATTTAAAAAGTGACGCATCTAGATAGATGCGTCACTTTTTAAATATTGCATAACAATGCGCATTTTTTTACACCGCTGGTGCGTCACAAAAATTGACGCACAGGAGGCGCAAAACTAGCAGCGCAAGGCCTTCATAAATATGGTCCTGGATTTTCCCCGTGCTTCGCCGGTGCGCGTACCATGCGCTTCCCCCGCGCAAAACGAAAAAATAAAATAAAAAATGTAATGCCCTACAGGACCCTATTTTAGCCCCTACATCAAACCTAGGGGGTCAGAGGGGGTCTACTCTTCCCCCTTATGGTCATTTGCCCCTTTTTTTTTCAAACCCCTTGTGTCTCGATTTTACCGAGACACAAGATGGCGGCCGCTCCAGACTGTTTAGAATGTTTACAGACACCCAAGAGCCAATCAGCTTTCTACGCGCAAGTCGCGTGTCGCGCCTGGAGCGCACTCCGGTGCGCGCACCGGAGAGCGCATATAGATATATATATTTTTTTGAACCTAAATTACTCAAAATCCACTGCAGCACATATCTTGAGACATAGCAAAGGCACATCGGGCTACCAGTCCCTTCAATTTTGCCAAGTTTGCTGGAAATCCATTCAGCCGTTCGGGCTAAAAGTGAAATCGACCGCCCTATGGAAATTTACATGGGGAAAACGTGTTTTGGGAACCCCCTTTTATCTCGGCCCCCGCTTGACGTATCCCCCCCAAACTTTCAAGGAAGGACCCGAGCTCGACGAGGCCATTTTCAGGAAATTTTCAGGCAGATTCGTCAACCGGTGCCAAAGTTATTCCAAATAGAATTTTGAGATTTAACATTGAAAAAAATCCTAACTATAACTACCTACTGGCGACCGCCAGTAGGTAATATATATGTATATATATATATATATATATATATATATATATATATATATATATATATATATCAGACCACACAGTTTGCCTGTAATGGAACAACCCACAACAGGTAAGTAAAGCTGGAAATATTTTATTGAGGCTGTCGCATGGAGACAAAAGTGAGAGCTTCAAAAGTCTTTAGAGTCCTGCCCAACGCGTTTCGTGCTCCTGCACTTAATCATGGGTTGTGGGCTCACGAACAAACACCAGGAAGGCAACAATTTCTTTAGCACTATACTTATAGCAAAGTTCCCGCCTTAATGGGCGTAGCCACAATGGCATTCTGGTACCTGCAGTGCCTTCGTATTACCTCAGTGGGTTGCCAGCCTTCCCAATGTTCCAATGCACAAATAACTTCCAAGTGGGATATGGCGCATCACTTTATACTCCCAGCGGCACCTTGATGCTTCAATAAACAGCTCCTGTTCCTCACGCTGCCGCGCCCAATGGCGCTGCTGCGGGACTGAAATACAGCGGGGCTCGTTCCGCGGCTTCAGGCTTAGCCGCTCAACATCGGACCACACAGTTTGCCTGTAATGGAACGACCCACAACAGGTAAGTAAAGCTGGAAATATTTTATTGAGGCTGTCACATGGAGACAAAAGTGAGAGGCGAGCTTCAAAAGTCTTTAGAGTCCTGCCCAACGCGTTTCGTGCTCCTGCACTTAATCATGGGTTGTGGGCTCACGAACAAACACCAGGAAGGCAACAATTTCTTTAGCACCATACTTATAGCAAAGTTCCTGCCTTAATGGGCGTAGCCACAATGGCATTCTGGTACCTGCAGTGCCTTCGTATTACCTCAGTGGGTTGCCAGCCTTCCCAATGTTCCAATGCACAAATAACTTCCAAGTGGGATATGTCGCATCACTTTATACTCCCAGCGGCACCTTGATGCTTCAATAAACAGCTCCTGTTCCTCACGCTGCCGCGCCCAATGGCGCTGCTGCGGCACTGTAATACAGCGGGGCTCGTTCCGCGGCTTCAGGCTTAGCCGCTCAACATCAGACCACACAGTTTGCCTGTAATGGAAAGACCCACAACAGGTAAGTAAAGCTGGAAATATTTTATTGATGCTGTCGCATGGAGACAAAAGTGAGAGCTTCAAAAGTCTTTTGAGTCCTGCCCAACGCGTTTCGTGCTCCTGCACTTAATCATGGGTTGTGGGCTCACGAACATTGGGCAGGACTCTAAAGACTTTTGAAGCCGCTGAACGAGCCCCGCTGTATTACAGTCCCGCAGCAGCGCCATTGGGCGCGGCAGCGTGAGGAACAGGAGCTGTTTATTGAAGCATCAAGGTGCCGCTGGGAGTATAAAGTGATGCGCCATATCCCACTTGGAAGTTATTTGTGCATTGGAACATTGGGAAGGCTGGCAACCCACTGAGGTAATACGAAGGCACTGCAGGTACCAGAATGCCATTGTGGCTACGCCCATTAAGGCGGGAACTTTGCTATAAGTATGGTGCTAAAGAAATTGTTGCCTTCCTGGTGTTTGTTCGTGAGCCCACAACCCATGATTAAGTGCAGGAGCACGAAACGCGTTGGGCAGGACTCTAAAGACTTTTGAAGCTCTCACTTTTGTCTCCATGCGACAGCCTCAATAAAATATTTCCAGCTTTACTTACCTGTTGTGGGTCGTTCCATTACAGGCAAACTGTGTGGTATATATATATATATATATATATATATATATATATATATATATATATATATATATATATATATATATATATATATATATATATATATATATATATATATATTAATCTTAATATATACATGAATATATACTCCTATTAAAAAGAGAGTGGATGGTGGGATAATGCTACCTTTAATGAAATTCTGATTCTCTAGGCGCTTCATTTGGAGAATCTCTTTTCCATTACAAGATCGGAGGTTATCATTATGGGTGTTGGTAGCTCTCTAATACCACATTTTAATGTGTTTAATTGTCTTGCAATAATGTTGTCAAAAACAGAAGCATTTTCCCAATTGTCTACCTTCAGAATAAATTCCAGTCTCCCACCTTTCTAAAATGTTTGACTAGCCATTGCTCCTCTCATAAAATGAGCTTTAAATGTTGTAAATCAACACTGCTTGATTCTTAGTCCATAAAACCCATCTTGCAATAGTAGCTGTAGTCACAGCTTTTTATGTGTTTACAAATGAGATCATTAATAGCTTTACTCCATCAGGTCTAAACTGCTCCATTCTAGAATAATACAATTTCAGACAATCTACCACACAATGTTTCTTGTATTCTTCAAACATTGAATAAAAAATTGTTTCCGACCTAGTCTTAATTCTTTTAGAAATATCAAGCATTGCACCACAAGGATCAAAGTCTATTACTCATCTCCAAAGCCTTTACATCTGATACTCTGCAACATGAAATTAAACATCACAAATATGCTAACTTCATAGTCAATCTTTTCAACTCAAAATGTCTATTATTCGGCCATGAGGTCAACAAAGGTAATACCATCTTGACATCCCACAAAACCTCATACCTTGCAATAGGTGATCTCCTCAATCTGATATATTTTTAACACTGAACAAACCAATACATTCTTACCCACACTTCTACCATCAACCTGACGGTGTCCAGCAGACACCTCTGATCTGTAGCAAGTTATTGCTTTATAACTAGGACCTCTTTCAAATTGTTCCACCATAATATTAAAAAACCTCTAGTATAGGTGCCTCCATGGGATCCATACTCCTATCCAAACACCAACATACCCATAGTTTCCAAATTCTCTCACATCTAAATTAAGTATCTGGCATTCAGGATTCTTCAAGTAACTCCTCTGCTTTTCTCGAAATGCCTGACACACTGAAGATCTTTTCCAGATAAGAAGGTTCAAATTACTGAAGGATGTTCTTCTCCATCTACATTTCTCAACAGTCCTTCTCTCGCAGGTAGATAACATGGTATTTTGCATGAGAGTTCCAACAGCATTGGTAACCACTCCTGAGACATCCAAAATGGAGTTGCCAGCACTAGAAGGCATTTCTCTCTCTTCACTTTCTACAAAACCCTCTGAATCATAGTGAAGGGTGGAAACACACAGGCTCTTACTCCTTTCCAACTCTGTAGAAATGCATCCACTGCTAATGCACCTGAATCCGGCATCCAACAGTAATATTTCTCTACTTGTAATGTCAAACTGCTCTTATAAAGATCTATTTCTAGAGGGCCTCACATTCCAATCTATCTTCTTGAAACACTTCTGACTCAATTTCCAATCGCCGAAATATTTCAAAAATCATGAATGCCAATCCACAGTTACATTCTCCTTCTCAGTCAAATATTCTGCCCTCTAACTGATTTTGTGTTCCAAACAAAAGATACAAGGCTCCTTTGCCAATTCCAAAAGTCCACAGGACCTTGTTCCCCCTAATCGATTTATATAAGCTACTGCAGAAACATTGTCCATCTTCAAAAGTACTGCACTGCCTTGCAAAATTAGCTTGAAACACATGAGTGCATAAGGTCCTGTTGTCAACTCTGAACAATGCATGCATTGTTCTCTTTCCACATTTGAGCACAGTCCACCCAAATGTGCATCCCAACCAGATAGACTTGCATCCAATTCCAGCAAAAAATCTGTAGTGCAGCCAAAAATTGCTCTTCCATTCCCTGCATCCAAAATCTCTAACCACCAACTTAACTCCATCTTTGCCTCTGGATCTTGACATGTCTTGTCTCCATATCATAACCCTGCTCGCAAAGCCTTGGCCTTCACTCTCTGAAGAGGTCTATAATGTAATGGCCCTGGGAAAACTGTCTGATTTGAAGAGGATAGCAGGCCTATTTGTCTAGCCAATTCCCTTAATGTTAAAAATGATTTTGTTCAATACATATCGAATTTCTTTTGTTCACCTTCTTGACTGGCAACAATAAAACCACATTGACCAGGTCTATCATAAAACCTAAAAACTCCTAAGTGTGTATTGCAGTTAAGAATAACTTCTCTTTGTTCACAATAAAACCTAGGCTGTCCAGTAATTCCTTTTCCAAATTCAATTTCTCCAGAAGCTGATTTAAACACTGGGATGGCATATGTATCAAGCTAAATTGCGATCACAAATGCAAAAATTTGCAGAATTTCAGTGTTTGCGATCGCAATTTAGCTGTGTGCAATGTATGAGAAAGAAAACCACTCACAAAATAAGGAATTACTAAATTTGCGATTCCCTATTTTGCGATTGCATTTAAGGAATCGCAAAGTGCGATTCCTTAAATGCAATGTAGGAAGCACAGAAAAAGTGCAATTTGGCCGTAAGGAATCACAAATTACCACTAACTTCAAGTTGGTGGTAATTTGCGTTTTCTTTGAAAAATTCACTTTTTTGCATTTTTCAAAGTGCCATGTGGTGCACATACATTCCCTTAGGACACACATACATTCCCCACATGTGCACACATACATATATCAGGGGTGCAACAGGGTATCCTTTTAAAACCCTGGCACTCTTGAAATTGCATTCTCAATTTGCGATTCTCTAATGCAGGGGTCTCCAAACCGGTCCTGGAGGGCCGGATCCATACCAGATTTTTTGGATATCCCCATTGAGATACATGTAATAATTTTAAAAATCTGGCCCGGTTTGGAGACACCTGCTCTAATGGCTAATCGCAAATTGAGAATGCCTTCCCATTCATTCCTAGCCCATAGGAATGAATGGGAAAGTATTCCTTATTTGCGAATCTCAATTTGCAATTCGCAAATAAGGAATATGTGGGATTCAGAAAATGATTAGCAAATCCCACATTCATAGCATTTTGCGATTCTCAAATTGCGTTTCGCTGAAAATCGAAATTTGAGAATCGTAAAAGAACATTTTGATACATATGGCCCTGAGACATTATCAAAATGTTGTCCCAATAAATAATCATCTGTCAAACTCTCTCTCACAGGAAAAATACCACCGTCTTCATTACCTTTGAGAAACACCATGGTGCAGTGTACAGACCCGATGGAAGGCAAGAAAACTGATATATTAGTTCTTGCCATATGAACTAGAGATATAGCTGACTGACTTTTGCCATGGGTATTGTAAAGTAAGCAAGCAAGACAGTCATTCTTCAACAGCATATCCCTCAAAAGATGGATACCCTCCATCTTGAAGTGTCTGTACACTAGAAACTTGTTCAAGTCTCTTAAGTTTATACATGTCTCCAGCCCTTGTCCTATTTCTCTACCAAGAATAGGGTACTCACAAAAACTGTGTCCTCCTTGTTCACCTCTACAATTGCACCTTTTTCTAGCATAGTCCTTCTCTTACTCCATCCTGCTCGGCTGTTCTCTGCTCAAAACCTATTCTCTTAATATGTTGTATTTAATGGGTAGTTCTATCAACTCTATTCTTAAAACCCAGAGTAGTCTCCAATATCCAAGGGTCTTCCATTATATTCTCCCATACTTTGGCAAAATATTTTAATTGACCACCTACTCTTCCTTGAATAGAGCCAAAAGAAACAACTGTATTCACCTTGAGATCCAGAAGACCCCTGCCCACGAGCCTTATTTCCTTTTCCTCATTTAAAGCGTTCTCTCTGAGGATAGAAGGATGTTCCTGATCCAGCTTGGTAGACTCTTACAAGTCCTCGATGCGTATAATTGTAGTGGGACTTCTGAAATCCCCAGCAAGCAGAAAGTCCCCTTCTGCTAGCCCTGCCAAAAACACTTCCAATAAACACTCTCCTCATATTATTTTGAGCCTTATCTAAGGCAGTGAAGGTGGCAACGTAGTTTACTAGGATATTAACTATATCTTCACCGAATAATAATTTCTTTGTATTTTCACTAGCCTCTTTCCCCACTAAGTCTCCTAACTTAGGGTTAATCTTCATCAATACCACTTTCCTGCTTTCTACATTAGTGCCAGCATGGATGTTTCCCAAAAAACAAGAGTGCTCTGGCTCCATCCTCTCAGTAGATCCAGGTCTAGTGGCAGGCCCTTATTTATGCTTCATCTGTCATATCAATAAATTGTACCAATGATCCTACCTCATCCAGGAGCTTATCCTGGCACTGTATTTAGGACCTCTCTAGTCCTTTACAGGGATCTCTGCCCATTTCAAACAAGCCTGGAGCCACATCAGTGTTATACATATTTCTAACCATTCAACTCTTTAATACACATTGATGCCTGAAGGCTATAATACACTAGCAGTTTCAAAGAAACTACATCCAGAAACATCTTACATTGTTTTAGCTTTTTAAGCTTAATAGGCTGTAAGGGAAACCTAAATAATTGGATGCAATCTGAAATTGTTCTCCAGGTATCTGTTAAAAATACAAATATGCCATCTTGGAAAACAAAGAGCCATGCTATTTCCTTTTGTGCATGTGTCCTTGCTTGAAACATTTTTCAATCAAATGCCTTACAAAATGGTATTCTTACGGAACAACATGACTCTTTTGTAATCAGGCAATATGTATTTTGTCATGAAGAAGGGTGAATACCAATTTGCTTGTATACATTTAATATTATTTCAGACCCACTCAAAATAGTTAACATCTCATAAATATTTGGGAAAGAGTCTAAGTCAATCCAAATATTATTAATCATAGATCTTATGTCGACACATATACATATATTTTTGTGCACATTCTCTGAAATCACTATTGGGGTCAACAACTCAGACGTAATCATGGATTCTAGAACACCCTTTGGTACCGCATGCTGAATTTAGGCCTTTCAAGTTTCAAGTTTAATTTATTTGCATAGTTAATTAAAACCATTGCAATACAAAAATATATTCATTTAAAAACTATCATGTACATAAATAAAACTTGTATCTAAAAAGCCATTTTGTCAGTATTCCTAAATTATATGCTCAGAGTGATCTCAGTCACCTTGCACTTATACGAGTGCTATTTCAGGCTAGGTTCCTGTTGTACGTATTTCTGGCATCTTGCTGCCGCACAGTCTCAGACATTTTACTGTTCTGAAGTTCAATTGTGGGTCGCTCGGTTCAAAACATGCCAGCAGAGCTTGCCTCCTGGTGTGGATCACTCGTTGATTGAAAGGTTGTTTCAGAAATTTCTTTTGTTCCATTGTAAGTTCTCTACAGGAGCATAATAGGTGCAGCATGTCTTCCTGAGCTGATCCACAAAGGCGGCACACAGAGCCAGCTTGAACTGGAGCCAGGGAGGAAGATGCTCGGCGCAGGGGAGCAATCCAAGTCTATATTTCATAAAAGCAATTTTTATATTTTTGTCATAGCCCAAGTTGAAGTAGGCTTGTGTGCCCGGCTTCATGTATGTATTCAGGATCATCCAGCCGTGGGATCTCTTTGAGGGTTCATCCTTGTCCTCCAGCCATGAAAAGAGTTTCACAGTCTTCCACTCCAATTTTTTGAAAGTAGGGGTGGTTGTTGGTGTTTCCCAAAGCTGGTTTAGTCCCAAATTGTGTAGACTGCTATGTAGAAATTCTGCGGCTGGTAGTGTGGGGTGCGATTGTAACTCCTTCCACAACTGTTCGTTTAGCGTGCCACATTCTGCTCTTCGCACTTTGTCTAGCAAGTGATTGTTTCAGAACGCCAAATTCAAGTCTGATTTGGGCGGGTGAAGTGTATTTCGGCTGCCCAAAGATGACCCTGTATGCCGTTGTTACTGTGGCATCAAGAGTTTTCGCGTCCTTCCCTTTCTGTGCCTCGCTGCCATAGGTGATTGTTGGCAGAAGTTTTGCCCGAACCACTTCGACGAGTGGCAGGATTGATGGGCCTGTTAATTTAGAGTTTAATGTTTTCAGGGAAATTGCTAGTGCTAGACCTTTGTGCCTTATGCTGTTCTTCTGTGCCACAAACCGGCCGCCTGTATCCAGCTTCACGCCTAGATATTTGTATTCGGTTGTATCCTCTATTCTGGTCTCTCCCCAGAACCAGGCAGCAGTTTGACGTCTTTTTTTCCTGACTGTCATTGTTCTTGTTTTGCCAAGGTTAATAGTCAGATCATTAGCTTGGGAGAAATCCTGCGTTGTGTTTAAGAGATGTTGTAGCCCTACTTTTGTTTTGCTGATCAGGACTATGTCGTCTGCATAGAGGAGACAAGGTAAGGAAATATCTCCTAATTTCGGGGCATGTGAGTTGCAGCTGGTTAGCAACGGGACGAAATCAGCAATGTACAGATTGAAAAGGGTGGGTGCTAAGACAAAGCCCTGTTTCAACCCTTTTCCGTGGGTATGCGCCTCGACAGATGCGTTCCATTTCCCCACTTCACCTGTAGCCACGTGTTTGTATGTAGATTCATTATTAATTTGAGTAAAGGCTGTTTGTCTTTCTGTTTAAACCTGTACCTTTAATGTTTGAATAAGGATGTTCGCCTTCTTCTGTTGATATCTTTTTAATGCTGAAAAGCAAGCCATTTTCCCAATTTATCAAAAATAAACTTCAGACTATTTTTTAGATCCAGATGTTCCATTATACTTTAATTGCACAATACATACCAAATCCTTCTGAACATCATTCTCAACTTCTTGTGATGGACCCACAATTAGGTAGATACTACTTTTGTGACATATATCTTTTCTTCATTTTCCCTGCTTCAAACACATAATCCACCCATGTTAAACTCTTCTCATGTTGAAACCTGTACATGTGCTTTGGGCAAAGTGTCATAAAGCTGTAATTCTGATATGTTGCAAATAAGGCACATTGAGGATACTTTTTTGCCTTAATCCTAATTTGTAACACTATATTGTTGTATTTATAAACCTCAACTTTATTTTTCACCACACATTTTATATGGCACTTGCATGCCCTGGCATAATAGCTACCTTCATGGTTTCATTGCAATTGAGGTATCTTGCCTTCTAAGCAGGACACAGTTAGTCATTTGGCATATGGCTGATATTATCACATTTGCAACAGTCCATTTAATTTTATTTAGATGGTTACTCATTTTACTGTTTCTACCCCCGCCCTTGATTTCCCCAAGTTTCCTTGTTCTTATTTATTGTAATGTTACCCCACTTTAGCAACTCCTTCTCTTCTTCCATTACTCTTACTTGAATTTAGAACCTCTACACATCTGGTTACAGTTCATATACTTAGTGCTATCTAGATAACTTCAGATAACTTGTGATCCCAAACTCTTCCAAAAGTGATCACTCACAATTTCTACAGTGTGTGTTATTTGTGGTTACACAAACAGAAGGTGGTTCAAAACAAACTCCATCTGTCTGCCAGTTTCAGATCGCCAAAATTCTATAAACAATACAAAACCAAAATAAATAAGTGAATGATATATCAAAGTATTGAACCAGTCATTGATTTCATAAATGCAACAACACAATTCATAATTTATTTGAAAAATTTTAAAAGTCCTTTTTGAGGTTGCTGCCCACAGGGAACAAACTTTCAAGCAACTAAAGGTTTGGAATTTTGCCTGGTCCCTTAGAGCTGATCCTATTCCTATATGTATCTTTCCCAAATGGTGTGAGATGCCAACGCGTTTCAAGCCCTGATAATATTCTTGGGATTCTTGTCAGGGCTCTGACTGGTTGAAATCTAAAAAACGGAGAAAATAATAAAACAACCTTTTGTGAGCAATTTCTAAGCCCTTCTCAGTATATTTCATTCAGTTAGTGTCATGTGGTGCCTAATGGTACCTGCTGATTCTGGTGCCTACTCCTTTTGCTTCAAGTTATAGGCAAGGCGCACGTCTTCACTTTCGCTTAATTTAACACATGACCAATGATCATCCGGTCTGGAATCTGAAGCAAATAACTACATTTAGCTTTCTCATTTCAAAGCTTCATTAAGCAAATAATCACGACAAAAATGGGAATGTCTTACTTTGTTTATTGTCCACAGATCACTTGGTTAGAGTCTACAACAAACAGGACATCCCTCAAGGATTATTACGCGTTTTGGAAATCAGGAACTTTGGTACAATAGAAGCGTAAACAATCGACTCAATATTCAGCCATGCGACCATTGGCATTGTGGATACGTTCTCTCCGGATGAAGCAATCATGAATACTTCCAGTTTGTAAATCATTTAAACTCCCTCGGTCCCAATATTGCTGGAATTGCATTCTGGAGATTGTAGTCAATAAGCACCAGGGAAAACTTGTGGATGAGATACTGGTCCAGCATACCAATATGAGCACTGCTGCTCTGGGGATGAAGTCCACTTGTGTCCTGAGGTCCTCAGGTCACAAAATGATCTCAGCGCCCCACCAATAGTGTGTGAAGAGGCGCGTTTGCAGTGATGTGTAAAAAGGGGCATGGCCTCAGACCATCTCTCTGCAATCCAGCTGTGTGGCGCTTGCTGGATGTATATGGGGGGCTAGTTGGCCCCCAGGGACCCTCAGTATTCAAGGGGACTTAATTCCCCAACTTAGAACGCGCCATTAGGCGTGTTTGCAAAGTCATGCAGGGAGGGGGCAGGGCCTCTGGTATATTGCCATTTTTTTCTTTTTCTTCCATTTGATATTTTATGGGAGGGGGCCACTTTTGGCCCCTGGGACCCCATCCCCCTGGGCCTGGCAGCCTTTTTGTTTTTTTTTATTTTGGGGAGAGGGGCTGTGTTGTGTGGCTGCCCACATCAGGCCAAATACGGCCCATGGGACCCTATTCCCCGGGGCCGGCCCTTTCGTTTTTTTTAACAACAGGGGAGGGGTGCCGCATGGTACCCCTCCCGGGCCACTTCTGGCTCTAGGGACCCCATCCCCGGGGGCTGGCTTCACCAATTGGGGACCATGGGGGGAGCCCCAATGCCCCCATGGTCCCAGCCAGCTCCCCACCTCCTGCGGGACCCGGCATTGCTATTGCACATGGGGAGCTGCTGACATGGAGCTCCCCTTGTGCAAAAGCAATCTGCTTTGGTTTTTGGAAGCGAGAGCAGGTTTCCCGCTCTCGCGTCCAAAAACCAAAGCAGATTGCTTTTGCACAAGGGGAGCTCCATGCCAGCATCTCCCCATGTGCAAAAGCAATGAACCTGCTCTCGCTTCCAAAAACCAAAGCAGAGTTTGCTATGAACTTCCGCCGTGCCATAGCAATGTCCTGGGGGTGGGCAACCAGGGACATTGCAATAGCCGGCCCTGGGGGGTGGCAGTCCCCAGGGCCATCAACGGCTCCTGGAGGGGGGTCTTGAAGTCCCCTCGCTTAATTTACATGAAGGCGGTGGTCCCCGGGACCAGGGGTCCTTAACAGACCTCCTAATTTGAATATTTAGTGCCTCGGGGAGGTGGTGGTCCCTGGGGCAGTGAGGGGGGGGGGGTGTTGGACTTGGCCCTTTTTGCAGGGTCATCCCTGAACTTTTTGCTTTCGCCTCTATTTTTTCTGACCTGTTGTTGGCTGTTTTATGACTCTGGGCACTTTACCACTGCTGATCCGTGCTAAAGTGCATATACTCTCCCTATTATAAATTAATGTCTGTATTCGTGATTCCAGGATTGGCTGATTTGGTTTACTGGTCAGACCCTAGTACAGTGCACTGAGTGTGCCCAGGGATTGTAAATCCACATGCTGCGGGTGGACTTTCAGCACTGGTTGTACCACCCACAGAAGCAGCCTTGTGAAATGTGTCTAAGGTCTGCCATTACAGAGCCCGTGTGCAGTCTGGTACTGTCATGCTGACTGGGCAAGTACACCCACTTACCAGTCCCTAAACCTTCCCTTTTCTTCATATTAGACACACCTATGGTAGGCCCAAGGGCAGGTGCATTGTGCCCTGGTGTGTGTGGCATGTCCTAATAATGAATTACAGCCATTTTCCTTTTTCACTTTTGCATGGCTACCTGTTCTCCATAGGCCAGAATGGGCAGTTAGATTATTACATTTTATAATCCTAACTGACTCCGAGAACATGGTAGAAATTCGAGTTTAGTATGCCTGAACTCAGAAGGATCCAATACATATTTTAGTGAAGTTGGTTTTAACATTCTGTGTTTGAAAATACCCCTTTTAGAAAGTAGGTATTTTCTTGCCTAACTATCCAAAGCCTGCCTCTGCTAGGTTGTGTATTCCTTGTATGGAGTTTGAGTGACAGGGCTGGGGGATTCCAAGAGACAGAGTGAGTCAGCCCAGGGGAGAATAGAGAGATCTGTATCTAGATGGGTGGGAGGAGTTGCACCTTGGACCTGAATAGGGCCTGAATAGGGCTGTGCCTGCCTTCCACAATGCTGGCTCCATCTCCTGTGGTATGGCTGATTTCTCTACCCTGCACTGAGAAAGAAGAGAAGAATGATGTCAAAAAAGTGCTCCAGGGCTGTGCTTTCCCTCCAAAATGCTGGCTCCACCTCCTGTGGGGCGTCTGATGCTTCTGCCCTGCATGGTGAAAGGAAAGAAGGAGTCTTGTAAACAGAGTGCTCCAGAACTGGTTTGGACTGGGCAAAGGCCCTTCTGCCCTCGAAGGACAAAGGAATTTAGGGTATAAATATTGGGACCCTGATCCCAAGAAATTAGATCACTTTTAGACTACAAGAAGAAACTTCTGCTGAGGAGAGGAACCTGAAGAAACTGAGGAGAGACTATTCCTAAGCTGAAGTGCTGCTTAAGGGATTGGCCTGCAGTCGTTGCCAGACTGCCAAAGAGAGGAGAAAGAACTTTGTGTGCTTTACTTTCAATTTGTGAAGGATCTCCAAGGGCTTGGAAAAGAGCCTGCCTCCTGCTGAAGTCTCAGGGACAACAGACTTTAACCCCCAGCTCCCCAGAGTTCTATGGAAGTGCCTGCTGCTGTTTTGGGCCTTCTGAGGAACTACGTTTCGAAAGGAGCTGGAAGCGCGACTCAACGAGGAAGAAGCGCGTCGCCGTCGCTGCTGCTGCCATGGCATCGTGAAGGTTGACGCTGTAGCTGTCATATTGCACCACATCAAGAGAAGCGTCTCGCAACGAAGAGGAAGCGTGTTGCTGCTCCTATCGTCGCAACTCCAAGGGAGGGTGTCACCGCTGTAGCTGTTGTATTGCACCACATCACGAGAAGTGTCTCGCAATGAGGAAGAAGCCGTTGCTGCTGTTGCCATCGCATTGTGAATGTCGGCGCTCTAGCTGTTGTATTGCACCGCACCGAGGAAAGCACCTTGCATCCCCGGAGAAGCGCGCCGCCGTCGGAGCTGCTGCCGTCGCATCTTGGATGTCTCCGCGGTAGTTGTCGCATCGTGTAGAAGCTTCTCGCAACGTCAGAGAAGAGTGTCGCAGCCAAGGCTGTTGCCGTCGCATCGCGGAACAAGGGTGTCGCTGCTGTAGCTGACGAATCGTACCAAGACTTCTCGCATCCTCAGAGAAGCGTGCCGCATCTGGAAGATTTTCATATCTTTATTTCTTTACACCGGAAAGTTTGCCGCATTTCCATTGCTGCAACATTGCTTGTTGTGGAAGCGCAATGCATCGTAAGGTACATTGACACAAAGTGTTGCATCTTAAGAACTGAAAACTACCTGTATAGTATTTTGAATTTTTGTAGTTTGTGGTCTTGTGTTAAGTCTATATAAAGAATACTCATTTTTAATATACAACTGTGGAGACCTTACTGTTTAGCGCTTGCTGGGACGCGCTCATCTCTGGCTGGACACCGTGAGAAGGACCTTTGCCCACACCTCGCAGCACCCGCTCCGCGGGTGCCGCTTCGCCATCAAGAAAGGAGGAGGAGGCGTCTAACATCACCGGAGGGCTGCAGGGCTGCGAGCGTATCAGGGACTCCAAATCCCAGGAGTCCCTGAGTGACCGCTGACCACTTCCGGTCCGCTCTCCCTGCCGGCCCGCCCACCGCCCACCTGAGGGTTTGTTAAAGCCCCACCACCGGAATTGCCAATTGGGAGACCTTACTGTTTAGCGCTTGCTGGGACGCGCTCATCTCTGGCTGGACACCGTGAGAAGGACCTTTGCCCACACCTCGCAGCACCCGCTCCGCGGGTGCCGCTTCGCCATCAAGAAAGGAGGAGGAGGCGTCTAACATCACCGGAGGGCTGCAGGGCTGCGAGCGTATCAGGGACTCCAAATCCCAGGAGTCCCTGAGTGACCGCTGACCACTTCCGGTCCGCTCTCCCTGCCGGCCCGCCCACCGCCCACCTGAGGGTTTGTTAAAGCCCCACCACCGGAATTGCCAATTGGGAGACCTTACTGTTTAGCGCTTGCTGGGACGCGCTCATCTCTGGCTGGACACCGTGAGAAGGACCTTTGCCCACACCTCACAGCACCCGCTCCGCGGGTGCCGCTTCGCCATCAAGAAAGGAGGAGGAGGCGTCTAACATCACCGGAGGGCTGCAGGGCTGCGAGCGTATCAGGGACTCCAAATCCCAGGAGTCCCTGAGTGACCGCTGACCACTTCCGGTCCGCTCTCCCTGCCGGCCCGCCCACCGCCCACCTGAGGGTTTGTTAAAGCCCCACCACCGGAATTGCCAATTGGGAGACCTTACTGTTTAGCGCTTGCTGGGACGCGCTCATCTCTGGCTGGACACCGTGAGAAGGACCTTTGCCCACACCTCGCAGCACCCGCTCCGCGGGTGCCGCTTCGCCATCAAGAAAGGAGGAGGAGGCGTCTAACATCACCGGAGGGCTGCAGGGCTGCGAGCGTATCAGGGACTCCAAATCCCAGGAGTCCCTGAGTGACCGCTGACCACTTCCGGTCCGCTCTCCCTGCCGGCCCGCCCACCGCCCACCTGAGGGTTTGTTAAAGCCCCACCACCGGAATTGCCAATTGGGAGACCTTACTGTTTAGCGCTTGCTGGGACGCGCTCATCTCTGGCTGGACACCGTGAGAAGGACCTTTGCCCACACCTCGCAGCACCCGCTCCGCGGGTGCCGCTTCGCCATCAAGAAAGGAGGAGGAGGCGTCTAACATCACCGGAGGGCTGCAGGGCTGCGAGCGTATCAGGGACTCCAAATCCCAGGAGTCCCTGAGTGACCGCTGACCACTTCCGGTCCGCTCTCCCTGCCGGCCCGCCCACCGCCCACCTGAGGGTTTGTTAAAGCCCCACCACCGGAATTGCCAATTGGGAGACCTTACTGTTTAGCGCTTGCTGGGACGCGCTCATCTCTGGCTGGACACCGTGAGAAGGACCTTTGCCCACACCTCGCAGCACCCGCTCCGCGGGTGCCGCTTCGCCATCAAGAAAGGAGGAGGAGGCGTCTAACATCACCGGAGGGCTGCAGGGCTGCGAGCGTATCAGGGACTCCAAATCCCAGGAGTCCCTGAGTGACCGCTGACCACTTCCGGTCCGCTCTCCCTGCCGGCCCGCCCACCGCCCTTAGGCTCTGCTATATCTGGGGCCACTCCTCCCGCAGCGCGGGACGCAGCCCGAAGCAAAGACCGGGCTAAGAGCGGGCCGTTTGAGGCCGTTCGAGGACGGCAGCGGACGGCCCCGGCCCATCCCCCTTGCTACTCCAACCCCCCCTGTCGATCTACCATTGTGGTAAGCTAGGTTAGCTAGATTGAGGCAACCTATCTAGCAGTGTGTGTAAGGGCCCTAATATTATAGCAAGCATTATGAGCACTAGGATGACACGTAGCAAGGCCGCCAAAGGTGGTTCACAAGTCAGCGGTCCTATGGATGACTTCATCACTCGCACTAACATAGCTATTGATGAAGAAATATCCAAACTCCAAACTCGGGTATCCCTAGAACTGGCAGCCGCACGTAGGCTGTCTGAGGTAATGGCCCACTCGAAAAAATCATCCCTAGGCCATATAGCCTCTGCTGTCACCCCTGCTCGCCCTGTCCGCCCAGATAGTATCATTATTCAGGCCGACCTTCACCATCCCCCGATCACTCCTTCTCTCACCTCCCCCTCAGAGCAAATACGCACCGTAGAAGAGCTAAGTTTCCCTGTACCTCCCCATGCTCAGTCCTTCACCCCTAACCCTCCTGCCCAAGTAATTCCAACTATCTCCAGTGCTACTAGTGCGCATCCCAAAAGGAAACGCCAATCACGTTCAGCCTACTCCCGCAAAAAGGCTAAAGTGGCAGTTTCCCAACACCTTTCAATGGCTAATATCCAGGCATGTACTGCCTTACCTGAGGGTCCATTAACATTAACATCACAGCCAGTATGCCAAATAACGGGAGATGGCCTAGCTACCACCACTCCAGAGGGTGAGGGGTCGCAGGCGCAGGACCAGGGAAAAAGTGATAAGGAATTCATAGACCAAGTCTGGGAATCACTAAAAAAACTTCTCTCACCACTCGATTTAAGACTGTCTAGGATTGAAAACAATCTACTCGAGATGGAAAAGAGCATTATTGCTCTGGCCACTCTTGGCCTGAGAAGTCTTGAAAACCAGGGCGTGTCCTTATCCGACTCACAATTGCCAGCTCCTGCTGTACAAGCTGAGCAGCACCCTGCTCTAGTACCTGCTGCTGCAAGGCCTGTCCCCAAGCCAAGGACGGTGGCTGTGGACCAAATCTCCACGTCCGCTAAACCCCAGGCTTCCCAACCGCAGGCTCCTGCACGGAATCCTAAGCCGCAAAATACAATCCCAAACCTGGTACCACCTACTAGACCCCATCCTACTGAAACCCAGGGCCCTCGCTCAAAAGAAAATTTTAGAGGAGGCTATGTAGATCTCCCTCCAGAGGCCAACGAGTACGTAGTTGTGTTGACAGGTGTCCCTGTCCTTGGCACTGACCAATACGAAAACCATTGGTCTTTGAAAAACAAAACAATGCACTGGCTCAACGTTAATAGACCAGCTTCTAATGGGAGGAGAAGCCGGGTAATGATGGTCCGTAGAATACCTTGGGTGGGCCCAACAAAGAAATCCAAGCAAGGGGACTGCGTAGTTGTAACTTTTGATGACCCACATACGGCACGCCATATTTGTTCTTGGCCAACCAGCGAAGAATCCCTTGTTATCCCGAGGCCGCTATCTTACTTTTACCCTCCACGCCAAGCATATACCCAAGCGGACAACTGGTCTTTGGTGCAGCACCCTCCACGGAATATCCATCCTACGAGGCCAATGGACACCCTTTTACATTGGAATGGCCTCTCAACCTATAACAGATTTGGAGGCCTGGAGGAGGTCGATTGACTTTTTGTGCCCCCTACCTCTCCACAAATTGAAAAAGCTTTGTCTCCAATGGTCTCAGAATCATCTGGAAATCAAATTTACAGCCCACAAAATAACGATGGCGCACTCCTGATTCACACGCCACGTATCTTGGAACTGTCTAAAACGGCTACTTCAGACCGTATAGGGATGGAACTACGGCCAGATACCCACTGCCTAACCCCACCTCCTCTTGCCCAACTCAATCTAATGGAGATCAAACAGCCAGGCAGTGCTGCCCCCATTGAACTATATCGGACCAAGATCCCCCTAATACCAACTATTCCGGACGAAGGAAATTCGTTCTTATTTTCTCATGTTCCTAAAATCCTTCCACCTGGCGATTCCTCACTGAAGATCTTAAACTGGAATGTGGCTGGCCTTGAACGCAACCTTGATAACCCAGAATGGAACACCTTCCTGGCACCTTACGACATCTGTTTGCTACAGGAAACATGGTGCCAGGAACCCAGACATAGAGTGGGTTTCTCGACCTTCTATGTCCCGGCTGTTCATCAACAAGGTTCCAAAGGACGCCCGTCAGGCGGTCTCCTCATTTGGATTAATATAGCTCTAGACCTCAGCGTTCTTCAAAGAACTACTGAATCTCCTGACCTCCAATGGCTAACACTCCAACACAAAGGGGGAAGGAAGCTAGAACTGTTTAATATCTATTTAAGGGACAGCAGGAACGGAGGATCTTCAACCTTATTAGGTCTAAACAACAACTTGGCTGCCTGCAATGCTGACTCTCTCGTCCTGCTGGCAGGCGATTTTAACTGCTGTTTTGAGCCTCTAGCTATGGAAGATATTCTGGACACCAATGAGGAGGACAACAGGAGGGGAATCCCCATCTTGAATCTTGACCCGATCCCGAAATGGTCACAACGGGCGATCGATATAAACGCTCTCTGTATGGAGTATAACTTGAGAGCAACGAATGGGCGTTCTAGGTCAGATCCCATGGGTGCCCACACATATAATAGGACGGGCCACTCTTCCAGAATTGACTTTGTCATGCTCAACTATACCCTCTGGTCATACCATCAAGACATGGAGGTTATAGCAAACTGTGATAGTGACCACAACCCTCTTGCTGTAACCATTTCTGATCCCTGGCACCAGGACTTTCAAGAAAGGTCGAACCAGATATGGAAATCGTCACGTGAGATCCTTCCGTCGAATTGTGGGAGACGTCTCAAATGGGCAAGAATCGCAGCAGATGAGGCACGGATGACGCAAGCTAAAACCATTCTACTACAGGCTGAATCTAAGTTTGGTTCCACAAATGGTGATAGTAAGAAGTTTCTAACTCTATTTTTAGAGACAATAACAGCACTAAGTGGGCTATTCACCATTTCAAAACCCAGCGCCAGAAGCGCTGCAAAAGGCGCCCGAGAACAAATGGAAAGTGGTTTACAGCGAATTGCCGAAATGCTAAGAGTGAACTCGTGGCCGCAGTAAAAGGGAAAGACCAAACTGCTATCAGGTCTGCAAGGAAACTCTACAGGAAATCTGTGTCTGAGGCCAAGCGGTCATATGATTTTAATTTCTGGCGTGATCTAACGGAGGCAAGCACAAAGAAAGATGCCAAGGGGTTTTGGGACTTGCTAAGGTCAAGAGACAAGCCCGTAGATCACCAATTGACCTGTAACATCCCTGGCGCTGTCTGGTTTGCCCATTTTTCGAACTTGTACACAGCACAAACAGGGCCCATCCAACCAGACCCGCTACCATGGTTCAGCTCCATAGCTCTCCCACCAAACGAAGTTGCATTTACCGCCGTAGAAGTGGAGAAGGCAATTAGTTGTATTGTTCCCAACAAAGCGGCAGGCCCGGATGGGATTCCGGGCGACCTGATAAAGAATAATCCCCCATTTTGGAGCAGACTAATTGCAGAACTACTCAATGAGGCCACATTGGGGGGATCCTTACCTGATTCCTGGAGGGGCGCTGAAGTCGTCCCTGTTTTCAAGAAAGGTAACAGGGAGGACCCAGCAAATTACCGCCCCATTAGTTTGTTAGACACAACACAAAAGGTGGCGGGGAAAGTAGTATTGGGCAGGATTCTGGAGTGGGTGGACGATAAACAGATATTATCCGATTTCCAAGCGGGGTTTAGATCAGGGACAGGTACCGTCGAGCAGACTTTCCGCCTTCTAATGCTCTATTGGAAGGTAGTGGTGCTGGGAGGAGGCAGTTTATATCTAGTCTTTATAGACTTGAAAACGGCCTTCGACCTAGTCCCACGAGCATTATTGTGGAAAGTCCTTGACGGTCTAGGTCTACCTCCCTACCTTCTGGCCTTATTGATAAAATTTCATGCAAACAACTTTGCTCAAATCAGATGGGGTGCCCAGGGAGAAAAAACACCGTGTATCCCAGTAGACAGGGGCGTCCGCCAGGGGTGCGTGCTCGCCCCCACTCTGTTTTCGTTGTACGTGAATGGAGTGGTGGAGCATCTTTTACAACATCCTGCTGATGCACCATCCCTGGCTGGAAGGAAAATCCCGACACTCCTGTTTGCTGATGACACCCTCCTGATTTCGAAGACACCTATAGGCATACAGGCGCTACTTACTAGCTTTAAGGCCTTCTGTGATACCAAGGGCTTAGCAATAAATATCGGTAAGACCAAATTCCTTGTTCTAAATCCCCCGAAGAAATCTGTAAAACCCCCCACCCTAGACTCCGTTCCATTAGAGCGGGTCAAAGAATTTGACTATCTAGGCATACGCCTCTGCGACAGTATGAACTGGAAGGCCCATCACCAGAAAGTGTTTCTAACCCACAAGAGGGTTGTTGGCGCTCTACTAAAAGAACAACGTGCCTCTTCCACAAAACCGATCGGGGCACTGCTTGACATCTATAGGGCCAGGGTTGTGAGTGCAGCGTTGTACGGTGCAGAACTTTGGGGAACCCAGAGAGTGGACACTTTGGCCCACCTAGAAAATAAATTTCATAAAGACTTGATGAGGCTACCCCAAAGCACTCCCACAATCCCACTCTTGCTCGACGCAGGTACTCGCCCTATCTGCGACCAAGCTAAACTACGTCCCTTGTTACTGTGGTCCAGAATTTGGAATGTTCCTGAACTCCATAGCTATGCGGATGCCCTAAAAGACGTCTTGTCCCTCCCCAGCTGGCACAAGATCGCCTGGCTTAGAGAGGTTAAGAAGG
Source organism: Lissotriton vulgaris (assembly GCF_964263255.1). Taxonomy (NCBI): domain Eukaryota; kingdom Metazoa; phylum Chordata; class Amphibia; order Caudata; family Salamandridae; genus Lissotriton; species Lissotriton vulgaris. Next base: position 969,131,510 of record NC_141697.1, read on the forward strand.
CGCTTACCTTGCTTGGTCTAGGATCTGCGTGGGACAATAAAACTGCACCTCCCAAACAGGAATTGAAGAAGGCATATTGGTCCTGGGTCGATAGCGAGAGACTGGGTAAACCAAACCATCCAAAAACTGTTGCCAACTTCCTGATGGTTAAATGTAACCCCTCCAGAGAAGCTTATCTGGACCTGATACAGAACTCTCATGATAGGGCTTTATATTTTAAATTCAGGGCTGGGGTTTTACCTTTGTGCCAGTTCACTTCTACCTGGAAACCTCCCTTGCAAACTGTTCCCGACTGTCCATTTTGTGAGCTGAAAACAGAATCCGTTGCACACTTCTTATTTGAGTGCCGAGCCTATCTAGCTCCCAGACGAAGGTGGTTGAAGCCTCTTTTCAGGAGCCTAGGAACCCGTTCACACCTGGAAGCCTTGAGAATACTGCTCTCAGACACAAGACCCTTTTTTTCAATCTGTATGGCAAAATTCCTAGGATGGGCCTGGCGTATAAGAACCACTAAAAAACTGATGATCCAATAAATGTCTCCCCTGCTTTTTAATATGTTTTTAGTCCAATGGACAGATTCCTTTTATTGTATAATGAATTGTAAGTTGTTTGTTCGATTATTGTTATATTGTGATGTTTTGCTTTTATGATATGTTTTTATATATCGAAATAAAGCTTACTTACTACTAATATACAACTGTGTGGTGTCCATCTGTAGTGTTGTCACTGGGTTACTGTATGTGGTCACAAATGCTTTACACACTGCCTCTGAGATAAGCCCGTCTGCTTGTGCCAAGCTGCCAAGGGGGTGAGCAGGGATTATTTTAGGAGTGTACCCCCTTACCCTGACTAGAGGAAAGGATCCCTATTTGTCACAAGTACCTATCTGTGCCAACTAGAGACCCCCAAATCTAACAGGGGGCTTAAGTCCCCCACACTAATCACTATTTATAGCCCTGGGGAGGTGGTGCTCCCCGGTGCTTGGGGGGCCCACAAGGTCCCCAGCCCTTATTAAATTAAATCAATGGGAGGTGACAGTCCCTAGGACTGCGGGGTGCCACATGCCCCCACACATAAATTATGAAGCCCCGGGGAGGTAGTGGTCCCCAGGGCTCTGGGGGCCCCACACCATCATTTAGAATTGCCATAGGGACTTGGCCCACCCAGGGGCAGTTTAAGAAACGAATTCGGCAGAAATTATTTTAAAAAAATTCTTTTTTGGGCCTGAGGCTCTGTACTCTGCCCCCTTTTCTTGTTTTTCATCTTCTTTTTTCTATTTTCTTGTGACTCGGTTACCGAGTCAAAAGATTTCTGCCTAAACTTCCTGGTTTGAAGTGTTGGCAGCCAATCATTATTCAGCTCGGGCTCGGGAGGAGTCGCAACTCCTCCTTGGTGCTCTGATATATACTTTTTTCTTTTTTGAATTTCTCAGCAACGACTAAACGGATTTACAGATAATCAAAAAGGTTGCTTTCTGAACCAAGAGCAAGAGCTGCCTTTTTGCCAAATTTGGTGTAATTCCGTTCAGCAGTTCGGGCTGTAGCTGTGTATAAAGACGGCTGAGGAAAGGAGTCTGCCAAGCCCGTGACGATTATTAAGTCTTCCAAGGATCAAGGAATATCCTCATGTTAGAAGTAGCCGGTGACCTTGTTGATACCGGAGCGCCGGTATGATTAGCTTGGCTGTCTCCTGCATTTTACAGAACTAGTGTCCAAAAAAGTGAAGTGGCAGCATTTGAGTGCAGCCCTGATGAAACTGCTTAACGAAACATAGCAGTGAAACATGTCGGCACTGGCAGTAGGTAATGGTATGCATGATTAGCTACCAGCCTTTTTAGTATTCAATAGCACACGATCACCGCCCTATGAATAAAATTGGTTAAGGGACTGGTGTGCTGTGTGTGTTTTTAAGCACTCAGTTATACTTGTGTTTGTTTGTCACTAGCAGATTCTTCTGCACTTCACCATTTGTCACTTTAAATGTTGTTTGTTTTGGACACGTCTTTTCTTTCCTCTCACTTTTCTTTGAGAAGCAAGTGACCACCGATGATGAGACAGGGGCCTGTCTGGAAATTGCATACCAGTTACCCCGATGGTGGTGTTTCCGTGAGGGGTCATTTGCTTCTCGCACATTTTTTCCTCTATTAAGAGGAATGTCTAATTTTTGTGGTGGACCTGTGTGACCAATTCTGGATTGGCTCACTCTGAGTGGTTGTTCTGTGGTGTTACCAGAGAGAACAGGTTTTTTAAGGTGAGCGGAGCACAGTGCATTAACTCCTTATAATGTGTATAAGAGTGTAGTGGGGAGTAGGACTTTAAGAACCCCCCCCCCCTGGTTGTCACTGATATATGCGCACGCTATTGGACTGGGTCTTTATTTGAAGTGTTGAAGTGTTGGCAGCCAATCATTATTCAGCTCGTGCTCGGGAGGAGTCGCAACTCCTCCTTGGTGCTCTGATATATACTTTTTTCTTTTTTGAATTTCTCAGCAACGACTAAACGGATTTACACATAATCAAAAAGGTTGCTTTCTGAACCAAGAGCAAGAGCTGCCTTTTTGCCAAATTTGGTGTAATTCCGTTCAGCAGTTCGGGCTGTAGCTGTGTATAAAGTTTCCTATGAAAATGAACATGGGAAAAACGCGTTTTGGGGCCACTTTTTTTCTTGGCCCCCGCTTGACGAATCACCCCCAAATTTTTAAAACAGGAGCTGACCTGAGTGAACCATCAGTTTTGAAAGTTTTGCGAGGATTCGTCAAACGGCGCCAACGATATTGGCAAAAGAAAAATAATTTTTGAATAGAAACGAGTTCCTAACCATTACCACCTACTGGTGACTGCGAGTAGGTAATATATATATATATATATATTCACTGAAAAAAACCACAGGTTTCAGAGATGTTATAGTTAGTTTGCATTTCACTCATTCAAAACCAGGGAAATTTAGTCGTTATAGTTAGCTGATCTAACTATAACTCGCACCCCCGCAATGCACTGCTGATGCCGTCACATATTACATGATTCATGGCATAGGCAGTGACATCACTGATGACATCAGGTACAGAAAGAGGCAGGAGGGGGGATGCAAATAAGGAAGAGAGGGACTGAAAGAAGCAACAGAGTGTTAAAAGAGGCTTCAAGAGTGCATAAAGAGGCTTGAGAAGTGCAGAAAGAAGCAACAGAGGTACAGAAAGAGGCAAGAGAGGTACAGAAACATAAAGAAAAGGTGCAGAAAGGGAGACCAGGGGAGCAAAAAGAGGCAAGAGAGGTGCAGAAAGAGGAAAGAGGGGTACAGAAAGAGGCAAGTCGAGTGCAGAAACAAGCAAGTGAGGTACAGAAAGAAGCAACAGAGGTGCAGCAACATGCAAGAGACGTACAGAAACAAGCAAGAGAAGTGCAGAAAGAGGCAAGAGAATTGCTGAAAGAAGCCACAAGGTATAGAAAGAAGCAAGAGCAGTGCAGAAAGAACCAACAGAGGTACGGAAGAACCAACAGAGGTACGGAAAGAGGCAAGAGAGGTGCAGAATGAACAAACAGAGGTACAAAAAGAGGCAAGAAGGGTGCAGAAAGAGGTAGGAGAGGTATACAAAGATGCAAGAGAGGTACTGAAAGAGGCAGAAGGGGTGCAGAAAGAAGGAAGAGAACTGCAGAAAGGGGCAAGAGAATTGCTGAAAGAAGCAACAGAGGTCTAGAAAGAAGTAAGAGAAGTGCAGAAAGAGGCAAGTGAGGTGCAGAAAGAAGCAAGAGCAGTGCAGAAAGAACCAACAGAGGTACAAAAAAGAGGCAAACGAGGTGAGGAAAGAGGCAGAAGAGGTGCAGAAACAGACAGGAAAATAACGAAAAGGAGGAGCAGGGGTACAGAAAGAGGCAAGGCAGGTGCAGAAAGAGAATGGAGGGGTGCAGAAAGAGGCACGAAGGGTGCAGAAAGAGGCAAGTGAGGTGCAGACAGAGGCAGGTGAGGTACAGAAAGAGGCAAGAGGGGCACAGAAATGTACAGGAGAGTAGCAGATAGAAGCAAAAGCAGTGCAGAAAGAAGCATCAGAGGTTCCGAAAGAGGCACAAAGGTTGCATACAGAGGCAAGAGAAGTGCAGAAAGAAGCAACAGAGGTACAGAAAGATGCCAGAGAGGTGCGGGAACAAACAGGAAAGGTACAGAAAGAGGGACCAGATGTGCAATAGGAGGAAAGAGAGGTGCAAAAAGAGGGAGGAGGGATGCAGAAAGAAGCAAGTGAGGTACAGAAAGAAGCAAAAGAGATACAGAAAGAGCAAAAGCGGCAAGAGAATTGCTGAAAGAAGCAACAGAGGTGTAGAAAGAAGCAAGAGAAGTACAGAAAGAGGCAACTGAGGTGCTGAAAGGAGCAGGAGCAGTTAAGTATGAACAAACCGAGGTGCAAAAGAGGCAAGAGTGGTGCAGAAAGAGGTAGGAGAGGTACACAAAGAGGCAAGAGAGGTACAGAAAGAGGCAGGAGGGGTGCAGAAAGAAGGAGAAGTGCAGAAAGAAGCAACAGAGGTACAGAAAGAAGCAAGAGTGGTGCAGAAACAGTCAGGGAAGGTGCAAAAGGAGGGAACATGGGTGCAGAAAGAGGCAAGAGAGGTGCAAAAAGAGAAAAGAGGGGTGCAGAAACAGGCATGTGGGGTGCGGAAAGGAGTAAATGAGATACAGAAAGAGGCAAGAGAGGTGCAGGAAAACGCAAGAGAGGTGCAGAAACAAGCAGAAAGAGAAGTACAGAAAGAGGCAAGCGAATTGCTGAAAGAAGCAACAGAGGTGTGAAAAGAAGCAAGAGAAGTCCAGAAAGAGGCAAGTGAGGTGCAGAAAGAGGGAGGCAAGAGAGGTGCAGAAAGAGGCACATGGGATGCAGAAATATACAAGAGAGTAGAGGGGTGCAGAAAGAGGAAAGAGGGGTGCAGAAAGAGGCAAGAGAAGTGCAGAAAGAAGTAACAGAGATGCAGTAAGAGGGAAGAGGAGTGGAGAGAGAGGCAAGAAGGAAGGAGGGAAAACCAAAAGAAACAAGGAACAGATATACAGAAAGAGGCAAGAGGGCTGCAGAAAGAAAGAAGAGGGGTGCAGAAAGAGGCACAATGGGTGCTGCAGAAAGAGGCATGAGGGGTGCAGAAAGAAATAAGAAAAGGGCAGAAAGAAGCAACTGAGATGCAGAAAGTAGGAAGAGGGGTATAGAAAGAGGCAGGAGGGGTGCAGAAAGAAGCAAGAGAGGTACAGAAAGAAACATAAGAAGTGAAGAAATAAGTAACAGAGGTGCAGATAGAGGCGGCAAGAAAGGTACAGAATGAGGTAAGAGGAGTGCATAAAGAGGTGAGAGGGGTACACAACGAAGCAACTGGGGTGCAGAAGGAAGCAACAGAGGTACAGAAAGAGGCAAGAGTGGTACAGAAAGAGGTACGAAAAGTGTGGAAAGAGCAAAAGAGGTGCAGAAAGAGGCAAGATAACTGCAGAAAAAGGCCAGAGAGGTGCAGGAAGAGGCAGGTGAGGTACACAAAGAGGCAAAGGGGATACAGAAAGAGGAAAGAGGGGTGCAGAAAGAAGCAAGAGAAGTGTAGAAAGAAGCAACAGAGGTACTGAAAGAAGCAAGAAGAGTGCAGAAAGAGGGAAGAGGGTTGCAGAGAGAGGCACAAGGGATACAAAAAGAAGCAAAACAGGTGCAGAAAGAAACAAGATAAGTGTATAAAGAACCAACAGAGATGCAGAAAGGGAGAAGTGGGATGAGAAAGAGGCATCAGGGTTATAGAAAGAAACAAGAGAGGTGCAGAAAGAGGAAACAGGTGTGCAGAAAGAGGCAATAGGGGTGCAAAAAGAGGGACGAGGGATGCAAAGAGGCACTAGGGGTGCAGAAAGAAGCGAGAGGTACAGAAAGAAGCAACAGAGGTGCAGAAAGAGAGAATAGGGGTAGAGAAAGAAACAAGAGAGATGCAGAAAGAAGCAACAGATGTGCAGAAAGAGGGAAGAGGGATGGAGAAAGAGGAAAGAGGGATGCAGAAATAAGCAAGAGAGGTGCAGAAAGTAACAAGAGAAGTGCAGAAAGAAGAAAAAGAGGTTCAGAAAGAGGCAAGAGGAGTGCAGAAAGAGAAGAGGGGTGCAGAAAGAGGCACAAGGGGTATAGAAAGAAGCAAGAGAGGTACAGAAAGACACAGATAAGTGTAGAAAGAAGCAACAGAGATGCAGAAAGAGGGCAGAGGGTGGAGAAAGAGGCAAGAAAAGTGCAGAAAGAAGCAACATACATGAAGAAAGGGGGAAGAGGGGTGGAGAAAGAGCCAAGAGGGATATGGAAGGTAGAAGAGATGTGCAGAAAGAGGCAAGAGAAGTTAAGTAAAAGAAAGAAAGGTGCAGAAAGAGACAAGAGAGGCTCAGAAAGAAGCAAGAGTGGTTTGCATACTATTAGTACCAATTTAACCCCCACATTTATCAATAAGTAACAGGTGACCATTATAGGTTTAAAAAGGACCCTCTACCACACTGTAACACTTGGCGCTGCATTTTTGGTAACATTTGATCTGTTTGAGCTGGAAACAAGGCTTTTTTTGTTCAACTCCTCAGATTAAGCAGCAGATGATTAATTCTGTGGCTAATGCGGAAAATGTGTAATTGTGCAAAAGTTGGTGAAGCCAAACAGTCGCATAATTCCAGAGGCCATCCTCATACCTCTGACTAGGTCCAGCAGTGTTCCTCAGTGATTTCTTCTTTTTTTGTCTCATTGAGTTCATAGTTTAACTTCTATGGAAACGAGGAAGACTAAACCTGGGGTTACCACTCCACAACACAGACTACTATACCACATAATTACTCTCCATAACACATAATGCCACTCTACATAATCCCTATACACTAAATACCACATGCTTTCTATCCACATAATTTCACTGCACAACTTACCACATAATTCCACGACACACAATCTACATCCACTCCACTCAAAGAAACATGAATAAAACACTTTTAGATTTACTACACCAATAGCTCTAACTCTAGCAAATGCGAGACCTATTACATTACAAATGCTTCTTTAACTGGTAGTCGCGTTTGCAGAGTGATGGAGAAAGGGTGCTGGGCCTCCGACCAGCGCTCAGGAATTCCGCTGTGTAGGACTTACAGGAGGTAACAGGAGGGCTTCTTGGCCCCAAAATCCCTCAGAAGTAAAGTGGACTTTATCCCCCATCCTGTAGTCTGCCAGGTGGCGCGTTTGCAGAGTGGTGGAGAAAGGGGGGTGGCTTCCGAAGAAGTCCTAGCAATCCCACTGTGTGGGACTGCCTGGAGGTAACAAGAGGGGTAGTTGGACCTCCTATTACCTCCAGTAAGTCCCACTCAGCAGGATTGCTAAATTCGCCCTTTTGCCCACCACTCTGCAAATGAGTTACATGGTGCGCTCTTGGATGGTGATTAAAGCCACCTTCACTTCTGGGGTCCTTTGGGGCCAACTAGCCTACCTCTTACCTCCAGTAAGCCCCACACAGTGGGATTGCTGAGAGGTGGACACAGGCCACACTCCCTTTCTCCACCACTCTGCAAATGTCCCTCATGGCGCACTCTTTGTTGGGGGATGAAGTTCCCACACAGCTGGATTGCAGCGAGGTGGTCCGAGGCCATGGCCCTTTTTAAACCACTCTGCAAACCCGCCGCCTGGTGCACTGCATCTCGGGGAATGAATTCCACTTGTGTCATGAGGTCCTCAGGACACAAGAGGACCTCATCGCCCCACCAGCAGGGAACCTAGAGGCGCGTTTGCAGAGTGGTGTAAAAAGGGGCGTGGCCTCCGACCACCTCTCAGCAATCCCACTCTGTGGGGCGTACTCGAGGTACCTTGTGGGCTAGTTGGCCCCAGGAACCCTCAGAAATGAAGGACACTTAATCGCCCAACGTAGAATGCACCCGGGGCACTTGTACAGTTGCTGGGAGGGAGCAGGGTCTCAACGATATGCCAGTTTTTTTTCAAATTTAGGTTTTTGGAAGGGGGCTGTGTGGCCCCCTTCAACCCTTTATCATTTTTGGGCCTTGGGGACCCCATCCTCCAGGGCCTGAGCATTTTCTTCCATTTAAAAAAAAACTGGGAAGGGAGCCGCGTGGCCCCTCCCCTGTGCCACTTCTGTCCCTGGGGTCCCCATCCCCCGGGGCCTGCCCAGTATGCTTATTTGAGGAGGGAGTCTGTGTGCTCCCCCTCCTGAGGCCAATTATGGCCCCAGGGACCCCTTCCCCCAGTGCCGGCCTTCTGTTTAAAAAAAAAATTAATTAAAGGGGAGGGGGTGAGTGGCCCCCTTCCTCGGCCACTTCCGACTCTGGGGACCCCATCCCCCGGGGCAAGCCTCAAGTTGGGGACTGTGGGGGGAGCCCCAATGCCCCCACGGTCCCTGCCAGCTCCCCGCCTCCTGCGGGAGCTGGCATTGCTTTTGGACAAGGGGAGTTGCTAAAGGCCGCTCCCCTTACCCAAAAGTAATTCTGCTTTGTTTCTTGCTCCCGTCCTGCCATAGCAAATCGCAATGTCCCAGGGTAGGCACCCCGGGAGTTTGCAAGAGCTCATCATGGAGGTGGCGGTCCCCAGGGCCATCTAGGGCTCCAGGAGGGGGGCCACGCAGCCCCCATCCCATTGTATGCAAAGCCCCGGGGAGCTGGTGGTCCCCGGGGCTTCGCAATGGACCCCTGCATTTTAATAATTAGTGCCCGGGAAAGGTGGTGGTCCTTGGGGCAGTGTGGGGAGGAGCCCCCCACACCTAATTTTTTTAAGTTGAGCCCCGGGAAGTGGCGGTCCCTGAGGCTTGGGGGCCCATGAGGCCCCTCCACCCATAATGAACAATGTCCCAGGGAGGTAGCAGGTCCTGGGGCAGGAGTCCCCCATGCATTTATTTTAAGCTCGGGGGTGGTGGTCCTTGGAGCTGCAGGGGGCTGCATGCCCCCACATATAATTAGCATAGGCCAGGGCAGGTGGCGGTCCCTGGGGTTGCGGGGGCCCTGTGGGCCCCCACTATATATTTACTCATTGCCCCCAGGACCTGGCCCACCCGGGGGCTTATAGAAAACGAAGAGGTGTGGTTTTATAATGGTTTTCGCTTCAGATGGTTGGAAGATATCCAATTTTGAATAAAGTTTTTGCTCTTTTCTACAGAATGTGACTTCTTAGGATGAGACTTCAGATAAAAATGTGTGTCATCAGGATAAAGATGATCGGGAAGGTTTGACTGTTTCAGGATTGCAGTTAATGGTCCGATGAAAAGGGTCAGTAACAGTGTCGAACCTTGTAATGCCCATTCAGTGACTCCAGCAATATTAGATTGTAAGTTGTGTAATTTGATATGGTGTGAGTGGTTCATCAGGAATGACATAATCAAGTTCAGAAACGTGCATCTGATTTCCAATTTCTTTGAGAGAATGTTTAGAATGATATTGTGACTGACAGTGTTGAATGACACAGTAAACTTCTATTTGGAGGCCCTGCTGAGGTTTGTAGTTTGCCAGCCTTGGCTACCAGAGTCTGTTTGCTGGTAATTTCTGTTAAAAGAAAAGTAGTAGTCGAAGAAATACGACGACTACTTTTCCACCCTAAAAGATCACATGATTCACAACCCTATCACTAGATCCACTATTACACAAATGGTTCCACAGTTCAGCAGACAGCCAACTAGGACTGACCCTTCTATTTTAGAAGAGTCCTAGTGGCCTAACCCTCCCCCTTGGTACACTAGACAGTTGCCAACAGTACACTGTAGTTGAATCGTTACAACACACTAATTGCTACTCATCACATTTCCCTAGGGATTTGCCCATCGCGATTCTCCCAAAATGGATCACTCACACACAGTGTCCACACACTTTCCTCAAAAGTTCCTCACCCACCCTTTCGATGAAGAAAAGAACTTACCTCGGAGTAATATCTGATCCTATTCACACTGATCTTGAGCTATCTAGCAATCCGAAACCAGGGTTTCTGTTCTCTCCCCTCTTTTGCCTTCACAACTTATGGATATAGCTATACTTAAATTGCAAACTGACAGTTGAGCTCAAGACATTCATAACACACTAATCGATATGATGAAAATGATTCACCTTACAGAAAACCTTCACCCCAAATCAAGCGTATTCAAGAATCATTCCATGAGTTCCAAATCAAGCTAACACCTACTTCCATTGCTCTTACAAATAGGCAGGATCACCCACGCAATCATCCTAAATATCTTTCAGATGGAGATGAAACTCAAACCTTATTTCCTCCTATGAATTGGCATCTAGTCTCCCAAGCACTGGAGATGAAACAAATAGATCCATCCCAAGCAATGCTAATAGAACCACATTGCCTAATAATATAGATAGCTCAACCATAATAATCTAAAGAGAGTTACTTTCACCACCATTAATGAAGACATTAACCATGATAATACTATGAATCCACTCTTATGCAATTGCCGCTCAGCTGTGAAACATGCCTCTGACATTGCTGATCTCATCATTAACCATGAAGTTGATGTGGCAATTCTAACTTAATCATGACTTACCGAATCCTCTTCCCCTTGCACAGATCTATTGGTTCCTCCCAAGTACAACATCTTAAGGCTTGATAGACTAAACAAAAATGGGGGAGGTATCGCTTGCATTAATCGCTCAGACCTCTGTGTTACTCCTTTACCCTCTTGACTCCTGTGACTCCTCCATCTCTACATAAGACCTGCTGACAACCAAAATTGCAAATTACAAGCATTTTATGTTATGTTATGTTATGTTATTTATATTTTTATAGCGCACAGCTGCCCCAGCAAAGGGGCGTCCTGGCGCTTTGACAGACACTATAACATAACACACAATAAAAGAAAAAGGCAAGTAATCAGACACGGGAAACAAGAAAGTTTTAATCGCCTGCCTGAAGGCGAGCAAGTCTTCAAGAGCTCGGATGTGTACCGGGAGCGAGTTCCATAAACCTGCCGCAAGCACCCTAAAGGAGCGGCCACCCATTCTGCTCAGTTTAAAACGTGGACAGACAGCCAGGTGGAGCCCCTCCGATCTCAAGGATCTCAAAGGAATATAGGGAGTGAGTAGGTTGGCAAGTGCCGGCGGCGAAGAAGATTTCAAAATTTTAAAGGCCAGGCACAAAGCTTTGAACTTGATTCGCTGTCTGACCGGTAGCCAATGTAAGGCCATGATGGTACCAGACACTGAACAATGTCTGGGGAGGCCCACAATGGCCCGTGCCGCGGCGTTTTGCACCCTTTGAAGCCTAGAGGCCTCCGCTTGATTCACCCCTAACATCAGCGAGCTGCCGTAGTCCAGCCGAGATAGAATTGAGGCCTCGACCACAAGCTGTCTGGTAGGGGGATCAAAATACTTTAAAACCGGCCTTAATCCCCGCAGAATGCCATAGCACGTGGCAGCCACCTTCTTAGTATGATCCATGAAGGTGAGCGCAGAGTCCAACCAGATACCTAAATTTCTCACTCCAGATGCTGGAATAGGAGTGACACCCAACTCTGATGGCCACCACTGGTTACCCCATAGCTCAGCGTGCTTCCCTAGTACCAACACCTCCGTTTTGGTGGCATTCAACTGAAGGCAGTTGGTGCGAAGCCAGCTTGCTACTGCCACAAGACCCGCTCGGAATCTGGGGGCCTCCACCTCAGGGTCTCCACTAAGTGTCACCGCTAGCTGTGTGTCGTCCGCATATGAGGCCATCGTTAGACCCCACTGTTTGACGACAGCAGCCAACGGTTTCACATAGAGGTTGAACATTGTAGGGCTCAACGAGGATCCCTGTGGGACCCCCAGCTCCAGGGAATAGGTGGCGGATTGGCCTGGTGGTATAGCCACTTTAAAGGATCGATCCGATAGAAAAGATCGAAACCACTGGAGAGCGACGTCAGTCACTCCAGCCTCCTGTAAGCGTTGGATCAATATATGGTGGGACACAGTATCGAAAGCAGCGCTTAGGTCTAATAGTAAAAGCGCTGTAGTAGTTTTACCATCCCCCGGGTAGTTAACACATAGACCATTTAATAAAGATCATTAGAGCACTCTAATAAGATAGTCCTATGTGACCTCAATTTACTTTTGGATGATCCAAATGATAATCAAACCCAGGTCCTTAAATATTTACTTAAAGACCTAACCTTTACACAAGCCTGTACTCTCCCTACTCATGTAAAAGGTGCTACATTGGACTGGTTTATCTCCAGAGATAACACTGTTAAAGTAAACTCAATTGATCCATGTGATTGGTCGGACCACCACATCATAACCTTTCAAATTCCTTTCATGAAAAAGAAAAAAACTTTGCAATCTGTCAAACTCAAACATTGGGTATATGACACTAAAAGCACAAACAATGAGAATCCAGTTGCACGCTGTGAAAGGGATCTACACCCATCTAATAATATGGGAAATGTGAATTAACTTACTGATCACTATAATTCTACAATGACAAATGTAATCAATTTGATTGCTCCTTTACAGCTGAAAAGAATTCCAGATAAAGATAAAAATCATTGGTTCCATGGGTCACTTAATGATGAAAGGCGAAATCTGAGACTATCTGAAAGGAAATGGAGACAGCACCCCTCATCTTCCCAGCTACAGCTACAAAGACTAGAAATGCTTACAACAAAACTATTCTCAGAACAATAAAGATTTCTTTATAACTGAACTTGATAATGCCCAAAATAGACCTCGTAAACTCTTCAAAATGTTAAAACAACAATCTAACAAGCTGGCCAAATCCTCACAAGAATGAACAAAATACCAAATAAGCTGCAAGGAATTCTCTACCGTTTTTACATCCAAGCTAAGTTCTTGGAAAGCGAGCTCAAGATAGCCGCTGATAAATTCACTAAACCACGGATATCCCAATCTGATCGATTACAATCCCCATTGGCAAAGCCTAAAAATGAAGCACAATGGTTGAATTTCAAGCTATATGACCACAACGATATTGCTAGAATCCTTTCTTCTATAAATTCAAATAACCACTTCAGTGACCCTCTCCCTTCTAAATGCTTGCAGATACTCAACCATTGAGTCGTCCCTATTTAAACAAATATAATCAATGCTTGTCTGTCTCTAGGTTCCTTACCAGACTGCCTTAGCCCTCCCCATCTTAAAAAACCTGCCTTAGACCTTTCCATATTGAAAAAATTACAGGGAACCCTATTGACCCAAATAACATTAGACCACTGACCAATATTCCTCTGTTAGCTAAAGTGCTAAAAAAATGTGTGCAACAACAGCTGAGCAAAGACATTTTGAAATTCAATCTGCAAGACAATTGTCAATTTGGGTTCAGACATGGTCATAATGTGGAAAAAGCAATACTTCAAATAGTGGACGATGCTCCTCAGGCACTTGATCAAAACAAAATGTGTCTATTAGTTCTTCTAGACTTGTCAAAAACTACTAGCCTGACTAGAAAACAAGATGGGGTTATCAGGAACTGTGCTAAATTGGTTTAAATCCTTTTTGCAGAACAAAACCCAAAGATTTTTGGTTAGCCAGGATCTGTCATTGCCATCCCCATATGGATTGGAGTCCTGCAACTTTATCCCCTTCACTTTTTAACCTAAAGGTCGAACCACTAACTAAAATTCTACAACACGCTTACACATTGATCCACATGTCCGCTGATGACACCCAGATTTATATGACGATGTCATCATTAGAGGAAATCAAGACAATGAATGATGTCTTAAAGTTGACCTTACAATGGCTAATTTACAATCATCTTAAGCTTAACACACAAAAAACAGAATTCCTTTTAATTCCCCCCACCCCAAAAGCTCCTCTGATATTAAGGAATGGACCAAGAGGATCACACTCTAAATTGTACCCCTGTCCTGGTTGACTCATCCAAATCCCTAGGAATTACACTGGATAAGAATCTACATAGAAAATAGTGGTCCCAGCAGAGCTATATTCAAAAGTAGTTTCAAAAACAGTATCCACCAAAAAAAAAAAACAATAACAGAGACAAATTAATTGGTACTAAAGTGTTGTTTAATCACACAAAGCACCTGATAAATATTGGTTTTAAGATAACAATTTATAACAGTATTAGAATAGAAATGTTGGTGTGCCCAACTGGGTGGGGGGAGGGGAGGAAGGTGACTTGAGTGAGGTAGTGAGGCGAGTGACATACAATACTCTAAAGCATTACAAAGAAATTATTAGGCATGTTACTCAATGCCACAAAATCATAATAAAGTTCTCAGTAGATAATTTACAATTATTTACAAAGCCATGTTCAATAGAGGAACACAGTGCACAGTGCACTATTGGTGGTACAGGGATCAATGGTGTGTCGACGTTTCGACCCCTGAGAGGTAGGTTTTTTAGTCCTTACTGACTGGGCTTCCTCAGGACAATAGTGAAGGTGGGGGCAGAGGGGCACCATTTCAGATAGAAGAAACCTAATAGGTACAAAGTTTTCGGCAAGGACGATGGGGCTCCAAGGCTCCAATTGGCACTGGAGAGAGTGATGCGCACTTAAAGGTGTTGATGGATTACTACAAATCCTTCAACGCAGTGTCAATGCTGCTTGGAAAACCGTGGTCGTGCCATCGGTTATATGATGAGAAGAATCACAAATTTTTTCTTCGATGAATCCTTGTCAGTTCTTCATTCCTCTTCAAAGATAAGAATCTAAGCATGCAAACTCACATCAACTCGATGGCAAAAAGCATCTACTTTCACTTGAGCTATCTTAGGAAATTGAAACCACTCATTGCAGCAACAAACCTGAAATTGGCAGTACCTGCTTTGGTTATTTCTAGGATTGAATATGGCTGTACAACTCTATCACGTTTACCCAAGATCTCCGCAGCTCGACCAAAAGTGTGTCTTAATGCTGCTGTGAGACTCTTAACTGGGTCTAAACATTTTACCCCATTTCTCCTCATCTGAAGACTCTAAACTGGCTACCATATAAAGCCAGAATTCAACTTAAACTGGCATGTATTACACACAAAGCACTCCACTAAACAAAGGTGATGTATCTTGCTCAAGAAATTGAGATATCTGGGGGAGGCAGACCATCTCAAAGCGCCAGCGTCCTTGTACTGGAACTGTCCATTTTTCCAAAGAAGGAAATCTATGACAGAGCCTTCTCCTGAGCTGCCCCGAGAATCTGGAATTTGCTTCCTCCCTACTTTAGAAGAACTCAGTTTACTTTAGCCTTCAAGAAGGAAGCTAAGATCTTTCTTATAAGCAAATTCCTCGCATAGCAAATGGCCGAACAATTTCCTCAATGTCTGTTAGTGAAGATTACTCCCTTGTCCCTTTGGGTATGGAATTTTCTCTCTCCATCTGCCCCCTGGTTCTATCATTTTAACATATCCCTTGATGGAGCATAAAAGAAATTCCAATTATCAGCGAATAAATCACGCAATGATCATTCTGTTGTATATGCCAAGGAAGTCATTAATGTTGATCATTGTTTCTAAGTACATTTGTGTGGACTTTGATATTATTACTGACATTTTATCTACATGTTTTGAGGTGGATGGTATTATTGTTATTTAGACTACTCAAATCATTTGTTTTACTTTGTGTTGATGCCGTTCTCTTTGATTGTCATACAAATTGATGTTACACAATTTTGAAGCGCTATGATACCCATCGAGTCATGTTTGCACTAAATAAATAAGGTAAAGAAGGTAATGAGCTTCATTCATGATATGTAAAATGGCCGTCTTGATACTATAGCCTGCTCTGATTATTGATTGATGTACATGTAGACATTTTTTGTCAGTGATGTTTTGGGTAAGTTGGGATAAGTTTAATGAGAAAGAGTTTTCTGGAACTTTCATGTGAAACTGGAGGTGGGTCACTGGATGGAAGCTGTTAAGGTTGTCTGGGCCCACCCCTCATCTTTTTAGGAGAGGAGTTACCACTTTGAAGCAGTTGAGTACAACATATTTGGCCAGAGAAGAGTTGATCAGCTTGGTCTAGAAAGGGGAAATATGCCGTCGGATTTCTTTGATTAGAAGGAAGGGATTGTGTCTGGTCTGGGCTTGCAGGTGTTTTTTTTGCTATTGTTTCTGATTACCACTGTCTTATTTACCTCAATAAAGTCACTCCAGGTGCATTGGTTTTGGAGTTAAGGAGATTGCAGGACTATTTGCTGAAATCACAGGAAGTGAAAGTTCAATGTTTGCAGACTTGTTGTCAAAGAAGTTAAATAGCTCTTCACATTTTTGTTTGGGATTGTTAATGACGTGTTTTGACGAGGGAATTATATTCTTGTTTGATGATTTCAAACAGCTTTCTAGGACAATTTATAACTTTGTCAAGTTTGGATCTTAAGGAGAATGCCGTAGCTTCAAATATGTCATTTTTGTACCTTTATATTTCATTGCTGAGTAGGCTAAACTTTAAGTGTTAAGTCTCCACTATCTTTTGAAAGAACTTAGGTATCTTCTTCCATTATTTAGTATTTATTAAACCATTGTCAGGGTTTGATCTGAGATAAAGTTCGAGAGGACAAAGTGAAGATCAGACCAGTCCACTGGCATTATATAGCTGATCAGCAGCATATCTTGTTTTGCAATTAGACAGTCTGGATAGGGCCTTTGTAGTGGGGCAGACTCAAACTAAGTTGATTAAAGCAATTGATGCTTTCAAAGGAGATCAATGAAGAAGCCTGGGGGTCTTGGGGGCTAGTCCAAAGCATGATAGTAAAGTCTCTCAGAAAATATTTGGTGGAGAAGAGAGATTGTTTGCTGATCACCTCCATCAGTTCTTGGATGAACAGTTGATGACAAAGGATGTGAAACTTCAGGGGGTTCAAACCTCCATTTCTTATTTCCACACTTAACACTCCAGGGGCCTTATTTACAAGAAAGTACTGCTGCAGTATGGCACCGCAATCCCTTTGTCTGTACTATGCTGCAGCACTTTCAAAACATGTATACGTCAAAGTTACAACCATATGACGCATCCCTGTGCGTTCCCCTGTGCTGGCACGCAATCGTCTGCCATGCGGCATGCAGGCACCCTTGTGCCATGGTGCACGGGTTCCTGCATTGCAGGGAGATTGATTCTGTGCAGGAAGGGCAACCTTCCTGCACAAAAACTATAACAAAAACAATAAAAATAGGTGATTTCGTCTTTTTATGTGTGCTGCACAATACAGCACCCATAGAAAGAGGAAGAAACAAGGAGAAATATAAAATTTTCTCACTGTAGCCCCTTGCTACGCCATCCCTAGGGTGGCATAGCATTCTGATGCATTTCCAGGTTTACAAATTCTCATAAATCTGGATATGCTGAAGAATACATGGGTTTTGTGTGGTAACACCCACAGCAATACCCATGTCACACCGTTTCATGCAAAGTTTTCAGTGAAAAGGGGCCATATTTACATGTACAGGAAAAGCCACGCGGGGTGGCTTTACGTCTCCTTGTAAATATGGGACAGGAGGTTGTGCCAGCAGCGCGTCACAAAAAGTGACGCACCAGTGGCGCAAGGGGCTTGTAAATAAGACCCTGAATGTGGAGTCTTTTTCGAACTTCAAAAATTTGATTTGGAATGCTTGTCTGTGTAACCGTAACCACTCAAGCTTGACATTGTTCTCTGTCAATGTGTTTGATCTTGAGATTGGGAAAAAATAAAATGACGGTCAGAGGACTACAGGAGTTGTTCAGCCACATCTCTGTGAGAAATAAGATACTCACCTTATAGGATATATTTGTTTCTACTATTGCTGAGAAGTGTTTCACTTCCAATCTGCAGTTGAGTGGCAAACCTCTGAGGTTGGATTTACAGAGGAATGATAAGGGTAGTAGTACCTAGGGGCCGGTTAAGGTTACAAAAAGGATGCTTTTTCCTTTTTTTTGGAGGTGCATTCTGTTGTCTTCTCTTAACAGATTTCAATGAACGACCTCCGGTGGTTGTTATATGCCTGAAGTAGATTGATAATGTCCTGCTGCAACAGATCATTAGGGGCTCTACTTGGTCTCTGGGCTCTGTCTCTTCCTGGGGGAAGAAATAGTGAGCAGATGTTGCTAGTACATTTTGTTTCCAAGGGGAAATGGAAGGAAATATTTGAGGAATTAGTGGGTTTTAAATAGGGAACTAGGAAGCTATGATTGCTTGAGAAGGAGTTTTGCCTATCCCAAATCTTGAGTATGGTTGCAAGACGGATGCTAACGTCAGTTGGATATGGTATACTGTGCCTTTTGGAGGAGGAGGTGGTAATTGGTGGTGGCGCTCAAGCTACATGTGTGGGGTATTGGCTCTTTGAAGAAGTGGTTGGGGTTACTGCTGTCATTTGGACATGGATTGCAACTGAGACTGTTAGTGGAGTCAGTACTGATTTGTTTTCAGGGAAGCTGTGGTAGGTAGATGCATAGCCGGAGACAGCATGGGTGAGTCCATCGTGGTGGAAAATAAGGAGGGTTGGGTTGGTGATAGTGCCT
This sequence comes from Lissotriton vulgaris, assembly GCF_964263255.1. NCBI lineage: Eukaryota > Metazoa > Chordata > Amphibia > Caudata > Salamandridae > Lissotriton > Lissotriton vulgaris. The sequence continues at coordinate 969,149,899 of NC_141697.1, forward strand.
CTGGCAAACATGGAAGGTGGTGGTATGAACGTGGAAGGGGGAGGGGGGATAGAGTAAAGCAGAGGTTTTCCTATTAGGGGAAGCACCGCAGTCAGTCTCAATGTTGCAAGATTGAGGAAACAGTGAAAGGGTTATTGTGGAGTAATGCTGCACTCTATTCATTTTTAGAATTGGAAAGGGTAGTGATTGTAGGAATTTGTGAGTGGACATGTGGGTGGTTGAAGATCCCTATGAGAGCATGGGTTAAAGAGTTAGAGACAAAGGGCATTGTAAATTTAAAGAGGTAATGCACTAGGGGAGAGGTTTAATGATGGGGGCTATCACCATGAGCCTGAGGCTGGGATGAGTTGGGTGGAACGTTTTGCAGGAATTGAGTTTGACCTGAGTTCTTCACCCTCAGAAGAATGGCAAATTGATGGGAAAGTTTCCAATTTTGTTGTCAGAGATTCGGATCTTTATGCTGCCAGTGCTGGGATCGACCACCTGTGGTGCGGCAGTACCACCCCGGCGATTAGGATGCCACTGCCACCATGGCGGTGGCATCCTCTATTCCCAGCATTGTGGCGGGCAGTGATCACAGCACCCCCGCTACAATGGTGGGAATGCACTGCGTGCATTGTCATGCACAAGGTGGCAGGCACCACAAGGTGCCTGCCGCCATGTCCATGACAATGCACGGGAGTACCATAGGTACCCCCCATGTGCACCCCCCACTCTGCAATACACTGGGGGCCCACAACAGGCCCCGAAAGCAGAATCTGCATGCCTTGACCGCCACGGAAAGGCATGTTTCCGCCCCAATACTAATATGGATGGCAGTGTCTAGCAGACACCGCCACCATATTAAACCCTTTTCCGCCCGGTTGACTTTTGTGCATTACTGTACAGACAGATATAAGAAAACCTTACATCCGTGATGTGGTTTTGTTATACTGGGTCTTAAGTCTGTCTTCTCCCTTTACCACTTGTGTCTTGTCTGGAGTGGAATGTGGGAACCATGAAATACTTGGGGGGCTCTGATCAGTTGGTGAAGCTGGCCGGTTGCTGCTGTGCCCCTGCATGGGGTTCCTGTATTTTAATAAACCTACCATTTGAGTTTCAATGCTGTTATCGTCTTCATTAGATGGAAGTGTGTACTACAATTTTGGCGACGAGGATGGGATATGCCACAGACATCAGACACCATACGAATTCCTGCTATTTGAACATGGAGCCTGGTAACGGACCTCCGTCCCCTGCCTATGTGATTTATCTGCCATCCTTGGTGCGGTTGGATTGCTTCTTTGTTGACCTCTCTACTTGTGCTGCCCTGCTCATAAGTATTTACCCCAAATCTACGAAGACAATGGTGATAATATGGACGATGTGTACAAAGAAGCTAAATTGCACATCCACAAGCAGTATGCCAAAATCTTGAATATTGTCATGCAACGCCACAAATTTTACACCCAACCTCAAAAAGCCCAGTGAGTCCATAGATACATTTGTGGCAAGACTGTCAGGAACCCCTGTCATGCCGTCCACAAAGTCTCCTGCATTGTTTGTCAACACCCATATGGTGTGAATATCAATCATATTGCAGTGTTACTACAATAAGTACTTTGACCAATGTTTCTTTTTTCTTTAATGTATTTGCTTTTGCCAATATTTATTCTTTTTGTATGGACCTTGCCAATGCTTGTTAGATATCTGAGGATTAAGGGGCACAGGTGCAGCTGCTTGCAGTGGGTTTAACACGTGAGCTGTAACTGTACTGAGCACAGGGATTGAACACGCTCACACCCAGGATCTTGGCTATAAATAGCTTCGATCTGCAGACACTTGTTGCTTGGCTTTTTGTTTCCTGCCACAGGCATTCCCTGGAGCCCCATATCATTGGAGCCTAAGCTGAAGAGAAGGATTTCACCTTGTGACCTCTGCCAGCAGAAATTCTACCTGTCTTTGAGCCAGCCCAGGGCTGAGACTAGAACATTTCTGGACTCATTTGCTTCAGAGATAAGTGTTAATTTGAAGCTTTACTTTTGTTGCTGTTATTGTAAATGATCAAGAGCTAAGTGTTCAATTGAAGCTTTACATTTTTTGTTATTATTGTAAATGATCATTAGTGCTATTCAAGTGAAGAACTTGGCTTTTAACTTGTTTGTATTGCTTTGGAATGCAATTTGGAAAACTGCTTGATATTGTTGCACATGTGTATGATTGTAAAATGTGGACAACAATTTTTCCTGGTATTTTTGAAGCTTTCTGATGCTTGGTGCACATGTTTTCTGGTTGTGTTTGGACAACAACTCTCCTTGTATTTTGAAATTGACTGATTTTAGTTGCGCACTTCTTTGGCAGTAGTAAGGGGACATTTGATAACACTGTAAACGGGCCATGGACTATATGCAAAGTGCGCCTTTTCTGATATTGTTGTGCGCAATTGTGTTTTAGTGAGCCATTCTTAAAGTTGATGGATATTTTGGGCAGTATTTTAAGGCACAGTGTGTTTTAAAACAGGCTTGGATTGAACTCTGGAAATATATTTGGAAACACCTTTGGAAATGTCTTATGCACAATCAGGTGAGATCATAAGGTATTACAAAGGAACGAATATACTACGTAAATTCATAACATAGAATACACAGTCTAATAAAAATTCCTGTTTCATATTCATAGAAACCTGTAAACATATTTCTTAAATGCTTATTGAGAGACAAACTGTTTGAAACGCAATCATGCCTAAAAGGTCATCAGAAGTAGTAGAAGACATAATGTTGGTATTGCTAGTAGTCTAAAGAGTTTTTAGGACATTCTGTGCTTATCTACCTCTGTATATTTTAGGAAAAGTTACTAGTAGTTCGCTGTGTCAAATTCCAAAACCAGACGGCACACACCCTCATCTTGGCAAAGCGTGAGGAGTAGCAGTCTCTCTTTCTTGTCTCTCATCCCAAATCCCCTTCCCTCTTTGGGCACCTGCCAGTGCTTCTGTTTTTGGTCAGCAGAACTGAGAGGTGTTCAGGGGGGTGAAGAACTGTCATCGTCCCTGCAGACGGACCTGGTTTTCAGGTGAGTGGCTGGACTCACATATAACAAAGACTAAGAGAGCTGACTATTAAATACAAATTTAGTCCCATGACGGAGGAACTCATACATGACCAATTCATCGTTTAGTGCAGCAACAAGAAAATTCAAGAACGCTTGTGGGCACCTTCTGATCCCTCTTTGAAGAAAGCCACTAAAGTTGCTCAAGTTGTGGAGGAATCACAAAAGTGCGTGAAGGACATGCAGAAAATGAGCAATAGGGAGCACATTGAGGTCTCTGAGGTTGACGGTGATTTAGACTCATTTACCCGCAATTCTACTACAAGATCTACAGTTCCTCCCCAATTCAGAGCTAACACATGTTTTTGTTTTCGATGCAGCAGCAACTTTCACATTGTGGACTCTAAGTCTTGTTTCGCACTGGGCAAAGACTGTTGTTTGTTTGGTAGGACAGGCCACTTTGCCCACAAGTGTAAAGCTGGCAAAACAAAAGTAGCTGTGGTTGAGGAATCTGAGGACCTCCTGAAACATAAAATTCTGATGGTTGACTCGAACACATCAACTCTACAGGAACAGGAACAGTCGGATGATTTTAAGAGACAATCTTGTCCCAAAGTGAGTTTTTTGATTGATGGCAATGTGGTGACTTTGATGGGGTCTCCATATACCATCATTTCTAAAGGCTTGTTTGATACAATGTGGTCATTCAAATTATTGAATAACACAAAGGGTGTACTTAAGGGTTATCAAGGTGCCAATATAGGTGTTATAGGGTACTTTGAAGCTGACCTCCTTTTCCTGAGTGTCACACAAAAGAGAAAATGTATGTTGCTACTGAGGGTCTACCCATGTTGGGCTGGTCTCATCAGTATGATATGATAGTCGAACCCAGAGCTACAGAGCAGGTAATGGCAGTGTGTGAAGATGACGTTAACCGAGTGCTGGATCAATTTGCTTTGGTTTTTAACAAATTGGGTGTGGCTAAATACTATACCAATAACATTATTTTAGTAAGTATGCTATTCAAGTAAGGCACAGTTCTAGGAAGGTTCCAATTGCCAAGAGAGGGGAAGTAAAGTACACTGTCGATCAAATGGTATTGGATGGTGTGATTGAACTAGTAGAAGCAATCCAGTGGTTATCTCCAGTGGTAATCACTAAAATGGTTGACGGGACTTTGAGGTTCTGTGTTGAACTTCGCAGCCTTAATTAGAACGTAGCCATGGACCGTTTTCCACTCCCTAACATTATGGAGCTGGTATTTCTTTTAGCAGGGGGAAAATTATTTTCAAAATTAGATCTCAAAAGTGCATACCATCAGGTCATGCTACATCCTGACTACTGCCTTTGTTACAGCCGAAGGTGTCTTTCAGTGGAACAGATTGCTCTTCGGACTGTTATCCACAGCAAGCGTGTTTCAGAGGCTCATTTCCAAGGGTGTAGTTGGCGTCATCAATGTCATTTTCTTTCAAGATGATATCTTGATTTTTGGCAACACCATTGAGTCTCACAATAACAAACTGCCCACTGTTCTTCGCAGGTTGTTGGAAGTTTGCCTCACTTTCCAAAGAAAAAAGTGCAAATTCTTAGTAACTGAGGTGGAATACCTGGGATATCACATTTCCAGGGAAGGTGTACGGCCCAAACTCAACCTTGTAAGTGCTATTGTTAATCCTCAAACATCCATTGATAAGGACATGTTGCGCCCTTTCATGGGTATGGTTGGATATTATTCCAATTTTTTAAAAGACTTTGCCACCAAATCAGAATGTTTGTGAATTCTACTAAGGAAAGGGCAGACATTTGAGTGGGGTGTTCTCAAGAGAATGCTTCCCTTGCCATTAAGAATGACATTTCCAATGTGAAAATGTTGGCCCCATTCCAATGCAATTAAAGACTAAACTCACTGTAGATGCCAATGCTGTTGGATTGGGAGCTGTTCTGTCCCAAATGCATGCTGGTATTGAGAAAACAGTGGCCTTTTTGTCCCGCTCTCTCTCTCGCGGATACTGAGAGGAAGTATTCTGTTATCAAGCTGGAGGCTTTGGCAGCTGTTTAGGCTACTTCTCACTTTTGTACATTTATTTGGGGATCTGGAGTTACCTTAAGAACAGATCATAAGACCCTGTTGAAAATTCTTGCACCTAATGGCTTCAAGAATTGTTTGGCTCGTCTGGCTTGAGTCGCCGTCAAGCTACAAGAATGTGACTTTACCATTGAGTATTTGCCTGGTTGGAAAAACAAGGTAGCCGACTGTCTTTCCAGGCTACCTGACAAGATGTGTGAGGGTGGTGAAACGTTTATTGAGGAAGTTGTAGCAAGTATTGATGAGATTTTTTCTGATATAGATGGTGCCATCTCCAAACGTGAATGGTTGGATTCTTCCAACAAGGATCTTGAAATACTAGCAGTCCACAAAATGATCATTCAGGGTGCAAAAAGGGAGAATGTGTATCCTAATGATGTCAGACCATATTCTAAAATAGTCGAGGAGTTGTCTGTGAACCCAGATTGCATTATCATCAGGGGTGAGCGTTTCATCCCTCCTGCCACTTTGAGATCAAAACGTATTGCCTTCGTGCATGAGGGCCACATGGGACAAGCATTTACTCTTAAAAGAGTTAAGGAACATTTATGATGGCCCAGAATGGATTCTGACATCATAAGGTGGGTTAAGAACTGCATTGATTGAAAAAATTCTGAAAAAAGATTGAAATTAGTGGGCTCTGTTAAGGATACTTCTTTTCATATGGCTGAAGCTGATTCTGTTGGGAGAAAGTCAACCTTGATTTTATTGGTCCGTTCATATTTCTGTCTGAGCATGAAAGATTTGCCGCTATCTTGGTGGATGCCAAGTCACACTGGTTTGAGGTTGTTTTTGTAAAGAATATTAGCACCGAAACCGCCATTGCATTTTTAGAAGAGAAGGTGTTCCACTTAAAATTGTCACAGATAATGGCACACAGCTTACTTCTTATGAAATGGAGTGCTTTTTGAATCATGTGGGGGTGAAACATGGCTGTACATCTTTGTACAACCCACAAAGTAATGATCAAGTTGAAAGGATAAACAGGTTAGTGAAAGGCACAATGGAGTTCGCCAACATGGCAGGTCAGAATGTCCAAAGTGCTGTCAAGGACAAGTGGTGGGCATAGTGCACCACACCCAATGCGGCCACTGGGAAGACTCCCTTTGAAATGATGAGTGGTAGGAAACCCTCTTCTAAGTTGTGCCCTTCTTGGATGTGGAAAAGTGGGAGTCTTATTGCTCCCAAGGATACTGTTTCCTCTCTCAAAGATGTTTGCTTTAAAGTAGGAGATTTAGTTAAAGTTAAACCGGGGATGTCAAAGCTGGTCTTTCAAAATGTCATGGTCCTTTTAAAGTTCTTCAGGTGGGTCACAATTGGTTGAAGTTGGACAATATGCAAGTCTGGAACATGAGAAGGGTGGTTCTCTTTCAAAGAGGTGGTGGCAGTCTTCCAACAGGAGCTGTAATCTCTGACTTGCCTTTAATGAATTTGAAACGCAAAGCCTCTAAGATGCTTGCTCTAGAGTCCATAGCAGCTGATAAATGTGCTGATAAATGTTCTTTGTTGCCTTATGCGAGACCAGAAAGAAGCAGGAGGTCTACGGTTTCTCCAAAATGGTTCAATGATTTTGTCACTTGTTGGACCCCCATCCGTTACTTTGGTGTTTTCTCTCTTTTGTTCTGTTGTTTGTGTGGGGAGTGGGTGGTGTCCTGTCTGGGGTTCCTTTGTGTTTGTTTGTGGTCCTTGTTCTGTTATTGAAAGAAGAGGGGTGTGTTATACTGGGTCTTTAATCTGTCTTCTCCCTTTACCACTTGTGTCTTGTCTAGAGTGGAATGTGGGGACTATGACATACTTGGGGGGTTCTAATCTGTTGGTGAATCTGGTCAGATGGTTCTGTGTCCCTGGTATGGGGTTCCTGTATTTCAATAAACCTACCATTTGAGTTTCCATGCTGTTATTATCTTCATTGGATGGAAGTGTCTACTACAGGCTTCTTTGTATGTTCCTCTGCCTTAAGAAGTAGGGATCCAGGAATCTTTTCTGATTGAAAGGGAGTTGGTGAAATAGAAGTAGTTGACTTCAAAATGTAGAGGTTTCTTTTTTCATGGAGGTCGAGATGCGAGAGAGAGACCTCTTCTATTCCTATGATGGCTTTACGTAAATACATGACACGCTTACCTTTCCATGGGTAATTTGGGAAACATCTGAAAATGACCCCTGGGATGTAAATGTGTCATCCATTTGAGGAGGATGATAGCAAGGAAAGATGACCAGCCTCAAACCATTTGTCTCATAGCACACAACGACCTTAATACAAGCATGCGTGAAACACCCAGCAGGAAGCTCCTTCCAAGAGTGGGTTTGCAAGGATATTATTGGGAGGGGGTGAAGCTCAGAAGTAAGCATTGAAGTCTGTGTTGGTTAGGCATTGGTTTCAGCTTCTGGCCCACTCACTTTCGAGAGTACAAATTGAAAAAGACCTCATGGTGTCGACTGAGATTATGGGTAGTCTTGGGTGGAGTTTGCGGATTGCGCAAAGTGACAAAAAGCCTCTGCGGAGTTCCACAAGCAGTGGAGTGCGGTGCAAAGTGCTGCTTGCACTGATCTTTCTGCTGCTCTGGTAGAAATTCCGGATAAGTTGATGTTGGAGATCAGCGGGGGTCCTATCCACCGCATCAGGCCTTTGCTGCTGTGATGTTCTAGAAGAGGTTTGTAATACTTAAGGAAATATCCAACAGGTTAGCATTTCAGTAATATTTATACATGGGATTTGCTTCCTATGTATTGTTTACTGGTACTTGTACAGGTCAAACTTTCCTTCCTAGCTGCCTTCAAGTGTTCTCCGAATATCTGGGTAAAAGTATGGCTTAATTGACAAACTCAGACTAATATCAGCATCCTGTTTAATACATTATAACAAACATCAGAAGGAAGAAACAGGGAGGGAGTAGCCAACTACCCATTTTTTATCAATGCAAAGGGGACATTAAGTCCTACAAAGATAAACACATTTGACTGGCCCTGTGTTCTCTCTAAGTTGTGTAGCCTGCTCACACCGTAACTTCTCTTTGTGCAGTAAGTAATTAGATGCCCACATTTCAAAGGACACTCCTCCACAGAACTAGCAGAGCATTTTAGGAGCCGTGTACATTTCATGGTAGAGTGAAAATGTATGCCGGCTAGTTTCACACACAAGGCATAAAAGAGATGACCAGTCCAGTCTATGAAACCTGACCCTGCCCTTTCCAGTGAGATCCACAGTGATAGCTCCACCTCTGTGGGTATTTCACAATGTTGGATGAAAAAGGTATGCATATAGGCCCAGATGTATCAAGCTAAAATCCGCTCGCAAAGGGGCAAATACTCAGAATCTGCCCCTTTGCGACCAGTATTTTTGCATTTGGGATGATTCATCCCAAATGCAAAAATCGCAATTTAAGAAATCGCAAAATTGCGATTACTTGCATTTAAGGAATCTCAAATTGAGATTCCTTGAATGCAATGCATTAAAGTTAAAAAAATAGCGATTTCGCTAATAGGGGTCGCAAATTACCATGAAGTTGAACTTCATGGTAATTTGCAAAAACTTTGAAAAATGCACTAAAGTGCATTTTTCAAAGTTCAATTTTACACACAAACATGCCTTTAGGGCATGTGTGTGTGCAAGATGTACCCATATGCAGATTTCCGGGGTGCAACAGGGTGCCCTTTTGACACCCTGGCACCCTAGAAATTGCAATCTCAATTTGCGATTCTCTAATTGAGAATAGCAAATTGAGATTTTCTTTCCATTCATTCCTATGGGCCTCTAGGCCCATAGGAATGAATGGGAGGTATTCCTTAATTGCGACCCGCAATTTGCGAGTCGCAATTAAGGAATTTTAATAAATCGCTATCCTTTTAGTGATTTCTTCATGCATAGCATTTTGCTATTCCTTATTAGCGAATCCTTATTTTTCGCTAATAAGGAATCGCAAAACGGATTCTTGATGCATCTGGGGGATAGTCCCTTATTAAGAGTGGTGCATTTCACACAGTTCCATAAGTTCCGGTGGCCTTCCACCACCTGCAATTTCAGGTGTCTCCAGACCCAGAATTCGGAAAACTCTGAATCCAATAATACGGACCTGGTAGACACCAGACCCTTTACCAAGTTGCAGGAGCTGCAGGTAGGAGTACAGCCGGGCCCACACTGGACACCTGCTAAAGTATAATGGGAGAAGAAAGTGCTCTCTTTAGAGTGGCTTAAGCCAGCCCTAACCGACTGTCTCCACACTGGCCCTCTGGCTGACACTTCTGCTTTCTCCAAGCAGGTGGAAAATATCAGTGGTTTCTCTCTGGAATCAAGATAAATAGAATGGAAAGTGACCAGGTATTAGTGGATCTGTGAAGTCGTAATTGTCATAACTTGGTGCAAAGCTACCGGTTCTGCGAAGGAGGCACAACAGGTCCCACGCTGGTGCTGGCCAGAAATCCTGGCCACCCCTTGCCACTTCAATAACCTTGGAGCAAAAGCAAGCCTAAAAAGCGTGATCTTGAGAAGGGAATCCCCCCTCTCACAGTTATATACACTTTAGGGCGTGTAGACACATAGACTACACTACACAACCCCTATTTTACCCTACACATATTTTACTGTCCTGAAGAAAGCCAGATTAGTAATAAGGCACTGGCTGAAACATGTTGACACTCCTAGGACGTAGGAGGTCGTAACCCGCCTCTAACGTCCCACAGCCTTATTTTTTAACCGCTGACGGAGGCCCTTTTAATAAAGTATCCTCACCCCAGGGACCATCCGCCAAGCCGTTTTAACCTCACATATCTAAACACCTTACACCGCACACACAGTGACATACCTGCTCCGCTGTAATCAGGCGTCGAAGCACACCCGGGACACGCTAGGTGTCACTGGGTGGGCCCGATGATGAAGCATGCCACCAACTAGGTTGGTGGGTGAGGGCTTTCTAAAGACACCCAACAGGTGCCACCGCTAATTGGCAAAACAATACTGAGTCGCTATGACAATAACAATATTAATGTCAGACTAACCCCATCTCTAGCTAGTCTCTTTTTGATTTACTAACTGGATGGAATTAGACATTATGGGCCTGCCATTTCCCTGCACTGGCATTTGGCATACTCATGAGGGCCTTAGTCTCCTAAATTATTTGTCATCTGTGTAAGAGTAATCCAAAATTCTTTTTCAATAACTACCATTTGAATGTCACTGGAATTGCTTCTGCCAGGATTTCTGCAGTAGAGATTTAAAGTGCTTTCTATGTTTCGGGTGTAATGAAATTGGGAGCCTTTTGTCTTGCATGAAGGGCAATAGAATTTTTACAACTGCGGGGTAAAGCAAAAAAGTTAGCTCAGGAAGAGGGGCACTACATGCGTGTTGTGTGGTATTTAAATCCCATGTTATGTTAGTAGCTCCAGCTCCAACACTTTGTGATTCAAAACAATAAAAGAACATGGGCATATTATCAAGGCTGGCATTAAAATTATCGCTGCTTTAGGGGCAGGACACTGCCACTAAAGCAGCGATAATAGGCTTGATAATACGCCTTTGTGAATTCCCATAGAAGCCCAGGTTCACACAAGAACCTGTCAATTCTGTAATGTTTCCTTTCAATTTGGGCAGGGTGCGCAACTAGGGGCGGGGGTGAACTAGCACTTCGAACCATCTTGGGGCAGAGCCATCTTTGTAACTGACTGGAAAACGACTTGGAGAATGGCCCTTTTCTGGGCTATATTTGGTGAATGATGCACCATTTTTTACAGAGGTAAAGAGTTTTCTGCAGGAGTTGTAAAAGGATGGATGAGAAATGCTGTATTTTATACACATTGGACCAGTAGACTGGGCAGGATTATAAAAGTACATAAAAACAGACAGCTCAATAGAACTGCCAAATAAACAATACAGATAATTCATCATAATCTTAGATTGAAGCACCCCAGCTAAAAGCAATGATAAATAAAAGCAAACATTAGTAGGTAATAATTGTAAATACAATAAAGCTGGTGTTGCTTGCTTCAATTCATAGACAGTAAAAGCAGACAAATAAACATATATCGTAACCTACAAAATGGAGGATAGATAAGACAATGTGCAACTATCCATTATAGCAGCAGTATCACATGTACAAATCTGGGGCTCAGAGGGCTAATGCCAACCAGACATGAGCTGGGGAAACTAATTCAAATGAAATAAGTCAGAAGTTGTCTGTGGTGGGCAGGCATGTTAATCGTCAGGTACAATTCAGTATTACACAGAGATCTGACCATGAAATAATGGTCAAGTGAACTTTTGGTTGTTGCGCACAGGGCCCTTTTTTCGTGTGCTTTGGAGGAAAACGCTTGATGCAATCAGGGTCAGAAAAGAGATTGGGTCTACCAAGATCAATCAAAGTACATTTAATAGAGTATAGACAGGGTATAAGGTACCAGTGTTCCAAGCCTAGGCAATCTAATAAAATCCTTCGGTTTAAGGTGAATTCACCCTTCAACCAAACTGAGTGCCACAGCAACAAGGGCAGATCTAAATATGATCTAAAAAATATCCCACACCCAGTTCCTGTTGGACAATCTCAGATACCCTTTGGGGGATCCTCAAAATCCTTCTGAAGAATGTATTTTCTGCAATCGAAATGTAGATGCAAGCCTTATAACCCCAGATCTTGTAGCCAAAACTCACTGTCTGAATATGTTTAGCTTTATAAAGATCATTAATTGATGTAATGTGGGTACGACCAAGCCACCTAGAGAAATAATCTATACTGTGGGCTACTCTATTAAAACACTGTATGTAGGTATGAATCGAGGAATGCCAGTTCCATTTGGTATCTAAAAAAATGTCCAGGTAGCAAAATGTGTCGGCTCTACCAATATGATGACCGTTAATTGAATAGCTTTTAGTTTTCATTTCTTCATTCTGAAAACCATAGTATATGATTTAGACAAATTGGTTTTCAAACCCAAACTATTTATAAATTTGATGAAACGGTCTAACAATTACTGAAGGCCCTTGACCATGTGCACTTTAACGACTGCATCATCCACCTATAACAAGGCTGGTACAAATCTGTCACCGACCTTGGGGACATGCTTGGATTGTTTCAATAAAAGGTCTCTAACTGAATAATATATAGGGTAAATAGAAAGGGTGCTAATATACAGTCTTGACAAACTGCCCTCTCAAGCTTCAAGTATAACGAGCATGCCCCACAGGGGAAAAATCTTACCTTTGTAAGGCCTCAAGCCTCTTGTGCAAATCATGCAGAAAAGTGACAAGTGCATTTTCTACCCCAATGGAATCCAGCACAGCCCAGAACTTTTTTCTGTACACCATGTCAAAGGTTGTGCTGAGATCCATGAAGGACAGATGAACAGTTCCTTTTTTAGCTGTTCAAAAGCTGTTCCATTGTCCCCTGGGTTTTTCTAAACCCACTTTGGATATCTGACAATATATTATGCTCATCTGCCCACACCATCAACCAATTTAGCAGGACACAACCAACCATTTTTACTTCCACTTCCACTAGTGATATTGGTCTATAGCAGGCTGGATCAGCTCTGTTCCCTTTTTTTAACCCCTCCCACGCTGGTGACGGAACTGCTCCGTCACGCCCCTCGGGTGGGCTGTGCTGGTGACGGAACGGTTCCGTCACGGCCCGCTCGCCGCGCCTGCGTGGTGCTGATTTCGGGGCTGTGATGGATCCGTTCCATCACACGCACAGCTCATCCGAGGGGCGTGACGGAGAGGTTCCGTCACCAGCGTCGGAGCGCCGCGCGGCCCCCCCGCCCCTTAGCACTGCGGCGGAATAGCCGCCGCAGCAAAAGGGTTAAAAAAATGGGACAATCACCGATTTTTGCCAAGATGGGGGAATATGACCAGGACCGGCCACATTTAGATGTTGGGTAATAATGGAGGCCCAAAGATCCACACATGTTTTATAAAGATCCTGAGGAACTCCATTCGGACCAGGAGCTTTCCCAGAAGGGAGAGCCAAAATAGCTTCTTCAACTTCTTCCCAATAAAAATGATGCTCATCCCTCCTGGGGGGGAGGGAACTGGGATGAAGGAGAGCTTTCTACCTTATAGATAGATTCAAAATGGGTGACTCAGGCTTGTTCCGGTACAATTTGGGTCAGATCTGGCATTGTCTCTGTTAGACCTGACATCATTGGCTTGAGTCTCTCCTCCATTTTTTTCTGTTTGCCTCCTCTGTTTACGATGTTTTTGCTGGTATATGCCTTGGGCACTGTGCCACTGCTGATCAGTGCCACAGTGCAAGTGCTCCCTAGGTTGTAAGCAGAGCTCTTGAGGCGTAAAGCCGAGAGCAGGACTTTTTTAAAGACTACTTTTAAAATTGCTATTGTGATACCGTGTTTTTTAAAAACTGTGATACTGTGTTTTTAAAAAGCAACTAGAGTCGATCTCTTGGCTCCCCACATGACTCCCTCCCCGCTCAGCCGAGTCAGGCGCTGCAGCAGGTCGCAGGTGAATCACCGGGACACCAGGGCCACGCCCATTGGAACAGGCCACGCCCCTCTTCACTACAAAAGCGCGCCCTCCCTCGCTTGCGCTTGTTGTAAGCAGAGCTCTTGAGGCGGAAAGCCGAGAGCAGGACTTTTTTAAAGACTACTTTTAAAATTGCTATTGTGATACCGTGTTTTTTAAAAACTGTGATACTGTGTTTTTAAAAAGCAACTAGAGTCGATCTCTTGGCTCCCCACGTGACTCCCTCCCCACTCAGCCGAGTCAGGCGCTGCAGCGGGTCGCAGGTGAATCACCGCGACACCAGGGCCGCGCCCATTGGAACAGGCCACGCCCCCCTTCACTACAAAAGCGTGCCCTCCCTCGCTTGCGCTTGTTGTAAGCAGAGCTCTTGAGGCGGAAAGCCGAGAGCAGGACTTTTTTAAAGACTACTTTTAAAATTGCTATTGTGATACCGTGTTTTTTAAAAACTGTGATACTGTGTTTTTAAAAAGCAACTAGAGTCGATCTCTTGGCTCCCCACGTGACTCCCTCCCCGCTCAGCCGAGTCAGGCGCTGCAGCGGGTCGCAGGTGAATCACCGGGACACCAGGGTCACGCCCATTGGAATAGGCCACACCCCCCTATTTCCGTCATTTAAGGATGTGCTGGTTTCGGAGGCGCAGCGGACGGGCGCAGCGGGCGCGCCGGCGGGGCGCCGAAGGCGCTTCAAAGGCAAGCCCGTCTGCGCCCGTCCGGGACCAGCCGGGGCCAGGGGCCACAAACACTGGTTCCCACCCTATCCAGGGCAGGACATACAGCTCGGCGGCCATACACAGCATAGGTAGCAGAGCCGCTGCCCAGTGCACCCATATCTATGCACCTACAGAGCTCCCCGCCCGCTGTCCGGGCTGCAAACACTCCTTCCGCAACACCTCCCCGTCGGCCTCGGCACAAACTTACCGCATGTTTGCGCTAAACTGCCGCTCATTACCAAAACATAGCACTCAGATTGCCATGCTGCTCGAGGAGCAAAAACCAGACGCGGTCTTCCTGACAGAAACGTGGCTCACTGCTCAATCTGAGCCAGATGTGGTCTTAGCCTTACCCGCAGGCTACCATATCTTCAGACTGGATAGATCGGAAGGGAGAGGCGGAGGTCTGGCGATCATACTGAAGAACCAGTACCGATGCCGTACCACAGCAGAAACTATCCCTGAGTGTGAGAGTGTAGCATTCTGCATAGAGTTTAACGCAAATAGCTCTTTCTCCGGTACCTTGATTTACCGCCCCCCTGAGCCAGTAAAAGTGTTCCATAGGTCTCTTCCAGAGATTATAGCGGAAAGAATTTTATCTTCTGCCTACCACACGGTCCTAGGGGACCTTAATTTCCATTTCAATTCCCCCTCAGACCACATTGCTAAGGAGCTAATAGACGACCTCGGAGCTCTTCAATTGTCCCAGCTGGTGTCAGCTCAGACCCATGAAAAGGGCAATTTACTTGACCCTATATTCAGCAACTGCCTCGATCTGACTGTTGACCAACCCATCCCCCTCCCATGGTCGGACCATTTTTTGGTCCCGTTTACCTGGGCTACACACAAAGCCCCCCAGTTACCTCCCCAAGTCACCACTAGGAGGAACTGGACAAAACTCCCCTTGGAGCCCTGGATGCACAAACTGGACTCCTCCCGTCCGCCACCCTGCCTAGACCCCAATGTGGCAAACGGAAACTATGTAGGTTGGATCACGAACTCGCTAAACTCGATCCTCCCTCTTCGCAGATCCTCCTCAAAGAGAATGCAGAAATCAGCTCCCTGGTTCTCCGACTCTCTAAGAGAGCTAAAACGCCTTTGCAGGCAACAAGAGAGAGCCTGGCGATTAGACTTCCTCCCAGACAAAAAGGCTTCCTACAAAGAGGCGATCAAAGCCTACAGAGAATGGATTAGAACAGCCCAGGCAACCTATTACTCTGATAAAATTCTTGCAGCAAAATCAAAGCCCAAGGAAATTATCCATATAATAAATCAATGCACCAGTGTCAACACTGCAACCCCTCCGAACAAAACCCAGGACCAATGTAATGAGCTTGCGGAATTTTTCCACAATAAAGTTTTAAAAATCTACTCTACCTTCTCAACAGTAGCCACAAACCCGGATGTGATTGATCCACTCCCCCCCAGACCGCCTCTTCCCCCAGAACAGCCTTCCCTGGAGCACTTCCCCCCTTCGGACCTCGACACCCTAGGCAAAGTGGCACACCAAGTCAAGTCGGGTTCTCCATGTGATCCTGCTCCACCAGCAGTCCTGATGCAGGCAAGCAAAGCCACCCTGCCTGTAATCCTGGAGCTTCTAAACTCATCCATATCCGCATGCTCAGTCCCCACAGCTTGGAAGCAAGCCATGGTGCGGGCGCTGTTGAAGAAACCCAGCCTAGACCCCGATGATCACTCCAGCTACCGCCCCATCTCACTTCTCCCTTGGGCTAGCAAGGTGCTAGAGAAGTATATTAATGCCCAGCTGGTCCAGTTCCTAGAGAACCATTCTCTACTACACACATCCCAGACAGGCTTCAGACCGAAGCATGGCACTGAAACCGCCTTATTAGCGGTCACCGAAGAATCTCGAAGGGTACTGGATCAGGGAGGATCAGTGGCAGTGATCCTCCTTGATCTAAGTGCCGCCTTCGATACGGTCAGCTACACCACCTTGCTGGACCGTCTCTACGACATCGGAGTTTCAGGTGACGCATTAAGGTGGTTTGACTCTTTCCTGTCTGAGAGATCTTTTCAGATCTTCGACGGCGAAACAGTGTCATCCAGCAAACCTCTGAGCTGCGGAGTACCGCAGGGCTCCTCCCTGAGCCCTGTGTTGTTTAACGTGTACATGAGGCCGTTGGCGGGTGTCGTCGAACCGTACGGCATTAAAATCGTGTCGTACGCCGACGACACTCAGCTAGTGGTCTCGCTGGCCACTGAGAACAACAGGCAATCCCCGGTAGATCTGCTAAAATGCTTAGAGGACGTCAAGGGGTGGATGACCAACTCCTCCCTAAAGCTAAACGGAGAAAAGACGGAGCTCATGCTCCTAGGCCCAGCCTCACCAGTGCCTTTCACCTCTTTGTGGCCCCGTGCACTGGGCCCTCCCCCCACCCCGAAGGATAGTGTTAAGAGCCTAGGAGTGTGGCTGGACAACAAACTCTCCTTCTCCACCCAGGCCACTAAACTGTCTGCCACATGCTTTGGCATACTCAGAATCTTGAGGAAGGTCCTCCCGCTTCTGCCTCTAGAGGCCAAAAAGGTGGCGGTACAAGGCCTCATCCAGTCCCGCCTGGACTCAAACAATGCCCTATACGTTGGGGCACCTGAGATGACCCTCCGGAAACTGCAGGTTGTACAAAACTGCGCAGCGCGTACCCTGCTGCAGATCACGCGAATGCAGTCAGCCAGACCTGCTCTGAAAAGCCTCCACTGGTTGCCAGTGAGGCAGAGAGTGGCTTTTAAGGCGCTGTGCATGGCGCATCGCGCCTTCTGGAAAACGGGCCCAGCCATTAACAACAACCTTGTCATCCCCTACCACCCAAACAGGAACCTTCGTTCCGCGGAGGCCTTCCTTGCTGTTGTTCCCAGAGTGAAGAGAGACAGGTCTGGGGGTAGGTTGTTCTCCTTGAACACCGCCAAGCTCTGGAATGCTCTCCCCCTCTCACTCCGGTCCAACCCAAACCTGCTCTCATTCCGGAAAAACTTGAAGACACTACTGTTTGCCAAATCCTCTGTGCCCTAACTCCTCTTCTCCGTCACCTCTCTGCTTCAACTCAGCGCTTGGACGCCCGCGGGCAGCAATCGCGCTCAATAAATATATTTTCAATTTCAATTCAATTCAATGTTAAATTACTGTATTGATTGAATTCCATGTTTGGCTTATTTGGTTTACTGTCACTCCCTAGTCTAGTGCACCAGGAGTGCCAGGGCTTGTAAATACAAATGCTGCTCGTGGGCCTGCAGCACATGTTGTGCCATCCACAAGAGCGGCCTAGTAAAAGTATGTCTACAGCTCTGCCATTGCTAGACCTACGTGCAGTCTGGTACTGTCACGCTGACTGCGCAAGTACACCTACTTGCCAGTCCCCACACCTTCCCTTAACTTCATGTTAGTCACCCCTATGGTAGGCCTGAGGGCAGGGTGCATTGTAATCATAAGGTAGGACAAGCCTGACCAAGTTGGCATGTCCTAATAGTGAATTACAACCATATTCGTTTTTCACTATTGTAAGGTAACCTGCTTTCCATTAGTTAGAATGGGCTGCCTGGGTTATTAATGTTATAATCCTAGCTGGCTCGGGGAGCATGGTGCAATGCCGAGTTTGGTATCCCTGAACCCAGGGTTTAATAACGCATCCGTTTGTGTGGATGGTTTTTGGACTCTGGGTTTGAAAATAGCACTTTTAGAAAGTGGCTATTTTCTTGGCTAACTATGTCTGGTTTCTGCTGGTTTGGTGTGTGTGTGACAGGAGCTGGGTGGCTCCAGAGATCTGATGAGTCAGTGTGGGTTGAGTGGGACATTTGCATTGAGAGTAGGGGCAGAGTCGTTCCTGATAGCCTGCCCTGCCTGATACAATGCTGGCTCCACCTCCTGCCAGGCGACTGATGGCTCTGTGCCTGCCATGGACGATCCTGGCCCCAACTCCTACCAGGAGGCCGATAGCTCTGCTCCTGCCAGTGACAATGCTGGCTCCACCTCCTGCTGGGCGTCTGAGGACCCAGCCCTGCTCAGTGAATAGGCCAGGTGCCTCTGCCTTGCTACACCCACAACAGACCCAGGATGTTGGGAAATTCCCCTGCATGGACAAAGGGATCAAAGCCAAAAAGGGGTATAAGAGAAGGACCCCTGAACCAAGACTTTAGATCACTTCTGACAAGGAACCCTGAAACCAAGGACAAGAAGCCTGCTGATCCAAGGACTTGCCTACCCCTTCTGCCAGTGTGCTGTTTGCTGGGGGAAATCCTGCATTGCTTCTTAATTTTTGCCAAGGAAGCAGGAGAGAGGAACTGTGTGTGTACTCTCACGCTTTGCTAAGAAAATCTCCAAGGACTGGAAGAGTGCCAGTCTCCTGTTGAAGTCACTTCATCTGCTAAAGTGCTATTTGCTGGAACCTGTGAATCCAGGACCTCTGAAAGAACCAGCAATCTCGACGCCGACGGACGTCGCCGAATCCAGCTCGACATAGTGAGTAACGGCTCCAGTGTCCCGCTTCCTCGACGGCGGCCGCCGGGCCCGATCGACGCCAGCAGCAACGCAAGTGAGTAGTGAGTTCGGCTCCAGCTCCAAGGGACCTCGTGTCTGCACCGCTGCTGATCGCATCGACTTCGAAGCCCTCTCGACGCCGTGAGCGCTGCTCACTCTTGCAACAGCATCATCAACATTGACGACTACTGAGGCCTGCTCGACACCGACGACGCGACGCCGGATTGCTCGACGCCGCTGATCATCGTGTGCTTCATTTTCATAAGGTACTGTGTTGTTGGGGGTCCGTGTGACTCCGGGCTCGACGTAGCGCTCCTTGCGGTCGCCGCCGAACCTTTGGATTAACTTTGCCTCGACGTCGTGTGACTCCTGTGTGGGTTACATTGTTGCCAGGAACTGTGTTTTCAAGAAGAAGAGTTGCTTTTGATACTAAAGACTTTGTGCTAAGAAGAAACTACATTTGAACTATTATTTTTCCTTCCAAGAGTATTTATTAAGATTGTGCTATATTTTTGTCGTTATTTGGTCTTGTGCTAAGCCTTATATAAAAATCCTTATTTTTATAATACTACTGTGTCGTGTTCGTTTGTAGTGTATTCACCTTTTTACTGTATGTGGTCATAAATGCTTAACACACAGCCTCTAAGATAAGCCGGTCTGCTCTGCCAAGCTACCAAGGGGGTGAGCAGGGGTTATCAAAGGGTGTGATCCCCTTGCCCTGACTAGAAAAGGTGTGTCCCTATTTGTCAGAAGTGCATACCTCTGCCAACTAGAGACAGCCGGTTCTAACATTGGACGCAGAGGTGAGGATTTGAACCTTGCATTTATTACCCATGTGCAGTAATTAGTGTGCGCTACATAGTGAAAGCAGACCATAGCGCAGCCACAATCTAATTTGGCAGGATTCTATTTTTATTCTCCGCTTTTCTGAAGGTTGATTTTTTGAACACTGCCAGTTTTGACCATGAGTGACACCAGAGTCACTACCCCTGTTGTTGTTGTGGAGGAATTTGATAGGGAGAAGATGAAGGAATACGGGAAAAAGCAGCTGCAATACTTTTGCAAGCAGTTTAAAGTTCCTACCACAGGCCTCTCAAGAAAGGATGGATATTTTAAAGCACTGGAGGCCTGGTTGGAGTCCAGAGATCCCTCTGATGCGGTGGTGGTACCGCCAGGGGAAGGGGATGAGGAGGTGCCAGTGAATGGAACCGTGTCCTCTCCCGGTAGCAGTGTTTCCTCCAAAGGTCTTTCCCCTGAATAAAGAGAAGAAAGGGCGAAAGAGCGAGCATACAACATGGAAATGGCAAGGCTTAAGATAAATGGGCAGTTGGAGTTAGAAAATGCAAGAGGTAGGAGAGAAGCTGATTTGGAGACCAAAAGGTTGAATTTTGAACGAGAAAAGTTAACTTTGGAGCGTGATACCAAGTTGAGGGAGTTGGAGATCCAAGCTACGAAGTTAGAATTGAATCCCTCTGGTGGCAGCATCCCATCTGTGCCTGCAGAAAGTAGGTTTTATTTCCCTAAAGATGTGATCAAAGATTATCATAGGAATGAGATATTGGTCAATGGTTTAAAGCATATGAGTTAGCATTGCTGGCCCACCGGGTCCCTGAAAAGGATTGGGGAGTGGGGTTGTGGGGTCGCTTTGTGAATGAGGGGAGAGATAACCTGTTAGACATGCCTGTTGAGGATAGGATGTCGTATGCTCATATGAAAGATGCTTTAATGTTAAGGTATGGCCTAACGCCAGAAAAGTACAGACAACCTTTTAGAGAATGTAAGAAGTTGCCTGGTACGACCTGGGTTGAATATGTGTCTTTTTTTTGCAGAGCCATGGATGGTTGGGTAAAGGGCAGCAAAGTGGAAAGTTATGAAGCTCTTTATGATTTGTTTGCTTGGGAGCATTTGTCTAATAACTGTTTTCCAGAGCTGCGCCAGCACCTTATTGATAGCAGGATATCTAACCCTAGAAAACTTGCTGAGGAGGCGGACCGCTGGGTCAGTACCAGGGTCCACAAGGGTCCAGTGGGAGACTCAGCCAAAGGTGGGCAGGGTCCCCAGCAGAAGAGTGGGGGGGACAAGGGAAAACAGAAGGAATTTCCAGAAAGGGCCCCAAAGTAATCCCCAAGGGAACCAAGGGAAAGGTTCCCAGCCTCCCCCTGAGAAGAAGCCAGGGGCCCGACGGGTAAACCTGTTCATAGGGGCCCCCTAACCTGCTACGTTTGTGGGCAGGTGGGACACCGGTATTATGACCCCCAGTGTCCCATATAGAATTCGAATGCACCGCCGAGTGCACCCCCCGTCAGTTGGCGAGTGTAGCCCTGCGAGGGGGGGAGATGGTTGTCCCTGGTTGGAGGGGTCCCGCAGAAATGTCCCTGGTCTCGCTAGGAGACATGGAAATGGTCCCTCCACCCCCTCTGCCTAGTAATATTAAGAAATATAGGCAGTGGGTGACCATTAATGGCCATAGAGTGGAAGCTCTCAGAGACACCGGAGCGAGTGTGACAGCTGTCAAGTGTCACTTGGTGTCCAGAGAGCAGGTGGTTCCCCACGCATTCTACCCCGTGATAGCTGCTGACAACTCCCAGAAAGAGTGTGAGGTAGCTCAAGTTTCCTTTGAATCGGGGGAATTTCAGGTACTCTTCAGGTTGCTGTGAGGCCCGCCATGCCTGTTGATTGTCTCCCGGGCAATGATTTAGAAGACTCCCCTTGGGCTAAGGTGGAGAGGGAGACGCATTTGAAAATGTTGGGTGTGCCAGAGTGGGTGTGTGTGACCACTCGATCCATGACAGCAAGTAAGTATGTTGATGGGGTCCCGAGGCCTGAAAGTATGGCCTAGGACCCAGCTGTGAAGAGAAGAGGCAGGAGGCGCGGGAAACCCGCTTCCATCGTTCCCGTGGTCCAGGAGGAGGTAGACCCTGAGGGGGATGCCCTGGAGCCCACAGGGGAACAAGTGGTCGAACTGGGAGACCTGCCCGAGCTGACCCACTGGCAGCAGGATGATGGTCCCTCCAGGGAAGAATTCTGTGCGGAACAGAAAGTGTGCGCTTCTCTTGTGGGTATGAGGGAGCATGCCTCAGCCCAAACCTCAGGTGATCAGTCAGGGTCACATTTTGTTTACTGGGAGAACGACCTCCTGTATAGCGAGCCTAATGCTGCTGAGCCTGGGTCAGCCCGTGTGCTGGTGGTACCCCAGCGCTTCAGAGCCTTCCTACTGGGTTTGGCTCATGACGTTCCGTTAGCTGGACATCTGGGGCAGGACAAGACCTATGACAGGCTTGTCACCCATTTTTATTGGCCTCAGATGCGAAGGGATGTAGACATCCATTGTAAGACTTGTCACACTTGCCAGGCAAGTGGGAAAAGCGGAAGGAAGCAGAAGGCTCCCCTCCAACCTTTTCCAGTGGTCAGTACCCCCTTTGATCGGGTGGGGATTGACATTGTTGGGCCCCTGGACCCCAAGACAGCCCTGGGCAACAGGTTTATCCTGGTCTTGGTAGACCATGCCACACGGTACCCGGAAGCCATCCCTCTCCAAACAGTGACGGCCCCCGTGTTGGGACCGGCACTGATGGGTGTTTTCTCCCGCATGAGGTTCCCCAGAGAGGTGGTGTCAGACCGGGGCACCAACTTCATTTCCAATTACATGAAGTCTCTGTGGAAGGAGTGTGGGGTAACCTACAAGTTCACCACTCCTTACCACCCTCAAGGTAATGGGTTGGTTGAGATATTCAACCGTACCCTTAAAGGCATGATCATGAGTCTTGAAGAACCAATGAGGCGGAAATGGGACGTCCTCTTGCCATGCCTGTTGTTTGCTTACCGAGAGGTGCCGCAAAAGTCTCTAGGGTTCAGCCCCTTTGAGCTTTTGTATGGTCACCCGGTAAGAGGACCTTTGAGTCTGGTCAAGGAAGGCTGGGAGCAATCTCCCAGGAAACCTCCCCAGGATGTATACAGTTACATGCTGGCCTTTAGGAACCAGACTCGGCGCTTCAGAGATCTTGCTCAGGCAAATCTGGAGGCCAGCCAGGAGGAGATGAAGCGTTGGTACGACCGGAATGCCACTCTGGTAGAGCTTCAGCCTGGTCAGAAAGTTTGGGTCATGTCCCCTGTGGAACCTTGTGCGCTCAAGGACAGGTGGACTGGACCATTTAAGGTTGTGGAGAAGAAGAGCGATGTCACCTACTTGGTGGACTTGAAATCTCCCAGGAACCCCCTGAGGGTCCTGCATGTCAACCGTTTGAAGCCCCACTTAGAAAAGTCCGAAGTGGGCATGCTCCTAGCTACAGATGCTGGAATGGAGGAGGGGAGTGAGCCTCTTCCTGACCTCCTGTGTGCTAAAGAGCAAGATGGGTCAGTGGATGGTGTTGTCCTCTCTGACACACTGACCCTTGAGCAGAAGCAGGATTGTCGCCAACTGTTGGGACAATTCCCTGATCTGTTTTCCTTGGTTCCGGGTGTCACTCATTGGTGTATCCATGATGTTGACACCGGAGACAGCCCTCCTGTGAAGCACAAGGCTTACAGGGTGACTGACAAGGTCAGAGCGTACATTAAGGAGGAGGTCTCCAAAATGTTTGCCTTAGGGGTGATTGAGTCCTCTAGCAGTCCTTGGGCCAGCCCAGAGGTGTTGGTCCCGAAGGCCGCAGCGCATGGTGCTTCACCAGAACTCCGGTTCTGTGTGGATTACCGAGGACTCAATTCAGTCACGAAGACTGACGCGCACCCCATCCCCAGAGCTGATGAGCTCATAGATCGGTTGGGGGCTGCACGGTACCTTAGCACGTTTGATCTAACGTCTGGGTACTGGCAGATCACCTTAACTGATGGGGCAAAGGAGAGGTCAGCATTCTCCACCCCAGATGGGCTATACCAGTTCCGGGTAATGCTCTTTGGGATGAAGAATGCCCCTGCCACCTTCCAGAGGTTTGTGAACCAGGTCTTGGCTGGACTGGAGGATTTCAGTGCCTCCTACCTGGACGACTACGCAGTGTTCAGCGCGAGCTGGGAGGAACACTTGCGCCACCTCCAGGAAGTGTTGTTGGCCCTGCGCAGAGCAGGCCTCACAATCAAAGCCAGTAAGTGCCAGATTGGGCAGGGTTCTGTGGTGTACTTGGGGCACCAAGTAGGGAGCGGCAAGGTGGCCCCCTTGCAACCCAAGATTAATATCATCCTGGCTTGGGCACCGCCCAAAACCCAAACTCAGGTGAGAGCCTTCTTAGGTCTCACGGGTTACTACAGGAGGTTTGTCAAGGATTATGGTAACATTGTGCACCCCTTGACTTCGCTGACTTCCAGAAAGCAGCCACGAAATGTGATCTGGACTGACGCCTGTCAAACGGCCTTTGACACCCTGAAAGCTGCAATGTGCACAGCACCTATACTTCAGGCACCCGACTTTTCTAAAGAATTTATTGTCCAGACGGACGCTTCAGAGCATGGCGTGGGGGCTGTTCTAGCTCAGGTGAATGAAGAGGGCCGAGACTTACCTGTAGCCTTCATCAGCAGGAGGTTACTTCCCAGGGAAACAAAGGTGGAGTGCGATAGAGCGAGAAGCATTTGCTGTGGTCTGGGCGCTGAAGAAGCTAAGACCCTACCTGTTTGGGACTCACTTCCGGGTTCAGACAGACCACGGGCCCCTCAGATGGCTGATGCAGATGAGGGGTGAGAATCCACAACTGTTGAGGTGGACCATTTCTCTACAGGGGATGGACTTTACGGTGGAACACTGCCCTGGCACAGATCACGCCAATGCTGATGGTCTGTCCAGATTTTTCCGCCTTAGTGATGAGAACTCCCCAGGGGAAGGGTAGTTCTCCCCATATTTCAGCTGGAGGGGACACATGTTAGACCTGACATCATTGGCTTGAGTCTCTCCTCCATTTTTTTCTGTTTGCCTCCTCTGTTTACAATGTTTTTGCTGGTATATGCTTTGGGCACTGTGCCACTGCTGATCAGTGCCACAGTGCAAGTGCTCCCTATGTTAAATTACTGTATTGATTGAATTCCATGTTTGGCTTATTTGGTTTACTGTCAGTCCCTAGTCTAGTGCACCATGGAGTGCCAGGGCTTGTAAATACAAATGCTGCTCGTGGGCCTGCAGCACATGTTGTGCCATCCACAAGAGCGGCCTAGTAAAAGTATGTCTACAGGTCTGCCATTGCTAGATCTACTTGCAGTCTGGTACTGTCACGCTGACTGCGCAAGTACACCTACTTGCCAGTCCCCACACCTTCCCTTAACTTCATGTTAGTCACCCCTATGGTAGGCCTGAGGGCAGGGTGCATTGTAATCATAAGGTAGGACAAGCCTGACCAAGTTGGCATGTCCTAATAGTGAATTACAACCATATTAGTTTTTCACTATTGTAAGGTAACCTGCTTTCCATTAGTTAGAATGGGCTGCCTGGGTTACTAACCCTTTCGATGCTCATGACGAGCTCAGCTCGTCATGATGCACAGTTGAGCTGTGCTGATGACGAGCTGAGCTCGTCATGACACCAGCAAAATGGCAATTTCCAGCACAGGGGGGGGGGGGAAAGCCTAGCAGCCAAGGTGTTAATGTTATAATCCTAGCTGGCTCGGGGAGCATGGTGCAATGTCGAGTTTGGTATCCCTGAACTCGGGGTTTAATAACGCATCCGTTTGTGTGGATGGTTTTTGGACTCTGGGTTTGAAAATAGCACTTTTAGAAAGTGGCTATTTTCTTGTCTAACTATTTCTGGTTTCTGCTGGTTTGGTGTGTGTGTGACAGGAGCTGGGTGGCTCCAGAGATCTGATGAGTCAGTGTGGGTTGAGTGGGACGTTTGCATTGAGATTAGGGGAGAGTAGTTCCTGTTAGCCTGCCCTGCCTGATACAATGCTGGCTCCACCTCCTGCCAGGCGACTGATGGCTCTGTGCCTGCCATGGACGATCCTGGCCCTACCTCCTACCAGGAGGCCGATAGCTCTGCTCCTGCCAGTGACAATGCTGGCTCCACCTCCTGCTGGGCGTCTGAGGACCCAGCCCTGCTCAGTGAATAGGCCAGGTGCCTCTGCCTGGCTACACCCACAACAGACCCAGGATGTTGGGAAATTCCCCTGCATGGACAAAGGGATCAAAGCCAAAAAGGGGTATAAGAGAAGGACCCCTGAACCAAGACTTTAGATCACTTCTGACAAGGAACCCTGAAACCAAGGACAAGAAGCCTGCTGATCCAAGGACTTGCCTACCCCTTCTGCCAGTGTGCTGTTTGTTGGGGGGAAATCCTGCATTGCTTCTTTATTTTTGCCAAGGAACCAGGAGAGAGGAACTGTGTGTGTACTCTCACGCTTTGCTAAGAAAATCTCCTGGGACTGGAAGAGTGCCAGTCTCCTGTTGAAGTCACAGGGCTAAAGGACTTCATCTGCTAAAGTGCTATTTGCTGGAACCTGTGAATCCAGCACCTCTGAAAGAACCAGCAATCTCGACGCCGACGGACGTCGCCGAATCCAGCTCACCATAGTGAGTAACGGCTCCAGTGTCCCGCTTCCTCGATGCCGGCCGCCGGGCCCGATCGGTGCCAGCAGCAACGCCAGTGAGTAGTGAGTTCGGCTCCAGCTCCAAGGGACCTCTTGTCTGCACCGCTACTGATCGCATCGACTTTGAAGCCCTCTCGACGCCGTGAGCGCTGCTCACTCTTGCAACAGCATCATCGACATCGACTACTACTGAGGCCTGCTCGACACCGACGACGCGACGCCGGATTGCTCGACGCCGCTGATCATCGTGTGCTTCATTTTCCTAAGGTACTGTGTTGTTGGGGGTCCGTGTGACTCCGGGCTCGACGTAGCGCTCCTCGCGGTCGACGCCGAACCTTTGGATTAACTTTGCCTCGACGTCGTGTGACTCCCGTGTGGGTTACATTGTTGCCAGGAACTGTGTTCTCAAGAAGAAGAGTTGCTTTTGATACTAAAGACTTTGTGCTAAGAAGAAACTACATTTGAACTATTATTTTTCCTTCCAAGAGTATTTATTAAGATTGTGCTATATTTTTGTCGTTATTTGGTCTTGTGCTAAGCCTTATATAAAAGTCCTTATTTTTATAATACTACTGTGTCGTGTCCATTTGTAGTGTATTCACCTTATTACTGTATGTGGTCATAAATGCTTAACACACAGCCTCTGAGATATGCCGGTCTGCTCTGCCAAGCTACCAAGGGGGTGAGCAGGGGTTATCAAAGGGTGTGATCCCCTTGCCCTGACTAGAAAAGGTGTGTCCCTATTTGTCAGAAGAGCATGCCTCTGCCAACTAGAGACAGCCGGTTTTAACAGCCTCCATGTAAAAAAGGTTCTGATTCACCACCCTCCAAAAAGCCAAATTGTCCCAGAGTGAGCAAGTGGCCAACAACTGTTCCCAGACCTACCATTTAAGGGTCCTTTTCAATTCTTGCAGGTGGTATGGTACAGGATTATAGGCTCCTTCACTACTTCTTTAATTCTGGGTTTCTGATGTAAAGCCGGCAGTAACATTTGGGCCCAAAGCTATGGGGTGGTAACCCCTTCCTAGTGAGGGCTATCTGTACTTCTGAGCAAATGTTTTAAAATGAGTCCAGAATGTCTCGGTCAGAACTCTCAGACTGTACACAGGCTTCAAAATGGGCAACAGCCTTAACCATGCAGCGTGAAATGCGCGGGCTGAACGACGCAGGCGGTCCAAAGCACATCTAAACCACAAATATGCCTTAAACACGCAATATGCCTGGTTAAGGCATATGCGCGGTCCAGTTGCTATTGCTGCGGGCGGAAGAGTAGGAAGAGGAAGGATCGGGACTAGGTGGATAGGTAATTCGGGTTTTGAGGGGGTGTGGGGTAGTTTGTAGGGGTTGTGGGGTCGGTTTCAGGGCTGGGAGGGGGTCAGGGTAGTTTACAGGTATGATGGGAGTCTGGTGTTTTAGGGCTCAGGGCAGCGGACGGAGGTGGGGGCAGAATATTGGGTTAGGGCTAGTTTTGGGGGTGAGGGATCAGGAGTTTTAGAGTTCAGGGCAGGGGTCAGGAAAGGTGCAGTTTTAAGACTGAGCGGGCCGTTGGGCTTGGGTGGGGGTAGGTGGAGTTAGGTTTTAGGGGGTGGGGCTTGTTTAAGAACTCAGAGAGGGAGTTGGGGTCAGAGTAGTTTTTAGGGGGCTGAATTGTAGGGCTCAGGGTAGGGGACAGGATAGGGGCAGTGTTTATGTTGAGGGAGCATTTGGGCTGGGGTAGGGCGGAAGAAGGAATTTTAGGTTTACAGTGTTTTTAGGGTTTAGGGCAGAGGGGCATACGTTTGAGCTTTACCACACATGCCCATTTACCAAACATGTCTTTACCACGAAATTGCATGGTAAAGGCATGCGTGGTAAAGACATTCATGGTAAAGATGCAGTTTGTAGTATTGTGGGATGTAGTCTAGTGGTTGGGGGGTGGAACCAGAGGATAGAGTAGGAACAGGAGGAGCCGGGGAACAGGAACCAGGGTTAGTTAGAGTAGGGACAGGGCATGAGCAAGATGTATTAAATAAAGATCCAGTATACTGTAATCAGAGTCTGTGATTATTTGTAGCACAATGCTACAACTGGCGACGAGGGTGGGATGCTAAACCCACTGCCTGCAACACCCTGAAAGAACACCCTGTCCCTGGCAGCATCGAGGAAAACGCTGCCGAGTAGAGCCACGCTGCCGCCTGAAGGAGGAGGCCAGCAGCTGTTGAATCTGCCCTTCCAGAGTTCATGAGGGAGCTGAGAAGGGCCGCAGAAACGAGCGCTGCATCGCTCGACAGCAAAGGAGCTGACCGCGTTAAAACGCGTCTCACGCTGGAAGCGTGTGTCCCGAGTGACTGGTACGTGTAGAGAGATTGGGAGCCCACTCCGACCCTGTGGTGTGCCCAAGAACTAAGAAAAAGTGACCCCAGAGCAGCGGACATCGTCCGTGAAGTGCTGCCAAAAAGCGCTGCTGAACGCGCTACAATCAGAGCCCGGGGCCGTCGAAGGTCGGAAAACCTCACGCCCGATGCGTGAGCCTTGGCACGCTATCGGCGCTGAAGAGCGGGAACCCAGAAAGTGAGTTGGGAGCCCACCCCAATCTCACCTGATGACTGCTGTGGCCATATAAGAGTGAGTCCTAGTGCAGACTGCCCCCACAAAGGTCTGCTGCCAAGCGCTGCTGAGCGCGGTAAAATTGCTGCTCCTGAAACCAGCTGCTAGTGAGTCCTGTGAAAAAAAATGGGGTTGACTGAAGAGAGAGAAAGTAGTGCCTGCAGATAACCACGGCGGCCATCTTTGAGTCAGGCAACTTCTGGGACACCTTCCCTGTTCAAACTGTAGGCGGCCATTTTGAGGTCAGGCGAGCTGAGTTTAGCAACAAGCATTGGCGAACATAATAGCAACAAGCATTGGCGAAGACCAAACAAGCATTGGCGAAGACCAAACAAGCATTGACGAAGGCCAAACAAGCATTGGCAAAGATCAAACAAGCATTGGCGAAGATCAAACAAGCATTGGCGAAGACCAAACAAGCATTGGCGAAGACCAAACAAGCATTGGCGAAGATCAAACAAGCATTGGCGAAGGCCCAAACAAGCTGTGGCGAAGGCCCAAACAAGCACTGGCGAAGACCAAACAAGCACTGGCGAAGACCAAACAAACATTGGCAAAGATCAAACAAGCAGTGGCAAAGACCAAACAAGCATTGGCTAATAGAAAGAAACAAGCCCTGTCAAGAGCCAACAGACAAGCATTGGCGAGTAGAAACCAACCAGCAGTGGCGAGTAGAAACCAACAAGCAGTGGCGAAAAGAAACAAACAAGCATTGGAAAAGCGAACAAACAAACATTGGCGAGAAACAGCAAACCAGCACGAGCACCTACAAAGGTGATGCAACAAACATTGGCCAACGCAAGTGAGGAAAAGAAACGAGCACTGATGCATGCAAGAGCCAGGTAACAACAACAAGTGGACATCAATAATCATGAGCAAATGCAAGGAGCATAATAAGAAAACAAGCACAAGCAGACGCAAACAACGGGTAAAGGTGAAGGTGAACACACACTGAAGAGCGTAAAAGAGAAGAGCTGCTGGACAGAACCGCACGGAGTTTGGAAGACGGCAAGACTGCGAAAGACAGTCCCAGAAATAAGCACAACACTCACTGAAGTGACTGGAGGACTTAGGCCAGTGCACAGGGAACGCTTGAACGAACAAAGATGTCAAACGTGCCCAGCATCACCTCGGAAAAGCTGATAACCACCTGCCACTAGCATGCGACTCGAAAGAAAAGGAACCTTGTGTCTAGCACAGTGCAGCTGAACTCTAAGTGATTCACTGGCACATACCGTGATGATTGCAAAAATTACCAACGTCCCAGCACATGACCAGACTGCAGGTTTCGACTAAAGAGGATCAGCTACAAAGACGAGAAGACGAGTGAACAGCCCGTGCCCTGCAAATATAATCCATCAAAATCCTCCTCTCATGGCGGGAGAAGAAGTAGCACAACGGTTCAATCCCTCCATTGAAGTACCACCCCCAGGGGTGCAGACGGATACCTGGAGTCTGTGTCTCAAACGGAACCAATGGCTGGCAACATTGGCTGACTTCCTGGACGCCAATGGTGAACAAAGAGAGAGGAAATGTCTAATGCTGCTCCTCCATTTGGTGGGTCCTGAGGGCCGATGCCCAATCAAAACATTTTCCAAAGAAGACACAGAAATCTATGAAAGACTCCAAGAGAAGCTATGTGCCCGTCTCTCCACACAAGCGGAAGTGGATCATGAGCGCATCGCTTTCAAAACAGCTCGGCAGGAACCAGGTGAACCACTGCCAAGTTTCATCATTCGGTTGCAAAACCTGGTACAAGGCTGCCACTTTAACACCTTTACGAATGAGGACGCAGTTCGACTCCGGATAATTGAAGGCTTGCCAAACCCCGACACAAAGCTCAAGATCCTGCGAGGAAACTGGTCATTAGAAGAAATCATTAGGAAGGCTGAAATTGGAATACATATCAAGGCAAAAGACAGATCAAAGGACCTGCCTCTGAAAACAACATATCAAGATGCCTGGATGGATGAAACTCAGAAAATGCACAAAACAAAAAGGAGAGAGAGGGAAGGCAGACCAGTGGAAAGACAACGAGGGAGACAAAGTGATAAGGAGCACTCTGAGTCAATCAGTCAAAGGACAACCTCAAGGAGTTCTTCACCCTCAAGGTGTCATTCAAAGTCTGACGAGGAGGGAGCGTCAAGTGGGACAGATCGCACCCCTGGACAAGATGGTAACCTAAACAACAAGAGAGTAAGGAAGATAAACTATAGAAGAAGAAATCAAAATGGTCAAAACTGGAAGTCGGTGCAGGAACACTATTCCTCAAATCGTGAAGATGAGTCTGAGGGAACATCCAGCAGGAGAACACATCACACCCCTATCATGGGTGTCCGAGCACCAAACAAGCGGGAAGAAGACATAGGTTGCACAAGACGAACTGATCCTCTCCAACAACAAACAGGAAAAGACCAACGCATCAATGACACCCGGGACAACGAAGAAACTGAGAAGAAGTCGCTGATATGTGAGAAAGGCAAAGATGGAAAACCTCAAGACCAAACACAAAGAACGAGCATGTGGTTGTTGAACAACTTCTCAAATGAAACAACGTCAAAGACAAGTTGGCGAAGGCGCCCGGAGAAGCGTCTTAAAGACAACCCTGAGACAAAGAACAACGTGTCACGGCCTACTCATTTCAGAAATCCATTACTCGATACCCTCTCTAAGGAACGCTTTAAAAGGGGCATGGCCAGTAACTCCTCTGGTTCAGAGAGCGAGTCTGTCTGATCCTTTAAAAGGGGTATGGCCAGGAACTCCTCCGATTCAGAAAGCGTGTCTGTCCGATCCTGGAAGTCGACAAAAGACTTCTCTGAACCAGAAAGCACGGCTGTTCAGTCCCGTGAGGTGACAGTGTCATGGTCCCGACAACAGCCATGGCATCCACCACCCGAACGCACCAGGGAACCAAAAGGACATCCGTCCCGTCAAGAGCAACATGCCACACACTAAAGTTTCTGAATACTCAGTCACTCCACAAGACAACCTATCATGTCAGTCACAAGTACATCCAGACCTAGATCAGACACCGTCACCCCTGAAGGGGTCCGCGAGGCTGACTCAAAGGACCTACAAAAGGAAAACAGAGACAGTGGACCTTAGTCACCAGACGGGAAGGGACCAGTCAGTCACTCCGCAAGGAACGTCGGACGTGTCAGTAGAGAGAGATCATCAGATAAGAGAGAAACATGCCTATGCACAGATAGCTCGCGAGTTTGCCAGACAACCCAAGGCCGTGAATGAGTTATCGAACCAAACCAAGACAATCTCGTCAGATAGCACTGTACTGTCTGGCATACATGACCCTGAATTGGAGGGCAGTGTTGCCCTCGACCGGACTCGACAAAAGGAAGTAAAAGTAAATGCGGTGAATGAGCTACTGAACCAAGCCAAGACAGTCTCATCAGATAGCACCATACTGTCTGATATAAATGACCCTGAATTGGAGGGCAGTGTTGCCCTTGACCGGACAAGACAAACAGAAGTAGAAGGAGATGCGGGTGCTCGGAAGAGGACCAGAACATTATTCACTCATGAAAGAGATCGAGCATCTGAACCAATAGTAGTTACACCACAGGAAGGAGACATGATGACTGCCGAATGTGAGAGCAAACAGTTCACACGCAACATGGTCAAGAATGCCCTGATTAAGACAATGGAAAGATTGACCAAAGTCAAGCCCACCGCTGATTCGACACTACTGAGGTTTGAAGAACAGGCTGTCCGCCAACCCGTGTGGTGGATTGAAGAACTGCGAACACTGAGGACATTAAGCTCCTTTTGTTAAGAAAGGGGGAGATGTAGTATTGTGGGATGTAGTCTAGTGGTTGGGGGGTGGAGTCAGAGGGAGGAGTAGGAACAGGAGGAGCCGGGGAACAGGAACCAGGGTTAGTTAGAGTAGGGACAGGGCATGAGCAAGATGTATTAAATAAAGCTCCAGTATACTGTAATCAGAGTCTGTGATTATTTGTAGCACGATGCTACACAGTTGAGGTTTGGAATGCAGGGTTAAGGCATGCGTTGTTGAGGCATGCGTTTTTCCATCACACAACCCTTCACAATCGCTGCAACAAGGCATTGCCCGGTTCTTTAGAAAATCGCCTGTGATTACCTTGTTCCAGCTTATTGTAGGTCCCTACTTCTTTTATTATAAGAATCTCTTTGTACAGCATGGCTGTCTTCCTTCATGAATTGCCCCACGTGAACTCTGAGAGTAACGGTTTGTGATCGCTACGGACATGCCAAACTGGTTTAAAAATTGACAGGGAGTAGAAAAATTAGCTGACACTAAAATAAAGTCAATGGTTGAACTATGACCTCTTTCCTTAAATGTGGGCACTAGATCAGCACAATTACACAATTCCCAAGTCAGTAAATTGATGCAGTTACCAGTGCCGCTGGTGACATCTGAAAGTGGTAGGGTGTAAAAGTTGGGACTAATGGGAGCAGGATTCGGAGGGGAATTTCTCCCCTTGGGAAATTTGGAGAAAAAAAAGAGTGCACAAATGGGCATTTTAAAGCACATCTGAGAATGGAAGAAGTTTTATAACGCGCAGACATTACCTAAAGGGGTTAGAGAGCTTTACAATAAAACAAACAAACTACAGAACAATGTCTCTGAAATGTTACCAGGCAGTCCGTGTTTTTGGTTATGTCTTGAAAAAATGGCTTGAAATTATTGCTTGCATTTGTAAGGGGTGGAAGAGCCTGCTTTTGGCAAACCAGTTTTATTATTCAAGCTACAAGCTATTTGTCAGGCCATAAATACAGGGCTCGCAGGACCTGCTGTAAAACTGTTGGTGAAGAAAACACCAGGCTCTTGCCTTTGACGGGCAAGCACGATGACACAGTCCAGTGCCAATTGTACATGTTTTATTTTCTTCATATGTGCAAGCAGCATATCCCAGTATATGGGGAATATGTAGGAGGCTGGGGGATATTAAGGGTACAGGGGCTGGAGCAAGGGTGCAGGTGCTGGAGCACTGGTATAGTAGCTTCAGATGGAGCAGGAAATTAACCCGAAAGAAGTTCCCACAGGAGTGTATTTGGTAAGAGCTGGTTTGACAGGTAGAGGGCACAATAAGACAAGAGCTGGGGGGCATGGAGGGAGCAAAGTGGCAGCCTGGGGCTGTCTAACATAGCCGGGCCTCAGGCAGCGCAGGCTCTGGGGCACATGGCTGCACAGGAATATATATTATGATTTTTGCGTCAGCCAGAGTACGTCCCTCCAGTCTTCTTTCATGCAGAACAGATGTTCCCAGACCTGGGCATTCGTTTAACATACCAGTGCATTCTGAAAATGTGTTTCCAAGTGTGAGCTAACATACTTGTACGGTTTCCAGCCCACATGGATGTTACAGTTACACTGTCCACACATGATTGTAATGCAAGTTCAACATTTACCCAATTTATACTTTGGGTTTGTCAGCAGATTCACACACCCCGTTGCCGCTGTGCTTGGTGGGGTGGCCTTGTGACATGTCTGGCTACTTGCTCGAGTCCTCTCTAACCTTTGTGCTGACAGGCGCTGCTTCTTGGCGCTTGTCCTTTCGGTTTTACTGCTGCTACGCTGTATGTACGGTTTTGATAAACAGAGGGTAAACTGAAGTGGACTAGCAGCGGGAGCAATGATTTAAGTAAGTTATTGTGTCCATATGAAAGACCCAGTGCACGCAGTGACCAGCCAAACTTGGATTCCTGCAGGACTTACAACTAAGAATCCACGCCCCCTGTAGCACCAGCAAGCGCAACGGTTATTGAAAACATGCTAAGCAGCCAAGAACAAAAGGAGTGAAATACAGAGAACTTAAGTGTTCCTTTGCTTTCTTCTTACCCCCGTGCACCACCTCCTCTGATCCCCCCTATGCAGCAGCCTTGCTGCGTCAGAAGCCAGAAGAGCACAATCCCATCGCATTTCAATGATTGTTTTCCGCTGCAGTCGCGGCCGGCATTACGGGCGGGTGGGGTGGAAATGGTGTTGTTGGGCTGTGGAGGGGATGGGGGGGAGGTGGGATAAATAATAAAAGTCAAACGTACCTGCTTCCCGCCTTTAAGTTCTGAGACTCCCGACTCCCGCGGTCCTGCGTTTGGAATTCCCAGGGTGCTGCTCGTCAACAGGAAGGCTGCAGGCAGCCTCCCTCCCCTCCACCGCGGCGTCTTTGATTGGTCCGGCCGCTGCCCCACCCGCGTCATTTTCTCTCTGTATGCTGCAGCTGCTTGCCCACTGTTGTTAATACTGTCTGTTTGGGCAGCCTGAGGCCGCCCAAACAGACAGTAGTAACAACAGTGGGCAAGCCACTCCCCCCTGCCCTCAAGTAACACCGCCCACTCTCAACCAGGAACTTCTGCTTTCTCGCAGTGCGAGAAGGCAGTGGGCGGCGCTCAAACGCCCCCATAGAGGAGCCGCCACTGACGGTTACATTTTTTAGAAAGTCCCCTTGTCGGGAGTGAGTGAAGTGCACCTGGTCAAAATTAACAAATTCTCCACATTAGGAGCACACGACATGCAAGGGTGAAAGTCAAAATCTTGCAATAAAAACAATGTTGGTTTTAACAGTTCCCAAAAATAGTCTTCCAAATAGGTTCTTAGTTCTTCAACGAAAGTTTAATTCGGCGACACCGCATTGTAGACATTTACCACTAATAATCTTAAATAATTGGAGAAGGGCAAAAGAACGCATAAAATAATTAGCGAATTAAAAGGAACAATCTCCATTTCATTGCCTAAGCCTAGACTCACAAATGTCACAAGCCTCCCCTTTGGTCTTCCATGTGACAAGTGTGTTACATTGACAAAAAAGGCGACATTGCCATCCTTATGCAACTCCCACGAGACAACCCAGGTTTCTTGTAGAGGGGGGAGAGGAGGGGTAATTGCAAACAATGAGCAGGTAATTATTCGCAGGCCTTCCGCATGCATCCACCCATAGATTCTGATGCAATCACAGATTTAATAAGGTGCATAAACCTGGATTGCACCAAAATGCTATGCATGTCCATGTGAGGCCCCACAAGAAGAAATAGCTTTCTTTCTAGGAGACAGTTAAATGCACCATATCTTAGTGAATATGCCACATTTCTACTGCCTCCTTTTCATGCACGACTTGCAGTAAATAAGGGAAACCCAGTAACCACTTGAGACTTGGGTAAATATAAACCAAATAACAAAAGCCTTTTGGTATTGTTCCCGTTCACTCCATGCTGGGCAACAACTTTGATTGCTGACCTGTGTTGCATGAAAAATGTGTAAATATACCCATAGGGTGTAGATAAATATTGACAGGGAGTAGAGATGTTGTGAAACACCATAGTGATTGAAAACAAACCTGTACCGCCATCGGGCCAGCCGTGAGGTGAACGGCAGTGAACACGAAGGCAGAGGGGAAGCGCCGGGAGACTTCCCACCTCCCGAACTCCAGCCCCCAGAAGCACCAGGGGCGGCGTGCCCGTGAGGTGCCTGGAGCGCCAGGAGGCGCCGCTTCAAAACGCTGACCTCCCGTGAGCCCAGTGGGGGAACACCATAGTGATTGAAAACGAACCTGTACCGCCATCGGGCCAGCCGTGAGGTGAACGGCAGTGAACGCGAAGGCAGAGGGGAAGCGCCGGGAGACTTCCCACCTCCCGAACTCCAGACCCCAGCAGCACCGTGATGCGCCTGGAGCGCCAGGAGGCGCCGCTTCAAAACGCTGACATCCCTCTCGCCCCGCGAGTCGCGTGCGGGAGCGCCCGGGGCTAAGCCCGGGCAAAGGGCGGGCCCTCTACGGCCATCATCGGCAGGAAGCGACAGGGATAGGGCCAGGAACGCTGCCGGAGAGACGAAAAAGCCCCAACACCCAAGTAAGATACAGTTGCCCTTGATAAAGTCCCTAGATTCATTCTTGAAGTGGCAGACCTCTGGGTATAGCGGCAGGATGCCGAAAAAAACCGTTGTTACCACATCTAACACTATGGATAATTATTTGGTCCAAACTGTGAAAAAAATAAACATACAAAGGAGAGAATCTTTGGGGCTGAGCCAATCTCCAGACCTACGATGCCTGAGCCCTACTATACTTCCTCTTACTGATGATATTCCACCCCTGGAGACTGATCCCGATGACCATCTTAGCCTCCTTACTAATCAGGGTAAGAGCGATTTACCTGTGAATGTAGTGCTTGCCCCCGACGTACTTATTGCGGACCCTGAGAATGACATGGATATTGACTCTGAACAGGAGGTACAGGTGTGTCTTTCAGATGAAGAACAGTCTTCCACAGACCACGCCCCTCGGCCAGTACGTTCATGTGTAAAGAATCAGCCAAAGCGGGGAGGGCTGCGGTCTGGGGCAAGGAGGAAGAGGGCAATCACCCCAAAGGCAAAACTAAAGAATAATGGAGAGGGGAAAGTAAAATACACTGTTGATGATGATTTGCTCTTAAAAATTGCTGAGTTGATTGAATGTAAAATTAAAGCTATCATCAAACCTCTAGTAGCTAAAATAGATAAACTGCAAACTGAGGTTAAAAAGGTGGGAGGACTGCAGAATAAGGTAGTGGGGAGGGGTAGAAAACATAACCAAGTTGGTTGCTAACTTGGGCAACAATACAGGGGGGAATGTTGCTGGAGAGGGAACAGATGAACTGTTGCATACTAACCCCCCAGTGCAGTTACCGATAATGAATGCTAACCAGATAGCTGGTAAAGGTGACGGTTTACTAACAGTCAATATCCCCCCAGTACAAGCCCAGGTAACGGACCCTTTACAATTTATAGTTGAAGCCTCGCCAGTTGTATTAGTATTAGCCAATGTTCCCCCCCTAGAAGGTGGTACAGCTGAATCATCCACTTCTTTGTCAAATAAGGCATTACAATGGCTAACAAACAATATGAAGTTAGCTCCGGGGGGGAAGCAGCAACTGGCTTGGGACATCAATACTGCAAAAAGGGTTCCCTGGTTAGGAAATCGACCCCAAAAATTCAAAGGGGATTGTGTGGCAGTGAGTTTTTCACACCCAGGCGTTCTGCCAAATATTCTTACTAATCTACTCCCGTCCCAACGTAGACAGGGTACTGTCGTCCCATTCACATTAAAAATTTTCTATGGAGAACAACAGAACGTTACCTACCCAAGGACCCCTGCACCAGGGTGGGATAACAACGGGGATATGAATAACAGATGGGGCCAAGACCGAAGCTGTAATACAGCAAATCATCCACTTCATCCAGTTCAGCAAAATCCTTTTGCACAACCTCTTTTGTTGTCTAATCGTTATACTCCTTTATCCTTTTTGGACCAAAATGATTGACTCTCGCCCAAACAAAACAGCCATGATGGGCATTATGTACCTGTATTTAGTATACTTACTTGGAACATCGCAGGAATTAAGGTAAAAGTGGGAAACCTGGCATGGTCAGATTTTATCAGTAAGTTCGACATTATCGTATTACAAGAAACCTGGGACACACAAAATAGTTTTTCATTGGATTAGTATAGTCACTTCTGTATCCCAGCAGTGTCCAGTGTTGCAGGAAGAGCCAAGGGAGGACTGTTAAGTCTTTTTAAACTAGACATAAAAGGTCGCTTGAAGAAATGTGACTCGGGCTCTGATCACTGTCTAATTGTTGAACTTTCTTTAGCAGAACATCCTAACATTTTATTTATAAATTTTTATAATGCCAACGCATCTGACTGTACTTTGCATAGTCTAGATAGATTGGATCAGTTTTTGTCAGCCTACAGTGAAAATGTAAATTCTTTTGAAATCATCTTTATGGGGGATTTTAATATCCACCCTTGTACATTAATGTGTGTTTGCGGTGAAGAAGAATCCCCCCCTAATTGCTCGCCAATCCATCTTGAACATAATAAACAGGGAGAATGTCTAGAAAACTTTTTAGAAAGATGGAATTTATATGAGTCTGGGTGTGGGGAGGGGGGTTAGGGTCCCTACCTTTAAGGGAACAGACAATGGCTCTATTATTGATTATATATTTATACCATAATGTTTACTAGGTAAAGTTTTAATGTATAAAACTGTGGTTTCTGTTTTTAGCGATCATAATCCTGTCACCATGGATCTAGCAATTACTGACCTTATAGTGCGAAAAGATGGTCCTCGCGACAACAGGTTAGCACTTAAAGTTAAAGACCAGGGTCGCAGATTGAAATGGGATAGCATAATTCCAGAATCCCTTGTACAAGAGGTACTCTCCGACGCTGAGGATGAGGTTGGTGTGTGTTCATCTAGTGAGGCTCATAATAGGGAAGTGGTACTTGCCTTTGGTAGCATCTGCAGCAAGATTAATCAAAGACTGCTTGCTGGTCCAAAAATGAAGACACTGCCCATCAAAAGATGGTTTGATAACACATGCTCAAAAGCACATTGTGCGCTGTTAAGTGCCTTGAAGGCTGTCCCAAAAGTCCCCGCTCTTATCACAATCTGTAGAGCCCGGTATAAAAAAGCCATAGCTGATAGGAAAAAAGAGATCAAAGCTGAAGCTTGGTCCCAGCTATCAGACCCAGCGATGTTGAAAAATAGTGGAGAATTTTGGAAAATTGTTAACCAACCTCTATTCACAGGAGAGGAGAATTCTCCTCTAGAAACTAACATACCTGATGAAGGTTGGATAAAACATTTTAGCGACATTTATTCTGACCACAGTAGTGGAGGTCCCGGGGGTCTGGTTGGCCGTATAGCCAATGGAAATCAAGTGCACTTTGAGGTCGCAGAAGTCTTACAAGCAATAGATTGTACTCTGAAAAAAAAGGCGCCAGGACCTGATGGTGTTCCTGCTGACGCTTTTAAATGTTTCCCTAATTTTTGGTCTAGATTACTCTGTAGGGTCTTCAATGCCTTAAGCCATGATAACATACCAGAGTCATGGAAAACATC
Source organism: Lissotriton vulgaris (assembly GCF_964263255.1). Lineage (NCBI taxonomy): Eukaryota > Metazoa > Chordata > Amphibia > Caudata > Salamandridae > Lissotriton > Lissotriton vulgaris. Next base: position 969,189,631 of record NC_141697.1, read on the forward strand.
AATAATCATCCCTGTGTTTAAAAATGGAAATAGGCAGGATCCTGCATGTTATAGACCGATCTCATTGATTGACTCATCAGTTAAAATTTTAGGAGGAGTCATATTAGCAAAAGTAAATGAGTGGGCAACTAAGAAATGTATTCTGACCAATGTTCAATATGGATTTAGACCCAAAAGAAGCACTCAGGACCAATGTCTCAATTTGCATATGCTGGTAGAGAAATACACCAAGGCGAAGGCGGGGTCCATGTACTTTGGTTTCATGGACCTCTCCTCTGCTTTTGATCTGGTCAACAGATCAAAGCTTTGGTCCATATTGCTAGAAATGGGCCTGGACAGGACAATAGTTAACTTATTGGCAGACTTGCACTCGGGCCTTACAGCTAAAATTAGAGTCACCACAGGTGTACGGTGTACGGAGGACTTTGCTTAAGAAAAGGGGTTCAGACAGGGGTGCATTCTTGCACCCCTATTGTTCACATTATATGTGAATGCTGTAGAACCCGCCCTGAGGGACGTGACCCTCGACATTCCGCGTGTAGGGGAGCAGGAGATCCCTGTTCTCCTTTACGCGGATGACGCAGTACTTCTTGCACGTACCGGGGTGGGGCTTCAACGTCTTTTGGACGCCTTTGAAACTTTTATGGGCTCACTTGACCTAAAAATAAATGCGAAGAAGTCCCAAATTATGCTTATGGGCAGCGCAGCAAGTAAAAACTGTCATAAAACCTTTTTTTGTGGACGGGAGAAGCTTGCTCGAGTAGCTTCCTTCCCTTACCTAGGGATCACATTCGATGAAAAGGGTAACTGGGGACCCCAGATAAAGAACAGAGTAATCTCGTTAGCAAGAACATCTTCAGCTCTCCAGGGGTTCTCTAAGAAACTTGGGGCCAGGCCAATTGCAGCCATAATGAAAATTTATAAGGCTAAATGTATTTCAGTTGCATCTTATGGCAGCTCAATTTGGGGTTACAGGGGTCTAGACTCCCTACAGATCATGGAAAATAAATTCTTCAGATCTGTTCTTGGTGTCCCACAGTCGACTCCGTCCTACACTCTACACTTGGAACTTGGGGAAGGCTACATCACAGACTTGATAAAAACAGCACCTCTTGTAGCTTGGCTGAGGATGTGGCAAAACAAAGAAATTCCCCTAAATCACATTATCATGAAAGATTGTCTGTGTTTGGATAAAGTTAATAACATTAAGTGGTTGACTTACATTAAGGAAAATTTTACCAAGTTGGGGAGGCCAGAGTTATACTCAGCAACAGAGTCTATAACACCCAAAGATATTGTATTAACAAAGTATGCAATGAGAGAGCTGTTATCCCTGGAAAGAGAAGAGAGTGAGTTGAAAAAAACCAAGCGTTAGGGTCAGTCTAATATTATCTATACCTGACGGCCCAGAAAGCTACTTGAACATGGTGACCCACCTTTACCACAGGTTTATTTTAACTCATTTTTATTTTAACTTGATACATTTTAATCTTGGTTTTTATCCTGTATGGAGTACCCCAGAAAAGGCGTTACCATGTTCCTGTGACCATTTCTCCGAACAAAATACTATGCACTAAGTGATGTTCTGTGGGCATTACGTAGAGGCGAGGAGGAAGTTTCTTGTGCCCATCCTAAAGGAGGCTGGATTTATTCAAGTTAAACCTGCTCTTATTTATTTACAGCTTCTGCAGACTCCTAGGATTATGTTCTATGTGGCTAGCTTCCTAGTGAGTGCTATTAGGAGCAGGAACATTAGGTTAAAAAATATAATAATCCCCCTTCAATAGCATAAACTAAGTATTATAAAAGGCACTTTGTGACTATAATAGGACTTGTAACAGGGACATATCTGGTTTTAGATATGTCTTATTCTGGGGCTCTTAGTACCTCGCATGTTGCACTATATGTATGACTTTTTGTATGATTTTTATCTCTTTTGTATGTATCTCAACCGTTTTTAAGCTATGTATTTATTGTATATGTATTTTAAATAACCTGTACTTTGCCATTGTCTTTATATGATATTAAGTTATCGCAATAAAGTATTTTGACTGACTGACTGGCTATGCATGTCCATGTGAGGCCCAACAAGAAGAAATAGCTTTCTTTCTAGGAGACAGTTGAATGCACCATATCTTAGTGAATATGCCACATTTCTACTGCCTCCCTTTCATGCACGACTTGCAGTAAATAAGGTAAACCCAGTAACCACTTGAGACTTGGGTAAATATAAACCAAATAACAAAAGCCTTTTGGTATTGTTCCCTTTCACTCCATGCTGGGCAACAACTTTGATTGCTGACCTGTGTTGCATGAAAAATGTGTAGATATACCAATAGAGTGTAGATAAATATTGACAGGGAGTAGAGATGTTGTGAAACTATCACAAAACGTAGATACATACCATTTGGTGATGTATGCTTTGCTTAAAGAGCTGGCATCGTTGTCCAAAGTTAGAAAGTTAGCTCAGTAGGTCGTGCGGATGTCACCACGATCTCTATATGATCGATTAATCACATTTAAAAAAACTTGAATAACATCCTTGGTGATCCTAACTGCTTTTCATTTGGAAATAAGTTGAAAAATAGGGACAATTGTGTACATTTAAAAGATGACGAAGAACGTATCCTTGCCTTACAGAGATCAATGTATATAGGGACATTTTGAATGTCGCCTACTTATGTGACCATTTGTTAAATACTTCAGGCCCATAGTTAATGAACCTTACCCCCTTTAAGACCCAGAATGTGTATGTTTCAAACTAGGGGGCATATTTACAATAACTGGCGCATCCCTGCATTTCAGCAGGAATGCGCCAGTTATTGTGCGCCACAGCTCCACCACCATGGATGCGCCGCATTTATGCCATGGGGCAAAAACGGCACAGATGGGTGACGCATCTGTGCCATAAAAGTGGCGCATTGCTGGAGTTGCGTCGCAAGCGCAATGCAGCTCCAGCAATGCTCTGGGGGGCCCTTTCTGCACAATGCTGCGTCAATCCTTATGCCTGCTTCAGGCAGGCGCAGGGTTTCGACTCAACCTGGGCCCAAAAGTGACTGAGGGAAATCTTGTAGATTTCACTCAGCCACTTTTAGGAGGTGTCCCTGCACCGGAACGCCCCCACCTGCGCCGGAACGCCTCCTTATGGAGCAGGGCTTTACAACGTGACGCATCTCGGAGATGCGTTACGTTGTAAATAATCTGCACAATGGCGCATCTTTTGCGCCGCCGCTGCGTCACAAAAGTGACGCAATGGTGGCGTAAAAGAGGCGCAAGGGGCTTGTAAATCTGCCCCTAGGTATACAGGGTTGAAAAGCACATCTAGATAGTAACATTTTGCAGTTTTCTTCACAGAAATACTGGTTTAATGTAAAGAATAGCTAATACTTAGGCGACATTTTTCATTGAGATGCAGAGCAAGTGTTGTGATTTTGTTGAAGGAAACACAACTTTAAAACTATTGTTGGTATTTAGTGTACTCCAATTGATGAAACTATTTCGTAAATGTAGCCATAGTGTAATTCAGGCAGTACAAGGCCATTGCTTACTTTGAATTGTTTTCACCATGCGCCAAGGTACAAAGCAGGACAAGCCAAGCAAATACCCAAAGGGAAACTGGTGTCTCTTCACTTTGTTTTTTTAAAAGTTACTTTTACCTAATTAACAATATACCTTCAGTTTGGATTAGGAAATCAAATGTCTGGTTCTGCCATTAGTTTAACTTGCAGGTCAAGAGTTGTAATACTGTCAAGACCAAGTCACCTTTTCATCCTTTTTAATTATACATTTTATAAATGTCATACCATAGAACAGTGCCTAGAAGCCTCCAAACCTGCACTGTTAAGTACAAATGTGGGTATACATGCACAAAACAGCATAGAAACAAGCAAATACCCATAAGCTGGGCCAAATAATTTTTGAATATGATTCTTCACCTTACAAAGATTAACTGATTGAAGGTTGTATGACTCAACCACGCATGCTGAAACCACGTGTTCCTTAAAAACGTGGTCGGACAACAACTGCCTCTTAACCACGCATGCCGAAACCACGCAAGTCTTTACAACCTCCCTTGTGCAGGAAGGTTCCCCTTCCTGCACAAAAGCAATATCAGCATGACGCAGGCATCCTTGCACCATGGTGCAAGGATGCCTGAACCGGCGCATAGCAGCTGTTTGTGCGCCATCGCAGGGGAGAGCACAGGAATGCGAAATATTATTTTAAATATGTTGCATTCCTGTGCTTTGGAAGTGCCGCAGCGTGGCGCAGCCAAAAGGCTTGGGTTGCCGCGCTGTGGCACTGCCTTGCAAATCTGCACCGAGATGTATTCAACCTCTCCTTTATTGCAGACTAGCAGCCCGCCCGACCTTGTCCGGGAGCAATCAGGCTTTCCCGACCCCACCGCCCCGACATTGTCCAGCAGCCCGGGACCCCGCCCGCCCCGACATTGTCGAGCAGCCCGGGCCCCTGTCCGCCCCCGTCCCCCGTCTGCCCCGTCCCCCGCCTTCCCCGTCCCCCGCCTGCCCCGACCCCCGCCTGCCCCGACATTGTCCGTGGGTCCCCCGAAGCCTTACCTCAGCCGCCGCTCCTCCCCTGCGCTCCTCAGTTCATTGCTCCACCGCTCCTTGCCGCTCGTCACGCTCCTCCCGCCTGTCCGCCGGTCCTCACCGCCTGTCCGTCGCTGGTCACCACTCCTCCCCCGCGCCATGTCCGCCGCACCTCCTCGCGCTCGTGGACGCCGCTCCTCCCCGCTCTCCTCTCCTGACGTCAGCACGCAGGTCGCGGCCTGCGCTACTTCAAAGGGACTACTTTTTTTTGAAGGTACATTTTTTAAATAACGCATATTTTTATAGTTTATATAGCCTATGTCCATCTGCACACACTGACGATTACAATGATGTATTGGGTGTGTGGATTGGCGCTGTGGTTCCCGAGTTTACCTGCCTCAAAGGTTCAAAGTTCTTGCTTTATAATAGTAGTATAGATAGTGCCAAATGGACGCACTGGAAAATTAGCCTGCCCTGCAGTTTTCTGGGCTACGCATTGCGCCAGAACAGATTGATCTCTGGGCGCTGTGAACACCTAACTTATTTACCTTGAAAAAGGCATATTTTAAGTTGTCTGCAAAAGGCCAGCAGTGACTCTGGTTGCTGAGTGAGATCATTGGACCTAAGGAGCTGGGGGAATTGTACGATTTCAGCTACGTGATGCACCCCTTGAGTTGCATACGGATTTGTGCATGAACCCAGTAAACACACACACCTGGTGAGAACACCTGGCCCTTTGAAAGGAGTGGTAATATCCTTTTACACATCAGTATTTGTAGCTATCCTGTTAATCATTAATAACAAGGGTACTAAAGAAAAGGCATGCAATTGTTTTTAGGGATATCTTTTTCAGATGATGATTTTCACCGATTATACTATTTGTTTTCAAACCAAGGGGCCGATCAGGATCGCGGACGGACTTGCGTCCGTCCGCGACCCCAGAGCAGGAGGGAACCTCCGCATGGCATGCGGAGTTCCCTCCTGTGCAATTAGGATGTGACCGCCACCCTGGCGGTCACATCCTCTATTTTTAACATTGCGGCGGGTGCAGCTTCAAGCTGCACCCGCGGCAATGTTAAAAATGCACGCATTGCTTTTGCATGCAGAAAGAGGCAGGCACCGTGCGGTGCCTGCCGCTTTCTGCATGCAAATGCAGGGGGGTACCATAGGTACCCCCCATGTGCATCCCCCACCCCCCCTTCACCTAGGGGGCCCGCAACGGGCCCCCGCAGTGAAGTTCCGTATGCTTTTCCACGGCGGGAAACGCGCCGCGGAAAAGCATAATTCACTGCCCATCCTAATATGGTGGACGGTGTCTGAGAGACACCGTCACCATATTAGAGCTTTTCCGCCGCGGTTGTAAGCCAACCGCGGCGGAAAAGCTGCGGACGGAAACCAGGACCCACCAGCCATCCTAATGTGGCGGTGGGTCCTTGGTCAGTCCGCTGCGGTTTTTCCGCATCCTCGGGGCCGGCGGTGGCTTCCGCCGGCCCCGAGGATGCGGAAAAACCGCTATCCTGATCGGCCCCTATGTGCTAATAAGTGGGGATTTTAAAAAATCATGAAAGTTGTTAGTTTTGAAAATGTATATGAACAAGTTATTTAAGAACTTGATGTAGAGACCTTTAGTGACCACGAACCTCCTATTGTTGAAGAAACCATTTGTAGAAGAATTCTCATCTGATGGAGAACCTGCTGGCAGAATGACTTCTACTATACTGTCCCAGGGGAGGTAACTACACTAGCAGATTCTCCAACAGAAGATAATCCTCGAGCAGAGGGTGTTGGGGGACATGTACAACAGAATGACAGAGCTTGGCATTAAGGAAAACTTGATAACCCCACACTCCGCCATTCTGAAAATGCAGTAATGCACCGTATTTACAAAGATACGGTGCACCCCTACGTTTCCCCTAGCAATAGCACAAAATTAAGCTACCTAGCACCAATGCAGTCGCCCTTGCAAGAGTGCCTTCGCAAAGGGGGGAATGATTGTTTATGTGCAGGTAGGTGTGCCTTCCTGCACATAAATATTCATAAATGGTGATTTGTAACTTTGCGCACCACACATAGAAATTGCAAGTCGTAATTTTTTTAATGATTGTTTACTTGCAGGAAGGGACACCTTCCTGCACATAAACAATTTTTTTATGGTGTTTTGCTATTTCTATGTGTGCTGTACAATGCAGCCCACATAGAAACAGCAAAAACAAGGAGAAATAAAGCTTTACCATGTTAAGACCATTTCTTAACTTTGGCGCTGCCCCATATTTACGTCACCCTTGTAAATATGGGGCAGCATCAAAATCAATGGTTCCACAGGACCACCAATTGCCCACCCCTTTCACACTAAGTAAAGCGTGCCTTGTTTACAAGGTGGCATGAAGCCACAGGCATAGCCCCTTTCAGCACAGGAATGCGGGAAAAAATGACGATCCTGTGGCAATAAGGGCTTGTAAATATTCCTCTTAGTTTTTGCTAAGAAGTCATCATTCTCTAAGCCAGTCTCTAAATCTATATCGGACACATCCCAATATAAAATATGTATTGGATCGCATGACGAACATATTGCATCCACTACCTCCATCTAACCATGAAAGAGCAAGATAAATATAGGTATGTATAGCTAATAGAGTTAAGTGCACAATATGGAGGTAAAAATAATAATATGCAGTGTTTATGGAGGTCAATATTATAGAATATCGACCTTACTATAGTGTCACTGAAACCTTTATGTGTTTCCATCTAAGCACATGTGCTTCAACCTATTACAAAGGAATGTGCATTTTTAATTATCATATTTTACTCTGAATTTGCTTCTTCGTGTCTTGATACAGCTCCTCGTGAAAGTGTCCCCCTGCCGACCATTTTCGCCATAACTCCAACATACGCTCGCCTGGTACAGAAAGCAGAGCTAACCCGGCTTTCTCACACTTTTCTTCACGTGAAAGGATTCCATTGGATTGTCGTTGAAGATTCTAACAACAAGACTCAACTTGTGACCTCGTTTCTCAAAAACTGTGGGATTCAATATACCCATTTAAATGCAAGGTCGGAGAAGGAGGAGCATTTAAATAAAGGTGCACGACAAAGAAACAAAGGACTATCCTGGTTGAGGGAAAAATTCACTCTGAACCAAAAAATAAAAGGAGTTGTTTATTTTGCAGATGACGATAACGTCTACAGCTTGCAACTATTTGAAGAGGTGAGGTGTGCCTTACATTCATTCATGTCTTTTTTTTTATTCCAGATCTGGTCGCCATAAACTGATGTATGCCTTCACAAAATGCTTTGCTGTTATTTAAGTAATTTTATTGGAATTTGCATAGTTCAGTTTGTAACATTAGTGTGGTATCATAGAGGAGCAAGCTCTAAATTGGGAGTGAGGCTGAGCTTGAAAACACAATGGGGCATATTCTCAATGAACTATTGCGAGTTATCAGCACTGTATTGCAGCCAAAGTGGCGATAAATCTATCGCCCCATTCACAAGCTGGTGCTAACAGCATACTTGTGATAGAGGGTGCAAAAAATATCACCACAGATGACCCCGCAACTATCACTAATGAGATGCAGAGTAGGCGTTCCTGTGCAAAAAGCCTTGGCAACACCACTTCGCAACATTCTCAGCCAAATCGGCAAAAAAGGTCACAAAACACGCAATAAGGCGCGTTAGCAGCAGGATATCTACACCTGCTTTGATCTGGTGTAAAGTCGGGCGACAGCCTGCACCACAAAATGGAGCCCAGCCCAGAGCCACACCTGAACACAAGCAGAAGCTATGGAGTTACACATCATCCAGCTCAGACCCCCTACAGGGCCAAATCACCCACCGCCACCACACCCAGGCCTGCCACCCCCCCAGACCTCCGCCTGTTCACCCAACCACCATAGAGGCAGCACAGACACTGACAGCGGACCTTCAGAAAATGCACCAGCCTCACAGACTTAACAGCAGATGATATCATTGCCCACTACAGGCTCAAAAGGACAACCATCCCCTGCATCCTGAACATCATTGCCCACAGGCTGACGGTTCCAACACGGAGGACAACCAACATCCCACCACAGACACAGCTGCTGAGTGTGCTGCACCTGTTGCCCTCTGGTACCTTCCAACCAACAACCACCTGAGTTGGAGGAGTCTCACAGCCAGCCCTATCAAAGTTCCTCAAACCTGTCCTTGTTGCCATCATCAGCTTGGTACCCCAGTACCTATACTTCCCCCACACTGCGCAGGAACAGCTGGAGACCAAGCATGGCTTCTACCCCATAGCTGTCTTCCTGCACATGTTGGGGGCAATTGGCTGCACACATGTCCTACTTGTGCCCCCTGCCGACACTGCACACAATTACTGCAACAGAAAGCACATGCATTCCATCAATGTGCAGGCAATAGTGGACCACCAGGGACTGTTCACAAACGTCGTCTCCAACTACCCAGGCAGTGTGCATGAATCCTTTATCTTCCGACATCCCATCATCAACCAGTGCTTCCAGGCTGGCACCTAGGGAAATGCACTGCTCGTTGGTAAGTACCAAATGAACACACCACACACCATGAATCCACAATCATGCAATGCAGAACTCTGGGAATGCACATGTTACAAACTCACTTACAACATGCCAAACAACATGCCCACCCACCAGACACAACAGCACAACTTACAGTGGGAACCTGGGCTAGCCATGTGCGCAGGCCATCAATGGCATGGCACCTTAGCCACACAATAGCAGAATGTGGGGATAGGTGGGAACCAGGCATGTGCAAAGGAGGCAAGTGACCGATTACTGAGAATGTGCACAATGCCAAGTGTGGCGTGGATGTGCTCAACAGACTGCAGTATGCAGACCACGCACATATCCATGTCAACATACACCGCTGGTGTATGCAGTGTAGTGGACAGTGGACGCAACCATGTTACCCCAGCCAGTGGGGAGATCACGGAAATGTAGCTTGTTACGTCCCCCCTGCAAGCCTGTGCGTAGTGGGCTGACCTGGCATACGCCAGGCAGCGTAGGGGTGTGAATAAAAAGCACGTAGCCCTGTGCGTGGTTTTCTTACAGAATGGCCAATGTCTCTGCCAGGGCCGCACCTCTCACCCACCACAAGGCCGACAACGTGAGCGGCAGTGCCTACGATCCTGTGCACCTGCTGCACCCCTGGCTTCAGGTCCCCGGACCCGTCTTGGCCGCCCCTGTGCACCCAGGCCTCACTGTTACCTACCGACACCGGTGTGTGTTTCGGAGGGCCCACCATGTGCTGCTGCAAGCTCCAAGCTTGAGGCCCCTGACCTTGGCAGCATCCTCAGACCATCACGGCCTTCGCGACACAGGACCGCAGTACTCCTTTCTCGTTGACGTACTCCACCAGCTGACACTGCGGACTAGTAGGTCACACATTTGGAACTGAGTCTTGATTGCGCTATGGCCAAGAACATTATTCATGGCAGAGTTTATATCACTATACTCCCTTTGATCAGGTGCCACCAACTCCATGTATAGCATTCCAACCATACCTGTCTGTGGGCCCTTTCTGACTTCGGGCTACACTGCAGTCCTGTAGGCCTCACACCAATCCAATGCAGTCCGTACCAGGCAGGACACAACATCATAGCAGGCTGCACACCTGCTCTTCTCTGGTGCCACTACCTCCGTCTGCCACAAATCTTCTCCACAAGCCATTCCAACATCATGTGTTAGAGATCCAGGAGAAGATCGCTAGACAGCTTTTGACCCCCGCTGACCGCTGCCTCTGGCCTACACTGCGGTCAACTAGGTCCCACATTTGGAACTGAGTCTAGATTTCTTCAAAGCAGTGTTAATGTAATTTTACACAAGGAGAGGTGTAGGAGGAAGACACGCTCCAGCCCAGAGGAGAAAAGGCACTCCGTCACGGAGGTGATGGGACACTACAAACAACTGCACTGGTGCCACTTACTTTGTGCATTGCAAGCCAACGACACATGGCTGTGGGCCCCTGCTGGCAGCTGCCTACAGCCCACACTGCGCTGGAGTAGGTCACACAATCGGAACTGAGTCTTGCCCTCTTCATGGCAGTTATTGTCATTGTACAAGCCTCATCGCAGAGTGCATGCCCTTTCAGCTCTGGTGTCAGTAAGTATGTGCCCCGCAAATCATGGGCACTCTCTGGTTGAACTTTGGTGGAGTCTGTGTCCACGGCCTGGGAGTTGTCTACATCATCATGTAGCTGATACTGACAAGGTGGTGAAGAGGAGTCTGTAGCATTCAACTCCGCCATTTGCCTGTTTCTGTTTGCTGTGCCCTCTGCATCAGACCCTGGAATGACACCTTTCACTGTCACCTGCAACCCTCCGCAACATTCACCTTGGACATCAAGAAGGACCCGCTCAGCTCACGTGGCCTTACCTCAGTGCAGTGCAAGTCACCATCCCATGGCGGTGTGCCTGTGCGGGCCTCAGTGCATCCGGGGCCACTAACTCTGTACAGCTCAAGTCATGGACCCTTGCTGTTTGAACCTTGTACTGCTGATTGTCTGATTACTGTTCTGGTTGTTGCCAGCACCAACCATCCCCTGAGGGGTGGCTTACACTACCAAACACCCATCCACCACAGGCGTCACTGGACATGTGACCCTGGCAATAAAAAGGTCTGGGCACTCATGCCTGTAGCCAGTTCCACAAACTTACTCAGTGTATCTGTGTGGTCGTTATGTATGCATGAGGGCCCAGGGCCATACCACATTACATTGTGCTGTGTACAGCATGCGCAACCATGTTACTGCATGCAGTGGGGTAGACCTGGGACATGTAGCCGTGTCGTATCTCCCTGTGAGCATCAGCTGAGTGGACAGGTGTACGACAGTCCAGTGTTGAGATGTGGCTCTTCAACACATGGGTCTGGATGTGGTTAAGTTTAGGCCTTCCTAAGGAAGTGACTAATGTGTGTGTCTCTGTTGTGGTATCTGCGCCACCTGTCCCGCAATGGACAATGATACTACATGGCATGCCCCCGGAGTGCGGGCTCGGCCGAAGGGTTACATGAGGGAGGGCATGCCCACTCGGGGTCAGGGTTCACACAGGCCAACCTTTGTGTGTATCGCTATTAGCGCTTCATGAACCAAATGTCTACCCTCAACCGCATGGCGAGTTCAGCTAGGCAGGTGCTCTACATCTGTGTCAGCCCTGTCCTTCCAATGGCCCTACACACAAGTGGCTGTTCACCTTCAGCGCACATCATCACAGTGTCGTAGTTAGGCTTGTGGACATGCGCAGACAGGCATGACAATGGTGTCCCGTAGGGGTGCAAGTGATGCAACCACGCCGCGCACACTTGTGACTATGCTCAGTGAGGGAGGAGCAGCAGTGAGGATGCGTAATACACATTGATGCTGCACATTTGCAACAAGTCATACAGAAATCATTAATTCACACATATCACACGCCAATGAACCAGTGAACCTGCCAACACATCATGCAGTACGTAGTCTTGACTCATGTCTCTCTGTATTGTCACAGGTGACCAAGGATATGCACTCTGTGCTTGGATGATGACACCCCTCCGAGCCCCGAACACACAAGCCCAGAGGCAGTACAATTTGGCCCACAAACGCACTTGGGGCATCGTCGAATGCACATTTGGCATGTTGTACTCACGTATCAGGTGCCTGGACATCAGAGGTGAAAGGCTCCTGTACAGCCCAGGCATCGTGTGCAAGATGATCGTTGCATGTTATGTGTTGCACAACATATGTGTACGCAGTAATGCCCCATGAATATGAGTGCCAGATGCACCGGACGATGATGATGAAGATGAGGCAGGTGGACCACACCCAACTGCAGCCGCAGTGGGGTGTGGTCCACCTGCCTCATCTTCACCCGTAGGTACACCATAATTGACAATTTCTTCACATGTTGATGTCACATTGTGACGGTCCTTAGCACTCATGGGACAGTACGATGGATGACCACAGGCACAACATGTGCAAATAAATGCATTCCAAGATACATTCCATGCGTGCATGTCACTCATCTGTACAGGCACTTTACTGAGACGTGTGGGTGCGACATGTAGTGCTAGCAATTTTGGAATTTGTTAATGGATGGTGGGTGTGTCACATCTGTGCAGTGAGGCTGTTTAGGGTGTCACGTATTCGGACTGCCAGTTCTGTGTGTCAAAGTTGGTACGGTATCCCACTCTTCAGCATTTCACAACTGTCTCAATTCATTCCATTTTGGCTGTTGCCTGTGGCCTACAACTGTCAACAGGGCTTCTTTTGGGCTCTGATATGTGCCGCCATGTTGCAGGGATGCACCCTGTGACTCAAGTCTCACGACATGGGCAACATGTACGTAAGGGGGAGTCACTGCCCCTACATTAGTCCATGTTTTCATTATTGTTTGGTCATGGACATGGCACGTCTGTGTGCGGGGGTGTTAATTGTCCCTCTGCAATGTGAAGAGGAGATGCGGTTTCACAGTGTCTTCCATCTATGTTTCCGCATTGTCACAGTTGACATACAGTATGCATGTCAATGTACATTGTGGCTGTTTGTGAGGTGTTGCCTACCTGATGCGGGTCAATTGTTATTTGTTCTGCATCACGGCTGTGGGGTTGTGCTCGTACGTTGTCATCGCATCGTTTTTTTACTCTGCTTTTGTGGTGCATTTTCCCGCGTGACGTGTGGGAATCGCAGGCCTACCGCTGGTTATCGCTGATGTTTGTATCTCGATTGGCCTCATCGCTACTATTTTCGAGTTGTTGTTTCACGTTTTTTCGGTGTCATGTTGGTTTTAACACAGACATTTGACGCATTGGTGTAGGCCTATCGCATGGTGCCTCCGTGTTGTGAATACTTAGTTAACACAGCGTTATTTTCCCACAATAGACTGCGATATGCAAAGTTGCGTTAAGCTAATTTTGCAATGTTTATCATACGTTGTTGAGTAAAAGCCCCAACGTTTGACCCATGTGACATCACTGAAAGAGACAGCATCTCTCTGTGTGGTAATGCAGAATTCACTGGACAGATAGAAATAGATGGTTACAGGACTTACAGTTATGGCAACACATAAGGCTGTTTTAACTACTCCCACTTGTGCCATGTAAAGTCTCATTCTGTCAGTAGTGGGTGGTCTCCAGGTGAAGTGGCGGGGCAGTGGGATGGGGAGGACAGGGGATGACGTAAAAGCAAATTCTTGGGAAAGTGCATCTCATGTTAAGGAAAAGGAGAGGCATCAGGGTACAGTGGGTAAGGCAGTGGGTAAGGCAGTGCGCAGATGCGCTGAAAGTAGGTGGGAAGTAGAACAACAGAAATGATGAACTGAAATAATTAAGAGAACTAGGTTATTTCATGCATTGATGAATGAGGAACCTCAGAAAGAGCAGAAGAAGAAAAAAGTGGATACAATGGAGAGTATAGAAAGCTCAGATGAGGATAGTGAGGATGGTTTTAGTGATGACTTTCTGGATGTGCCATTGTCAACCTTCCCACCCCCTTAAAAGGTGACCCTGTCTGAAGGAATATGTGGCACTGTTAATGGTGGAAACTCTGAGAGAGCCACCGCCCCAGTGAATACAAGTCAGAGCCCAATGGGAGAAAATTCAGGGATTTGTGCCCCTAATAACTCTTCTGTTTCTAATACTCCAAATGCAATAATTGTTCCAGTTACTATTGGTCTTGCAATTCCCTTATATAAACCTAAGTTGTCTGGAACCAGAATACATGCTTTGACGGTTCCTACTGGAGTAAACAGCCAACTACTGTCCCAGTTCCCCTGGATGGGGGGTGTGGGAATGGGAAGAACTCCATTTGTCCTGAATAGGGTGACACATCCATATGTTGTATCTTGTGCCCGTTTCAGGCCTAGTAGGAAATAGTGCCTATTTACATGTACACAAGATGCCTTCCGTTCGTCACACCAACTTTCGACACACATTTGCATTTGTGACACTTGGGTTCGTTTCTAAGAAACACTGACCTTGCTGACACAAAAAACCTTTGTGAGAACATTATCAAACTGCTTTAGCATTATGTGAAAGGCCTTCATGTGCGTGATACAAATATGTTTGCTATTACGTCCATATGGTGACTCAGCTATCTGTGGAATACAGACAATCACGATAATGGCCAGAGGCAAGGATGCCCTTTTCTATATATATCCTTTTGTTTTCAAATACAATCATAAGAGACTCTTCTGCTGACTTAGAGGGGTCCCTGCATGCTGAAGCTTTTGCCTAGCAGCTTACTGACATCTCTGTGAGGGGTGTCCAGTTCATGACCAAGACAGGGTCCTACAATCTTACCAACAAGGTAAAGGGGTTAGCTCATCCAGAAGGGGGTTTCTTGGCAGACCATGCATTCACACCCTAGACACGTAGGTTAGGGTTTGCATCGTAGGAGTACGATAGATTGTTATAATACTGCATGTTTATGCATATATAAGCTGTTTAACAAGATGGTGAAACTCCTTGTTTTATTCACTGTTTGACACTCATTATAACTTTTGTCTGCTTCTGTCTATTAATCATTGCAGCACATATTTGCTATACAAGAATCACTATGGTTCATTAAATGTTGAAAAACATCCCTTTTTGTGTTCTTTGTATATTTCACTGACCGAAAGAGAGCACAAGTGACTGAATAAAAAGTTCTAGGTCTGTCGCCGAAGTTTCTGAGGGAACAAGGTTGTCATGTTCAGTGGTTGCCATAGCTTTTTGCTCCCTGTCTCGTTATAGTGGGGCTAACTGTGGCACTGTGAGCTAGCTGGTCCAAGGGACAACATATCCTGTAAGGGTGCATGGAATCAATTTGGTACCATCCGAAGTTTATGTCATCTGCAAACACTCAGTTCCTCCTGATTAGTGGAACCTACATGACTGTCGCTCCTCTACCAACAGCAATTAATGCGCCAGGACTCACCCCTGTGGAAGAACCCACTCGGAGTTCAAAAGTTCTCACCAGTCTATTTGGAATTCCACTAATTGTATTTGAGGCACTAGTCCCCAGAAAGGGATATCGTCCAATACCTCTGTAGTCTAAAACGGTGTTAATTCACAGGATTTGGATGATTTGGTTATGTTTTTTAATGGGTTCCTGCAAGAATGTGAGGGTTTGGAATTGAGCAGGGAACTCCAGTCTCAGAGGAGGGCGACTGCAGCAGATGTTGTCAAATTAAAATGAAAACTGAATAGGATGATATTTGGAAATCTTGATCCTTCCCTCTTAGATGCCTATCAAGAACATGAACTCATATATATGTGCAAGGATGTTCCTAGGCGTGCAGGACAAGCTCATGATAAGCTGTCTAACTTAGCTCAATTGTATGATGTAGATATAAATAGGACTACATCCTGCCAGAAATGTTATCAGGCATGCTTTGATGAAAGTGATATAACTAGTATGAGGATGTCAGGAATGAAAATGCAAATTAGGGAATTAATTTGTAGCATTCTGAAATGGAATGAATTGGATAAATGGGAAGGCAGATGGGCCAAGAAGAAAGACTAGAAGAAATTGAAGGTGCCATCAACCACAGAGAACATGAGGGAGCCACCTCCCTATTTAATCGAAGGAGAAGGAACATCAAATTTCCTGCGGAGATCAGTGCTTGGTGTAGGTTACATTCATCAACCGTAAGGTAGAGGTAATCTTGCTCCATTGAAGAACAAGTTCCCTAAATTAAAAGAGAAGCCAGTGGAGTTTTTTTACAAAGGTTGATCAATTTGTAAAGATTTCCCAAGTGTTGTGGGTGGATTTGAATACCCTTTTCGTCATTGTGGTAAAGAGTGACTAATGGGCAGAGTGGCTATACAGTGGCTAGAGAAGGAGCCTCAGAGAAAACTAATATCTTGTGCCCTGTCACATTTAATGACGAAAACTTATCAACAGGTGTTTTACTTTTTTAAATGGAAGGTGCTGTCGAAGCACATTGATTGGGTTAGGATTGACAGAAAGACTCAGGAGACTCAAGAGGCTGTGTATACTTTTTATGAGAGATTGATTAATTTTTCAAACAACATAGTGTAATGGAAAATCCTGAAGCCAAAGATATAGGAAGATTTGTGTCTGGATTTCTGACAGGATTGAGACCCGGGATTAGTTTGTTGATTCAATAGCATTTAATTTGTTGGCAAATGAAGTGAATAGATGAGATCTTGAGGTATGCAAATATTGCAGTGATGAACTGGACATTAAACAGAAGCAGTTGAAGGAAACTTTCATGCCTGCTCAGATGAAAGCAGCACAGAGAGGAAGTCAGAATCAACCATATGTAGGGAATATTGGTGTTATGGAAGGTGGTTTGCATCAACAGGGAGCTCTTGTGATGCATGGTAAAAGTGGGTACCCACAGGGTAGAGTTCATGGTGTCCCAATTGACCAGAGTACAGAGATGGATCGGTAACACTGAGGAAATCTAATCCATGTCATTATTGTAACAAGTTAGGGCATTGGAAGTGGGAGTGGTGCCTTAACTCCAGCAGGGTAAAGAGTGAAAATAAGAATTGAAACTCAGGGTTTGTGCACACTCAAGGCCCCATACAGCTACAAAATATGGCCAAGGATGCAAGTTAATAATATACCACACTTTCCAGCCAGTGTTGCAAGCCCCAATGCCACAGCACAATGTAAATGGCCTAGGTTTAATCCCAGTCAGGTCTGAATTTTAAGCAGAATTCCTTCCAGAATCAAAATCCAATTCAGCAATTCACTATGTTTCACTCATTTGAGGGCTATGGTTCTGATCTGTGACAATGGCGGTGCCTGAGGGTGGAGAAAAAATATGTTCTTGCCTCAGTCTTAGAGGAAGCCCACAGTGGTTCATTTGTGGAAGAAGTGAATGTCCAATCAGTGTAATTTTTGATCGACACTGTTAACATCCAACGTTCCAAACCTTCCCCTTACGGGAAAAATAATACAAGTTTTAGGAGTTGTAAATGAACAAATGACAAACCCTGAAACACAGGACATCCATGTTAGAATAGTGTCTGTTGAAGAAAGCCATAAGTTTGTAGTGGTGAACAACCTTTACAACGCAACTTTTACCACGCAGTGCCTTTACAACGCGGTATTTACAACGCAAACCATTACAACGCATTGCGCTGGGGGGCGCTTTAGGATAGGGAATAAGTTTAATTTACTATCCATCACCTTCCCTAGTGTCCACGGGGACTGGTGTTGGAATAGTAAATTAAACTTTTCACTATCCAGCACCCCAAAGCGCTATGCATTGTAATGGTTGGCGATGTAAAAACCGCGTTGTAAAGGCATGCATGGTAAAAGCATGCGTTGTAATGTCATACATCCGTTTGTAGTGTATTATTCTAGCCCTGTAAATCATTTGGGACGTGATCTGCCTCGTAAGCTAAATTGCATAATTTACTGCACACCGAAGGGTATGGCGTGCCTGACTCATGAGAAGGATGCTGATTACAAATTGAGACCAGACACTGGACTGTACCCGTTGAAGATAACTGATCATTTGTCACTGGAGATATGGGGAAGCCTGAAGTATGGAACTTATCAAGAAAGGATGTAGGTCTCAGAAAGGGAATTGAGCCTCTATAGATAAATGTTAAGTCTACTGCTGAATATCCAAGAACTCCTCAGTACAATTTGACTCTCGAAATAACAGCTGGGATTACCCTGTTGATTGAGTCAATGAAACAAGACATTTTGAAGGAGATAATGGGGGGTCCATGTAAGTCACCCATCATGGGCCTGCATAAACCCTGCTGTATACATCATGCAGGACCTGGGAAAGATTAATAACATTGTTGTTCCCTGTTGTCCTCAGGTATCAAATACAGCAGTGATTATATTTTAGAGTTTATGTGAGGCTGAGTAGTTTTCTGTGATTGATTTGTGCCAGACTTTCTTCTCTGAATCCCTGCAACAGTCAGTACCTTTCTGCGTTCCGGCAGTGTGTTTTGGCATGGTCCTAAGTCCCTAGTAATTCCCTGTAACTATGTCTTAGTTTAGTACATTGATGACCTGTTAGTAGTATCAGATACCCAAGAAGTGTGTAAACAAGACTCCATTGCATTATGTAACCACTTGGCTGAGAATGGACATAAAGATTCCCTGAGTAAGTTGCATTATTGCTGAAGAGAAGCTGTATATCTTGGACATCACATTGAGAAGGAAGCGGGGAAGATGTCACAAGGAGGAATTTTGGCAATTCTAAAAACAAATCTGTCAGCAACCAAAACGGAAGTCAGTATGTTTCTGGGAATGGTGGGCTACTGTCCGTAGTGGATACCCAACTTTTGCCTAGTGGTCAAGCCCCTACAGAGCTTTATACACAAGGATGTGTCAGATCCAATACCATTGTATAACGATTGTTTGATTTCCTTCCTAGAGCTGAGAGAAAGTCTTTCTTGTGCCACAACATTAGGAATGCATGATTATATTAAAGCTTTTACACTTTTCGACCATGAAAAAGAGGGCTGCACTCTCTCAGTGCTTACACAAATGCTTAGGGATGCACGAAGACCTGTGGCTTATTTCTCTTGATTCTGTAGCAGCAGGACTGGCTGGATGCCTTAAATCTGTAGTGGCAGTAGGTGTCAGCATTGAAAGATGTGAGAGTATTGTGAGAGTATTGCCATGGGACACTCTATTACTGTAACTGTACCCCACTCAGCGGAGATCTTGCTGGCGAATAGACGCACTCAGCACTCAACCAACAGCTGATTGACTAAGTATGAGCAGATCATACTTGCGACTGTGAATAATAACACTGAAGTGGTGTGCTTCCTTGAATCCTGCTACTTTGTTACACTTATCTGAGAATGAACATGATGAACATCGATGGAGAATACAGGTGAAAGAATATATCCTATGAATAATCATAGTGAACAATATAGGAAGAAATTAAGATATAGAAAATAATATGACCGAAAAGTATAGCTGATATAACAACAAGGTAGGATAAAAAGATAGTAAATTAGATACGTAAATACGAATGTGATAGAAAAAGGATAATGAAAGAAAGTAAAAGAATGATGACAGGAATAATAAACAATGAAAGCTGGAGTATAACAGTATCAATATAGAAGAGGAACAGAAAGAGAGACGGAACGTGATGAAAAAAGAAATAGAGAATAAGAGAATTAATGACACCTGAGAAGAAATAAAGAAGATTCAGCCTGATTCATGAACGGGCCGTTTTGCGAGGCTCAAATAGCGATTCATAAGGAATCGCTATTTGAGACTCGCAAAACGGTATTCATGTAGGAATCGCAATATTAATTGCGATTCCCACTGATTCCTTATTTGCGATTAGCTAATTGCTAATCGCAAATAAGGAATAACTCCCCATGCATTCCTATGGGCCAAAAGGCCCATAGGAATGCATGGGGAGTCATTCCTCATTTGCGATTAGCAATTAGCTAATCGCAAATGAGATTGCGAGTACAAGGTTGCCAGGGGTGTCCAAAGGACACCCTGTAGCACCCCTGCAATGGAAATTAACACAGGTGTTGCACACACACATGTCCAAAGGACATGTGTGTGTGTAACGTGCAACTCAGAAAAATGCATTTAAATGCATTTTTCTGAGTTTTCGCAATTTACCACGAGGTTTGACCTCGCGGTAAATTGCGGCCCGAAATTGCGATTTCGCAATTGTAAAATGGATGATGAATTACATTTAAGGAATCTCAAATAGAGATTCCTTAAATGTAAATCCTCGCAAATATGCGAATTAGCAAATAGCGATTTTTGCATTTGGGATGCTGAATCCCAAATGCAAAAATCGCTCTCGCAAAGGGCCAGATTCTGAGAATCTGGCCCTTTGCGAGAGCGATTTTCTTTCATGAATCAGGCGGATTGTTTGGAAAGGAAAAGAGAAGAAATTCTTAGAGTAAAAATAAAAAGGAAAAAGAAATGTAGGAAGATGACATACCTACAAAAAGAAGGTTCAGGGATTCACGGGAAGGGGGATGGAACCACAGGGAACAGGGGACATATCTGGGGTCAACTGAACAGAGGATCGAGAAGAAACCACGGTACAGGGGTATTAAATCTGTGGAGACAAATAAATAATAAAGATTAGGATAAATATTGGAGCAGATGAGAACAGGTAACAACAAACGATAAAATTGAACAAATTGACATAAAATTAACCTTTATGATAACAACAGGTTAATCAAAAATGAAAGAAAATAATTTCTTGAGTATTAGGATACTATGATGAATAAAACAGAACCTGAACAACCTGTGAGGGAAAAAAAGAGAAAAACATCTATTCTAACATTAAATGAAGAAGAAGGCCTTGAGGAATCCATGAAATCCATTTTGGATGAATTAATGAAACTTTGTAGACATGTCAGCTCTTCGTACGTTGTTGTTCTGTTGTTATATGTTACTTTGAAGAGACACGGGTGAAAAAGGCCACATCGGGCTCCCATGGAACGGAAATCAGCTCTCATATTAAGAAAGGCCTTACGTCTGTTAGCGGTAGCTTTAGCATAGTCTTGTGCAAAAAATGAAGACGAGCCTGACCATGTAATTCTCGGAGAAGCTTTGAACTCTGACAGAACTTTCAACAAGTCTGTGTATTCCAAGAGGTATAAGATAACTCCTCTTGGCCGTTCTGAAGGTGTAGCATGAGAAGGAACACGTCCTAATCTGTGAATGTTGAGCACAGTTCCTTCTGGCATACAAAGTAGTTTAGGGAGAAATGATTTAAAGAAAGAAAGTGAGTCAGATCCCTCAAGTCCTTCCCCCAGGCCGTAGATACTTAATTATTCCGTCTATTGCCGTTTGTCAAGTCCTCAACCTGTTTTCGAAGCGTAGAGATTTGTAAGTGTAGTTGAGAGACATTAACACATGTTTCTTTTAAGGAAGAAACGGTGTGCTCGACTGCAGAGACCCCCGTATCAAGTTGAGACCAGTTATCTATTGAGACTTCCAACTTGGGGCTCCATTAGGATGTCAGGCGAATCGCCATAGCCATGGTGGCGGTGGCGATCCGCCCGACAGAAATGACCGCCCGCCACCCTTTTCCCCCCGCCACATTACAATGGGGGGGGACCGCAAGGTAGGGAAACAACGCCCGCCACTTTTCCACCCCGGTCGCATTGCGGCCGGGGCGGAAAATGATTAATATGGTGGCGGTGTCTATGAGACACCATCAGCCATATTACAATGGCACGAGTGCAATGCCTTTCCGTGGTGGCAATGCTGCCACAGAAAGGCAGGCGGTGTTCACTCTGGGGGCCCCCTGTGGGCCCCTGGAGTGAAGGCCAAAGGGGGGTGGCCAAAGCGGGCCCCCAGAGTGAACCAAAGGGGCTGCCGCTTTGATTATGTAAATGCTGCAAAACATTTTTAGTATTGTGGCAGGTGGAGCACAGAGCTCCGCCCGCCACAATACTATAAACACAGGATGTGCCCACAACTGTGGCAGGCACATCCTAATGGTGCGTGCGGGACCCCAGCCCTTAGAGCGGGCGGTCCCGATTTCCGATAGGATGGCGGGCGGGCAAAGCCCGCCCGCCATCCTAAAGGGGCCCTAGGTATTAGTCTCTTCCATAAAGGGTCGAAGGGTTCTAATTTCTGCAAGCAACATTTTCATAGATACAGGCAAAATTAACTTAGGTGGTGAGGGAGGATCTTTTTTAAGACATTTAGTGACTGATTTTCTAGGAGTTCCAAAAGAAGGATCCAGTGTCGTGTTTGAGCTGTGAGGCGTGGATAGCAGAGAGTGTTCAAGCTTGGAAAGCTCAGAAAAAAGTTTTGAATTTTTTATAAAAATCCATTTCTTAGATGGCGAAGTTTGGAATGGTTTTATTCTGCCCATAAAGTGTTGCGTGAGCACTTCTTCCAGATGTAGATATGTGGAGAGTTAAGCAATGAGATGTGAGGATCACCAGAAAGAAAAAGTCATGAAAACGGAAAAAGTTTCAGTGCTATGTCAAAATGATTATAAATATTTTAACCAGGGAACCTCTTTTTGAGGGAGAAAAGAGATAATAGGTCACATTTCGCGCTCTCCACATTTCCCTTCAGCACATTGAGAATGTAAGTACATGTCTTCTATGAGAGCTTGCAGATAATCACAAAATGGCCGTCAAACGCATTCCTCACAGATCAATTATCAAACTTCCAATAGTGAAATGCAGCATTTTGAAACAAGGTTCCTGGGGTAAATCGAATATTTGCCTCCTTGTCAAGCATGCTGGGTATGAACGAAGAACATTGACCTGGAGTCACGGCTCCGTTTGTGTGAAATCCGAGATGGTGGTATAAATACAAAATGGTGGCCGTGAAAATACGAGGATGCGAATGCGCTAATTTCTGTAAATAAAGATACTTGTTAGCTTTAAAAGGGGGTGCCGCAGGTTACATAGTGCCCAGCAGACCTTCCGCTGTCCATAGCCATCACCAGCATTACTCCAGGCAGTCTGGAAGCGTAGAGTCTTCAAGATGCACTGGGAAGCTTCACCCGTCCGCCGCCATCTCCCTTGGGCGCCAAGCCACGCCCCATTATTTTATAGTTTTAACTAGTTTAAATAATTTGATTCAACATTATAAACTATGGGGTTTTATTTTAAGTATTTACTTCCATTATTTTCTTTGGGAGGGTGTTGCAGTACTTGTGATTAGCCATTTGTGGTGGTGGGCTTTTCCCAGCTCTGAGCTGGAATACATTTACTATTGTTTGGGGTCCTGTTTAGCTGTTGTAACTTTAGAAGTGCAGTTTTTTAATAGCAATGGCCTTAATCTTTTTTAGGTTGGAGCAGGTCCCTCTCTAAACCCCTACACAGACCTCTTCTCCCAGAAACCCCTCCAATTTAATAATAAGCATGCCCTTTGTTCTAGCCAGTCTTTCTTATCCGGCCATATTTACTACTGTAACAGCCGGACTCTCGGACCAGATAGAATCAGCTCATCAGAGCATCACTAACCGAGCCGAAACGTAACCACCTCCCTCCTTAGGACCTACTTACAACAGGTATCTATATTTCCTACCCAAGGATGGGGAATTTGCAATATACATGCTTGGATCTTCTACAATGCCATACTCATACAATATAGTCTCGCGACCATATAGGCCCAGACTAATCTACCCTGGGGCAGTTCTGATTACTTACACACTGGCTACACCCAGTGCTCGCTTAAGATAGGCACTGTATCCCCCCAGTGCTCTCACTATTACATACAGACACAAGCCACAATCCTGTGGGTATACACACTAACCTCGGTCAGTGCTCTCATTAACGCCTCTTTCTCTAGAGACGATCTCATTACACACCGGTATCCCTCCCGATGCTCTCATTAACGACTCTTTCTGTAGAGACGATCTCATTACACACCGGTATCCCTCCCGATGCTCTCATTAACGCCGCCTTACGACGACGATCACTTTCCTATGAATACCTTTTGCTCTTATTGGGAAATCTCTCATTATCCACTAGGGGTACAATACTACAATATTATGAATCACACAGGAAAGGCCGAATTACATGGTGTACAACTTATTCTCTAGTTCAAGGGCTCCTCTCTCCCTAATTATTCAGTTACCATTTACCAGATCGGGGGTAGCTTCCATTCGTGCAATAGCACCTGACTAGAAGAAAAGGTTACCTTTACTGTATAAGAACAAGGCATACGCTAGTTCACTAAGAACTGGGGTATCTTTATTAACAATAACAATATAATACTACACTATAACACATAGCCTGAAAAGGAAAGTGAAAGGTTAGAATGTGTGCACGCTAATAAGAAAGGGTCGACGTCACCTTATTAATAGGAAGTCTGGACTCAGCAGTCATCTGGGTTCCCTTCTCGTCTGTGCCTTGGCTCGTCTTAGGGTCACACCTCTGCAGTCACGGATACACGTCTGCACCGCTATGCTCTGTCTCCTCCATTTCCTTCCAAGCCACTGGAACCTTCCTCTTGTCAGCTGCGTTCTCTCTGGCTGTTCTGCACTACTCCTCTCTCCTCTCAATCACGGACTGTCTTCACTTCTCAGCTTCAATCTTATAACTCAATTTCTACCACTCTGGAATTCGTTCTCTCAGCTAACTGCTTCACTCTACATGCTCTGATCTTAATGTCAAAGCTCGCCAGCTGCTCCGACTAAAATAACTTCAATCTTTCTAAGAGAGTATCAGCTTCTCTGTCTTTTTCGGACTTCAAAATGGCGACTGTCTGCCTTGAAATAATTAATTGCATTGATGCTAACGACTAGCTGCCGCCTACAGACTGACTGACTCATTGCCTCATGCCTTCGCTAATATCGAAGCTTGTCCCTTCCTGGAAAGTTACGGCCAGTAACCTGCCGCCCACCAATTTCTTGTACCTCCCGGTACCAAGGACACGTTCTCAGCCGGCCGGCCTGATGTTATGTCTTCGGCATGGAGAAAAATACAGTCTTTCGATAAGGGCCAGCCTGAACCGGTTCTCTCCAAGTGAACAAAACCTCGTAACTAAAACATTACACTTGACCTAGAAGCATCTCAAGCTGCCGGGGCAGAAAGAAAGATGGAGTCTCTCCCGTTTGAGGCCTACAAGGCCCGAGATCAGCATAACTCCATGAAAAGTATACTAACACCCTTACAAAAGGATGGATTATCACTAATACTCATAAATCTATCCCTTAACATAGGTTCATAAGCCCTGATCTGAGGAAAGGGGTACGGGATTGTGTCAACACGCCTTGTGAATAGGCTCTATTTACAGTTCTAATCCTTCTATTAGAATGATAGTAGACTAAAGTCACCTCCAATCACCTTCCCTCATGAAAGGGCCCAAAAAGTCGGTCAGAACAACTACTAAGGGCATCATTACAATATTGGGCAGACATGACACTGTTGCAATCTCGGGACCAACCGACTTCCGGTCAGCAGTCCCGACACTGCAATTGCAAAGTGACCGCACATGCTGGGGTCACAAGGTCCCTTTTCTCTATGGGAGCTTGTGCTGCAGTCGGTAACTAGCTGCAGAACAAGCTCCAATGGAGAAATGGAAGCTTCTGTTAATCCCTTCACCTCACGGTGCCTACCACACTATGCAAGGAGTAGCAGGGTGCCACTGAGGGATGTGGGCTCTGCTAGGGGCCCCCAAAGTTACCTTTTGCAGACTTTTAATGTTTGAAAGCCCAACATGAAAACAAGCCTGTTGGAAACTGACATCATAATCCGGGCTGCGGAAACGGCGCCCATAGGGGATTATGAAAGTTTTCCATCTGAAAGACCAGCTGGTTTACTCTCCAAACGCCAAAATTATAATTTGCTGGTCGGAATGTAAACCTACCATGTCCGTTGGAGGCTTACCAACAGACATCATAATCAGCCCCTTAGTTGTAAACTTACATGTGTGAAGCTCTCCCTATAGAAATGACAGGAAAGGTACAACGATTTGCACTCATAGGTTTGTGAAATGCCCTTTGTAATAAGTAGTATAACTGTGGTGTTACTTAACAAACTTAAAAATCCAGTCTGTGAATCGGGACCTACATGCCTAGAAATTAGAAATGTTGTGGAACTGAGACTAGCCAGTAATTACCAGTTTTACAATACATTTCTGTAGAATATTTATTTTAATGCCGGACCTCTGATGGGAAAAAAAGCTGCTGTCTTTATCGACCCTATGTTTATTTAAGTTCAAATAAAATTTTTATTAGGGTAAACAAAATTGTCATTACAAAAAGTAATATGTAATACAACAGTAGCAATAAGAATAATAAGCTAGGATAACAACAATAAGTTACATCAAATTAAAGAGTGAAGGGGGAAAAAGAGGAAAAGGGGAAACAAAAAATAATAAATGAGGCTTGGGATGAAAAGTGTACACTCGATGAGGCTTTGTACTTCAGGAGACAATGCAAATATATGCGGGAAGCTAAGTATTAAAGAAAAAGAGGGAACAAAAGGTAATTCATGGGGGTTTCGAAACCTCTTGCTGCGATGGGGGAAGGTGAGATGAGCGTTTGGCGCAAACATCCAAATAGAGGGTAACAGGAAGCCACAACGCATGTCTTTTCGGGGCCAGGGTAATGGGATAAATAAATGCAGTATCTAATCTATGATTATAGCATACATTGAACCACCAGGCTTTAAACGTAATACCCTCAGAATTCTTCCAGTTAACAGTAATCTGTTGAAACGCAACAGCTAATAGCAAATTAATAATATGAATATTCATTTCAACTTCAGTCCAGGAAGAGGACAGTGAACCGAGGAAAATGTCAGTGATAGAGAAAGGGATAGAAGTGTGAAAGATAGAATTGATTTGATCCCATACTCTGATCCAGAATGCCTGCGTGAGAGGACAAAGGAAAAGCATGTGAAAAAGCGTGGCATTGGGGGCGGAGCAAGACCAACAAAGGCCCGGAGTTGTAGGGAACCTTTTGTGAAGGAGAGATGGCGTGTAAAGGATTCGGTTGTAAAGAAAGAAAAGTGTTTGTGTAAGAGAAGCAGCTCTGGAAGACTTGCGAAGCTTAATCCAAATTTTATCCCATAAAGAGGTGGGCCAAGAGACTTCGAGTTCAGATTCCCACTGCGCCTCCACCGTAGTTTTAGGCCGGGGTAATGGAGGGTTGTGAAAGGAATGATAAATGGAAGACGCTGAAGGGTTGGAGCGTAATTGGGAATGTAAAGAGGAAACCGGAGAAGTAGAATTCGTAAGTGGAGGAGAATGAGAAAGGGAGTCGTATGCGGACATGACCGCAGTCTTGAGTAATATATATTTGTGGGCAAAAGAGGATGGGAGAGAGAAGGTTCGGCTTAGAACAGGGAAAGGTGTGAAGACAGAACCAGTAAAAAGTTGGGAGACCCATATTAAACCACGTTGCCTCCAAGATTTCCAGTAGAAGGGTTTTAGTTTGATAAGAATACTGCTATTATACCAAATCGTGGAGGTGAGAAGGTCAGCGGTAGAAGAGGAAGGAGGTGGGGTGAAGGCTAAAAGTAGTTTCGTGGTGTATTTGTGGATTGGAGTGGATACAAATTGGGGTTTGCGAGAAAAGGAGAGATACTCGGCAAAGGAGAAGGGAGAGAGAGAAAGGTGCTCAAGGTTAGCCCAAAGGGGAAGAGGTTCGGTAGGATCTTTAAGCCAGATAGCGGCCTGTTTTAGAAGGAAGGCTTTATGATAAGCAGGAAAGTTTGGAAAATTAACCCCACCTTCCGCTTTGGGGAGGCGCAATCTTGATAAAGACATGCGCGGTTTCTTTCCAGAACATAAGAAGGAGGATAAGGTGGTGTTGATTTTGGCAAAAAAATTGGCAGGGATGGAAACGGGGATATTAGAAATGGTGTAGAGGACAATTGGGGAGAGCATCATCTTAATGGTGTCAAGTCGACCCCACCAGGAAAGATATAAGGGATGCCACCTGGAGGTGAGGTCAGATAACTTCTGAGTGCATTTAGTAAGGCATAAGGAGATAGTATCCGAGACAGAAGGGGTAATATGCAAACCGAGGTATTTTATATGGGATGGGCTCCATTTGAAGTTAGAAGCCGCAAAGTCAGGCTTAAAGGTGAATTTGGTGAGGGGTAAAATTTCGCATTTGTCGTTGTTCAATTTATAACCGGAAAGATGAGAATATACATTAACTTCGGCAAGAAAAGCTGGGATGGAAACCGATGGGTTCGAAATGAAAAGTAAAATGTCGTCAGCATAGGCAGCTAATTTGATTTGCGAATGGGATAGAGGGAAGCCGTGAATGTTCGGATTTTGACGTAATTTAGATAGGAAAGGTTCGAGAACAAGGTTGAAAAGAAAGGGGGATAGGGGGCATCCCTGTCTTACTCCTCTGCCAAGGTTGAAAAAGGAGGAAATTAAACCATTAGCACAGACCGCTGCTCTAGGGTTTGCGTAAAGAAAGGAGATGAGGGAAATAAAATTAGGGCCAAACCCAAACCATTTTAATGCGGAGAATAGGAATGACCATTCTACTCTATCGAATGCCTTCTCGGCGTCAAGAGCAATTGCGGCTAGGGAATTACTGAAGCGTGACGATTTAGATAAGACATTAAAGAGGAGTCAAGTGTTGTCTGAAATGAAGCGTCCTTTAACAAATCCAGATTGCTCAGGGCCAAGGAGTTCTGGGAGAAAGGAGTCTAATCTGATGGCTAAAGATTTGGCATATATCTTGTAGTCGATGTTGACCAATGATATCGGTCTGTAATTCTTACAGTGTTGAGTGTCTTTCCCCTCTTTTGGTATAATACAAATATAAGCATCAGAAAAAGTGCCTGAGAGGCTCCGTTAGTTTTAAAAGACTCCAAAAGGTGAAATAATTTGGGCAACAAAAGAGTGGCAAAATGTTGATAAAATTCGACAGTGAAACCATCAGGACCTGGGGCTTTGTTATCTTAAGAGATTGAAGTGCTGTGTGTAATTCCCGAATGGTGAGGGGAGTTTCAAGGGAGGTTAGGTCAACGGGAAAGTTGGAGGGAGGTTGAATGCTTGTGAAGAAAGTGGTAAGAGAGTGATCAGAAGGTTGCGTGCCAGAAGAGTAAAGTGTGGAGTAAAAGCGGGAAAATTCCTCTAAAATATCCGCATCTTTATGTTGCAGAACTAAATTAGCATCAAAAACAGATTATATATTCAGCTTATTTTGTTTAACCTTCAAATAGTTAGCGAGAACTTTCCCCGCCTTATTCTTCCCACCATAAAATTTCGAGCTGGATTTCAATAAGTACAATGATGCATCATCAGTAGACTGTTTGTTATAGTTCATTTTCGCATTAACAAGAGCTGTTAAACTTTCCTGTGTGTGGGAGGTATAAAAGGCATGTTCCAGAGCTTTGATCTGAGATAAGAGATCATTGGTGCGTTTACGGGCAAGGCTACGCTTTGTAGCAACATGTCTGAGAATAAAGTCTCTGGCTGCAGCTTTATAAGCGTCCCATATAGTGTGGGTAGCTAAGGAAGGGGTATCATTTATAACAAAAAATTCGGTGGTAAACTCAATAAAGGAGGCCGTAAATTTGGGATCAAGAAGGAGGGCATTATTGAAACGCCACCGTTTGGGACCAGTGGATTTGGGTAAGATGTCAATGTTGATTAGAACTGGGGCATGATCCGAAAACACAATGGGGCCTATTTCAGCTTGGGTGAGGGATTGGGATAAATGGTGAGAGAGAAAAATATAATCAATACGTGACTGGGAGTGGTGAACAGGGGAATAGAATGTAAATTCTTTGCTGGTTGGGTTGCAGAGTCGCCAGGCGTCTATTAGTTTGTGCTGAGAAATGGCGTGTGTGAAGAGCTTATGGGATTTATTAGGGACAAAAAAAGCTTTGGAATTCCTGTCTAAAAAGGGATCCAGTGGCAGGTTGCAATCACCTGCTAGAATAAAATTGTCTTCAATGCATTGAGTAATACGAGTGGCAAACGCACTCCAGAAAGTAGGGTTACCACCTGTGGGGGCATAAACATTAAGCAAGGAAAAAGGGACACCTTTAGAGGAAAGTTTAACAAATAACCATCTACCTTCGGGATCAGATTCAGAATGCAATACAGAGTGAGAAAAGGACTTTCGAACTAGCAAAACAACACCATTTCTTTTACCATCACCAGGAGCTGAAAAAACCTTTCCCACCCAACCTCTTTGGAGCTTAGCAGCGTCAGTATCAGATAAATGGGTTTCTTGAAGAAAGGCAACATCTACATTCAGTTTAGCTAAATGGGAAAGGATCTTTTGCCTCTTGATAGGTGAATTTAAACCTTTAACGTTCCAAGAAACAATGCGCACTGACATTAAGAATAATTAGAGAGAGAGAATGTAAATAAGAAATGGAAGAAAGCCTCATATAAATCGAGAGAGGAGGGACATGAGAAAAAAGAATAAGAAAGCCTGAAGAAGAGAAGGACAGATATAAGAGAATGAGAGAAGACAGTGGAGAGGAGGAGCGCTGGGAGATGAAAAGAAAATCGTGATAAGAGGATAATAGTCAGCTGAGCAGAAGAGAACATAAGGCAAGAAGAGAAGTAGGCCATAAATTTTGGAAAAAGAAGATAAGTTGGAGAGAACCATGGAATATTACACAAGAGTAAAGAGGGTGTAGCAGAAAGTTGCAGAGTAAAACTAGAAAAAGGGAGGAGGTGCAGAATGACAATAAGAGAATGGAATATTAGGATCAAAAAGAAGAAGAAGAATGGTTTGTAAGAGAGTGATGTTAAAGGATTAAACAGTAGCCATGTAAAAATCAAGACAAGAACATGTAAAACAATAGGAAGCATGTCAACAATGGAAGAGAAAGAAAAAAAAAACAGGTCGATACTTACAAGGGATGGTGGGAAGTGGATACGTTCAGAGGACTGAACACAAGGGGAAAAATGGAGATGAGAGGAGGGGGGGAAGACCAACCAACGGCGGGTAGGTAAACGGGGCCACAAGACGTCCAACCGGAGAGACGTGACGGAACATAGGGAGGTGTTCTGTGAAAGATAAGGAAAACAATAATATTAGAACCAGGTGAACGACGTATTTCCAGGTACATAAGGAAAAGGGATCGAGGAAAAAACAAGATTAAACAGTTGAGTAACGGGAACGAACCAACACAGGCAATGAACATGAAAGGTATGCGATAGCTGAGGAACCTGTGGAAAAAAATAAGAACATAATAATATATTAAGAACTAGGAACCATAAGTTTCAAGGTAATCCAAAAATATCAACGACAAGAGTCAAGGTGGAAATGAAGAGGAGGGGCCAGAAAACTCCATGTCAGCTGTACCACAGGAATTCAGAAAACTTCGAACTCGGAGAGGATCCTCAAAAGTCATAGTCTTGTTGTTATGTGTGACTTTGAATAAGCAAGGATGGAAAAGTCCATATCTGGCTCCAATGGAACGCAGTTCCGGTCTCATGTCGAGAAATGCTTTGCGGCGTGAAGCAGTAGCCTTGGCATAGTCTTGGGCGAAGAATAAGGTGGAGTCCGACCATTTGATATGAGGTATAGCTTTAGCCGCTAGTAGAACCTTCAGCAAATCTGTGTATTCAAGAAAATACATAATTACACCTCTAGGCTTTGTCGTAGGGGAGATGGTGGAAGGCGCTCGACCTAGCCTATGTGCTCGTTGAATATTGAGAGAGGTGCCTTCAGGAAGGTGCAAAAGCTTGGGCAGGAAGGATGTAAAGAAGGCAATGGCATCATTCCCCTCGCAACCTTCCTTCAGGCCGTAGAGGCGTAGGTTATTGCGCCTATTTCTGTTTTCAAGGTCCTCCACCTGCTTCTGGAGTGACGAGATTTGCGTTTCCATGTGGACAACTTTGGTGGTAGCTTCCTGGAAGGATGAGACAGATTTTTCCACCTTGGAGACCCTAGTGTCCATTAGGGACCAATTGTCAGTCAAAGTTTGCAACTTGGAATTTGTCTCCTCCATGAATGGGCGCAACGCTCTTATTTCCTCGAGGAGTAATTCTATAGAAATAGCTGATGCTGACTTTGGGGGAGACGGTGGATTTTGTTTCAGTCTCTTGATGGTGTTTTTCGACCCTGGTTGCGGAGGTACTTCCATGGTAAGAGATGGTTCACCAGTGGAGGACTCTGCAGAAGCGTCTAAATTAGCCAATGCAGTAAAAAGCTTGGAATTTTTGATGAAATTCCGTTTAGGGGTTTTACCAGGGCCCTCCGCCATGAGAACACTTAAGATAAAGAGTCAGCAATAAAGTTCGGGCTGGTGAGCACTGCAGTTATTTGGGAGACACAACAGAGTCAATAGGAGGAGGAGCCAGCACCAAATGCAACAAATATTCGAAGGAGTCGGTGAAGTATGGCTGTGAAACTGAGGAGAGTCAAGTTGCAGTAGAAGCAGTTCACAACTGAGGTAACAGGGAGCCTAAAATGGCTGCCAAGCCAATACTGGTGAGAAGGCAGGACTCCAAGGAAAAATAGAAGAAAAAACGGTTCCAAAAGAAAAAAGAATAAAGTCACCTGTGAGGGTTCTGGTGATTTGTCCTCATTTCCTGTTGAATTGCGACATTTTCGGTGAAGCGCTGATGTCAGGAGGCTGTCACCGTCGCAGACTCGCTCCTCAGACGAGCGCCGTCTGAAACGACAAAATGGCGGTCACGGCTGAAGGAAAGCCGCGACCGCAAGAAAACGGGAGCTGCTGTGCGAGGCTGAGGGAGTCTGGAAGCGGTAGACAGCTTAGGAGGAAGACGGAGTGTTCCGACGTCGTTCGGTGTAGAGCATTGTCTTCTACAAAGGGTAGAACCGCCACGAAACTCCGGTTTAGACGGAGCTCTACCCCGGGACCTCCATCCGCATCGGGCGCTAAGCCACGCCCCCCCCTATGTTTATTTAAAGGGTCAGGAATCAGCAAGAAAGAAAAAGTGTCCTCTGGTAGAATAAGGACAATTGCCTGAATCACTCAATCCAGGAAACCTCAAAGCAAACATTTAAGAAAATGATGTAATAGAACCTCCCCCAGGCACCATATATATTTTCGTTATGCAAAATGCTGTCATGAAAATTCAACTGAGGAGATAAACTGCAGATGTCCAGTAAAGAAAATCAAATACATTGTAAAGTATGAATTGTATATGTCATTTATGAAAATGAAATGAAAATGATATTTATAAAGCATGTGGATTCCCGTGAGCCATCTTGACGCTGGCTTTTAGTTAAAGTGGAGACATTGGCTCGGCTCAGTGAGTGAGGTGAACTGTCTGGCAAGGCCAACAGTTGGCTAAACAACCAGGATAGTAGGCTTTCCTAAATAGAAGAAGGCTTGCCATTTCCTTTACTTTAAGATGGAGGGAATTCCATAATTTGGTTGTACAGGTGACAAAGCTTCTGCCTCACCAGGAGAATTTGTTTAATTTGGGAACAACTGCACTCTTGACTGCAGATGAACACAACTACCTAGAGGGAAAGACTGTGTTTAAGGTACTCAGGGCCTGATTTAGGAAGTGCTTTAAAGGCAATGCACAGAGCTTTAAAAGTAATGTGCTTCTTTAAGGTTACCAATGCAGGATGTTGACTGACACTCAGGGATTCTGTGTAGAAGGCGGGCTGCAGAATTTTGCAGTATCTGCAGTATTAAGAAGTTTTAGCTGCATTTTGGTATGTAGCGCATTGCAATAGTCTCATTTGGATAATACTAGGGCACTGTCTTTTGCAAGTACTTTGGGATAAATGGAAGTATTTTTCTAAGCATCTAAAGAATATAAAAAGCAGAGGATGTTACCAATTTGACTTGGCTTTCAAATGTCAGCCTATTGCCAAAGAGAACTTTCTCGACAGGTTTTGGCAGTGCACCTATTTCCTGGGGTCACCAGCTAGGAGACCAAAAGTAGGTGTTATTTCTGAACGGGACAATCTCCATATTTTCCGAGTTCAGTTGTAGGCAATTATTTTCCATCCAGTTGCTGATTTGCAGCACACTATCATTATACCTGGCTGCACTGTTGTTTGTATCACTGGACATTGAATCTGCAATCTGGGCATCATCAGCTTAAGATATCACTGAGAAACCAAGTGATGTCTTTTTGCCTCATTTTTGGTGTAGGGGGGTGGGATTGGCTGGGTGGGGAAGTGGGAGGTTGGGTAGGAAGGGGAGCCAAATTTCGGAAATGCAGAAAACTCCATACCAAATAAATCAAAATATATTTTTCAACTACATAATTATTCTTCATAAAACAAACACAATTAATGTAACAAATCAGGGACCAATTCATTTTGCTTTATGGGGAGGTTAACTATCTGGAGCTGGAACATAGCTGGGCTACATGATAGAGACAAACGGGGGCGGCTTTGTGAAATAATCAAGCGTGACTCACCAGATATTGTATGTCTACAAGAGACCCATCTACCTTGGGCTAAGCACAGCTTACTTAAAATTCCGGGATACAACGTTCTAGCAACTGCAACCCATACAAGTAATACTCTGGGCGTAGCTATATTAGGAAAAAATCATGTAGGGGAGCTGCTACGCCTGGCCTCAGACCAGCATGGCAGGTGGGCAGTGATAAAACTCGCTCTAGGCCTAACCATATGTACAGTATACGGCTCCAACGTGGATGATCCATCTGTGTTTGATACTTTAGAAATGGAATTGGCAGGATGGCCTGGTCCGTTAATTTTTGCGGGGGATTTTAATATTACACTTGGTTCTGACTCTAGCTACCTAACTAATCACATATACCTGGGCCGAAAGCCTAAAGTATTCAAGGCAATTAAGTCTCTCATAGCTAGCCACAACCTAGTCGACATTTGGTCCCTTAAGCACCAAGATGACCCAGGATACACATTTTTCTCCCAT
This sequence comes from Lissotriton vulgaris, assembly GCF_964263255.1. Classification (NCBI taxonomy): domain Eukaryota; kingdom Metazoa; phylum Chordata; class Amphibia; order Caudata; family Salamandridae; genus Lissotriton; species Lissotriton vulgaris. Next base: position 969,224,384 of record NC_141697.1, read on the forward strand.
CCTCATAATACATACACAAGAATTGATTATATCTTCACCACCAGAGACATCTCAAGTCCTGCAACTATTATCAAACTCCCCAAGTTGATATCCGATCATAATGCCTTGGCCCTCACTGTGAATCTAATCGGCTCGACCTATAAACCATATAATTGGACATTTGACAGAAGACTGCTGGCTAATAACGACTATATTAGTTTTATTAGACAGTGGACACAGGGGTATTTTGATATTAATCGCTATAGCGCCCCAAGAAACACCGTATGGGATAGTTACAAAGCTGCACTTAGGGGAGAAACCCTTAGCTATGTGGCTAGACTCAAGAAACAACAGGCATCTGAATATTCTAAGAAATTAGGAAAGCTAGCTAAATTGGTAGCTGCACATACATCATCAATTGCAGATAAAACCGATGGATCAGTTATACTTTGTCAGATCTTAATCCTCAAAACCGATCTAAACAAAGGATTAGCACAAAAATCTGCTGAAACCTTTCGAAGTCATCAAAGAAACCTTTATGAGAATGGGGAGAAAGTAGGCAGGCAACTAGCCTTACAAACGAGACAAAGGGCCTCTCTTAATTCAATATCTTCTATTAAAATTAATGATATAGAATACACCGAAACAGAGGATACACTTGAAGTATTTCAAAGGTATTATCAGAATTTATATCAAAATGACACTACACACAGCAAGGAAGATAATAAAAAATTCCTTAACGATTTTCTAACCTGTACAGATAGTAGCTTAGATAATACCACCAAAAATGATCTGGATAAAGAAATAACATTGGCTGAACTCGAACTCGTACTTTCAGAATTAGCCTCGGGGAAAGCGGCAGGCCCCGACAAGATCCAGTTGGAGTTATATCAGATCTTAGGTAAAATCATATTGCCACTGCTCTTAGATCTCTTTCTTGGGATACAGTGGAGTGGTAATACACCAGGATCTTGGAAAGATACGAACATTATAATTTTCGCTAAAAAGGGCAAACCTGCCGACTCCACCTCATCATATCGCCCAATTTTACTGATAAATTCAGACTCTAAGCTATATGCAAAAATTTTGGCAAATTGGTTAAGTAGAGATGTTGCACACCTGGTCAGCCCTTGGCAGCATGGTTTTATCCCTGGGAAGGGCACCACCGACCACACTCATAGAGCAATCTCATTGTTTGACATTACATCAGCCACGGGCGGCAGGTTGTCAATGATTCTTCTTGATGCCGAGAAGGCATTTGACCGGGTGTCATGGGAATTTATGTGGGCTATACTAGAACACTATAATTTTGGCCACAGCTTTCTTAAATCAGTCAAAGCCATGTACACCGATCCGAAAGCAAAGCTACAAATTATTGGATACGAATCAGGTAGCATCAATATCTCAAGAGGCACGCGGCAGGGTTGCCCGTGCTCCCCGATTCTATTTGCCCTCTATATCAATCCTTTGATACTGAGTATTGTAGCTAGTCCTGGAATTCAACCAGCAGTGACAGGAATATATGAAACAAAAGTGCTAGCGTACGCTGACGACATTGCCATTTTAACACCAGACCCAGACGTGGCTATGTCCGATATTGAGGCAATAACTCATCAATGTGGGTCCCACTCTGGTTACTCTCTAAACAAAACCAAAACAGTTATACTTTGCACAGAAAACACACAATGCATTGATCCGAGACGGACAATAAAGGCGACATACTTAGGGGTTCTCAATTCTGCAGGAATTCAAGATATTATTAAAATTAATTATGAACCCCTTATTACCTCAATTAAAAAAGATTTAACAAGAGTAAATAGCCTCCATCTCTCTATTATTGGGAGAGGAAACTTTATTAAAATGACTATCTTTCCCAAGATACTGTATCTATTTCGAGCAATCCCCTTATTAGTCGAAGACAATTATATTAAAATACTTGATTCCCAGATTTTCAAATTCATCTGGCAATACGGCAAGATTAGAAGATCCCTTAAATTCCTATCTCTACCGTTCGACAGAGGGGGGCTTGCAATACCTCAACTATTGTTATATTTTTGGACAGCCTATCTACAACAATTTGCTCCAATGGTGAACCCAGCGCGTAACGATGAAGAGGGGGGCGTTCCATGGGTATACGAATTAGCCCTGGGTCCCAAAGCTAGAGGACTACTTTTAAGCCAACTCGAGCTCAGTTACTATAAAAAAAACTAAGTTTAAAATTATCACTGGAGCTTGGAAAGTGTGGTCAAGAATCACAAAACATATGCAAATCCCGAAAGTTAGCCGATACACTCCACTCTGGCATTCGTCTATTCTTCCACAGCATGTAAACGATGGAACCTCTGCTAACTGGGAGAGACAGGGAATTTCGTCTCTTTATGACCTCCTCGGTAATGAGAAAAAGATTTGCTTTACTACTCTTCAAAACCAGTTTAATATACCTGGGAGGGACTATTTTAAATGTTATCAAATAAGATCAAGTATTAAACCTATGCTACCCACTTTAAGCTGGAACAGAATACCTTTAATTGAAAATATCCTAAGGCCCTCAATCAGAATTGGCACACTTTATATCACTCTTCTCGAAAAATCACCGGACGACATGGAACATACTGAATTGGCATGGGCACACAGACTCGATAACCCAGAAATAGACATCGACAAGATTTTGGCACTAGCTTCTCAACTACTACTCTCTTCCAGCTTGAAGGCACAACTATATAAAACAATATACAATCTTTACTATACACCGGAAAAAATGTTTGCATGGGGGAAAAGAATTAACAATCACTGCCCTAGGTGTAAACAAGGCCCTGCAACACTTTTGCATATGTTTTATGATTGCGATAAGTTGACACTACTTAAGAAAATGATTTGGGAATTTTGGGAGGAGGTCTTCGGGCGCAAATTGCCTGAGTCACCTACTATGTGTATGCTCGGATATGATAGCACACTAAATTTGAACCACAATGAGGAAGCTACTCTTTTTATCGGTGCTGCAGTATATGGTATCATACTTGCTGCACGATGGAAGGAGAGCGATCCTCCAAGCTTCCAAATGTGGCTGGCTCGATTCCTGGGCGTGTTCAATCATGAGACAGCAATCTATGCCACCAGGGGGGTGAAGGCAAAACTAAGAGGGGAAAAGATTTGGTCCCCTATCATAGCCTGGAGTGTTTCAGCTAAATCAAATTGAATATTTTAGCATTTTGATTTTGTACTGTAAATATAATGAATTATGACCCGATATAATAGCTTGGAGTTTTTCAGCTATATCAAATTGAATATCTTAGTATTGTGAAGATATACTGCAAGTATAATGTATTATGTATGTCTTAATAGTGTCTGTATATGATTTTCATCTTGTATACTATTTATTTTGTAAAAGATATATATCCATTTGTAAAAGAGTTGTCTAAATAAAAAAAAATAATAATAAAAAAAGAGAGAGAAACCAAGTGGCATTAGAAGCCTGGCCAGTGGGGTAACATATAATGAGAGAACAAAGGGATTGGATATGAATTAGTTGAGAGCTACAAATTGTTCCAATTCAGAGAGGAAGGATTTTAGAAGAGCTAAAGCTGCTCCCCTGATTCCTAGGGAGTAGAGACGGTCAACCAAAAGGTTATAATTGAACATTTCAAATGCAGCTGAGAGGTCTAATACAATCAATGTCTCAGTTCCTCCTTTGTCAAGAGTAGATCTTAGGTTTTCAGCTGCCACAATTATGGCAGATTCTGTGCTTTGTTCACCTTTAAAGCTGAACTGAGTGGAGTTAAGCAGATTATTTGCTTTGGTAAAGTAGGCCAACTCCAGATTCATGGTGTCCTGACTATCAAGGCTGGGAAAATCAGATGAGATATAGGCTGATAATTACTAGGATCCGCAGAGGAGAGACTGTTCTTTTTTTCCAAGGGTATGAGATTTCATTAAAGATGTCAACTAGGTTAGCAGATACTGTTTCTGGGACTGGCTGAAATGTTTTTGGAGGACAAGGGTCATTAGGGGAACCTGATTTCAGGGCCTTAATCAGACTAACTACCTGTTTATCTGAGAACCACAGGTCAGCCGGAGTTGACCTGTGTCTTGAGCAGGAACAGCCTGTGCAAGTGGGTCAGAGGGCAGTGTGCAGTGGAGTCGAAAGACGATGACGAGGTAAGAAAACCACTTACCTTGCGCTCACTGCAGCACCGAGTCAACGAGCACTAGTTAAGTGTTGTCATCTATTGACTTCACCTTCCCTAACCCCGCCTCTATCCCTCATCCGCCACCCCATCACTCTTACCTGCACAGGCCTCTCCTGGTCTTGAGTACACGTTATCGGGGCTAACTTACTTACTGCTACATTTATTAAAGGGTTATAGTAAGACACACCATGGTCTACATCTTTTTGGGGTTTTAGCTTTGTTTTAGTGAGAACTGAGAAGTCTAGTGTGTCTCATTCAATGTTGTACCACTGTGTGATTTCCTGGCAGATTGAGGACAATTTCATGAGAGTACTTTGTCCATTAGTGTTAAATCAAACATGATTTCGAAGTCGTCAGACCGTATCAGAGCCAATGTCCTCCTAAAAATTAGGGAGGGTTTGTTGGAGAATATCCCATCCAGTAATGGCCCGCCACAGGATTCTTGGCATTTACCAGTTGGGTGAGATCAAGACTGGCCATGGTGTCAATTAAGGACTATAGCGCCCCAAGAAACACCGTATGGGATAGTTACAAAGCTGCACTTAGGGGAGAAACCCTTAGCTATGTGGCTAGACTCAAGAAACAACAGGCATCTGAATATTCTAAGAAATTAGGAAAGCTAGCTAAATTGGTAGCTGCACATACATCATCAATTGCAGATAAAACCAATGGATCAGTTATACTTTGTCAGATCTTAATCCTCAAAACCGATCTAAACAAAGGATTAGCACAAAAATCTGCTGAAACCTTTCGAAGTCATCAAAGAAACCTTTATGAGAATGGGGAGAAAGTAGGCAGGCAACTAGCCTTACAAACGAGACAAAGGGCCTCTCTTAATTCAATATCTTCTATTAAAATTAATGATATAGAATACACCCAAACAGAGGATATACTTGAAGTATTTCAAAGGTATTTTCAGAATCTATATCAAAATGACACTACATACAGCAAGGAAGATAATAAAAAATTCCTTAACGATTTTCTAACCTGTACAGATAGTAGCTTAGATAATACCACCAAAAATGATCTGGATAAAGAAATAACATTGGCTGAACTCGAATTCGCACTTTCAGAATTAGCCTCGGGGAAAGCGGCAGGCCCCGACAAGATCCCGTTGGAGTTATATCAGATCTTAGGTAAAATCATATTGCCACTGCTCTTAGATCTCTTTCTTGGGATACAGTGGAGTGGTAATACACCAGGATCTTGGAAATATACGAACATTATAATTTTCGCTAAAAAGGGCAAACCTGCCGACCCCACCTCATCATATCGCCCAATTTCACTGATCAATTCAGACTCTAAGCTATATGCAAAAATTTTGGCAAATCGGTTAAGGAGAGTTGTTGCACACCTGGTCAGCCCGTGGCAGCATGGTTTTATCCCTGGGAAGGGCACCACCGACCACACTCGTAGAGCAATCTCATTGTTTGACATTACATCAGCCACGGGCGGCAGGTTGTCAATGATTCTTCTTGATGCCGAGAAGGCATTTGACCGGGTGTCATGGGAATTTATGTGGGCTATACTAGAACACTATAATTTCGGCCACAGCTTTCTTAAATCAGTCAAAGCCATGTACACCGATCCGAAAGCAAAGCTACAAATTATGGGATACGAATCAGGTAGCATCAATATCTCAAGAGGCACGCGGCAGGGTTGCCCGTGCTCCCCGATTCTATTTGCCCTCTATATCAATCCTTTGATACTGAGTATTGTAGCTAGTCCTGGAATTCAACCAGCAGTGACAGGAATATATGAAACAAAAGTGCTAGCATACGCTGACGACATTGCCATTTTAACACCAGACCCAGACGTGGCTATGTCCGATATAGAGGCAATAACTCATCAATGTGGGTCCCACTCTGGTTACTCTCTAAACAAAACCAAAACAGTTATACTTTGCACAGAAAACACACAATGCATTGATCCGAGACGGACAATAAAGGCAACATACTTAGGGGTTCTCATTTCTGCAGGAATTCAAGATATTATTAAAATTAATTATGAACCCCTTATTAACTCAATTAAAAAAGATTTAACAAAAGTAAATAGCCTCCATCTCTCTATTATTGGGAGAGGAAACTTTATTAAAATGACTATCTTTCCCAAGATACTGTATCTATTTCGAGCAATCCCCTTATTAGTCGAAGACAATTATATTAAAATACTTGATTCCCAGATTTTCAAATTCATCTGGCAATACGGCAAGATTAGAAGATCCCTTAAATTCCTATCTCTACCGTTCGACAGAGGGGGGCTTGCAATACCTCAACTATTGTTATATTTTTGGGCAGCCTATCTACAACAATTTGCTCCAATGGTGAACCCAACGCGTAACGATGAAGAGGGGGGCGTTCCATGAGTATACGAATTAGCCCTGGGTCCCAAAGCTAGAGGACTACTTTTAAGCCAACTCGAGCCCAGTTACTATATAAAAAACAAAGTTTAAAATTATCACTGGAGCTTGGAAAGTGTGGTCAAGAATCACAAAACATATGCAAATCCCGAAAGTTAGCCGATACACTCCACTCTGGCATTCGTCTATTCTTCCACAGCATGTAAACGATGGAACCTCTGCTAACTGGGAGAGACAGGGAATTTCCTCTCTTTATGACCTCCTAGGTAATGAGAAAAAGATTTGCTTTACTACTCTTCAAAACCAGTTTAATATACCTGGGAGGGACTATTTTAAATATTATCAAATAAGATCAAGTATTAAACCTATGCTACCCACTTTAAGCTGGAACAGAATACCTTTCATTGAAAATATCCTAAGGCCCTCAATCAGAATTGGCACACTTTATATCACTCTTCTCGAAAAATCACCGGACGACATGGAACATACTGAATTGGCATGGGCACACAGACTCGATAACCCAGAAATAGACATCGACAAGATTTTGGCACTAGCTTCACAACTACTACTCTCTTCCAGCTTGAAGGCACAACTATATAAAACAATATACAATCTTTACTATACACCGGAAAAAATGTTTGCATGGGGAAAAGAATTAACAATCACTGCCCTAGGTGTAAACAAGGCCCTGCAACACTTTTGCATATGTTTTATGATTGCGATAAGTTGACACTACTGAAGAAAATGATTTGGGAATTTTGGGAGGAGGTCTTCGGGCGCAAATTGCCCGAGTCACCTACTATGTGTATGCTCGGATATGATAGCACGCTAAATTTGAACCACAATGAGGAAGCTACTCTTTTTATCGGAGCTGCAGTATATGGTATCATACTTGCCGCACGATGGAAGGAGAGCGATCCTCCAGGCTTCCAAATGTGGCTGGCTCGATTCCTGGGCGTGTTTAATCATGAGACAGCAATCTATGCCACCAGGGGGGTGAAGGCAAAACTAAGAGGGGAAAAGATTTGGTCCCCTATCATAGCCTGGAGTGTTTCAGCTAAATCAAATTGAATATTTTAGCATTTTGATTTTGTACTGTAAATATAATGAATTATGACCCGATATAATAGCTTGGAGTGTTTCAGCTATATCAAATTGAATATCTTAGTATTGTGAAGATATACTGCAAGTATAATGTTTTATGTATGTCTTAATAGTGTCTGTATATGATTTTCATCTTGTATACTATTTATTTTGTAAAAGATATATATCCATTTGTAAAAGAGTTGTCTAAATAAAAAATAAAAAATAAATAAAAAGAGAGAAACCAAGTGGCATTAAAAGCCTGGCCAGTGGGGTAACATATAATGAGAGAACAAAGGGATTGGATATGAATTAGTCGAGAGCTACAAATTGTTCCAATTCAGAGAGGAAGGATTTTAGAAGAGCTAAAGCTGCTCCCCTGATTCCTAGGGAGTAGAGACGGTCAACCAAAAGGTTATAATTGAACATTTCAAATGCAGCTGAGAGGTCTAATACAATCAATGTCTCATTTCCTCCTTTGTCAAGAGTAGATCTTAGGTTTTCAGCTGCCAAAATTATGGCAGATTCTGTGCTTTGTTCACCTTTAAAGCTGAACTGAGTGGAGTTAAGCAGATTATTTGCTTTGGTAAAGGAAGCCAACTCCAGATTCATGGTGTCCTGACTATCAAGGCTGGGAAAATCAGATGAGGTATAGGCTGATAATTACTAGGATCCGCAGAGGAGAGACTGTTCTTTTTTTCCAAGGGTATGAGATTTCATTAAAGATGTCAACTAGGTTAGCAGATATTGTTTCTGGGACTGGCTGAAATGTTTTTGGAGGACAAGGGTCATTAGGGGAACCTTATTTCAGGGCCTTAATCAGACTAACTACCTGTTTATCTGAGAACCACAGGTCAGCCGGAGTTGACCTGTGTCTTGAGCAGGAACAGCCTGTGTAAGTGGGCCAGAGGGCAGTGTGCAGTGGAGTCGAAAGACGATGACGAGGTAAGAAAACCACTTACCTTGCGCTCACTGCAGCACCGAGTCAACGAGCACTAGTTAAGTGTTGTCATCTATTGACTTCACCTTCCCTAACCCCCGCCTCTATCCCTCATCCGCCACCCCATCACTCTTACCTGCACAGGCCTCTCCTGGTCTTGAGTACACGTTATCGGGGCTAACTTACTTACTGCTACATTTATCAAAGGGTTATAGTAAGACACACCATGGTCTACATCTTTTGGGGGTTTTAGCTTTGTTTTAGTGAGAACTGAGACGCCTAGTGTGTCTCATTCAATGTTGTACCACTGTGTGATTTCCTGGCAGATTGAGGACAATTTCATGAGAGTACTTTGTCCATTAGTGTTAAATCAAACATGATTTCGAAGTCGTCAGACCGTATCAGAGCCAATGTCCTCCTAAAAATTAGGGAGGGTTTGTTGGAGAATATCCCATCCAGTAATGGCCCGCCACAGGATTCTTGGCATTTACCAGTTGGGTGAGATCAAGACTGGCCATGGTGTCAATTAAGGACTTTGAGTCTTTATCTAACCGGTCCTCCAAATGAAAATTAAAATCTCTAAGAACTGTCCAATTTGCGGCGCTAAATCTTGATTCCAAGTAGGGGCTTAAGGCCTGGATGAAATTAGTCCAAGGGGGTAGAGTGCGAAAAATAAGAAGCGCACTAAAGGAATTGTTGGAGTTTAGTTCAATTTTAAAAGAGAGTGCTTCACATTCAGCAGTGAGGGTATTTGTGGATAAAGTGGCAGTCAGCTGATTGTGACAGACTATCACAGATCCCGCTTCTTTTTACAGGCCGTCTGGTCTATATATTCCGTATCCTAGTGGAATAGTGGCCACCAGGTCGGGAACGGAGGAGGGAACAGCCCATGTTTTGGTGATGAATGGCAGGTCCAGTTTTTGGGCTTCTAAAAAAATCACTAAATTAAAGTGACTGTGAATATGTGTTCTTGAGCTGGCTTATTTGTGGTAACAGGGCTAGCAGAGTTAGTATTTCTAGCTTTGAAATTGGTTAGTGAAAGCTTACAAGCAGGACATTTCATCATGCCTGCAGTCCCCAAAGGTTCCAGGACAGTGCAAATGGGGTTCTTAGCAGACGCATTGAGCCTTAGCAGCTCCTACCTTGTTTACTTTTTCATTGGGGTGAGTTTGGGTATGAAACAGGCAGGGGGGCTGCAATTGGGCACTATCCAGGCACAGACTGGCGCAGACAGGCTTGCCTTTGGCGCGCCGGCTGCGCATCCACGCTACCACTGGCATTTAAAGGGCTTGGCTCACTCACAGACTCCTCTCCAGCTGTCTGATTAGTTTCCCCTAAGCAAACAAGAACAGAGTATGGTACTTCCTAGAAGACGATATCTAAACAGAATGTGTCGAGTTAAAAAGCATTTTTAGTGCAAATTACAGTATTTAAAACAAAGTGCTGAGAACTTGTTGTAGGTTGTTTAGTTGTCACCCTGCCTTGTTGTCTTCAGAAGGCCATGGGGAGTTGGTTGGAAGATCAATTGAAGACGGAAAGAAAGAGTTGGAGAAGAGGGATATGAGGGTGGTGAAACCTCTGGCAGGGCCGGGCTGGGAACGAAAACCGGCCCTGGCAAAGTGCTTGCCCCCCCCTGCCCCCAGGGGGGGGCTGTTTGGGGTGTACCCGAGCTCTTTGCCGAGTCCGGTTTTCGGCCGATTTTGTTACAGGGCCGATTTTGCAGCTTTGCTGCAACAACGGTCCTGTAACAAAAACGGCCCCCAGGGGCCCAAAACCGGCCCCCACCCTTGTGGCGCACCGGGGAATTGCCCGGTGCCCGCTATGGCCAGTCCTGCCGTGACCTCTGGGGTGGCATAAAGATTACATTATGTCTTAAGATGTCTTATTGTTATGGAGTGAAAGGGAACAGGAGTGAAACCCATAGACCAAGCTGGGACTGGGTATGAAGTATATATAGCAAACAATGTCCCACTAGGTAACAGTAGCAAAGACAGTTTAGAAATATGCATACAATATGTATTACAAGGAAGGAAAGCAAGGAGTCTCAGTACATTTTGTGAAAAGGTAATTAATCACCAGTTTACATGGAAATGGGAAGCACAGTTAGGTAGCAGCACTGTACATGAAAACATTCATGGAGCAACCCAAAGGGCACTTGGTGACAACGTGATAACAAAGTGAAGGTGACGACGCAAGTGAACGTGGTGAACAGCGGCTCACACTCGTACACCCGGCTCACACTCGTACCCTTATTTAAGCCATCCGCCCCTCATGCCCGATCTCCTGAACTCGATTCTTTCCCCTTGCAGCACTTCAAATCAACGGCAACCCTGTCCTGAAGAGGATCCCGATTCACAGAGGATCGAAACGCCGTCGACAAACACAGCGCGATCTTACGGTGCACTATCAATAGGCTCAGAACTGTGCCGAATTTGAACATTTTAATTCTATACACTCAATGTAGAGCCTATGTGTCATTGCTTTTTATCACTTTGCGCCGACCACGCTGTTCACCACGTTCACTTGCGTCGTCACCTTCACTTTGTTATCACGTTGTCACCAAGTGCCCTTTGGGTTGCTCCATGAATGTTTTCATGTACAGTGCTGCTACCTAACTGTGCTTCCCATTTCCATGTAAACTGGTGATTAATAACCTTTTCACAAAATGTACTGAGACTCCTTGCTTTCCTTCCTTGTAATACATATTGTATGCATTTTTCTAAACTGTCTTTGCTACTGTTACCTATTGTTATGGAAGCATACTTCTGCCCTCTATCTTGGAACTGAACCTACTGTATAGTACATAAATTGTTGTATAGGTCCGAGAAGTGTTGTAGGTTGTTTAGTAATAATGTATTTATTTAACTCATAGCGGCATTATGGCTTGCCCCATTTTCTCCTCCCGTCTTTTCCGCTTCCTTACCGTTGCTTGGAAACTCCCACGTTCTAATTCAGTTGCTCCTGACTGGATTGTCAATTGGTTCCATTCTCTGCCTGTGGCTATCCCATCAATAAAGTATTCCTCGCAACTTGAGATGGTCTGGAGTGAAGTCTTTTTTACATTTGTTTGGCGTCGATTGCTGGTGGAGGAACAGCACAGCGTGCAGCAGCCTTCCTCCAAACTCATATTAGGCAAAGCATAGTTTTCATAAGGATCCGTGCCCTGGATTTTGGTCAGTTTTGCAAAGTGTGCTGCTGTATCAGTCCAGTCTACTGTGGTGGAAGTGCGGCAGAGTCGGCTCGTTTACGGCTGATGGCATTGGTTTTGGCTGGAGAGGAGGGGCCGGTAGCCGAAATAGTGTCATTCTTTCTTCCCACTGAAAGGCGGAGCCATTCACGTCTTCGAGTTCCTCATTGCCGTCAACGTGTGGATTCATGTCTCAGACGGAATGAGCTAAACCATCCACGTCTCCAAGTTTCTTCGTAGGAGGAGTCTTCCTTCCGTCATCCTTCTGCCACAGAAAGGGGGAACTGGCCGTATTTTTGTGTACCTTTGATGAATCTGAGCTTCAAGTATTTTTAGGGCTCGGCCTACGTCACCACTTCGTCAGAAGTGGGGCCGAGCTCCGAGCCATCTTGTTACGGGTCTCAGAATAGTGAAGTTAAAATTCCTCACAGCGCGAGATTTTTCCGTAGTTTATTTTGGCATCTGCATGCTAATTGGTCCTCGCAGTGCTGTGTTTCTAGTAGCCTTCACGCAATAGGCCATATGGATTTCAGTTTGTGCACTTCCTGCATATTCTGTGCGGTTACGCGCAGGGGAGTGCAATAAATTGTCAATTACGAGCTGTCAAGGTGGCGCGGTAATTGAACCCAGATGTTTGGGGCGCGTTCACCAGTCTGCAGTGAGTTTGGTGGGCGCGCGTTCGTCTGCATCCTTTCATGTGTAAGTGTTGGCCTTTGAAGAGCTGGCTTGGTCGTACGCCGACAATGAGACACACAGTCTTCATTACCCCACAAAGTATGTAAGTGCGTTTGTATTGGAGACAGTAACGTCCAGGAACGAAACGGAATTATTTTCACTGGCTTACGAACAGTCCCACATTTTGCCGCATTCTCCTCATCTCATCAAAGGGGCTCATGTCTTGTTCAGCAACAAAACCAAACCTCCGAGAGCAGGAATGTGCTTCTGCATGGAGGGTCCGAGCAGCCGGGTTGCAACAGTTGTGCTTGTGTGTCTAATCTTGGGCCTCATGACAAGTAGGTTGATTTTAGGTGCAGGGATACACAGGCACTGTTCACACACAAAGACACTGTTTACACCCACGGACACTGCTCACACACACAGGCACTTCTCACACACACAGGCACTTCTCAAACTCACAGGGATTTCTCACACACATCCCACTTCTCACACACAGGCACTGTTCACACACAGACACTGCTCGCACACAGACACTGCTCACACACACAGATACTGTTCACACACACAGACACCGGCACGGCGCGCACACATAGGCACTGTTCACACACACAGGCAGTACATACACACACAGGCTGCTCACACACACCAGCACTGCGCGCACACATAGGCACTGTTCACACACACAGGCACTACATACACACACCGGCACTGCGCACACACACAGGCGCACTGATAACACACAGGCACTGTTCACACACAGGCACTGTCCACACACAGGCACTGTTCACACACAGGCACTGTTCACACACAGGCACTGTTCACGCACACAGTGCTGTGTGCTGTCGAGTGCTGTGTACTGTAGAGTGCAGAGTGCAGTTGAATGCAGAGTGCAGTTGAATGCAGAGTGCAGTTGAGTGTAGAGTGCTGTAGAGTTCAGAGTGCTGTTGAGTGCAGAGTGCTGTGTGCTGTTGAGTGCAGTTGAGTGCAGAGTGCTGTTGAGTCCAGAGTGCTGTTGATTGCAGAGTGCTGTTGAGTGCAGAGTGCTGTGTGCTTTTGAGTGCTGTGTGCTTTTGAGTGCAGTTGAGTGCAGTTGAGTGCAGTTAAGTGCAGTTAAGCGCAGGTGAGTGCAGTTGAGTGCAGTTGAGTGCAGTGGAGTGCAGTGTGCTGTAGAGTGCTGTGTGCTGTATAGTGCAGTGTGCCGTGTGCCTTTGAGTCCAGAGTGCTGTGTGCCTTTGAGTGCAGAGTGCTGTGTGCTGTAGAGTGCAGAGTGCTGTGTGCTGTTGAGTGCTGTGTGCTGTTGAGTGCTGAGTGCTGTTGAGTGCAGAGTGCTGTTGAGTACAGAGTGCTGTTGAGTGCAGAGTGCTGTTGAGTGCAGAGTGCTGTAGAGTGTTGTGTGCTGTTGAGTGCAGTGTGCTGTGTGCTGTTGAGTGCAGAGTGCTGTGTGCTGTTGAGTACAGAGTGCAGAGTGCTGTTGAGTGCAGAGTGCTGTTGAGTGCAGACTGCTGTGTGCTTTTGAGTGCTGTGTGCTTTTGAGTGCTGTGTGCTTTTGAGTGCAGTTGCGTGCTGTTGAGTGCAGAGTGACAGTGAGTGCAGAGTGATTGCAGAGTTCTGAGTGCAGAGTGAGTGTAAAGTGACAGTGAGTGCAGAGTGACTGCAGAGACAGTGTATGAGGGTGCAGGGTGCACATTGTGTGAATGTGCAGAATGAGTGTGCAGGATAAACAGTGTGTGACTATGCAGGGTGACATTGGGAGTGTGTGGGTGAGCAGTGTGTGAATGTGTAGGGGCAGTGTGTGAGTGTGCAGAAAACACCACACACACATACACCACACACACACACCATACACACACCACACACACATACACTACACACACATAACACACACACAAACCACACACACATCACTCTCTCAACACCACAAACTCCTCACCACTCACCACAACACACTCACCACCACACACTCACCCCCACAGACTCACCACCACACACTCAACACTACACACAAAACAACACACACAACAACACACCCCCAGCCGTCAATGAATGCTTTCACCAGGCACAAACACCAACAACCATCAATGTACGCTTTCACCAAAAACAAACACGACCATGGATCAGTGCCGCTAAACACCCATGCACACAACAAACAATTTCAGTGCAACTTTCACCAAACACACACACACACCAACAGCTGACAGTGCACCAGCCACTCTTTCAATTGGCACAATCATCAACAGCTGTCAGTGCACCCTTTCACCAACCACACGCATTACCATCCATCTCTGTGCGCTTGACAGCCACACTCAGTAACAGCTCTTACTGCACGCTACCACCAGTCATACACACCTCAAGCCACCACTACACGCTTCCACCAAACACACACACCAACAGCCATCACTGCACAATTCCTACAGGCACACACATCCACCACCAATCAATGCACACACCAATTGATAACGCATACGCCAATTAATATTGTACCTATCGCACTATGCTGCACTTTACCTTTTAAAGATAATGCGTTAAAGTGCAGCATGCCACCATTGATAAGATTCCAATCCAACACACATATCTCCAACACACACCACATGCGTCCACTCCAAAACACATGCCTAAAACACATTGCCATTTACAATGCCATTATCTCTAACTCAAACAAACCCGAGCCCTAATGCATTCCTAATGCTTGTTGTGTATGTGGACAGCCCATTTAGTAAGTAAGTGTGTGTGGCAACAGCTTGCACCTGCATCTTCTATGCTCTCTGTGCTTATAGTTCATCAGCAATACGTTACTGCTGCTGTATGTTGTGCATAGTGTCTTCTTTAGGGCTCTGTGGATGGTGTATATGCCCTATGTATGTTCTATAAACTATAGAGGGGGAATTTGCGCTTTATTAGTGTACTGCGGTCATGTTCCTTGTTCTTCAAGAGTTTATGGCAGTACGAAGGCGCTGTATTTCCTGTACCAGTGAGCTGTTCAAAGGCGACTTTTGTAATACTGTGAGCACTGTACTTGAAAC
The DNA here is from genome assembly GCF_964263255.1 of Lissotriton vulgaris. Lineage (NCBI taxonomy): Eukaryota > Metazoa > Chordata > Amphibia > Caudata > Salamandridae > Lissotriton > Lissotriton vulgaris. The sequence continues at coordinate 969,239,817 of NC_141697.1, forward strand.
TTCTACAGTGGTGGGCACAGAAACCCTACTTTGGCTGCATTCTGACTGGACTTGGAGCGTTGTGTTCTGCTAGAGGTATTATGTCCACTGACTGGCACAGCAGTTACCTAGTAATGCGTCAAACACTGACTGGCACAGCTTTGGGTTACTGGAACATCGTCAAGATTTATATGTTCTAGATGTATCTATTGTGCCATACTAGTCAACTGAAGTTTGTGTACACTGTTCCATTTCTTGTTTTTAGCTACTAGGTTTGCATGGCATCTACGAGCATGAATCAACCACCTCCATTTCTCAATGAAGAAGGTGAACCTATTATTCCGTAGAAAGAGAGGAAAAATATTTTTGTGTCTTATTTAATAGCTATTAGTGGAAAGAAATCTTCTCCTCTGAGAAAACAACACATTTTGTTGCACAATTTGGGTATTGATTGACAGAAAGTGTATGAAAACCTCATTGATTCAGGCAGTGATTCAGAGGGAGAGGAAGGTCAGGAGGATGTATATTCATTAGCATTAACAAAACTAGGGACACACTTTGGCCAGAGAATGTATGTGGCTCTCTTGAACGTCCCAATTTATTTTGCAGCTTTCAAGAGAAAAATTCAAAAATCACAAGTTACGTTGCTGTCCTAAGAGAGTTGGCTACTTTGTGCAATTTTGGTACATTAAGTGATTTTTAATCAGGGACCAGATGGTCGGTTGGACCAACAACCACAAAATTCAGGAAAGGTTATTAACAGGGAATCCTGATTTGACAGTAGCTATTCAAATCTCTAAAAGTTTGGAGCACACAGCAGAATGCATGAAGGGAATGAAAGTGGGAAATGTATCAGATACTGTGCATGTAGTGAAAAATAATTTGTCTCAGGAGTCTCAGGGTGAGGTAGGAGTTGAGTGTAAGAAAACTAATGAATTTCACTTCAAGAATGGATTGGAGGACGTCCTGACCGGAGAGGCAAGATGGCCGCCGTAGCTCTGTAGAGGACAGTCGCTTATTCTCCTCTCTCCCATCCTAATGTGAATGGACTCGTGAATACGGGGATGTGGGTCCTGGCTGGTTTGCTGTCTCGTTTCACGGCAGGTCTACTCAGGCCAGGTCTACTAAGAAGACTTTCAGTTAATACGGGGACAACTTTGCTTGGCTGCTGGAGAAAAATAATCACTACTGCTAAAGTACCCCACAAAATGTCCCAAAAAAGTAAGTTGGATAAGGACAAAGATAAACCAACATCTTCTGGGCCGATCAAAGGCTCAGCAGTAAGAGAAGGAGCAATCCCAAAGGTACCAGCCGCTGCTGCCAAAAAACAAACAGAGCACATTAACCGATCTGCTAAGAGCGCCCTGTTCAAGAAAACGGAAAGGCAAGAGAGGAAGATTGAAGCAAAACCAGAGACCCGCTTGGCAGCGAGTAAGGCTGCGAAGGAGTTAACACTGGACACAGAAGGAAAAAACCATCGCGTACAAATGGTGGCAGCAAAGGAGCAGATGCGGCAATCAACCTTACCAGAATCCTTCACCTCCAAAGTACCCCCGCTGGCTCAGATGCAGGCGCCTGACCATCGGCAGTCCAGGGCAGCGAGTGGACTCCCATCGGGAAAGCAGATTGAGACGGGATCTCCGAGGATTGCAGCTGGGCTGAACGTGGGCGCCGGAGAAACAGCAGACCGCGAGGACGCAAGCATCGAGGGCCCGGTTGCTGGGCAACCACGGAATGCTGCGGGAGATAGCACGCAGCAAGCAATGCAGAGTGCAGCTGCTGAGAAGGCGAGCGAGGAGGAGAAAGCCGACCTAAAAGGTAATGCGCTAGAGCAGCTGGAAAGGCACAATAACACTCAAATGCTAGACGCACTGCTGAATGTCGAGTTAGGCTTAAACAATAAAACTTTACAGCATCTTGACCCGAGCTGGGGGAGCGCACAGAGCTTAAGAGACCAACAAGACCTTGTGTATGACCAGGATAATGGTAAAGGAGGTAGATAAGATAGAGGTATGAGGGGAGGCTCCCCTGAATTTTTTTCAGTCAATGAGGGCTCCGACACTACAAACATTAGTGAACCTGAAAACGAGGAAGAGGGGAGCAGTACGGATCAGTCATCAGGCTCAGCTACAAGTAAGGACTCCAGGGATCTAACGACCAAGAAGAAAAAGAGAGCTGGAGTCAGAAGAGATGGAAGAGGGTCTAGAAGCAGCATGAACAAGAAATTGTCGTGGAACTATTCGGCTACATCAGAAACCTACCAGGAAAAAGATCAGAATGAGGGTGAAAATGAGGAAAGGGTAAAATCGCAAAATGTAACTCTGGAAATGTTATTTGGAACTCTGAAGCAGATGCAGTCCGAGGCCAGAGCAGAAAGCCGAAGAGCAAAAAGAGACACAAAAAAACTTCAAATCTCTCTCAGAAGAGTAAACAGAAAGCAGAAAGAGGTCGAAGTGAGAGTAACTCAAGTTGAAGAAAGGACTAGCAGAGTGGAAGACGAGGTAACAGATTGGAAGACTTTTAAGATGGAACAAGAAAAGGTAGTGGAAGACCTACAATGGAAGCTAGAAGACTTTGAAAACCGCCAGAGGCGGAACAACGTAAGACTTTTGGGACTTGAGGAAGGGCGGGAGGGACAGGACCCTAGAGGTTATGTGATAAAAGTACTAACAGAAGCCTTCCCAGAATCAAAATGGCAATGGGAACTTGAAGTACAAAGGGCCCATAGATACCCTCTGTTCATAAGGAAAAATCGTGGGCAAGAGAACGCGTTACCAAGAGCTATGCTGGATTTTCTAGGGAACTTTTTAGCAAGGCAAGAAATAATTGACAAAGCTAGACCTGATTCCAGAAAGACTGCTGACGGAAACACATTCTTTGCCAGACCTGATTTCTGCCACGTCACCGTGGAAAGAAGGTGGAAGTTAAGGCAGATGATAGTACCCTTCCAAAAGCAAGGTGCAGAAGCCTATTTGTTATTCCCGGCAAGGCTGAAAGTAATTAGAAAGGGGTATACAAAGATGTTCACATCTGAGATTAAAGCGGGGGAGTATCTCGCAGAGATCACGGAGTTAGACAAAAGAAAAGAGAGTACAGTCAGAACCCCGCCAAAAACCCCAACAGACAGCCCACCAAAAACCCCGTAAAGGTAACAGCAAATAAAAATGTGTATAGAATAGTTGATAGCTGTGGGAGCAGGATGGGAGAGAGTAGCGATTCTACAGACTACAGGGGCTACATATAGGTCAGGATTGACCTATTTGCCTGTAGCAAGGGGGGTGGGATCCAGAGGGGAGGGAGGCAGAGGGGGGGAAGGGGGGGGGGTTGGGGGGGGAAGACATGCACTTAGGTGGTGGGCACAAGCACAAGCACAATACATGTAGGAGAGTAAAGAAAGACTTGATGGGCAAGGTGCACAATAGCGTTGTAATAAAATTTGTAGGTAAGGAAACAATGAAGTTTATTGAATATTGTCGGCACAGGTATATACAGAAAGTGGGAAAAATATGAGCTATAATGACTTGTAGGATAGTCTCGATAAATATTTGTGGATTAAATGACCTAAATAAAAGGCTTAAAACTGCTGCCCTGTTAAAATCATTAAACCCCGATTTGGTGTGCCTTCAGGAAACACATATTGAAGGTACTAAGGCTTATTTACTAGACCAGCTTGGTTTTAACGTATTAGTGAAAACTAACCAAAATACAAAAACGAGAGGGGTGGCTATTTTAGGCAAGAGATATGACACGCAGGTTAAGAGGAAGAAGGAAGATCAGTGGGGTAGATGGGTTATAGTAGAACTAGTGTTCAGGGGGAAACTATCACAGTTGTCTCGGTCTATGGATCTACAGGAGATGATCCTGAGATTTTTCAATACTTAGACACAGAATTAGCGCAATGGCCAGAACCCATCATACTCTGCGGGGACTTGAATATACATGATGCAGATAGTAGCTTTTTAGACCCTGGTAGGAATTATTCAGGGAGGAAAAAGAGGACCTATAGAGCCTTAGCAAATATGGTAATGAATATTTCATTAGAAGATCCATGGTTAAAATGTCACCCAAATCTAGATGGGAGTACCTTCTTCTGAGCTCCTCACCAAATATTGGTTAGGCTGGATTATTTTTTAATTACGAGAAGTCTGATGGATAGAGTAAAGATAGATAGGGAACCGAGGATTATCTCAGATCATAATCCACTAGTTTTAACCGCAATAATTGGGCAAAAGAGAAATAAAGAGCAGAGACAATGGACCTTTGACAGAACACTACTACAGGACCAGTGCTATAGGGAAAGAATGAGTAATTGGATCAAGGAATACTGGGAGATAAACAGGGGCACATCATCACCAGGGATAGTGTGGGACGCCTTTAAGGCCGGTATAAGAGGGGAAACCGTGAGTTATGTTATTAAGATGCAGAGAGAGGCAAAAGCTGAAAAAGATATTAAACTAGTCAGGGAAGCAGAGGAAGCACTTATCTCAGCTATAATTACACACTCCCCTATAGACCAGATTTTACTGAAGATAGTTGCTTTTAAAACTGAAGCTATGGATGGGATGGCAAAAAGACAGTTGAGAGGTACATAGCAAATAAAGAAAAAGTATATGAACTCAGCGAGCGAGTAGGGCATATATTGGCTGTGCGAGCCAGACAAAGGGAGGGATTGGCTGATATCAAGGAGATTAAAAATTCTCAGGGAGTTACAGTTAAGGAAGCTGAACAGGTTAGAGAGGTTTTCAAACATTTCTATACGGAACTTTACACACTAGCTGGTCAGGAGAAGGAGGAGGATATAAGGACTTACCTAAGCGAGATAGAGCCTTCAGCGCTACTAGAGGAAGACAGAAATAGACTGGAAGAGACATTGCAGCTGAACAAACTGGTTGAGGCTTTGAGGGATTTACCATCTGGGAAAGCAGCTGGCCCGGACCAGTTACCGGTAGAATTTTATAAAATCTTTCAACCATCTCTCTTAAAAGAAATGTTTAATGTGATGCTGTTAGCACAAAAGGGTGAGTCTGTTCCAGAGTCATGGGGCGGTGCAGACATTATTGTAATACCGAAGAAGGGTAAACCCACAGATGTTCCGGGGTCCTACCGCCCCATTACTTTAATGAACGCAGATGTCAAGGTGTTCTCCAAAATTCTGGCAGTCAACAATCAGAGAGGAACAAGGCAGGGGTGTCCCTCTTCCCCTCTGCTTTTCGCTTTATATCTTGATCCCTACATACGAAAGTTGGAAAGCAATGCTCAAATTCCGCCACTAGTTCTAAATGGATGTAGATTTAAAACGTTAGCATATGCCGACGATGTGGCCATTCTGACTACACAACCTACAGTAGCTATTAGAGCAATTGAAGATGAAGCTGGGCGATTTGGGCAGTTTTCAGGGTACAGTTTGAATAACACTAAAACTCAGATTGTAAAAAACCAGTGGGTAGTATGTAATGACGATAGAGTGGTGGGAGTGGCAACTTATTTAGGGGTGCGAATTACAGCAGAAGTAGATAAGATTGTTAAAAGTAATTTGGACCCTTTGATTGCTCAAGTTGAAAAGGATTTGGAAAAAATGAACAACTTACACTTATCCTTGGTAGGCTGCACGAACATTATCAAGATGATGATACTACCTAGGTTTTTGTACTTTTTTAGGGCCATACCTCTGTTGTTTGAAGCCAGTTGGTTCAATGGTATAGAGGCCATATGTAACAGGTTCATCTGGGCACATGGTAAGACCCGGAGGGCCTACAGATTTATGACACTTCCTAGGGAAAAAGGGGGGTGGGGCGCACCAGATTTTTGCTTATATTATATGGCCACTGTTTTGCAATATATACAAGGACTAATTGGGGGGAATACTGATGATGCAAGAATGCAAAATATGTCTACTGAGGTTTATGCTGTTGTACTAGGGCCAAATGCTTGTAACTGTTTTCTAAAATGTACAGATTTTAGTTATTTCAAGAGAACCAGGTTTAAAACTGTCATGGCGGCAGTTACGGTATGGAATGCTTTTTTAAAGAAAGCCAAGATGGGGAGATATAACAGATATGTCTCCCTGATTAACAACAGATCACTCCCAGCGGAAATATTTGCTGATCAAACTATGGCAGAATGGGCAGCGAGTGGGATTACGCAAATAGGAGATTTGTTTGCTCAGGACGGTTTTAAGCAGTTTGCAGATTTGAGAGAGGCATATGGTATACATAACAGGGGTTTCTTCAAGTACTGGCAGATTAGAAGCTTCTTAAAGAATAAATCGGGAGGGCCAGCAGGCTTTAACAAAATAGAAATAATGGAGAAAATAAAGATGATGGGGGACTGCACAATCAGGTCCTTTTATGCAGCTTTGTTGTAAGAAAAGCAGGATGATTTAGAGAAATTCAGCATGAAGTGGGCAGACAAACTGGGGGTTGATAGCAATTTGTTTTCTGATTCTCTAATTTAGGTTGCACAATTTTAAGTACAGCCCCTCTGCAGTCCCAACACTACAAAACATTATACTTTCTTTACTTTACGCCTGCAAAGATAGCAAAATGGGGCGGGAACACAGGAATAAATTGCCCCCGATGCAACGAGTTGGAAGCAGACAGCATTTACATCTTTGCAACATGTCCCCAGCTGCATTCATTGTTCAGAGAGATAGAGGGGTTTTTAGCAAGATCCTTGGGTATTGTGATCTGTCTTACACCAGCTTAAATTATGTTAGGAGTGGCTGAGCAGGAGCATGAGCAATATACAGAATTTCTGTTTGTATTAATGGCAGTTTACAGACTGACAATAGCCAGGGCTTGGCTAGATAAAAATCCTCCAAAATTTCAAAATTGGTTGGCAAATACGCTGTATGCCCACAAGATAGAGGAAAATATCTATGTTCGGAAAGGAAGGAGAGGAAGATGTCTGGGGAGAAGAATTTGGGAGCCATTAAGTAAATGGAAAGAGAAGCAAAGAAAGGATGATTAGGGGGTGGATGGGGAGAAGATTGTGGGGAATTTTCTTAACAAATTGTTTTTTTTCTTTTCTCTTCTTTATTATGCTACGCTTTGTTTTGTTTTCTTCTTAAACTGTATGATTCTGATTCATTTACTGCTCAAATGTACTAATTAAATTAGGTTGAAGTTATCCTTTTGTTGGGCATATTCCAAAGATGAGTTCTATAAATTAGAAATTAAGCAAATTACTGTAAAATGTTAAAATGTATTTTGTGTAAGTTAAACTGTGCTTATGTTGGCAAAGAAAAATAAAAACTTTAAAAAAAAAAAGAATGGATTGGAAGACAGCAAAAATTGAGATGGTTGACAAGGTGGCTGAGTGATTAAGGCAATGGATTGCTAATCCATTGTGCTTTGCATGGGTGTCCTCGGATCCCATCCTCGCCGCCAAATAAATGTGGAAATGACTTTACTCCATTTCAAGTTGCGAGGAAAACTTTATTGATGCAACAGCCACAGGTAGCCAACTGAACCAAATGACAATCCAGTTCAGGGGCAACTGACAATCCTTGCTTTCCTGCAAGAACCATCATTTGCAGGAAGTGCAATAAAAGGGGCCATTTTGCCAACCTATGTTAAGATTTAAAGGTGGGAAAGAAATATGTAAATTGTGTTATGGATAATGATGATGATGAAAAAAAGTGTTTCATGCAGGTGAAGATGAGGTGGGGTTTGTGTCCTTACATCCTACATGCATGATCTCTTTGGACAGGAGGAATTTGAAGTTTTTGCATTCTCATGCTCTCCATATACATTAATTGACTATGGCACATTTAGAAATAAGTTCAAAGATAAGGTGCCGGAGTTGATCCAACCTGACATTGAACCTGGGGGGTACAATAAAGACCTTATTCCATTGGTTGGTATGTTGACATTGGAAATTCCTTTCAAGGATAGATCTACGGTGGGGAAAGTGTATTTAATCCAAAGAAGGATCCAGTGTACAGGTTGGGCTCATCACAAATATCTGAGTATTGTATTAGATCCTAACAAGGAGAATCCTGTTTTAACAGTAAAAATTCCCAGGAAGCATGATCTTTAGGCATTGTGTGATGAGTTTCCCACTGTGTTTTCTGAAAAGGTGGAGCTTCTTAAAAAATATCAACATAAGATTCAAGTACAGAACAATGCTTTACCAGTTGTACAAAACGTGAGAAGAATTCCATCTCATGCAAGAGCCTCTCAAAAATGAATTAAACAAATTGGTAAGCCAAGGGATAATATAACCTATTCATAGTTCATTATGGTTGGCTCCGATTGTAGTGACACAGAAGGCGGGGGAAGAGGTATTCGCCTCTGTGTAGAATTGAGAGATTTAAATGCCACCATATGGGTTGGCAGGTTTCTCTTGCCTAGAATTAATGACATCTTGAGTGTAATTGGTGAGGTTGAGGTTTTTAGTGTTATTGATTTATCGTCTGCCTATAACAAGATCGAACTTCATCTGGATACTAAAGCACCACTGGTAGTAGTTTTGAGGAATGAACCTATTTTGCAGGAAGGTCAAGTGGAATCCACGCAACAGTTAATGGCAAAAACTATACACTGGCTGAATGTTAAACTGAAAGGAGCGGGGTTTGGGGCTGGGTCATCTGCAAACAACTCATAATGGCTACACGCTCTTCTTGGGTTGGCTATTCTTTGAAGAATGAAGGGGGAGATTGTGTGGTAGCTAATTTCAATAATGCACGTGTAGTTACGTTTATACTTGACTGTCTAGGAAATAGGAATGAAGGAGTTTGTCCTGCTAAAACCTCCGTGCTCCCTTTAGGGTTCATCTACAGTACCTATCATAACTCCCTGCTAGGAGTGAGGGCTAACAGCGACAATCGTAGTAACCTCTATGGGGCTATGGCGTATCCGCCTGGACTCAATTTAGCAAATAGATTTGCTCCATTGTCTGGTCTAGATGGATGTGATTGACTGTCACTTTCTGTCACACGTATGAACGAAGAGATCCCTATCCTTTTTGACACCCTCCAGCAGCTGAATTCACATCCTCAACCAATAAATCCCAATGGGGACCAGGGTACTGAGAATATGTTTATGCCTGGACAAAGGATTGGCTTGGCCAAGAGGCCATTTAATATAATATCCTGGAACATTACGGGGTTGCTTACGAAAACCAGATCCGAGGACTGGTCTAACTTTATCGAGACATGTGACATGGTTGCGTTCCAAGAAACCTGGGATTTGGACACGATCTTTCGGCTTTTTGGCATTTGGCAAGCAAGCATTTCTTAGTAGTAAATGGTGTCTATCAGGTGGGTTATTGTTATGGATGAGCAACAAGCTGGTTTTCAGGTTAAAGAATTAGTGATTGATAATCCAGATATGCAGGCTATCAGAATAACTTCCATGTATGAATCTGAGTGTATCTATGCCAGAGGGCAGGCAGGTGGAAAGGCCTCCCCGATTATTTCTAGTTTGGATTCTTTCCTGAAAACCTTAAAGGGGCCCTGTAATAAGATCATTGTAATAAGATCATTGGGGTTGGTTGGTTGGTTATGAGGACGGGAATATAACTAGTGACGAAGACGCTGTTTGGCGTGTCCCGTCATTATCGCTCGTCCCAGTTAATAAATTAACTGAAGCTGTGCTTCAGCTTAAAAGTCTTACAATGGAGTGTGGGCTCCGTGCAGTAAATGGTAGATCTAAATCAGACATGGAAGGCAACTGTACCTTCAGTAATGGGGCAAGGAAAAGTAGGATTGATTATTTTCTCATCAATCTAGAATTCTGGCATAGGGTGAGGGATATGGAGGTCGTGAATAGACCAGAGAGCGACCATGAACCTCTTTTTCTGACACTAGATGTGATTTGCACCCAGAACAGAGTGGTATTCCGGACACGGAGGGGAGTGGGGAGGTGACCATGTGGGTCCAGTACCTGCTAATAACATTTCAGCAGAAGCTTGGGTTTCATATTTTCAGTCCCAATTCTCCTCTCATATACACGACTCAGAACAGTTTAAGTGTATTGCTTCAGAGGAGATATTATCATTTACCCCGCTAGAAATAGAATGTGCACTTGATGGGGTGGCTGCAAGTAGAGCCCCGGGGCCAGATGGCATCCTGGCAGATATATTTAAATCTGACCGGGAGAATTGTCTGAAATCATCTTCATTTTTGCCAATGGCTTGCCTAGAGGTGCCCCATCCCAGAATCTTGGCACAGGGTGGAGATTATCCCCATATACAAAAAAGGGGATTGAGCCTCCCCATCCAACTACCGGCCCATCAGTCATATTGACACCATGCTAAAGTTGGTGGCTAGATTAGTGCTAAGCAGGGTGAATAGGTGGATTGTTGATAATGACATACTATCCACCTAACAAGCAGGGTTTCACTCCCATGTCAGCACTATTGACCACGTCTTTAGATTAATGATGTTATATTGGAATACCGTGGTCATATCTGGGGGCACCCTCTATGCAGCATTTATCGATCTCAAGTCTGCATGTGACTTAGTGCCCTGTAATAAACTCTGGGTCACTCTTAACAAAGCGGGGATGCCCGCAGAGATCCTCTCATTCATCATTAAACTACATGACTACCTATTCCCAAGTTAGATGGTGACAACAAGGGAGACAACAGAACATTTTTCGGTTAACAAGAGAGTGTGGCAGGGGTGTGTTTTAGCCCCTACCCTCTTCTCCCTGTTTATCAATAATGTGGTTTCATATTACTCTGACTATACCACGGATGCCTCGACTCTCGCTGGCTTGAGGATTCCTTTATTAATGTTTGCGAACGATACTTTAATTTTGTCAAAAACTCAAGTTGGTCTTCAAAGAGGCCTCAACCGATTTACCTTGTTTTGCGATGACTATGAACTCATAGTTAATGTCGCCAAGACCAAATTCATGGTCCTGCATAAAAGTAAATCAGTGAAAGCCAGAGTAGTAATGAATAATGTGCCCCTTGAACAAACTGATTATTTTACCTATTTAGGGGTCACTATGGGCAAAAGATTGGCTTGGAAGCCACAGATGGATCTACTGGCGGGGGCCCTCCTGAAAGGGCGGAGGGCCCTCCTGAAAGAACTTTGTCTATCCTTAACAAACCAGTGGCTCCGGCTATGGCTATTTATTAAGGAAAGGTTATAGCCTCAATAATCTATGGAGCAGAACTCTGGGGGTTCGAAAGGGTATCTTCTTTAGTCCAAGCACAGAACAAGTTCCTGAGGGCATTGACTTGTCTCCCGATGTCTACACCTCTAAGGCCATTATTGATGGACCTTGGGTGTATTTCTTTTGAAGAGGAAGCAGGTTTTAGACCTCTTGCTTATTGGCGACGGCTTTGGACCACCCCGGAGTTGACAGTCTCTGCGCAGTCACTTAAGAATAATAGCGAGGCTGATGAATCCAATAAGATTACATGGTTAAACAAGATTAAGGTGGCTCTTTTAAGTATGGGCCTTATCCACCTATGGCGGGACCCAGAAGGGAACTCGTTTCCCCCGAAAGCGGAATTCAAAGCCTTATACAGGGAGGTGATCTGGCAGAAATCCTTTTCTCAAGTGAACGGATATTCCTTAATAGACCTCTTTCTGTGCCATAAAATTGAGCATAGTATGGAGGCCTACTGGGACACCATTTCCAGTTTTGGAGACAGGAAGCTTTACCACCAATTTAAAGTGGGAAGCCTCCCTATAAAATTGTTCACTAAAAACCGGGGGTCTGGTCAAGACTCACTCTGTCACTCTTGTCTATGTGAGGAAGAGACTCTGTTGCATATCCTCTTCGTCTGCCCTGCATACAAGACGCCTCGAAAAAAATGGCTCAAGCCAGTTCACGCCAAAATGGGAACAAGAACCTCCCAAATGGCTTTGCGTATTATAAAATCTGACACCAGCAAAGTTGTAGTGGTGGCTATGGCAATATGTTGGAGCTGGACGTGGGCCATAAGAAGGATCAGGATGCAGGGCACTATGTAACTAAGTAATTATGAATTTATGTAATCACCTTAATGCTGTATTTTCCATCATGTAACAGGGTTGCTGAGCATGGCGCTCCAGTATTCTCTAATATAAACAGGTTAATATGTGCTTATTCCTTGCGAATTTCCCATTACATTCAATCGCGGATCCATCCTTTGGCTACAACCTTATTTATCCTTGATGATACAAGTCTTTGTATGTACTGAGATAAGATTCGAAAATTGATTTTAATCCTTGATATTTTCCATGTTTTATCAGCCAATTTGTTTTTTTAATGTTTTTTTGTACATGTGTCTTTTATGATTGTTTATAATCGAATAAAGACTAATTGAATTGAATTGAATTGAATTGGATACTAAAGCTCATGTATCTTTTTATCCCCCCATTCGGAGCTTATCAGTTTTGCTGTATTCTGTTTGGCCTTGCAACAGCAGCTGCGTATTCCAGAGGGTGATGCAAGATGTACTGAGGGGGATCAAGAATGTCCCATGTTTCCAGGATGATATCTTGATCTAAGGAGAATCTGTGGTACATCATTATAGCATATTGAGAGACTTTCTAGGAGCTTTGAAATCAGCTGGTCTCACTGTGAGCAAGGATAAGTGTCAAGTGGGTGTAGACTCAGTGGAATATTTGGGTCACACAATTTCAAAGAATGGGGTGAAGTCCAAATTGGATTTGGTGAGGCTGTTAAGAGAGCACCTTCTCCCAAGAATAGGGAGGAATTGAAATTGTTCCTTGGGCTTGTAGAGTAGATTGCAAAATTAGGTAAAGAATTTGCTGACATCACTGCACCAATGAGAAGTTTATTAAGGGAAGGAGTTTCATTTCCCTGGGATGGTTCATGTCAGAATTCCTTCGATCTCACCAAGGTAGTTATTTGTGATGCTCCTTCTCTGGAGAATTTTGACACTCAGAGGAAAACTTTGTCGACGACTGATGCTAGTGGGGTTGGTGTGTGCGCGGCTCTGTCTCAAATGGTGCATGGAGAAGAGAGGGTAGTTGATTTTGTATCCAGAGTATTGAAGAAGAAGGCAGAACAGAATTACCCAAAGGTTGAGAGAGAAGCCTTGGTGTGTTTCTGGGCTATAAACCATTTTAAATGTTTCTTGTGGGGTTTGCCCTTTGTGGTATGGACTGATCACAAGCCTTTGACCTTTATGTTTTCCATCAGAGGCAGAGATACCACTACTCCCTGTATAGCAAAATTGTTGTTAGATTTAGAAGGTTTCAATTTTAAAATTGAATTTGTACCTGGACTCAAAAACAGGGTGGCTGATTGCTTGTCTAGGCTTCCATGTGTGGATGGGTTGGTTATGGAAGAGTGTGAAGAAAGTGAGTTGGTATGATTTGTATATATTCCTGGTATTTCAAGGGAAGAATGTAAAACTGGTATGGAGAAAATCTGGTTCTCAAGCAAGTAAGGGAGAACATTGTCCAGGTATGGCCTACCAAGTTTGGTTCCCTTTGTCCAGAATTGCAAGATTATTGAACAGTAAGGGATGAATTATGTATTGTCGATGACAGAGTTCTTAAAGGTAACAGCGTATTACCTCCATCAGACTTGCGTGAAAGTATTGCTGTGGTGGTTCACGAAGGACATCTGCGTCGGAGTATCACTAAGTCCAAGGTTAGGGCATCGTATTGGTTTCCTAAAATGGATAGTGTTGTCAAAAGGTATTGTGAAAGACAGTGTAACGTGTGCTTGAGGTGACAAGTCCAGGCCTGTCAGAAGCTCTCCATTATCTCCAGCTGTAGTTCCATCCAAACCCTGGGACAAGTTAGGATTGGATATAATGGGTCCTTTAAGGAATTCTCTTTGGGTTGGAAAATACATGTTGGTTGTAGTGGACTATCACTCCCACTGGATCATGACTAAGGTGGTGAGTAGTATTAACACCAAGGTTCTTATATGTTTTTTGCAAGAAGTGTTTTCCACTGAAGGTGTCGCTAGCATGATTATAACGGATAATGGTGTTCAGTTCGCTTCAGATGAAATGTGTCCGTTTTTGAAGAAGTGGTCTATTCAACACCACAGGATGGCCGTGCATTATCCTAAGGCTAATTGTATAGTTGAGAAAGTGAACAGGATGATCACGGAGTGTTTGCAGTTAGCTCAAGTCTCTGAAAGCCCAGCAGATGTTGCTCTTCAAAACATGTTGTAGTCATACCACATGGCTCCTAATTTGGTTACTAATGTTTCTGCTTTTCTGGCCTTAAAGGGCCGGTTATCTGGTACTAAACTGTTACCTAATTGGTTGGGTGGTGGTGAGCCATGGTGGGTGGGCAGGAAAGAAATGGACTGGTTGAGAAGACTTCATCAACTTAACTACAAGAAAAAATACGATATCTGTCATGGTGTAAAAGATGGAAGGTGGGAAGTGGGTGATTGGGTTCTCAACAAGCTTCCTGTTCCTAGACAGAAAGGATGCAGTACATTTTCAGAACCTATGGAGGTGGTTAAGGTGGGGAAAAATGTTGTGACATTCAATCAATGTCTCAATCAGGGGCTTATATAGCGTGCTCCTCACCCGTGAGGGTCTCAAGGCGCTGGGGGGGTTGGGGGGGGAAGCGGCTCCGGGTCAGTCGAAAAGCCAAGTCTTGAGGTCCTTTCTGAACGAGTGCAGGGTGGGGGAGCATTTGATGTTCAAGTGGAGCTTGTTCCAGGTCTTGGCTGTAATGTAGGAGAAGGCTCTCCTGCCAGTTCTGTTTCTGCAGATGAGGGGGACCTTGGCCAGGGCGATGTCGGCAGAGCTGAGTTTCCTTTTGGGTACATGGAATGATAATCTCTTGTTGAGGTATTTGGGTCCGATGTTGTTGAGGGATTTGTAGGCTTGGGTGAGGAGTTTGAAAGCGATCCTCCTCTCGATGGGGAGCCAGTGGAGGTCTCGTAGGTGTTGGGTGATGTGCTTGTGACGCAGATCATGGAAAGACATGGAGCATGGATAGAATCACTGCATGTCACCCTGCCTTGTTGTCTTCAGAAGGCCGTGGGGAGTTGGTTGGAAGATCAATTGACAATGGTAGGTAAGAGTTGGAGAAGAGGGATATGAGGGTGAGTAAGTAAGTAACTTTATTGTACAGTAATTTAAACTCACAATTTTTGAAATTCACAGTTTAAAAGGAAACATGAATCAAAAGATAAAAATGATTATCAAAGATTAAAATTCATGAATCGCCATATTGTGCGATAATAAATAAAGCTTGTGTTTCCAATTTACATTTTAATGTTGTTTGTATGGGCTGGAGTCCCAGAATTGTGCTCTAGAGCGCTCTCTGTCTGTTAGTATGCTTCCTCATTTTTGCTTGTTCTTGAGTCTTTCCGTCACAGTATCAAAGAATTTTGAGAGGCGGCAGTTTAATTGGGTCTTCTTCATGATGCACAGTTTGACTGCCTGTCTGCAAGATCTGATGCCCTTCTAGTTCCATATTGCACGTAGTAAAGATCTCCTTTTGTCCATTAAGCATGGGTAAATACATATTATGTGGGTTAAATCTTCAGGTCCTACTCCACATAGACGTCAAGTCTGATCTTCTTGATTCCTTTTCCATGGTGCCAGATGAGGGAGGATTGGTAAAATGCCGAGCCGCAGCTGTAGAAATTTTTCTTTTATCTTCTGTTTGAATCCATGGTCAAAATAAGCTTGAGGCTTAAGTGTTTTGTAGTCATTTAAAACAGTCCATCCGTGTGCCCTCTTTCCTAGAACTTCCTTATCTTCTGTTAACGATCTTATTTTCGTTACTTTGGTTACTACCTTTTTGAAGCTGTTATGGTCTGCTGGTGATTCCCAGAGATCAGCCAGTTCAAGTCTCTCTAGTGATTCCATCATATACTCTCTGGCAGGTGATCGTTCTCGTTGTTGCAGCTCAATCCAAAGGTGGGCACTTAAGGTCCGTTGTTCAGCATTTCTGATCTTGTGCCAGCATTTTATTTAGCTGCCCCTTCTTTCCACCGTCTGCTTTGAAGACCGAATTTGAGGCGTATTTGGGCTGGAGATACGTAACTGGGTAGCTGAAAGATGGATCTGTAGGTTTTACTGATCACTTTGTCTAGGATCAGCGCATCTTTACCAAGTGTCAATTCGCTCCCATATGTCAGCATAGGTTGTAGACGAGCTCTTATTACTTGTAGGAGCGGATCCAATGTACAATCTGGCAGGACTTTCTTCAGGGGCTTCATCGCAAGATAACTCATGGTGCCTTTTCGATGCAGCGTCTCTAATTGAGGTTTAAACAAGCCTCTGCTGTCTAGTAGGACCCCAAGGTACTTGTAGTTTGTTGTTTGGTCTAGTTTCTGCCCATCCAAGTACCAGTTGTTTTTCCTAGCCTTCTTGTAGTTCACAGTCATAGTTCTTGTTTTTGATAAGTTGATGATTAGTGCATTGCGCTGTGAGAATGAGCTGGTAGTATTTAGAAGGTGTTGGAGACCAATTGGAGTTTGGCTTATTAGGACCAGGTCGTCAGCATATAGGAGATTGGACAGCGTGATTTCTCCCAATCGTAGGGCATGCGATTTGGTGCTGTCCAGTTCTCCTGGTAGATCTGCTAGGGAAAGGTTAAACAGCATAGGAGCTAGGACGCACCCTGTTTCAGGCCTTTAGAGGTGTTGATCCACCTTGAGAGATGTGTACTGTCTCCCAGCTTAATCTTGACCCAGGTATTGGTGTGGAGTGTGATCAGTTGCTTCAGAAGGGGCTGTGGTATCCCCCATTTTTCCAGCTTTGGCCAAAGTTTGGCCCTGTCCACGTGGTCAAACGCTGAGCTGTAATCTATAAAGCATAGAAACAGCAAGTTCTTTCCTGCTTTAGCCGTGTCTGCCAGCAGAGTTAATGCCATGACATTGGTACTGGTTCCCTGTCCTTTACAGAATCGTGTTTGGTTTACCGGGATTATTTGTTTTGATGTTGCCCAGGATGTCAATTCCTCCAATAATAGACCAGCATAATACTTTGCCTCTATGTCTATTAGGGCAATCAACCGGTAGTTTCAGGGATTATTCCTATCGCCCTGCTTATAAATTGGGCTTATGATCGATCCTTTCCAGGATTCCGGGCTGGTTTCTAGCTCTTGGATGCCTATGAAGACTTGTACTGGTATGTTACTCCAGAATTCCATGTCGAGTTTAAATATTATTGGTGGTATCCCATTTGGCCCTGGTGCTCCTTCCGATTTCCCCTTCTGTATTTGTGTTTTTATCCGTACCGCTGTTATGTTAATTTTATTTTCTTTGCTATTTGATATTGTACTAGTGTTTCTTGCTCCATCTTCCTTCTTTTGATTGTATTTTTCCACTTTGCTTTTGATGTGTTTTCTGGACCCTTCTTTGATCTTTCCTGTATCGTTATCCTTCTGATCTCTCTCCATTTTCTGTGATTTTACTTCAGTGGAGTTACCCTCTTTGGTGTTGTTAAAGTGATTATACAGATAATTTGACCAATCTGCCTCTTATATGTATGAGCTTATTTCATGATGCCCTGGCCGCTGAAGGCTGTGAATTGTCTGCCAAAATTTAGCGCTGTTTTTTAGTTTCGAGTCGTGCTTTATTTTTGCCCAGAATTCGCCGTTCACCTGTCTTTTTTTTCCCAGATTGCCTTTTTTAAACTTGCTTTTAAACCGCGTACGGTTTCTTGCAGTAACTCTTTTTGTGGCAGTGCGCACAGTTGTTTCAGAACTTGTTTTATTTTCCGTTTAAGTCTTTTTTTCTCCAGTGTACTTATCTTTCCTGATGTGGGCTTCAGAGGTTTACCTTTAAACGTCTTTGGTTTCGTTGCGTGTTTAATCCCGAGGGCCTTCGTATACTCCTCTCAGGCTTCTCTTGGGTTCGTGGCCAGCTTACCCTGATGAATTAGATCCTTCGCGTTTGTGGATAGTTCTTCAATCTTGTCTGGTTTGTATCTTATTCGTATGAAATCTAAGATGTTTTCGGTCCCGGCGCTTACCCTGGTTTCCATAGAGCTCTCTCTGGTTACGCTTAGGTCAATTTCTTGCGGCAGATGGTCGCTTTGATCGTTGACGCCCAGTTTAAATGTTTTAATGATATCAAACAGAGGGAGAGTTGCAAGTGCATAGTCCAGGTGGGAGGAGATTGTTGTAGAGTGATAGGTTGATGCTGGAGGGATACCCTCTTTGAACCGGCCATTCAGCACCCTTAGGTTTAATTGCTCTAATTCCTTTAGTAATTGATTTGAGCACTTGGTTTGTTTAATTGGAAGTGCTTGCGCTTGAGTTGGAATACCCCAGGCTCTGTTAAGCTCCTGTGATAGTTCATCGTCCAGTGTGGTTCCAAAGAGAAGGTGATTGAAGTCTCTTGCCAGGATCAAGTTCTCAGCTTCCCCCTCTTCTATGATTCTTGCTGTTTCCTTGACCAGCTCTCTTGCACCTTTCCATCTGTGCTTCGGATGTATATAGGAATTAATTATGACAAGAGGGTGGTCCGAGTTTCTGATTTTAATTGTTATTGCAATAGCCTGTATAGCATTTGGGGCTATGGTCTTAATCTCTATCTCCTTCATTGCTCCTATTGTGAGAATTGAGGCAAAGATCATCAGTCCGCCCGAGCTATGACCAAAGGTTGAGGTCCTAGTAGCTGGGAAAATTTGCGTCATGTATCCTTCCAGGGCTATCTCCCGTTCTTCCCAGGTTTCTTGTAATAATATCGGGTCAAATGACCTTAAATATTTTAATGTTTCCCGATCGTCCAGTTTGTCAGTCAAGCCATTGATGTTTCAGATACATATTCTGAGATAATTTCGAGTAGTGTGTGATAAAATCTGGGCGGGAATCTGTAGTATTCTGTGTTTGTGCCCTTATGGCACTGGTAGTTGGAACCCTGAGTGTTGGGAGTTCTGAGGCTGGGAGTGGAATGCTGACAGTTGGTCAGTTGGATGCTGCACTATGTTCCTGTCGCTGTGCTGCTCTTGAGCCGAATAAACTTATTCACAAGCTTCCTGCGTTTGGTGAAGGTTTTCCCTAAGTGGCCTTCATGCGCACCATCCATAAGCCGTACCCTCAAACTCTCCGGAGGAATCAACCTTCCACACCGCAAAAGAATACCATCCTCTACAGTGAGTTCATCGGCAACCTTAACATACGTCTGAAACGGTCCAGAGACATACTTCTCCCTCTGCCAACCAGACTTCAAAAATTCAATGACACGAGCAAGGATAACATCCTTGGCCAATTCTCCTCTCCATTCAGTTTCATTCACAGCACACATGCCTTCTAAGTCTAATTGTTGCAAAGAAGATTTGTCGCCCGCACTTCGCAGGAGTTTGAGAGTATCCAAGATTCCTGCCAGGTTCAGATAGTTCTACTTTTCTTCCCTGTCCTGCTGTGTTAGGCGTTAACCTTGTTTTGTGTTTTGTCAGGTTTTCTTTCTTTCTTTCTTTCTTTCTTTCTTTCTTTCTTTCTTTCTTTCTTTCTTTCTTTCTTTCTTTCCTTATTTTCTTCCTTCGTTTCTCTTTTGTTTCTCTGTTTTTCTGTGTGTCTCCTTACTCTTTTCTTTTCTTCCTTTTGTTTGCAGAAATGAGGATAATGTAGTATTCTGTGTTTGTGCCCTTATGGCACTGGTAGTTGGAACCCTGAGTGTTGGGAGTTCTGAGGCTGGGAGTGGAATGCTGACAGTTGGTCAGTTGGATGCTGCACTATGTTCCTGTCGCTGTGCTGCTCTTGAGCCGAATAAACGTATTCACAAGCTTCCTGCGTTTGTGACCTTTCATTAACACTACAGAATCCCTTGCCATTGCCCGCCTTTGTTTGTTATTGTTCGCTGTATTTTGTCCAGATTAGGGATTGATGGTTTTGATATTACCGTTTTAGTATATAAGAGCCTCCCTTGGGGGCCTGGTGACTGGCTGAGAGCTCCTTTTAGAATTGATGTTGCTGTGTGAAAGTGTTCTTTTTTACTCTCCTCTAAAAACGGTGTTGGGTAGACTGGCCTCCTTCCTAGTACCAGCTTTATTCCCCACTGAGAGAATTTGTTAATTTCTCCTAGGATCCGATCAACCAGCTCGTTAGATGCCCCTGTTGTCTTTGTCGTTTCTGGTTTATACGGGTCACATGTGGATTGGAATTCAATAGAAAGCAGGTCAGTTGAACTGATGTCTTCCAGACCCTTAATTGAGTTTACTAATTTTATTATGTTTCCTCTATTTAAGGTGTCCATTCTTCCCCTAGATATATATCTGGGACAAATAGTAGTATATCAGTCTCGTTTGATGGTGTGGCTCAAGTTTATTGAGCTGAGGGTACCTCGAGGTATGTGACCCAGTTGGGGAGTTGATCATTGTTATCTTTAAATATGGCAGCAGTTTTGCTTCTTTTGGGTTGTTCCAATTTCTGCTCTAGGGCCGGCTGTTCCTCATGTTGTGGCCTATCCCTTGGCTGACTGTCTGTATGACTTCTTTCTGAGCTACGTAGGTCAATTTCTTGCTCAGATCTTCCCCATTGTTGTGTGTGTTAAACCTTTCTATCCTCCTTTTTCCCGGGCTGTTCAATTACCATCTCTAATGAATCTTTTGACGTTAGAGTTTTCTGTTTATTAGAAATCCTTGTAGTTTTCTGTTTTATGCCCGGAGACGGAGTCTGCTCATCCTGGGTAGAAGATACCGCTATTTCTTCTTGTTCAGCTTGGTCCTGGGATTCCTCCGACTGCCTTTCCTCTTTTGTAAACGACAGCTGTCATTTTCCTGTTCCTGCCCTTCCTTTTTGGTTTCCGTCGGATTCGTGAGTTTGTAGGTGCCTCTGTACTAACTTTTTCGTGAGATGAGGCATTTAAGATGGAGTTTCATGGGGATTGTCTGGAATTGGAGGGACGGTTCTCCTCATTTTGAATCAACTTGTTTGCAGCTTCTTTTATGATTCCATTTATTTGGGTGTCCCCAGTTACATTTCCCTCGTTGACTATATCTATCAGGTCAGATGCTGCGTTTGGTTTCAAATTCGCCAGTAGGTTCTCTAACATTGTTGGTAGCGTTGATAGCTTATTTATTATTGGGGAACAATCACATTCTGGTCTTGCTAACGCAGAAAGTTCTGCTGCTTCCTGTCCCTTTTTAAGGAGACCATTTAAATCTCCTAGTTTCCTCTCAATCCCTGAAGTAAACTCAGCTAATGTTTGTAATACTGTTAGCTGCATGTCTAGTTTAATAGGTTGGTATTGTAAAGCTGTTGCTGATAGTTGAATTGTGTTTAATAAGTTTGTCCAGAAGGTAGTGGACGTGCTTTTGCTCTCTTCTCTGCATGTGCTGGGGGATTTTCCCATTTTAGGGGATATGTTAGGTTTTAGGTTATATGTGGCCACTAGGTCTTCCCACTCTTGTGTTGCGAGGAAGGTCATATCGCTGTCAATGGTATATGGGTTCTCCTGTTGCTGATTTTGAGGTGAGTTTGGTCAGCCCACTTCTCTCTGCTCTTTTGAGGCCGTTAGGGAACCATCTTGTGTGCTCTTCAGCATCTGTGACAGGCTACTGTTTGGCTGAAGTGTTACTGTCCTCTCATCCAGTACACTCTGGGGGCCTTATTTATGAAGGCTTTGCGCCGCCAGTGCGTCACTTTTAAAATGGGAAAAAATGACGCACCGGTGGCGCAAGGCCTTCATCAATAAGGCCCTGGGTTTTTTGTAGTAGAAGTGGGGTTGACTGATCACCCCAGTCTTGTGAGTCCTGATGTTCCAAAACGATGGTACCGTCTAGTGCTCTGTCTGATCGTAGCCCACTGAGAGATGTTTCCTTGCCTTGGGAGCTTTCTGTTTTGGTCCTACTAGGAGGTGTATTCTTGCCTTGAGGGCTTTTTTGTTGGATGTCTAGTGGGCTACTGATCTCCACTCGCCGTTCTGTTATTTTACCTCCTACACCATCTTCGTCAGTTTTGCTTTTTTGCCAACTTTCAGTTGACACCATGCGATTATTAATGGCATGAATATCCGCTACTATAACCTTTGTAGTTTTTTCAGTTTCCAGCATTTTTTGTATTTGCGGTAGGGGATATTCTATCTTCCCGGGCTCCAATGGGGTTGGTAAGCCTTCTAGATTCCCGTTTTTTGTAAAAATTGCCATTCCAGGATCTTTTAGAAATGCAAATTTTGTATACATTTTTGGTTGGTAGGAGTTTGAGATTTTTCTAGCCGGCTCTCCTTCTATAGTTATGAGCTTTTCGATTCTATCTCTTTTCTCTCCTTTAAGAGTGTTGTTTGGTTGTTTTGTTTCGTTTGGACCCTTTGTGGTTACTAGATTGTTATCTGTGCTGGCATCCGTGCCAATGAACCAGAGGGAGCCCGTGTCTTTGCTGATTTTTTTGTCAATGTTGGTGTCTTTAATGTCATCATTTTCCTTAATGTTTATTATTTTACTGGGGTCGTTGTCTGAAGGAGATGATGGAGCTCCGACATCTTTTACAGTCTCTTTTTTGCGTTTTGATATTGGTTTTGTAATAGACCTTCTCACTCTTCCTGACCTCATGGCTAACTAGGTAAAAGAGTAGGCTGATAACTAATAGTTGGTTGTTGATTTTGTGGTTGCTGTGGCTGTCGGTATCAAGATCGGGCATTTTTTGAGTTTCTATGGCTCACGGCAGGTGTAGCTACTCCCACTGATCACTACTCCTGATTACTGCTCCTATGCAGTCGCAAGGACTCCGTCATAGACCACCTGGCGATACAAATAGGACGGGAACTCCTGTGATTGGACGTTTTTTGTTGTGGTTTGTGGTTTGGGATGTCAGGATTGTGCAGACTTGTTCCAGGGGTTTCCTAGAAAGGTAGGGGTGGGTAGGGGTGGGTAGGGTCTGCCCTAATGCAGTGCACAGATCAATTAAACCCCACTGAGTCAGCCAGCAGCACTCTGCACTCCTTACGGGCTGCTCTTGTCTCTCTACCCCTTCTGCTTTCTGTGCTCTGCCCTGCTGGGATGCCCACGACTCCTTGGCTCCCCCCACCTCCAGAGACTCTTCAGCAGGGGGCGAGGCGGAGCGGAGCGAGGAGGGGGTCAGAGGGGTTCAGCAGGCACAACTCAGCACAACACGGCAGAGGCTCACAGGACTTCGCGGCAGGGGTCAGCAGCAGCCGGGAACCGGAACCGAAACTGAGAGGGAGAGATGCCCGAGGGGCCCCTGAGCGGCGGTCTCTCCACTCATCTCTCACCTCTCACCCTTCAATTTCTCTGATTCGCTCCTCAACGGGACAGCTCCGGTCGGCCCCAGATGCCACAAATGCTCCGGTCCCCCAACTCTCCCAGAGCCGCTGCAATCTGGAACCCACGTCTCCTGGTTCCACACTCACTTCGTCTGGTACGTCCGATTCGCTCGTCCGGCAACCTGCATGTCGCGGACTGGATCGGGCTGCTTCCCAACAGGATCACTCAGCGAGTTTTTCCAAGGGAATTCACCTTGAGGGTGGTGAAACCTCCGGGGTAGCATACAGATTACATTATCTCGTCAGATGTCTTATTGTTATGCAGCATACTTCTGCCCTCTATCTTGGAACTGAACCTACTGTATAGTACATAAATTGTTGTATAGGTGGGAGAAGTGTTGTAGGTTGTTTAGTAATAATGTATTTATTTACAGCCGCGGCCGGTGGTGGGAGTACCTGCCGGGCGGTGACGTGGGGAGGTGGAGGGGCAGGGTGGGGGGTAGTAATGTATGGATTACGAAATTTAACAGGTAAGTATACATATAAACAAATAAAACAAATTTCGTTGTGTGCACTGCATCACCAAATGCGATGCAGTGCGCGCAACAAAATTCTTATTATTTATTTATATGTTTACTTACCTGTTAAACTCTGTAATCCATACATTATAACCCCCCACCCTGCCCCTCCCCCTCCCCACGTCACCGCCCGGCAGGTACTCCCACCACCAGCCGCTGCTGTTTATTTAACTCGTAGCTGCATTATGGTTTGCCCCATGTTATCCTCCCCTCTGTTCCCCTTCCTTCCCGTCGCTTGGAAGCTCCCACTTTCTAATTCAGTTGCTACTGACTGGGTTGCCAGTTGGTTCCGTTGGCTGCCTGTGGGTGTCGCATCAATAAAGTCTTTCTCGTAACTTGAAATGGAGTGAAGTCATTTCAACAGAACTCCAAGCTACTAGCGCTGATTTTGTAGGCAGCGCGTCTGAGCTAACACTGACATTTGAGAAGCATCCAGCACTCACATTGAGAAATGAGAACTCATCCTTAGTAAAACATTGTGTTGACAATAAACATAAAATGTAACAATTACATTTGGAAAGTGTTAGAAGTGGTAAAAAATGATGCTAGAGAAGGCAAAGTGAGAGGAATAGTATTTAGATGTTAGTCGCATTGGATGGATCTTCTGAATACAGTGGAGCTGAAGGATTTAACCGCATCGCTGCGGCGGTTATTTTTTCGCTACGCGGCTTTTTTCTAAAAGCCGCGTTAGATGACGAGCTCAGCTCGTCATCCGCACACGACCACCGTGGCTGATGACGAGCTGAGCTCGTCATCAGCATCGAAGGGGTTAAATGACTCAAGATAACTCAGTTGCATTTCATGAAAAAGGAAAAGGGGTTGCATTTAAAAAAGAAAAACTCAGCTTTTCAGTTTAATTTTTTAAGGGCAGGAGGTAGTCCCTGGGACCACTGCCTGCTCTTCTCGCTCACTCAGAGAGGGGAGGGGGTCCCCTGGGGACCACTTCCCATTTGCGAGTGGTATACCACAAACTTGAAGGCGGTGGTAAACTGTGAGTGTTTTGCAGCCGCAAATGCAGTTGCAAAACAATAGTACATGGCAGTGAGTCTCGCTATCAGGAAGGGACGCCCCTTCCTAATAGCGAGAGTCGCAGACGCTATTTTGCTAGTCAGTGACTCACAAAATAGCATTTGTGCATGCCATTACACTTTTTTGCGGTCGCAAATGGGCCAATCTCCTGTTTGCGAGCACATAAATGGGTCCTACATCTGGCCCATAATAAATAAATAAGTACATATTTATGACATACTCTCTGCAAATCTTACTCATTGACAATCTCCAATAATCCTGTGTATTTGTCTTTAGATCCTGTCATAGTGATCTCAAAGTAAAGCATTAGATGACCTTGATGTGAAATTTAAACAATTCTAAATGAAATATAGACTACAATCAGTGCTATATTAGAAGGTTTTCAGTACCCAGCCGGGCCTGAAAAGTTTTTTTCAGGGATAAACACGAATAAGCAAGACCGCCAGAGGGGTCTGATTCAATAACTGATAGGGTACTTTTTTTTTTGTACCCTATCAGTTATTGAATCAGACACGGCTGGGTACTGAAAACCTTCTAATATAGCACTGATTGTAGTCTATATTTCATTTAGAATTGTTTATGTTCTTAATCCTAAGGACCGTTGTTCTTTGTAATAGTCAATTGCCCATGGTCCCTAGGTACCTCTTGGGTTCCCTTGTTACGATAAAAAAGACTTGATGTGAAATTTAGCACTTTTCTTGACTTTCCCAACTATTCTTACACCAATAATGAACAAAAGAAATACCAAAGTGCAATGTGCACTTTAAAATCTGCAACGTATTGAACAGTTTTTTCTAACCAATTTAAAAGGGAGAAAGCATCCCAAGGTTTTGCAGTACTGGGTCAAGCCTCCTATAACTGTATTGCTGGTTATGGACAGGCATGTCTGAGTGTTATGTATGTATACAATATACAGAACAAAGTTGATTGTCTTAGCAAATAACGTGTTTTTAAAACTGTTTTGCCACTCTCTTCCATCAATCTTTTGTAGATGAGGAATACTCAAAAGGTGTCTGTGTGGCCCGTGGCTTTCGTAGGAGGACAACGATATGAATCCATTGATGTAGATGCTTTTGGAAAAGTAAAAGGATGGAAAGTAAAATATGACATTCAAAGGCCCTTTGCCATTGACATGGCTGGATTTGCAGTAAATCTGAATGTGATCTTAAAGAACAGTGAGGTCGGGTTTCCAGAGCGAGGCTACGGTGGGAGAATGGAATCGCGTTTTCTGGAAGGGCTAGCAGTGTTGGAAGACCTGGAACCCAAAGCCAGGAACTGTACCCAGGTGAGGAACTTAGAAAACACACAATCGAACCACTCGTTCTATTTGTATATTTACATCCATTTCCACGTCACCCCTCCTTCTTTATTGCGCTTAACTTAAGGCCTCAAAATTCTAATCTGTGCAGTAACAACAGTTTATGCAGGGATCAGAACTCTAAATAACGTGGAGTTTACAGTCCCTGGTCCTAACCCGGTCTGGAAAATTCTGAAAAACCCACGGTTTTACCCATTTACTCAGATCAAACCTACCCAAAATATATATGGGAAAATGTGCCCGGTAATTACAGGCATGGTCAAAATTCATCGTGATAGTTATCAATTTCAGCATATTATTCTAATTTCCGAGTTTGAATTCAGAATTGGAAGTGTTTACTGGACCTAATAAATACTTTAGCAATGGTGTTATTATTTACCAGGCCTAGTAAATACCCTCAGGCTGCTCTGCCTCTTTTGTGATAAAGGCTTTGGAGTATCATCTCTCACTCTACAGACATTACTCTATTAAAATTAAAATTCTATTCCTCTTTTTTTCCCTTATTTCTCATGATAATTATACAGCTACCACATCCTGATTCACAGGTGTCATAAGCCTCTTAATCAGCGTTAACATATATCAGGTGGTGAATATATGTATCTATTGATTTCTGTTATTTACATTTCACTTTTCACTTTCACTGTTTTGTATTGGTCTTGGATCCAAAACTAGGTTGGTTGTGTCTGGTGGGAGCGATTCATGCCCCCAGTTAATGGTGATTTAACTGGCAGAGGGGAACCGGGTGGCACCAGTTTGTGCAAAGTGAAAATTGCAGTACATAACCGGCTATTACCTCAAGTCTCTAACATGGGGTGAGGGCTAGCATCAATACTTGCTGCTAGCGGAAAATGCTCCTGCAAAAAGACAACATTTACCTTTCATGTGGATTGTCCATGGCTTCTTTCAAGGGGAATGACAAAACTGTACACTGACAACTTGAATGTAATAAGCATTTTTGGGGGGAGTTTTATATAGCGCAAACTTGACCTGTAGGTATCAGAGTGCTTTACATGAGCACCAGGGGCTTCATTTATAAGAAATGACGCATCGCTGCGTGAAAGCAGCGATGCGTCACTTCTCAGTGCGTACTGTTTGCGACATGATTTATGCGTCATATTTATAATATGACGTATCATGTCGCAATGAGTTACAGATACGTCAGTATTTCTGACTTATCTGTAGGCGCAAAAGTGACGCATTGCTGGAGTGTGTCACAAAAGTGACGCAACTCCAGCAATGTGTACTTTCACATAGGCAAGTCCCATGTTGTTAGTGCCTGTGTCAGTCTTACGCCTGACATGAAGCAGGCGTTAGATTTTGAGGCATTATCGGTCAAGAAATGGCGCAGTGAAATCTTATAGATTTCACTGCGTCACTTCTATGACCCTTTCTTGCATCAAAACGCCCACCTTGCATACATTATACCTGGCGCAGGTATAATGTGGCGCAGGGGATTACAAAGTGACGCATCTACCTAGATGCGTCACTTTGTCAATATGGCGCAACACGGCGCATTATTTTACGCCACTGGTGCGTCCCAAAAAGTGACGCACCGGCGGCGTAAAAGTGACGCACAGCCTCATAAATGAGGCCCAAGGTGCGTTGCAGACGGACACGTTCATTTTGTTAGGCACTGAGGGATTAAGCTCCTTACCCAGAATCACATGATGTTGAGGGTCCCTGTCGAGACTTGGACCTTGTTCCCCAGCTTCAAGGGTTGCTGCTCTAGCAGTTAGGCCCGATAATACTGCTAAGTTTAGTCAGGTTCATCCAAGGTATTCCATCCAAGGGATATTATGTTGCCACAACCCCACAGCCCCTCACTCAAACAAACACAATTTAGGCGTCCATAATACCATTTTTATTTTACTTTTGTTGCTGCCTTTGCCAACATCTATGATGCCCCACCAAACCTTTCCCAAGGTGCCTAGAACGATTTCTAGCACTTCTTATCATTTCTTGGATAGTCGAATAAGTTACTTTCTTCGATAACGCTTGTTCGGGAAACATCCATTACAACGCAGTCATTACAATGACCTACCTTTACAACGCAAATGTTACAGTGCAACTGCCTTTACATCACATACCATTACAATGCATGCCATTACATCGCATGTCACTACAACGCATGCCATTACAATGCATACCATTACAACGCATGCCATTACAACGCATTATCAGGTAAGTATTAGGGTGGGTATGGGTTTTGAGGTACAAGGACTAGTACTTTTTACCCCTACACTATCCAACACTTTCCCTACTGTTGCACTCACTGGAGTGGGAATAGTAATTTTACCCCTACACTATCCAACACTTACCCCACTTTTGCCCTAAAAGTATTATGCCTTGTAATGGTATGCGTTCTAATGGTATGCATTGTAATGGAATGCGTTGTAATGGTAGTTTTTAAAAATGTGTTGTAATGGCATGCATTGTAACGTCATATATTCCGCTTGTTTTGGTAACTAGCTTATTTAGCAACAGTTTTCTCAATTTCTGACTGTCCCCAGAGTCAGATTGGATTTAGATTTTATCAAGCAATTGCTCCAGTGCGTCCGTAAATGGTTGGCAAAGCCAATAGGACTGGTGTTGTCCGCCAGCCTTTTGGCAATTCTTGTTTTGTTTTGTAATGGCTTTTGTAAAATGTTATTGTTTAGAAAGCTTCTGGGCATTTATCAATTAAGAAAAAACCATTGACTACAGGCAAAAAAAAAAGATGGTGGACACGGCTGTGTCCGAGTAAGTCAGGCTGCCAGTGCTCTTCTGACTCACCATTACTTTGACCCCCTGCCTGCTTGAAAACACCACGTTTTTCGACAACCACATGGACGGCGGTTACCTGGCTCATAGGAAGCTTGTGGTTCGTGGTTGTGGTTGCTCCCGCTTACCTGGCTGCGGTCTCCGCGCCAGCAATGATCTGCGCTGTAGCGGGCAATCAGCCCGGTTCCAATGTGCATGCCAAGGCTGACTCAACGATGTTGCTATGCTGAGCTTGTGTGCTTTGACCGGATCTGCTTCTTCGAAATGCCGGCTTCTGCTGCTGGTGGCTGTCGGAACCTGGCGCTTTCTTCCTGGTCTCTTTGCGCTCTTCCCCAGCATCTCTGATTGTGTGACCTGCGACGTTTGCCGCGTTTGGCGTGTGAAGCCGCTGGGGTATGTGAAACGGTGCTGCAGTGATAGAGACTCAAGTGCAGCTTTCTGTGTTAAACAAGATACTCTTTCTAGGATAAATAGTGCGACTTGGGGGCAAGTTGCCTTTTTGACCAGGGTGTACCTGAAGGATTCCTGGCAAATCCCGGAGTGGAATACTCAAGTATACACAATGAGACCAAAGAATGCAAGCTCTAACATAGCGTCAAAAGGAGCTACTACAAGGGGGGCGGCGGCTGCTAATACTCCAGGGGAGGCATTACCCGGTCTTGGAAGTATGGATACCCAGTCGCAGACTGGGAGGAGAACCGATAGGTCAAAAAATGGTAATGGTGATAATGGTGTTAATGACCTTCAGGAGTTTGGGAATCTTGTAGCTCCATCTGTTTCAGTCTCCTCAGTCTCCCCAGTCGGGTCCTTAGCAGCACCTATTTCTAATGAGTCTACGCAAGGACTAAAGGTAACAATCCCTTCTATTTTTAATAAGAACAAGAAAAAGAATCAGCCGAGAGAGGATAAGAATGCATTGTTGCCGCTAGCCGAGCAGCCTACTGCCAGGATTGCTGCTGCTGCTGCTACATTAGAAGGGAACTCTCCTCCTTTGTCTTGCATTGCCCCTGATCCACCCAGTCTTGATTCTGCTCTCACTGACTTTGATACAAGAGCTCTGCCTGAAATGGGGACCCCCCTTCGAATTTTTTTTTTTAAATGCTCTTGACTCTTGTGACTCAGGAGGGAAGTTTTATTCAATGTCTGATGTTTCTGAGGTATCAGAGGGGGAGGGGGAGGGTGAAAGTGTGGAGTTAGACCTTGACTGGGCAGATGGCCGAAGCTTAGCAAGTTCTGTTCTCTTGGAGGAAGAGGAAAATTTCTCAAGCTCACCCGGGGGGATAATACGGTATTAACTTTTTCGGAGCTTGGCAACATTATATCATCACAGGCTTCTGCTGATCAGTGTGTTTCCTCAGATGTTAATGTTGCTGCAGTGAGTCAAAGACCCCCCTTGATGACACGGGTAGTAGTATCACGCTCTCCACAATTTACCAGGCCATCATGACACATCGGGAGGAGACAAAGGCGGAGAGTCTCCGTATTCATGGTGCATTGCGGAAACTGCAGGACTCAGTCCGTCATATCACAAAAACAAACTCTGAACTCTCTACTAGAGTGGCTGTGGCTGAAAATAGAATCTCTACAATTGAGGATGATTTTTCTTCTTGGAAAACCGAAGTGTCAGCCTTGCATTCATTGCGTGATGATATTAGTTGGAAGTTGAGCGATATGGAAAACAGGGCAAGAAGAAATAATCTTCGAATATTGGGGGTTCCTGAAGGGGCAGAGGGGAAAAATATCCACCAATATGTTATTGAACTCTGTACAGAAGCCTTTCCTGAGCTAAAGTAGTGGGAGTGGGAGAAAGAGCTCCAAAGAGTTCATAGATTTCCCTTCCAAATCCGTGCGGGGTCGAGGGGTGCTGAAAATAAACCTAGGGAAATTCTTCTTTGTTTTAATAATTTTTTATTACGGGAGCAACTATATGACCTGGCTCGTCCTGATCGCAAACGTAAGGCAAAAGGTTGAACATTTTTTGTACGCCCAGACTACTGTCAGGCAACGGTACAACAGAGATGGCACCTCCGCCAACTCATTTCGAATTTCCAAAGTAAAGGGGCACAGGAATTTTTATTAAACCCCACTAAACTGAAGGTCATCTCCAGAGATAAAACAATGTTTTTTACTTCGGAGATTAAGGCAAAGGAGTTCTTAGATGCCCTTTAATGGATAGTTTTGCCTTGCTCTATGCAACTTGCTGGTGTATTTCGTTCCTAATTCCTGATCACATATGGTTTAAAATGTAGTGTCTTCTTTTTCTTTCGTTAGACCTCCGTTTTTTCTTTTTTTTCCTCTGATTCCGTTTTGCCGCTCTTTCTTCCAATGGAGGATCTTTAGTTATTGCAGGGGGATGGGGGTGACATGAGAGCACCCACTCCTTTCTTTCCATCACATATAGGGACTTCTCAGTCCCTTTGCCTCACAGAGGTGGGTTTGGTGGGTTGCTGGGGGAGGAGGGGGTGGAGGTATGGGAGGTTTTTTTGGGGTGGGGGATGGGTAGGGGTTCGAGGGGCACAGAACAGAATGAACAGAGTTTGGAAATCATTTAATTATTTGAGAATGCAATTGAGATGTAATAATAAATTGTCAGAACTGTTTATTTGTTTTCTCTTCGACAATGGCTACATTTTCTATTTGCTCTTGGAATATCTGTGGGCTGAAGAATAGAAAGAAAAGGGGAGTTATGGCACAGATTCTTAAGAATATGTGGGTACAGCTACTCTGTGTTCAAGAAACATATATTGTGTGGAATAACAGGGCTTGTTTGAAAGACTTGGGTTTGACTTTTTGGCATGTACATGACAGGGATCAACAACAAGAGGGATAGCAATCTTTAAAATATATGGCTGGGGAGAGTGTAAACGTGCTAAAGCAGATCCGCATGGATGATTGGTTATTGTTGAACTGAGGGTCAATAGTTTTCCAGTTAGTGTATGTTGCATATATGGCCCTAAATTAGACAACCCGGAAATGCTTAATGAGATCAGCATTAAGCTTGCTTTGTGGCCCTCCCCTCTTGTGATTTGTGGAGATTTTAATCTGCATTTACCGGGAGATTTCGATATCCGCCACAATAGTTCTTATTCTGGTAGAAAGCATAAGGTCTTTAAAGCCACAAAAGGCATTATTAACGAATTTTGGTTAGTGGATGTTTGGTGGCTTAAAAATTCAGGTACTCCGGGTTATACTTATTTCTCTGCCCCACATCAAAAGCACTTCCATAGTTTTGTAAATCTTCAGTTCTTTCTTTAATGTGTTCTTTATTTTCTTTTAAAAGACACAGGCACAGCAAACGCGTTTCATTCCCTTTAGTGCCTTGGGAATTTCGTCAGGGCATGCAATGAGGTAGTGTTCAGTTCGACGTTACAGAGAGTGATCGTGCTTGTAAGGCCAGATTAATAATAGTGGTATGGTCCCAATATTCCTGGATGGTGTAGAGATAATGTTCCAGGAGGGATATCTGATCGTAGTATCACAATTTGGCCGCAATCATGCGTGGAAACGACAACAAGTGTAAATCCTGGCCCCCGTTGATAGTCAGTGTAGACAAGGTGGGGGATGGCCGCTGGCTGACGGGTAGCACCCAGACGGGTTGTAAAGACGTTATTGAATAGCGTGACCTGCGATAGGGTCAGTTACAATCTCTGCTCCTCCCCGTGGAATGTCGGAAGCTGAAGATTTACAAAATCTATGAACTCTTTGCATCACTGACTTTATCGAGTGCACCTCTCAAATTTTCTTGTAAAATTGCTTCTCTATAAATAAGCAGCGTATTATGAGGGCTAAACAAGTTACCGAATTGACCAAATTGCGCGCTTTAGAGCTTTGATGCAAACTATCAATTCCAATCAAGAATACGAACAGAAATTGCGTGACCTTGCTGTTCAAAAAATTAAAATATACGAATGTTGTGCTGAGAAATTAGCCGCCCAAATAGCGATCTACCGTGCTGATATGTTTGAGGTTGGGGAAAATTCAGGACAATTATTAGCTAAACGGTTAAGACAGAAAGCAGTGGCTAGGAAAGTAGATGCTATACAGGATGCCAATGGCTTAATACATACCGAGCCCGAAAAAATACTGGAAACATTTAGAGAATTTTATAGTAATCTTTATTTAAATGAGGATTCCCCTGACACTGTAGATGAGCTAGCTGAGTTTTTGAGTGACCAAGAATTCCCTAAACATACGGTCATCCAGAGGGAAGCTCTAGAAGAGGACTATACAGTACAGGAACTTGAATTGGCGATTTCATCCTTAGCGGTCGGGAAAGCGGTAGGCCCTGACGGGATTCCTTTGGAATTTTTTCGAACTTTTTTCTCAATCCTGAAAGAACACTTGTTGGAAGTCTGTGTTATGGCACAAAGAGGTATACCTCCGGCTTCCTGGCAGAAGTCAATAATAACAATGTTTTTAAAGAAAGATAAACCCTCTCTGCTGCCATCTTCATACAGGCCAATATCTTTAATCAACGCTGACAGTAAGCTTTATTCCAAAATTTTAGCCACTCTACTTCCCTCTATGATTTTCTCCCTAGTATCACACTTACAACATGGTTTCATCCCTGGTCGCGATACAGCAGATCGCGTGTGGCGAGTCATTGCCTTAATGGATTGGGCAGAGGTGACTAAAACACCTATAGGAGTGACCCTGTTGGATGCCGAGAAGGCATTCGACAGGGTTGCCTGGCCTTACCTCTGAGAGGTGCTACGCTTGAGGGGGTTTGGGCCACAAATTCTCCAGGCAATTAGGACCCTGTATTTGGGCCCAAAGGCATCTATCCGCCTAGCTGGAACAGAATCGGACCTCTTTCCAATCTTACGCGGCACTAGGCAAGGTTGTCCGACGTCTCCTTTAATATTTTCGTTATATATAGACTTTTTTTTTGTTAAATTAAATGAATGTATACATATCAAACCAGTTAGTATAAGTGAGGTTGAATACAGAGCCCTTGCCTATGCAGATGATATTGTGGTTATAACCACTGATCTGCAGCTTGCATTATCAACCGTAGAAGCTTAGGCGAAGCTATTTGGTCACTTCTCTGGGTATAAGTTAAACATAAATAAGACCCAGATTTTGTATGTGGGGGGTGACTCTCCGAGAGATGTAACGGTGGTAACAGAGGCAGCATATCTAGGGATCAAAATTACCTCACCAGTTAGTAAGATCCATGAGATTAACAGTAATCCAGTTTTAGATAAAGTTAATTCCACCTTAGAACGTCTTAATCATCTCCACTTATCATTATATGGAAGAGCAAATGTCTTAAAAATGTTGGTTCTCCCCAAATTCCTTTATTTATTTAGATCCGTTCCATTAGAATTTCCTTAAACCTGTTTTAAAATAATCGAAAATATTTCCTTAAGATTTCTGTGGGGATACAAAAGGAATAGAAGGGCCTTTAAAAAATGGCACTTCCTAGATCTAGTGGGGGATGGGGTATTCATATTTTTATTTTATTGTTGGGCATCTGTTTTGCAATTTATTTCCCCTTTCGTCGTTGGTAAAATAATTATTATTAAATTTATCACCTTGCCATAATCCCTCAATATATAAATTTGCTATTGGAGAAGAGGCCAACGGTTGTCTTCTGAAAATACTTAAACCCAGCTATTATAAAAAAAACAAGTTTAAGGTTCTGATTGCTGCATTTTCAATTTAGAGGCAAATTAAGCGGTTGTTAGGGCTTCCTCAAATTCGCTATACTCCATTAGATGCAGCAGGAATCTTTCCTAGTATTTTCTGAGATGCAAATACCAGGAACTGGCACCAGCTTGGAATTAGTAATTTAGGGGATATGTTTCATGATCTCCAACCATTGTCCTTTATTGAGTTACAACATAAATTTGATGTACATAAGAAGGATTTTTTCAAATTCTTACAAATTCGTAGCTATTATGGACAGCTGGGGCAATACAATATACAGTTCAAGATATTCCCTTTGATAGAGGGGATGGGAAAAGAGCTCCCTATTGGCTTTTTTTATTCTAAATTAATTTTGTTACTTTAGAGCAACTCCAAGAGAAATGGAGAACTAAATTAAATGTAGTGACAATTGACCTTCATTCCTCTATTTCTTTGGCTAATGATGTTTTGATTCCGGTATTATGCGGGCAGAACACAATATGGTTTTGTATGACCTGTATTATTCGCCCAGGAAAGTTTCCAAATGGTGTACTGGTGCTGGAGCCAGTTGTAGTAGATGTGGCTGCTATGCTGCGGAACATATGTTATTTTTATGCCCTAAGCTTGTAGATTTACTAAGGTCTATTCAACAGCTTTTGATAGAAATAATTGGCCCCTCAATTTGTATCTCTTCAGAGTTCGTCTTGTTGGGCACTGACTCAAAAGCTCTGTTCATACCGGAGGAACGGGCTGCTTTTCTTTTTATTTGCATGGCTGTTTTGCGTGCCTGTATCACCAAAGACTGGATTTCTCCAGATCCCCCAACTAAGAGTATTTGCAAGAGGAGTAGAGGGTTAAAAATATGGACCCCTATAACTGAATGGATTTAATTGAGTTTATTTTTCTTTCTTTTCTCTATTCTCTTATTTAAAGTATCTTGGTTGTCTTTATAAATCCTGGTGCCGGTTACATTTTCTGGTTTGTTATTCCTTGCTGTGTTTATATGATTATATTGTATTGCTGATGGTGTCATTGCATTGTTTACTGTTTGTTTTCTCTGTATCTTGTCTGTTCCTTGCATAAAAATAAAATAATAAAAATATCGAAAAGTGACTACAGGCAAAACAAATGTTGGTCTCAAAAAGGCACCCACTACCATAGTGCTTTCTGGCACCTAAGGGAACTACTGTCATGTTTAGAATAGTCCCATTGATTTTTACATACATTGTCCCATCCACACGACATTAACAATTCTAAACAGGTGACCATTTACCTAGTGGCTTGCTCCTGTCTCCTCGACACCAGGCTCTAAGTATTCTATCATAATCCCTGTACCTGACGTACATAAACACGCCCCCAGACACAGCAGATTTATTCTGTGTGAGGGTCACCACCTTTTTTCATCCTTGACCAACAGCCAGCTGTGCTTGATCACACTTGTTTAGAAAAGCATTGGAGATTGTTTTCAAAACATTTTTGATTGTTTTCAAAATATCCATGGTTGTTTTAAAAATATATTGATTAGAGAAAAATCCCTGAAGTGAGAATGTTAGTATAAAGAACCCTCACTCTCTCCTACAAGTTAGAGAATTCCTTCCAGGCTGAGATGGGGGTCTTATATGCTGAATCTCTGACAAGCAGTGGTCTATGTCCCTTGTGGGTTTTCATCTTCAACCCAGAGAAGGGTTCCTTCATTCCCAAACATCAAGTGAGGGGCTGGCTCATCCATAGGGGTTTCTTGGCTACAGATACACATATCTATATGCATACACACCTACACATCCAGTTTAGGCTAGGTACATTTTAGCCAATTACTTAGGGCGCGTATTTTAGGAATATGCAAGTGCTACTGTTTTTATCTGAACTGTTTCTGTTCATCTTATTAGCAGTATGGAAGAAATGTATCTACTATTTACAATATTGGTACTAGCAATCTCTTTCATATGCTTCTGTCTCCGGATTGTCGCAGCACATATGTTTTACACAAGGTTGTTTCTGGACCGATAGATACTTATTGAAATGTCCTAATCGCCAACCTCTGTATTTTCTGAGAGAAAGCAAGCACGAATGTCTGAGCAAAAAGTACTTACTGTTTTTCATGTTCCCTGAGGAATCAGGGTTGTCATGTTCCGTGGTTGCCAGAGACTACCTACACCACTGTAGAATATAGGGGGTGGTAGTGGCACTGTAGAGCTAGCTGGTCTACCACTGACATATCCTGTTGGGGTGTTGGCGAATGCGGCTGTGATACCAAGCCCTCAGTTCATCCAAAATGAGCAAGTCCCTGGGGACTCCTAGGAACTACACAACACTACTTACTGTATGGATGTGCTCCATGTGAAAGGACAAAACCAAAGAGGATGATAGATGGAGTGGTGAACATTGCAACTGAGCTGGGTTTAATCTATCATCATTCTTTAGCTCCGTCCGCCACCCCAGTTCAGACATGGCCATATGCAAATCAGTCTGACCCTGTGCCTCATGGGAACAGTCCAGCCCAAGCATGGCCATCAGGATAGCTTGAATCCAGTGGCAAAGTGAGCAAGGGACCCATGTCTGGGCATACCCTGCCAACTTAGGGTGAATAAAGAAAAACCAAGGGGGATGATGGACGGAGTGTTGAACATTGCAAGCACTCACCCCCAGTCAACTGATCTGGGTTTAATCCATCATCATTCTTTAGCCCACTCCTCCACCCCAGTTCAGACTTGGCCATATGCAAATCGGTCTGACCCTGTGCATCATGGGAACAGTCCAGCCCGTACTGCCAAGCCATGTCTTCCCTGGACCGCAAATAAGCATCCTGGGCCCGGTTTCTAGCTAATCAGTCATCACCAGCCAGGCTAGCTTAAATCCAGTGGCAAAGTGAGCAAGGGACCCACGTCTGAGCATACCCTGCCAACTTAGGGTGAACAAAGGAAAGCCAAAGGGGATGATGGACGGAGTGTTGAACATTGCAAGCACTCACCCCCAGTCAACTGATCCGGGTTTAATCCATCATCATTCTTTAGCTCACTCCGCCACCCCAATTCAGACATGTCTATATGCAAATCAGTCTGACCCTGTGCCTCATGGGAACAGTCCAGCCCGAACTGCCAAGCCATGTCTTCCCTGAACCGGAAACAAGCATCCTGGGACCAGTTTCTGGCTAATCAGCCGTCATAAGCGAGGCTATCTTGAATCCAGTGACAAAGTGATCAAGGGACCCACTTTTGTGCATACCCTGCCAACTTAGGGCGAACAAAGCAAAACCAAAGGGGATGATGGACGCAGTGTTGAACATTGCAAGCACTCACCCCCAGTCAACTGATCTGGGTTTAATCCATCATCATTCTTTAGCTCACTCCGCCACCCCAGTTCAGGTATGGCCATGTGCAAATCAGTCTAACCCTTTGCCTCATGGGAACAGTCCAGCCCGAACTGCCAAGCCATATCTTCCCTGGACCGGAAACAAGCAACTGTTGTTTTTTTGCATTTGTCACCCGAGTGGGACGGGTATGCTCAAACGTGAGTCCAGTGCTCTCCATGTCACTGGAATCAAGCTATCCGGGCTGATGAGTGCTGAAAGCTTGAAACCGGTCCTAGGATGCTTGTTTCCAGTCCAGGGAGGACCAGGCTTGGCATTTCGGGCTGGACTGTTCCCACGGGGCGCAGGGTCAATACTGATTTGCATATGGCTGGGTTCAAACTGTTATGGCATGGTGAGCAAAAAAAGATGGATTTAGGCCCAGATCTCAATACTGGGGTGAATGTATGACATTGTTCTGCATTCTGTCCATCAACTGTTGTAATTGCATTTGTCACCCTGAGTAGGACGGGTATGCTCAGACTTGAGTCCTGTGCTCCCCATGCCACTGGAATCAAGCTATCCTGGCTGATGAGGGGTGAAAGCCCGAAACCGGTCCTAGGATGCTTGTTTCCAGTCCAGGTAGGACCCGCCTTGGCAGTTCAGGCTAGACTGTATTCATGGGGCACAGGGTCAAGACTGATTTGCATATGGCAGTGTTCAAATTCTTATGGCATGGTGAGCAAAAAAATGATGAATTTAGGCCCAGATCTCTGTACTGGGGTGAATGTATGACATTGTTCTGCATTCTGTCCATCAACTGTTGTTTTTGCATTTGTCACCCCGAGTGGGACGGGTATGCTCAGACGTGAGCCCTGAGCTCTCCATGCTACTGGAATCAATCTATCCTGCTGATGAGGGCTGAAAGCCAGAAACCGGTCCTAGGATGCTTGTTTCCAGTCCAGGGAGGACCCGGCTTGGCAGTTCGGGCTGGACTGTTCCCATGGGGCATAGGGTCAAGACTGATTTGCATATAGCTGGATTCAAACTGTTATGACACGGTGAGCAAAAAAATGATGGGTTTAGGCCCAGATCTCTGTTCTGGGGTGAATGTATGACATTGTTCTGCATTCTGTCCATCAACTGTTGTTTTTCCATGTGAAAGGGCAGCATACCATAACTCAAAGTGAAGTCAGCCAATGACTTAAGTGGGGTAACACGTTGTCCCATGACGGATGCTCAAGTAAGATGGAGAAAAATGTGAATGCCACAACCACAGACAAATGGAAGAAGTGAGGCTGAAAAACCCCATAAGCAATTATGCCATATTCATATTTTAGTAAAATCAAAACATCTTTGCTAACACAGACCTAAAACAACCAATCTTTGTAGCATTTGCTGACAGCCTCTTTTCATTGAGAAAAAAAGAAGGAAAGAAAGAATGAAAGAAAGCAGGAAAAATAGGAAAGAAAGGAAAGAAAAAAAAAAGAAAAAGAAAGAAGGAAGGCCAGAAACAAGGAAAGAATGAGTGCAAAAATGAAAGGAAGAACTCAAGAAAAAAAGAAGGTGAAGAATGAATGAAGGGAAGAAAGAAGGAAAGAAAAAAGAAGGAAGGAAGGCAAGAAAAAAGGCAACAAAAGAAGACTGAAGGATAGAAAGACAGACAGAAAGACAGAAAACAGGAAAAAAGGAAAGAAAGCAGGAGAGAAAGAAAGAAACAAACGTAAGAAAGAGAAAAGAAAGAGGAAGAAAGAAAGAGAAAGAAAGAAAGAAAAAGAAAGCAATAAAAAAAGGAAAAAAGAAGCTTAGAGAGAAGGGGAAAAAAGAAAAGAGGGAAAAGGGTATAAAAGGTATAAAAGCAAGAAAGAAGAATGAATGCAAGACAGAAAGTAAGGAATAAGTCTAGAAAGCAAAAGAGAAAAAGAAATGTAAGAATAAAGGAAAGCAAGAAAGATGGAAACAAATGAAACAATGAAAAGAAAAGCAAGGTAAGAAGAAAAGAAAGAAGGAATGAAAGAAAATGGATAGAAGGAATGAAAGAAAAAAGAGGAAGAAAGAATGAAAGAAAAATGGAAAGAAAGGAAGAAGACAGAGAAATGAAAGAATATAAGAAATATAACAAGAAACAAGGAAACAAAGAAACGAGGGTTGGAAGAAAGGAAAGAAAAAGAAGTGTTACAAATGCTAAACATTAAACACAATGAAGGCTGGTTTTCTTCCTGAGCAAAGTTTAATAAAGAACCATTGGTAAAATTGAGCCCAGAAAAAACATGCCTTGTAGAATTGTCTACCTATGAATTCACATGTAGAAAGTTGAAGCTTTCGATAACAATACCGATCAGTTTCAAATGGACTCAATCTGTTATGCTGTGAAATACCAGCAGTCAGATAAATGACACCATAAAAGAAATTTACAACAGCAGTGGCTGGAGATAGGCACTGATAGACCATGGAATGTACCCTATGTTCACATCTGGTATAAAGCGCCCTGCTGTTTGACTCTAAACATAAAAGGATGTGCTCATTGTAAAGTAGCAAATGTGGTCACTGAAAGTGACGTTATCCAGTGACTGGAAGTAGGCTGAACACCTGCCCTATGGTGTATGCTGTAGTGGGTGGAAGCAAAATGTGAATGACACATCAACAGACCAATGGATGAAAAAAACTGTCTGGAAGTCCCTTTAAATAAGTATATTGTACATATTTTCTTTTCAAATCAAAGGGTCTTGGCTAACACCAGACCTAATAAAGGTCAGACCCTGAGGAATGCAAAAACCAATGTGTAGTCATGAATTCAGTGACAGTGCAGTCAGTCTACTTAAGAGCACCAGTATGATTTCTTTTTAACAGCTATAGTGAGGCTTTGTGTGACAAAGCTGAAACACCAGTACTAGGAGTGCTAGCACCTATCCTTGTAATGTGTACGGTGCTATATTTTATTTTTTGCAAAGTCTCGATAACCTCTGACTTATGGCCCAACCTTTATCATATATTATTTTCACTTTTGCATATTCATTATGATGATTAAACCCTATCCTAAATCTTATGATTAGCAAATTATGTGACGGTCTATCTATGTTACATGTCTGCACTAATAGTTGTGGTAGTTTTGATGGTGTAAGTATGAGATTTTGAGGCAACAATATCGAATGGTCACAATATCGTGACTAGAATAGCAATATTGAGAAGTAAGTTTGCTTAGATTTTTTTATACCCAACCCCACATATTGGTACCTTGGTTTTATATATATCTTCAAGGTACGTAGTGGAGTTAAGAGCAGTAAATCTATAATTCCCTCTTTACGCTTTCCTCTCCAACAATTTGTTCCTTCATATTGTGATCACGATATTGTGATCACGAATTTGTGCCGGGGCGATATTGGGCTTCCCAACCACAATTATTATTTATTTAAGGATATATGGTAGAATTTATAGTGCTGACTTGCTTTTTTATGAGGTATGTGAGACAGATCTAACACTTCAGTAAGGCCTATGGTTGAATACATTTTCACTATGAGTTCTCACCCTGCTATTCCATGAGAATGACAGCATCTTTTCACAAACAAGTTTGTTATTTATGTGAGAACCCATTCAAAAGAAGACATGATTCATTGTCCACGGCAACAGAGATAAAACCCCTCCAGAGAGCCACAGCCCGAGAGCTGGACTGTTGTTTATTCCATTGGGCATTTTCCCTATAGGCTTCAGCCAATGGAGACCGGATTTGAAAGCAAAGTGCAGCTACCAGCTCCTACGTCCCTTTTCCCAGCTCCATTAGGTTAACTTCAACACCCAAAAGGGTGTTTTAGGAGCAGTGGCGTAGCAAGGGGCCTGGGAGTGGTATTCCACCCCAAGCGGCATGAGTTTTGAGGGTAGCTGAAGCACTATTATCCTCGTCATCTGTCTCCCTGTTGCTACCCCAGAGACCCCACCCTGCTCTTACCTGCGGCCATCGTGGGGCAGCAAACAGAGGGACCACCACGGGCAGCAAACGGTCTAGCTACACCACTGTTTGGGAGGAAGATGAAGATGGATCAGAGAAGGAAAAGGAGGATGAGAGAAGGGAAAGACAATGAACAATGGAGCGAAAGAGATAGAGAAAGGAGAGGAACTTAGCAGAGCTGGTTTGAGCATTTACTCCATACCTGCTTTTGGCTCCCAGTCCTGCCCTACACATCTCCAAGGACACCGGACATCTTCCCCCACACTATGTGTAGGGTGCAGAAGCATAGACTGTGTACTTGAAGCAGGTAGGCACCTTTTGTTCACACTTCTCATTTCATCAGATTATTGGATGCTAGGTTTTATGGGGTATAATCAATTTTCCCTAAAATGTATTTCTATCCATGTATGGCAAGAGAATGTTTGCATGCACCTTTTTCTTGACTGTGATTGGGTATGAGTGATGTGGGGTGTCACAATGCTTTCTTACCAGTTGCCAGCTATATGAATGGCTATAGGTGGGGCTCTCTCTTAGATTAAACCAAGCGTTTTTGTTTCTTAATGAACCAAATTATGCCAATTAAAGTACATTTGACTTATAATAAATATTGTTAGATACAAGACAGCTGGAGTACTCACAAACCTTTATTATCCAGGTTTTTACTTTTTTTAAATTTGTTTATTGAACTCAATCCAGACAGGTACATAACAGAGAAGTAAAAAAAAAAAAAAAAAAATTACAGAAAAGTACAGGTCAAAATCATAAACCATCATAATCATAATCATAATCATATTCAAGGACTTCACATCGATAAGGAAGAAAGAATAGTACAATATTTGATACAATGATTGATACAACACCTTTGATGAGCCAGAAATTTCCCCCATTAATTCACAAAATATATTACTTCAATAACACAGAACTCTTAGATAAATTACTGTTTCACATATTATAGGTTAAATATTATCCAGGTTTTTACTGTGCAAAAATATTATTCATGTACAGTTCATGAAACCCTCAGAAGCATTATTTGTTATTATTCTGTAGAGTGCAATATAACACTCAAAGTTAGGAAATACTGGCAACATATTGCATGCTTGTCAATCATAGGGCCATGGCTTATCTGCCTAGCAGATGCTGGGTTACCAAAATGCCAACCTGTTATTTACCAGGTCACATGATACGTGTTGCTCAGCTACTGGACACCTGATGCTTGGCCAAGAATTCCAGGTCGCATTTTATGTGACTACAAGTTAAAGAGCTCAAAATATCCATCCATCAGTTACTGGATCAATGGATGTTTGCCATCATTTAATAGGCAACAAGCTGCTTGTTCGCTTGGCCATCAATTCCAGGAGAAGGCCTGGGCATCAAATCCAGGACAATGATAAGGCTGAGTGTCTGATAGTGTGCTTGAAATCCTTGTTCTCACTCGCTATTTATTTCTCTCTCTTTCTTGCTCTCTTTCTCTCTTTCTTTCTCTCTGTCTCTCTCTCTCCTTGTCAATTTCCCCCTCTGTTTCTATTTTCTTTACTCTCTCTTTCTTCTGTCGGCCTCCATTCACAATCACCAACACCGACTCTATCTCTCTCTCGTTCTTGCTCTTTCATTCACTCTCTTTCATGATAAAGAAATGATCACCACTCCTTGATATGCCATTCTTCCATTCACTCTAAATTAAACTTTCTATCTCTGACACACTCAATGTCCTCTTTTCACGTGCTATTACTAGCCATCTTTCTTGAGCCAATCCTCTTTGTCAGCTCTCCAGTTCATTTTTTATATTCTTTTACTCTAATCCAGTCTCACATGCTGCCACAACAACTGTCTATTCACATCTTATTTATGTTACAGGTGAAGTATTAAATAGAAAGTGAGACTACTACACATTCTAAGGGCATGACATAATGTAGCAGTGGAAGTAAAAATATATCTTAGAAATATAAAACAGACCAGAGAGCTATATTAAAACCTCCTATTTAGTGTCCTTAATACGAATCTGAAAAAAAACTAGTTTCTTTCACCCTAGAAAAGATGAAAGGATAAGTTGAACAAATCATATTTGAAATGTAACTTGCAGATGAGGCACATATCCTGCAGCATGTACCTTAACACTCTGAGCTGCGATTTTAATGTATTATATGCTGTTACCCAAGAATATAACTGAATGGGGATTAGGGATTTCCTGTAGTGTCAGTTAGAAGGCTCCGTGCTGAGTAGTCTGAGTAAGCAACAGCAAAACATGTCATTAGGTTTTTTTTGCAGGTCACTAGGCAAAATGTGCCTAGCGGCTCATTGACACTGATAACATTGATGACTGAAGCTTTATTAATGCCAGTTGAGTGTTTAGAAAACAGATTGCTTCGTGAGAATGACAACTGTAGGTTGTGCTTCTGTTTTTCCTTGCACGGTTATAATGAAGAATCAGTAGTGAACGAAGGACCCTTAGGTAGAGGGACTATTAAGAGTATAGTACTGCAGATGGACAATAGGCAGAAAGACACAGAAACACCTCAATGAATAGGAAAATATTGAGAGCTGGGTGAGCTCTGAAGGCACGAGAAGGGACCAAAAACAACAGGTAAGTCGAATCTACACGAGGACTCGATTACAGAAGAGACACGTGTTCTCAGTATATACTATTATACGATGGAGAAACCTCATCCACCAGTAATGACGTGCTTAACTAAAGAGTCCACTC
The DNA here is from genome assembly GCF_964263255.1 of Lissotriton vulgaris. Classification (NCBI taxonomy): domain Eukaryota; kingdom Metazoa; phylum Chordata; class Amphibia; order Caudata; family Salamandridae; genus Lissotriton; species Lissotriton vulgaris. Next base: position 969,284,108 of record NC_141697.1, read on the forward strand.
CTCATTCGAGGCAGATGAAATACCAGAATGGGCCCCAAATCGGAGCTCATATAGAAAAATCTTTTTATTTGAAATGGAATCCTGAAACGGTGTAATATCCTTTAGGCTAGTCCTGTCGTGTACCCCTATTTTCATATATTGTCCTATCCACTTGACAATAACGATTTCAAGCAGGTGTCCTTTTACCTAGTAGCTTGTAAATTGTAAATTGATACTTGTATACCGCACTACTCACCCGCAAGGGTCTCAAGGCGCTTGTACGAATACCGCTGTGGAACCCATCCTGGCTTTCCCTGTGAGGCGTCCACTCCAGGGCACCCCCTAAGGTGGAGGCCAGGCATCCTTAGCGTTGTGGGGGCCGTTGTGGAGATTAAGCAAGCTATTGCCCAGAGTTGCAGAGTGGGACTCCATGATTGGAATAGGCACCGAGGCGAGAATTATGAGGTCCGTGGAATTTTGAGTCCAAGACCCGCCGAGGCGGGGAATTGAACCCTGGTCCCGGGCCAGACCTCTGCATCAGGGTCTGCCGCTCTAACCATTGAGCCACACTTGCTCCTGTCTCTTCGACACCAGGCTCTTAAGATTCTATCATAATCCCTGCACCTGAGGTACATAAACATGTCCCGAGGCATGGCATAATTATTCTGTATCAGGGTCACCACTTGTTTCATCCTTGGCCAACTGTGCATGATCGCATTTGTTTGGAAAAACATTTATGATTGTTTTCAGAACACATCAATTCTAGAAGAAACCCTGGAGTGACCACTCTCATATATAAGACCCTTATTTCCCCCTGCAAATCAAAAGAGAATTCCTTCCGAGCTGACACTGTGTCATGCATGTAGAATCTTCTACATGCAGCTGTCTGTCATCCCTTGCGGGGTGTCATCCTCGAGGCAGAGACGGGGTCCTTCATAATGTACTATTAGGTGAGGGGGTTGGAGCTTCCCTAGGGGTTTCCTGGCTACATACATACATATATGCATATACATGCTACACATACAGATCTAGGCTAGGTACATTTAGGCAAATTATTTAGGGCTATGCAAGTGCTACTGTTTTTATCGGAACTGTTTATGTTCATCTTATTAGCACTATGGTAGACATGTATCTACTTTTTACTGTATTGGTACTAGCAATCTCTTTCGTATGCTTCTGTCTCCTGATTGTTGCAGCCAATATGTTTTACACATGATCGACGCTGGATCAATAAATACTTTTTTGTCCTAATTGCCCTCCTGTGTATTATCTGAGAATAAGTGAGCATGAATGGCTGAGTGAAAAGTACTATACTATTTTCCACGATCCATGAGGGATTAGGGTTGTCAAGTTCACTGGTTGCCAGAAACTACCTACGCCACCGTAAGATACAGGGGGGGTAGTAGTGGCACTGTTGAATTAGCTGGTCGAACACCTGACATATCCTGTGGGGGTGTCCGGTAGCGGTCTGGACACCAAGCCCTCAGTTTAGGTTATCCAAAATGCACAGGTCCTGGGGATTCCTAGGAACTACATGACAGTGGATTTTTTTTTATTGATTTTATGACAGCAGATAGTTGTTTGAGGTACAATACATAACAAATTCATACAGAAAGAGAATGATACAAAAAAACCATACTAAGAAGAGAAAAAAAGATGAGAGAGTAATTCCAGCATAACATCCTTTACAAAAAGAAAAAAGAAGACATGGAAAATAATTTATGACATTAATTCAAGATTAACGAAGTTAAATCCAATTAAAAATCGGGGCCCAGAGTTTTTGACCGAATAACTTTCTTCTCTGTCCCTTTAATTTATAAATCGCTTTTTCAAGATGATAAATATTTAATGGTTTAGACTGCCAAAGCTCAAAGGTTGGTGGATCAACATCTAGCCAGCGTGTGGTTATACAGTAACGAAATACAGACATACATATAAAAATCAAGCCTTCTTCTTCCATTGTTTTTCTACCAATTTGGTCCGATTGTGTACCCAATATTACTAATTCTGCGGATAAATGAGTTGATGTCCCCAAGATATTATTTAGAAAATATTGTATATCGTTAATAAATTGAGTTAATTTGGGGCAACTAAAAAACATATGAATAGCGTCCGCCGCAAAAAGATTGCATCAACTACATTTTAAGCGAGCCGTTAAATAATACCCTGCTAGCCAGTTCAATTGATCTAGATAGATCAATAATTTCAATTCCAAACTTTCTTTGCCATTTATTTATACAGACATACAAATTATCCTGTGTTCTATTTATCATCAACTGATATATTACACCAATTTTACTTCCTTTCCTACAACTTTCTAATATGTCTATTTTTCCCATCATAATAGTGTTTAATACATTTTTTGACTCCAAAAAGCTGTGTATTTGTAAATATTTAAAGAAATCCGTTTTTATTAAATCCTGTAAGTCGGAGTATGAGGAAAATTGTCCCGCTAGATATAAATCTCCTAATAGACACAACTCATTGGTATGCCATCTCTGAATTAGAAGGCCTCTAAAGATTTCGGGTAAGACCGGATTAAACAAAAGAGGTGTATAATGGTTTAGATCTAGGCAGCAGTTAAATCTCTTTTTGAACTGCTTCCAAATTTGAAACACTGAGATCATGATTTTAAATTTTGTTTTCTTGTTGTAACTAGATTCTATTAATCTCAGCAAACATTGCCGTGCTTCAGAGCCCAGAACCATTTCATAAATTGACGGTCTGACTGACTCATCCATAGGGTAATTTTGGAAAATTAGAATTCCCATATATCTCAAGGAAACAGCCCAATAGTATAGCCTAAAATTTGGAACCCCCCAGCCTCCCCTGATCCTAGGTAGAATACACCATTTAAGGGACTTTCTGGCTCTCCGATAGTCCCAAAGGAATATGGAAATAGTTCTGTCTAATTTACTAAAAAAAACAGAAGGGAACAATAAAGGTATAGTGCGAAACAAATAAAGAAATTTAGGGAATATCATCATTTTTAGGACATTGGTACGACCGTACAGAGATAGATGCATATTATTCAGTCTCTCCAGGGTCCTATTTACTGTATCTAACATGGGCTCAATCATGGGATGAATTAAGTCTCACAATATCTTCCACTTTAGCAGATATTTTTATACCAAGGTATGATGCTTCAGACGAGATCATCATGTCCTCCAGTCTGCCCTTAATAGAATGAATCACTTAGGTTTTTGAAATGTTCAATTTATATCCAGATGATTCACCGAATTCTTGGGCTAGTTCTATAATTTTAGGTAACGCCACTTGAATGTTAGAAGTGACGATCGCGACGTCGTCGGCATATGCAAAGACTTTGTATTCTACTTGATGAATTTTGACTGGGGGAATAGTGACTTCTTTTATTAATCTATTCAGATAAGGATCAATATATAACGCGAATAACAAGGGGGAGCAAGGACACCCTTGCCTTGTCCCCCTTGTTATCATTAAAGGTTCGGAGGTCTCAGTAGCGACCCGGATAACAGCTTTAGGATTGGAGTATAACTCCCTAATTGCATTTATATATTCAATAGGAAATCCTTTCCATGTCAGAACAGCCCTCAGGAATCCCCAGTCGACCCTATCGAATGCTTTTTCTGCATCCAGTAGGGTTAATCTGACTGGGAATCCCGTGGCCTGCGCCCAATCCAGAAGGGCGATGATGCGTCTGACATGGTCAGTTGTGTCTCTTTTTTTTATAAAACCGTGTTGAAACTTGGAAACCAGAATGGGCATAAAATCCTCTAGCCTGTTGGCGAGAATTTGGGAAAAAAATCTTGCTATCCGCTGTTATGAGAGAAATTGGCCTATATGATCCTAATTCAGTACAATCTTTGCCTTTTTTCCTAAACACGACTATACTAGCCAGAGACCAAGAATCAGGTGGGTGACCCTGAAAAGCCTGTTGGTACAACTTGAGTAATTCTGGTTTCAAGACATTACGAAAAGTGCGAAAAAATTCCAATGGTATACTGTCGGGACCCATCGCTTTGCCCAAAGCAAGGCTTAGAATAGCTGGCTCGATCTCCTCCCAAGCGATGGGAGCAGCAAGTATCGCCTTATCGCTTTCTGAAAGGGCGAGTTTATCCAGGCTATTCAAATATGCCGATACATCACTTGCCATACCTGGACAATCATTTGATTTATTATATAAAGAATAATAAAATTCACGGAACGCCTTTAAAATCCCTGCTTTGGACTCCTGAGTTACTCCATTTTGATCTATAATCTTTATAATATCATTATAGGCAGCTTTTTGTCTGAGTCTTTGCGCCAGCATTTTGCCGGCTTGTTCATTTAACTCGTAACATTCAGTCTTATATTGATTATATTTGAGTGCTAACTGATCAGCTAAATAAGAATACACACTGGCATGCTCGATGGTTAAAGCACGTTGAGCATCTTTTATGCCATGACCTATTTTAATATTAGAAGCAAGTCTTATTTCAGCCTGCATCACTTTATCTGTCTTGTTTAAATTTGAATCGCTTTTTTTTCTGTAGAAAATTGGAGTAACTGATGGTTTCTCCCCTAATAATTCCCTTAAAGGCGTCCCAAACTATTTGAACCGAAGCCGTCTCATTGTTACGTGCAAAAAACTCAATATTAATTTTGGACATATGTTGTAGGTAGTCCCCATCTAGCGGCAAATTTCTTTGAAAAGACCACTGATGGCTAAGTTTTTTGTTTTGAGAGACTAATTGTATTTCCAGAATAACAGGGTTATGATCTGAAACTAATTGTGGCTTTATATCAATATTTGCTTTCTCCAAAAGTTCTGAAGAAATACAAAAATAATCTAGATGCACAAATTTTTGGTGTGGAGCCGAAAAAAACGTAAAACCAGACTCCAGAGGATGCAGCCTGTTCCACACATCAATCAGACTATTCCCCAGAAATAAGTTCTCTGAAGGATTTATAGGTCTTAATCTTATGCCCATTATAACTCCAAGTTTTCCTGATGTTGATGTCAGCATCAATATGCACATTTAAATCACCACAGAATATTATCGGTTGACACCAGGTGGCAAGCTCTGAGTTGACTGCATTCAATGCCTCACTATCGTCTAGATTTGGCCCGTACATTGAGCAAACGGTAAACCTATTTCCCTCAATCTCTAATGTTGCTAGCCCCTATCTGCTCCACTTACCTGCTAAGGTTCTGATACAGCTCCCCAATCCCTGTTTCATAAGAATAGCAATTCCTCTTTTTATCCCAGTCTTTCTTGAACAGATTAGAAGTTCTAGGCCCAGTTGCTTCAGCACATTCCGCTTATTCCAGGAGATATGTGTATCTTGTAGACACAAAATATCTGTTTGTGATAACCAAATTATATTACGTAAAATCCCTCTTTTTTTAAATCATTAAGACCATTGATATTCAGCGTACATATTTAAATTTTTTGATTCATTGTAATGCTTTTAGAAGTGGCAAGATTAGAACTTCCTTGTTTTCAAACATACCACACATGCCAACTGATACATTAGTCTGCACTACTATATTTTCTGAAATAACTATTGCTGTCTTACACCCCACACCCCTCCACCCACCACAGACCCACCACCGCCCCCTAACCTGTAGCCACCCCCCCCACCCTACCCACGCATCCCATCAAATGAGGCATTGGGACCATTAGTCCCTGGGAACCCTAGGTGCCCCTCTGCTCCCTTAAAGGTTGGAAACAAGAGAAATATTATAAAGAAAGACCTTTCTTTTTTTTTTTTTTTACAGATTACTGGTGATCATTGACATCAGGCTCAAATTAATAAAGAACAGAAAACCACTATAGCATTAGGAATAAGAAAATAACATAAGCAATAGACATAGGATTGTTAGATACATGTAACCGTTCCATAATGACACCAAATATTCCTTGGCCATTATTTCAGAGACAAACATTTTTGTTTGCTCTTTAATAGTTACTTTTAGCTGTGCCGGATTTTGAAGATACACATTAGCTCCTTTCTCTTGAAAGCCGGCAATGAGTTGACGTAAGTGCCAACGTTTCGAAACAGTAGCAGGGCAGAAGTCTGGCCTTACAAAAAACTACAGCCCTTTGCTGACCTCAATTTGTCAGGCCTAGCCAGCCCGAAAACCGCCTCCCTAGCCAAAAAATTATTAAAACGGACTAGAATTGCTCTGGGTCATTCAATCTCTGATTGTTTTGGTTTTCTCAATAGAAAAGGGAAGCAGTGTGCCCGTTCAATGACAATGGGCCAGTCCCAAGAGGTGAGTTCTGGGAAAGCGTCTTGAAAAAGGTCACAGACAAATTTCCGTACATCAGGCCCCCCCATTTCTTCCGGGACCCCTAAAATACGCAAATTACTCCTTCGTGTTTGATTTTCTAATTCAGTAAGTTTAAAAGTTATATCGTCCCGTTGAACCTTTACAGCACTAAGTTCTGCTTTTTGCGCAGCGACGACATCCTCTAGCGTAGATATTCTTGATTCAGCCTCTGTAACTCTAGAGGAGATATCTGATCAGATCTTAGTAACTCGTCTGACAGCGTTTTGAACCTTCCTGCATGTAGCTTGTGTGCGAGAAATTTCCATTTTAGTTTCGGCCCGATGAGCGACCATCGTCTTATAAATCATGTCTAATGTCACTTCTGAGGCATTATATGGCTCATGAACCTGACTGGTATTAGAATTCACCACTTGCGTTTCGTCTTCCTTTCTGGCCTCCCCAGCCTCAGATGTTTTACCCTTTGAGCTAGATTTCCTAGCTCTGTGTCTCCGGATAGTTGTAACCGACGTTGGTGAGATCTCGCTTGCTCTAGAATCTTCGTCTACGCTGCTATCATCTGGATAGTCTCCCCATGCCTTATCAATACACCCATCTGAGGAAGGATCTGACATGGAGTAGAAATTATCAGCCGCTTATTGGGGAGCCAGAGAGTCAACATCAATCGCCAGAGGTATTGTTGTCTCCTCGGTAGTATCATTAGGCTTGACAGGATTGGGTAGGCTCAGACCTGGAGTTGATCGAACTCCAACTCCCATAATGCAACCATTCGAATTCGTTATAACTTTATCATTAACCGCCGGTTGCTCTCCCATCCCTGTAATAGCTGGCGGTGTAATAACAACATTATTGCCCTGAATACAAACTCCAACTCCCACAATGCACCTACTCGGGCTTTGCTCAGTGTTTCCCTGGTTAATATAACAGTTTTAGGAGCAGCAGAATCCAATAATACAGTAGCAGCGTTATCAACCTGGAGTTGTGGACACGTTAACACATCCTTAGTGGGCTGTTGTGAATTAATGCGCATTGCCTGTTTGCCAAACATTTCGGGAAGCGTTAGTGTTGTAGAAGTTGCAGTTGCATTTTTCTTGCGCTCACCTCCTTTTTTAGAGTTCGCCTCCATCTCTGGCTGTAATCCGCTCGACTGAGTTTTTTCAGTAACAGGTGCCTCCTCAGCAACCACCTTCGCTTTACAACTTCTGGTAACTGGGGTTTTCGTCTGAGGTTTCGGTGGCATCTTCATCCGTGAGCAGCTTCCTCCGCGCAGATAAGCTGATACTCCGAGGGAGAAGGGAAGCAGCCGCCAGACCGATATTCGAGGGAAGCCGAGACACAGGAGAGCGGTAATCATGAAGCAGTGAGAGGCCGACGCCCCCGGTCTTTGCAGAACACAGCCGCCGGTCATGAATAGTGAAAAGGTAAGAGCCGATCCTTTCACAGCAGACCGATGTGCTGCAATGCCGTAAAGCCAGACAGCCGCATGTCCATCGGGATTCAAAACCGGGTATCACGCTAAAGATCTCATAGGTCGGATTCCGGCATCTAAAATGGCAGTATAGCACCAGCAATTTTCTCCTCTTCCTTCCAACCAAGAAGCAGAGAGCAGGCACCTTACTCGGCCACTGCAGCAGCCGCCATCTTGCCATGACAGTGGATTCTGTGTAAAATTATTTAATGGTTCACCTAAGATTAAAATGTAAGAGAGGATGCTTGGCAATACTATTATTCCCACAACTGGTGGTCTACTACTTTGGCCAGCTCTCAAAATCATAAAGGGCCAGCGGCCTTCCTCAGCACCAAAGAACCCTACTTCTGTCCTTACCCAAACTATGGTGTGTTAGGAATATGGTTGTAGGAAAGAATGAATGGGCAAAATTGTATACTAACAATTACTTTAACATCATCAAGTTAAAATCTTAATGAGATTAAATCGAACACAATAATCTCACTATGATAGAAAACAAATAGGTCAACAATTACCAAAAAGTATGGAAGTCCATGAACCCAAGCAAGCACATGCTGGACCAAAGTGATTCCCTCTAACACGCACATAACGAAATGCACAATCAATACTGTAAAAGGGGGCATGTGGCCATGTAAGATGCCCGACAGGACGTGTTTCTAGGAGGATCCTTGTTGGCCCCTGCCTCATCCTGCATAATCCGGCTTCATGCAGTAACATTACCAGACCAGCGGCATGAATAAATATCCCTGGTGCACTCCTGTGCTTGGTGCTTTCACCTTTGAGGCGGGGATAGCCTTAACATGTGGTGGGCCTGTAGGCTGTTGGTGGCTCCCTAGCCGAGCTTGTGGAGCTCAATGTGGCCTGCTGGGTTAGGGCTGGGCTGGTGGCGCTTCGGGGGGCTGCAAGTGGCAGCTCCTCTTCTCCCGCCTGAACATGAAATAAGCTGCCCAGGAGTGTGATCTTGCCATGTTAAGGCTGCTCGGAGGCAGAAGCTGGAACCTCCTTACCTGCTTGGGCCTACCTTCCTACAGAGCTGCTGGAAGTGAAAGGTCTGCATGGTGGTGACTTTCATGCCTCAGGGCCGGCTTGCTCAACTGATGTGTTACCGGGGGTCACCCAGAGTGAGTTTGCCCTCTCACGCCCTACAACCGGCAAAGTTGCTGGGGGAGAGCAGAATGTCCCGGGATGCAATGAAGGTATTATAATCATATTTATAACAAAATAAGAAGATAACAGTTGTTTAATAAAAACTCGTTAAGTGAGAAACAATACAAGATTAATAGCCAAAAATGTTTCCATGCAACTTCTTTTAACCACAAAACAATAGTAAAAAAACTTCTGTATAATAAAATATCTTTTTCAATGAACAGGAAAAACAACGGAGTCAGAATTTACCTTAAAAATCCTAGTGAGATGGCTGTGCTTGTTTTTCCTTACACAGCTCTTAAAATCTTGTAGTTATTTTTGAGATCGCAGCACGCATTTCTTTTACAAGGTTAATTTTTGCCCTATATTTTGACTTTATCATTGCAACTGCTGAGAAACCAGTTTCACAAAGGTACGAAGCAGCAAGCGGGATCAAAACATGCAGGGCTCTCTTGCTTATCATTGGGTAGTAATCTCCAGTTTGGCACCAGAACTCAAGCAGTGACTGAGACTGGAACCTTACTTTCAATTGTGAGTCACTTGAAACATCAATAAGCTGTTCTGCTTTCTCATTGTTGAAATGCTGAGGTATCTCAGCATTGAAGCGGTCTCTCACCCATTGTATTGGCTCCACTTCATTCTCTGGAAAATATTTGTCAAGGTAAAAACGCAGTTGAGACAAATACAGAACAAAAGCTGTCTTCAGTTCCTTCTTTAACGCCATCTCATTCTCCTGCAGAAACTGGTCCAATGAAGGAAAACATTTATAGTCACCTTTGCTTACACTCCTTTCCCAAAGGATCGCCTTCTTCTTAAAGCCTGAAACTTTGTCTGACATTTGCAAGATGTTAGTATTATTGCCTTGCAAGGATTTGCTCTGTGCATTCAGTTTTTCAAATAGATCAGAAAGAAAAGCCATTTATGTTAGAAAGTCTGCATCAATAAATTTGTCATCAAAACAATGTTCATCATCGTGTAGATATGAGTATAGTTTATTCTTCAGCTCATACACTCTAAGTAGGGAGTTACGGAGAGACAGCCACAGAGAACTTCTGTAGAACAAGAGGCATGAGTGTTCGGCACCCATGTCCTCACACAGTTTAGCAAAGAATATTGCTTTCATTGGTCTTGTTTTAATATGATTTACCTTTTTGATGATTATTTTCAGAATACCATGCAGTTCTTCACCGAGGTTTCCTGCTGCCAGTGCTTCTCTGTGTATTATACAGTGTGTCCAAACAGCATTAAGCGCTTTAGATCGTTTGTGAGCTTGAAATCGTTGGTAGCATCCTGCCATTGAACGACCCCCATCTGTACAAACTCCAACACATCTATCCCAGTCAATTTGATTCTGTTGCATAAAATCATCCACAACCGCATACAAGTCATGACCTGTAGTTCCACCTTTGATTTCTTTATAGAACAACAAATCCTCAACAATTTGTTTTTCGTATAGAAACCTGACATAGCAAATAAGATGGGTGTCTTTGTGGTTGTCAGTTGCCTCATCCAACTGGAGTGCAAAGTCTTTGCCTCTTAGATTGCAGATGAGCTGATCTCGTCACTTCACTACGTTGCAGGCACGTAACGAGTTTTCTTGTGACTTATTCTCTTTCTCTCCCTACAGGTCTTTTTTTACTTTGAGCGTAACCACACCCGGGTTACAGCTTTTTCGCCCTGTAACAGATTTTGTTAACAGGTACACAAAGGATTGTAGGTATGGCACGTTAGTGTGCCCTGACCACCCACTTCCTCTTTTTTGGTCCTGACGAAAAACCGGTAACTTCCAATATGGTTTGAAACATGTAGACCTTTCACTTATCTACAGATACACACGGTCATAATTAACCTATTATTGTATCTACACACACGTTTTTAATATTGTCCAGTAGTCTTAAGAATAAAATATTTCTCCTACAAGTCATACCAGGACAATTTTTAACACACTTACTTTTTTCTTGCACTCATCATTCATATACCAGCTCCACTGTATTCCAGGTGTCGCAGCGCACCTTGATGGCACTCGGCTGTCAAGGTGGACCCCGATGATGAAGCATGTCACCGACTAGGTCGGTGAGTGAGGGGTTTATTAAACCAAAGAAGGACTTTCTTCTTTTTCCACTAGAAAACCATCCCACCAGAATCGCTCTTCGAGCCTTTTATGGTGGTACTCCTCTTTTTTGTTATATAGATACCTAGCCTAGGGGACCAGGAGTACTTTCCGTCCACTCACATGGATTAATTCCCTATACTCTCTCCATTTTTTATTGCATTAATATCTTCAGCCATATCATTTATCCTCCGTCTGATAGTATTATTAGAAAGAGGCACTTTCAGCAGCTGTTTACCCGCATCTTCGCCGAGCATGATTGTTACCATATCAACAGCAGCAGGCAAAATCAGCTCTTCTGCAATTGTGTGTTTTTCTTTAACACTGTGCAACTAGATAGGCCACTTTACATGAAGACAGGAGGGTGTTACTATTAATTTTGGTTTGTTTTAAGAAAGTGGACTTTTGTAGTTTGGCTTCTGCACTTTTTCTTACCAAAAATTCCCTTGGCTTTCCGACTACATTTGGGTGAAGACTTTCAAGATGCCGCTTGTTAGACCTGGCATCTTTGACGTGGTTTCCTCTGTCTTTTTGGCCTCTACCTCCTGTATTTTGGATGCTGTGCTGGATTTCGTTTTTGCTGGTTTAGATGCTTTGGACACTCTGCCACTGCTGATCAGTGTCAGAGTGTAAGTGCTCCCTGTGTAAATTGTTATTATGATTGGATATACATGATTGGCATATTTGTATCACCAAGAAGTCCCTAGTAAAGTGCACTGGGTGTGCCAGGGCTGGTGATAACAAATGCTACTAGTGGGCCTGCGGCACTGATTGTGCCACCCATAGCAGTAGCCCCAACATGGTGTCTCAGGCCTGCCACTGCAGTGCCTGTGTGCAGTCTGTGAACTGCCATGTCCTCCAGGTCGGTGTCCCCACTGACCAGTCCTAACCCTTCTCTTTCAGTGCACATTGGTCACCCTTATGGAAGGCCCAAGGTACCCCCTTGGGCAGCGTGCAGTGTATGTGAAAGGTAGCGCATGTACTTGTGCAGGTGACATGCTCTGGTAGTGAAATACAGCCATTTTCGTTGTTCACTGCTGCAAGGCTATCTTGCTCCATAGGCTATCATGGGGGATGCTGGCTACAGTTGCTACCAGCATATCTTCCCATAGAAACAAGATAGGACATAAAAGTCTAGTATCCCTGAACTCAGAATTTAATAACACCTCTTTTAGGAAAGGTTGTTTTTAAATCCTGTGTTTGAGAACGGCACTTTTAGAAAGTTGCTGTTTTCTTGTCTGCCCTTTCTGTGTGCCTTGTCCTGTTTGTGTATTGACTGTCTGGTTTGAGATTGACAGGGGCTGGGGATTCCCCAGGAGGCTGGCTGAGTCAGCCCTAGGCTGAATGACTGCATTTGCAACTTGAGTGGTGGGAGGAGATAGCACCTGGGCCTGAATAGGGCTGTGCCTGCCTTCCACAATGCTGGCTCCACCTCCTACTAGGCGGCTGACGACCCTGCCCCTCACTCTGAAAGGAAAGGAGAAGCCAGGAAAACAAAGTGCTCAAGGAACACCCAGAACTGGTTCAGACCGGGCTCAGAGCCCTCGTGGACAAAGGCAACAAAGACTTTTAGGGGTATAAGTGTAGGACCCCTGAATACAGAAAATTAGATAATCTTGGAATCAAGAAGGAACCTCTGCCAAGGAGAAAGCCGAAACTGAAGAAGGAATATTGTCCTGCTGTTGCTATGCGGAATTGCCCTGCTGTTGCTTTGCTGTCAAGGAGAGGGGAAGGACTTTGTTTTGTGCTGTGTCCCCTTGCTTGAAGGAATCTCCAAGGGCCTGAGAAGAGCTGGCTCCCTGTTTTGAAGTCCCAGGAATAAAAGGACTTCACCCCAGCTTCCCCTGAGCTCTACTGAGAGAGTTCTGTCCTTCCTGGAGTGCGTGGCCCATGTGTGGTGCCTCTGGAAGTTGTACCTGTGTTGGGAAGCTGGAAACCAAGATTTAAAGACTTTGCTACAGAAAAGTTTATGCATCGCTCGCTGCGGAGCGCATCCCTGACAGTGCGAGGAAATTCCAGCCGCTACGGAGGTCGAGATCGTCGCAGCGCCTGTTGCTGCTGCCAAAGACGTTGCACCCTTCGCTTGCAAGAAGATCGCCATCGCTGTGAGTATCGTTGCAGAGCCTGTCATCGCTGGGTGAGATCGCCGCACCGCTTACTTGCGGACCGCATCACATCCCTGCGAGAGTCATCGCAGAGCCATCGCATCGAGGAGCTGCAAGAGAGAGATTGCCGCTGGATCGCGCATCGTCGCCCCGAAGATCGCCGCAGCCCCTACGAGATCATCGCATCATACCTTGGCGCAAACAAACTTCCGACGGAACCTACGCATCGGAATCCATACAAGTGGCCTTCCTCCCCATACAGACCAGATTCGTCGCAACATGCCTGCTGCTGCAGCGGGGTTGTCGCATCGCCTCCCCAAGGTCTCAGAAGCAACGCATCGCTTGTTTTCCACCGCACCAGCTTCTGCTTTTGGAACTTTGTCGCACCTAATGGTACTGTTGGCAAAACGTGACGCAACTTTGAACTTTTCACGTAACTGTGGATTATTTTATCGCAACCTTAAGAACTCTTTTTGCAACCATATTCTTGAACTGTGTATGTTGGATTTTTGTTGTTTTGGTCTTGTGTAGTTTAGATTAAATAACTTTATTTTTCTAAACTGTTTTGGAGTCAGTTTGAGGTGTTTTCACTGTGTTACTGTGAGTGTTGGTACAAATACTTTACACATTGCCTTTTGATTAGCCTTGACTGCTCATCCCAAGCTACCTAGAGGGTGACCGGGGGTTATCTCAGAGGGTTTCCTCCTTACCCTGACTAGAAGCAAGGGTCCCTATTTGGACAGTGGTACCTACCTCGGCAAACTAGAGACCCCCAGTTCTAACACCGCTTAAGTTTACTTGGAAGCATGGATTCCAGAGCCAAAACTTTTAAACAGATTGCACATTGAGGATGCTCCTCATTATCAACCTGAACACATGTGAAACCATAATCCAGATACCAGTCATCGTACTTTCTGTACTTGGCTTTTCGTTTCCCGTCCTCTTTTTTGTCAGAAGAACCTGCAACTTCACTTTGCTCAGACGAACTTGAACTTGGCATCAGAAATCTCTTCATTGTCAATCAGAATGATGGAAATCAGTTCCACTCGTCTGAATTATTCAGGTGGAGAAGAGAAGAATTTACAAAAATGTATAAGAAAGGTCTTTCTATCTGTAAAGTTCTTGGTCTTCTTTTCTTTTCCTTTGCTCAAGTATTTCCAGGTTTCTTCCGGGTCTCATTCACAGTCTCTAAGGAATAAAAAGCCTGAAGTACAAATATCAAGGTAAGACAGTATAAGAAGAACAAAAGTTATTCTCTTTCTAATGATGGATCTATTATTTCTGTTATTATCCAATAGCAGTCCATGATGATGATGACCATTTGGACTTATTATTCTTATTGGTACCCCGCACAGACAGAAAGAGCATTCCATTTTTTAATGAAATCAAAGATTGCACATTTTTGCAATCAATGAAGAAAGCCCAATTGTAGCTAATGTGTACATCAGACTGTGATTTGTAACACCAAATACCACACTTCGACAATTCCTGGGTCCATCCAAGGACATATCACAGTAGAGTAGAGTACGCTATAGCACGGACATATGGTTTGTCATCAAAATCATGGCAGTAATTTGACTATCGGTCCCATTTTGTGACATAAAGATCCAATATCTATTGCATATTTTGCAATCAAGGCAAATGAAAAATGTACGGATGCATGCCATTTGCCGTTTGTGCTCATTGGGATGGTTTTGGGTCAATGTTCTGGCATAAACGTGACAGCAATGAAAGGCAGAGCAACATTACAGAAAAATGAGCATGTCCATTTTACAATTCCGGGGCCCACAAGAGTAAGAATAGCAATATATACAGAACAATAAAATGGCAAATGGAAAGTTTGCGGCATTTTAGTGCAGTGGTTGCAACCAACAATAGAAAACATGAGCAACTCTAACTTAGTTCATATAAGCTGGGTAGACATCACTTCACGCACCTGCTCGTACTTCAATGATGGCTGTTCTGCCTGGAGGAACTGGTTCAGTCAGTGGGTTCAGCTGGTGACATCGGCTTTTCCTCCGCAGTATGCTTCTTTCCTACAACCATGATTTAAAAGCAATGAGACAAGTTATTAGTATTCTTACTCTAGTTTACCAACTAAATCTATTGATTTTTTAATGCAGCATGCCATCTAAATAAATAATGATCTGTGCATGCTTCAAATATAACTTGAAATTACTTTTACATTTATTCAGAGTCTTATTAATTATTATCCGTTCCTAAATAATTTCAGTACAAAGAACAATGTGAGGGTTGGAATGCTTGAATAATTAATCTCATCCATTGGCAATCACTTTGGCTGCATCCCAATCCATTGTTTTTTCCCCCAACAGAGACAAGCTGTAGCCACAAATGCAGCAAAGCACGAATAATGTCTGCAAATGCTACACATGCATCCAAGTAGCTTAGTAGCAAACGCAGCAGAGCACATTCAAGTAATCGAAACAAACACAAGACAGCACACACAGATACACTAACATTCACACACAAACGCATGCAAATGCTGAAAACACAGTGCTGCACACACATACACACCATCGCAGCAAATGTAACTATAAAACCCACACCAATTTGGCAAATGCTGTGCACCACAGACACAACTGCAAAAGTGCAGTGGAGCATATGTAAGTCAATGAAAAGGCAGCAGATGCATCAGGGAGCACACACATGCTGTAGTGATGCAAATTGTGTTCCTGGTCCCAAACCCTTATTTATGCCAACTGCTGCTTTCAGTAGCTTTTGGTACTGAGACCCACTCTGAGAAAATGGAACATTGAGTTTGGTTTGTCGTAATCAGTATCACCAGCATTATTTTTACACTAAAAAGATGGGCTCCTTATGAGTGGCTTCACCAACACCGACCCAGAGTGACGTATCTAGGTACAGCACTATGCATCTCAATCCCTGCGCTAAGGCTTCTCAGCGCTGCGCAGCGCAGGCCTATGCGGTGAAAGCTATGTGCCTGGCTTTAGAACTCATTCACCACTAGAAAGAGAGGAGCTGGAGTGAACCAGGAAAGGTAGCTCCAAGGAAGTGCAAAAATAATCTGTCAAACGTTGTGTGCATGCAGATGAGTGTGTGTTTGTGTGTGAGCATGTGTGTGAAAGTGAGCGACAGACAGGAGTGAGTGACTGTTATTGTGACTTAGAATGAGTGAGACTGAGAATGAGGGCAAGTGAGTAAAAGTGATAGTGCATTGCACTGAATCAGTGTGAGTATGGAAGTGAGAAAGAGTGTGAGTGAGTGGGTTTAAATGAGCATGAGTGAGAGCGTGTTTGTAAGTGTGCTGTAGAGCTTGCGCGGCTGGTGCTGACCCTGGCATTCGTAGCGTCAATTTTAGTTGTGTTTCAAGCCACTACTTTAATGGTGATGTGTAATGACAGACCCCATGTAAAGGTTAATAGGTCATCTTCCAGTTACTGATGTAATCAGGCGTTAAAAGTGTGCTAAAGGAGTGAAACATTCTTTCAGGCATTATTAATATGCTTTAACCTCACACAACTGGCAAGACGTCAAAATATGCTGCTAAACTTGCCCTTTCCCTTGATGGGTAATTTGGTGAACCTTGCCATATTATGGGTCCCTTACCGTAGCTAGCGTAGCTATCAATAGTGCAGCAGGTGAAGGGGCATTGGGGCCCGTGAGTTTTAGGGGCCC
Source organism: Lissotriton vulgaris (assembly GCF_964263255.1). Lineage (NCBI taxonomy): Eukaryota > Metazoa > Chordata > Amphibia > Caudata > Salamandridae > Lissotriton > Lissotriton vulgaris. The sequence goes on from NC_141697.1 coordinate 969,300,829, forward strand.
TCTGAAGCCCAATAGTGGCTATATTTCACCAACAACAAACCGTATTCATTTTCATGCTTGCCTAACTACGCCTATGCGACCATACTGGAAATGTAGCTTTAAAAGTAAAATTGGCAGCTAAGGACAGGTATCTATCACAGATGTGCAAATCGAAAATGGCAAATCCTATTTTAAACTCATCGAAATTGCTGTGCAAAATATTCGACGAGTGTCACTTAAATCAGATTTAGAAAGTCTGCTGGAAATTCAGGTCACCGTCTGAGCTGGGTCTTGGAGGGGGGGGATGTCTAGGCAGTGATCGATTGCCAATAAATGTTTCTGTGCTCCATCAGCTGCACACGCATCTTAGCCTCAACCTGACTTCTTCAATTGCATTTTTAAGTGAGTGTTTTAGCCACTAACTTTCCTCACAAATGCCTCCTTTTAGTTTTACGCACAAGGATGGGTTTGCATGGCTGAAGCACTGAATCTGTGGTTTCCACGGGATCTTGTTGCTCACCCAGTCATGTGCCATGTTTACCCTCAGAAGTGTATATGACGCCAACCTTAATCATATACAGAGCAATAACGGTCATTCACCTCTTGTAAAACACTTGAATCATGTTGCGCACTTTAGCACAGAAGGTGCATAGTGACTACATATATTTGTACAAAGTTTAAACATACGGTGCTCAGCCTATTAAAGTGAATCCCTGGCACGGTGGCTGTGGTTCTGAGCACAAAAGAAGCTGCCATTCGTACGAAGAGGCCTCTGGAGCCTGTGGTAACCCCAGAACCCGCGCTTTATAATGTGCGACCACTATCACCATGTCGCAGAACAATGTCGAATGTGTACATCAGTTCTCATTTCTGACTTTTGTTTATTGAATTAATTCACCATTGGACGCTTCCAGGTTCTCTGTATTCCTGGCTTTATTTCGAGGAGCTGAGGCAATGTACCCTTTCTCCTGCACTTCAGATGCCACGGCAGGGGCATAACATTCAACAGTGCAGCCAGGGCTCAAGGGCCGAGTTCTGAGGGACCCAGTGCTCTCCGACCTCAACTGTAGGCGTTCTTTTACAGCCAAACCAAGGTATCAGGACCGTTTTCCATGCTTGAGCTAGGGCCCACGTCAGCTTTCTACAGCAGTGAGGACTTTTAGAACTTAAATCTCATTCTCAGAAGAATCCATGAATAATCCCCTAAGAGGCAATTCCAGTAACTGGCGTTTGTTTCTAGAATCCTCATCATGACTGCCGGTTGCTGCCCCTCTACCTCCCTCTACCTCCCTCCCACCATGGACAGACTCTGTTCAGCCCAGGAATGCTCGAAGCTTCTGGAACCTATGTTTCTGACACACCAACACAACGCTCGACCACCCTGTTACATGCACTCCCCCAGCACTGCATTTTCACAAAACCTGCTACTATCTCAACTGTAAATGCTTCCTGCCAAACAATTAATGCCCTGCCTTATTAAGGTGCTGGGTGAGGGGGCTCAAAGAAGAGCCCTCTGCCCTCCTGTCGAGGGAGTGTGTCCTGCTTGGGTCAGATGGTAACGCCCACCTTTATCGAAAGGGCCATCCCCTATTAAGTACCCACTAACTCCCTGCCCATTACTGGCTAGCATGCTGCAGCAATGCTGCAGCAAATTCTTGGCATTAGGTGGACTTCACTTACCTATTTCCTTGTGCAGAGGGTCCCACGAGGCACGGCAGAGCAAGGCGGGCAGCAAACACACGCCTCAAACTGCGTATGAAAGCAATGGTGGAGACTATGCCTCTGAAAGCATGTTGGCACGTACGTACGCATGTCGCTCTTGGGTCAAACATGTTGCAGGATGATGAAGGTGGCATTACGAACTCCCCCGTACGCTGCAGCTGTAATTTCCCAGATTGTGTGCGCGGCGCCCAGACACCTAATTACAGCGCACCAGGGTGCCGCAGCGCACAGTTTGGGAACCACTGCGCTAGAGGGAAAATAGAAACAGTGTCACTCAAAGTGAACCTCCTACACACCGGTCTCCGAAAGGTTTCGGATAAGGCTTGGGTCACTGAGGGATCCATTGCTGAACCTTAATCAGAGGTGGTTAGGCTCAGGAGGCAAATGTCTACAATCACATCCATACTGGGTCTCTGGAGGTACGAGTGGAGGAGGTGGAGAGGAAATCCCACTGCAACAATGTCCGCCTCATGGAGTTCCCAGATCTAGTTACAGGGGGTGCTGCAGAGAGTCTTGCCAAACAATGAATCTAGGACATGCTGAAGCCGAGTGGGCTGTCCCCCTTTTTTGCTGTCAAGAGGGCGCATCGGGTACTGGGGTGCCTCAGCCGGGGGCATCTCCACATGCCATCCTAGCCCATATCTTGAATTATAAGGACAGAGACTGTATCCTAAGTGCAGCTCAGGAGACGGCTAACACCCACTTTGAGAACCAGAAGATCTCTGAATACCCTGTCTACACTAACAAAGTACATGGGTCTCGGAAAAGTTTTTGGGAGGTTAAAACTAAGCTGAGATCCATGGGCCTGGGGTACATGCTCCTATATCCTGCCAGACTGTTGGTGCTTTGGGAGGGTAAATCTCATATCTTCAATACGCCAAAAGATGTCTGGAGGTGGTTGGAGATGGGGGATACGGTCATATGTGACAAAGCGGGCACATGGTGCACTGGACCCCATGGCGCGAGAGGAACTGGTGTTCGCGTGAGGAACCCTGTCTCCCTAGAGACTCCAGTTTCCAGGAGTGAGAGTCCTTCAAGAATTGTTATACAGGGTCTTAATACCATGGCGCTGGCTTCCCCTGAGAGTGCATTGGGGCTGAAGGGGGGACTCGCAACCTCAGATAGCTGTGAAGGTGCTGGATGACTCTGCTACCTGTTTGACGATTCTGTATTGCCTTGTGTGAACCACTAGCGACCTCACCTGCTGATTATTTGAAAACAAATTTGGGAACTACAACCTCCAGAGCTACTGAGTGGAAGGCCCTTAATATAGTCATGAGAGGGGCATGTATAGAGACCAACTGCGGTGTTTGGAGACAACTGGAGGCAGACATTAAGGTGCAGGACTGGCACTTGGCAGATCTTTGTAAGTTGGAGCTGGGCTCTGAGGAGGCACGCTATGAGGTGGTGCCCCTCAGTGTGCCTTCCAGGTAGGCTGTCGGATACCATTAATGTACAGGTTCACTGACAGGATATCGGTGTACAAAATGCAGTTGTTAAAAATATCGATGAAAATATATAGAATGCAAAAATAGCAACTCCCTATACTTAAATAGTTAGGTTCCAAAATATCAAAATAAAATATAGATGAAAAATATAGCTGTAAAAATGATCGAATATATATATATATATATATATATATATATATATATATATATATATATATATATATATATATATTACCTACTGGCGGTCGCCAGTAGGTATATATAGTTAGGACCTAGTTACCATAGGAATTCCGCAACATTCTATTGGGAATAACTTTGGCGTCAATTGAGGAAATTGCGTGAAATTTTTCAAAATTTTGGCCAGCTCAGTTCTGCTCCTTCCCTGAAAGTTTTGGGGAGATTTGTCAAGCGGGAGCCGAGAAAAAAGGAGGGTCCCAAAACGTGTTTTCCCCATGTTAATTTCCAGAGGATGATTAGACACGGCTACAGCCCAAACGCTGAACGGAATTACACCAAACTTGGCAAAATGGTAGGGACTCGTGTGCAGAAGAGAAAAAATGTATATATCTATAGCAGCCTACTGTAAGCTTACTGTAAGCTTACCTTTCCAAGCACGAGCTGAATGCTAATTGGCTGTCAACTGTCTGTCAACACTCCAAACCAGAAAGTGTTGGCAGCCATCTTGTGCCTCGGTAGACTGAGGCACAGGAAAGCAGAAAAACAAATGTGTAGAACTCAAAAAGAGGGCAGGGTAGAAGCACCCTGACCCCCTAGGCTTGCTCAGGGGGTCCCACAAGGACCCCCCAGGCCCCCCAAAAAAAGATTTTAAATCCGCGGGGTACGCGTACCATACAGAGTACAGTAAGCTTACAGTAAGCTTACTGTACTCTGTACTCTGTACGGTACGTGTACGGTGCGCGTACCCCGCAATTTAAAAAAAAAATTGGGCCTGGGGGCTCCTTGTGGGAGCCCCTGAGCAGGCCTTAGGGGGTCAGGGTGCTTCCCTTTGCATGGTTTGCACCTTTGTTTAACTGCTTTCTTGTGCCTTGGTTTTACTGAGGCACAAGATGGCTGCCAACACTTTCTGGTTTGGAGTGTTGACAGACAGTGGCAGCCAATCAGCATGCCTTCCCGAGAAAGCTGCATGCTCATTGGCTGTCAACACTTCTAACCAGGAAGTGTTGACATCCATCTTGTGCTCGAAAGACAAAGGCAAAAAAAGCAAAAAAACAAATGTGAAGAACACAAAAAGGGGGCAGGGTAGATATACCCTGACACCCTAGGCCTGCCCAGGTGGTCCAGGACCATTTAAAAAAAAAAACCTGGCCTGTGTTTTTTTTTAAATTACCCCTTTGGGGGACCAAATCACGGGGGCATAGTGATAAAGAAGTGTGGGGGTCCACAATCCCCTCATGAACTGTACTACTACAACAAGGAAACTTGAAGGTCGTAAAGGTAGAGAAACAGAAAAAAGCCACCAAGAAACTTGCACACCACTATCACGACTACCAGTGTAGGACCATCAGTTGTGAAAGAAGTCCTATCAGCCCACCCATATGGCGGAACATCGTCATTTAGGACTTTATCAGCAGGATCTTATATGGCCAAGCCCAATGGTCTTATGCTTGATGCCAATAGATCCTCTATGCTGAGAAAAGATGGATCCTCACTGAAAGTGGTACTGATAGGGTGCAGTGCTCATAAGAAAAAGTGAAGGTGAATCAAGGCAGTTGGATACCATCACTCCGGTTGGTTTTATCATGGAATGTGCGAGGCTGGCCATGACCGAATTTTTTTTTCATTACGAGGATGGACTGTTTTTACAGGTCTCCGGAACCTCTATAGGGAGTGTTTTCGCCCCAAGTCTTGCGAACCTATACATGCATCAATTCGAGCAAGAACATGTCCTTCACCAGGTGTTGCTGTGGAGAAGATATATTGATGATGTGATATGCATTTGGAGGGGTTCTACTGATGACGCTGCAACATTTCATAACTGGCTCAATTCACGTAATCAATATCTAAACTTTACTATGGAATCAAGTAAAGAAAAACTTCCATTTCTAGATATATTGATCTTCCCAGGATTAGGAGGCTTGCAATGTGAACTGTATCGTAAACCGATGTCACGCAATTCTTTGCTGTCTTATCACAGTTTCCATCCTCAAGCACTCCGGGACAACCTACCGGTAGGTCAATTCCTTGGAGTCAGACGGAATTTTTCCTCCAAAACTCTGTTCCATCAACATGCCAAAGAACTGTCATCACAGTTAAAGGAACAACACTATCCTAATCAGTTGGTTAGACGCGCCTGTAAAAGAGCTTCTAATAACGATCGGCAAGCACTCATTGAACCCCTAAACAGAACGACAACAACAGATCGCATGACCATGGTACACACTTTTAGCACCCTTTCCAATGGTGTTAAGAAAATTGTCCTGAGACACTGGAAAATATTGAATACAGCATCAAGTAATGTTCCACGCCCTTGGTTCGCCTTCAAAAGAGGTCCTAGTATTAGAGACAGGCTTGTCCATACTAGACCAAGAAATCAGCAAAAAGAAGTCACCAACACTCTCTGGAACACAGAACCAGTACGTGGTCACTATCCATGTGGAGGGTGCGCAGTTTGTCCACAAACATGCAAAACCCTGACAATAGATATAGGCACAGGGAGACCTTGGCCCCTGAATACCCACACCAATTGCAACTCAGAAAAGTTGATCTACATGATCACATGTCCGTGTAAGCTTGTGTACATCGGACATACTACTAGGAAGATCAAACTCCGTATAAGCGAGCACAAGAGCACCATTCGGTGCAACAAACAATCCACTCGTCTGACCAATCATTTTTTGGAATTCAAGCATAAAGCAGACGATCTCAAATGGGTAGTGCTTGAACAACATTTTATTCCACCACATGTGACTGATGTTTCACGCTTTCTGTTCATAAAGGAACAACGTTGGATTTTTAAACTTAGGACTGATGTCCAGGGGCTAAATGACAACATACCTTGGGTGTCTATCTGAGAATCGAGAAATACCACTACAACACGTTTATTAATATCCAATGAAGAAGTAAATTAGACTTTTCCAGACTCAGGCTTGGTGTTGTTAATAAAAACACACCCCCTCGATGAATCACATACAACCTATGTTTACATAATGCCTTGGATGGTCTTCACCCAATACAACCACTTTTTTCCATTCTCACACTACTTAATTCACACAGGAGTCATACCACTATGCATTGTGTTTTTTAGTGGTTAATTCATAATTTTTGAGTAGGTACATAATCTTTTGGTAACAAGACTTCCAAAGTGTGATCCATTCTGAATCCATGTGGTATGATTGATTTCCCAGAGTAGTATTGTAGGAGGAGGCACGTCAATAAGCTGTTTTTTTCAAACCTTGTTAAAAGTATGGGCTTGTGCTCTATGACAACAGCATTAGCATGCCTCTTGATTTAATGCCATCTTAATATGTGCCTGACTGAGATTCTGTTGTTTGCAATTGTTGGTTTTACTGTTGAACATGCTGCTTGGAGGTCTGCTGCTTCAGAATTAGCCTAACGCGGGTGCGAATAATAACTGGCAAGGATACGCCTCTTAGCGCATGCGCGAGGGATCGGTGTGAGCCCCACGACATGCGCTATTAATATCAGGCTCCATTCAGAGCTAAACAGCATTTTCGCGCATGCGCGTTGGATCGGTGTGATCCCGCGCCATGCGCGGTGGACACCGGGCTCCATTCGGTGCTAAACAACGTCATCTGCGCATGCGTGAATAATAGAATGCTCCTCCGCGCATGCGTGAGGGATGGACTGCATCCTTGCGCATGCGTGCTGCACTTTATCGCGTTTCAGTGCACAGGTGTCTTCCATCAGTTTGGAAACTGCCAGTAATCATCCAATCGGCGAGCGTATATAAACGCACCTCCTTCCGTCAGTCGGTACCTCCCCTTCGGTTTTGGCACACTCCTGGAGGTACCGACGGACAGGTAAGGAGCTTTGGATACTTACTATGCGATTTTGATCTTTAGCCCAGTACTGCCCTGGTTTTTTCTAAGTTAACTCTGACTACTTGTCATTAACAACTATGGGCAATCTGAAAATCCCCAAGTAGACTATACTCTTTTTGCTTGGAGGTAACTGATATCCAGATTTCCTTAAATGCTCAGAGGTTCCCCATTCCTGAGTTTTTGAAACCCCTCAATTTCAAGGACACACGATGGTAAAGGGGAAAGAGGGGGTAATTACAACATCCCCAGTAGAATGTAGCCCTCTTAGTACATCGTGTTTTTAATGGCCTGATGGGCTTGCCATGAACAACCAAGTTTCTTCTTTTCAGTTTCTTCTGAAATTTAAACATATTGGGTTAGTGACAGCTATCATTACCTGACATTGTCCTTCTCCATATGTTAATAGAGCGGGGCCTCTTTCCTATCCGAGCCGTTGCAGGGTGAGGTGAGGCTTACTTCCCATATAAAGCTGGGTAAGTACATCTTTGATTTATAATTTTCATTACACAGATTATCTGGATGTGACACTATACTTAGCACAGTTCTATAATTTGGTCATTTTGGAGATAAATGACCTATAGAGAAACAGAATGCCACTAGTTTTATTAATACACTGTTACATACTTTGGTGTTTTTGTGTTGTTATAAAATGTCTCCTTTTCTTGATGTCCACAGGAAAAGGATTACACGTCACATGGTTATTAACCAAGAGACGGTAGGATGGTTCATTGAGCCACACAGATTTCATTTCTTGTAAACCATATTATAGGTTTTTTTGATCACTTTTTCACACTAAGAATGGTGGTTGTTGCAGTAGCTTGCTTTCCAGCTTGGCCCTGAAGAATGCCGGTAAATAGATACCATTATGGCAGAAACATGTTGGCCTAGATTTCATATGTTTACTGTACAGTGATATTCTCACACTGTCATCACACCTTCTTTTACCTGACGTCCGGGAGATACCAATAAACACATTTTTCTACCCTGACCGTCATTTTACTCACCTTCACTTTTTCTTATGAGCACTGCACCCTATCAGTACCACTTTCAGTGAGGATCCATCTTTTCTCAGCATAGAGGATCTATTGGCATCAAGCATAAGACCATTGGGCTTGGCCATATAAGATCCTGCTGATAAAGTCCTAAATGACGATGTTCCGCCATATGGGTGGGCTGATAGGACTTCTTTCACAACTGATGGTCCTACACTGGTAGTCGTGATAGTGGTGTGCAAGTTTCTTGGTGGCTTTTTTCTGTTTCTCTACCTTTAAGACCTTCAAGTCTCCTTGTTGTAGTAGTACAGTTCATGAGGGGTACGAGCTTGATAGGTCTATAAAAATATTCCCCTAGACCCTTCTTTAACAGTTGTTTTTTGGGGTCCACAATCCCCCCCACACTTCCCCGGGGACTGCCACCCCCGGGGCAAAGCAATGCAGCCCCTTGGCACATACTGGAGGCTCCTGATGGGCTAGTTGGCCCCCCAGGGACCCCCAGTATGCAAGGGGAATTAGTTCCTACTCTGCAAACACGCCAGGGGTTGCGCTGCAGAGAGGTGTAAAAAAGGGTGTGGCCTCATTACACCTCTCTGCAATGCAGCCCCCTGGCGCATACTGCAGGTTCCAGGTGGGCTAGCTGGCCCCCAGGGACCCCCAGTATGCAACGGGAATTAGTTACCCCTCTGCAAACACGCCCGGGGGCTGCATTGCAGAGAGGTGTAAAAAAGGGTGTGGCCTCATTACACCTCTCTGCAATGCAGCCCCCTGGCTTATACTGGAGGCTCCTGGTGGCCTAGTTGCCCCCAGGGACCCCAAGTATGCAAGGGGATTTAGTTCCTTCTCTGAAAACGCGCCAGGGGTTGCGCTGCAGAGTGTTGTAAAAAGGGGGCGTGCTTTCTGAACACCTACCTACAAAAATGTAGTAAATCAGTATAAAAAATAAACAAATTAATACATTTAAAAAATGTCATTTAAAAAACCTTGCAAATGCAATTAAAAAACCATAGGTTTCAGGCCTTATATAGTTGGGAATTAGCATTTAAAAAACCTTGCAAATTCACTGAAAAAAACATAGGTTTCAGGCCTTATATAGTTAGGAATTTGCATTTAAAAACCTTGCAAATTCACTGAAAAAACCATAGGTTTCAGGCCTTATATAGTTAGGAATTAGCATTTAAAAAACCTTGCAAATTCACTGAAAAAAACCATAAGTTTCAGGCCTCATATAGTTAGGAATTAGCTTTTAAAAAACCTTTGAAATTCACTAAAAAAACTATAAGTTTTAGGGGTGTTATAGTTAGCTGGACATTTCACTCATACAAACCATTGAAATTGCTCCTATATAGTTAGTTGTACTAACTATATTTCGCGCACCCGCAATCCACTGCTGATGATGTCACATATTACATCATTCATGACATGGTCAGTGACATCACTGATGACATCTCAAATGACATCAATGATGACATCACTGATGACATCATCCACGTGACAATCACATACACCTTTTCATACACTAGTAAAATCTTTCATCACTCTTTGTAAAATACAGAGTATCATATTTGAATCCATTGACACAGCAATACAAGTATCTAAAAACCCACTCATTGATTCCTAGAGGTATACACACATCTAATCATTTACTTATAGATTCACTCATACCTATATCGACATTACACACCAGCACACAACCTATTCACATATGAAGTTATCCTACTCACTTATGCAAACAATGGATCATACTTACATACTTACTTTTTTTTTTTTTTTTTTTTTTTTTGTCCTCATACGCCAATAAAGATGTTTTTAGTGTTTGATTGTACCAAGAATCTTTATGGGAGCTCTTTGTGCAGACACCCAGTGATAATCTCACAGTGCCACCAAGTGGCCAGTCAGCTCAGTCTCTCACTTTACCGGACCCTTAGACTGATCTTAGGGTGGATCATTCTGCAGAAAGGGCTAATCATTGGACAAAGTAGTTATAAACCATCGAGCCAAATAATGCATGGAGTCCAAAAATGCTTCCTTTTCTTCCATACCATACTATCCAAACTGAGAGTGTGCCTGATTGCCCTAATCCAATTTACATATGTCGGAACAATAGTGCTCACCCATAGTTTACATATTTCCCTGCGGGCTAAGACAATTAGATAAAAAAATAACTTATTATTATCTCGTGAGACATTCTCATAATTATAAGGAATACCAAAAAAAACTTGTTGCGTACTAACCTGTATTTCATACCCAAAAAGGGCTTTCATACCTTCTTGTATATCAAACCAGAATTCTCTAAGTGCGGGACAGGTCATGAACATGTGCAGGTCATCTGCTTTTTCCAAATTGCACTTTGGACAACAGGGAGTAGGCCCTTTCGAAAATTTGGCAAGTCTGGCTGGAGACCAATAGACTCTATGGAGAGAAAACAAGTGGTTCCGCTTTAAATTGGCAGGTGAGACCGTAAGATGTAGTAAATCAAAGGATACTTGCCATAGATTATGCAAGTCGGTATCCAGTACTTGATCCCTCCATAGCTGATCTGGGAGGATGAACTCTCCATCTTCTTCCTCAAGTATTGTCCAATAAAGGACTGATGTTTTAAGAGTTGTAGGTTTCTTTATTAGGAGCTCATCGAGAACAGTCTTGACACCTTTGTCCCCTGTAACAGCCTGGGTCCAGCTTTTTATTTGGAGATACTTGAATTTAGATAAATTCTTATCTGTAAGAACAGAAATGTCTTCCCAACTCAAAAGGTTCCCTCCAGGTAATAACTGGGCCCATGTTCTGATATTTGCATTCTGCAAAGCAGTAGATAATAAATCTTTAGTCCATTCAGGAGAGCCAGGAGAGTCCCATATTGGGGCGAGAGCAGAATAATATGGGATATTCAACGCTCTTCTAGCTCTGGCCCACACATATGCCATGTCCCTAAAAACCTTTAGTCTCACTTTTTTAAAGTACCGCATGTCTCCAAACTTAAACAAAAATGCATTAGATCCTCCCTGGATCTCCGATAACATATTTTGAAACATAAAGTCTGTTTCTGTCTCCCCTAGGGTGTCAAATAGCCTTACACACTTATACAAACACCACTTCATCTATTCATTTAGATAGTAAGTAATATTTAGTATATTATAACATCATTATTACGAGTATACAGTTATCCATACAGTCACTCACACAATCATTGAGTCTTATGTATACTTATTTATATAAAACAACTGACACATACACTGCTTTTATTTTTCTAGTTTGTTGGACTTGTACCATTGAGAAATATATTTGCTCATCACCAAACCCATAAAGATATTCACTCACCCAAACAACTGTTAGAACATGTAGTTTTAACGTCATATATCTACTGAATCAACTATTCACACAACTTTGGGCAGTCACACACCCTCCACCGAACCACCCACACATTCACTCTCCCATACAAATACTCAATTAACTAATCAATAACTAATATAGACTTTCACATAGCTATTAATCAACTGGAGAACCAGTTTACACAACAACTGACAAAGTGATACAGATATTCACACAGTTTAGTAACTAACCACTATATTTAGTGGGACACTATGCATTGTGTCTCACAATAAAAACTCATAAAAATGTATTATCTTCCCACACTTAACCCCTATAATCCTCACATGCACAGCTAAAAGTAAACTGTAAAAATATGTATTACAAAATGAAAACTTATTTTCAATACAAAAACGAATTTACCTCCATCCCTTTACCCCTATAAAAGTAAAACCCACACACAAAAAATTTAAACAAATACCTTAATTAAATATCAATGAATTAATTAATTATAATGATAAACTAATTATTAATTGATTAAAAATAAATTACTTCCCACCCTTTAGTACTAATACCAACACAACCCCCACCTAAAATTAATTACGTAATTTCCATATTTAATATTCAATTAATTAATATTAATTACCAACTAATTATTATTTAATTACAAATAAACTACTTGCCACCCTTTTAACCCTATAAACCCAACATCCTGCACCTAAAATTAATTACACAATTTCCATAATTATTTTTCAATAAATTAAATAATGTAAATTAACAACTAATTATTAATTTATCAAAAAATCATTTCCACCCTTTACCCCTATAAACTCTACAACTCACACCTAAAAATTACACAATTACCATAATTAATTACAAAATATTTAATTCATATTAATTAACAATCAATTGATAATTAATTTTAAATAAATTACCTCCAACAGTTAACACTATAAAATCTCAATTAAATAAATATTAACAAATAAAAAATCATCATTAATGTATTATAATGAAATTACTTCTCCCGCTAATCCCATATAAACCCACAACCTGCTACGGAACCAAAAAAGACAACATGTAATTAAAAATTGATAAGTACTAAAAATGTAACACATATATTAGAAACATAAACAATACTTATACAAAAAATCATACATCACATAATTTAAAATTTAAACTAAAACTCATATCACTAATTAAAAAATCGATATGTTAAACAGCTATATTTTTGCAAAAGATAATATTGACTTCTATATTTGTGGAAACAATACAATTTACCTTAATTTCAATATTCTTGACCACAATATTCTTGCTGTCCATATTTCTGTGTCACGATATGTCCAACTCGATATTTCTGTAGGTCGACATTTCCAGTTTGATATTCTGTCTGTATATTGAATGTACACTCAAGACATACCGACAATGATTACACAGGGAGGGGGACAAATTCAGTTGGCCCCTGGCTTGGGTTAGAGGACCCCTATTTTGCATCTTCTCACTCCAGGTGGTGCCATTTGTCACCCAGGGGCAGTTGCTGAGTTTCTTGCCGGGGTGGGGTTACCATGCCTGGTGCCCGATTGTGTGCATGAATTGGACAGGGCAATCATACTGGAGGAGTTGCGAGTAGCCCTTGGTGGCCTTAGCCCAAGGCCCCTGGAGGGGACAGGCTTCCCTGCAGACTTCTTTCAGACTTATTCCTCTGTACTCAAAGAGAAACTGCTAGATGCGCAAAAGGAGCAGATCATCCTGCCCACCATACACAAGGGAATTGTGAGCTTCATATTAAAACTTGGGGGAAACCCTGTGGACCCCTCCTTGTACAGGCCACTCATTATGCTTAACTTTAAGTTATGATCCTTTCTAAATTGTTGTTGACGAGGCTGGGATGGGTCTTTTGGGGGATAGTGCAGGAGTCATTTGGGGACTGGTGCATGAAGATCAGTGTGGGTTTATGGCAGCTCTCAGTATGGCGTTCAACCTCCATCGGCTTACACGTGCTGTAGAAATTGGAATTTATAGGTGACGACCAAGAACTGGCCCTTGTATCAATAGACCCAGAGAAGGCCTTCGATACCCTGGAATGGGGCTACCTGATGGCAGTGCTGCAGGGGATGGGATTCAGACCTGTTTTTCCCGACTGGGTGAGGTTACTCTACAATGACCCTGTGATGAGCATCAGGGTCAGGGGTGAGCTCTTGGCGGCTTGGACGAGGGAAGGGCACCAGGCATGGATACCCTCTTTTGGCACTCCTCTTCGCAATTGTTATTGAAACTATAGCGTTATTGTTACACAGAGTTGAACCCTGGGACATTCAGGTGGGTGGCTCCATTCATATTTCCTTGCTATACGCGAATGATGCACCAATTAGCGTTCATTTCCCCTGCAGGTGGATACCAGTTCTGATAAGGCTATTAGCTGTCTTTGGTGAGGTCTCCGTTCTCAAGGTGAATGTGCAAAAGACAATGTTATTTTCCTTTGTGAGGTTCGTGTGGATACCTCTTGAACAACTTCCGGATCTGGGGACTTATATAGAGATGTAGAGTTTCCAATACATGGGCATACAGATTACCCACACAGACGCTGCTCCACATTGCCTCAAAGTGTACAGGACCCTAGAAGGCTTCAAGGAATTGATTGGGTTTTTGAATAAATTGCCGCTGTTGTGATGGGCAGGGCAGCGGTAGCCACAATGGTTTTCTTCCACGCTGTCTCTTCTGTTCAGGATTCACTGTTTTACCGTAGGCCACAACTTTTCCACAAATTGAATAGTCCATTGATCTCGTTGGTCTGGGCTGGCCGGGGTTGCAGGGTGGCTATGTTGGTCCTTAAAAGGGACATGAAAGAAGAAGGTAGAGGTGTGCGGAATTTGGTAATCGCGTTACTCAAATCTTCGCAAAACGGTAAAAAATCTCGGCAAACACACAGAAATTCCGCGAACACGAGGAATTGCTTGTTCGCGATGCTTTTTTACTGTTCGCAATCGCTGTTTGCTTGCTCAGGGGGAAATTTCTCGCGAACACTCATTTGAGAAAGCGAACGAGCAAAAAAGTTTGCGAAGTCGCGGAACGCAGAATTTTGGGCAATTTCGTGTTCTCCACGGAACGCGAAATTACCCAAATTTCGCGAGCGGAACGGAATTTACCGCCCAGGCCTAGAAGAAGGCCTGGCACTCCCGGACTTGTAATTCTATTATTTTGCTGCGCATCTTCAGCATGCTGCAAGGTGGCTTACAGAGCCTGAAAATTGGGAAAAGAGACTGTTTCGTGACATGCTTGGGGATGACACGTTGGCAGGCTTATTAATGCATGGGAATAGATTGGAGCATTATGTTCAGTACTTGGTGCGGCACACAGCTGCCATATGGGAAACAGTGGTCAAGAAGATATTTCATGGGACTCCCTTTGACAGAAAACAAGGGCTCTGGGCTCTTGTGGCGTTTAAGGCAATTGATGCAGATATGTCTATGGACCAGTGGAGAGTGGGGGCTGTCAGGTGGCTGGAGACCTGTTTCCAGGTGAGGATTTTCTTACCTTCCCAGATGCACAAGGAGCTTTAAGCATAGGGCCGGGGCACTAACTGCACTACGCTAGACTGGAAAGCACAGCAAGGGAGTTCTGGAGTGATTGCCTGGTAGTGCCACAGCCCTCCCAGGTATTGGGAGGCCTGCTTCGTTGGTTGGATGGCAACACCTGATTACCCGCTTTTATAGGGCACTTAAGGTGGACATGCTGTAACCTCCCTATAAAGCACCGCGAACTTGGGAATCGGAGTTGGGAGACCCGTAGCTGATGTGGATTGAGCACGTGCCTGTAAATTGGTGAGGACGGTGTCCTGCAATACATTACTACATTTGAAATACTAGCACCACACCTATGTGACCCCTTTTGAACTTAATAGAATGGATCCCACTAGGGCGGCAAACTGTGCGCTGTGTGGGGTGAGGAGTGCCACAATTTTCTATCTTGCCTGGGGTTGTGCTGCAATTCAGGGGTTCTAGAGAGAGGTGGTGCCCAGGATCTAGGCAGCCACAGGCATCATCATACCCTTGCCCCAGGGCCTGCCTGCTGGGTATGGTTGTGAGACCGGCAGGCAAAAGATTCCATACAAAATATCTTCGCTTGCACTCCTTCTAGCTAAACGGCGAGTGGCCATTTGGTGGTTGGGATGTGGGCACTGCAGACATCCTACTCGCTTTGGGATCTGCTCGAGTGGGGGGTGGTGGAAGAGCATAACATGTGCCTCTCTCGCACTGACGAGAAGGCTGCGGAAGATGTGCTGACTTGGGGTCTTCCCCTTGCTAAATTCAATGGTGATAGTGAATCAGACTCAGATTATGGCTCGGAAGATGAGACATGACTTCTGCTTTATATATACTGCTATGTACAGGTAATATGACAGCCAAGTGTGGCAATGATTGATTTCGGTAAATAGGACTAGCTTGGAGACTTGGACTATGTTGTATTGTGTCCCCTATTATGTAGTGTCCTGTTATGTTATTTTATCATGTTTTACAGCGCCCATTATTTACATCTAATGTATTGCTTTAATGGGACTTGTAGCACTTGCACTTGAGACATTTGTACTGTTTGTTCAGTTGTTTTTACACAGAAAATTAATAAAACATTTATTTAAAAAAGTAGTGTAGAAATGTACATTAGCCATTCTTGACAGAAAGAGGTAGTCGCTACTGAAAGTCAAACACTCTATATGGAGGTAAGAGATAGTACAATGGCATCCAATTAGAGACAGTCTCAAATATGACAAAGGTGTTTTTCTGTAAAGAGCAGGGGAGGAACATGTCTTTTGCAAAATAAAGGTATGGTACCAGTTGGCAAAAGCATTGCCTGCTGTATGTATCGTTTATACTCATTACATACATTTTGGAGACGGGAAACTGCCAATGGCTGGATGAAACATGTGGTGCAGGCACATCTGACATCATACGCACACTTTGCATGACATAGCACATGCGTGGCATGTGACAACCTCGAACAGCACCATAGAAGCTTGCATGAACGGGCCCGATCCTGTTTGTGAACAGCCCAAACCTTAAATTCAGCCTCTCTGAGGCCACACCAAGGGTCCAGGACCTGAGGGCACCACTTGGGGGTCAGGAAATTGATTCAGCTGGATATGGTTGCTGATTCAGGGTATTTGGGGACTGTTATGTCCCAGTGACTCTTAAAATTAGACCAGCAGATTAGCGCTTAGAGTCACAATGGGTGTCCTGGGTTTGGGTGCAGGTCCAATCCTTTTGAATCAGGAAAGAGGGGCAGCAGCACACAATCCACCAAAACAGTAGTCCAGCAAGGCAGTGGTACATGACAGCAGTTTAGCAGAGTGGCAGCCCTTTACCCAGCACAGCAGTTCTTCTTCCTGTTAGAGTCTCCACAGGTCAAGAAGTGCACTGAAGAGTTGGTGTATGATGTGCAATATATATACCAGGTGCCTCCCTTGAAGTGGTAGAAGCTTCTAGAGGTTTCCCTTTGAGATGCTAAGGTTTCCTGCCTACCCTGCCCTGGCTCAAGACTAACTACAGGGGGTGTGCAGCCCTTTGTGTGGAGATAAGACACAGCCTATTCAAGTGCAAATAGGGCTGTGCCCAGTTCCGCCCTCTTATTCTGCGAGTGATGGCACTTCCAGGTAAACCTTAGCTCTCTATTATTTGTGGATGTCTAGGAGAGCTACACAAACCCCAACTGTCAGCTAAACCCAGTAATGTGATCCAGAGACATGCTACTGGCACTCAAAGGCTAAGGCAAGAAAATGCCAATTTTCTAAAAGTGCAAAAAGAACAATTGATTGACAAAATGTTGAACAAAGCCAAACATTCACCCTAGTGCAGAGATCTGAACCTAAATCCATTACAGTTTAAACCCAGCCATATGCAAATCAGTCTTGACCCTGCTCCCATGGGAACAGTCCAGCCCAAATTGATAGGCCAGGTCCTCCCTGGACAGGAAGCAAGCATCGTGGGACTGGTTTCAGAATTTCACCCGTCATCAGGCAGACTAGCGTGACTTCAATGGCACGGAGAGCACAGGACCCATGTCTGAGAATGCCCATCCCACTCGGGTGACAAATGCAAAAAGAACAACTGATGGACAAAATGTTGAACAATGTCAAGCATTCACCCCAGTAAAGAGATCTAGGCGTAAATCCATAGTGTTTTTGCTCCCCATGCCATTCCAGCGAGAAACAGGGTCAAGACTGATTTGCATATTGTATGGAAGACTTATTCTTTTTCCATACTTGCACATTGTAGACAGAATCTACTGACAAAGAGCCCAATCACTCCCTGGTTCGTATTTTTGCCATAGTGAGAGATTACCTTTACCAGTCATCTAATATTGGAAATGATAGTCATGTAGTAGATTAATAGCTTTGAAAATGAAACAATATAGACTATCCAATTCCAGATAAGCTTGAATAATGTACTGCGTAATATAACTGACAAGCATAACATGTAACATACTGCTCTTACTATGGACATGTAACTGAGTGTTTCTCTTGATTATTTTATAAATGCCAATACATTTTTTTTTAAAAGGACTGATTTGCATATGGCTGGGTCCAAACTGGGCTGGCGTGGTGAGCAAAATAACAATGGATTAAACACACATCTTTGAGACTGGAGGTGAATGTTAGCATTGTTCAGCAATCCGTACATCATTTTTTTTTGCTATCTAAAAGTGGCATTTTCAAAATTATAAATTATAATCTGACTTTACCATAAGAGAGGATTTTCCATTACAATTCCAAAGACACCAAACATGAACTGGGCACCTGTTACCATTTGAACTTTACAGCGTATTGAATGTCTCAATGTTATCCTATGGTAGAGTTTTTCACAACCAATACATTTAAAACTTAAAAGTACATGTCTACTTTTAAACACACTGCACCCTGTCTTCTGAGCTGTCCTGTGCCTAACCTAGGGGGGGCCTATATGTATTAAAAAGGAAGGCCTGAGCCTGGCAAAATATTTATTTTACCAAGTCAACATGGCAGTTTAAAACTGTACCTACAAGCTGATTCCACCATGGTTAAAGGAGAGAGCCCAAGTCCCAAGGCCACAAAAACCAAATTCAGAAAAAAATGTAGTATAAAGGCAAAACAAAACGTTTGTGCTTTACCCTGTAAAGAGGGCCAGGTCCAACAGACATGTAATATCAATTGCATGCCTGCAGACCAAAAGGCCTTCAATTTAGTATCTCAATCTCATGTGTGAGGGGGTTTTGCTCCCCTTAACAAGCTTATGAAACTTTCGATAGTTTATTCACTTGCAACCCTTGTTTCCAGCACCTAAACCAATGCCACTTTGGAAGCCCCAGAAAGTGCCCTTTGTTAGTTTTGAGCTCCTTTATTGTGTAAATGTTCAGGGAAAACATATATAAGAAAACAAATATGGTCTGATTCTAGCTCTTTCTAAAGAAAAAAGGAAACCATTATTCTTACAAAGTGACACCAGAACTGCTGTTCAAGCAATAGTATTATAGTATCTAGATGGTAACAACAACCTGCTCTATGACCTCCTAGACTCCCACACTAGCTCCCCTTCAGGACATCATAAACGTTTCCACATGCAGCACACAGTCCCTGAAAAACTATGATCCTGTGACAAGTCTGATGGAACCCTACTGTGCACTTGTTTTTTGGCTAGGAGAGTGAGTAAAGTTTTATACAAAGAGTATTGTTAGAGGACAAATTTTGTTAGGTCTCTACCTGCAGAAGTCCAAAGTGTGGTTTGAGCATGTCTGTCTCCTAGGAGATTCTGAATAGAGGAGCAACTTTCTAGCTTCCCTGGGCAGCAGCCTAAGCTTGCTGATTGGCTCCCATGCTCCCAGGCAACCTAGAGCCCTCCTCTCACAGCTGCCCAGGCTTCACAAGGGTTTGCTGGGCGAACCCCAAAACATTGACCTCCATTTTGTGAGCTGCAGTTTCCCTGTGTTCCAGATTGAGGTGAACCAAAGACCAGGAGGTGGTAAGGAGGCAGACCAGTGCTGTCTCTTTCCTAAATTTTTAAATAGTGATTTTCCCTACCCATGATTGCGTCATTTTAACTGTTTTTGCTTGTGGTTATTACAGGTTAAAAATGGAAGTTTTTAACCTGCCCGTGTTTGCGTAATTTCTCACCTGTTTTGTCTAGAAACCTGTGGTTTTTACTTGCCCGTGACTGTTTCATTTAACCTGTTGAGTTGTGAGATTTGCAGTCCAAAATCTGTTGGTTTTTTTTCTCACATTCCATGTGACTACCTGTTTTCCTTCAAATGTTTCCCTTGCTCTGTGCTCACCTGTATGTTAAGCAATCCACCCCAGCTCCCATTTTTTATTAGCAAGTGAGTGAATCCAGACCGCCTCTTTTCCCACTGAGCAACAGGGATATTCTACATCAGAGAGTGAACAGAGGGTGCTCTGAGACAGCAGTAATCTGCTGTGAGCTGTTTAAGCTGTGTATTTGTAGAGATTGTGCGCTTGTGTTTTGGCTAGGAGAGTGAGTAAAGTTTTATACAAAGAGCATTGTTAGAGGACAACGTTTGATACACCCTTACCTGCAGAAGTCTAAAGTCTGGATTAAGCCTGTCTGTCTCCTTGGAGATTCTGAATAGAGGAGCGGCTTCCAACTCACTGGTCAGGAAACCTTGTCTGAGGTGGCAGGGGCCTTATGTAGTCCGCTATTGGATGGTACATGTGTGCACTGATTGGTGGTTGCAGCTGGTGTTTCTATTGGATTAGGCTTAGTGTTCTCATTGGTTGGATATTTGAGTGTTCTGATTGGTTCCTGGGTCAGTGATTCTATTGATGTAGGGCTTAGGGTTAGTGATCCGATTGGTGGATAGCTTTAGGGTTTCAAATTGGTTCCTGGAGTTGGGCTTTCCATTGTATGTAGAGCTTAGGGTTTCCTGTGTGATTGGTTGCTGGGACTGGGGTTGGGATTAGGCCCAGGGTTAGGCGTTCTATTAGATATAGGCCTTAGGGTCACCTGTGTGATTGGTTGCTGGGAATAGTGTTGGGGCCAGGGTTGGGATTTAGGCTTTCTATTGGACATAGGGTTAAGGATGTTGTGCCTGATTGAGTGATTGGACTAGGGATATGATTGGTTGTAAGGTCTTGGTCTCGTATTGGTTATAGGTTTTTGGGCTAGTGTTGTGATTGGTTAGGGCTAAGGTTCCAATTGGCTTAAGGAGTCACATGATTACTAGGACTATAAAAGGCCAGGTGATAGGGCGTCTCAGCCGGGGAGTCGAGGCTAAGGCTGTAGTGGATAAGGATGATTGCCTGTTTGAGCCTGTTAAGGGTCGCGAGGACAAGGATGAGTGCTGTCTTCCTCCTGTAAATTCCTGCTCCTATACAGACCTCCACCTAGCAAGGCAACATTTCCAGACACACTTCTAGACACAGTTTCAAACCTGATAACACTATAACCTGTGCATTCTGGTTGATCTCAACATTTGGTTTGCCAAACCAAATATGCCCCATTCGAAAACAATGATTGCTGGCCTAGAAGCATTGAACCTGCATCAGTTTGTCCACAAACTCACACACATCACTGTCATTTTTGCTAATACAGAACTAGTTACCTTTCACACGATGATTCCGGTCACATGGTCAGACCACCATTTGCTTGCCTTCCAACATAAAATAACACTAAGCGACACACCTAAAACCACCTTACTTGCTTCCATATATCGGCTGTGGAACAAACTCAATTTGGAACACTTAGAAACAAAACTAACATCCAGTACAGATCTTGAAACAATTAATTCTGTTACAAAAGCTATATGAGTGGCTACAGGAAACGTTTAATATACTGATACAATTTTAAAAACAAACAACAGAACAAAAGAGAATAAGGACCTTGGAGAAATACAGAGATAAAAGAGATAAAACAACAAATTAGAAAGCTGCAACATGCCTGGCTCAAAACAAATGGCTACAAAGAAAAACTTCACCTACAGAAAATTAACAGATTTTACAAGTCATCTATCAAAAAGCGAAGAAAAAATACAATTCAGACAGAATGAAAAATGCTAAATGTGCAAATAAAGAATTCTATGAAATTCTCAATTAATTTCATTAACCAAATTGCCTACAAGCAGCTAATCCCGTTTATCAAGAGTTCACAGACCAACTGGCAAATCATTAAACGGATAAAGCAGTCACGTTGGACTCATACTTCAAAACAAAGCATCAGCACTAACCCTTTTACAAAGCTACAATCCAAGAATACTCTAACCCAGCCTCTCTGTTCCTTCCAACACATTTCTCACAATGGATTTATGGACCTCGTCAAAGCAAGCAAGCCTGCCGGCAGCCCTTCTGACCCGTGTCCTCCGCAAACCTTCAAGACAATTCTTACAACAACCTCTGCTGCCACTCCAGTATTACAATCATCAACAACTCTTTAAAAAACTGAATATTTCCAGAAGAACTCAAAAAGTCATGCATAAGCCCATTACTGAAGAAAACAAGCTTGGACCCGCTGAACCCTGACAACTACAGACCGATTTCTGGGCAAACTGATAGAAGGAGCAGCTTTCACTCATATGTCACAATTTATTGAAGAGAATGCCGTACGTTCAGATTCCAAACGGGGTTCCGTCCAGGACGAGGCACAGAATCTGCCCTACTTGCCATCTGGGATGACCTGCAGAACATAGTTGACTGCTACAGGGTTGCTGGGGTACTTCTTTTGGGCCTCTCAGCTGCCTTTGACACGCTTGACCATGCCACTCTGCAAGAAAGACTCTACGAAGCCAGCAAAGAGGGGACTGCTCTAAACTGCTAAATAGCATTTTGCTGTTTCAATGTATGCTGCACAACGCAGCACACATTGAAATAGCAAAACCTAGGAGAAATTAAACATTTCTCCTCGTTTAATCAGGGTAACACCAGGTTTTCCCTGGTCTTAATTTTGGTGCTGCCTCATATTTACTCCACCCTTATAAATATGGAGCAGCATCAAAATCAATGGGTGTTGCAGTGGAACGCCCACCACAACACCCATTGCCCACCCCTTTCACACTAAGTATAGCGTGAAAAGGGGCTTTATTTATAAGGCAGCCTTAAGCCACGTTAAGTGCCTTAACGCCGCCTTGTGAACAAGGCAAAGCCCCTATCACCACCAAAACATCAAGAAAAGTGACGTTGTGGTGGCGATAGAGGCTTGTAAATATGCCACAGTGCCTTTTAGAGCTGGAGAAATTTCCACCAGTATGTGAGGGCATTGAAAATACACTGAAAAAGTGGAATATATTGTTAGTGGTCGCAGGTCTGATCATACTATTGTGATGTGAGTTTAGGGCATGCCAAGGGCATGGTATTCTTTCAGTAATGTTCACTCAGAGTTGATTTGTGGTCTTATACCGAGGTAAGTCTTCAGTACTGTGAAATGCTAGCCACACTGGGGGCATATTTACAAGGGGATATCTTTTAGTGACGTTCTGCTGGCAATATCCCCTTCTCTTTATTAACAAAGCGGCGTTAAGCCACTTAACATAGCTTAACGCCACCTTGTAAATAAGGCCCCTTATCACGCTTCACTTTGCATCAAAGAGGAAGGCAGTGGGTGTTTTTAGTGCGCATTCCGTCGCACAGCCATTGATTTTTGGTGCTCCCCCATATTGACAAGGATAGGGCAGCTCCAAAAACTAAGGGCATTAATATTTTTTCCTCATATGTTGCAGTTTCTATGTGTGCTGCATTCTCCAGCACAAATGGAAAAAGCAAATCACCTTTAAAGATTGTGTATGTCCAGGAAGGTGCCCTTCCTGCACATAAACAATCACCCCTGCAAGACAAGCACCCTTGCAACATGGCGCAAGAGTGCCTGTAGTAGCGCTAGACAGCTTTTTTAGCACCACTGCTAGGGGAAACACAGGGGTGTGCCGTATTTTTTTAAATACGGTACATCCCTGCATTAAAAAAATTGTCAGAGGATGGTGTTACCAATTTTGGCGTAACATAGCACTCTGACATTTCATTGTAAATATCTCCCTTAATCTGTTGGTTGATCTTCAACCATATTATGTCGAGTTACCTCTGCAACTTGTAACTAGGGGTAGGGGATAGAGATCTGGACTGTTGCTGATGATTACCCACTATCTATTGGACACTAAATTGATTGATATCTTACTAGTGGTCAACTTGCCTCCTGCCTTCATGTAAAACAGAGTGAGAACCTACTTTCCTGAAGAGACTGCAGACCCAGTGCTTAAGTCATGCTGTGTCTTCTGATGCTAAGCATTTGAATTTTTATGGAAGTTTGATTGAGCTCCAGCTCTTCCTGTGCATAACAAACTCTCCACTGAAGTCTCCTTTCATCCTTAGAGGCTGTTGGTGAAGAATAGCCTCCTTGATGCGACCCCTGAATACTGATGGGCCTGGAACACTTTCCACTCAGTGAAGTGACTTGAGTCGAGATCAGACCTATACAGAAGAACAGAGGCTTCAGAAAAAGACACCTCTTGGGACATACTTTTAGGCACATATGTTGGATGGGCTCGTTCCTACTCCCCCACTGCTGCCATTAAATATTATGAAATGGCCCACCAATTTGTTAGATGGCTTGTTGACATCGGTGGAGTCTGATGTGCATTGTGCAGCGTGATCAGGCACCAGTGGCACCATGTAGGATGTACTGACTCAATCCAGTAATTGGACACCTGAGGTGTAGAGGAATTCAAATGTTATGTTATGTTATGTTAAGTTGTCTTGTATAGCGCATGGCTACCCCAGCAACGGGGTGTCCCAACGCTTTCCAGACATGCATGACAGAGCGGCATCGAGGCTACGTGTGGGGAGGGAGTGTAATACCGGCCTCCTCAACACTGCAGGTTAGACTGACAAAAATAGCCAAGTTTTAATTAGCTTGCGAAAACACTGGTGATGCGTAGTGGATCGTGCCTGTAGAGGGATAGAGTTCCAAAGTAGTGGAGCCTTGTGCTTAAATGAGCGACCTCCCGCTCTGCTCCTACGTATCCTCGTAGTACAGGCCAGGTGGCGATCTGCAGAGCGAAGATCGTGCGTCGGGGTATAGAAGGTGCAGAGTCCCTTCAGGATATGAGGACCCTGTCCATGTAAACTTTTGTGAGCTATGCATAGGGTCTTAAATAGGATTCTCTGTTTCACAGGGAGCCAGTGCAACCGAACCAGAGCCTGTGAAGTGGAGCAATGTTTTGGCAGGGTGAGCAGAGTGCGGGCTGTAGCGTTCTGAGCCCGCTGAAGTCTTTTAATGACAGTCTGATTGGAGCCCAGGAAGAGAACGTTGCAATAGTCCAGATGTGAGAGGACCATGGACTGGACTATTATCTGCCGGATAGGAGGTTTGGAAAAACCTAGGATGGGTCTGAGGGCGCGAAGGCGCCAATAGCAAGTACCTGCCACTTTTTTTGCGTGGGCAGCCAAAGCCAGGTCATTGTCCAACAAGACTCCTAGATTTTTCACTTCTTGCTCAGAGGTTGGGGACTGGCCCAGTGTGGGGGGCCACCAGTGCTCAGCCCACTTCTGTGGGTTTCGACCAACTATGAGTATCTCTGATTTGGAAGCATTAAGTTGTAGGCAGTTATCAGATAGCCAGTTGGCAATGGCCACAAGATCTTCACCAAATTTAGCTTGGTCATCCTCAACGTTATTAGAGAAGGTGAAAACAAGCTGAGTGTTGTCAGCATAAGAGGTTAATTTGATATCCCTTTCTCTAGCTAGTATAGCCAGGGGTCTGACGTACATATTGAACAATGTGGGGCTGAAAGCAGAGCCCTGAGTCACCCCACAGTTGAGAGGGTGTCTGCTGGATGAGTACAGAGCGGCATGCACCTGGAAGGATCGGTCAGATAGAAATGACGCGAACCAATCCAGGGCGCCGCCCCTGACTCCGATCTCCCCAACACGTTTAAGCAGGATCCTGTGGGAGACCATGTCAAAGGCCGCACTCTAATCCAGCAGAATGAGGGCAGAAGTGTTGCCCAGATCTTGTGCCACCCTCAGTTGTTCGGTAACTGCCAGGAGGGCTGATTCTGTACTATGGTTGGCTCTAAAGCCATTTTGAGACTCAGCCAGAATATGTTTCCAAATACCTAGTCAGGGCATTATTCACGTAGGATTCCATAACCTTGGCCAAATACGGCAGCAAGGAGATAAGCCCGTAGCTATCCGGCCTTAAGGGGTCCAAAGTATATTTTGTTAGCAGAGGGACAACCTTGGCATGCTTCCAGGAGCTGGGAACCGTGGCTAGTTGGAGAGATTGATTTATTAGCTCGCGACCCTCCAACAAAATGGAGTCGCGATGGAGTCGGAACAACTCGGGTTTGACCGGGTCGTCCGGAGAGCCAGACTTCACTTTAGTGGCAGTAAGCTCCAGCTCAGCCAGGGATAAAGGGGGGAAAGTTAAGAGGGAGTAAGATAGGGCAGTTGAGACTGTGGCTTCAGAAAAGGGCGTAGTCGGGGCATTCAAATTTAAGGTGTTGTAAATACCTTTAACCTTTCCCACAAAAAAGCAAGCTAGCTCTTCACATTGTGTATTGGACCCTATTGCGCTTTCAATGGCCTCAGGGGCTTTAGACAAGTCCTTTACCAGGGACTAGATGGTTTTTGAGCGATTGGTACTCGAGTTAATCAAATTGGTGTAGTAGATGGCTTTAGCCTTTTTAAACTGCTTGTGATACAGTTTGGTAGCAGATCTATAGCTGGCTTTTGCTATGGGGTCATAGGAGCGTCTCCATTTGCGCTAGAGAATTTTACATTGTTTTTTCCCAATAGCTAGTTCTTCCAAGTACCACGGCTGAGCCTGGTTGCGAAATGGCCTTGACAGTTTGATGCTGAGAAGAAATATTTTCTCCGTGTGGAAAGGTCCTACAGCATAAATAGGCCCCTTTTGCTCACCTTGGTCCCAACTGCTTGCAGAGGCAAGGACTTTCTGCTGGCTGGGACTTAGTTTGGGATCTGAAGGAGAAATGGAATCAACATTAAGGTAGATGACTGTTGAAGCTAGCAATGGACAAAACACGCCCCTGGTGCACATGTAAAGCTTAGGGAGGCCTTGCAACAAGTCACTGCCTTCCATCACTTCACAAACAATGGTTGTGTGCAAGAGGAGCCAAAACCACGATCTTTGCACCTTCTGGTCCTGTTGGTGTCACAGACTTCGAACTGAGACACTGAAAGCAAGATTGTGCCTCTTGGGTGTTGTTGATAGATGAACGGATGGGTAGAACTAATGTGGCACAGTAACATATGTATACGTTGATTTATTTACATATTCTTTTGTATGTTAACTGTTAATACTTGACACTGTTGCTAGTAGCGTCAGAGGACTATCCTCTTGGGGCATTTTACTAGCAGATAAGTATCACAGAAATTCTGATCTACAAGCTACTGAAAGATAATGAACCTATTCCCTGGCACTGTAATGTAGAAGACAATAAAATTAGAGTATCATTATGGATTTTCTGAATTTGCCACATCATTTGCAGCATAATCTGCAGATTTTTCCCCAAAAATATTTCTAGCTCAAACTGATAAAAAGTTACTAAAAATGTGGCAATATGTGATCTAGGGAAGTGAAATGCAAAGGGTGGTTGGTCACCTTTCTGTTGTTGACTGCTGTATTTGCGTGTGGAAACTGGTACTAATGGGGTGAAAGCTTTGCCCAGAGAGTGTTAGTGTGTGTAAAAATCACAAAACAAAAGTAATACCATTGGAAAAGGTGCTACATTACGCATCATAATTGTCTTTTCTTGCAGTATCATTTAGTTAATCCTGCCAGATAATTTGTTCCTCTGCGCGTATAATTTCAGGGGTCATGCTAGTGTTAGGGCCAGGCCCATTAGTCCTAGACCTTTCCTAGAGACACACTCCAATGGTTCTTTTTCTCAGCATGAAAGTTTGAAGGGAAGAAAATCGTTAGTACACGACCAATTAGTCAATAATTCGTCTAACCGCACAATAATCCACAGACAACTAGATATGGTTAGGTAATTTATTACAAAGCCAAAAGTAACTGGCCATAGAGACACCTCAACATGAGGGTATAGTAATACAAAGGAATTAGCCTGAAGCCAAATCTACACATCCAATTCAAACGGTGCGTCATAAACAAAGCTATTAATTGAAGAAGTAGGATACAGAGAATCAAGAAGCTTGAGTACAAATGTACCTGCATTGAGGATTGATGTTTAAAAATCATTAAATCTAACCCTACGCTAACGCTAAAATGACATCCCTGCATAAGTATTTTGAATTGAAAGGAAAAGGTGTCAGTGAATTGAGTCTTCCTAGGAAGTCTCTCCACTATCATTGGGTCAAGTTGCATAAAGCCACTATTGCAAGGAAAGAGCTTGTTCTAAGATACTCTCTCTCCTAAGGCAAGAAAAAAGCAGGCACTTTCCCTAATCCCAAAAATCAATTATACACAGGTAGAATATCCCATAATGCCCAGCATGTACCTAATCCACAATGGGCACAGTCATGCGGGTACTTTTCCACAATGTTCTCCATGTACATCTCTCATAACAATTTGTCCTCGTTTCCCATGCCTTCTCCCATGTGAATCCATATCCATCTTTATCACCACCAACCCACATAACTGTAACTTCTTTTCTCCTTTCCTAGTTACCAAAAAAAAGACATTGCTTTTCTCTAATGAATGCTTCTCCACCTGCAATGCAAACGTGAGAAAGAACAGATTCTACAGTGCACATGAAATTCAAGTATTAGTTCTAAAGTAAGAGTTTTCAGGGCCTTGCATTCCAGGCCTATGATTTCAGCTAACAGAGGAACATGTCATATTAAGCCTTACAAGTTTGCATAACCGCTATAGCATTTCAACTAATAGATTTACCTACTTATAGAAACATCATTGTTAAACACATTTAGTATATGAGTGGTGTCAACTTCACAGCAAGAGTTTTACATGTTAAAATTTTCTGCAAGTTACATTTATTTCCTACGTATATCTCCAAGCTATTTGTCAATGATCTAAGACATGTCATGTAATTGCTTTCATACATTTCACAATTCTAAAACTTCATGTCAACATAATTGCAAAAATATGTGCGAATGCACTCTATAAGTGATTATAATTCACCCCTACAAATAAAATGAGATTTCGGCTCCATCAGTTCCCCTCTCTGATGATGCTGAGTCATCATAAAAATCTCCAAAACATCCCTGCAGATTAAACCGATCTAGACAGATGTCATAGCTAATCTCTGTCCGAACTCCTCCATTTCTTTCAAATTCTCATAGTGACTTTCCTGCAGTCTTTCCATCATTCTCTCTCTTTCTCTTAAGTAGTTCTCCAACTGCCTCGTATATATGCCACTTCTATGTCTTTACCACACCTACCAAGACAATGTTACAAATGATAGCAAACATTATCGGCTTCAAGATGTATCCAACAATTCCACTTCCCAGATTTGCAAACCATTTACCAACTACCTCAAATCCTTTTACAACCTTACCCCAAACCCCTTCAGCTGCCAAGTCTTGAATTTCACGATGTATGTTAGTGATGTTAATAAGTTATCCCTTCAGATCATTATTTCTAACAGGGATATAAGTGCAACACTGTTGGACATTCCTCATCCGACAGACTCCGCCTTCTTTTGCAAGTAACACATCTAATGCAAGATAATCTTGCATCACATTTGCCCTTATCAAGACCATCTTCCCATCAATGAGTAGTAAAGACTGAGCTGTGTTGACAGATAACTTATGGACTATTGTAGACAGCCTTCTCATCTTGATGTCATGCAACACCACTCCCAAAGTAGGTATTATTGCTTAAAATATATCTCCCACAACCTCTCCTGCACTCAATCCACATTTTCCCTGCTGTTCGACTTCCCTTCCAAACTTTTCAAATCCTCCACATGGTATATTTTCGGAAACACAACCACCAAATAGCAAGTACTATACTATTTGCTTGGTAACTGAACATACGCATTGAATTGAAATGAAATACCAGTATTTGTAAAGCGCACAGCTACCTCCGAAGTGGTGTCCTGGCACTGGGGGCCCTCGGGAAGATGAAGCGAGCTATTGCCCAGAGTCACATGATGCTGGGCTAACCTGCCACCGGGGATCGAAGCGTGAACCCAGTAGCCTGGAGTCAGGCACCCTGGCCGCTGCACCACACCTCTTCCACAAACAACAAATGCATTCTTGCCACACACAAAATGTACTCCTGGTACCATTCGTACTTTTTTCAAAATGAATACACCAGCAGTTGCTCTCCTGAGCCTGTGTATTTGATGTTAGATGCTATTTGGATACTCAGTGCTGGATAAGTGAGGAATCCATTCAAAACACACCTTAGATATTTTGAAGGAGTTTTCACCATGCATACTTTGGAGAACCCCGTTTTTAGAGCAATGCACCACCGTTTATGTGTTTGACATTACCAGTACAATGGAGCGGCGTCATTTACATTATATACACACTTTTAAGTCCCCATACAGGCGCTCGCACCCGGTTTTGACTAATCTAAGATGGCCGCCACGGCCGGCACCGTGGTCACATGATACAATTTCAGGGGCGGTATCCTGCCGTACATTTGTATTTCAAAGCGTGCTGTTGTAGCAGCTGCACGGCGGAGGAAAGGCGTCTTCCTGATGTCATTACGGTGAGGCAAGCTACCGTTACCCTGGGATTGTCAGGCATTGAACAGGAGAGTGTTACGGGGTCGACTGGGTGTAACTCCGGTGGCAGTGGGACAAGGGTGTGTTTGCTGACGAGGCGGGCTTGACAACACACGGGGATCCCAGGGGTTACCAAGGTAGCCGGCCTCGAGTGGTATTTGGCTTACTGTGGCAATTTTTTCAATGGGCGGTGAGCGCTCTCCTGCCGAGCATACAAACGAGGATTGTCCTGTCTAGTTTGGCAGTTGAGCACGAGCTATACTCGGCTTCCCAAAATAAAGTGGGCAGTGGGCATTGAGTTTCAGATGCCGGTTGTTTTTAATAAATGTACAATCCCCATGTGTGGACTACGTAGTACGAATCAAGTAGTGGGGGTGTAGACTTTACGCCAGAAGGTGACTAAGTGAGTAGGGGCCATGTGTTACATTGTGACATTGTGGTCTGTGTGATTTCAACGAAGCTGTATGTTACAAGTTTATATATACTCTCTTTTCAACAGAAAACATAAGATTAAGTGAAGGGGAAAACTTACTATTGGAGTACCCTGTTACCTTTTTTACATACAAATTGCTAACCTTGGGTCTGCATGTTTTTAACCATGTTCCTTCACCTGTTCTTCCTTGGCAGTGCATAACAGAACTAGTGTCCAAAAGTGGAGTGGCAGCATATGAGTGCAGCCCTGATGAAACTGCTTAAGGTATTATAGCAGTGAAACATGTCGGCACTGGCATTAGGTAATGGTATGCATGAATAGCTAGCAGCCTTTTTAATACAAACAGCATATAATCACCGCCCTATGAATAAAGTTGGTTAAGGGACTTGTGTGCTGTGTTTTTAGGCACTTGTTTATGTTTGTGTTTGTCACCAGCAGATACTTCTGCTTTCCACTGTTTGTCACAATTTTTGTTGTTTGTTTTGGACACTTCTTTTCTTTCTTCTTATTTCCTTTGAGAAGCAAGTGACTACCGATGATGAGACAGGGACTTGTCTGGAAATTACATACCAGTTACCCCGTTGGTGGTGTTTCCGTGAGGCATCTCTTGCTTCTCACACATTTTTTCTATTAAGATTTCAGTCCAACACTATGTGTGGACTCTTGCGACCAACTTTTCTGGGTCACAATATTTGTTGTTCTGGGGTACTGTCGGGGAGAGCAGGTGTGTCTTTTAACGTGGGCGGAGTACAGTGCATCCCCTCCTTATAAAGTGTATAAGAGAGTGTTTGGGAGCAGTATATTTTGACTGCCCCTCCTTCAGAGTCACTGATATACCTTGACGCTGCTGGATTGGGTCTGTGGTTGAATTACAGGTTTTGAGTGGAGGGCGACCCTTTCCTTATTACCTCTTAGCTCCTATTAAGAATTTGACCATTCGTACTGACTCTTGCAAAAATGTCTTTGAAGGACCACTGACTATGGAGATATGATCACACACACTCTGTCCCACCAATAGCAAATCATTACGACTTTCAGATTTGCTTATGCAAAACCTTCCTCATTGTTGCTAATCCTAAGCTATAGGACCAGAACTTTCCTTAGCATTATGAGCTAACTTCTCCTTGGTCCAAACAGCATCCTTGCCAACATTTAGTAACTAATCCCCTATGTCTATCATCTAATTGATCTATACATGTCTTTTCAATATCTGTTAGTATGTATGTTAGGTGAGAAGTAATGTTCCATTCTTTCTACTCTCTTATAGTAATCGTATTTATTCAGATGTTTATACACAGTTATTTCTTAAAGTACCACATCATAATTTGAAAAGTAGTACTCATTACAGCCTTTTTCATAAAACATACATAAATAGGGTTAGGCTTTCTATTGGAAGTAGGGACTAGGGCTTCCTGTGCCAGTGGTTGCTTGGACTAGGGTTGAGACTACTGGTAGGGCTAGGGACTCTATTGGTTATAGAGATCAGGGTTTTTGAAACTGATTGGGTGCTTGGACTAGGGCTAAGATTTGCTGTAAGGTCCTTGTCTCCTATTGCTTCTAGATTTTAGGGCTAGTGTGGTGATTGGATAGTGTTAGGGCCAGGGTTCCAATTGGCTGAAGGGGTCACCTGACTACTAAGGGTATAAACGGTCAAGGCTTAGGGCGTCTCAGCCCGGGCGTCGACGCTAAGGGTGAAGAGGACATGGGTAAGTGCCTGTTTGAGACTGGTCGGGACCAGGGCCAGTAATGCTGCCCATTTTCCCATTCATTAATACCCACCCCATTTTTTGTCCCTCTGTATATAAGCATTTATTTTCACTATAGATATGTGCCTATCTTTGTGTATTGCTTTGTATAAACATGTACAATAATTATGTTGTTATGAAAACAAAACCAAAAGAAAAAAATCATCTTTGGTCTACATGTACTTGCTTCCATTGTGCATCTATGTACATTCATGTACTTGGATCTGTGTGTCTGTTAGTTTTCTCCTGAAAAAGCATATCCAATGCACCACCCTATTTCTCATCCGGTACCTCTATCAATATCTTTAATCTGCATATACTTACCTCCTTTATGCATCTATATACTTTCAATGTACTTATGGATCTATATATTTATCACTTTCTTCTAATTTAGCATTTCCAATGCACTACTCTATTTCTCAGCCTATACTTCTCTCAATATATCTTCTAGCCCAACTTTCTGACTCATCTCAAACTTCTTTCTACTCCTCTTTCCAATTCACTACCCTATCTCTCACACTATACATCTATCATTATATCCTTTACACCCACTCTCTCATTTATCCCAAACGCCATACCAGTACTATGATCCCCAAAATAACCCTTTCTTGACTCTCTCTTACTCTATCCCTCCTTGCATCATCTGACACCTCTTTTACTATACCGATCCCCTTACACAAACCTTTCTAAACTCTTCCCTATGACTCTTCCTCTCCGAAAACCCTTTTTACTCATCCAAAATCCTCCTCCTACTGCAATGACCTAAAACAAGAAATCCTTCACTCTTCTATCCCTCCACTATCCTTTTCAATCAAAATAACAGACTAGCATGTTCACTTCTCTAATACCATATTCCACCATACTAATTCACCACTAATCCTTTATGGGTTCCAGGGTTACAAGCGCTATATAAATGCAAACCTTTTTTCCTTTTTTACCCCTCCCCAACCCTTCTCAATCCAAATAACTGTATAACATATCCACCCCTCAAATTAATTCATATTTCACTATACTAGTAAGTAAGTAAATTCCTTTAATCGGCATTATACAGAACACCATAAAAGTTCAATTTAAAAAAGACAAAAGACTAATGATACAACCAATCTTAACATCTATACAAAAAGATTAATTTAAAGGGGGTACAGCAGTGTTCATTACAGTTCATTAAAATTCAATGGTCCCTTGTCTATCCCCCACTCCTTTCCACTGATCCTCTTGTCTCTCTTAATTTCAATGCTAACCTTAAAAAGCTTGTGACAGCAAGTAGGGTAAGTGGGTCTTGCGCCATTTGTAGATGTAGTAGGGCAAACTTAGCATGTCAGAATTTCATTTTTTTCAGCCAGTTTATTAAATACAGGCGCCTGGGCAATAAATAAAAGGGGCAGAGTAATACAAAGTGAAGTGTATCCTGCGGAGATCGATGATCGCAGCCGCAGGGACCATTTGGCACTCCATAATTGATAAAACCAGCTGGATCAGCTAATAAATAATGTAAAATGTTGAGCCTAAAACGTGTTATTAAAAATCTATCCTGAGCGTTATATGTAAGGGCGAGGTATGGTTCCATTCCCTCGCTGGACCTCACTAAGCTATAAGCTCTGACTGACTGTTTGCCCCATTCCTTAACCTCTCTACAGGCTATCTTCTAAGTAACAAATCTCTTCTTTAAACAAGCCTTATCCCGGTCTGCATCTCTAGCCGGGTTTGGGAAGAGGTCCTTACAGCCAATTTTTTCGGAGACGACCTTAAGCGACTTCAGCCAGGGGATATCCATTCCCTTATCCCTGCCTAGACAGTCCGTGATAATTTGTCTAGTCAGTTCAGCCTCCGGGTTGTCCCATATCTTGAGCCATGCTAAAAGGGGTCTAACTTGGATCCTATCCTCTATAAAGGCTCCCCCCAACTCTTCATGAGCAATATAGGCAGGAACTCCCTTTGGGATCCTGAGAAGCCTTCTCATATTTCACTATACTCATTTTTAACACTAAACCTTTATGGGTTCTGGAGTAGCCTGCTACTCACCAGAAAAGCGCTTCAACACCCCATCAAGGGAAACAGGCACTATATGAATGCAAACCTTTCTTTCCCTTCAATCCCTCCGCTATCCTTCGCACTCCAAATAACTGACTACTATACACCACTCAAATTACTTTCATATTTGACCATACTAACTCACCACTAATCCTTTTTGGGTTTCCGGAGTAGCGGACTATTCACCAAAAAAAGTGCTTCATCACCCATCAGGGGTTAGAAGCACTATATAAATACAAACCTTTCCACTTCTATCCTTCTGCTATCCTTCTGAATCCTACTAACTGACTAACATATTCACCACTTAAAATTTACTTGCATGTTTCACTATACTAATTCTACACTAATCCTCTATGGGTCATGGAGTAGCGTGCTGTTTGCCGAAAAAGCGATTCAACGCCTCCTCATGGGTAGTAAGCGATATACAAATGCAATTACAATACAATACAATACAATACTAAGGAGTAGACTATAACATTCCATCCAACATCTTGTGTGTTTTGCTGTAGACTACAACTAATGACATAAATCAAGGGTAAGTGATTGTGCCATATTCCCTCCTCAACTGAGGCAAGCAATTTCATGCACACATAGCATTCCCTGACTACCATAGTGTCTACATACTCGTACAACAACTTAGCAGAAACATTTAATGTATAATCACCCTTAATAGGTCTACATGAAGAAAGTGACTAGTTTGCTCTATCAAGTCTTTCTATGCTCCTTCTGTACCCCCTTTGAGACAGTAATGGTAGGTGTGGATGTCTCATCTACCCTCACTCCAAGCTCTTTGTTTTCAGGTGAACTTGAAATTGAATCTATAATGACTAAGGCTTTTACTGCAACTACCCCTACAATGAGTGCACCTGTAATACATTTGTGCCTATGATTTGAATTTCCAGACTCCATTTTTTGAGTAGCTTGGATCACAGTTCGAAAGAGGATCAACACACAGATTCTCTTTTCTCCCACCTCTCTCCATGTATGACAAAGTTCTTGCTCAAATTTTGAAATCTTAGATGGTTCTTTTCAATAGTGCCTCTGCTTTTACAGTATTTACACAGCTTGAAGACCTCCTTAGGCCTCTTTCTTCTTCTTCTAGAAGCAATCCCTAAATGTATTCTTCTTCCACCCGGACCTAGGTTATCTTCTTCGAACAAATTATTTACAGTCCAAAGTTCACTTCACCTCCCTAATCATGTGAGAGCCAATCTCCTTAATAACACGTTGTAACAGTTCAGCTCTCAGTGCTGCAATCTCTTGAGGAGACGGTGATGCTCTGAAGCTCGAAAATTCGATCTCTTACAGAATCAAAGTCTGTAAACCACTTAGCCTAGGTGGGAAAGAAACTGTCAATGACAGAAGTGCATTGGCATCAATTTCAGGAACTCTCAGTAAGATCTTGACAAAATGCACCGAAATCACAGACCTTGCTTTCCGCCGAGTTTGCAACCGGATATGTCCACTCAGGAGAGTAATATCTTAGACAAGGTACTTGAGTTCTCCTGGATCTTCACACACTCTCTGTGTTTTGCTCTGTCTCATTTAGATCGGACTCTGAAGATTCACCTATAGGTACAAGTTTTCTTTCAGATGCAACTCCCAGATTCCGTCTGCTCTGTCTCACTGGCCAAGTCTCATCTGCAGCATCTTTCTTCCTTAACTGCCCACGACCAATTGTCACACCAGTCTCTTTCACTGAGTCAGACTCTTTGTCACTCACAATGTTCTTGGAAATTCTACATTTGGCTTGACCTGTATGCGGGCTGGCTTGGATCCTTGAACCAGCCCGATCTCTTCCCCTGTGAAATCCCATACCACGGGGGGACGGAGTCTCTGAGTACAGTGGCATGTCTTCAACTGTCAGTAAAGGAAACATGGCAGTGCATAGGTTCTAGTTAGCCAATTTGAAAGCAATGTCATCATCATTAGTCTGCAATTTGATTCCCTTTGGTGTTAAGTAGATGGTACAATTCAATTTGCACAACAAGTCACTTCCTACCAAACAGACCAGACTCGAATCACACACAACAAACTGATGATGATCCTGAAACGTTCTGATTTTCACCTGCACCTCTTCTGCCAAAGTGGTCAGCATTCTTTTGTTAGAGACTACTACAACTTTGATCGATTTTCCTGTAGAGGGGCAGGTTTGGGATATTGTAGATCCAACAGTAGAATGGGTAGCAACAGAATCAATCAAGAATGTACTGGGATTTTGAAAACAACCCTTTTATCGTATTTAATAGAGGGAAATAATTAAAGCATATAAATCATTAACCTTTTCAGAAATATAGATTCCAAGATACCTCTTGGGTCTAGCGCTGGCTACGGAATGAAATTCTATTGCTAAAGTATTGAGTGCTGTATTGCATTGCCGGATCGCTGTTTTCACTTTATTTATCTTATATCCTTCAATCAGTTGATACCCCTGAAAAATCTCAAGTATATTTTTCTGAATCTTTAAGTCAGGTTTGAGAAACAAGGCTATATGATCAGTGTACAGCTTTATATTCATCATCCTTGGAAGCGAAGATGTTAAATTACTGTTCAAACGAACAGCAATTGCTAACAGCTCAATGAAAAGAGCAAAACGTATGGGTGCCATGGGATAGCCTTGCCTTGTTCCTCTGCTAACGCTACACTTACCAAATATTATTTGAATTAATAATTATTTTACCCGGAGGCCCCCTTATAAAAATTAGATATCATACTAATGAATTTGGCGGGGAAACCTTCTCGCCATCTTGCAGCAAGACCTGAGCTGGGATTTTATTTTGACTAAAATAATCTAAGGCCTCGACTAAAAAAGTGGTTTAAAAAATAGCTGTCTCCCTAATACAAATCCACACAGATCTTTGTGTATAATTGACCCTATACATTTGCTCATTCTATAAGTTAATAGCTTAGTTATGATTTTATAATCAGTATTTAAATGTTTATTGGTCTATATGACTTAATAGCCTCCTTATCTTCTTTTTCTTCAGAAAGCTGACCACAACCGCCCTTTGGAACGAGGGCGGTATCCCACCCTCTTTTGGCATGTAATTGGCTAATGTCACCAATTCAGGGTTTAATACTGAAGAAAATTAGGTAAAGATTGCACAACTTCTTCTATTTCTTTAAGCTTAATATCTGCTAGCAAACCCTTCACATGGCTTATCTGGAGTTTCGAGATTGAAAGTTTGCTAAGAAAATCTCTGAGTTTTAAAATGTTAATCTCCTGTCTGACAGAGTAAATAGCTTCATAATAATTAAAAAAGCTCTCTTGTATTTGTACTTCCTCTGTAATACAAATTTTAGTATCCATTTCTACCAGGGATGTGATCCTGTTCTGGGCTTGTTGCTCTCTTATTTGCCAAGCTAAAATCTTCCCACCAAATTTGCTCTCTTTGTATACTTTTTGGAGATATATAGAATTTGCCAGGTACCCTCTAGAATAATAGTATTCTTGCATAGTTTTTCGTGCTTACATAAGTGTCTATATATTTTTAATATTCTTTTTTCTTATGTATTATTCATTTGCCGGATGGACCTCTTGTTCTAATTGGGTCCTTTCTATTTTTTGGGAACATTTTATTGCAATCTTTGGAAGTAATGTAACCATGAATGGTTACTTTAAAAGCCTCCCAGACACTTTCTATTTTAGCTGTATTTCTATTTTTTTTTTTAAAGCAGTTTATTTCGTTATGGACTTCTGAACACCAATCTTCGTCTTTGAGATGCACCTTATTAAAGAACCTCCTCACAGGTGATTTACGATTTCCAAACCCTGATATTTCCAATTTTATCAGAGCATGATCAGAGAAGCCATTTTAGATATGCATATAGTTAATAAATGTTAAGTTAAGGGAGGTGAGAAAGTAACCCAATCGAGCTGCAGTATTATATTTAGCTGAAAAACATGAATATTCTCTCTTATTTGGGAATTTTACCCGCCATATATCGATAAGATCTAACTTTTGCATGCACTCCGCTAATGTCTTTGCCATTTGAGGCTTATTTTGTTTACATTTTCCAGAGGATGAATCCAAGTCTGGATTTTGCAAAAAAGTTTAAATCACCACCCATTATCACTGCACCAGGGATGTGCAATAGTGCATGGTACAGATCTAAAATTGGGTAAAGATTATCCTCTATTAGGTCATATATTACAGCTATTGTTAATCTCTTGCTATTCAAAAGTTTGCTAATCAGAACCCATCTGGCTTCTTCATCCATCTGAGAAGAGGTAATTTGAAACGGGAATGGATTGCTAACAAAAATTGCTATCCCCTTGTGGGCGGCATTCACTGATGAAAAATATCGACCGCCTGCCCACTGTCTAAACATACTGTATGTGGATCCTTTTTATCCATATAATGCATTATTGAATCAATAATATATCTTGAGCGTGGCCTCTCACCCATTCATCGATAGCACAGGCTTTAATTTTATTACTGAGACTGTTAGCATTCAAAGAGACAATACGCATGGAATCTCTATGCATCTGTGTGGCAGGGGATATTACTAGAATCCACATAGTCTAAAGTGCGCTGTGCATAAATACTGAAGTGTCTGCTTCTAATAAGTATAAGGTGCATTATTAGCTACCCTTGTCAATAATGGGCCGAGATGCGTTGATTTGCATGCCAATTTTACCCCTATGTAATTTTTTATTTTCCACAATTCTGAATGCAAAACAGATTGGATTTTTTAAAGAAGTGCGAGGTGTGTTTTATGGGGAAATAAAACACCTACATTAGGTTTAGATATATTGTATAGACCAGTGACTGACAGCGGCTGGGCCCTCCCTGATTTGAAAGAATATTACTTTGTGAATTTTTCACATACCACGTATAAACTAAATAAATCCATAAACATCAATAGTTGTGATAAGTTTTTTTTTAGATTTGAATTTTTGAAGACTATGATGTTATTGATTTTATGAGCCTGACCAAAACTTCTAAAAAAGTCAGATATAAGATCTTACAGTGGAAAATTAAACGTAGGCAGCAACTCTTCCGTCATTATGATATTCCTTTATTTAATGCTGCAACCCTTTTATCAGATGTGTATTTTGGGGCGGATCCTTTGGTGGATACGTTTTTTGCTTCTAGGTGGCTAGAAATGGCTATGGAAGGATTTGGGATTTTCTGGAAGGAAATTGGAAAAACTGGAACGAAATAGAATCCAACAACAAGTACTTCAGAGAAATGTATGTATGTGGTCATTTTTTAGCATCAGGCATTTTTTATGGGACATCAATCCCACACAAATAATCGTAGTTGTAGAACTCGTTGACAATTTGATAGAATCCAATACTCATAGGACAATTAGCAACTGGGTTTCCTTCTTGTGCAAATATGGGATGGTTAAACCTCATGGAAAAGCGCAAGAAAAATGGCAGTCCAAAGAAAATCTCAATATAGCTGTTTCAGCCTGGGAAAAAATTAATGAGTTTAATTTCTCATTGCTAAAGGGCACCAACTTGTGGCGCATGCAATTATATACAAAGTGGCTTTTATATAGAACCCCTACTTCTTCCATAAGAATGTGATGCAGAGGGAGGGGGTAGTGGGACACATATTATATGGTCTTGCAAAAGGGTGTGTAAGTTTTGGGACAAAATCAATACGTTTTACATGCATACACTGAAACTGCAACAACCCTTAGGCACTCTGACAGCAGTGTTAGGATATCCTTCCGACTTGAAAGCCGATCTGCTAAAAAAAAATTGATATTGTGGTCTTATTAACTAGATCCTCAATCCTGCAAAAATGGCTGTCGGAGGGAATTCCAACATCCCAACATCTATGATCTAAATTAAAAAGGATTAAAGAGTTGAAAAAGAGATATGCATTTAGATCTTGGTCATATAGGGATTTTTTGAAATGATGGCAAATATTCGGTTATGGGGCATTTTACGTGCAACAGCATATATGAATTTATAATTTTTTGATAATGTTCTGAAGGTATTTCTAGAATCT
Source organism: Lissotriton vulgaris (assembly GCF_964263255.1). NCBI lineage: Eukaryota > Metazoa > Chordata > Amphibia > Caudata > Salamandridae > Lissotriton > Lissotriton vulgaris. The sequence goes on from NC_141697.1 coordinate 969,341,115, forward strand.
TAATAGATGATGGTATTGATGCAACTTTGTACCTCTGTCTGATTTTTTCTCTGCTATGTGCGTATGGATTTTGTAATAGATTAACTCTCCCCCAAAAAATTATAATTAAAAAAAGAATGTAATGGGATGACCATCTATGTTTGCTTCTAAGTATGGTCCACTCTGGTCAACCTATAAGACTGTGCCAAGTGTACAGTCTTCCTACCCCCTCAGGCAATGCCATAAGGACAGGTCCCGATCGAATCCATCCAGTGTTTCCAATAAGGACATTTGATGATATGTTCGATTACCTTGTGAAATTCTGGGAGGCTGTGGCACTTACACTAAGCGGTTCTGATTCCCTCCTGCATTAAATGATCTTGGCCTGGTCACTGTCTGCAACTGATTTACACCATCTGCCACCTGTATGAGTTTTCCTCCCTGCTCTTGGTTTGCAGGACTAAGGCAACACTCATGCTTACAATGCCTGATCTTGAGACAAAAATGACAGGCAGTTCTCTTCTTCAGAGTTGAGACATCTATCCCTGTCTTCGGATCTATCGGGATACTTCTCCCTCTTCCCTGGCCCGTGGACCCTGCCACTGATTGTACTTGTACACCTCCTGGTGCATTTCACCAACCACGAGTTACAGTTCCCATAATTCCCTGTACTTGTTCTCCTTTCTGGGCATTACGTATTTGGACTAACATCAATTTGCCCTTTATCCTCCAATATTTTGCATTCACCCCATCGCTGCAATACTGGGCATACCATAATATTTTGTCTACAGACTTGTTTTGCCAACAGATTAGGTGCTGTTGGATCATGAGGATGATCTCTGGCTTCAGTCCAGGCACATATTGTCCCATGTCTTTAGTGTGTCTAAACCACTGTACTGCTTAAAGGCCTGTAAAGGCCAGTCTTAATAAGCATGTACCAACACTTTAGGTTCCTGTTTTTTTCGATCTATCTTAACCCAATCAATGTTCTGTGGGGCTATTTTGGACATCGAAATTACGATCACCTGATCGTACTTCTTCATGACCATCAGCGAAGGACCATGAGTTTCTGAACCCCTCTCTGGCTCAGCAGTAGGCAACTTAACAGCTTTCTTACAAGCAGAACATGGATCACTAGGAACCACATTTTAGAACAAGGTATTTAAGTCAATCCACAACAATTTTGAGATCTTAACAAAGCAATCCACTTGCTAGTAATTCTCAGAGGGGTTCTCTCTTAACCTGGGGATATCAGTTGTGAAAGTGACAAGGTCACTCCGACTCCAGGAAATATGAACGTATCCTCCACTAGGCACTTCCTATAACGGAGATACCTCTACTCCCTGTGCTCCCCCTCCTGGAGGTGGCATCTCTCCTGTTACCTCTCTCACACTTTTCTTCTTTGACCCCCTCTCCTCCCACTTATCCAGAATATTGCAAGCCCTTATTCCTATTGCCAGTTCCCGAATGAGTGTCCTCAATCCAGTCACTCTCTTTTCCTCCAACTCTAGGGCACTGCATGTAAGCCTGTGATTTCCCTGCAATGCCTTCATACAGGATAAATCTACTCTGTACCTCTGAGCCAATTCTGACAACTTCTCATATGTTTGTCTTGTCCCCTGGTGACATCCATAACCTTAACAACGAGTCATCGGACTCATAGGTATCTATTCTGTCTAAAGGTAGACTCCCACTGATGATTTCCTCTAACTCAGTCTTCATCCTCACAACATCCTCTAGCTTCACCTTTATTGCAGCCTTGATAATACTCTAATTCGACTTACTATTCTGACTCTCCTCGCTGTTATTATGGTCCCTCAACCATGCCTCTAAGTCCGCAATATCCAGGACATGCTGATTGTCAGAGGTTCTCTGACCGGTGCGTGCTTCTTGAACCATGCCACTTGGTCCTCTCACATGAGTTCCCCACATTCACAAATTTAAACTAGTGCTTTCCAGGGCTATAGGCCGTATGGTACTGGAGCCAATCAGTACTCCGGAAGTGTCGGCAGTAGTCACTAAAGGGACTGGATTACATAGACACTAAAGGAGGACAACTCTCATTCATGCTACCTGCTCCCCCCAAATTGGTCCCTTCAGTAAGTATAAATTGTCTCTGACTACGACTCCCTACTAGGCCTGGGTCATAAACAGGAACAACAGGACCAATGTTAACTGGTAACGTAAGAGCTTCCCGCAACTGCGAAGCAGAATTAACACTATTTTGTTTCATACCCCCTGAGATGGACACTCCCGCCCACCCTACTCCTGTCAATATCATTCCTATGACCCCTGGATCAGGAGCTACTGAGACTCCTCACATTCTTGGTGCCTTCAGCGCTTCGTCCACCTTCACAGATTTGTGGACTGTAAGTGGTGGATGCTCAGCCAACAATCCATCCAACAAGCTGTCTTTATTATCACTAGTGTCACTGCTCCTATCCTGTTGACCTCCATCTCCTCCCACCACTGGGTATAACCTCTTTCCCACAGTGATATCCACTCTCCAGCACTTAAACCTCACATCCCACTGTGCATCCTAACAGACCGTCATAGTTTTCTTCATCCTACCTTGATATTTTGCTCCTTGCTTAACATGAGCTGCACGCATCTATGCGTCTAATGCTTCAAACTGAGTGGGTCTAGGCAAGGGTTGCTTCACAAACATCGTTACCCTAAGTTGATTCAACACGTCCCATTCACACAAAGTCCTCTGTCTTAGGTGGAACTGTCTATGATATCTCACAGCAATTCCTCAATTCTTCGGTCCGAAAATTACAATCTTGGTTTCTTCTACTCCATTAAATATCCCAGGAGCTTAGGCCCCTTTGGGACCTGCAACTCAAATCTGAATCTTCGGGCCAAGTCTGACCCGAAACCACATCCACTCGACTCTCACTCCAGCCCTGCAAGACATCACACAAGCAAACGAATCCCGCAATCTAACATACTACATACACCCTGTTAATACTCACTCCCCCTTCCACCGCTGATCTCGCCGCACCATCAAACCCAGGCGGTCTCCACCAGATTCCGTGGCTTTACTTTCTTGGTCATTGGGCTCTAGTTCGGGGCTTTGAGGTTTTAAGTTCCACCTATTCTAGACTACTTCTATATTCTTCCCTTACTTCATATGCGAACCATCTTGCTACAAACTGAAAGGTCCATGCCCATAAGTTCTACAACTTTTCCAGAGACACACTGAAGAGGAGAAAATCGGTAATACACAACCATTAAGTCAAAAATTCTTCTTACCGCACAATAATCCATGGACAACTAGATATGGTTAGGTAATTTATTACCAAGCCACAAATAACGGGACATAGAGACACCTCAACATGAGGATATAGAAATACAAAAGAATTAGCATGAAGCCAAATCTACACAGCCAATTCAAACAGTGCGGCATAAACAAAGCTATTCATTCAGGAAGTAGGATACACAGAATCAAGAAGCAAGCCATTGAATATAGCATTCAAGGAGCTTGGTATAAAATCAAAAGGATAAAATATACACTAATGTGAATGACAGTTTCATAATAGTTCTATTATGACAAACGAAATTCCATTAGTACGTCTCTAACTTCTGTCTTGATAAAACTGGAGTGAGGTACTAGCTCTTGTTGATGGTGGTAGGAAGTTCCATATTTTTGGAGAAGATCCAGCGAAAGTGCAGCTGTGAGTTTTCCTTTCTTTCTATTTGGCTGGTTCTAGTATGAGGTATTTAGCACGTCTAGAATTCCTTCCATTACCTAATAGCTTGTTCCTATTCACCAAGTATTTGTGATCAGAACTGTTTAGAGCTTTGTGTGTTATGCATGCAACCTTCAGTTGGATTCTAGCTTCAACTGCAAGCCAGTTGAGTGTCCAGAATGATGGGGAATGGTGTCTCTGTTAAAGGTCTTGCTGCTCCATTTATTGTCACTTTCATTGGGACAAGGCTGGCTTTAGGTAGAAATTTGAGAGTTGCAATGCCATACTCCAATATTGAGAGCATTAGAGATTGAACTGCAGTTTTGAGGTCATTAACCAGTATGAATGGTTTTAGATTCTTTCAGAAGCTGCAGCTGTAAGTCAGTGCCTCTGGTTTCCACTTGTATGTGAGCTTACATGTTTAAAATTGAGCTAAGTGTGATGCCTAGTGATTTTACAGAGTCCGAGACGGTTGGGGTGCAGTTTAGCGATTTGAGGTGAAGAGGCCAAGGTTGTGGTTGTGGAGATCCAAGGGGTGGGGAGAAAAGACTGAATTTGGTTTGCATTGGATTCAGTTTTAGCTGGTTGTGTGCCCACCAGTCATGTGTTTTCCTCAGGGTGTCACCTATTCTCCTGGTATCTTCTTGAGTTGAGAATGTGATGTAGAGTATCATCAGCATACATGTGGAATTGGATTTTTCATTGTGTAGGGATTTCAGTGAGTGGTTCCATGTATAGATTGAAGAGTGTTGGTGAAATTGTGGATTCTTGTGAAACAGCCCTGTCAATATCTTCTACCTCAGATAACGTGGTGCTAATTTTGACTCTTTGTTGTTGGTTCTGCAAGAAGGAGGTTAACCAGTTGAGGACAGCTCCTGATAGGCCCATTCTAAGTTCAAGAGTTTCTCTGAGTTGTTTGAGGTTGACAGTGTTAAATGCCGCTGATAAATCTAGAAGTATTAATAGACAGACTTTGTTTTGGCCTAGTGATGTTTGTATATCATCTAGGATGTTTAGAATGGTGACCTCGATGTTGTGTCTAGGCCTGAAGCCGGATTGATATTGGTCTAGTAGGTCAAAATTCTTGAAGCGTTCGCATAGCTGATCATGCGCACATTTTTCTACCAATTTAGCCAGGAAAGTCCGGCTGGAAACTGGTCGGACGTTGTTAAAGTGTTTCTGAACAGTTCCCACGTTTTTTAGTAGAGGAGACACTTGGCCCATCTTTAGGCCCTCCGGGAGGGATCCTTGGTGATTTTCGTCCATAGGGGAGTGACGTCTTGGTGGATCTCTTTCAGTAGGAAGGACAGAATTGGTTCTTCGAAATGTGTGGTAGGTTTCATTAACTGGATGATTTTCTGGATTTCTCCCTCAGACATAGATCTGACACTGTTTGGGTACTAGCTTGGCTGTGGATAGAGTTGCTTATGGTTTAAATTTTTTCTTTAAAGAAAGTGGAGAAGGCATTGCAGATGTCCACTGAGTTGTTTGCAATTGTGCGTTCTGCAAGTTTTCTTGATTGTTATTTTATTATATCAAAGAGGTTTCTGGGCATGTTCTTTGGTTTGTCTAGTTGAGATTTGATCGCTCTTGTTTTGGCATCTAAGATAGCCTTTTTATAAAAGATCCAGTGTCCTTTCAACTGTTCGAGATCGGTAATGTTTGGGTCCTCCAACTTTACTTCACTTGTCTTAATTTTCTTCCTTTGTTTTTTATGTTTTGGTTGAACCATGGTACTGTAGGTTTTATCTTTTGCCTTTTTAGACATAGTACAGCTGCCTTCTAGGCTATGCAGATCATGCTGCTTTTGTAGAGATGTGTCAGTTTGTGAACCGATGTTTGGTCCATCTGAGGTTCCGAGGAGGCTTTGCATAGGCCCACAAGTTCTCTTCTGGTTACGCGTCTGTAGTCCCTCATCCACATTGTTTCCCTTCTCGTTTGACCCTTGATTATAATTGTTTGGGTGGATATTTGGAAATGAATTTGATGGTGGTCTGACCAGGATGTAGGGATGATGTCTACCATGTTAAGTGATCCCAGTTTAGCGGTGATAGGGTCAAGTGAGGCACCTTTGTTGTTTGTTGATCCATTGCAATCTTGAATCATGCTGAGGTCCCGGAGTAGGTTATTAAGTGCAGCCACTGTGGGATCTTTGTCATTGTTCCAACGTAGATTGAAATCTCCTAATAATATCATATTAAAGAGTGATGTAGCATTGATAGTGATCATTTCCATCAGTTGCGCAGGAAAACTGTGTTGTTCCCCAGTGGATGGTATAAAGGAAGTAGTTTCTTTTCCAGCTTGTTTTCAGCTCCCAAGTGTTCAAATGATGAAGTACCTTCTAGAGAGAGTGGGTATAGAGTAAGGGAGTTTCTGTAAATTATAGCAAGGCCTCCCCCGCTTCAAGGAGTGGTCATGGCGTAAGATGTCATAATGCGGGGATGAGAAGATCCAGTATTGTGGCTGCAGTAGGGTTGAGCCATGTTTCCATTAGGAAGAGAATGTCCAGGTCATACTCTAAGATCCCATTTGCTATATCAGTTGCATGTTTAGCGGCTGATCTGTAATTGTTCAGCATGCATTTCAGGGTAGTTACTGTGGTGGGCGTTGTGTTCATTGCGATCAGGATCAGGTTGTTGTGGTTGCCTTGTAGAGGGTTGCAATATTCTCAACCCTATGTTGCCAACCTGTCTACATATGGTCTTTTCGACCTGTAAACTACATTCAGTGGTTCCATATTCAGTCCACTGGATATTCATTGGGCTTCTTACCTCTGCTTTCATAACTTTTACGGCATCTAGCATTCTAAACTCTAGGCTTTGCAGAAGGATAATGAGGGGGTGTAGCAATTCTACAGAGTCTATTGATTACGTCAGTTGGCACCACAACTTAACTTCGAAATCACTTAGCCTCTTTGTAGTGACTAACATTAGAGATGCTTTATACAGTAGTAAGACTATAAAATGGAGCAGTTTACCTCTAAAGTCCAGCATAGGGGAGGTACACAAAACATGATGCATGCGCTGATCTATATAAACATTTCTCCCATAGTTCATATTGTCTGACTCATTACATTGTGCTTTCGCTATTTTTATGTTGTTTTCTAAATTCCCATTAATATTGGATTACTGTAATTTTTTCCATTTTACAGGTCTTGGTGTGGCACACAAGAACACAGGGACCGAATGTAGCACTTAATGACGTTTACCCTGGCTTAAATGCGGAGGTTTGAAGAAATAAACAGGACTCTGTTGTGAAAAATGTTTAATCTATCTATATTAGGAATGCTTGGATGACGTTGCTGAAATAAAGGTTTTTTAAACCACAAGCATTTACTTACCTCTTCCCATTAATAAAGGAAAAGCAAGTTTGTAAGCTGACCAATGTTGCTCAGTGTGTCAGTTCTATTTAGACGAAAGAATAAAAAGAAGCAGACTTAAATTATAACTTGATGTAAATGTATCAAGCCGAGTTTAAATGTACGATTTAAAAATTAGGTGTGAAAATGCTCAAATTATTAAAAAAAAAAACATTTTAATAGGGGTTCGAAAAAATTACTTTTTTTCAGATGAATGCTGTATTAACGAAATTGCAAATGTCATGAAGCTTGTACATTCGACTATACAATTTCAGGAATTTGAAATACTCAAATAAAAATGTTTTGTATCTTCTCAAACTGAGTTTTTGTAAATCAAGACAAATATAGTTGCAGCGTGGCTTGTTTACCTTCTCTAAGTTGTAAGACCCCGTATTTTTGAGGGGTGAATATAATTGGATTGGCATTTGGAAAACTATGGGCATTATGGCGTTTTTCCAGAGAAAATGCATAAACTGGTCTAAAACTTAAATAGTACAAGTCCTAACTTTAGAATAAATTCAACCGAAATCAACACTAATAACCACACAATAAAGTCATTTTTTGTCTCTAGCCATCATGAATGCAGCTTCAAGAGGGCATATAACCATTTTTACGTTTGGCCTTTGAGAGAGTTTTGCATGAATTGTTAGTCTGTTGAATTTCTCAAAACACATCATGCCCAAAATGAATACATAGAGGGACTTATGGTCAATGGGGGATCATCCATTGGTCCGGTAAATTGCCATTCACATTTTGCTTCCGCCCACCACATGAGTCGCTGGCTGAGCCCATTTTCCCCATTGACTCCCTTTACTTTGAGTGACTGCACAAAGACAGCACATATCGTTTACATCAGCCTAAAAATAGTTCCTTTCTCTTCAGTTGCAGACCTGGTTCAAACAGTGCTTTTTAAAATTCATGTATTGTTTATTGTAACTATAAATACCAGCTGTTGTTTTTGCCTGTGATCCTTTTTATAAAGCATATGTCATAAAGGGTTTAAGTTACATTGTAACATTGTAGCTGCTTCTTTTGGCATCTTATGCTTGTGTTCTGTATACATTTCATCCTTTTGGTTGAATATTAAAATATGATTGATAGAAATTCTGACTGACATAAATATTGTGTCCTAAATATTTGACATAAATATTGTGTCCTAGATATTACTCAGAAAAAAATCACCTCACTGAGTGTCGATTTTCTGTTATTAACTTCAACATGCATACATTTTTGTAAATAATATTTAGGATTTGATACTTATGGAAGACAATATTCTAATTTAAAGTCATTTTTATTATTTTTTATTGAACATGAGTATTCAAGTCTCATTTTGTTGTCAAAATTTACACTCATACTTCAAGTCTGGGATCAGAAAGGCCTCAGATGGATGGATGACGTTACAATGCAATCAAAATGATCGCGGTACATCACAAAGCAACTTTTACAACGCAAGTCGTTACCATGACTTGCGCTGTAGGATGCTGGATGTAGGAATATTATGATTTACTTTTCCAACTCCAGCCTACATACAGTAGGGAAGGTGTTGGAATAGTAAATCACACTATTCCTTAGTCTAGAGCACCCTCCAGTGCAAGTCGTGGTAACGACTTGCATTGTAAAATCTGCGTTGTGAATGTATTCCGGTGTTTTGACCGCGTAGTAAAGCATTGTTTCCCCCTCAGATGGGTCATTGTCTGTTTGGTAGTGTTGAGAAAGCATTAGCAACCATGGTTACTAAGATCCATGGAACACAGGAAACTGTAAAGTGGATTTTCTTCTTTATTTTGGTAGCGATAGACATGCAGGTACAAACAGAAGTCAAAGAAAATGGTTCAATGCCCTAACGGCATAATGGGCAACTATATAAACACGCATGTCATATTTAAGCCATAACATCCCGAGAGATCCCCACTAACATGTAACTTAAACGAGCAACAGGAACATGCTCAGGCGCATGTCTGTACTACCTGCTTCGTAAGTAACACACCTTCCCCCCTATTTTTTTTTTTTAACTAAGACCATAATCAGCAAACTTAGCAGGAGATCACCCTATTCTATCAATTATTTGCCTTGTAATATCACCAACTAGAATAGGTTCCATACCCACATTTTGATGAGGTTTAGATAAATCCACAAATACATGACCTTCTGAAAAATCGCAACTTGCAGTATTGCCTTTAAACAAAGACACTCTGTAAAGGTTCCAAACGCTGCCCCCCTCGACACGAACAGCATTCTTTGTATAACAAGGGTGGGGTCCGACCACATACATTTCCCCTTCCCATCAGCATTGGATGTTGTTATGCGCACAACATCACCAACATTTACTTTTTGGTTGCTAACTGGACTCCTTTTGCAGCTCATGTCTTGCTTCCTTTTACATTTGTAATCCTCCATTTTGCATCTAATTTCCTTGAAATCCAGCTCAAAATCATCAGCTGTTGTACCGCTCTTGTTCCTTAACCAACATGGCATTAATTTGGACCCAGGTTTACGTCATCTAAGAAGTTCAAAGGGACTAACAGAAGTAATGGCATTAGGAGCTGTTCTAATATCCATGAGCATAGATTGTTACACAATTGTCCACTTAATACCACCTCCAACACTCAGGATGGAACACAGCTATTCTCTTATGTGGCACACCACAATTGGAAAAGATAATCCTCAAAAAACTGCTGACAAATTGTGGTCAATTGTCAGTGACAAGCTCTTGAGGAATACCCTCCCTGCAAAATACACTGTCCAACATTCTACAACAACCTCTGAAGTTACATCTTTCACCATTTTGACCTCTGGCCTCTTCGAGTAATAGTCAGTGAGAACAAATCCATATGACTCATGTTTAGGCAAAACAGCAAATGGTCCTATAATATCAAGACCTAATTTCCACCATTGCCATCAGGAAACTGAACTAGCTGCGGTTCAGCACACAATGCTTTTGCAGATTTATCACTCATTGCACATTTTTGGCACAACCTTACCTGCTGTTCAATGCAAGAATCAATTCCTGGCCACCAAAAACCCTCTTACCCTTTTTCTGGTACTGGAAATCCCTAAATGTCCTTCATACGCTGAAGAGATAATAGAATTCCTTAGGATAAATGGAGGAATACATTTATCCCCCCTTATAACTATACCATTTTAGATAGCTAACTCCTCATGAACTTAAAAAAAAAAGCCAAATCATTTTTTAATTTCCTTTGTTCTGGCCATCCTTTAAGAATATACTTTTATAAGTTCGATGTCTTTCTCCATTTCGACCAGCCATTTATCCTCTTGAACAATAGGACAGGAATTTCCAAACAAATTAATATCCTTGTATTTAAATGCTACTTCAGCATCAACTTTGTCATCTCTCTCAGAACAATTTGTAGCTACCGGCAACCTTGACATGCAATCAGCATGTACATGGTTTTTCCCATTCACATACTCCAATTGATAATGGAAATTCTGCAATCTAGAAGCCAACTGTACCAACCAAGCAGACATTGTGCGACCTCCTACAGGTGCCATCATGTATACTAGCGGTTTGTGGTCTGTTTTTATGATAAACCTGGTACCCCATAAGAAAGTCCTAAAATGTTAGGTACCCCAAACACAAGCTAACAGTTCCTTTTCCATTATGGAATAATTTGTCTCTGCATCAGGCAAGGCTCTGGATGAATAGGCAACTTTCCATTCCCTACTATTGTCTTTCTGGATAAGTGCACCACCCAAACCACTATTGCTAGCATCAACCATCACTATGTATTGTTTACCAATCACAAAAGGTTTTTAACAGGGAGCATTAACTACACATTCTTTTATCAGGGAAAAAGCATCTCTCATCTCTTGAGTCCACTTGAAAACAGCATTTTTCTTCAACAGACCCCTGAAAGGGTCCACCTTGGAAGCATAGTTTGAAATAAATTTTGTGGACAACTCAGTTAAACCAAGAAATGCCACTAATTGTTCTTTTGTACTAGAGGTGTGTGCGTTGATGATACTATCAACATGGCTCTTCTTGGGTTTAATACCTTCCCCACTAATATTGTGCCCAAGATACTCTACTTCCAATTTTCTTAATCTACACTTGTCAGCGCGTAGAGTAAGACCTTTTGATGACAATGCAAAAAGAACATGAGATTGTGATCATGTTCCTCGTGGTCTTTACCAAAAACTAGAATGTCATCTTGGAATGTAACAACACCAGATAAACCCTCCAATGTTTCCTTCATAAGTTTCTGGAAGACTAATGCTGCACTTGCAAGCCCAAAAGGAATTCTACAGAACGTAATAAACCTTCAGGTGTGATGAATGCAGTAAAGTTCCTAGATTCCTCATCCAGAACAAGTTGGTGGCATGCACTAGCGAGATCTAAGCATAAAAAACATTGGCACCTTCATAAGTTGAGACCATTTCATCTAAATTTCGGAGGGTATGGGCATCTACCAAAATGGCACTATTTAAACTGCGCACGTCCACACATAATCTCAGTACCCCAGAATGTTTGACCGAAATCACGATGGGAGAAACCCATGGTGATGATTCTACAGGTTCAATAATGTTTTTGCTATATAAATCTCGCAACATGTCTTTGAGTTTGTTCCTGTAAGAAATGGGAACATTTCTTACTTTATGATGCACAGGAATAGCGCCCTCCATGTCTCTGGTGGCATTTTTAAATCCTTGATAAGTTTCCAATTTGTCACTGAACACTTTAGGAAATAATTTTTTTAATTCTTGTGTGGCTTTGGTGGAAACATTTGTAATGGTAGTAAAAATTCCTATAGTAAATACTTGAGGATTAGCATTAGGGTCTTTTTTTATTTCCATTTCTTCTTGATGTGGCCAACCCAAAGGCGATTGTCCCTTCTTGGATGTGTAAACTTTATCATATGTGGAATGGCCAGAAAAGACTAAATTGGCCCAAAATAGCCAACTAAATCGGCGCTGGGAAATCCTTTTTGGGTAGCTGTTGCACCTTATAAATGTCATAATAATAATAATAATAATAATAATATTAATAATAATAATAATAATAATAATAATAATAATAATAATATTGACAACATCAATTTTGTGGCTGGTGTATCCACCGGGACTGATATCTGTGTTACTTAATTCTACATTAGGCCAGTTCTTGTTGACCACATCATGGGACAAAATAGTATACCAAGCAAATTAATCCAGCAATAAGTGAGTGCTCACACCATTGATGGTGACATGACAAGAAGGAAATTTGTTGCCACTCTCACCTAAATTCAGTACAGTATTTACATCTTGTTCGTCATACTCAATTCAATTCAATTCAATTCAAACATGCTTTATTCGGTATGTAAAAATACAACCATATAGCAACAGACATAATAACAGACAACATACATATATATCAGATTTTTAAGAATACATTTCCGCTAAAAAATTTACAAAATTTTATCAGAGGTAAAGCACAAATGATTATAGAATTATTTCTACGTGCAATACAATATAGCCGCATTCATCTGATATTGATATATGTGCAAAGTAGCCAAATAAAGTGCGATTGTTAATTCCGTTGTTACTAATGTGCAATGTACATTTAGCAACACAGAATCAAATGCTTAAAAGGTCTAAGCTACATCATAATAAAGTGCAAGTGCTATGGCCTACTTTCAGTGCTCAGAGAAACGATAGCAGCAAGTATACAATATTTATATATGTGCAAATTTACATGATAAAGTGCAAGGTGTCAATAGCATCGTACCAAGAATACACAATATGTTTAACAGCAAAAATTTCAAGTACTTAAGAATGGTAATAAAGTGCAAATGCTATGGCCTACTTCCAGTGCTCAGAGAGATGATAGCAGTAAGCATGGGCGAATCTTGCGAATCTGGCGTTCGCGAATTTTGCGAATTTGCGAACTCGCAATCCGCAAAATCCGCGAATTCTCGCGAATTTGCGGATTTTTTTTTGTGTTCGCAAGGATTTCTGCCAGTTCGCAAGGATTTCTGCCAGTTCGCGAGGGTTTTGTACCAGCTCGCAATAGCAAACTTACATGTCGGCTCGCAACGGTCACGATTATGTTGTTTCTACGTCTGGTTCATCATCACAGGTTCCCAGAACCCTCTGTTTCACCCCTGCCACCCTCTGTTTTTCCCATGCCATCCTCTGGTGCATCAATGCCACCCTCTGGTTCATCATCACTGTAGATTATGGGGGGGAAAAGCAAGCACACCTGCCTGCTTCAACTGACATGAATTAATTTGGGGTTGATTTATTAATGTGTCACTGTTTTAAAATTCCAGTCTGGCACCTGCTTCCTTATCTGTAATTTGCTTTCTGTTGCAGTGCAATTTTTTATTCCAGGACCTCTGTGGCCTACTTGTAGCTATTCTATGAGCCTGCTGTGAGGGTCAGAGCAGGGTCATATAATTGTTGCAACTAGCAACTGAACTCTGGAGGGGCCCTTGTCAGAAAGCACTACAGGGAATGGTTACTAATGATGAGTTTAAACTTTTGAACCTGCTGAATGCTTTTTTTGTGTTCGCAAGGATTTCTGCCAGTTCGCAAGGATTTCTGCCAGTTCGCGAGGGTTTTGTACCAGTTTGCAATTGCGAACTTACATGTCGGCTCGCAACGGTCACGATTATGTTGTTTCTACATCTAGTTCATCATCACAGGTTCCCAGAACCTTCTGTTTCACCCCTGCCACCCTCTGTTTCACCCATGCAATCCTCTGGTGCATCAATGCCACCCTCTGGTTCATCATCACTGTAGATTATGGGGGGGAAAAGCAAGCACACCTGCCTGCTTCAACTGACATGAATTAATTTGGGGTTGATTTATTAATGTGTCACTGTTTTAAAATTCCAGTCTGGCACCTGCTTCCTTATCTGTAATTTGCTTTCTGTTGCAGTGCAATTTTTTTTTCCAGGACCTTTGTGGCCTACTTGTAGCTATTCTATGAGCCTGCTGTGAGGGTCAGAGCAGGGTCATATAATTGTTGCAACTAGCAACTGAACTCTGGAGGGGCCCTTGTCAGGAAGCACTACAGGAAATGGTTACTAATGATGGGTTTGAACTTTTGAACCTGCTGAATGCTTTTTTTGTGTTCGCAAGCATTTCTGCCAGTTCGTAAGGATTTCTGCCAGTTTACGAGGGTATTGTACCAGTTCGCAATTGCGAACTTACACCGCACGCAGCAAAAAATCCGCTGCGTGCGAATTTGCGGATTTAGCGGGAAATTCGCGGATCTCGCGGATTGCGAATTTACCCAAAATCCGCAAAATCCGCGAGCGTAACGGATTTTCCGCCCATGCTTAGATAGCAGCAATTATACAATATAAATATATGTGCAAATTAGCATGATAAAGTGCAAGGTGTCAATATTATCATACCAAAAGTACACAATACATTCAACAGCCCAAATTTCAAGTACTTAAAAATGATAAAGCATTATTGAATGAGTTCATATAATAATTGACTTTCTTACAGAAATACATTTTAAAATATAAGTGGCCACATGGAAACATACATCTGGGGCCTCTAGATTGAACATCAGTTGCATTGCTTTTTGTATATCACGCGTATTATATTTTAAAAAGATGGGTTTCAAATAAAATTTTCTATGAAAAGTGTAAAAGTTACAGGATAACATAAAGTGACAAATGCTCTGCTTGGATTTACTGTCACAAGGACACAAACAGGTGGCAGGTTTCTTAACCACGGGAAAGGCCACTAGGTGGTGTACAATTCCCAAACGGAGATGGGTCAATACAAAACGGTGTGAGTTAGTACTAACAATGCTAAGATAATGTTGGAAGCCTTCATTAATATTGTATTCCAGATAGAGATTGAACGTACTTTGTTTTGCATATTTTTTCGCTCTAATCCCAACCGTGTGTTTAAGGAATACATTTTTAAGCTCCCGCTTTGATGGTACAAATTAGTTACAGGGTCTTTAAAGATGTTTAGGCCGTAAAGTGACTTGTACCAATGTTGTATATGATTTAACCAGGGAATAGTTGATCGACGATCAAGTTTAATACAGTCATTAATTACATCCTGTGTAAACTTTGTCTCCTCCTTTGCCCAAATTGAGCGCCAAAGGGGCAGAGGACGTAAAACAATTAAATCATTAACAAGATTTATATTAAGTTCCCTGTGTGTTAATTCAGTTGAAGCCATAGCCGGCACACTAATTAAACGTTTTAAAAACACATTTTCCTCACGTTGAATTAGTTTGGCACTCTGTGCATCATATCCCCATACTCCGGCTCCATATATGGCTGAGGATATACATCTTGCGTTAAATATAGATATCATTTCATGAATTCTACGACCCCCAAATTTTGCAGCAAATCTAAAAATACAACTTGTATTCCTAACCATTTTAAAAAGGACACTTTTTTGTTCATTAACCCATCTGCCATCTCCTGAAAAGGTAATACCTAAATAACAGAAACTACTGACAGATTCTAGTCTCTCCCCTTCTAAAAAGAAGGGTCTACATTTTCTCTGTTTCTTACCACAAACCATTGTAACCGTCTTTCCCTTATTAACTTTCAACTTCCTATTTTCAATAAAAGAATGAAATTGATTAATTAGATGTTGCAGTCCATTATTTGTCCTAGAAAGGAGGACTGCGTCATCCGCATATAAAAGAATTGGGATTGGGTTACCATTAATGGTGGGTGCATCTGTATTAGTCTGTCTTAAAATTTGATCTACCTGATTAATAAAAAGCAAAAACAATAGAGGGGCAAGTACGCATCCTTGCCGGATACCTCTTCTAATTTTAAAAAAGGGGTACATTCACCATTTCTTCCGAATCTCACTTTGCTAGACAGATTATTATACAGTCGGGCAAGCAGATGGACAATTTCAGTGGGGGCGCCCATCTCCAACAAGGTAGGCCAGAGCAGCGCGTGTTCCACCAGATCAAATGCTGAGCTAAAGTCGGCAAAGCACAGGTAAAGATTGCCAGCTTTAGCTTTAGTGTACTTGCCGACTATGAGCTCCAGGTTCACGCACTGCTCCATTGTACCCAACCCCCTACGAAACCCATACTGGACTGGGGATAGGATGTTTTTTTCCTCAGCCCAGGCTTCCAATCTCACTAATAGGACTCGACTAAGGATTTTAACTGTTGAGTCCAAGAGTGAGATGGGTCGATAATTTCGGGTCTCAGACCTAGATCATTTTTTGTGGAGGGGAACAATAATTGACTTACCCCACCCATGTCAGTGGCAAAGTATCTTCCACTGCAGCATTAAAATAACGTGTTAAGATTGGGGCCCACAGGATTATTTCATGTTTGTAAAAATCCATGGGTACCCCATCCGGCCCAGGTGCTTTGCCACCCTTACTATTTTTGATTGCTTCTATGACTTCATGCAAAGTTAAAAAGAGATGCATTTTCTGCCATTTAAGGCGTAATAGTGCATCTACATTAAAAGCGGACCCATCTGAATTAAAATCAGAGTTAAAAATCTCTGAAAAATGAGCGATCCAGGCCTGGCAACTAACATGAGAACTAACTTCGGGAATATTATCATTCTTTAAAAAAGGACCATTAACAATTTCCCAAAAAAGTTTGTGATCTTTAGTTTCAGCAGCCCTATCTAGTTTATGCCGAGCATCATTTTGCAACTCTTTTCTCCTAGATACCAGAGCAGATTTATAATTAATTCGTCCTTCTCTAACTCTTTCTTTGTCTCTTGGTTTATCATCCAGTGCTATTTTTAGATTTTTTAAAGCCTGAGCACACTGCTTATCGAACCACACAGTTTTAATTCTTTTAGGCTTTCTATTTCTTGCAGCCAGAGAGTTCTCAACGGTATTTGTTATTTTTAAAAAGTTAGAGAGTATAGTGGGCGCGGTCACAATTGGTGCTAAGCAATATTCAATCTCTGTATTGCATATACAAATAATATCCTTCGTCAGTTTATTGGGGTCTATCTTAGTCCATTTGATCCTCGTGCCATTTGGTCTCTCGGCCGTGATCCCTTGGACGGACCTGCCATATACTGTTGTTTTCGGGCCCCAGCCCATTAATTCCACTGAGATGCTGTTGTGGTCACTCACGGGCTGCTCTATTACCCAGACGTTGGAGTAAACAGAGCCATTAGTCACCAAAATATGATCAATATTAGAGTGGGCGTCCCTCCCTCTAAACGTGGGGCACTTTTCGTTTTTTTATTCTTTGTACATTCTAGTAGCTCCAGATTTAATTTAGCTACCAGATTGTTCAGTGCACTACCACAGTTACTGTGTGGAAAATGATTAAAGAAGACATTATCACCGCCCGGATACTCTTCACGATGTCCACAGATCCCCTTTCGGGCTTGACTACATGCTTGGATGTTAAAATCTCCTGTCCATAGTATCACAGTTCTATTATTTGAGCGCGCAATTGCTGCTTCTATTGCGCACTCAACTTCAAGAACAATCTTATCCCGTTTAGGACCCACAATATTGTTATAAAAGTTCACAATAATTAAATCCCTGCCTTTGCTATGTATTAAGCGCAAGACTGAGGCGTGCTCACCCACCACCACATATCCTCCATCATTGAACTCCGTTAATGTAGAAACCAAAGTCAATAAACCCCCCTTTGCTCTACCGGCCTTAGAGGCCACTGCTGCCACGCTGTGAGAGGTGTAACCATAAACTTGTATTTGTTCTCTGTGCCACGTCTCTTGTAAACAAATAATGTCGTACCCTTGTTTGATGAAATTGTCCCAGAACGGTGTATTTAGTTTAGCAGCAGTTCCCGCTATGTTCCAGGTAGTAATTACAAGGGAATCAACATGATTGTCTCTTGTGTCCTCAGAGTGATTAGATAATGATGATGTTTCTATGCTTGGTGTCATATTGTTGATTTGTAAAGCATTGGTGGTCGTCATCATTACATCATTATCTTTGCTTGATCCATTGTTGGGCACATTTGAATTTTGGACGGTTTCAACTCTTATACAGCATTGACCCCCCAACTCTTTTGTCAAAGTTACTAAATCACCACGTACAATAGTCTCAGGTTGTGTGACCGTAGATAATGCATTCAGTCAATCATTCTCCTCTAATGAGTTGAACACCTGGAATCTATTGTAAGTTGGGACTGCAAAATTATCGTATATATTAAACAGGAGGGGCGGAATGGGGGGACATTTGGATGGTTAATGTGTACAACTCTTGGATGCTGAAATGGATGTGGGGTGATTTGCCTTCCTGACTGATTCCTATAAAAATAATCAAGTAGGAATAAGGTGGTGTTATATTCCACATTAGATGGCATGGGTTCGTGTAATATCGAATCTCTCGCCCATTCGGTGGCCCTATAGTTTATAACTATGCAATCCCCATTTATCTCCTTTTTATTTGGTCCCACCCATCCAACCCTCTGTGTAGAAATAATCTCTCCAGCCCCACGTATTGGGAAGCCACAATTTTTCACCAACCAGTGCAGGGTTTTATTTTTTAAGGTTTCCTGGTTTTCAAATTGGGTAGGCTGTAATTTGGGTACATTAGCCAAGATCGCCACATATGGTCTACATTCCGGTGGTAAATTAATTGCGGCCGGAACGATATTATTGTTATGACGCCTAGGTACTGGCGCGTTCTTATTATTATAAACATAGTCACCTGTGTTCTTTTGACCACCTGCGGTTTTTGGCCCATTTGTTGTGTTAGGGAGAATGGTCACTGGCCTCTTGCTGCCACTTATAGTAGCTGCAGAGTTCACCGCAGGAGTAGTCACAGTAGGGATTCTGTTTACTACACTTGTTGTATTTTTGTTCAATTTACCATGTGGTACATTAGTTGTGGGGACCCTAAACTGTGTACCCAGTTGTTCTAAGACGTCCAGGTTAGCTATACCCAATTTTTCTAAGTTCTCTATTTTTTTCTTGAGAATTTCTAAGGTTTCTGTCACTGGAGCGATATGGGTTGTTATGATTTTCTCAAAATATTGCATCAGTCCCAACGCTAGTTGGAGTTAGTGTTTCCTCGGGGTACATGTTTCCAATGTTTTGGTGTTTCTCGCCCTCCCTCTCATGGTCTACATGAGTGTGTGTTGCTCTCTTTTTTTTGCGTCTAACTACCTTACCCTGCTTGCTGATTATCACCCTTTTCCTACAAAAGGTAGATTTCCTCTTAGGCTGAACAGACCCACAATCAGTTTCGCAACTTACCAAACTGATATCACTTGTTCTTACAGTGGGGGTGATGCCGTTGATGTTACGACCATCTAGATCCCCCAAGTCATTAGACGCGTCATTATGGATTGCAGGCTGCTGTATGACACTTATACTCAGGTCTGGTGTTAGCGACAGTCTGCTATCCCTGACACATGTAATAGATGGTTCTAAATGTTGTGATACAACATATTGATTATGGTCATTCCTAGGTAGACCGGCAAAGGATTGTAACAAAAGGGAATCATGAGATAATGATGTTTCATTTGTGATGTCAACTAATGTATTAACCACTTTTGGGGATTGAGTTATTAAACACATACTAGCTGGCAGTGAGAGTCTTCTCTCCGTGTTCTCAATGGCATTAACCACAACCCCAATAGTTTGCTGTAGCATTCTATCGATAGCAGTTAGGGTGGGTAAAGGGGTAGGGTGTTGAAATATCGATTACTAAAATATAGTTGACATAAATATAGTTGTAAAAATATTGTTTACAAAAA
Source organism: Lissotriton vulgaris (assembly GCF_964263255.1). Classification (NCBI taxonomy): domain Eukaryota; kingdom Metazoa; phylum Chordata; class Amphibia; order Caudata; family Salamandridae; genus Lissotriton; species Lissotriton vulgaris. Next base: position 969,360,802 of record NC_141697.1, read on the forward strand.
TATCGACACCCTATACTTAAACAGGTAAGTACATAAATATCTACTCAAAAATATCGTTGTAATAAATATAGATGTAAAAAATATCGACTTTTTAAATTAATTAAAATTACATTAAATAATAAATAAATATAAGTACTATTAACAAAATACATTAAATTACTTTTATTTTTTAACTATTTAAAACAAATTAACTACACTTTTTCATTATAAACTTAATAAATGTGTACATATACATATATTTAACACATTACTTTATATAACAACAATAATACATACATATAATTAAAATATACAATATATTATTAGTTAAAACATTTGATAGCTTAGGTGTAAAAATGACTATTCCCACTCCAGAGGGTGCAACAGTAGGGAAAGCGTAGGATAGCGTAGGGGTAAAAATGACTATTCCCACTCCAGAGGGTGCAACAGTAGGGAAAGCGTTGGATAGCGTAGGGGTAAAAATTACTATTCCCACTCCAGAGGGTGCAACAGTAGGGAAAGCGTTGGATAGCGTAGGAGTACAAATTACTATTCCCACTCTAGAGGGTGCAACAGTAGGGAAAGCATTGGATAGTGTAGGAGTAAAAATTACTATTCCCACTCCAGAGGGTACAACAGTAGGGAAAGCGTTGGATAGCGTAGGGGTAAAAATTACTATTCCCACTCCAGAGGGTGCAACAGTAGGGAAAGCGTTGGATAGCGTAGGGGTAAAAATTACTATTCCCACTCCAGAAGGTGCAACAGTAGGGAAAGCGTTGTATAGTGTAGGTGTAAAAACTACTAAATGTATTTAGTCATTTATAAAATAACAAATCTTTATTTTTATTTAATTAATCATTAATTAAATAATTATTCGATTAAAATGTAATTAATTTACTATATTTTCACTAAAAAATTCCAGTACACACACCTAAAATTAATTAAACAATTAACATAATTAATTACATAAATATTAATCAATTAACTAATTGAAATTAATTAACTATTATTTATTACACTATTTATATTCATTTAAAACATTAATTAATCTATTATTTTATTATATTTAAATTACTTCCCACCCTACTCCCCTATAAACCCACAACCCGCTACGGAACTATTAATACTAAATTCAACAATAAATACATTATTAACTAATAAAATAGTACAAAAAATACTACTTTGACAACAAATACTTATTAAAAACACTACATTACTTATAATTATTTAAAAAACGATATTTTGGTAAACTATGTTTTTGTAAATGATATTTATTACAACTATATTAATGTTTTCGATATTACTTACCTGTCTGTCGATATTCTGGTCAGACTATATTTTTGTCATCGATATTTCTTCCTGTAGATATTTTTGCAGCGATATTTATGTTGGTCGATATTTTTACGACGATATTCCCGTTCTGTACCGGGTAAAGGGGGTGGTACCAATGTCTGTTTTCTTGTCACCAAACGTGTATGCATTGGGTTTTTTTTTGCTACCACTCTACTTTTATTTTTACCCTCCATCAAGGCTGTTACCAACTACTACTCTTAACAGTCAAACGTACTAGAGGGACACCTTAATGTCCAAAGGGATACAACAAGGGGGGTTGCCCAGCCCAGTCTCCTGCGGTCTCTGAGGGCCTCAGAGGGCCCGCCCTTTGCCCTGGCTTAGCCTGTCGCGTCCCGTGCGCGTCCTCGCGGGACGAGGGAGTGGGTGTGTCTTTATGCGCCTCCTGGTGCTGCGCAGTGATGGGGGAGGCGTCCTGAACACAGGGCTGCTGGGGGCTGTAGTTTTCACTCTCCCGACCGGCGGAGCCAAGCCCGGCCAGCCGGAAGTGTTAGACGATGGAACGCAGCAGCGGAGCAAAGCCCGGCCGCCCCACAGCCACAACTCACGGGCAGCACTCCTCAGCGGAGCCTCAGGGACAGGAGGTAGGCTCGGCCGGCGTGTGCAGCTTCTTGTTAGACCCCCACCTGGTCCTCAGCAGTGGGTGTGTCTTTATGCGCCTCCTGGCGCTGCGCAGTGATGGGGGAGGCGTCCTGAACACAGGGCTGCTGGGGGCTGTAGTTTTCACTCTCCCGACCGGCGGAGCCAAGCCCGCCCAGCCGGAAGTGTTAGACGATGGAACGCAGCAGCGGAGCAAAGCCCGGCCGCCCCACTGCCACAACTCACAGGCAGCACGCCTCAGCCGAGCCTCAGGGACAGGAGGTAGGCTCGGCCGGCGTGTGCAGCTTCCTGTTAGACCGCATGGCTGATAACAGAGCTCCGCAGTATACTCAACAGGAGTAATTACTCAGCTGTGCAGGATTCAGTGTTCCCCAATGGGCTTGTTCTCATGCAAATGCCTGGACGTGGGTAGACTCTGTTTCTGGTATGTCTCTCAGGGTATCGCAGGATCTCGCAGGAATTCACTGGTACTCCCTATTCCACCCAGGAGAACTCAACAGCACCTTTCCCTATGCTCTCTGTGTGTCCCGCAGGCGTGTTAATGTGGTAAAAGGTGTCTCCTCCCAGTATACCTGTTGAACAGTGACACTGCAGTTTGTCTGGTGGGCTGTGCCGATTATCAGGAACTAGGCAATATTACAACTGGCTGCCATACAAGATCATCAAAGCAGGGGGTTGGAGGGTAGACCAAACAACAGTTGCTGCTCGGAGCAATATGGGCATTCAGGTCTTCCAACGTCCCATCAGGCCTCTCAGCAGGCCGGGAGAGCAGGGCCGTCGCAATTCCCCTCTGCTTCTCCTGCTATCGGAAATATGGTGACTCAAATGTCTGTCCTCCTCTCAAGGGCGAGCGCTCCCACCAGCAATGGAGCCAGCGTATCTTCCCGCGGCTCACCTGCTGCATCGCCGCATCACCGCCCCTCCTTCACTCTCCCCGGGGTGTCTCCCCAGCCCAGCCCAGCCAGGCGATGTTAAGGCCCGCGCACACACACCTGTCCTCAGGTTCCCAGGCTGTGCTGCAGTACACCGCTCCCGCCACCGCCGTCTCGCCAGTGACTTCGCCAGCCCTGGGGCTCCTAATCTCTTACCGCCACCGATGCCCGCCGCCGCCTCCGGATCACCAGGTCAGGCCTCCAGTGCCCTCCTACTTCCAAGCAATCCACCGCTGAGCCACAGTCATCCCTCCGACCACGAGTCCCTCAGCAGACAGGAACGTCTCGCATTATCTCCTCAGCCCCTGCAACGGGGTCCGCTCTCTCGGTCCGAGGGCCAGCAGGTCTCACAGAATGGGAGCAAGCAGCGCACCAGCAATTCCCCGCACGTCTTCCAACACCGAAGCTCATTGGGTGTATCACAATCATCAGAGAAATGCACAAAATGTACTCTCTTGGGAATTGATCTACAAACTCTACTGAAATGTCCTTTCTTCCCACATTTAAGGCAAGACCTCTGGATAGCTGGGCAATTTTTGGAATTCCCTAGATTCCCACTGCTACCACATCTATCGCATAAATAAGGACCTATTTTATTGTCTTGTCTTGGGTCTTGGAATTTGTCATTTCTTTGAATATTACCAAACCTGGAAGAATTTTTTTTTGTTTTATCAGAGTCTTTGGGAACAACTTGTACCTTACATTTCTCTGTACCTCTTATTTCTTGTCATACTTTCTCAGAATGCTCAATTACTTTAGTAATATCAATAGCAGCATTAAGAGACATATCAGACGTAGTCCATAACCTCTCTTGAATTTTCTTGTTATTAGTTCTCATTAATATTTGGTGCCTTAACACTTGCTCATATGAAATGTGTTCAAAGTCACATGTAATGGCAAGCGATATTAACAATGAAACGTAATTGTCACTGGATTCATTTGCTAACTGTTTCCTAGAGTGGAATATAAATCTCTCCATGACAATATTGGTTTCCTTACCATACCTTAAACTTAATTGTTTAGCTGCGTATTGGTACGCATTAATAATTCCAGGATTGATTAAAGCTGGAAGATTTTCAAATTCCATACCCCCAAAACAATGTTTCAAAAGCGCCAATTTCCTTTCAGGTTCATACTCTTCCCCTTCGAGAACCTCAACATATGAGGAACCGGAATCGAATTTCGGTTATGCAACACTTATAATCGATAGCTTAAGATTAGCATGATGTATCTAAATGATTTAGCATACGCACGCAAACATTAACATAAATTCACATTGCAGTATTTTAGATTTTAGCTTGCACCGCTTTGTGCATTTTACACTCGCTTGACTCGACCGACGCCATTTCGTGGCCTCGCTCGAAGTCTTACATTAGCAGACCCCATTCATCTGTTGCACAAAAGTTGTTCTCCTGAGAAGTAGCCCAACTGTTGCAGAATTGCTGTTTCAGCTTGTTAGGCCCGTCAAGGTTGTAGGTAGCAGGAGAAGGCCTGATAATCACATTCCGGGAGGGGCGCGGGCGGACTGTCTCGGAGCTGGCAGAAGGGAGTCACCCGTCCGACCTTGCTAATCTAGGATGAGCTAAACCAAGAGCACTTTGTCTGCCATATATGGCCTTTCCTTTTCGCACCAACCTGTACCAACTTGTATTTTTCCATCTTGGGCAATGATTCTGCAAATGCAACTGTATATATGTGATGTTCTGACAGTGTGCCAGCAGTCTTCTTGGCGGACCTCGTGGGGTTAGGTCGCAAGGAGCTCCTCTTGAAGTTTGTTTGTTATAATAAATGCTTGGACCTTCTACACTGCCAACTGACTGATTATTGGTAATGGGAACGGGATTGGTTGTGACTATAACTATAATTGGGAGGTGGTAAATAATTTTCGGTACTTCAGTTGGCGACTCCGCCGGGACTCCGCGTTGGGGTCGTCCCTCTGTATTTCAGATGACAAGAGGGACATTAAAAGGGGTGCTCCCGATCGGGGGTTGCAGAATAGACCAACGAGAATTCGGGGTTTTCCCCGCACTCCCGATCTAGAGGACCTCAGCTGCTAGTGGCCCCACGCCGGAGTCCTTCGGGTGCTACCCGAGAACCAGCCATGTTGGCCTTATCAAGACTTGGCAGTGAAGAAGGTGCAATCTGGCCTGCGTGCACCAGGTGAGTGTTTGTCTCGTTTTTTGTTGGATTACGTTTTCAATTCCGGATTTGGTACTTGGCATTTGGTGACCTGTAGTCACGGAGAAACTCTGAATAGGGGGTCTGACGGGGCAACGTTGAAATTGCACTTGCAGATGCCTCTTGTTTGATTTGTGTAGAAACACTGGAGATAGAGACTATACGCCTTTTGCGGGAACTGCGGTTCTCGCTCGGCCGGACTGTTCTCTGGAACGCCGATGGTTGAGATTGGGTAGCACTCGGACAGATCTGGAGCGGCGCTTGAAAAAGCGGGCTTAGCCAGCATAATCCGGGAGGTGAACCATGAATACTGTTGGATGGCCTGTAGGTTGGTCTGTGGTTTAAAACCTGTGTAGCTATCTCCAGGCAGTCTAAGGACAAGACTGTTGTCAGAAGGTGTTCTTTGCAGCTTTGAATACTTGGAAAAAAAGGGTTCTCCATAGGTGGGAGTCGACTGGCTCCACCTTGTGTTTGCAAGGCATTGATGTTTTCGTTTTGTCGTTTACAAAACCTCTGTGTTTCTGTTTTATGTCCAATTGAAGGCTTATTTTTGCAACTCGAGTACGACTTTGAATGAAAACATGGCCATGTGTATGAGAGAGTTGTGATTGACGAAACTTGATCCTGCTATTATTGTTAATAATAATCCTTGATTCCTTTTCAGCTCGAGTAAGCTAGAGAAAGGGAAATGCCGTGCCTTAGTAAGCTGTGCTTTGGCTGTGTTCACCGAGAGAGCGTGAGGTTAGATGAAAGCCAGCCAGCCCCTCCGGAAGGGACACCCAGTCATGATATGTATTGCAAGCACGGTATTGGCCCCCTTCTTTTTAATTCCTTGTGGCACAGGTATACAAAGGATAATGTGGAACTACAGTGGCCAAAAACTGGGTCTTTTGATGAGAAAAAGATTCAGTATTTACAAGAGCGTCTCTTTGCTAAACGCAGCCGGCAGGCCATGTTTGACACTCTTAACAAATGGCAGAAAGAGGCAAAGAGAAGGCGTATTCGGTCAGAAAAACTCCTCAAGATACAGCAAGGGCAAACTATAACTCAGAAAGCTATTGCGCATGACAAAAATAGAACAGAAAAGAGTATTGAGAATAAAGATAGACAATTTAGGCTGCAAGTGGATAAGAGCTATGTAACGAGAAATGAAGCCGAAGATGAGATAGAGGATCTGCTAGACAAAAGACCTCCCCGCCATGTGCCCCGCAGCGCATATATCCTGCAGTGCCTGTTCAAGCGGTGGCTGCGCCTCAAGCCTCCGCACCGGAGGAACGAGGTTTTGTCAACCCCAAACCAGACGCCGGCGCCCCATCCCCCTCTGCAGGGGACCTGGCCACCCTTGTCCTTGATTCTAGGCAAGCTCTAACATCACCTTGCACGCAATTAAGTGCCCCGAGTCCCGTGTGGGCATCCCAATCGGCCAGCACCACGCCCGGTAAGTCGGAACAGACTCCAAAAGGGGAATCAGGAGGGTTGGACGGTAAACGACTATTCACTAGATCATCTGTGGCATATGGTGAGAAAGAAGCATTAGCAGATCAAGCCGTCAGGTGGATGCGGAGTGATGTGTATACCGTGGTCGACATATAGAGCACGGTAAAAGATTTAGAACCAGTGATGCAGCAACATGTGTTATTCCAGATGTCCAATTCCCTCATCGGGTCTTGGGAGGTCAGTTTCGATAATGGAAGCGCTCCTCAGATACTGTATAATATTCGGGACTGGAACCATAGATTTAATATGACACCAGAGGAAGTATACAAAAACCTAGTTACCCTGGTCCAATATCGAGGCAGAATGTTCTTAAAGAGCCCTCTGTGGACTTCACAGCACCTCATGCGAGAGGTGCATCCTATTTATCATCCCGAAGTTCCCAAACTACGCGATGATAACCAACTGATCACCTGGGCCCGGATAGACGCCCGGTTGCAGGAGCAATGGGTATACAATCCATGGAAAAGAAGTGAGGTCCTTGCTCTAAAATCCCAACTGCCCGACCCCTGGAAGAATCCTACAGCCTACTATAAAGAACTGACCGAAGCAGCGGTGTCTGCCGTAATGACATTGGCAGACGTCGAGTTATTCTTTGGGTTACTTGTGCCTGTTGATATATGGCGGCAGGTGCATGACTCTGATCTCGCCGAACTAGGGGGGACCTTGGAGGAGTTAAAGGGTTGGGATCGGAATCGCAAACCGGGAGATAAACCCAAGGGTGAAATAACATCGTTGCCAGCAAAAATTATAGCCTTTATGCACACTTTGATACCGCCGAGGAAGGTTGACTGGGATAAACTGACTGCTTGCCGACAGAAAAAGGATGAAAGTGTGTCCGACTTCTTCACTAGGTTCGATGGAGTTTTCATTGACTTTAGCGGACAGGATTTGGCTATGGAAGGTGGAACTAGGTTGTTCGTGAACAGATTTGTTACAAACTTGGCTCCGGAAATTTCTGCACAATTACAGGCGCAGAAAGTACCTGGACTACCTCCACCTCTTCTGTGATTTTAAGCATGGCCCAGTACTATGAACATAGGGAGAATGAGAGTAAAGAGAAGGTGGAGAAGAAGGCCAAAGACCTTAAAACATGAGTATTGCTTCAGCAGGTAGTCCGGGGACAAGGAGGGGGGAGAGGAGTCAGAGGGCCCATGTCCAGAGGGGCGGGCACAGGCCGAGGCACGGGCGGGGATCCGACTGTGGGTTTGAACCAGTGTTCCTATTGTAGAGAGGAGGGGCATTGGAAAGTACAGTGTCCGTTGTTGCTTGCCCAGAACGGAGCAGTCCGAGGGCGAGGACGAGGAGGCCCCGATCGAAGTGATATGCGCAGAGAGGAAGGATCAGGCAAGTCTGAGCGAAATCATTTCGATAACCACCAAGGCAAGCAGTACTATCACGACGATTACGAATACGAAGATCAAGATGCATACGTAACCGCATAGGACAGCCAGGGACAGAGTAGGGGCCAAGTGTCGATCCCGGTCAATCAAAAGGGACCTTATGTAAAAGGGGAAGTGATGGGGACTTCTGAGAATTTCCTAATTGACACGGGAGCAATGAATAGTTCTGTTGCTCGATCATTGGTTCCAGGGGCGGCTCTGTCCGGGCAAAATAATGTCTCAGTGGGATTCTCGGGAGTCCCAGTTGTCAGTCCCATCTCCAAACCTCTGCCCCATACGATCGGTCCCGCCACTATTGACACTCCTCTTTTGCTGACCTCACATTGTGGGGAGAACCTGCTGGGTCTGGATATGTTAAAGAAATAGAATGCGACAATACATTGCTCTGCTGACGGGGTTTATTTAACAATACAACCCTACACTGGCCACATGAAACAATGTTTTGCCAAAAATGAACCGCTCCCCCCAGAGTTTGATGGCATTCCTGCAACGCTTTGGGCAACAGGAAATGCTGATGTGGGTAAGTTGGATATTCCCCCGGTTCACATTACACTGAAACAAGGCGCGAAAATGCCACGCATCTCGCAGTACAAAATAGCACTAGCGGGAGAACGGGCTTTGCTGTCCATTATTCAAGCTCTGATCGACAAAGGGGTGGTAGAAGAAACAGCTGCTAATATTTGCAATAGCCCGATTCTCCTGATTTTGAAAAGGACTTCTGATTCCGGTGAACAGGGGCATGGTGCAGCTTACCGTTTTGTGATTGACCTTAGAGCTGTTAATCAGATTGTGGTAAGCACAGTATCCCGTGGTGACAGACATCACCACGATCCTCACGATGATTCCGCCGACTGCCCGGTACTTTTCGGTCATAGACCTGAAAAATGCCTTCTTCAGCATCCCCATTCATCCTGATAGCAGGCAGATCTTTGGATTCTCGTTATCTGGACGAAGCTTCCGCTTCTGTCGCGCACCTCAAGGCAACACTGAAAGTCCGAGTGTATATAGCCAGTCCCTTAAGGCTTTGCTAGATGATTTGGACTTACCGGAAGGCAATGTCCTTTTGCAGTATGTGGATGACTTGCTCATTGCTTCGGACACGGAAGATGGCTGCAAAACAGCCACTGTTAAATTGTTACACCATTTGGCTGCTAAAGGGAACAAAGTATCCCTGTCTAAATTCCAATACTGTCGACAGGAGGTGACCTACCTCGGTCATCTACTATCGAAGGAGGGTAGACGACTAACATCTGAACTTATTACTACTATTTCTAAAATGTCTGTTCCTTGCACGCAGCGCGAAGTTCGCGCTTTTCTTGGCATCGCCTCTTACTGTCGCCAATGGATACCTAATTTTTCTCTTCTTGTTAAACCTCTGTCGCATCTGACTACTAAGGAAGTGCATGATCCCCTCCCCTGGACAGATGAATGTCAGCACTCTTTTGACTCTTTAAAAACTGCTTTATGTTCTGCTCCTGTCTTGGGCACTCCAGATTACCGTAAACCTTTTGTACTGTACGTGGACGAGGTCGACGGTTGCTCACTTTCGGTGTTAACGCAGGACTTTGGTGGTAAGCAAAGACCTTGCGCTTATCTGTCAGCCACACTGGATAATGTCGCCAGAGCACTAACTAGCTGTATGAGGGCCACTGCAGCTGTTGCAGTGGCGCTCCGGCTGTCGGAAGGACTCGTCCTAAATTCCAATCTGACAGTGATGGTGCCGCATGTTGTGGACACATTACTAAATAAAACAAAAATACAGCATCTTACAAGTGCACGCCTCACTGGATATGAATTGACGTTGTTTGCACCACACATCACGATCACTCGATGTGCAACACTAAACCCTGCTACACTGTTACCACTCCCTCCGAGTGAACTTACCAATGACACACATGATTGCATTTATCGCACTGAAGAAGAAACTAAGGGCAGGATTGACCTTACTGACACTCCTCTATCTGACCCTCAAGGGGAGTTATATGTGGATGGGTCCTGTTTTAAACTAACAGATGGAACAAGAACAGCTGCTTATGCAATTATGACTTTGAAGACAGTAGTCGAAACATTCTGAGTACCTCACCGATCAGCCCAAGCTGCTGAACTTATGGCCTTACTATGAGCCTGCGAATTGAGTGAGGGACTCGAAGTCAATATCTACACAGACAGTCAATATGCCTTCGGCGTGGACCATAGCTTTGGGCGGCTGTTGAGGGAGCGGGCTTTCCTTACTTTCCATGGTCAGAAAATACAGAACGGTCCCCTGGTTTTGCGGCTGCTAGATGCCCTCACCCTGCCCAAGAAATTAGCCATCATCAAATGCAGTGCGCACAAAGCAATAGTGGATGAGGTGGGGAAGGGAAATGCTTTTGCAGACCAAATAGCCAAACAGACAGCACAATCCCCAATGTCAGCCATGTTTGTGAACTCCTCCACGAGATGGGCGGAGGAATCTGAACTGTTTGATAACACCATGGAAAGTGTAAGAGTATTACAGAAGGAAGCTACCCCCGCAGAATTAGAGAAATGGGAAAAAGAGGTAGGAAGACTGGATGAAAATAATTGATGGGTCGATCTGACAGAAAAACAAAGATGGTTACTGCCCAATGCACTAGTACAGGCCGTTGTGACTATGGCACACGGTCCTGCACACATAGGAGCAAAAGGAATTTGCGGGCTCCTGGACCCAGTTTGGAACAACTCTAATATCCAAAGGACGGCTGTCCGGTTGGTCCAATACTGCATGGTCTGTTTGCAACACAATCCGGGGAAGGGAGAAAGCGTCCTGCGTGGAAATTTTGCACCCCCAACGCTGCCTTTTGAAGTACTCCAAATGGATTACATTCACATGGAGCCTGTCAATAACTTGAAGTATGTCTTGGTGGTGGTTTGCGCTTTTAGCAAATGGGTTGAGGCCTACCCTACTAAGGAAAACACTGCCATGGCTACAGCAAAGGCCCTTCTAAAGGAGTTTGTGCCCCGCTTTGGTTTGCCCCGCTTGATCTGGTCGGACAATGGGGGACACTTCTATGGGGCCCTTGTCAAGCATATCTGTGAGGGCCTACGATTAAACAAAAATTCCATGCTGCCCGACATCCGCAATCAGCAGGGCTCGTGGAGAAATACAATGGTATCCTTAAACTAAAAATGGCCAAGATTCAGGAAAGCACAGGGTTGACATGGCCTGACACCTTGCCTTTAGCCCTTATGTCACTGCGCGTTACCCCACACTCCCACTCTGGCCTTTCCCCTTATGAGATTATCTTTGGCAGGCCTGCAAATGTATGGGGGGTGCCCAGGCCACGATCCTTTTCCGACATTGAATATCCTATCTTGATCGATTACCTATATGCTTTGACTAAAGATCTTCGTTCTATTCATCAGCAGGTAGCCTCTGTACTGCAGCCTCTGCCAGAGGGCCCCGGACATCGACTACAACCCGGTCAGTAGGTTCTAGTCAAAAAGTTTGAACGTGACAACAGTTTGGCTCCAAGGTGGTCTGAGCCACGGCAGATTCTGCTTGCCACCCGGACGGCGGTTAAAGTGGATGGGAGAAAACATTGGATCCATGTCTCCCATCTGAAGAAGCTGCCACTTGATCAGCAACGCCCAGGGGGAATTCTGACACAGGAAACCGAGAGAGCTGCTGCATTCATACCCTTCTCCGACACCTGTGAGATCGAGCAAAGGCTAGAGGAGGGAGTGACAAGATCAGGTGAATTGGTCTCTGCTGAATCTGCAATTGCTTTGAATCCTGTTTTGAGTACCCCGGCAAGCGAAAGTTCTCATGCTCGAAAAGTACCTGCAGTACTATTTTCTGATCAGGAAGTTCCGGGTCATGTGCGGTATAACCTGCGGCCAAGGAAAACTAATAATGGTGCCTCAGACCCCACCACTAGGAGATAAGGAAAGACTTGATTGAAATAGGTAGGGTTTGCTAGTTTGTTGGACTGAGGTGCTGAGCGGGACACTGGACTGAACTCGTTGAGAGCTGGAACTTTGACCACTGTGCTCTGTTCAGAAAGAAGACCAGCTATTGTGAACGGCGAGGTTGCACGACTGAATAAAATTTTGACCACCACTCTTTTGTGTGCTTGAGATGAACGATAGGAGTCTACCTGTGAGACTCTGATGGACACAGGGAGAAAAACCCTCTGGCAGGACGGACTGCTAGGCCCGAGCTTATTTTTGGACTTTTAGCTAGGAATGTACCCTTTTGGCTGTATTGTCTTAGAAGAAGAATTTCCAATTGCACCACGACACATACCCTTCTATGAGCCAATGTTCTCAACATGGACCACGAGGGTCAAAGTAGCCTTTGTAGTGGTTATAACTGTTATAATTGCTGTGTTTATGGGCTTGTTTGTATACTTGGAGCATAAATACCCTTTGCAGAATTTTTTACCGTCCACTGCTGCACCATCTGAGCATTTGCTTTACACTTTAGCCCCCCACAAAGAACGACATCGCCAGACTTATGTAAAAAATGTATTAGTTGAAATGCTTCATCAGACACACAGTGTTACCAACACTACTGATTGCTGGGTTTGTGGGCTTCTGCCAGGTTCAAACTGTTTTCCACCATGTACCATCACTGGAGTGATAATCGCAGACATTATGATGTAAATGAGTACAACATGATTTTTGCATATGTTGAGGGAATGTCTGACATAATATCGACAGACAGAATATCGAAATGCAAAAATATCGGAGCAAAAATATCGACAGCAAAAATATCGGAATCCTATCTTCATTAAGGTAAGTACAAAAATATCGAAAAAATAATATCGTAGTACAAAAATATCGGAATCAAAAATATCGTTTTTTTAAATGTATTAATAATAATGTAAAAATAATTTTAAAATACATATAATTTTACAACTATTAAATAAAAATATTAAAACAAAATTAAAACTAATACATATACATTTAAAATAAATAAAACACTTAATAATTTAATGTAATTTTAATTTTTTTCATGTAATTTATTTGATTTAATGTAATATTTTTTTGTTTTTACCCTGTACGCCTGTACCCCAAAAACCCAAAACTGACCCAGAACCCTAAAAATATCCCTGTACCCCAAAAACCCAAAACTGACCCTGAAACCTAAAAATACCCCTTTACCCAAAGACTGAAAACTGACCCTGAACCCTAAAAATATCCCTTTACCCATGAACTGAAAACTGACCCAGAACCCTAAAAATACCCCTTTACCCAAAAACTGAAAACTGACCCAGAACCCTAAAAATACCCCTTTACCCAAAACCTGAAAACTGACCCTGAACCCTAAAAATACCCCTTTACCCAAAAACTGAAAACTGACCCTGAACCCTAAAAATACCCCTTTACCCATGAACTGAAAACTGACCCTGAACCCTAAAAATACCCCTTTACCCAAAAACTGAAAACTGACCCAGAACCCTGAAAATACCCCTTTACCCAAAAACTGAAAACTGACCCTGAACCCTAAAAATACTCCTTTACCCAAAATTAATTAATATTATTTAATTACCAATTAATTATTAATTAACAATAACAATAAAGTAAATATATTAGCACATTTGCTGTAATTAATTTAATTTAATAATTAATATTATTTTTCCCAATTAATTAATTAAGAATAACAATAAATTATATATAAAAAAATGACTATAATTAATGTAATTAAATAATTAATATTAATTAATTACCAACTAATTAATAATTATAAATATATAAAAAAATATATTAATTAATTAACGAATTCATAGAAATTAATTACCAATTAATTATTAATTAAAATATGTACAAACATATATCAATTAATTAATTATTATTAAATTACTTCCCACCCTATTCCCCTATAAACCCATAACCCGCTACAGAACATATTTATCAATTAATCAATTAATTAAAAATAATTAAAAATAATTTCTCGATTAATTAATTAATAACTCCTACTAATTAATAATTAATTTAACATAATTAAATTACTTCCCACCCTATTCCCCTATAAACCCACAACCCGCTACAGTAGTAAAAGACAATATTTAATTAAATTACATTAAAAATAAATAATAAAACATAATAAATACAATATAATATACACTAAATTCATTTTAAAATTGATATTAGTCACATCGAAGTTAATAATTTCGATATTATTGACATCGATATTTACAACTTCGATATTACTGATATCATACCAATATCGATATTAAGACTGTCGATATTACTTACCTTCGATATTTTGTCCCATCGATATTTAAACTTCGATATTTTTGTATATCGATATTTAAAAATCAATATTTTGTCTGTGTACCATGTTGAGGAGCATCGGGGTTTTGACCAAAAAGGAAACGGGGGACGGGGGTCAATAGACCCACAGGCATGCATGAACAGGTACATGGTGGCTAGGAACAATACCTGGTTGCAGGAAGAACTTTATGATTTTAGCCATTTCATTGCTTCCCAATATTTCCAGCTTTTTGTTGAACGAAATGTTACAAGTGACCGTATTGTACCCATTCCTATTTTGAATGCTTCTTCCAAATTCTGTGTAAAAGGGATAGGCCGTGTACAGGTTGGAGATAGTATCTGCAATTATACCTATCGTATGAAGAAAGTCAGCAGCCCCCCGTTATTAAAGCCACCCAATGTGTATTTTGTCTGTGGAGAAAATGCATATACCTGGTTACCACGTGATTGGGCTGGGCACTGTTATTTGTCCTTCCTATACCCACCTGTATAGATAGCACCATCTGATTATCACAGGACACACCAGCTACACCCTGTCAGCGTAACACCGTGTGCGGTACCCAATAGACAAAGTAGACAGCTTGTCAAGTCAGAAGTTGATCAGACCGACACCTCTTTGCAACAATTTACGGATTTTAGCAAGGGTTTAGTGCCATTCTGGGGACCATGTGAAAGAAAACCAACAGGGAGGCTTCTTTCTTCGTGGGAGATCCAATAGTGTTGAGTGATATTGACGGTGGCAAATCCAGGGAAAATCCAGAAATTACCTTAAAATGACGGGATTCAGCCACTCGTCGCCAGTGTTGAGAAAGCATTAGCAACTAACTTTATTAAGATCCATGGAACACAGGAAATAGTAAAGTGGGTTTTCTTCTTTTTTGTGGTAGCGATAGCTGTTGTATATTGATTCTTCATGTAATATGGCTGGCTGTGTCATTAGCCCTTTCTTAGTGTTCTTATCTCCTCAGCCTCCCAGAATGCCTGTGAGTGTTCTAACCTGTACCAGAGCGTTCTATGGGTGTCAGCTGTGAGGTTTATTGCTCTGCTGTGTATCTTAATAAATCTATCTTAATAACTTGAATACGTGTCTTGCTGCCTACCTAACCTACTTACAACATTTTGGCGACATTCTGTGCTGACCAGACCAGAAGAGCAGACCACGAAGAACAGCGCAGCACGAGTAACACCTCACAACAAAGAACCACCTAACTGCGGCCATAAACAGGAGGAAGAGCAACAAAGAAAAAATTTGAAACGTAAGAAATTTAACTGTGGCCAGAAAGAAGAAGTAAAGCAACTAAAAACCTTTGAAACTAAAGAAAACCTATCTGCAGCCAGGAAAAAATTATTAAAGCAACAAACTAAAGAGAAGAAAGACAAAAAAACAGTCGCAAGTTAATTAAAAAAAAAATCAACCAAGAAGAAACCAAACTTTCACTTCAGATGCCTATAATATGAGCAAAAGTAACCTGTAATCTGTGCTTACAAAGACAAGACTGATCACATATAACCCCAGCTTCCGCTAGACAACAAAGGTGTGTGACACGAAGAAACTCAATAGAATCCATTAGAAGTGTACTCCTCAACCGTGAGTGAAGAGATTGTGTAATGGGAGTGGAGTCATGAGAACGTTACCGTTTTTCAGCTGGGAGATTCTTTCCATGATCGGGTCAGCCACACTCTGATGACATTATAAAACCTTCGTGGGTTCTAGTGCAGAGGCAGAGTCTTCATTGTGGCACGTCCAGCGTCTGCTTGGTGTTCCATGTCCCTGCGTCTAGCTGGTGAAGAAATGTGAGGTACTCCCAGTTTGTGACGTCATTGCGTGTAACGTCATCACACGACTAGTTACATGATGAACGTCATGAAGCCATCTTGTGCCTCACTTTTATTGTTTCAGTAAAACAACGCAATGCTACCCAAGTGCGTTGGGTAGAACTGCAGCAATGGGAAACATCCTTTACAACGGAACCGTTTCAACGCTGTACCGTTACAACGCAGGATTTACAACGAAAGTCGTTACAACGACTTTCGCTGGAGGGCGATCTAGGATAGGGGATAGTTTAATTTACTATCCAACACCTTCCCTACTATCCACGGGGACTGAAGTAGGAATAGTAAATTAAACTATTCACTATCCAGCGCCCTCCAACGCAAGTCGTTGTAACGACTTGCGTTGTTAATCCTGCGTCGTAAAGGTACGCGTTGTAACGGTACACGTTGTACCGTCATATATCCGCAGCAACTCACCACGAGTGCTAAGAATCGTTGTATCAAGCCTGCCCTCAACGTCAGGTCAAAAGAAGAGAACTGTAACACACACACAGACTGAAGATTAAAGGGTGAGAGAAGTGAAATGAGTCCTCTTGTTATGTGCGTATGTTTAATTTAAGAGTGATCTGTACCGAAAATGATACCACATAATTTTAAACAAAAATACCATCATAATGTGTATTCCATTCAGAGAATGTGTGCCGGAGATCATACACATATGGGAGTATGCCACGTTTTGCAGTATTGGTAGTTTCATGCTGTTTGAAGAAGGAGCAATTCCACATAATTTTAAACATAATTTTAAACTAAATGTCATCCAAAATTATACCGGAATTGTGAAAGCACAAAGCGACTGTTACCAAGACAGAGAAGTACGAACTGTTCAAAGAGCGGTTGGCAGTTGAACTCTTTGACAACAGTGCCACCTAGTGGATTTTTGTATTTATAACAGAGATTTGGGAAAAAATCAAGAAACATGTCAAAGAGCTTACAGCCTGATTCATGAAGCAAAATTGCGCTTGCAATAGCTGCGAAAATGCTATCGCGGGCGCAATTTCCCTAATCGGTATTCACCACGATTATAGCGAAATCGCTAACACAGAATTGCGAATTCGCAAAAAGATTCGCAGAATCCCGGCAGTAGACCATTTGCGAATCGGAAATAGCGAGAAATCACGGAATCTGCGAAAAAAGTAGCGAAATCGCAATATCATCGCAATCGGGATTCATGAAAAATCGCAATTAGCGAAAAACCCCAAAATCGCAGTTTGCGAGGCGCAATTTAAGGACAACCCAAAGCAGGTGGTAACCATCACACCCATACTAAAAAAAAATTTGAAAAACTGTTGGCCAATCAGCAACTGGTGCTGGCCTGACCAAACACACTTAAGGAGAAGCAGCATCAGCATAAGGAGTGTCACAATGCCAGGAATGTACATGGTGGTCAGGAGGCGAAGGCTACAGCGAGCAGCACGGAGGAGACGTAGAATCCAGGACAGGATATTCCGCCAGCGGGTCACCCTGCTGGGCCAAACCAGAGAGCAAATATACGCAAAGTACCGCCTGAATGGGGCAATAATCCTCAAGCTAATTCAGGACCTTGACCCCCTGATGCAGCACCCAACAAGGCGGGCCAATGCCGTGCCAACACATGTCCAGGTATTGTGTAGCCTGCACCTCCTGGCCTCCGGGAGCTTCCAGGGGATAGTTGCGGCTGCTGGGGGGATATCCCAGCCCACCATGTCCCTCTGCCTAGGGAGTTTCCTTGACGCAATGCTGACCCAGCTAAACCACCACATCAAATTTCCAACCAGCCAACAGGATTTGGATGAGACCAAGCTTCAATTCTACAATGTCGCCCATTTCCCACACGTGATAGGATGCATTGACTGTACCCACATCCACATCTGCCCACCAGCTGCAACGGAGTACATGTACCGCAATCGCAAGTCCTACCACTCCCTCAACATCCAGATGGTCTGCAATGCTAAGACATACATCACGGACATAGTGGCACAGTACCCGGGGAGTACACATGACTCATTCATATTCCGGCACAGCGGCCTCCACACACGACTGGCCAGGGGAGACTTCGGGGAAGGACACCTACTTGGTAAGTACACTTTGCCCACAATGTCACACTGCGATGAAGTAGCTGCGCTGCACAGGCACTCACCCTCTGCTCCTCTCATTCAGGTGACAGTGGCTACGCCCTGCGTGAATACCTCCTCACCCCATACCTCAACCCTGCTACACCACAGCAACGGTGTTACAACGTATCACACATACGCACAAGGAATTGCATTGAGAGGACTTTTGGGCTACTGAAGAGCAGATTCCGCATACTTCACAAGACAGGTGGGGCCATGTACTACAGTCGTGATGTGTGCTGCCGCATTGTGGCTGTGTGTACAATACTACACAACATTGATACCAAGCGCCGGATACCTGTAGACATCTCTGGCAGTGAGTTGGAAGTAGGCATGGGCGGAAAATCCGTTCCGCTCGCGGATTTTGCGGATTTTCGGGAAATCCGCAATCCGCGAGATTTGCGAATTTCCTGAAAAATCCGCAAATCCGCGAGCAGCGGATTTTGCTCGCACTGCTCGCACTGTTCGCGTGAGTTCGCGCCCCGCGAATAAGTGCGAAATTGCAGAAATACGATTTTAGCAAAACTGAAAGTAACTACTTACCAGGTTCAAAAGTTCAGGCTCATCATTAGTAGCCATTTCCTGTAGTGCTTCCTGAGGGGCCCCTCCAGAGTTCAGTTGCCAGTTGCAACTATTATGTGACCCTGCTCTGAACCTCAGAATAGTTACACATATGCCACAAAGGTCCTGAATTACAGCTAAGGGAGACAAGCAGGAGCCAGGCTGGAAGTTAAAATCCATTAATCAGCCCCTAATTCATTATTGTCAGTTGGGGCAGGGCAGGTGTTGTAACTAATTTTGCAACAATGAAAGCACTTAGCAAGTGCAAAAGATCACTAATCAGGGCGCACTAAGGAAGCAGGTGCCAGCTAAAAAAATATTCTGTGACACATTAATCAGCCCCAAATTAATTCAGGTCACTTGAGGCAGGGAAGGTGTGCTTTGCTTTGCCAAAAATAATGTACACTGGACAACCAGAGGGTGTGGTGATGAAACAGAGGGTGGCATGGGTGGGCCAGAGGGTGGCATGAGTAGTCAGAGAGTGGCAGTGGTGACAGAGAGTGGCAGTGATGAAGAAGAGTGTCCCAAACAGGTTGGACACGTAGAAACAACAAGTTCGCAAAACTTGCGACCCGACAGGTAAGTTCGCAAATTGCGAAATTGTAAAAACCCTCGCGAACTGGCAGAAACACGGGCGAACACAAAAAAAAAAAAAATCCGCAAATTCGCGGGAATTCGCGGATTTTGCGGATTGCGAGTTTGCAAATCCGCAAATTCGCGGATTGCCAATCCGCAAAATCCGCTCATGCTTAGTTGGAAGGGGACGACCGGCCACCTGCACATGTGCGCCATGCACGCGGGGAGAACCCAGCTGAAGGCCACAGACGCTGCAACCACATCACAATCAACAGTTTCTAGTGCACCCACTTACCTCACCCAACAAATCACAATTGCATGCAAATGGAAATAATGACAGGACGCCAATGTATGATGCAAGAATAAATATTATTGTTGGATTCACAATAACAGTGTTAAGTTGCCATCCTTCCTATGCAATCAGTATTGCCCCATACTGCTGCGTCCAAAACACAGGGCAGGCTTGTAGTGTCAGCATGTCCCTGTAAAAGTACATGTAACTCAGGTGCGCCTCCAGCGCACAGCACCCAAGCGCCTCTCCGGCTCCTCCTCTGCCACCGCACGTGATCCTGCAGTGGGCCTGGTGCTACGTCGTAACACCGCAACCTGTGAGGCAGACAGGCTGCTCACACTGGAGGTGCCCTCGCTGGTATCGTCCCCCCCGACATTGCCTGGTAGAGTGGGATCGAGCGCCAGTACGGCAGTGGTGGCGTGCTCTAACACTCTGGCAACATCCTCACAGCATTGGATTAACTGCTGCTGCTGCGCCAGGGACCGTCGCGAGAGCTGGAACATCGCATTCCCTATCACGTAGTTGAATCTGGTGTATGCGGAGAGCCGCGTCAGTAGCTGCCGGTGGCGGCAGCGGGCGATGTTGCGCTGCGATATTAGCGCAGCAGTGTTGGCCTCCATGGCTGCCGTCATGCGGTCCATCCTCTCTGCCACATTTGCCACATTGCGGCCAATGTTATGTAGCTGCATTTGTATGGCCCCTTGCCGGCGTGCCTGCAGCTGGGAAATGCGTAGCATCCTACGCTCAATGCTAATGCTCGGCAAGCGCACATCCATCCCCCTCCTGCCGCTGCGTGTATTTTTCTGCAGGAGAGCCCTGCCCTGCCTGCTCTGCTGGCTGGCCACAGTGGGTGGGCGCTGTGTCACCGCAGACGCTGGACCAGATGTGGAGGCTCCAGCTGCTGGTGGGGTTGAGGTAGGCAAAGGTGCTGTGCCTGATGGTGGAGGTGCAGATGCTGTGGGCCTGGCTGCAGGGGTAGGTGCTGCGCCTGATGGTGGAGGCGCAGATGCTGTGGGCCTGGCTGCAGGGGTGGTTGCTGCGCCTGATGGTGGAGGCGCAGATGCTGTGGGCCTGGCTGCGGGGTAGGTGCTGCGCCTGTTGGTGCAGGATGTGTTGGTGACGGCACCTCCTCAGCATCCTCTGGTTGCTCATCGATGAGCAGCCTGTCACTGTCGCTGCTGTCTGCGCCACCTGTGAGGGGAAGTGGACGTTCATTAGTTACATGTATCTGTCACACGTGCAGTTGCTACATGCATGCTGGATGACATTCCCTGTCTGGCTGTGGCATTGCGTTCTTTGGGACCTGTCTGGCTGCATTGGGGTACTTGTACATTGTGGGCAGACTACATGTCCCACAATGCTTTAGGGTACATATATAAGGGGGTCCCCGTAAGGGAAGTGTATTGTAACCTACATACACTGGTAATATTCTGGATAGTTCAATGATACAAGGAATTTACAGTGGACGTACCAAAGTTTAAAGAGGGGTTCAGCTACGTTGGCGAACAACTGCTCCCGGCACTGGATGGTGCTGGGAGTAGAGACGGCAGCTGAACAAGTCGTCTCTCTCAGCAAAGAAATTGCTGACCTCAAGGCTGAAATTTTGGGAGATAACACACTCACTAAAGCCAAGGAGGCTGTGGAAAATTTGGAAGCCACAATTAAAGACTTTGACATTACGGCTCAAACCAAAAAACTGGAAAAACTAGCCAGAGATCTAAGACTGTTTGACAAGAAATCTGTTTACCCATATCTACAACCTGACTATTATAAACAGGACAATCAGGGTCGTTTTACCAACCGCGGCCGTGGTGGTTACAGAGGACGACGGAATTTTACAACTTTTTCCGACTCCTCTTACAGTTCAGGGAGTGACGGTGAAGCAGGACCGAGCACACCTTACTTTTACCCACCTCAAGACACAGGTTACCAACAGTACCCCCCGCAACTCCAGCCACATTTTTTAGATCAAGGCTGTGGACAATGGCGGCCCCCACGGGGACGTGGCAACAATTTGACAAGGGGCCAGACAAGAGGACAACAACAGAACCAGGGAGGAAGGGACGGCAGCCGAGGCAAGCAGCAGAAACGGGTGACCTTCCGCCCAGAAGTGCACGGAGAAATCTCGACCAGGAGGAACACATACAGGTGGTAAACACAGGACTCACGCCTGGCTCGACCACATCGAGTATCAGCAGGGTCACCACCAATCCTGTGATTAATATCTCCAAATACAATCTACAGGAGGAAGAACTAAAGGTCCTCAGCAGAGGCCTCTCCTATGTTCTGACGGCCCGGTCAACAAATTCCTGTTGAAAACAGAACTATACAGTTTTTTCAGGAAGATTAGATTAAGACACTTCTTCCGACATCAAACATCCAGACAACAAAGTTCCATCACGGGACTTAGAGTACCTTCCACTTTCTTTCCACCCACGTATGCCATGAGCCATCGGATCCTGGCTTTTGAAGAAATTGTGACCTCTTCGGTAGACCGATCACTGGATCAACCAAAATTTACTAGACTGAACCTAAGTAAAACAGAGAAAAAGGCCCTCACAGACCTATGCAATAACAAAGAAGTCGTCATCAAATCCGCCGACAAAGGCGGGGCCATTGTCGTGCAGGACCTTTCCAACTATAAGGAAGAAATTTACAGACAATTGTCGGATGGTATCAGTTATCGGCTACTACCAGGTGACCCTTCACGTGATTTGGCAACTACAATCTTGAAAGCCACACAGAAAGGATTGGATGCTGGTTTCCTCAACAAGCAAGAATTTGAATTACTTAACCAAAAATTCCCAAGACTGGCTACCATTTACACCTTACCGAAGGTACATAAGAATCAGAATACCCCCCGGGACGCCCTATCGTGTCCGGCTGTGGGTCGATGTTAGAGCCCCTATGTAAATATGTTGACTTCTTCCTAAAGCCCATCGCCCTCAATACTAGGGCGTACCTAGGTGATACTACAGAGACTATTAACCTGATTGATGAGAGACCATTTAATCCGGAAAGTGCACTCCTGGTTACTTGCGATATCGTATCGCTCTACACCAGCATCCCCCAACAGGATGCTTTGGAAGTGATGCGAGAGGCCTTAGACAAGAGAACGGCGCCTGTACCGGTCCCGACGGACTTCATAATTGAGCTACTGAAGATTGCCATGATGCAGAACTTTTTTATCTTTCAGGAGGGGTTCTATTTGCAGACTAAGGGGGTAGCCATGGCGGCTACCTTCGCTCCAAATTTGGCCATAATCTATATGGACCATTTTGAACAACAACATATTTTTTCATCCAACAACCCTTTCCAGGCAGGCTGACCTTATGGGTCCGATATATTGACGATGTCCTGTGCATCTGGGAGGGCAATAAAGATCAACTGAAAGTATTTCATGATTGGCTCAATTCACGGAACCCTCACATACAATTCACGATGGAATCCAGCAACGTAACCATACCTTTCCTAGACATCTCCATCTACACTGAAGGAGATCGTTTACAAACCACCTTATTCAGAATACCGACCGAGCGCAACTCATTACTGCAATATGGGAGTCATCACCCCAGAGGTCTTAAGGACAACTTGCCTGTTGGGCAATTCCTCAGAATCAGGAGAAATTGTTCCACTAGAGCCAACTACATCAGGGAATCTGAGGTCTTGAGTGAGCGCCTCATTTCACGGGGATATCCAGCCCGGATGGTGAAACGAGCCAGAAAACGTGCATGGTATAACCCACGCGATTCCTTGCTCAACCCCGAAAACCCTGATGGCGCCATGGCAGACCGTATCATCTGTGTCACGACTTTTTCGACACGCAGCAACGAAATCAAGAAAATCATTAATAAGAACTGGTCCCTGGTGGCAGACGTGATTGAACAAACTGAACTCCCTCTTCACTCTTTCAAGAGAGCCAAAAACATACGGGACATGGTGGTCCATTCTTATTTGGAACCAGTGAGTCAGCCGACTCTCACAACCTTATGGAACCTGCCCCCTCTAGTAGGACATCACAGATGTGGGACATGTACTGCATGTGACACTACTATTCAGACCAAAACCTTTGATCATGGTGGTCGGACTTACACCTTAAAACACTACACGAATTGTAATTCCACTGGCGTCATCTACATCGTCCAGTGTCCATGTAGCCAGATATATGTGGGACAAACTCAACAAAAAATAAAATCAAGGATTTCTTCTCACTGTAGTAGACTAAGATGCAAAGTGGCGGGCGCGCCATTGGTAGAACATTGGCAGACAGCAGGACATGCTGTAGCAGATCTGAGATGGCTTGTAATTGAAAAAGTATCCCTGGGTAGAAGAGGGGGTAACCTTCACACAGTATTGAATACACGCGAGTCTAAATGGATGTCCCTTTTGGACTCAATTAAGAATGGTCTGAATGAGCAGGACAGTAGTTTAGCACAATTGGCAGCACTTGGTTAACTGATTGATTCTAGTTCTACCTAAGAATGCTTATTTTTTGCTAAACACTACTCGTTTACACTTTCATGTTGGAGAAGTGCACGAGTCTGTTGTAATTTCTCAATAAGTACACTTCATGGCATGTTTGTCAACTACAACCTCTTGTTGGAGAGTTGTGCGGGTACTGTAGACCGACAAATGGTTCTGAATCTTTGTTTGACTTATCCAATGGATCTATCCACTCCTTGTCATCCAATGTACATGTTTACCCTTGCTCACTGGTCTACAACCTCCTGCGAGAGAGTTGCACGAGTGTTTTTCTTAAATGTTCCATAGTATGTAAATTACTTAAATGCGATTGTCCTAATGATCATTTGTCAAGGTAAACATCTGGTGTTTTTTATTCATCTTTATTGCATGTGTAATTCACCAAGGTTTCCCCCAAAGGCTACACTAGCGAACAAACCATTAGCGACGAGTAACTCTTCCCTTTCCATTTTCCCAACATCCGTGAACTCTGCCTCAACTCCGCGTAGCGGCTTCTGCAGAGTTTGTTGCACAACCGGCGTAGACGGCATCACCCGTTTCGGTCACCTGTAAGTACAAGACAGCCCTTCTCGAGTGCTTTCCGAAATTCGAGATTCACTCGTTTTGCAAACGGTTATTTTCCTACTTTCTTGTTTACCGTAGGATTAAATCTCTGGAAGGCGGACGTAATGAATGTTCGTGCCTTTTTCGACCTGTGGACCGCATGACGGCTCCTACTTTTGATCCTACCCGGGCCGGTAACAAGTTCTACATTTGATGATAATTATTCTCCTTCTTGTGTCAACGTGGAGGTAATTTTTAGACTTCACTATATTTTTAGACTTCACACAGTGCCTTAACGCACAACTGTATGGAGTACATATCACAGTGATCTGTATCACAATTCAATTATCTCATGGTTTCTATTCGATCCGCGGTTGCCAGTCTCCATTGTCCCTGCGTGTAAGCGGTTGCTAATGCCTGACATCTTATATGCAGGCTCTCAGTGACCGGACATTAATTTAGTCCAGTGTCATTAGCAATCACACATGTTCTACTCTGGTGACCTATAATTAATTATTTTTACCCACAGCCCGTGCTTGCCTGCACCGACTTTGAAATTGATTTGTGACGACTATGGTTCAACTTCTAACTTACCATTCGTCTTAACCTTTGAAGCATGTGTAAGTGTAGTCTCATTTCAAACAGACAGCATTAAATCACAGCACACTTGTCTGATGAAATTATCCTTATTCTTTGTATCTGAACGTTTGTTGTCTCCTCTGTAGTTGGGAATTTTTACCGCTGAGATCCACCACGACAACCTGCGTGGCGTATTCTCCTTCCATGTTCAGAGCCCAGTCAGGCCTCACTCCATGGTAATTAATTAATTTAATGACTTTATATTGCCATATATGATGGTTCATATCACTCCTATTATGTACTAAAGTGCGATTCCTTTATTACATTTTTTTCAGATAGAATTGCCCCACCACCCCTCCCACCCCTTGTAGATGTCCTGATGAAGACCCCGACAAAGGACTCAACATAGCCTGTAGATAGGGGTCGAAACGTCGACGGTTGTTTCTTTTCTTGGACTTCCGGCACATGCCCCCGATATTTCTGAATGTTGTATGTGACCGTTGAATGTCATTTGTTGAATAAGTTCCAATGCATGCCTTGAATCTGGGCTTTTGCATCATAATTGTCACGAATTTATTTGTAATATTGTAATTAATTTCTCTTGGAACTGTGTTTACTTTCCTTGACTTGACACTCCCCTGAGCACTACCCTTCCCTTCCCTCTCTCCCCCTTTGGGGCTTGAAATTTTATGTGATTGTATTTTGCCAATGGCAACTACTTGGTGTTGATTAATAAATTACAATACCTTTAAATTCCTTGTATCATTGAACTATCCAGAATATTTCCAGTGTATGTAGGTTACAATACACTTCCCTTACGGGGACCCCCTTATATATGTACCATATAGCGCCCAGGTCCCCGTGAATGCATGGGTTCAACCCCCCTCGTTGTAACGCCACAATGCTTTAGGGCATTACCTAATGTGCACGGATGGCATGACTTTGGAACAATATGGGAGGCTATACGGTCATGGCCATTGATAGGGGACAGGGTCGCAGTCGCATGCCACTTACCTTGGCTCTCTTGGGTAGGGTGGGATGAGTCCAATCTGGTGACCCCAATGCACGCCTCGGGCTCCAACGTATCCTTGACGCGGTCCTCCATGGGGGTGTTGGGAGGGGCTGAGGGATCTCCCCCTCCAGTGGCCAGGGTCTCGCCCAGCCTCTGGGCCACCCTCTCCCTGGCACGACCTCGGAGGTCGTACCACCTCTTCTTGAGTTCCTCCAGTGACCAGTGTGCCACGCCCACGGAGTTCACTGTGGCTGCTATCCCGACCCAGATTCGCTGTTTCTCCGGTTCAGGCACCCTCCTTGATTCTCTCCCAAAAAGTTTTGAGTGGTTGTCAACCACCCCATCAATGAGGTGCTCCAACTCCTGTTCGGAGAATTTCATTTTCCTCTTGCGCCCGGTGTTGCTGGGCCCTGGTACAGCCTCCTCTGCCATTGCTGCAGTGATATTGGGTGTGGAATAGCAAGTTTGCTGGTGTCCTGGTAGGAGCTGAGTTAGTTGCTGCCGCGAGGTCTGCCTCACTGTTGTGAATGGGTGTGGGAACTGGCTGCTTCCTGGTTGTGATGTCATCACTGTGCTCGAAATGCGACTTCCCATTTTCCCGATCTCGCGATTTTGCGATCTCGCATTTTGCGATCTCGCATTTTGCGATCTCGCAATTAGCGATCTCGCAATTAGCGATATCGCTATTTGCGATATCGCAATTCCTACACGGATGTTGCCGAAAATAGCGATTATTCTGCGATTTCCGTAACTCGCAAACGCTTTTTGCGGCCGCGTGCGAATTGCATTATTTTCTCTGTAAATTTCATGAATACCGATCTGCGATTTCTCTAATTGCGATTCGCTGTTAATCGCAATTTGAAAATCGCAGATTTCGGTTTTCATGAATCAGGCTGTTAGTTAGCTAAATTAAACTTTGGATTGAGAAAGCAACAATTTTATTTTTCATGATTCCCATGTCGTCTATGTACACCTGTCAAAGAGAAAAAGAGGAAGATACTTACAGCACCTAGTTCCATCGTCATTACTAGCATGCCCCTCACAATTACAATTGGTGCCTGTTTGACGTCCTACAACTGAAGTTAGTATTTAACCTCTACAAAGAAGCAGAAAGGAGACTTTGGTTCCAGATCCAGCAGAGGGGCAAAATCCCCAGAATTAGGTGGACACTATTCCACAACCTAGAAGGGACACAAGGTCCCAGACCAAGAAAAGGACAAAGGTCCTAGAAACAGGAGTGGACAAAGGTCCGAGACCAAGAAAAGGACAAAGGTCCTAGAAACAGGAGTGGACAGAGGTCCCGGAAGCAAGAGGGGACAAAGGTTGCTCCAAAACAAAGATTGAACAATGGTCATTCTAGTGGAGACAAAGGTTGTCCTGGAACAAGGAGCCGAATGTTCCAGTACCCAGACGGAGAGCCTGGACATAAAGTCTAAAATGGGGACAAGGTCCTGGTGCTAATACCAAGAGTGGACAAATGTCCCAGAAACAGAACTGAGAGAGTATGGACAGAAAGTCCAAAAAAGGGGACAAAGGTCCCAGTGCTAATACCAAGGGTGGACAAATGTCCAAGAACCAGAACTAAGATGGGGCTCACGCCCTGACAATGGTCCCAGAAACTGACAGAGACAAAGCTAGTCACAACTAGGACTATGTGTCCATCTTTTGAAGAGAGAAAATTTCAAGCTCAATTAAATCTCATAACATCATATGCGATTCTGCACTTAGAAACCTTGAAGAGTACCTAATTCTGGAGTTCTCGAAGAGTATCTAAGACTGTAGTATATGTAAAGCACGGAGGCGTATGTTGAACTGTTCATCTTCAACTTAGAGCGGAAAGTGTTGGTGGACGTAAACAGATTTGAGAAAGTGATCTGTCTCTTTCTGTAATTGCTGGTCAAGGATGGATTGGAGAGAGTGGACTATCTTTTCCTGTTTTGTCAGTCTAAGCGGAGTAGGTAGTGGTAATGCCTATTAGTTGTTTTAAGTGTTGTGTCTCACCTCACACTTCACTCTTACACTCTTTGCCCCAAAATGCTCTTTTGCCTTCATGAACTTAAAATAGTTCAAATTGTCTTAGTTCTCCTATCTGTCTAAATGATTATTGTTTTGTCTCTCATACTTTAAACTTTATTGTTATGATTTGTTTTTATTTCTTTTTTGTAAAGGAAGAAGATATGTTGTGTATTGATTCTTCATGTAATATGGCTGACTGTGTCATTAGTCCTTTCTTAGTATTGTTATCTCCTCAGCCTCCCAGAATACATGTGAGTGTTCTAACCTGTACCAGAGCGTTCTATGGGTGTCAGTTGATGGTCTGGTCAGCTGTGAGGTTTACCGCTCTGCTGTGTATCTTAATAAATCTATCTTAATAACTTGAAGACGTGTCTTGCTGCCTACCTAACCTACTTACAACAATAGACATGCAGGTACAAACAGAAGTCCAAGTAAATGGTTCAATGCCCTAGAGGCATAACGGGCACCTATATATACATGCATCTGATATTTAAGGCATAACATCCCACGAGTTCCCCACTAACATGTAACTTCAATGAACAACAGAGACATGCTCGGGCACGCTTATCTACTATCCGCTTTGTAAATAAACAATGTGTTAGACAGTGAACCACCACAAACACACGCGACAACACGAGGATACCTAAATACCTTACTCTGTATGTAACAGGCATTGTGGCTATGGACAGCAAACCCACTTTCCGGGATCTGGCTCCTGGGTGTGGAATAGCAGTGAAGCAGGGCATTGGGTTGCTCTTGTTACAAACCTGTTGCAAGATGGCAGGCTCATTATTATAAAGTGAAATCTGGACTTAGAATGATGTACTTCCAATCCAAAATGTTACCCACTAAGTTGGGTCTGACCTGTTCTGTTTAATGACAGCTAGTGACAGTATAAAAGCCAGGGACAGAGAAGTGCACTGGCCTGCAACATTGTGAGTTCATAGGTTTTCCATTTTTCTGTGTAGTTCGTCACCAGGCTCTCTCATGCTCACGTTTGTTTTTTCCTTGCGTTCCTTCTCTCAGGTTCATCCTGGCTAGGATTAGACTTTGCTTTTTGGTGTTTGTGCTTTGTTATAGTTACCAGTTTTTTCCAGTGGGACCAGCCTTTTTCATTTCCTCTGGGAAACTAGTTCCCAGGCTTGAATCAGGGTAGTAATATTCTATGCCTTTTTTGGTGATTACTGTATTGTTTTTCATGTATCAATTATGTCAATGTTTTTTCGCCATTTTTAAAACATTTTCCTAGGTCTAGGAGCATCCCATTCGGTCCTGTTGTTTATATCACCTGTTCTTCTTGTTTTGCTTCCTTGTATTCACACTTCAATCTCTTTACTTGTATATTATTCGTAAACATTCTCTTGTGGTGTACCTGTGGTTGCTGGGAAGAGTTATCTGCTGTGTCCCTTTCCCATATCCTTGATTCTTCTGCATGTCAAACATTACATTTGTGCTTAATATGGTATCATTTGATATCATACAGTGCATCAATGCTGGTGTACCTATGCATGCAAGTAATCTGAAACATGTCATGTAGTCTGGTCACTAAAGAAGCAAAAATATAAGAATTGATAGGTTGTTGTGAACACATATCAGCAATAATCAACACCTTTCAAAATGTGTGAAGGACGTGTGAGGGCCCACATGGGGGTTGTCCTTTCAAGACCTAAAAGGACAGAGCTGATCTGCTGTTTAGTGGGTCTCCTAACAATCCTAGGTCATTTGTCCTACCTTATAACAAGGCAGTTTATCATCACGTGTTCCATTTGTAATGAAAGCATTACCGCTTCCAATGCTGGCATGACTTCCCTTACAAGACAGCCACCTCAGTTTTGTTAGCTACAGCTTCCCTGTGCCCAACATCACAGTGAATACAAGACCAGAAGGTGGTATCAAGACAGACTTTGTGATGTTTATTTCAGAAACTTCAAAAATGTTTTTTCCCTGCCAGTGACTGCTTAAATTTACCTGTTGCTTTGTGGGCTTTGTCACTTAAAATCTGCTGCTTTTAGTTGTCCATGACTGTTTAGATTTCCCTGTTGCTTTGTGGGCTTTGAAGCTTAAAATCTGCTGTTTTACCTGCTAGTGACTGCTAAAATGTACCTGTTGCTTTGTGAACTTTGTAGCTTATAATCTGTTGTTTTACCTGCCCATGACTGCTTAGATTTGCCTGTTGCTTTGTGGGTTTTGTAGCTTAAAATCTGCTGCTTTACCTGCCCATTTTGGCTTAAATTTCCCTTCTAGTTTTACCTAATACTGTGCCGAGACCTGTGTGAAAGCAATCCAACCCCAGCTCCCTTTTGGATTTAGCAAGGGAAAAAAGTCAAAATACACCTCAGAGGCTAAGCAGAGTGTGCTTTGGGATGTAGAAATCTACTCTTAGGGTCCGATTCACAGAACTAACTTAAGACAAAATCCTAAACTTACTACCATTTTGGTATTCACAGATGGCACTTACTCCTTTTGGTATTCACAGAAGGCGCTTACTCATTTCGGTATTCACAGAAGTTAGGACTCCTAACTGTAGGACTCCTAAATGCCTTCTGTGAATACAGCGAGTCTTAAAGTTAGGATTTTTCTCAGTTTAGGAGTAGTGAAGTTAGGACTCCTAATTTTACTACTCCTAAACTGAGAAAAATCCTAACTTTAGGACTTTCGGTATTCACAGAAGTCATTTAGGAGTCCTAAAGTTAGGAGTCCTAACTTTACTACTCCTAAACTGAGAAAATCCTAACTTTAAAATGTTCGGTATTCACAGAAGGCATTTAGGAGTCCTAAAGTTAGGACTCCTAACTTCTGTGAATATCTAAATGAGTCAGTGCCTTCTGTGTATACCAAAATGAGTAAGTGCCATCTGTGAATAACAAAATGGTAGTACTTTTATGATTTTGTCTTAAGTTAGTTCTGTGAATCAGGCCCTTAGGGTTTAAACTGTATGTGGAAAGTGTATGTACTACTAGTTATTGGCTAGGAGAGTGAGTTGTTTAAGTTTGGGAAAAACGGTATTGTTAGTGGCTTAGATTTGGCTTTACCTGCCAAGCTGCTCGCCGGAGTGTGGTTGGAGCCTGTCTGTCTCCAAAGAGATTCAGTTCTTCATGAGCAGCTCTCTGCCCTCTGGCCATCAATCTGTGCTTGCGGTCGCAGACTCCATATATAAGTTTGCCATTGAACGTTACATCTGTACTCTGATTGGCTGCTCTCTCTGGTGTTTCTATTGGGCTTAGGGTTATGTTTCTGATTGTCTGATAGGTCTAGGGCTCTGATTGGTCCCTGAGCAGGATTTCTTTAGGCTTAGGGTTAGGGTTCTGATTGGTTGATAGGTCTAGAGGTTTGGTTGGTTCCTGGGGCAAATGTTTCTATTGGGTCTAGGGCTAGATTCTGATTGGTTAGGGTTAGGGCTAGGGTTCCCATTGGCAGAAGGGTAACCTGACCTAGGGCTATTGAAGTATAGGGTTCAGAGAGTCTCAGCCCCAGCTTTGAGGCTAAGGGCGGAGAGCGGACAAGGGCAGTTGCTTGTTTGGGCCTGTTCAAGACTGATCGGGCTTAGGGCCTGAAATGCGGCTCTTTTTCCATTGACCCACTCCCACCATAACCCATCCACCTCCACAAACATATTAACATACTCAGAGCAAATGTACTCAACTCATTTACTACAAACAAACCCAACACACATTTCAATGTCTCAACACCCAATACAAGCCCTCCAAACCACACCTATACACCCTTCTACCTCAACTACCATACAATGGCACCTTCACTCACAGAACCCACATCCATACAATACGTAACTATATCCCATCCATACATACACTCCCTGGTCTAATTACCCCTAACAGACCCCTTTTTGTCACCAACAAACCTATACTCACCCTTCCATGTCTTCATCCATCAGCACTCTCCTTTTCTTTTTACAAAAAAACACAAGCACACAATCTTTATACTCCACTGCACCAACCATATTACCTCTTTCAGCAATCAAATGCAACACAGACTCTATTAACTCTCCTTCACCCCCTCTCACACATCAAATACACTCTTATCCAAAGCACATCACTACCCCCTTTACCTTGCATATTCCACTCACTAACCATACTTTACATACAAATGCTTCTCAGAAGACATATACATCATCACTTCCTCTCACTACTCCTCAAAAACAAAACATACCACACACCCCAGCACAACAAAATCTCACACACACACCACCCGATAATACTTTCTGTCACAAACTAGAAACATACACCCGCTCTCACCCTCATGACTAAACAGTTAATACACACCCTAAACCGACTCCACTGCCAAGCTTCCTCTCTTCCTGCACACCTAACCCATATACAGCAACACAGAAACTCTCTTTTAACAGGCTCTCATCCAGTGGACAATTTTGAACTTTACAACATGACCCACATGCTGTACCCCCCCAATTCATACACCTTCCACCCTAAACAGATGCAAACAAAATAAGCAACATGCCACTCTTACCAACGTTGCATCTCCATGTCTACCACACAGCAAGGCTACTCTACAAAAACCTCACAGATCACCAAATCACTCTCAACAACCATCTCCCCCACCTACACATGCATACCCATTGAAATGCCTACTTAGCCTGTTGGACACGGAATACGATCCAGAACAGCTATGTTATGTTATGTTATGTTATCCGGATTTATAGAGCGCACAAATGCCCCAGCAAAGGGGCATCCTGGCGCTTAACAGAACAGAACAACCGGACAAAAACAATAACAGAACCAAAACACAGTAGCACTAAGGAGCTGGGGGAAAAAGGAAAGTTTTTACAGCCTTCCTGAATGAAAAAAGCCCATCAATAGCACGTATGTGGGCAGGAAGGGAATTCCATAGCTTGGCAGCAAGAACTCTAAAAGAGCGGCCGCCGATCCTGGATCTCTTAAAACGCGGCACTATGGCTAAGTGGAGACCAGAAGACCTCAGAGAACGTGCTGGAACGTAAGGGGAAATAAGATGCTCCAGGATCTGAGGGGAGGAGTGTTTAAGGATTTTGAACGACAGACAAAGAGATTTAAACATAATTCTCTGAGCAACAGGGAGCCAGTGGAGCTTGTGAATGGTTTTTCTGGCTGAACAGAATCTGGGTACGCCGACCAGGGCCCTGGCGGCAGCATTCTGGACGCGTTGGAGACAGGAAAGTTCAGCCTGATTAGCTCCAAGAAGGAGAGAGCTGGCATGGTCTAACTTAGACAGAATCATGGCTTGGACAATGAGCTGTCTAGTAGGAGCATCGAAGAATTTAAAAATGGATCGGAGCTGACGCAAAGTCCCAAAACACGAAGCAGCAACCTTTTTGGTGTGAGTAGAGAAGCTCGGTTGGGAATCGAACCAAACCCCTAGATTTTTTACCTCCGTGACGGAGATAGGGGTAGGACCAAGCTCATGCGGCCACCAATTATTGCCCCATAGATGGGTTTGTTTCCCGACAATGAGCACCTCGGTTTTCTTGGCGTTCAATTGGAGGAAATTGTCAGTCATCCAGCGAGCCACAGATACAAGTCCTTCACAGAACTTAGCAGCCTCGAGATCGGAAGCCCCACTTATGGCAACCGCCAGCTGAGTGTCGTCCACGTAGGACACCATAGACAGGTTCCCATGCATGGTGACAGCAGCTAGCGGCTGCACATAGAGGTTGAATAAAGTGGGACTAAGAGCCGATCCCTGCGGGACTCCCTGGGCAATCGCATGAGGTTTAGATTCAAAAGGAGGAGTGGTAACCTTGAAAGTACGATCAGATAGAAAAGATCGGAACCACTCAATTGCCAAATTGTCCACCCCATCCTCAACCAGAGTTGGAGTAAAATGTCATGGGAGACAGTATCGAACGCAGCACTGAGATCAAGAAGAACCAGTGCCGCTGTATTACCAGAATCAACCAACATGCGAAGATGTTCAGCCATATAGAGAAGCGCAGTCTTGGTGCTATGACCGGGCCTGAAGTCATTCTGCGAGGGATCTAAAATATTCGCGGAATGGAGGTGATTAGCTAGGATGGTATTAACATGGGCCTCGGTCAATTTAGCTGCCCACGGGAGGAGAGAAATGGGACGATAATTCTCAGATTTTTGAGGGTCCAGAGCAGGTTTTTTTAAAATAGGAATCACCTGGGCCTGTTTCCAGGCACTAGGAACAGAGCCTGAAGACAGGGACAAATTAATAAGCTTACATAACGGGGGAAGACAAAGGGAGGCAGATTCTCTAAATTGAGCGGGTCGTAGCGGATCCTTAGGAGAACCCGACTTCACTCTTGCTACAAGTTTATTAAAATCCTCCGTAGAGAGCTCTGGGAGGTACGATAGAGAAAAAGTCGTTTTTGAAGTAACTATCGTATTCTGCTGAGACCCTGTGGAATTAGGGAAGGCCAGATAGATACCTTCCACCTTACTGATAAAAAAAGCAGCTAAATCCTCACAATGGGAGGGAGAACAGATCTCAGCGGCTGATGTTCTGCAGGTAGTGAGCTCTTTAAGTGCCTTAAAGATGAGTTTAACAGGGTTGGTGCTAGCACTGAACTCACGAGAAAAATAAGTGGCCCGAGCCCTACAGATAGCTCTATGGTACTTCTTGATGGTGGCGAGGTACAGAGTTTTTCTTTCAGGTTGGTATGACTTGCGCCAGGCTCTTTTGGCTTGTTTGCAGGATTTTTTTAAGAGCCGAAGCGAGTCATCATACCAAGGACTAGAATCAGTGCGCCGCTGTTTACTTTGAGCAATAGGGATCAGCTTGTCCAAAGCTTTAATCACTCTCAAAAAAACAGGAGCCTAGGGGGAAACAGAAGCAGGCCGCCCCCCACTCAATTATCTCTCATACAACAATGGCCTGCTCCTGAGCAGCTCAACGGCTAAAAAAGGAAGAGTTTACTCTTGTGGTAGAGGGAGTATCTATCTTCTATCCACAGTATTACACACCGTTGTAATTTTCAGTCTGGCAATGTTGCCAAGACGTGTGTATGTATATCAGTACCACCACCACGCTACATATATGTCCTCCCTTCCATACGTGAAAAAAGGGGAGGGGAGGATGACAGTGCCTCACGGAAGCAACACCAAGGAGAGGATTGTATCAGACTGGTACTCGCCTGATTCCTTACTTCTCATCATCGGCTACTGTCAACCTTAAAGAAATGGGAGAAAAACAAACATAAAAAAGTGCATATAGGTCAAGCAACCGTGAGGTGTTGTGAGTGCTGAGGACCCAGTGTGATATTTCCGTGCCCAATTGAGTGAAAAAACAACAAAAAATACCACTATAAAAAGAGTAAGACTAACTGGCAGCTCATGACTTTATTCTGTGCTGTTAGCTCACTCTGATTAAAAGTCAACCGACATGTTTCATCACTTTGCCTTACAGTGATTTCTTCAGGGTTTCTTGGTGGGTCAGCGTTTAACATGCACCTTTCAAAGTCTTCCCTTATTGTACCTGTAGCGAGTGGTGGGACACAACAGACAGACACATACAAATGTTAAAAAGTCTCAGCGGCTAGCACCGAGCCCGGTGCTCACTAGCACATGACAAATTCCAGCTATTAGATTTACCAGGTGGCCTTCTGTGATGAGCCTACCCGGCCCCCGTGGAAGACTGTTTCACGTGTATCGTTCCCTGTCTCTGTACTGGGACGCTTTGAACCGCCAAACGGTCGGTATCTGTGGCAAAAGACGAAGGCGAGAAAGTTTAGTTGTAGTACATCTCGCTTAGCTTATGCCTATTAGATTGAAAGCTTTAATCAGCCAGTTACAGTAAAGATCATAACCTGACTCAACGTCAGTAAAAGGGCCCAAGGGAGCAGCGCCCAGAAGCTGATGAAAATCGCTCAGTTCGCTCTATTGCTATCCTCATACAGCTAATACCAATACTAAGGACACACCTGCTACAAGTCCACAAAATATTGCTCACTCTTCTACAAAACAAAATCACACTGTCCCCAAAACACAGTCTCGAAACTGCCTACTAATAAATGCTTGATCAGTAAAAAACACATTCATTACATCAATGACCTTCTCACTGACACATATCCTGACTTACTATTCATAAATGAATCATTGTTGGGAGATGACATCACTTCAGTGTTGCATGAACTAGTTCCTCTTGGCTATCAAACTATAACACAAAATTGTATAGACAAAAGAAGAGGTGGCCTAGCTGTCGTGTTTAAGCAAACATTAAATATTACTAAAACTGATGACGTCTCCATACAAGGTTGTGAGGCCTTCTTCACCAGATGCAACCCTACACCATCTTTCTTCTGTACGTTTCTACGCCTTTACAGACCTCCACCTAGCATGGCAACATTTCCTGACACACTTCTAGACACAGTTTCAAACCGTATAACACTGCACTTCAACCATAGGTGGCTCCTTCACTATGACGGAGGAGCATCTCCTCACTGAAGAATTCAATGATAATAAACCATTTTATTATCATTTAGTTTTTCTTACCTTATTGCCAGCCGAGCCGGGGTTCTGTCTGGGACGGGGCCATGGTGATGAGCATCTCGTCAGCAGTAGGGAGGAGTAGTGGGTGTAGGAAGCAGGCTGTTTTATACTGTTGGACTTGGCCCTTTTTACAGGGTCATCCCTAAACTTTTTGCCTTTCTCCTAGCCTTTTTTCTGACATGGTGTTAGTGGTTTTAGGACTCTGGGCACTTTAGCACTGCTGTTCACTGTAAAGTGAGTGTGCTCTCTGTGATAAATTTGGTAAGATTGGTCTTCACCTGTTTGGCCTATTTAATTTTCCTGTCAGTCCCTTGTAAAGTGGTATCTCATATACCCAGGGCTGGTAAATCAAATGCTGCTGGTGGGCTTGCATGGCTGATTGCGCCATCCACCAAAGTAGCCTTGCAAACCTATCCCAGGCCTCTGCCATTGCAGGGCCTGTGCGGTCAGTGTCACTGCTGCTGTGACATGGCACCTAAAGTGTGTGCCATGTCCGTGACCCCCTTTTACTATATGTCAGTCACCCCTAAGGTAGGCCCTAGCTAGCCCTATGGGCAGGGATCATTGTAGGTAAAAGATAGGAGATGAACCATAGGTGTGTGACTTGTCCTGGTAGTGACAAACAGCCTTTTTGTTTTTTCATTACTGTAGGGCTGCCCTCTCATAGGAATGCATTGGGGATTCACTGATAAGTGTTTCAGTGGTAATCCCTGATATGAGAGGCGCAGTGTGGTCAAGTTTGGTATGTTTGGAAAGGTGATAATAAATGCTACGCAAGGGTGTGCGCAGATTTATTATAACTATTTTAGAAATGCCACTTTTAGAAGTTGGCATTTCTGTGTGCTATGTGCCTGTCTGCATGATGTGAATTGCATGTCTGGCTTTTGAGTAACAGGGGCTGGTGAGGTGTGTGTAGCTCCAGGAGAGGCAGGGTGAGTCAGCACTAGGCTGAATGGGAAATCTACATTTTGAGTAGTGGGAGGGGAAGTCCCTGGTCCCTGAATAGGATTGTGCCTGCCCTAGTGAATGCTGGCTCTGACCCCCTGTGGTGTGTCTGATGACAAGCCACCTTCTAACAACAGGGAAGAGGAGCCTCGTAAACAAAGTGCTCCAGAACCAGTTCTAGCTGGTCCCCCCAAGCCCTGTGCTCTGCAGACAAAGGAAATGTTGATATAAATGTAGGTGCTGTGACCCCATGTTTTTGGGTGCTGTTCCTGGACCTTTGGGGGCTTGCTGCTGCTGGGGCCCAGAAGGAACCAACATGGGGGCTTTCCTCCTTGCTGGAGGGTCCTGTGTGCTGGCCTCCCTGGGCCCAGCTGTGCCCCTGAACTTTTCTTTTGAATCTTGGGACATCTACTTCCTCGTAAGCGCTGTGTTTTGCTTTCCTAGGAAGAGGAGCATTTATTTGATGGCTTAACCTGGCAGCTCTGAGCTGCAATTGGAGGGAGGGAATCCCAACGAGGGAATCTCCCCCACTATTGATGCTGTGGAGCGGGTGCCCACTCCGCGTTTTATGCATATTTGATTAGCGAGAGCCTACCCCGCGTTATGTGCTTTCAAGCGGGTGCCCACTCCGCATTTTGATGCTTAAGCATGGTGGATGCCCACCCCACATTTATGCTTCATTGGCGGGTGCCCACCCCACTCTTGGCACATCTAAACAGTGGGTGCCCACCCCGCTCTGTAATGGTGTTAGCGGGTGCCCACCCCGCAATGGCCTTTATTCCAAACGGGAGCCTACAACGTATTGCTGCCAAGATCGGGAAGTGAATCACGGCTGCGGCCCGGAAGCCAGGCAAGCTGCCTGGCTGAGGGTGGGGCCTGCTGGTGGAGGACGGCGTGCGGCCAATTCAGTGGAGAGGCCACTAGAACAGAGAAATAGTTGCTGACGGGCGGTAGGCGGGGCTCTCGTGGTCGAGGAGTGCCCCGTGTGTGCTTGATGAAGACCGGAGCTTCGCAGGCTCCCAACTAGACTCCGGCGCAGGGCCCAGGTGCCCGGCGATAACCAGGAGAAGCCCCATGATGAGGGATGAGGGGGGTTGCTAAGGAACCTTGTCAGTGCCTCCCCCCCTGCTCCACGAGGACGGAGGAGGCAGAGAGCCACGACAGAGAGCCCCGGTGAGTGGGGCTCAGAGGGGGTCATAACCTCTTGTTGCCACTGGGGGCTGAGTATGGCCAGTATGTCTGGTGCCCGTTGCACCAGAGGGAGAGCCCAGCGAGAGGGGCCTCATATTGGGCATAGTGGTGCCAGGCTAATTTTGCCACAGCTGC